>NC_071996.2:63333000-64726500 GCF_028885655.2 Pongo abelii | reverse complement strand
TTACAGTTTGACTCACCCAACCTTCCAAGGAAAAAATAAAAAAACTTAAACAGACATTGTTTCACTCTCATCATTTCCCACCCTTACTAATAGTTGCAACTTAAATGTATCTTAAAGCACTCCTACCTCTTCATAGAGCCTATTAAATGAGTATCTTGTGGACACCCACACACAGTCATAGAATCCTAAGTGGTGCTCAGACCAGTCACATGTCAGTGCATTCTTAATTGCTAGAGCTAACATGCTCTCAGCATGGTCTTTTAATTACACCCTAATAATTTATTATAGTTTCTCTCTACAATGTAAAGTCTTGGAAATCACCCACTAAAAAGTACCTGTGTACTCTGGGGCTTTGGCAGGCTAGGACAGAACTTCTGAGAACACGGTGTGTTCCAGAGAAGACAATCAATCTGAGAGGACTTACACAGAAACAGTTCATTCAGGACCTGGCTTCTGGCTTTTATCTCAGATCTGAGGATTTCACAATCACTTGGAGATACCTACAAGTGTATAGCACACCTTGGATATTACTCTTAATGATTACTTCAGTTTGTAAAGAGGTGACTCCACCAACAGCAAAGGAGAGGGCCCAGCCCCAGCCACCAGGAATACAGTTCTCTGCCAGTAAGTGCCTAATGACTCATTTTCCTCAACAGAATTTTCATAAGGCTGGAATTCAGGGAGGGATGTCTGGAGAATGTCTGAAAGGAAGTTCACAAGCCACTGTCCTGCTCTTTGCTGGAGAAAGTGTCCCATGGTAGCCAGACAAGTTGACTAAGGCAAACAGCAACATGTTTTGGTAACATTTCCCCGTTACCTTTCATGTACAATCCAAGAAAGGTTGCCATGAAGTGTTTTAATCAGGTTGGGAACATTAGAAACTTCCAAAAAAGAAAACCATTAGTGGAAAAATTAAGGACACAGTAGATTTAACAACTGTGTTTACGTGGAACCACAAAATCTATCCAAGTGAATTGCATTAAAACAGACAGAACACTCCAAGAAACTGTTGTATGTGTATTTTTTTTAATTCAGTCAACCATTTTACTAATCTGTCAAGATGACCAATTTCTTTGGAATTATGTAGATTTAGCCAAAATGAAATTGTACATAAGATTTACTTTTCTTTTCAGATGCTTTTTTATTTATTTTTAAATCTTTATAATTACTAAATGTTCTCCTCTCTCAGAAGATATTCTGAGAGGAAAGCAAAAATACCACTCTTGTAAAGCCATTTCCATTCTTCCAAAGGTCTGCTGGTAAATTATTCTTACTGATCTTTCCATCTTTCTAGCCTGTGCATACACACCTAACCCATACTAAATTTCACCAGATGGCATTTTATTTCTTTAAAGTAAAGCAGCCGTGGGTTTAGACAGTTGAATTTTTAAACTTCTGTATTTACTGAAAGTGCATATGGTGCTATATGGACAAAGAAATTGTGCTGAAAGAAAAACATTTCTGTCTGCAATACCTCATAATCTTCCAGAGGAAAAAAAAGTGCAGTGCATTTCTCACAAAATCTTATGTGGCTTCAGTGTTCTTCCTCTGTTAAAAAGTAGATATATGTTTAATGTACAGACCTGCAAGTTTCATTATTTTAAATTCATCTTTTAGTGGCAAATAAAAATGTTATGCAAAACCCAATGACTTGCTAAAGTGATCCTTCAGTGAATTCTAGAAGAAAATGCAACATAAACCTGAACTGGTAAAAAAGAAAAAATAAAAACCTCTGGATGTCAACGTAAGCAGATGTTGGTGTAGAATTTACAAGGATGAGAAGGCTATAAAACCTCCCTTGAGTCACTCACAGTTCATTTGAGGGCCAAGAACGCCCCCAAAATCTGTTTCTAATTTTACAGAAATCTTTTGAAACTTGGCACGGTATTCAAAAGTCCGTGGAAAGAAAAAAACCTTGTCCTGGCTTCAGCTTCCAACTACAAAGACAGACTTGGTCCTTTTCAACGGTTTTCACAGATCCAGTGACCCACGCTCTGAAGACAGAATTAGCTAACTTTCAAAAACATCTGGAAAAATGAAGGTTAGTATAAGCAACCTCAAGTATTCTTAAAAAATTAGGGTTGGCTGGATTGAACATGATCAGAGTTTTCTATTGTTTAGAAGGTGAGGATTTGTACATAAGTATTTACTTCCTGAATGGGTTGGGATTGGAAAATTGTTCTAAATATACTGTAGAAACATTTGTCCTTGCAGAGCTGGAAGAATTCCAGCAATTATAGCCGGATCAGTGGAAAACAATCAAAAGCTTTGTGGGGCGAGAGAAAAAGGATTTAGGTGTAAACAAAATCTTGCCATTTCTACTATTTAGCAGGAACTGTGTATATGCCTAATTCTCTTTATTTTATGTAGACTTGGGTAAAAATCGTATTTGGAGTTGCCACCTCTGCTGTGCTTGCCTTATTGGTGATGTGCATTGTCTTACGCCCTTCAAGAGGTAAGAACTTTCTCTGATTTGCTCTATCTGCCTAGAATAGCTTGGAAAATGTACTAATGCAAGATCACAAGTGGTTGAACATTTCCTAAGTGCTTATGTTCCAAAGTAAGTCTGTTATTTCTAAGAAGACATATAAGCTCACAGATATGTTGTTGTGCAAGACCAGAAATACTGAGGAATTTAAGGCATGGGTAGGAAGAGATTTACAGTGTTATTTCAGCAATAGAAAAACCTAAGAACTATGCTGCATCACCCCCACAACCCCCAAAAATATATGCTAAATACAAGCTTTGACAGGCCTTTAGAAACAACATTTTCAACTAACATTGCTTTTCATTATTAGGTTTGTCTCGTGGAAAGTAAAAATGAGTAAGAATGGAAAAGATAAAACAGAATCTATGGACTTTTTTTATTACTAAATAGTCTTTCCAAAAATTTAGGGAGGAAGTTGAGAATACAGATCTCAGGAATAGCTGTATAGAAAAAGCAAAGTTGTTGTTTTAGATGTAGTAGCACTGCACATCAAACTAGAAAACCAAACATTGTTAAGCAAGCATTTTGATCAGTCATAAATTGGATCCTTTTACAAAAAAGGCTTAGATTGACATTGATCTCACTTTGCTAAAAATTGGAAGGTACTATGGGCTGATATCAGAGCTACTTTAAATATAAAGTAGGACTATGTTGATAGATAATCCAGTGATATTAGGGAAATAGCTTTTTATGAAAATATTTATGAAGAGAAACTCAAGCTTCTGAAATGGAAAAAAAATCCAGTAATAACAGTTCTTATGTCTTTGTGTCTAGGAAAGGGGAAAATTTGTACTAATAAATACTAAAAGTTTATGATAACAAATGTGGGAAATATCTTGGTCAAAAGTTAACTGATAGTAAATGAAGATCAATAAAATAACTTCAGCTAAAGAATGTATGAGTCCTGAATGACTGTTGCTATTAAAAAGAACATAGAAAAATGTTTTGGAAAATTAAAAATAATCATGAGATTTTCACAGAATTACAAAATAGAATAGATTAACCCATAAGATGAAGTCAGCTGATATCTTCAGTGTTAATTTCAGTCTCTGCTTCCTGTTCTCTGCCAGCACAAGATTCTTCTTAGGCTGTTGAGAGGTATGTAGTGTGTGTACATATCTTTCATAAATTTTCATGTTAAAATTGTTTTCAGACCCGTCTCTCAACTCAGTGGTCTTGGGGCCACACTGCCCTCATAACAGCAGTTGTCAGGTAGTGGATTAGGTCATATAGATCCTTTGAATGTTAATTCATTAAAAATTAGCTCCTGATTTTTAAAGAAACTCAACCTTGAAACTGATACTCTGCACCTTCAGAAATAAATGTTCTTGGAACAAAAGTTTGTTAATTTTATAGGGCACTTGCCTCCATGTCCATAGGGAAGGATGAATTTCACTATGGAATTCAAGCTATAATTTCTAATAAGAAATACATTATATTTACATATTTACAAATGATGTATGGAGATACACATACACAGATATTTGTGTGGTCACATATAATCTCAATCCCTACCCTCTTTCCAAGTTTAGTTATGTATAGCTTACATATAAATATACATTGTAAACTATATATAGTATAAAAGTCCTATGTAATTTATAATACAATTCTATTTTCAACTAACAGGAAAATTCTAAGAATAAAGTGATTTCTTGATAGGGTGAAATAATCAAATTAAACTCAAGTACTCAGTGAAATTTGAGTACTCATTCAGAAATAGAAAAATCATAAATAAGGTGAGAACTGTTGTTTTTTGGTTCATTATATCATTCTCTTTCTGTTCTAAATTTGCTGAATAACTTCTCAGAACGTCAGCTAAACAGTTTGTGAATGGCACTAGTCATTACCCTACTTTCCTGAGCAGGACCTGGGGAAGTCAGTGCCACGGGCAGCCCTGAAGTTAGGCGTGGTGGCCTCCTCCTAATTTTCCTCCTTTCTTCTCACATCTCACTGGTCAATCAATCATCTCCCATCTGGAGTGCCAGGTCCAGTCCTTACTCTCACATCTGCCCAGTGCCTATGAGAATAGGATCTGAGATGGCAAGGCAGGAAAGGGAAGGAGGAAGGGGTAAAAAGAACAGAGAATTCAAAGCCAAGTGAGCTCCTACTTAGCCTCCTTCTCACATTCATCAGAAATCCCATTACCTCACATTTGCCTTAGGTGCCCTTGTATCCTCAGCCCAGAATTTTATGCACCAGTGTATGAACTGTCTTCTTCTGAGAAACTTAAAGCCACACTCAGGAAACATTCATTCATTCATTTACATATTAGTGTATTAGTTCTACTAGCTCCCTGCTCATCATCATGCCAGTTGCTGAGGATATGGAGGTGCAGCAGTCTAGAATTCCCTCTGCAAGTTGAGGAGGAAGAATCCAGTGCTTTCTGCACCCAAAGATGCATGGTCAACACCACAGATACCCGAGAAGGATTTCTGTTATTTCACATCAGGTCTAAAGGAAAGAAAAAAGAGAAAGCCTCTTCCATCCCAGGAGAACCAGCCTCAGGATTAAA
The DNA here is from genome assembly GCF_028885655.2 of Pongo abelii. NCBI lineage: Eukaryota > Metazoa > Chordata > Mammalia > Primates > Hominidae > Pongo > Pongo abelii. The sequence goes on along the minus strand of NC_071996.2, from coordinate 64,721,500 downwards.
AGGGTTTAGGAATAATTAAACTGGATTATAGGAACAAATATGAAATGTAGTAGTGAAATGAGGAAATCCATTTAGCTCACTTACAAAATATTAACTATAAGGAAAAACTTTTTTCGAAACTTGTAAAATATTCCCTTGTTGGTTTTGCCAAAGTGCGAAGCACACATGAATTTCTACCCCTTACTCCCAGGTTGTCCTTGCCTTCAGCTTACACCCCTTCAACTGACTCCTTTCCTCTCTCCTACCTCCATTCACTTTTTCTTTTGAGGTTCTTCTTCACAAGCATCACCCCTCTTCCTCTGTGAATATGCAACAAGGCTGAGAGTGGAAACTAAGCTCCTTGACTTCCCCTTATTTTTGTTCACCCTAAAGACAAACATAATATCAACATAAATCAAGAGATTTAACAGAGGTTACAAAAGCAAAAAACTAGAAGTGAAAAGTTACAAAGGTTTCAGAATTTTGTGAGTAAATTCTACACAAACTTGATTCATGGTTTATGTTTTCTGAATACCTGGACCATTCCTCCTTGGCTTATAGAAAGAAATTGTAGGAACTATTTGACCTTGTTTCAGATTCTTTTGAGTATAGAGTTCCCCACATGGTGATGAACAAATACTCAACAAATGTTAGTTATTATTTTTCTAAAATTTCTAACATGTAGTAAATACTTCATGAATGATAGCTAGCATTTTGTGTCTGTGTTCTCCATTGCTGAGAATATGTACTTCTACACTCAACAATAGCAACTATTCCATTCTGTGTGCTGTATTTCAATTTCAAAAATGTCTTAATTCTGAGAGTAGAGAGCCTTTATCCCAGAATATCAACCCTGTTCCTATCCCCAACTTTTTCTTTTTAACCAAAAACAACAAATGTTTCAGAAACTTTTGTGTCTGAAGCACTCATACAGAACACTGATGGCTCTAGGGCAAAAGCAAAACAAAAGGAAAGAAGAAAGCTATATGAAGTTGAAAGGTGGAGGAATGGAGAATAAGGCTGAGTGAGAGTAAAAAAGGAAAGGGTGGGTGGCTGTGTTGGCTTATGGCTGTAACCCTAGAATGTCAGGAGGCCAAGACGGGAGGATTTCTTGAGCCCAGGAGTTTGAGACCAGGCTGGGCAACATGGCGAAACCCTTTCTCTATTAAAAAAAAATACAAAAATTAGCTGGGCATGGTGGCATGCACCTGTAGTCCCAGCTATTTAGGAGGCTGAATATCAGAAAAGTGTTTGGGAAGTTCAGGAAACCAAAAGGAAACTGACAGAGCTATGAGGCCAAAATCATTTAAACAAACCAACAAAGAGAATATGTATATACATATGTAATTGTGATTCTACATACATACACTTATATATATAATATGTAGTGATTATTTAGCTGAGTCTTGCCTTTTATAATGTATTGAAGAAAATATGTGAAGGCCACAGACAATTTGGATAGAACAGAGATCAATATTTTTTAAGAAGAAATATCATTTGGAAAGTCTGAATTTTAGTCAGAAATCCATTGTTGTTGTTATTATTAGTATTACTAATTAGTATTCTATTACTACTGTAACTTCAACAATCACCTTTGGTAAAATAAGATATACGTGAGATAAAATCATCTTCAAAGGAGATATAAATATGTTAGTAGTAAAGTTAAAATATTTTCCCAGGACTAACATTCAGTCTACGAAACAGATTCCCTCAAACATCTTAAGAGTTTTAAGCTTATTTTTTCACTATTCTTATTTATGGAGAAAATATGGGAAAGTCTAAAAGGTTAAGGAAAAGTTTCAGAAAATTCATGAATATAAAAGAGCTTTTTAGTCAAGATAAAGAAATCAACTTTGCAGTTTATAGTTCTCTAATTTGCACGTGAATTTTAAAATCACAGATGAATCTTGGCAAACTCCCTTTGAGTTTTGCCAGATTCTAAATAATTTAAAAAGAAAACCAAATCTTTGCATGATTCTCATAATGGAGAGGCGTTTACCTGTCTCAGATTTCCAAAGCAAATTAAGTTACAACTTCGACGAGAACATCCAGTCATAGATATACCTTGAAAACCAGATTGAAAAGTTTGAGCCAGAGGTGTGGAATCAGGACTAAAAGTTTTTAAGAACCACAGACAGTCAAACTGAGCCATAAAATATATCAATAATTGACAAATGGGATCTAATTAAACTAAAGAGCTTCTGCACAGCAAAAGAAAACAGCATTAGAGTGAACAGGCAACCTACAGAATGGGGGAAAATTTTTCCAATCTCTCCACCTGACAAAGGGCTAATATCCAGAATCTACAAAGAACTTAAACAAATTTACAAGAAAACAAACAAACAAACAAACAATCCCATCGAAAAGTGGGCAAAGGACATGAACAGACACTTCTCAAAAGAAGACATTTATGCAACCAACAAACATATGAAAAAAAGCTCATCATCACTGGTAATTAGAGAAATGCAAATCAAAACCACAATGAGATACCATCTCATGCCAGTTAGAATGGTGATCATTAAAAAGTTAGGAAACAACAGATGCTGGAGAGGATGTGGAGAAATAGGAATGCGTTTACACTGTTGGTGGGAGTGTAAATTAGTTCAACCATTGTGGAAGACAGTGTGGTGATTCCTCAAGGATCTAGAACCAGAAATACCATTTGACCCAGCAATCCCATTACTGGGTATGTACCCAAAGGATTATAAATCATTCCACTATAAAGACACATGCATATGTATGTTTATTGCAGCACTGTTCACAATAGCAAAAACTTGGAACCAACCCAAATGCCCATCAATGATAGACTGGATAAAGAAAATGTGGCACATATACACCATGGAATACTATGAAGCCATGGGACATGCAGGGACATGGCTGAAGCTGGAAACCATCATTCTCAGCAAACTAACACAGAAACAGAAAACTGAACACTGCATGTTCTCACTCATAAGTGGGAGTTGAACAATGAGAATACATGGACACAGAGAGGGGAACACCACACACAGGGGCCTGTTGGGGGATGGGGGGACTAGGGGAGGGATAGCATTAGGAGAAATGCCTAATGTAGATGACGGTTTGATAGGTGCAGCAAACCACCATGGCACATATAATACCTATGTAACAAACCTGCACGTCCTGCAAATGTATCCTAGAACTTAAAGTATAATTTAAAAAATTGCAATAATTAATACAGTAGCATGTAATAAAACGATCTTCTCATAGGACAGTTAGTCAAATACTAACCAGTCTCTTTTTAATTTATTTCTCATTGTATCGAGAACCAAGAACTTATTTTTCATTTCCAGTATCCTTTTTAATTGACTAATATGCAGTAAGAACAGAATAACTTACAATATTTATTAATATTTATTCCCATTAATATAAAAACAGTATTATTTAGTATCAAAATTAAAATTTTAAATACAGATTATGATTTATACTTGGTGGAAAAACAGGTATGTTAGGACTTTTTAAGGAACAGGATATAACAATTGTATGTTAAAAAAGAAAACATCAGATAACAGGCTGGGCATGGTAGTAATTGCAGCACTTTGGGAGGCTGAGACGAGGGATCACTTGAGGCCAGGAGTTCAAGACCAGCCTAGCCAACATGGAGAAACTCCCTCCCTACAAAAACACAAAAATTAGCAGTGGTAGCTGACACCTGTAACCTCTGCTATTCAGGAGGCTGAGGCAGAATTGCCTGAACCTGGGAGACAGAGGTTGCAGTGAGCCGAGATTGTGCCATTGCACTCCAGCCTGGGCAACAGAGCAAGACTCTGTCTCCCCGCCCCCCCCACCAAAAACAAAACAAAATCAGAGAACAAATGAAATAGGCACATTGAAATAGGCACATAGAAAGATACTAAATACCAATACTTAAGAATAAACAGAAAACATGAGTGGTGCTATAACACTGAAAAAGATTGAATTAGTCATTTTAAAACTTCCCACAAAAAAAACACAAAAACCCAAAAACATAAAAACTTCCTAAGCTCAGATGGCTTCACTGACAAATTCTACCAAACACTTAAAGAAGAATTATTACAAATTCTTCACAAATATTTTCAAAAAATGAAAGAAAACACTTCCCAACTCATTCTATAAGGTATTACCCACATTACTATAATGCCAAAACCAAAGACGTCACAAGAAGAGAAAATTATAAATCGATATCTCTTATGAATATGGATGCAAAAATTTTCCACAAAATACCAACATGCCAAATCCAGCAATACATAAAAAGGATTACACACCATGACAAATTGGGATTTAGCCCGAGAATACAAGGTTGGTTTATCATTTGAAAATCAATTAATAAAATTTATTAATAGAAAAAAGGACAAAAACCTCATAGTCATAATAGACACAGAAAAAGGATTTGACAAAATGCAGCACCCTTTCATGATAAAAACACTTAACGGATTAGGAGTAGGAGGAATTCCCCAACCTTATCAAAGACACCTACAAAAAAAACCCATAGCTAACATCACACTTACAGATGAAAGCTAATGTCACACTGTGTCCGGAATTGGTGGGTTCTTGGTCTCGCTGGCTTCAGGAGTGAAGCTGCAGACCTTCACAGTGAGTGTTACAGCTCATAAAGGCTGTATGGACCCAAAGAGTGAGCACTAGCAAGATTTGTTGCAAAGAGGGAAATAACAAAGCTTCCGCACTGTGGAAGGGGACCCGAGCCAGGTGCCACAACTGGCTCAGGCAGCCTGCTTTTATTCTCTTATCTGGCCCCACCCACATCCTGCTGATTGGTCCATTTTACAGAGAGCTGATTGATCTGTTTTACAGAGAGCTGATTGGTCCGTTTTGATAGGGTGCTGATTGGTGCGTTTACAATCCCTGAGCTAGACACAAAAGTTCTCCACCTCCCCACTAGATTAGCTAGATAGAGTGTCAATGGGTGTATTTACAAACCCTGAGCTAGACACAGGGTGCTGATTGGTGTGTTCACAAACCTTGAGCTAGACACAGAGTGCTGATTGGTGCACTCACATCCCTTAGCTAGACACAAAGGTTCTCCAAGTCCCCACTAGCCTCAGGAGCCTCGCTGGCCTCACCCAGTGGATCTCGCACCAGAGCCGCAGGTGGATCTGCCTGGCAGTCCCGCGCCATGCGCCCGCACTCTTTAGCCCTTGGGCGGTCAATGGGACCGGGCGCCGTGGAGCAGGGGGCAGTGCTCGTTCGGGCCCCTGCTCAGGCCACGCAGGAGCCCACAGCAGAGGAGGGGGAGGGGGTGACTCAGGGGTGGGGGGCTGGGGAGGGCGGGAAGGGAGACGGGTGGAAGGGGGCGGGGGGTGACGGGGGCGGTGGGGGTGGAGGGGTGACTGGGGGCTGGGGGGTCGGAGGAGACTCAGGCATGGCGGACTGCAGGTCCCGAGCTCTGCCCCACAGGGAGGCAGCTAAAGCCGGGCGAGAAACCGAGCGCAGCGCCAGTGGGCCAGCCCTGCTGGGGGACCCGGCGCACCCTCCGCAGCTGCTGGCCTGGGTGCTAAGCCCCTCACTGCCCGGGGCCACTCCGAGTGTGGGATCCACCAAGCCCACACCCACCCGGAACTCTAGCTGGCCCACAAGCACGGGGTGCAGCCCGGGTTCCCCTCCCTGCCTCTCCCTCCACACCTCCCCGCAAGCCGAGGGAGCCCGCTCCGGCCTCGGCCAGCCCAGAGAAGGGCTCCCACGGTGCAGCGGCGGGCTGAAGGGCTCCTCAAGTGCGGCCAGAATGGGCGCCAAGGCCAAGGAGGCACCCAGAGCGAGCGAGGGCTGTGAGGGCTGCCAGCACCCTGTCACCTCTCAACACTGTTTTCCTGCTAAGATCAATAACAGGTCTTGATGTCCTCTCTCATTGCTTCTGTTCAACATTTTATCAGTGGTTCTAGCCAAGGCAATTAGGCAAGAAAAGAATATATAAAGTATCCAGATTTGAAAGGAAGAAGTAAAACTTTCTACTGACAGATAACACAATCTTGTTTGTAGAAATCCTAAGTAATTCACTAAAAAACTATTAGAACTAACAATACAGTTCAGTAGGGTTGCAGGATACAAGATCCACGTATAAAGATCAGTAGTATTTCTATACACTCTCAATGAGCAATCCAAAAAGATCTAAAGAAGTGGAAAGACATCCCATGTTTATGGATCATAAAACAATATTTTTAAGATGGCAATACTGCCTAAATTTATCAACAGATTAAATGTAATCTCTATCCAAATCCTGGATAGCTTTCTTTTTTTGCAGAAAGCGACGAGCTGATCCTAAAATTCATACAAAAATGCAAGGGACCCAAAATAGCTAAAACAATATTGAAAAAGAATAATAAACTTAGAGGAATCACACTTCCTTATTTTAAAACTTATTTTAAAACTTACTACAAAGCTCCATAATCAAGACAGTGTGTTACTGGCATAAGGATAGATATATAGATCAATGGAATAGAATTGAGTGTCCAGAAATAAAGCCTTTTACTTAGTTAATTGATTTTTGATGAGGATGCCAAGACAATTCAATGGGAAAAGTCTTTTCAACAAATGATGGTGAAACAATTGGATATCTATGTGCAAAAAAAGATGTTGGACCCAATTCCTCACGCCATACACAAAAATTAACTCAAAATGGATCAAAGACATAAATGTAAGAGCTAAAAACTATAAAACTCTTAAAACACACAGATACATTTTTATGTTTTTGAGTTAGGCAAATTTTCTAAGATATGACCAAAAATGCAAGAAACAAAGGAAAACATACATAAATTGGACTTCATCAAAATTTAACATTTTAGGGTGGCCAAGAATACCATTTAAAGAGTGAAAAGACTACCTAGAAAATGAGAAAAAATATTTGCAAATATATATACAATAAAGGCCATGCATCTAGAATATACAAAGAATTCTGGCAGCTCAATAATAAAAAGATAAATAACTCCATTAAAAAATGGACAAAGGACAGACATTTTGCTAAGGAAGATATACAAATGACTAATAAGCACATGAATGATGCTATCAGTCATTGCAAAATGCAAAACAAAACCACAACAAAATACCAGGAATGAAATTGCAGAGGAGCAATTAAGCATCCATTGAAGCCTAAAGATTGTGAAATAGCTTGTCCCTGGGGGTGCAGTAGAAATAGAGACAAGCAGTAGACAGGGTTGGCAGGCCTGGGTGTTGGTTAAGGAAGAGGAAGGTCAAGGATCACACCAATATATTTGTATTGAGAAACTACATGAATGGTAGGTAGTGCCATTGACTTGGAGAAATTTGGAAGAGGAGCACAGAATTTTTTTTCTTAGCATTAAACATATTGATTTTGAAGTGCTTGTGAGATGTGTAAGTGGGGATTTTAAAGAGGAAGTTTAATATACATGTCTGGAGTTCAAAAGACAATCCAGTGAAAGTCAGGTGTGGTAGTGGGGTCAGGGGGTGGGTCAGCCCAGGTATATGTAGTAGAAACCTTGGGAGAATGAAATGACCTAGGAAAGTTGCTCTTCCTCCAGCCCCATGTAGCAGCAGTAACAGCTGTGCCAAAATGTCAAGTAGAGATTAGAGGAAAATGAGCTGGCAAAGGAGACTGATGTCTTCAAAAATAAACAAGGCTTGCTTTCATCTTCAGAGTCACCAGAGGGTCATTTGCCATTCATGTTCTTACACATTAAGTTGATTATATCTTATGATCTTTGAAAGCCTTAGTTATCCAGAAAAATACATGAACCCTAATTAAAATAATATAACATAACAATAAAATAACACATAAATGGGCTGTTTTTAAAAGCCCAGCAAATCCTTTGAATAACTTATGTTATTCAGTATTGTTCATAGAGAAAACCATGGAAAATTGCTGTTAGAGCTGAGACATTCTTCAAGTAGGCAGTAATAATAGTAGCAGTAAGTAGCTTTATAATAGCTAGCAACCTATTTGCTTTGAAAAAGCTCAAATTGCCTCACTTTCTCTTAACCTAGATTTTGAGGTGTAATTATTCTACCCCTTTGTGTATTGCTTGGTTCTTGCCTATTTTTGTGTTTGTTGTATGTTGTCGTTTTATTATGGTACACTTACACTTTAATTATAGTATAGTGGCAAAGTATCTAAAACCAATGCAACTGAATGTAAACGCCAGCTTTTCTACGCATTAGGCAAGTTAGCTCACCTTGCTAATTTTCATTTCCTAATCTGTAAAATGCTGTCCACAAAAGTATTTACCTCAGATGGCTGCTGTGAGGATTTAACAGGACTATACATGTAGAGTACTTGGTATGTACAAGAACTTATAAATTATAACACTTTCTATTACTCATCTAAAACCACCTCATGTGCTTTTTTCTTCAAAGTTGTCAATCTTGTTCCAATTTGATCATATTAGCTTGTAAATAGTATATTTCCCATCCTAATACTTTCTGTCCTTGCACCTGTGGTGCTCACTCCAGAAACAAACAAAACCGAGTGTGATAATTGGAGATGATATCTCCCCACGGGTAGCACCTCTGCAGAGTCAGCAGGAAGATGGGTGTGTTTTCCCTGAGAGCTCTAGTCCCTTTCCTTGGTATGACCTCATGTGCATCAATTACAAATCAAGTGCAAAAGTGAGAACAAAAGGACCTGCCAGCCATTTGTATGCCACTTAATTTTCTTATTTGGTTTATGCTGAACGTTAGAACTAACATCCAATGTCTCTGCTCTAACACCCATTCCTAATTTTTCAGTACTAGACAATCAAATGGCAGAAACAGACGCAGAAGCCTAATTGAAGCACAACATTTTAACAAAGAATTAAGAGAATAGTAAATCATTACTTGCTTGTGAATCATTTCTGTGAATTGTAATTTCTTGGATTCATAATTGAAATAATTTTCAGCTTTGCTTTAATAAGTTGAAAATGCAAATAATTAAAGCATAGTTTATTAGAGTGTTTAAGCAATGTATGAGTAACTATAGTAAAGATGGGCCAAAACGAAGTTAAGGGCACTGGCAAAAATTAAGAGCTAATCAAGTAAATGTTAACATATACAGAGGAGAGATATGCTTTCAGAATTCATGTTTACTTCTGTTCAACCTTTAGAATTTAAAAATTATAGATGTCAAAGCTAATCTTCCCAAATCATCAAATAATTACATTTAATGTTAAAACATTATTTGGAAGGGGACATGAAAATTCATTTGTTGATCCAATAATTATTAATGGAATATTTTCTGGGTGACTAGAACATTTAGTGTATTTGGTGCTGTGGAGATATTTTTTATACTGATTTACACACAGACACACACATACACACATTCCAAACACTAGAAAATAATGACCCCAATGCTTTTTCCATAATCTTACTTAAGTGTATTCTGGGACAGAATCAGTCCCCTTGCCTTTTGTCCACTTTTCCAGGTCTGGGAAAGGGAATATACTTAAAGAAGAGTGCATTTGAAGGCAATGAGCAAGGTCATTGAACAGGGGGACAAACATTAAAGGAGGCCATTTACATTCCTTGGAAGCCATGGTCAACACTCAGTTATGTGGAATCTCTTCTCCAGGACATATGGATTGCTCTGCAGGCCAGGCTCACCCATCTACCATGAGTTTGTAGTCAAGGAATGATTCCTATAGGCACAGGAGTGCATTGAGCAAAATAGATTCAGTGAAATCATTAAATTGAGATTCTGAACCTTTGCAGAAGAATCATCAAGGAGGCTGGGTAAAAACTAAAACTACCAGGACCCCACCCCCAGAGATTTGGATTCAGTAGGTTTGAGATAAGTAGTAGGAATCTGTTTTTTATATAAGCACACTCCAAGGGGCTCCAAGGACCAAATTTTTATAAATATTTAAATGAAGGCAAAAGAGTCTACATATGAAATTTACAACATGTAATAGAGGGTAGAAAGTAAGGGAAGATATATTCTCGGGGGAATTATTCAAAACAAGCGAACACAAAATCTGTCAAGTTGGTTTTTTTTTTATTCAGCAAATATTTATTGAGTTCCCATGCTATGTCAAGGACTGTCCTAGCAGCTGAACGTATAATAGTGAGAAAAATCAATCACTGCTTCTACTTTTATGGGTGGAGACCTATGTCTTATACAATTCTTTGCCACATAAATATAGAGATGAGAAAAAATTCATATTCAATAAATTTAGATAAATGTTGAGAAAACAAAAACCCATATGTACAACGAATCAAAGCTTGGATTGAAAATTCTAAGTAATCTTTATGTTTTATTCTTATTCTAACATGTGACTTAATGCACCATCTCAAAGGAGACACATTACTTCACTGTGTTTATGAACACGTGGTCATGTTTAGCAGGAAGAGAAGAATGCCTAATTTAAATTTCTCTTTTATATTGGGGATGAACTTAATGTACCCAGCCTGACATCAACATAATTACACTTTCTAAGCCCTGGATACATGACATATGATATGGTTTACAAGGCTAACGTGAGGTTAGGAGTAATCATCCCAGCCCAATGTGTGCCTGAAATCCATTCCCACATACATGTAGCTGACTCATCTGGGTATGTTATTCATACATCCACTCATCACTTCTTGGGTGATGGTGAGGATTATTCTCATTATGGCAATTAGTAGTACAATTAGTACATGCTTAAAATTGCTTTACAGATTTTTTGAGTCATATGCTACGTTCTCTATATCGATTGTTGGCATTTATAGCTACTATGCACTCATATAAAACTAATTGCTGACTAGGAAGTAATATGAAATACAGTATGAAGTCCAACCTTCCTGGATAAACTAAATTAGAGGTTTAAAGGAATAAGCAATTAATTCTTAGAATCTTTTTGAGAAATCTGATAAGATCAAAATGCTTTTTAATGATACGAAAAGGAAAATGAGTAGGTATTTAAAAAGTAATTTGAAACTGTTGTTTTTTATGTTTTATTTATTCATTGTACAATATTAGTACAAATTGCACTTATGATTTTAATTGTAACAGTTCAGTTATGGAGCTAGGCAATAGACAAAATGTTCAAGTATAACTGATGAACTTCATTAAACTAGAATAAAAGTAAAGCTTAATTGTATATACTAATAGCCTTGTCTGGAACCGTGTTTTTCAAACTGTGCTTTTAGTAGATATTCAGAAGCAAAAATTCCCAGTGGACAAATCTGTTTGGGAAACATTGATCTAAAATATTTATTTGAAAAATACTCATGAGTTACGATAATGCTAAAAGGTAACATGTATTGACTGCTATCATGTGCCACATATAGAGCTAGATGTTTTAGTTGAATTATCTCACTTAATTTAGCCTTCTATGAAAATGAAGATTAATTATAGCTATAAATGTCTTAATTAAGCATAATACAAGTAAGGAAAATTATATGCAAAGATGCTTAAATAGGAAAAACTATGTCACCAGCCATAACTGAAGCATTATTTATACTTTTTAAAAATAACTAAGGTTACATTCATTTATTGAATTAATATCAAAAACATTCTTTAAAAAATTGTTATCTTGGTATTTACAGTAAATGGACTTTATACATTTTTAAATTTTCCATCTAGATATTCAGGATTGTGTAGGCACAAACTAAATGCGTCTCAAGTGGAAAATAAGTTCCACTATAAATAGTGTTATAATTTTCCCTTTATTACATTAGAAACAGATTGCAACTTCCTCTTAGGAAAGTTAAATAAAATTGAATTAAATGCAATACTTGGCAATTATTTTAATGCTATTGTAGTAAATGGTCTTTTATTCACTGAATGGGAATTACAAAATCAATGGTATGAATTCTGCATAATACCGTTTCATTAAACAGAAGATATTTCATTACAAATAACTGTATGGTGTACACAACCTTGTTTAGGATGCACAGATAATACAGAAAGATAATTATTTGAAAAATAGAATAACAATTCTATTAAGTATTCAGTGTCTAGTGGCAAAAGGGCTCACCAGCCACTATTCTTACAGCCATGGAATAAGTTGCTGCAAATTAAGGAAAGAAATAAACTCATGGTCCTAATCAAATGTGTGGAGCATACATGCATCAATGTAAATCAGTTAAAACAACAGAAGATGTTATTATTCCACTTTATTATTTTGCTCCTGCTACATACATAGCAGAACATTAATGTAACTACAAGGTTAATAGAGCAGGTTGAGTTTCAGATTTCAAAATCTAGCATGGTATAGCTGGAAGAGATTGCCAACACCTTCTAGTCCAGTACCTCATAATATGAGTGAGCAAGCCTAGGCACCAGAAATCTACTTACCAAAAACCATGCAGGGAATTAAGAAAAGGCACACATCTCATCCAGCCAGCCACCCAACCAGCCATCCAGCCATCCAGCCAGCCTTCATTTCATGCATTCATTTGTTCAACAACTATTTATTAGATGCCTGTATGTGCTAGACACTTGGGATGTGCTATGAGAAAAACAAGACATGATTCCTGGCCTTATGGTAACTGTTTTGATTATACAGAGGGAGGTGGGAAAACAGTAATCAAATAATCACTCAAATATATACACGATTACAAACCAAGACTAGTGTTCTAAAAGCAAGGAACATGCTCTATGGAAATGTATAAAAGGAAACCTGATCTAAATGAGGGGGTCAGAAAGGGCTTCTCAGAGGAAGTATATAGCTTTTGGATTAAGCATTAAAGGAGAGTGATTAGAAAAGGCTGTAGACACCCTACAGAAAGTATTTGAGGAAAAGAAAGACTGACTTGTTAGTGTCTAGAAAGTAATGAGAGAGGAGCAAGAAGAGCTGGCAGGGTAGACTGCCCCACATTAGCCAGTGTCTGTAGTCCATCCAGATCATCATTTGTGGTCTTTACTGGAAGAGTCATGGAGGGCTACGAGTTTTATAGCAGGATAAAGTAAAACAGCTCCCATCTTTGACAGTTTTGTTTTCACCTGGGCAAATACCAGACCCATAAATGGTATTCAAGGTATAGGATCTTCCTATAAGTTTTAGTGGCCTGTGGAAGGGGTAAGGTGGGAGAGACGGAGAATGGCAATATGGAGAAAAAAGGGCATTGGGCTTTGGTTGCCTTATTATCTGCCTGGTGTATCTGACTGCTTCAGGGCTCTGTAATGAATATTTGTTCTGAGAATAAGATCATGTTTGAAAAACACAATGGTTTTGAAGTAGTCAAATATGGATTGAATTTGTTTGTGGATTGTGAGCTGCATTAGATTAGTTTTTCTGCAGAAAACCCTCTACTGTTGGGATTTCTAAGACGTTTTGTATAGATCAAGGGTTTTCTTTTCTTTTGGTCTACTTTCCTTTTATAAAAATCCATAGTCAGTATGAGAAAATTACCTACATTCATAATGTCTCTCTTGAGATTTCTGAAGGTAAGGGTTCTGGCCAATCTCATTTGACCAACTGAGATGCTAAAATACATCATTGATAAATCAGTTGAAATCTGAACCAAATCTATGTGAGGAAATACAGTGAACTGCATAAGAGACTGGGATTTTAGCCAAACCTACATGGTCTGTAATTCCAGCCCTGCAAGGACTAGAGTTGTTGGAACCTCATCTCCTCTTCCTTCTGGAAAACCTTTACAACTCTTTACTGCCTGAAGAATCATGCCCCAGCTGCTCTGCATGGCCTTCCTCTGTAATCTTCATCTTCCTCTACAGTTTCCAGCCAGTTTTCCCTTCCAGGCAGTGAAACTACCTCCCTAATTCTTAATTACCGTATCTACAAAAAAGGAGATACTACTATTAATAATAATAGTTATGATGATAGGAGTTCAACAACCACTTAGCAAACAGCAGATCTTATTACTATATAAGAAAGAACAGATGAAGGCCAGGCTTAGAATTTGAGTTGTTAACCTTCTTTTTAATAAGGATGTGTTTGCTCTTCCCCCAAAGTTCATAACTCTGAAGAAAATACAATGAGAGCACTCACACTGAAGGATATTTTAAATGGAACATTTTCTTATAAAACATTTTTTCCAAACTGGATTTCAGGTAAGTGCATTATTTATCTTTAGGGGTTTTTTATGTATTTTGTTTGGTTTCTATTTTAGTGCCAATGCATCTCTACAGTAACTGAAGCCATATCAGTTGAAATGTACAAAAAGAACAATTATCTGAATAATTCAAGTGCTCAAAAAAGTGCTTTTGACAAAACCATTCATACTGGATTTGCCCCATAGTAATGAGGCCAATAGGGTTTTAAATAGAGAAGGAAAAGTTGAAAATGCATTGTTCAAATAATTTGAACTTCTGTAATCACTTTTGAGAATGGTAGATATATTCCTATTTAGGAGAAGTCACAGAAATTTTACCAAAAGAGAAATTCCATTATTAATCTGGATAATCTGGAAAACAGACAAATCTCAATCTGACAATTAACCCTTTAAGGGTCATGAAATCGGTATTTTCGTACAGCTTTTCAAAATAGGATGTTATAAAGCAAATCTAATCAAATAAATAGTGAGATCGACTAAATAGTCTATGACATTTTAGTTGAGTATCTTGTCACTGAACAAAATGGAATATTTTAATTTTTTCTCTTTAGAAAATAAAATTAATACAAAGTGAGTTTTAAGTTGAACTAAACACAACCTAAATGTAATTTATGTTTATTACTGCAAAAGAAATATACATTTCAAACTAGTTTATCCCCTTTGTAACCCAGAGAAAACAAAATTGTGTTCCTAAGCACCCTGAATCGGCTAAAATAGGGCTGCTGTTTGCAAATGTGGCATCTTCGTGTGAAGTAGAACAAAGCATTCTACCTTCTTCGTCTACCACCAACTTACTATTTTACATATCACAAAGCAATATATACTGGACAGAGAGGAAAAACAAAGTAGGTCTGTGAAATAAAGAGGTTTCTTTCGTTAGGAATGTATTTCATGTTAAGAGAGATCATTTACATTTTGTTTTCTTTCTTGTTTAAAGGACAAGAATATCTTCATCAATCTGCAGATAACAATATAGTACTTTATAATATTGAAACAGGACAATCATATACCATTTTGAGTAATAGAACCATGGTATGTATCCAACATCATCTTCCTTCCCCCTCAGAAACCTTTGCCCACTCTTCATTGACCAAGAAACAGAGTTCAAAGTCTTAGCACCTGATCTGGACACAACTTGCCTTCCCAGCTCCATACTCCACTAGAGTCTTCCCGTTCTGTCTGCTAGTCCCATTAGACTACTGTCTTTGCCTTCTTCTAAATCACCTAGCATCTTTCCTCCTCTTTGAATATAGTATAGCATAAGATAGGAGTTAAGAACTCAGTCCTTAGTGTCAGGCCAATTGAGGTTCAAATCCTGGCTCAGTCCCTTACTGGTTGTGAAAAGTTAGGTAAGGGGTTTCACTACACCAATCTTACTACGCCTCAGTGTTTTCCTTGGTAAAGTAGGAATAATAACGCCTCTTTGGTTAATAAAAGAATTAAATGAAGTAACATTTGCAAGTGCTTAGGGCAGTGCCTAACATAGAATAAGTGCTTAATAAGTGGTAGCTATAAAGTATGGGCACTTAACTGTTCTGTCCCCCTGGGCTCCCAGTCCTCCAACTTTCTCCACCCTGAAAAACCTACTAATCTTTTAAAACCATGTTTAGATAATACTCTCTTTCTCTTTGAAATCAATAATCCTCTCATTTGAATTCAATCATTTCTTTCTTAATAATTTTGCAATGCTATATTGAATCTCTTTTATACAACATTCTAATTTGTAGTATGTTACTCCTTAAAAAGTTTCTGTTTCTTGAAATCACAAAGTATATATTATCTCTTGCATCCTTCTCCCATAGTATCTAGTAAATTTCTTTGAATTATAGTTAAGTTCCACAAAATATTTTTTTCAACTGCATTGAAAGTCTATGTATGTAGGAGTATGTTAATAATATAATATTCTTTTAAAACTACAAATTTACATGTTCTTTGTTATCTTTTCTGTATTCTAATCAACCTCTTCATAATTTCAGAAAAGTGTGAATGCTTCAAATTATGGCTTATCACCTGATCGGCAATTTGTATATCTAGAAGGTGATTATTCAAAGGTATCAACTATTTAATTTGGTTATATCCAATTATATCTCCTACTAATCCACAAGGTGGTTTAAAAAAGTGAGAGAAAGCAAGAGTCTGTCTTTATCTCTAAATATTCAGGCCCCGGTCACCAATAATCTTCAGCAAGACATGTTTCAATCTTATGGAGCTTGTTTGAAGCGTGAAAGCGCTTTAAGGAACAGAGTCCAAAATAATACTTGCATCATTCATTAACAACAGCACAAACATACTTAACAAGAAAACGAAGAGCTTTGTTCAAGAAGAATTATAAGCTAAATATTCTTATTCATTTTTTTCAATTATTATTTTTAAAACTATACTCAAAGAAAGGCAAGAATTTTGCATCAAAAATACATGTTGAATGAAATTCTCTTTACCCAATTTTAAAGGGTATAATTAGAATGAATTATCCAGGTGCAGGGTAATCCTTATAGGCTGTGGAAATCATCGTGGTTTTACTTCAATACAGGTAAAACATGAAGGGAAAATTTCTGGGATAGAGTATGCAAAGATAAGCTTTTTATGTTAGGAAATTTCTTTGGGTATGCTTTTTATGGAGTGAGGGTTGAATCACTGCTGAGATTAGTTCTGGAACTTGCACAAACGGCACAAAAGTCCACAGTAAGACTCTTTAAATGAAGACTCATTTGGAATTGAAACATATTCTTCCTAGTGCCTTGTGAAAGTAGTCCTTTTATAATTCTGAACTTTGAATTGGATGCTATATGATTATACATTATTGATATAAGCTTTTTAACAATTGCAATTTGTTTTTTGTCTTTCTTCTTTCTAACAGCTTTGGAGATACTCTTACACAGCAACATATTACATCTATGACCTTAGCAATGGGTAAATCACCTCTGTTTATTAATACTACTTAAATCTAATATCTAGAATGTTTTCATTCCAAACTATGATTTGGGGTTAAAAAGACTTTATTTTCTTACTGATCTTTGTTTCTTACTTTTTAGTAATACAGTATATATGTACCTATAAAGCTTACAAAATTCAAGAAAATACTTATATGGGATACCCACCTCTTTATTTGACTAATATTTTGTATTTTTATTCACAATATAGTTTTGGATTTTCTGTTTTTGAAGATCAGATTAAACATGTGCTATTTATGGAAAAAACATATATAGGAAAGCACAAAAACATTCTTGGGAATGAGACACTATTTTTAGGAGAGTGGCTATTTCACTGATGGGAGGAGGAAGGGCGGGAGAGAGATGCAGCACTAGTTGTGTCTGAACACGTACTCCATTAATTGTTTTAAAATTAATTATTATAAAAATGACAAAATGTTAAAATTATTTTTAAAATAGAAAAATATTTGACATGTAAAATACTAAATGTTCTTTTGAATTTAATTGGTAAATAAATTGTCAGACAAGTACCATTTTCCATATATATATATATATATATATATATACTGTTTGAAACATTTACCATTTAAAAGAAAAAATTAAATGAATGTGCAGATAGGCGAAGGATTGACGAAGAGAATTTCTGGCAGCAAGAAGAATATGTGAAGGCCTAAAAGGGGGAGGGAGAGCATTGTGCATTTGGGAAATGCAAAGTAGGTCAATTTGTTTGAAATTGAGGGAGGGGCCCGCTGACTAGTAGGAGGTGGTGTAAGGTTGGGGAACAGCCAAGGCCAGGAAGCATAGGCCAAATAATAATGAGGAAATCATTAAAATGAGTTTAGATCTTTCTTTCTGATGACAATAAGGATTCATTCAAGGGTTTTAAATGGAAAATGACATGATCAGATTTGCACTTTAGAAAAATCACCCTGGCTAAGTGTGGACAATGAATTGCCTTAGCTACTCATCTTAATATGGTATCTTCTTTGCTGTTATATAAAAGGGGAAACAATTATATGGCTTGAAGAGGTATTGAAAAAAAATCTTCTGGTCTATTTCCCCTTTTGTCTAGCAAGAGCACAAAAATTTTTTTAAAAATTATCTATCTGCTTCTTTCAAATGTTCAGAAAACAATTACTCTGATAAACTGTCAAATTAAGAAATAGGAACTGCTTTTTAAAGTAGAATCTAAAATCCATCTAATGCATTCTGAGTCCTTCTTGTCTCTGAATCCATATCATCACCAAATTTAAGAAATATTTATTGAGCCCCTTCTATGTGAAACACATGTAACAATGGGATGCAAATGAGCTTGGGGCACCAGCTCTACTCTTAAGAAACGTTTCGATTAGTGAGTGGGGAATCTTAGTCTTTCAGTCCAGTTTCTCAAGGCTCTCATCATGTCTTTGTTTTTCTTTTAATCATTTTGAAATTCTTTCGTGAGGCTCGCCAAATTGAACAGCATTCAAAAAGATGATAATCCTAATATTTTAATCACGAATTATATAAACTTTATGACCTAAAATCGCATTAAATATTTAGATTCTCTGCAGTGAATTTAATCAAACCACTGGTTTTGTTTGTTTCTTTGTTTTCTGCACAACTATCTAGTATTTCAGATTTTTGGGGGGGTGGTCAGGTAAATACAGCATAATTTAGGAAGTGAAGGATGGATGGCAAACTTGTTTGAGATTCTAGGCATCGCTGAATACCACTAATTTCAAGTCTTTTATATGCCTTTGAAGACTCTATAAAAATCTAGCATAGAGAAAACAAGACAGTACTGGTTTCAAGCTAGGTAGGCAAAACTGAGGAGATGAACGCCTTTGTAAAGCATCCTCCCTCGCCTTTTCTCATACCTTTAGTGACTCAGAAAACAGAAAATGGCAGCTGTGATGGCTTGAGACATGCGCTGAGATTTTTAGCTTAGTGCTGCCTGTGTGATTGCATAGATAATTCCACTGTATGTAGAAAACTGAGACAATGTTACAGTATCAAAGGTAACATGAGCACTAGCTTAAGAACAAATTGTGAACCAGGTGAAGAATGTCTTCTTCTTCTTTTTTTTCTTTTTTTTTGAGACAGGGTCTTGTTCTGTCGCCCAGGCTGGAGCGCAGTGGTGTGATCTTGGCTCACTGCAACCTCCTCCTCCCGGGTTTAAGCAATTCTCCCGCCTCAGCCTCCTAAGTAGCTAGGATTACAGGCTTGTGCCACCACTGCTAATTTTTGTGTTTTTGTAGGGACGGGGTTTCTCCATATTGGCCAGGCTGGTCTCGAACTCCTGGTCTCAAGTAATCCGCCGCCCAAAGTGCTGGGATTACTGGCGCGAGCGAGCGGGCCAGGCCTGGGTCAATCTTTTAACTGGGCTCTTGCATCCCTTTCAACATGTTCCAGATCACCCGGGGGCCTGGTGCTCATGTACTGCCCTCTGGCGGCCAGGACTCTCATTGCAGCACCAATGGTCACTTTCCATGGGAATCACTCTCCCCACTCAAAACTGTGCCATGTTCCCTTGTTACTTGCTAGGTCTCATGCAGGCACCTAAAAAGTTACATCAAGGCAGTGTGTGTTACAGATCTTCACAATTGTCCAAATATTAAAAGAATGGGACAGGCAGAAATGTCAGGCACATGTTAGGCCCAGGTTGGAGAGCTTTTTTTGGAGGGGTTGGGCAGGAGTATTTTTTGAGGCTCTTCAAATTGTGCTTGGGTGGCAGGTCTTGCTTTGCTTTCCCACGAAGGTAGTCTCGATGAAACTGTTAATACAATCTTCAAGATGACAAAAGTCAAAAAGTAAGCATGACATCCTACGACTCTGTAACGCTTATAAAAGTCTGAATGCATTCTTGCTGAAGAACTACAAAAGCTCCACAATGCAAGTCACTTGAGTGCTTGAAGAGTGACTCTAAGCATCAAAGTGGGAGTTTTGGCCAATAGACTATTTGAAATTTCCCCATGGGTGGAGGACTTTACAAGCTTAAGGCATACTGCCCAGTATACAATCCGTTTTTCAGTTTAGCTTGAGATCAGATGTTCCTTTCCTTTTCTGATTTCAAGTCAGATCCCTGGGGAGATTGTCAAATGGCATCTTATTTTCAAAAATTTGAAATGCATATGCATTCACAGAGATGGGGGTTGTGAATGAGAATGTAGAAGAGCACATACTAAACTTCAGCACAATTATAGAATTTCAGAGCTGGAAGGCACTTCAGTGACCATTTCAGTCTAGTGTGTGCAAATTTTACAATCCCAGGGGTTAAAAGGACTTGAGTTTAATTCAAGGTCTGCCAAGAACTAGCAATGTGGTCTTAAAAAGTTCTCTCAGCTCTCTAAACCTCATATTTACTTTCTATAAAATGAGAGGATTGTATTAGATAATTTCTAGAGATCTTCTCCACTTTGACAGTCTGTAAGAATTTAATCCATTCACCTCACTATAAAGGTCAGAAAACTGACACCCAGAAAAGTTAAGTGACTTTTAAGTAACTACTGGAAGAACAGCAATCAACACCTATGTCTCCAGTTCTTCATTCCTGCATTCTTTTCACTAGGTTTGTAGGTGCAGAGAGAATGATCCTTAATTTTCATTGTTTGTTTATTTTTTCTGTTCATACAGATTATTATTTTTTTTGCATTAAACAGCAAGGTTTGTTGTTTTTCTTTCTTTCTTTCTTTCTTTCTAGAGAATTTGTAAGAGGAAATGAGCTTCCTCGTCCAATTCAGTATTTATGCTGGTCGCCTGTTGGGAGTAAATTAGTAAGTGTTTAAATTTTTGAAGTGTTTAATCATGTAAATAAAAGAGGAGCCATTTGATTTTGGCCTTTGTTAAATTTCCCTGCCTGAAAGAAAAAAAAAATACATTCATGACTATTTTAGTGGTTAAAAACGGGAAGAGTTTTGATAAATTGAAACCCATCTGAGAATTCCGCAAAATCTCAAGCTCATGGATAGACTTCTTTAAATATAGCAGTCAAAAACTTTATCCTTATACTCAGCCAGAATGCGTTGTGCCAGAAAGCTCAGGAAAAATATGGTTTTCACAAGTTTCCCAGACTAGCTTCAGACAACATGAAATTTGGTCCAAGCTCTTATTTAAGGACTCTAAATAAAGATTAGATCTGGCTAGCTATTAATATTCAGAGATTTATTCGACTTTCTGTCAATATACATAATTATTTATTTGAGGGTAATGAAACAACTAAGAAAATAATAGACTTTATTTTTTATTTGATTGAGACTTTAAAATTCATAATTGATGTTAATGTGAGTTGGATGGATTTTTTGACCTATTAAAATGATATTTTAGTTGTGAATCTTTTTTGTATCTTTATTACCACTCTGTTTAAAGGTATTAGAGGAATAATTCAAACAAATATACAGCCTTCATTTAATTTGTTGTGGAATTTCCCCTTACCACCACTTTTAGGCATATGTCTATCAAAACAATATCTATTTGAAACAAAGACCAGGAGATCCACCTTTTCAAATAACATTTAATGGAAGAGAAAATAAAATATTTAATGGAATCCCAGACTGGGTTTATGAAGGTAAGCTGTATTCCTTTTCTACTGCTAATGCTTTAGGCTTTTAATTTAAAATAATTTCATATATTTAGTAAGATTTAGATGAGTAGTATCTTATTTCCGTGAAGGGTAGCATTGCTGAAAATTGTCTCTAGGTTACAAATAGGGCATACATATTTTAAAAGAACAAATTCTTGTTATCAGAAAACTGGTAGAATTGATTCTCATTAACATTACTATGAAGTGGTAATAATGATTTATAATCCAAAAAAGTATATGGTCCTCAGGTGCTGCGTTAGTATATTTTCTCATGTTTACTTTTTCTTTAGAAAAAATTTTTGTTTTCAAAACTAAACAACTGTCTAGCTTATCTTATGGGAAAATATTTTTACTTTCTGATACTCTGTTGATTTTGTTCTCATTCTAGGTCATGTAGAATTCAGGACTTAACTGGACTTTAAAAAGACCTCTAGTATCTATCTATCTATCTATCTATCTCTCTATCTATCTATCTAAACTAACTGCGTTTTTGTTTTTTTTTTAATTCTTAGGAGGGAAATGTAACTTTCAATGTTTATGTCACTCTCTAGTACAATTATAGTTCTTTCTGTTTTGGCTATCTTAGGTGACTAAAAAACCTGAAACTGCCCTGAAAGAAAAAATTAATTATTGCCAGCATGTTTATTATTTATTTAAAAAATTACATTTCTGATTAATGTCATTTTCTAACAAGGCTAATTGATGTTTGATATAGACTGAAAGGTTAAACTATTCCTCTGAACTCAGATTATGTAATTTTTTAATAACCAAAGTATGACATATGTCACATCCACATTAAATAAATTATTTCAGTTGATAAATAGCTATTTAGAAGTATTTACAATGATTTTAAGAGTAAGATGTAATTATAGGTAATATCCTAGTACTTATTTTTCAGAGGAAATGCTTGCTACAAAATATGCTCTCTGGTGGTCTCCTAATGGAAAATTTTTGGCATATGCGGAATTTAATGATACGAATATACCAGTTATTGCCTATTCCTATTATGGCGATGAACAATATCCTAGAACAATAAATATTCCATACCCAAAGGTATGTTGAATACTTTCAGTAGATGCTTTCATTTTCCTGGTATCAAAATGAGCAATGATTTACCATGAGTAAAGGTGGGATCAACAAGTTTGGAGAGCTTCTTATCCTTGTGCATTGTAAGGCAAACATTGTACTGTGCTCTATTATTTATGTGGACATCTGTTGCTTTGGACATCTGGTTGTGCTGGATGAAGTAGTCTTTGCAAAATCTATTGCAGAATCTTTGAAAAACATATGGTCTTGATCATGGAGGAAAAACAAGCTTAACTTAATTTTAATTTTTTTCATATTTCATGCTCCAAATTCAGGGTAAAGTTCTGTTTTGCAATTCTTTCTTGAATTCTCATGTAAATGCAAACTAGAATATGAAATACAAATGCTGAATTTGATGTTCCTGTCAGGTAGAAGCAGGCATGGGTTATGGTCTTTTCTGGATATACAAGATAGGTTAAATTTGTAAGTCTCAATTTCTCCCTTGAAGGAATTAGACATGGTGTGAACCCATAGTTTTTGGATATTTAACATTGTAGAGTTGTTACACATTCTTTTTATTCAGTCTCACATCTGGAGGGAGGAGACCTGAGTGTGCAGTAGGAGAATGGTCAGGTCTCAGTGAAGAAGCATTATATCCTAATCTCAATGTAAAAATGATATCAGAAAAAATGGACTCAAAGTACAAATTTACCTCTTGCACAAGGAATCGGATGTGATTTTAGAATTCACTTCTTTGTTCTTTGGATCCTATTGCTTTTACTTGCCAAGGGGAACATTGTCATGGCTGGACACAGTGGGTCCCTGGGTGACAAAGACGGTTGGATATGGCATACGCACAAGTGAATTCTAAGCAAGCCAAAGCGGCTATAGAGAAAGAAATAGAATTGCAGACAGTGTAATATTTGTGTTAAAAGTCTAAAAGCTGTGTAAAAACTCTAAAAGCTGAAGATGTTTGGGAGAGGCCTCACATTTGGGGGGAACCCAACATGTAAAAGAACTCAGATCTTTGGGAGGACCTATGGGAGCAGGAAGAGACGGGGAACCCAGAACTGAAGAGTGACTGACACTGATTGGGAAGTTGGGACCCACATTCTCATATTTCCTTGAGGCTTAAAGTTGCTAAAACATCTGGCATTAGGTGGAGATGTGGGACCACTCCAAAAAACTAAGGGAGTCTCTGATAAACTTGGAAGTGAAACAGGGAGGTCCTAAGAGACACTGAACAGTTCTTTGGATGAATTCAAACAGCACTGAGTCATTACATACTGTGCACCTACATTTCATGAATTTAAATTTTATTACAACTCTAAGATTCTCTCTTTCTACAGCAAAATAACAGAGGAACTCTAAGAAACTGTCTAGGTATGAGCTATACTGTCATGTAAATTTTAAGCACACAGTAGTATAGAAAGCACAAAACAAGAAAAGTATAAATCTCATGGATACTTCATTTGGAGGTGAAATTTCCCTAACCTTTTGGAGATGGTGGCAGTAATAACACAAGCAGGTAGGAGACTGAGCATTTGGTGATTGTCCTAGACCAAATCATATGGCAAAAGCAAAAAGTGTCTTTCATTTATTTTTCTTTCCATTCTCCTCTCAAATTAATCACCCTCTGAACTTTCCTTGGTATACAGAGATATGATTATTATTATAATTATCCCAATAATAAAAATGAGAGAGATCTGTCTTGGAAATCAGAAAGAGAATATAGTTCACAGAACTGCATTTTCATATCCAAAATGATTTTCTCTATAAATTTTAAAGCTCTCTCATTAGGCAGTTAAAACACCTAGTTTCACTCTGGTTGACACAACATTTGTAATTGCCCTGCAGATAAAATTGAAATGAGATTCCTTGTCGTGTTATAAATAGAATGTATTCCACAGTGATATACATAAGATTGTTCGCTTAGAAAAATATATCTAAATTCCTAAAGTTTCTTTAAAATGTTAGTGATAATTGGAATTTTATGAGATTATATGTCTCAATTTTTTTGGCAGGCTGGAGCTAAGAATCCCGTTGTTCGGATATTTATTATCGATACCACTTACCCTGCGTATGTAGGTCCCCAGGAAGTGCCTGTTCCAGCAATGATAGCCTCAAGGTAGTTCATCTCAGATCCCTCCCATCTTTCTATCCTATATTCTAGTGAGTTTATGCTGTGCATGCTAGAAGCAAAAAACAAATAAGTAAATAAGAGTTGCACACAAAGCTAAAGACATACAAAATTAAAATTGACAAATAAGTTTCCTTAATTGGTTTTTCAAAATTAGCCCTTTTACACATATAAACGTGACCTCGGTGATCAATCTAAGTGAAACTTGCCTCAGATGTACAGATGTGAACTTGGGACCAACAAGCAGATAGTAAAATTCATGTATGTCCTCACCCTGGCTTCTTTCAAGTTTGGCGGACTTTATCTCAAGCCAGGATTTGTGGCTCTATGTGGATCACATGTGTATGATAAATAAGAGAAGATAAGCTGACCCTCTCCAAAAATTAGCATTTTTCACAATGAAGCAGGCTATTCTCATTTATCTGGTTTTAGAATTGTCTAGAGATGAACTGTAGGCAGGCAGGGACGTGAAGGATTCTCACTTTCCCAGCATGATGCCCTATGTCTGATTGTCTGATTAGTCCAGAATACAGCGAACTTCAGTTAGTCCTCTGTGGTCTTTCTGGTTGAAGTGGCTAAGGGGAAGGTGCCCAGGCCCTGCCTGTTGGGCTTTCTTAACACTTCCTTAATGTCTAGAAGGCCAATCTTGGGTCTTCGCCTTCTGCTTCATGAAGAATAGCCAAGCTCAAATGACTGATCACTAATAGGGAAAAGAGTCCCACGAGAGGCTTCTCCTGGGCCTTGCTGAGTCCACTCTTGTATAATCAAACATGACTTTATATTTTTGAATTATCTGCTATTCCCCACCCTGATCGAGTCAATGAAAACTTGACTCAATACATCATTTTTTTTTGAAGGGTCATTCTCCACAGGTGGCAAATGAAATGAGTGTAACACAAGGAGTCCAGAGGCTTGTTTGAACAGCTGTAAAATACTAACAATAAAATAGTAGTAGCAAACATATTCTGAATACTCATCATGTAGCAGACATAGTTCTTAAGCAGTTTAAGCACTCTCAGCCAATCTTTACAGCAATCTTTAAAATAGGTAATATTATTATTCTGATTTTATATAAAAATAGAATAGTTAAGTAACTGGCCTAAAGGTATGTAACTATTAGGACATAAAGCCAAGATTTGAGCCTGAGGTCCCTTCCAGCTCTGTGATTTCCTTTACATTGATTTTCCAGAAGTTTGTGATTCATTTTATGTTGATGTTCTCTACCTACTAGTTCATCCTCAGAGTCATGGAATCATTGCTGCCATTCACTGACATCTAGTATGTGCCAAACATATTTGAGTTATTTTGCATACAACATCAGTGATTTATTCCACAAGTCTGAATTTCAATACCTGACCATAGTCACAGCTAAAACTTAGCTTCCAACATGAATCTGCTGAGAGACAAAGATTATCCTTTTATCACACTTGTCTCTTTCTCAACTAATTATAAGGTGAAAAATTGAGTTTACTTGTGCAAAATGCAAGTTTAATGCTTTTTTTCCCTCTAGATTGATCAGTAGCTTTGGCATTATGTTTTAAATTCTTTTCTAAAATGTTAAAATCCAGAAACGGAGAGAAAACTCACATATGAAATGATTTCATTAGATGAAGAAACTCTCATAGATATTTTTTAAGTAAGTAGAGATATTTAAACTTTCTCTCCAGAGAAAGGAACATTTTGTCTTCCTTACCTATTAAATAAGTAATGTATAATAATGACATATATCCTTTAGAAAACAAAAATTAAGAAATTATTTGTGTGTGAAACTGGTTTATGGTTGTGACTACCTGTTTCTATTTTATTTGCAGTGATTATTATTTCAGTTGGCTCACGTGGGTTACTGATGAACGAGTATGTTTGCAGTGGCTAAAAAGAGTCCAGAATGTTTCGGTCCTGTCTATATGTGACTTCAGGGAAGACTGGCAGACATGGGATTGTCCAAAGGTAGGGTATATTATGATCACGGATATGTATTTCTGAAGATCAAGGCACAATAGTGGGGACTCATCCATAGCTAACATTTTATGTTGTAAAGCCAGGATTACTGCATTCAACCCCCAACTGCTTTGCAAAAAAGCACTCAGTATTCATGGGTCCATCATTTTATTAAATAAATAGGATACCTTTTATTTTCTTGAATGACTTAAACCTTGAAATTGAATAGCCAAAAAGAAAAAATGGGACAACATGACATTGGGAAAATCAGATATCTGGTTCTCAATTATAATGGTAAACCAGCCTTTTGAGATTATAACATTGGCAGTCCAACAGAAAGCAAAGCAATGCAGATGAAACCGTAACATGGGTCTACTAGATAAATATATATGTTTTAAACAAAAGAACCAGAGAAGAAATGCAAATGGGGCATGTTCTATTCAATGTTAAAAATTAAAAATGAAAAATTCTGAAGGAAATGGATATTATCAAAAGAAAGCCAGATATTCTGTTTTGTTTGTTTTTTGTTTTTTGTTTGTTTGTTTTTTTTTTTTTTGAAATGGCGTCTCACTCTGTTGCCAGGCTGGAGTGCAGTGGCACGATCTGGACTCACTGCAACCTCCGTCTCCCAGGTTCAAGCGATTCTCCTGCCTCAGTCTCCTGAGTAGCTGGGACTACAGGTGTGCACCACCAGGCCCAGCTAATTTTTTTATTTTTAGTAGACACAGGGTTTCACCATGTTGGCCAGGATGGTCTCAATCTCTTGACCTCGTGATCCGCCTGCCTCAGCCTCCCAAAGTACTGGGATTACAGGCATGAGCCACTGCACCTGACCCAAATATTTTGATTTTAAAATCAAATGAGAATTACTGAGAATGTGACATAAGATATTAGATCAAATTATTCTGTTATCTGGTTATCTTAAGACAGTACCCGATATGTACTAATTTTGGGCAGAAAAAGCCTTGAAAACTAAGCACAGATTTATTGTTGAGTTTTAATTGTTTCTAATACTCAAATTCAAACATAATCTGTTGAATTAATGAGTCAGAAAAACCGCTTAACCAATGTATAAGCTTTAAAATAAGCCTTTTCTTAATTACTCACATTAGAGTCTAAGAGATACAAAATGTTTTCTTTAAATAGGATATTTGATGGGTACATTTCATGAGTCTTCTAATTATGAAGAAATGTTTCATTAAAACAAACATAGAATAATCATATTTTATGAAGTAAAAAGAAAAGCACAGAACAATCAAAGTAAATCACTAAATTTCATCTAGAAATTAGGACATTATGTTTTGCAAGAAAAAAGTCATATGAGTCTGTTTGGAAATATATCAGGACTATAATAGTCAACATTACTCAGGCTAAAAATATTTTTTTAAATCACTACTGTGTCTGTGAGAGGCTCGACTAATTTTGATGGAATATGCTAGAAGCGTATTTTTATCTTATATATATTTTGATATACAAAGCAGGATGATTTTGGCTTTAATACAGTATCATAGGCAAAGAAAGGATAGACTAATCTTGATTATGCTAGTTAATTAGAAACAATTGGTCTGGTTAGTCAGCTTTGGGTGACTATATCTTTAAACTTTTCAATGAATCTAGGTATTAGGGACTATTGCTTTAATTTTATTAGTTTGAACATAATGAGATTTATAATTTAGACACAATTTTTAGCTCCTAAAACTAGGAATTTTAAAACTGTGATTGCTTTGAAATCTGAAATTCTAATTTATCAAAATCTGAGACAACTTTAATCCAAACTGACAGAACATTTAAGATGCTCATTCAATGAGGTGTGGAAGTCCCTGGAATATAAACTTTAGTTTTACAGCCAGAAAACAGTGCTTAAATTTAGAACATCATGTTTGAATAACCTTAGAATTTCTAAACACCTCTGTTTCAAAATAGTTTGATAAATACATGCAACACATTTTGAGATTTGAGAATAACAGTGTTGAATTTCCCAGAAACCATCCTCATGACTGATGTGTGTATGTGTGTGTGTGTGCACACACTTTGAAAACAATATTTAAGGTTAAGTGACCCAGCAACATTTTATTCATGCTGAGAGTCATGCCCCAAACAAACAGGCAAAGGAAACTGGCAACAATGACTTGTAATAAAATTGTATTAGTGAGATTTATTAAGAAATTTATAGTTAGGGGAAGAAACATCTTTTATATTATGCTTCCTCCTCTGAAAAGGGAATTAAAATTAATTTTACTTTTATGGCTAAAAATAATAAATCCAAAAATTACACTATTTTTTTCCGAGTCTTATCTTACTTGTTCTCTCTGAGGCATTGGTCTGTCCCTGTAAGAGAAAATCCAGACTGTGTTCTTAAAATTTGTTATTCCCCTGCCTTTTATGACAGTACACCCTCTCATGGTTCTTCTTCTGCTTCATTGACTGTTCTTTTCCTTTCCAGCTCTTCTTCTGACTTCTCTAGAAATCTTATTATTCTCCAAGTTAATGTATTTGCAAGGTAGGCTAACTGCTATAACAACAACAATAAAAACCTCCAATAATTCAGTGGGTTAATACAGTAGAAATTTATTGCACATTCATGTAACCATCCAATAGTGAGTCCAGGTAAGTAGGGTATGATGGGGATTGGGGAATGGTGTACTCTGCTTCATATAGTCATTCGGGAACCTAGGTGATGGCATTTCTGCTAACTGGCTTCCAACACTATTCCAAAGTTGGTCAAACCTGAACATCAACATCCAGCTGAGGGATGGAGAAAAGAATGAAGGGTAATGTAAGAGAGGCTATTATGGGCTAGGCCTGAAAGTAGCATGAGTTATTCTGTTCACACACCATTGACTAGAACTTATCAAATAACCATGGTCAACTGAAGGAAGGCTGGGAAATACATTTCCTACCCGTATCCCTAGCAAAAAGAGGAAATGGTCTGCTGATTATCCTGCTGTCTGTCTCAACTCTGTACTTATTCACCTTGGGTAATTTTAATCTATACCAGAGCTTTTTGGTATACTTGCCAATAACTCTCAGACTTATTTCTGAGGATTTGAACTTTTCAATATGTGTGGCTTCACTTTCTCTGTTCCATTCTCACTGCCATGAGCTTGATTAGAGTCTTTATCATTCTTTTCCCAAACATTACAATAGCCTTCCAGTTGGTCTCTCTGCCTCCTTCCCTCTTACCCACTTCTAGTTTATCCTCTGCATCATGTTCATAATTATATGTTCCAAATTGTGAATTGGAAGACCTTCAAAAGATTTACCAAACAGGAGAAATTGAAACTTCTTAGGCTGCCATAAAGATTCTCCAAAATCTTGCTCATAAACATGCATTCTCCTTCATCTTCTAACTCTTTCCTGTAGTCACTCTCCACTCAGCCATACTGAACCATCTGTTGGGTGACTAAGCTGGTCTGGTCTCTATGCTATTTATTTTACCTAGAATGTTCTTCTTTTTCTAATTATTTGTCTAGAAAAGTCTATTCATTCTTTTAGGATTACTAAGTGTTTGTTCAGTAAATGATCAATTACATTGTGCTAAAATATAACCCAAAATAAGATTCAGTGCAAATTTTAACATTTTAGCTACTTCATAGGACCCAGAAAAGAAAGAATTTAACCTAAACTCCACTGTTTTACCTACACCACATCAAGTGGATTGTGCTGGGCCTCCATAGATGTTGTGATAATTCCAAGTCACTGCCTCATGGAAAATTTAGGCATAATTATTAAGGATCTGCAACAAAATTACCCATGTATATACAACAGTGCTGTTATATGAGATTTTTAATATTGTCCTTTTAAACTCAAATTTGAAGTTAGTTGACTAGTAATGGTATACTCTGATCAGGCAGCTTAACTGTTTCCAAATGTCCAGATTATATTTAGGAAAAAAATGTTCTCTTAATACTATGTTCGATGTGATCTTTTGTCTTTTAGACCCAGGAGCATATAGAAGAAAGCAGAACTGGATGGGCTGGTGGAGTATGATTTTGCTATCTTTTTCTTACGTTTTAATGAAACTTGACAGATGCTCAGCTATCAAAGGACTATTTGCAATGTACCCAAACTGGCACTACTTATTTTCATAGAAAAAAATAGCAAGGTATAAAACACATAGGTAGTGATCTCTTGAGTGATTTTGTGCCAGACAATTTCAATGTCCATCTTTTTAGAATTCTATTGAAAATAACTCATACTCCTCATGTCCCAATTTTAAGTTTGTCAACTGAATCCTTGGTATCTATAACTAATATTACTTTTTAAACAAATACAATATAGATCATTTTTCAAAAGGAAACAAAATCCCTGATCTGTTAAAATCATCTTAATAATTACTAGTCTTTTGAATCCAAAAAAAATAAATACACTGGGTATCCTTGTAATTTAAAGACAATCTACCTCTTATTAAATTTCATATGACGTGTACTAAATTTCATATATGTATACTCCTTCCAGTATTTAAGTAATGATTTGGTATCAAATAGGAAAATGTCTGTTTTGTTATTTGTGATCATTTATATTTGGAAGTTTAGGATAGGTTTATTCAATAATTTATGAGGATTTTTAATGTAAAATGATGCTTGAGGTAAATAGCAATTGTATTTTATATCGTATATGAAGAATAAAAAGGAATACAAGAGAATAAGTGAAGGTTGGTAGAGGCTGCCACTTATCACAAACACATAATTCAATTCAATTAGTATTTGAAGAGGAAAGGCTACTTCTCTAAGATTTGGACGCATTATGCAATGAAAAAGGAAACTCTTAGGACCTGGTTTAACACATTAGTCCATGATCCAAGGACAAAAAAAAGTCAGAAATCAATTCTAAGATGATAAATTATATAAAAATTTAAACTCAAATTGGCTGGGAAGAAGATAAATTGTAAAGTGATAATCTTCAAATATTAAAAACTCTTAATTGTACACTTTTCTGGATCCAGTTGATATTGGCTTACATGCTGTTTAATTTATACTCTGTCTTTAATTAAAGATACTGCAGTTTTATTCATTAACTAGGGAATAGTTACTTTATTTCTTATATACAGCAAATGTAAATTACACTCTGAGGTAACAAGATAATAAAGATAAGTATGTAATTCAGAAAAAAAAAAACCTCCTGTTTGAACTCACTTTTCCTACTGTCCTAAATATCACAGGAAAAAAAGAGTAGTATTCAGTTAAGAAAAGTATTCTCTAAATTTTATGTATTCCTAATCAATATGAATCTCACCTTTCAGAAAGGTGATTCTAAGATCGGTATTTGAAATTTTGAGGAAAAAAAATTAATCTACCAATTCACTCCCATTACAAATATGTCCAGTAAAGAATGAAGGGAAGAAAGAATGCTTGAAAATATTCTTTAGTCATGTTCTCCAAGATAATAATATAACTAGATTTACTATACAGTTATATGAATAATGTAATTTTATAATTATATCAACAATGATACCAACAACCCTTTCAAAGTCATTATCTTGAGCATCTATAAACATTTATTTTGACAATGCTTCAGTGTTCAAAACACTGAAACACTTTAGAATGCATCTTTTGAAAGCTCATATTTATAAGCATCTTCAGTATCTTAATAATTTAAAAAATCTGTATTGCACTAACCTTGCATTCCCATCAAATTGAGCTGAATGAATGAATGAATTGCCGGCAAAGCTTTAGAATTTTTTTTTTTTTTTTAAGACGGTGTCTCACTCTGTTGCCAGGCTGGAGTGCAGTGGCATGATCTCGGCTCACTGCAAGCTCCGCCTCCCGGGCTCAAG
The DNA here is from genome assembly GCF_028885655.2 of Pongo abelii. Taxonomy (NCBI): domain Eukaryota; kingdom Metazoa; phylum Chordata; class Mammalia; order Primates; family Hominidae; genus Pongo; species Pongo abelii. The sequence goes on along the minus strand of NC_071996.2, from coordinate 64,689,191 downwards.
CGATTCTCCTGCCTCAGCCTCCTTAGTAGCCGGGATGGCAGGCGCCCGCCATCACGCCCAGCTAATTTTTGTATTTTTAATAGAGACGGGGTTTCACCGTGTTAGCCAGGATGGTCTCAATCTCTTGACCTCGTGATCTGCCTGCCTTGGTCTCCCAAAGTGTTGGGATTACAGGCATGAGCCACCGCCCCCGGTCCAGCTGTAGAATTTTTTAAAAAATACCCTCAGTGTCAGGAGATCAAGACCATCCTGGCTAACACGGTGAAACCCCGTTTCTACTAAAAATACAAAAAAATTAGCCAGGCATGGTGGCGGGCGCCTGTAGTCCCAGCTACTCGGGAGGCTGAGGCAAGAGAATGGCGCGAACCCGGGAGGCGGAGCTTGCAACGAGCCGTGATCGCGCCACTGCACTCTAGCGTGGGCGACAGAGCCAGACTCTGTCTCAAAAAAAAAAAAAAAAAAGCCTTCAGTGGAGGCACATATGTCTCCTTTGAGAGACTACGAGGTCCTTACATTAAATCAAAAATCATTCCCAACTAAATGGCATGAGCCTCCGCGCCCAGCCCAGCTGTAGAACTTTTTTCAAAAAATACCCTCAGTTGAGGCACATACATTTCCTTTGGGAGAAGATGAGGTCCTTATATTAAATCAAAAGTCATTCCCAACTAAATCTAGAGAGTAAATGAGTTACTTATCTGGGACATGTGGTTTTTGTGCCAGATCATTTTAATATTCATAGTTTTATAATTCTATTGGGAACAACTTATTTTTATGTACTAATCTCAATCTCTTAACATGTATTCAGTAGTCAGTAAAACTTCTAAATTCCAGAAGAGAAATTATCAAAAATTATTTGCAATGATTGTTTTCAAGAGTCAGTTTACACTCTCCCAAGGCATCTGCTTTAAATGGATTATTAATTAGCTTTTGTAAGTTCTGACATGCCTTTTGAAAAAGTCTGGCCACAATTTTATATAGCCATAACTCATATGTCATAATATATTGTATATTTAATAGCTTCCTTTGATCTATAATGAAACTAATGACTTAATAAAATTAACCAGAAAAAACTAGAAATGTGTATGTATTTCAGACATTTGTTCAAGTAACATTTATAGGGTCTTTAGATAAAGTATACAGGCTAGTCGTATTAGTATAAATTTTAAAAGCTATTTTTGATCTGTCGTTTCTTTTGAGTTTGTCAGAGATATTTAAAATGGAAAAAGACTCTCAGAAATCACCTATGAATTAGAAAAGGGAGATTAAATGACTTGCTAAAAGTAACTGATCTGTTAGTTGCAGGCACAGAACTAGAAAATAGGTTTCCTGAGAACTTTACTTACCACTTTTTTCCTCCAGCACTGACACATCCAGTCTTTTAATTTAGGATTAATAACCTAACTTCTTTTTTGGTATTTAATCAGAAAAAATAACAACAAAATTGCTTTTAAAACATGTTTGTTTTGTTTTGCTCTGCAGAGAACAGACAGAAAAGTGAAGAGTTAATCAAAGGAACCTAGTGCTTAATTCCTTAAATTTGGAGAACAAGCACTGAAGGCATTATGCTTAGACTGCAAAGTCACATCAATTATTTTAAAATAATTTAAGCAACACACTACACCTTCTTTAGGCATCTGGCAAAATCCCTTGGTTCAAAAAAGATGAATTTTCTTCTTGATGCTTGAAAGCTTGTGCTTTTGACTGAATGTGAACTCAGTTTAGGGCATCCGCTTTAGGTCATTTAACAGCTGTGGCAAGATATTACATGGCGGTAAATAATCTCACCTTCCAGGTAAAATATTTTAAATGGCTTTGCACTTCATATAGAGATGAGTAATCTATCAGAAAATCTAACCATAGTAAAGAAACCAGTGTAAGGGCCTCATTAAAACTGAGGACAACTTAGTGTGGGTGCTTATCTAGGGTCCATGTGTGACTTGCAAGAAGCACTTAAGTCAGAACACTTTATGGGCCTAGCTCTAGCAAAATGAATGTGGACATATTTCACACTCTCTTTACCTCACCCAAGTTACCTGTTCATCTAAAGCAGCTGTCTTCAATGTGTGCAATGAAAGGGGAGAAGATAACAGTCTTTGCTTATCAGAAATATTCTTCCTGTTTGCCTGATTCTAATATCTTAAAACATAACACTCTCCCCTGTTTTTTTATTTTCAATAAAAATGAGATGCTAAGTTTTAATCTAGAACAAATCCCCTTTAAAAAGTCCCTTAACTAACTGACTGCAGCTTGCAGACAATTTTTCTTTTTACTGTGGTACCTTAAAAAATGTTGTGACTAAGGTTTTATTTTAGTGATTAAGGCAATGTAGAACCAACTTTTGTGTTTCACAATGAGGAATAAGAAGGAGACATAGGCCAGGTACAATGGCTCACACCTTAATCCTAGCACTTTGGGAGGCCAAGGTGGGTGGATCACCTGAGGTCAGGAGTTTGAGACCAGCCTGACCAACATGGTGAAACCTCATCTCTACTAAAAATATAAAACTAGCCAGGCATGGTGGTTCATGCCTGTAATCCCAGCTACTTGGGAGGCTAAGGTAGGAGAATCACTTGTGCCCGGGAGACAGAGGTTGTGATGAGCCAAGACCACGCTATTTGCACTCCAGCCTGGGCAACAAGAACGAAACTCCATTAAAAAAAAAAAAAAAAAAAAAAGGGAGACATTATAAGAGGTTACTAGTAAGTATGTATATTATCATTTAGCTAAGAGGGTGAAACTTCATTCTGAAATGAAAGAAGGATTTTGTCAAAGACTTATAGTAATAAAATTTTACCCACAAAATTGCTAATCAGAGTTTCCTATTCCTGGGCCTCTTGGTTATTAATTTCACTTGGAAGCATTAGTCTCAATATGCAAAATCCTACCAAGGTTGTTCTTATTATTAATGAAACTAATGTAGGAATCATGTAGAGGCAGCTGTTTCTCATTATTCCATTTTTTCATTTTAAAGAAAACTTTAGACAAGTTAAAAGTAGTAGAGTTTATTTGAACAAAAACAATTCATAAATCAGGCAGCACTCAGAACCAGAAGAGGTTCTGAGAGTTCTGCACAGCAATGTGAGCAGCCACCTTTTATAGGCCAAACACAGAAGCAAGGTAGATAAACCACTGGTTGGCTACACTAGGAGTCGGCCTTATTGGGTCATAGAGTGATGAGGCATCTACCTTATTTGGATGCGGTGTGATATGATGGCTGCCTATGATTGGCTGAAACCCTTTTGCTGTACTTGTAGTTAGGTTTTGGTTTGTATATGTACTAAGGTTGCGTTTCATTATATAGGAACTCAAATTATAGAGACAGCCTCAGGTTAATGGCCTTCTGCTTATTTGATTTAACTGATTTATTGATTCTAGGTAAATGTGGTGAGACTTAGGGCACTGTATTATTTTCCTAGGGCTGCTATAAGTTATGGCAAACTTTGTGGCTTAAAACAACAGAAATTTATTCTCTCGCCATTCTGAAAGCTGGAAGTCGGAAATCATGGTGTCAGCAGAGCTGTGCTCCCTATGAAGGCTCAAGAGAAGAATTCTCCCTGTCTCTTCCGGCTTCTCATGGCTCCTAGAAATCCCTGAGCATTGTTTGGTTTACAGCCGTATCACTTTAATCCCTGCTTCTGTCTTCACATAGTCTTCTTCCCTGTATCTCTCAGTGTCTCTTTGTGTCCTCCCCACCTATGAGGACAGCAGTCATTAGAGTTAGGGCCCTCTTTAATACACATCTTTACTTTCTCCCTTGATTACATCTGCAAAGACCCCATTTCCAAAAGGGTCACATTCTGTGGCTCCACATGGACATGAATTTCTGGGGAACTTAGTCCACTACAGACATCACATCAAATTACTTGCATTTTAATGTCACACAATTATAATTATTTCATGAGAAATAATGATCAGTTGTATCAAAAAGGCATCAAATATGGGGTCATCATTAAAGGAGCCTACAGTGACTTCCCCCACTCTCTTCTTGCTCTACAATGGGTCTCACGTTTGGTCTCACCAGGATAGGTATTTGTAGCTAAAAGATACTAGTAGCTTTTTGTTGTTGTTGCTTGATGCAGTTCTCATGTGGAGGGACACCAACTAGAGAGAGCTGGCTTTAAATCTGCTCTGCATGATGTAGAGTAACTCTTTCCTCATGTAATTCTTTTAATGATTTGCCATCATTTCACCAAACAATGACCAATGGGGAAAAAAAGTCAGCAAATGTAAGACAAGTCAATTAATTTTTTAATGGGAAAAATACGAAACTATTTTCTAAAATTTGGTGTAAGAACATTTGCAGAATTTCAGTTATATCTATCATTTAGAATGTTGAGGTGTGGCTTGTTCTGTTTCAAGGCACACTAAAGAGCCTAGCGTACCTTAGGTAGTTAAGTGGTTTCCAGCAAGTTCTGGGACCTTTTAGAGGTCAAACTAGGGCATTGAGGTCAGTCTGCAGTCGGCTTCCTGTGCTCAAGGAGTAAACCTCCCCCAACGTAGGCAACTTTTTTCTCTCAAGTCCAGAAGCCCCTCCTCACCATTAAAAACTGTGGCTAGCAAGCCATGATTTTTTCATCTTTAAGATGTCTTCATTGAATCATTGGTATTAGGTGCTGGCATCAGACAAATCAAGAATTAAAAGAGGTATAAGTCAATGAGCATCAGACTTTGGTCAAATACCTCATTTTAAGTTTGGTTTGGTTAAATATCAACATTCGTTTGTGATTCTTTTAACTCCGTTTCAAACCACATAACCTTCGACTTAGAAATTTAGTCAAATTAAGCATTGTAAATCCAGGGGTATGCAGTAGCAGCCAAGCAGTGGTCGGAATGTTCAAGTGCCTGTTAGAATCACTACATAAGCTGTTTATCTGAAAGAATGGGATTTCAGATGTGAATGACAGAAGACAGAGGAGGCAAGACATTCTGATTCCTATAACTATGACCATACATCGCTTTTATATATTAAAACAAAATCTATGGTTTTAGTTTGGTTTGTCTTTTGAACATAACCTCTGCTAATTTTTTTCAGTTCTTTGTTTCAACACCAGCTTTCAGCTATGATGCCATTTCATACTACAAAATATTTAGTGACAAGGATGGCTACAAACATATTCACTATATCAAAGACACTGTGGTACGTTCCTTCCAAGATTTATCTCCTCAAAGATCATTCACTTGAGGTTGCTCAAATAACGCTCAGTTTCACACAACATAATGTTTGTCTTTTTATAGGAAAATGCTATTCAAATTACAAGTGGCAAGTGGGAGGCCATAAATATATTCAGAGTAACACAGGATTCACTGTAAGTATTGCACGAAGCACGATGCACCATTCAGGTTTTAATTGGCACCGATGGACATAAATGATACTGTACCAACTATCTTAGTTAAGAAGATTTTTGTTACTCTATAATTCAGACAGTTGTGAGTTCATTTATGATTGCACATTTTTAATAACTAGCCAAAATGATTTCCTTTTGGAAAAAAGTCTTCAGTAGGTGATAATTTCTCTTCTGATATTTGGTAGGTAATTATGTAAAAAGTATACAAATTTTAAGATAATAACTGGTTCTAAAGGCAAATTTTACCCTTCAGCACTTGAAGCAATGAACAAGTTTCAAAATTCCCTGGAGGGCAGCCCATAGATATGGAGCATCTTTTGTAGTGATTCATTGTTATATAAGTTTAACATTATTATTTATAACAACTATCATTTATGGAGCAATTACTGTGTACCAGATACTGTAAAGTAGAAATGATTATCCTAAGTTTGCAGATGAGAAAAGGGATACTCATAAAATTTAATTAACTTGGCCAAAGGCCACAGTTAGTTAGTAGCAGACTAGGATTCAATCCTAAAGCATTAAATCTAAGGCTGTTATTATCAACCTGAACATGGGACTGCTTTCTTACAGTTCTTTCCTCTTCAGTCCATTCTGCATACTATTTAAATAAACCATCTTCAAATAATCTTTTATGATAAAATTGATCTAATCAAAAAAGTATACTTTATTTCTCTAATTTCTAATACAATCTGCATCTAGGGATCCTCTCTTAGTACTGAAAATCTGCCAGCTATTACCTGAAATTCTAGGAGCAAAAAGGTGAGGACCATTAGTCCAGGCTCATGGAATAAAAGCCTGTCAGAAATCTATTACGAATCTTTGGAATTCTTTGAATGGAGGGCAAAGGTGTTTGGACTTTCTTTGGAGCAGCCATTAAAATCACTAGAGTAAAAGGGAGTGACATGTTCAAAACAGGTGGGAGATTCATTTCAGGCATGATGTGTTGAGGAGGTGGGGAAAAACTGAAGTGGAGAGCCCCAGCTCTGGTCGTAAGAGGCCTGAACTAGAATAGTGGCAATGTAATAGATGCTCTGAGGACAAAACTGCACCTCCTTCTTTCTTTGCGTCCTTAGCACTTAGCACAGCGCCTGACACAGAGGAGTTCAATACACATTCTCTAAATGGAAGAGACAACAGAGTAGACGGTAAAAACAGATGGAGGCTCAACAGGACTGGTGAAGGGAGACTGTCAGGAAAAAGAGAGAGAAAAGAGACAAACTGGACCCGGCTGCAAGGGTTAGAGAGGGAGACAATCAGGGAAGCTTCCACATAACAAGGGAGTGGCCGGGGGCTGTTGGGGAAAGATCCTGAGTCCTTTATTCACAGAGAGTTTTAGATGATGTGGGGAGGGCAAGGGAAGGGATGATGGGAGTCACGCAAAGTTAGTAAAGATGCATAGAAAGGTGTTAGTTTAGGAGATAAATTTTGTACTATAAACGAGTTGTATTCCATTGCTTTTGTCTTCTACTTGGTGCTAATAAGATTTTCATGATACCTAGGACATAGCGAGAACTGGACTGCCTAATTGTCCCGAGAATTCAACCAAACTTCGGTTATCCCAAACTTTTCACATTTGTGGGGGAAAAGTAATGACAGTTTCTGATACTCAGATGAACATACAGCAGAATAAAAACCATGTCACGAAACTGAATTTCCCACTTCATGGCTATTTTAAGACAGATTGGAATCAGAACCTGGATACTTCAGTAACAAACATGTTCTCTTATGACTTGTTTTGCATCTGGCTAAATTGACATGCCCTGTGTGTGGTATCCAGTGTGATATCCTCAATTCGTAGCAAACCTATCTATTGACAGGGTGTCTATAAAATAAATTCAAGGTGTGTTCAGAATCACAGATAAAATCAAATAACATAGTGCAGAGAAACAGGTAAACTGTTCTTAATCGTAAAAAAGGCAAGGTATGATATTAATAAAATTTCCTAGTTTATTTTGCACAGCTCATAATGAATCAGAATATAATATACTTATAATAAAAACAGTATTCAGCATAATTTAATCTTCCTCTGATGATGTGGAAGCCAGGATAAATACGCAAAGTTCAGTTATGAACAGCAGTTATTTGTGTACCTAAGCACCAATGAATAGTTTCAATAGATGAATGCTTACCTATGTTGATACTATATTAGTATCAATACTAACAATCCTATTATCACTTATTTATCAATACTTAATAATTTCTGAACATATTTTCAGGTTTTATTCTAGCAATGAATTTGAAGATTACCCTGGAAGAAGAAACATCTACAGGTAATTTATGTCCATTCATTCTGGTATTTCTATATACTGATATTTTAATATAAAAAGTCATCATCCCCAGGAGATGCAAAATATTTTTAAAGTGTGGCACATAATAAAAATCATTTATGAATTGAGAGAAAACATTTGGAGAATGGGTATACTACATCAGTATACAAAACACACACTCTCAAAATGCTAGCCAATTCAAAATATCTGTTTTCAAAAGGAAAAAACAGGAAATTCTAATGTTCACATTAATACTAAATACTATTTTGGTACTAAACACTTTAACTACACATACAGGTAATTGAGGACATTTCTTTATTTAACACACATTTGTTGAATACCTAGTATGAACCAGGCATTGTTTTTATTCTGATAAGATGTGATTTCCTTCACTCTGGCTCACTTTGGCACCACCCATGTCTGTTCCTATATTATTGTTTAAATTCAGTCCAGTTGTTCCCTTGATGACTGAAATGGTGCCCTCAACAGCCCTTTCTGGATGTGGAAAGGAAAGCAATAGTTACCACATGCTGGTAGTCTATTATATGCCAGGCACCTTTTAATCTGACTTACATATGTAATTTCATTTAATTCCTACAGCACCATGAAGTAGATAATGTTGTTGGAGCCAGGATTTGTACCTCGGCATGCTGATCTCTGAGCCCTTGCTGTTAACTGCCTCCCTAGTGTTTCCAAAGTTACACCCGAATAGGGACATATGCTAACATACTAACCCCAACAGAGGAAATAAGAAATTTTCCCTCTGTCATATTCCTCTGTTCCCGCCTGGATCGTGATCTTACTTTATGTGTTAAAAAGAATCACTCTCTGGGTCCAGCAATGTCTCTGGCCTGGCCATTCTCTGCCATGCCCAAGGCAAAGTCAGGGACAGCAGCAGAAGAAACTCAGAGGTGGCACAGGAGACCCTGACAGCCACCATGGGGTCCTGACCTGTCCAGACCCTGGCATGACATCCTCTAAACTCCTCCACATGGAATTCTGATTCTGAGGGTGTAGGATAAGGTCCCTGAGTCTGTGTATTGAAGCCAATCACTGTGTTCAGGAACCACACAGATGACTCTGCAGGGTGAGTGTGGGGCCAATGTGGGCAGTGCAGATTGCTTGTGTAGACTGTGTGGAGGGGGCATTCCCAGCCTGAGCTTCTGTGAGCCCAAATTTTCTGCTGAAAGGAATGAAGGCACAGAAGGCACTTAGAACTGTGATTTCTTATTTCCAATTTGCTTATTATTAATTTCCCCATCCTGATATATGGTAAGAACAGGGACTCCTTCTTGGTGATACTGCCAGATTTTCTTTCTATGTTTTGCCATGGGGTGGAAACAGAGAGATAGAAAGATGAAGAACTATGCATTCTCAAGCACTTTGTGAAGTGTAAGAGATGAATGGTTATGGGAAGTGACTACCTCACTGCCATTTGAGGTGTTAGATATTTCTCCCACTCCAGGGAAACCACATAGGGCTTCTTCCTCAAGGTTTGTGCCTATTAAGGCAAAGATGGATCAAAAATCAAGCTACATCAAAATACTGTGATTCCCCTTTACTTTAAATGATATTGGCAACAGAAAAATAGAGTGGGTTTGATGTCAATATGTAAATTAGTCACTTTACATGGAGTAGTACATTTTGATAAATACAATCTCAAAATTTCAGCTTAGTTTTATTTTCATTTCCCTCTAGAATTAGCATTGGAAGCTATCCTCCAAGCAAGAAGTGTGTTACTTGCCATCTAAGGAAAGAAAGGTGCCAATATTACACAGCAAGTTTCAGCGACTACGCCAAGTACTATGCACTTGTCTGCTACGGTAGGTAACGGACCTCACATAAGCACACCATCCCCACAGGCATGGTTGTCATCCTCCTCACCTCTATCTGATCAATTCTTAGCTACAGTTAATGAGTATTTGTTATATGTAAGAATCTTATCTTGTGCTTATAGAAAAAAGATGAGAGGAGGATAGGAAGGTATTATTATCTTCACTTTTTTGCAACTGAGGAAACAGAGCTTGAGGAAACAGGGTAACTTGCCAAAAGGTCCACACTGCAGCTGAGCATCAGCCAGGATTGAAGCAAGGGTCTGTTGCCTCTAAGTCCCATGCTCTTAACCACCACATTCCACAGCACTGAGATTGCATGCAGAGGCAACCTATCAGCTAGCCTTCGCAAGATTTGAGCAATAGCAAAAAAAGAAATGTTCTCTGATAAAATGGTTGCTGGACTTTCGGCCCCCTTTGCCCAGAGAAATATCAAACTCTCACAGCCAGGGGAATGAACAATGGATTGGAAACCCGAGATGCCCACCTCGGAAGTCAATCATTCCTCAAACTGTAGTTTCAATGGGGATAGAAAATGAACCTTTGTCACTCAATATGTCCTTTCTAAAATTGGAAAACATTGTAAGTAATGCATCAAATATAACAAACCGTAAGTAATAAAATCTACAAAACATTTCCTGGTTGTTTAGGACATACGTACATTTAATGAATAATTTCTACCCATATAATTTTATTTTATGCACAACGTTTTATCTATATCTTAAGCATGTGGCAAACAATAAAACAGGTTAGGTTAAGAGGCCAATATAGATCAATGAAATATATTGGGATTTAAGTAGTCATTATGGAGATTTGGAAAACTGACTTGGGAATCTCTAATTCTCCAATCTCTGTCACCTCCCTCCAGCTTATTCCTAATTTGGGGCTGGGAGTTAGAGTACTTGGAAAAAGATATTACAAAATGTATGCTACCCTCCTGTTTTGGTATCAGCTCCCCTGGTAGGGGTATGTGGCTTAAAGAACAAATGGAATCTTTGACTGTTTGATATCCCTCTTCAGTTGCAGAGACCCTGAAGATCCCATAAAGGGAACCAGAATGAAGGCTACCCTAACATGCCACTTCCCTCAGTCCAGCCACCTGGCCCCTGAACCTGAGCTGCAGCTCATTTGACTATGTGGACATGAATAAGCATTTTAACCCAAATTCTCCCTTGAAGATAGCACAAAGATGTCAGTTTGAAATAACACTTTCATAAAATGTTTGGTCAGTGGCATCTTTGAAATGTCAAGGGATTGTTGTTCATGACCATATGTGCTGATTGTAGTTACTGGCATTTAAAGGTATACATTAAATGTCCCTCTCAAGTTATATGCAACATTTTTCAACCTAAGCTATGTATTTATGCAACATAGATTGAAAGCTTACATGCCAGGCACATAGTATCATTGAGCTAACTATACTGAGTCATCTGTTTATCTATCTTTTTCTCCTGGAAGGCAGGGGCTACTTTGTTTTAATCTTTGTATTTCTAAGACCAAGAAGAATGTCTAATACATAATAGACATTCAATGTTTGTGGAATTAACATAGATATGAGGTAACATTGCTCTCCCTTGCAAAGTCTACCAAAAAAACTGGTTTTATGCTGATGCATTTGCTGATGAATGCATCAGTGACACTACATTTACATCCATGCATTTATATTTGTATGCATTCTGCATTTGTATAATGCTTTAATGTTTTTGGAAGGCACTATCTCACATTTTATATTACTTTGTCTTCCTAATATCTACTTGAGCCTGTGTGCCCACTAAAGAGATGAAGAATAAAAGCCTAAGCTCTCATCAAAAGTTGGTGGAAGAGTCCTTTCTAGAACTTGAATCGCCTGACTTTTCCACCACTCACTCTTCCTCGGCAGTATGGTAATTTCCCATTTAGCAAAAAATATACTGTGTGGGAAGCATCACATCGTCTGGTGTTTTTGAAGCTCCAGTAAAATGAGTCACTGCGCCATCATAGGAAAAACCTTGAAATCTTTCCCTTCAGGACTAAGAGTAAAGCCTCATTATGTAACTTCAAACTCTCCCAAGGGATGGTTAGTAAGTCCCAGATGATAGGATCAAAACAGGTAAAATTATATCGATGATGCTGATGGAACAAAAGCATGCAAGGTAGGCTTCTCAAGGACTGATGTTTAGGCCACTAGTATCACACGTTCATCCAGTGTCAAATACAGTCAGTCATTTATCTGTCTCATTTTTTAGTCAAAAAAAAAAAAAAAAAAGATATGCAAGTTTCCATTATTGAAACTACACACCCATGAAAATTCCACAGGGTAGATGCTGGTTGATTAGAGTCTAGAAATTTATATTCATGTCTCATTTCTTTGCATGCTGGCTGAAAATGTAATATGTGTATTTGTCCTTTTTCATAACTTTGATGAAAAAGTGGCCAAAATGAAAATCTCTGCAATAACATTCTATAAAATTCTGAGATTCCACACAGGAACTTTTGAGTCTTGAGGGAGCCTAATAAATACTATCCTTTTTCCTCATTTCCAAATTAGACTACGATTCAGGCAGGAAACCAAAATATTTTCTTTACTTGTAAAGGCTAGTTGGAAAATGTGGTAAAGCTGTGTGGTTTCCCAATGTTGCATCCCAGAATTATACTTACACAAATATGGGTATGACAGGGCAGCCACCATCTTCCTCCATGGGGCTTGGCACTGGCACAGGTACAGCACTGAGGAACAGATCAAAAGCATGTTCTCTGCAGGCAGAAAGATGCCAGAAGCAAGACAGAAGGAGCTACTCATACCCAAGTCTTCTCGGAACTCTACAAAAAATTCATTTCTCCTCTGCTTAGCATGAGCCAAGCATGCTACTCTAATGGGTTCCCTCCACATAGAAGGTAGCATCCTCACCCTACCTGGAGGGGTGGGGTGGCAAATGAACATGTACCTCCAACCTCCACATTTGTTGATTTTAACCTACTGACTGAGCAAATTTATGCTTAAAAGGTATATTTCCAGACATTATTTGATCCTGTATTTCAAGTAAGGAATAATTTGTTTTTAATTATTTGTAGATCTTGCTAAAAATGGCCAGTTTCTGCATAGAGAAGCTGAATGCATGTTGGAATATGTAGTAGACACTGGTGTGCCAGCCAGATCCCTTCATCCCCATCTTCAGGACTGACTCAGTAATTTCTTCAGCTACTGAGAGTGCTAGTGGCTGACAACTTACAGATGAACACGCCCCCCAACCCTACCTCCCCCCAACCACACTGGAGTTTTCTCTTCTCCCAGGCCACATCCAATGCTAGGGGGTAAAGCTCCATGCTAGGGGGTAAAGGTCAGCCTTGTTGCCCCATTGGAGACAACTCTACAAGCTATCTAGGGGTCTCTATGTGACAGCAGTGACATCCACCTTCCTTCCCTGCCCTATTCTTCCTCCCCTTCCCCCACAAGTGTGCATCCCAATACCACCCCCAGAAACCTCCTTCCAAGACTGCTTCCCAGGGACCTGCCACAGCATATTTTAAAAGGAAGTATGTACCATATAGATTTCTGCATGTATTACTCCATGGAAAAAATACTCGATTTTACCCATCTAAATAAGCTGAACATTGAACCAAGAAGCCAGATTGAAAATACAATCTGGGTACTGGTGAAGGTTGTTTGATAATAAAGACACAGCCAAAACTGGCCCAATACAGCATGACATCTTCCCAGAAGGCCATTTGTCACTGCAGCTTCTGGGGTGCATTTGTGTTATTAGATATTAACGATTCAGGATTAGTCTTGGAAAAGTGCACAGGCAAGGCTTCTCTCACAGCTGTTCTTTGAGTGGGCTTTGATCTCATGTATTGTTTAAGTGTGACTTAAAAGTGACGTTTTCTTCTCTATGGGGAAAAAAATAGCTGCAGAATTAAAAGATGTACTGGCACTTGACACTAATCACAAATACTACCAGCAGCCCATCTTGAAAACGAATTGTTATTTTAACACTAAGCCATGATTTTGTTTTCATCCTGCATACAGGCCCAGGCATCCCCATTTCCACCCTTCATGACGGACGCACTGATCAAGGTACTCTCTCTTGCATGCTATCTATCTTGTCTCAAGTAATCCTGAACTCTCTGTGATGCTCCGCTAAAGAAAGCAGGACAGTTTCTCCACACCACCAAGGGGAACTGCGATGGAATCCTGTTATCACATCACTTATTATTGCACAGATTTGGATATTATTTGGGTCAAATATGATCCCATGAAATTTAATAATTCTTTTCAGTGAGAACCTGGCATAACACAGATGAGTTATATCAGAGGGTTTAATTCTATCTTCTCCAATCAGCCTTATAAAAAGCACAGATTAGAATTGGGAAAAAACTTAGCACATTCAGTACGATCTTCCTTCCAAAATAGAATCCCTAGGGTGTTTTTTTTTTTTTTTCCTCAGGGGTTGGGGGTAGGGGGTTGTTTGCGTGTGTGTGTGTGTGTGTGTGTGTGTGGTAACATCCCAAACTGGAAACAAATTCTACATGTAACTTCTTCAGTTCAGAGCAGAGGGTGACTGTCACGCCAGCTTTTTTTAACAGCTACATCACATTGTTGCCACGTATGAACGCCCTGAAATTTGGAGGCTCTTTCCATTTTCAACTGCTATCAAGACAGTCCTCCTCTATCCTGTATTTGTGATATTGGTTCAAAATAGTTCACATCTCAAAGACGACCAGTTTTGCTCGCAGCAGAGTTGTCCAAGTGTCTAATTGCTCTGATACTCTTCCTGCTGGCTCTCCATTATCTTTTGATTTACTATTAAACAACATTATAGGGTTGGAGTTGTTGGAGGCCAGGGACAATGAGGCAGATGCCACTTTCTTCAGCACTCATGCCTGCGATTGTCCCTGGACAGCTTTGGTGACAAGTCAGGAGACTGCCTGGGGATTACTTTGGCTGTCAGCTCAATGGCTCAAGTGTAAGTGAAAATAACAAGAAAAAAAAAAAACAGAATCAATTTGGGAACTCTGGACAGGACAGGCATTGTGATAATGGGACTGTGAATTTAGTTTCATTTTAAGGTTTTTTTGAAACCTTGTGTCTAATAAGGAAATACTTTTAAGAATAACGTATTATATTTCTTAGTCAGTGAGACTGATTTCAAGTCGACAAGGTTTTGTTGTAATAGAAATCACCATCAGTGCAGAATTCTCATTTTATCAAGACTGCAAAATAATAGCCAGCCTTTCTTTTTCCGTAGCATGAATTTCTACTTTCTTGAGATCCTTGTTAGATTCCTGGCAGATCTTTGTACTGATTTTGAAGCTCTATTACTTCACTCACTATTTAAAAAATAGGTAACCCTCAGATGTGTCAGATGTAAGTAAATAAGCACTAACAGAAAAAACAGAATTCAAATTCTTTCAGAACACAGTTCCACAACTAACCTAATGTGAAATTATTCTCCTATGTTCATTATAAATACAGATTCCCAGGACTTCCCCAAAGATTTTAATGTGGTGCGTCTTAAGTTATGCTTGGAAGTTTGTATTTTTAATAGTAAATGTTCAGCTGCTGTTTTGGAGCAGATGCTGTGTCTCTTATTTACATTGCATTTGGTGTCAGCAATCTCATTCAACAAATATTTATGGAACTTCTACCACATTAAGCCAGGCACTGCGCTAGGTCCTGGATCTATCTATAAAATAAAGAGATACTGGGTTAGACGATGTCCTTGTCCTCAAGGAGGTTATAGATGAGTGGGGAATATGAACATGGAAATGGGCAGTTACAATACAGTGGGGTAAGTTCTAAGATAGGGGAACTACAGAAAGCCTGGAAGCACACAGGAAGAGAAGCTCATCTGGGTTTGGGGGGTTAGGAAATGTTTACTAATGATAACTACCACAAACCCAAGACTCATGAATATGAAGTAGGTGATGATGCTATTTGGATGATTGGCTTGATACTAATGGTTTTTTACTGAAATAGAGGAGTCATTGTGGAGATCAGGTTTTGGGAGGATGATGAATTTTGTTTTAAATGTTGAGCTTGAGGCACTGATGAGATATCTAAGTGGAGCTGCTCTGTAGTGACATCATTTTGGATCTGGATGCCAGAAGATCAGTTTGGACTGAAGATAATGATGAAAGTCATTAATTTATGGAGCATGTGGTAACTAAGGCCTTGGAAGTGGATGATATGAGCCGAGTGGAACAAACAAGAGTGGATAGGGTTAGTGGGGAGTGAGCCTACAACAAAACTGTGTGGAACATCAACACTTGAGAAATGGAAGGAGAAAAATGAGCCTGGAGAGGAGACCAAGAAGGAACAGAAGGAGGGGGATAAACTTGAGAGTATGGTGTGGTGGAAAGCAGGGGAGGAGAAGAGCTCAAGGAGGAGGAAATAATCAGCTGTACCAGATGCTGCAGAGAGTGAGGGAAGACTTGCTCTAAATTAATGGACTTAGCAAGAGGGAGATTGACATTAGCTTGGTCAGAGCCATTTCAGTGGAGCAGTGGAGGTGGAAGCC
This sequence comes from Pongo abelii, assembly GCF_028885655.2. NCBI lineage: Eukaryota > Metazoa > Chordata > Mammalia > Primates > Hominidae > Pongo > Pongo abelii. The sequence goes on along the minus strand of NC_071996.2, from coordinate 64,673,247 downwards.
AGATTAAAGCAAAATTAGGACTGCATAAGTAAGTTTAAAAAGACAGTATTTCCAGTCAGTCTGAGTGTGATGAGAAGAGGGGATTGGTGGGATGATGGCTGTAAAAGATTGATGTAGGTTTAATTTTGTTTTTGAAAGAGGATAAACATTTGAGTATGAGTGGATGTGATAGAGGAAATCAGCAGAAAAAATGCAAGGAAAACATAGAGGAGGGAGGTCCCTAAGAAGCTGAGAGAGGAAGAAGATCAGAGACAGGTAAGGGGATTAATCTCTTGTGATGCGATGGGAGAGAATACAGAAATTGTTGGCATAATTGTATGAAAGTTGGAACACAGTGAAGTGGCTTCATTTTCCCTGCAAAGAGAGGGAAGTTTATTTGAAAATAGCAGGTAGTACTCGAACCAGATTCTGTGGGAATCCAGAATAGCTGGAATTGTCAGGGAGGGCCCAGTTAAAGCTTAGTTGCTTTGGGCACAGAAAATGCTCATTAAAATTAACCAATTCATGACATGCCCTTATTAATCAGCCTTTCCATGGATTCTTCCCGTAATTTAATCAGCAATATGGGATTTTAAAACAATTCAAACAGAAATCAAGTATAAGATCCATCATTGTTACAACTCAATTTCATCACAATGAAGAGCCTACAAATACATGCGGAAGCAGATACTACATGCCAGATACTAGGTGCTGTGTGTGCTTGGTACTGAGTATACAGTGATGGGTGAAAGAAAGTAAAATGTATGGTCTGACCTGTACTCCCCTTGCTAGGTTATGGGTTTTTAATGCACAGCCTTATTGAGAAGCCCAGCTGCCACCTCTCACTCTCCCCACTGCCCCCTGTGAGATTCTGTCTGTGCTCCAAGAGGTGGAAAAATTGCCCACTCACTATCCATAAAAACACAACTCTGAACCATAAAAGCATTTAGATTAAATATTGCATTTCATTAAGTCATGTATCAGAAAAGTTCGATAGTTAAGAATAGAATGAAGAAGGAGTCAAAGCCATAAGCACGTGACAGCACCCGGATACTGTCTCCCACTTCCAGTGCTTGTGGTAAAATAATACAAATAGTAATCAGTCAATCAATCAGCCACTCTGTGCGCTTGATCCACACAGGAGTCTCTTTATCGATGGCAGCTCCACAAACAGAATCCATGCAAGAATGAAGAGTTGGCTCTACTGTACTTAGAATTGTGTATTCGTTTTACTTTTTTGGTTTTAACTTTTAAGGTGTCACAATTATCTCTTCCCTGATGGATTACCCAAAGTTAATGTGAAATTCATTATGTATCTTATACAAATCATACCCAAAACATCTATACTTGTGCTAAGATTAAATATAACATGTTGGAGCAAAATGCCATGAGTATATGAAAACTGAGAGTTACAAGAGAAGTGGTTTGGCAAACTTAGTATAGTTACAAGCACTCCTCCAGCTCTCTCTCTTCAGAGACCACTCTTTCAAAAAGGCATAAAAACAAGAAGTCCATGGACATCTTTTGTAGCAATAAATATGCCTCACAAGTCATCCAGCCCCTCTTTTAAAATATAAAGCTAAAACTCCACATATTATTTGAAAGGCTAACTTTTCTCTAGAAGATACTGATGTCAATCCCAGGTTCAAAATAAAGTCTATAAAAAGCCCTCTATTGCTAGAAACCTATTTGCATGTATTACCAATCTACAGATTCAAGAGATCAATGGATTTGTTCCCTTTCAAATATTAAGGTGTGAAATATAACTGAGCTCAAGTATAAATAGCAGGTTTTAGATTTTTTAAAGATTTAAGACAGAGAAAGAGCATAGTGTGTGTGTGTGTGTGTGTGTGTGTATACACAATATATATTGTTGTCTTACTCAGATATATCACTACCTTGAGAGAAAGGATCTGAAAGAATAGCATACAACTAATTCAATTTCCAAAAACAGGAGAATATCCTTTATTAATCAAGTACAACAGGAAAGTGTAAGAAAGAAAGATTTAAAAAATCACAGAAATAATATTCAACTTTACACATTAAAAATTAAAAAACAAATTTTGGAATTACACAATTCATTATTTTAAATTTGAGGCCACAGCAATCCAGATTGTATTTCCACTACATTTTTTTAAGTATATGATAAAAGAAATATCACCTGCTTAGGTCATGGCTTTAAACTTAAAAACAAAACAGCTTTAGATGGGAAAACGTGACTGAATAAACATTGTTGCTCCTGTGATTTTTGCTCAAAATGTGTTTTGATGCTATTAGAATTAGTTAAAGACATAGTGATTAAAATGTGATGTCCTTCATAAGCTTATATCTGCTCTAAAGGCTGGATTATAAATACATTTGTCAGTATGAAACTTCACTTCTTAAGCGAGCTTTTCACAGTTTCAGTTTCACCCATATTGAAGTCAAAGGAGTTTTAAGGAAAAAAAATTGTTTATGGAAATACTTTGATTAAAAATGAACATTTAACTTTTTTCAGAAATTAAAATCCTGGAAGAAAACAAGGAATTGGAAAATGCTTTGAAAAATATCCAGCTGCCTAAAGAGGAAATTAAGAAACTTGAAGTAGATGAAATTAGTAAGATCTTTTAAAAACTTCTCATTTATAGATATGAAGCTGAGCAATTTTCTTGCTTTTAAAAAAGCATAGAGTGAATGTTACAGTGCAAATTCTGTGATCTATTAATATTACAGGATTTCATTTAAAATAATCTTACTGTAACAATTCTTTTACTAAATATCTTTAATATGTTTGTGAACATGGTTGATCTTATACCTTTTCAATAGCTTCCTTTCCACATTGACATTTTTTTAAAAAGAGCTTATCTAATTTTAATTTTAAAATGTATCCTTCTAGAACAAATAGTAATTCAAGGTTTCTAGTCATTTATACATTTAACACAAAAATTTAATAAAGTTACTTTTAAATATATCCTAAATTCTTAACAATTTAGTAGTTGAAAATTGATTTTGTGGCATATATTGTTATTAAAGACAATAAATGATGCTACTAGTACTGTGGAATGAAGATTTTTCTCCTTTTTTTTTCCTCAAAGCTTTATGGTACAAGATGATTCTTCCTCCTCAATTTGACAGATCAAAGAAGTACCCCTTGCTAATTCAAGTGTATGTAATATTTTCTTTGGTGTAAAAACTATTTACTGAAAATATGTTAGATGAAATACACATTTATGAAATAGAATGAACCATTCTCCTTGGTAACAGTTCCTATTGATGCTGTTTTTATATATTCTTCAACTAATCAGAGTAAATAAAATATGGCTATTTAAAATAGATTGAGGAAGTTTTGAGATTTTAGCTGGACTTGCTTGCATTTGCTGTGTTAAATTTCCTTTGTATGGCAATTTGCCGAATGTGTCAGAATACCTTTGAGATAGAGAAATTGCAGCCAAAAAAATATTGTAAATCATCTTCACATCTTATGTAATTGAGTTAGAAATGAAATAAAGGAATAGAATACATTTAGTGGAATCACACCCAAAATCAGTGCTGACCTACACACAATTTGCTTAAAACACCATGCATTTTTTTTAGTATATCTTATGTCTGCTTTTAGCAAGTGGCAGGTGGCAGAAATGACGAAAAACCCACACATATTCCTTGAAATGCCAACCCTAGATGTATCCGTTTTGGGGAATAGGAGAGGCTGTGTCCCAAAACAACTTCCTTGTAGCAAACCTCTGGGAAAAGCCTGGACTCCTCTTGATTTTGAGCCAGTTCTAACGCCATTGTTATTTTATCACATAATTGTACTGGAATTACTAGAAGCAATGCTTGGCCAGGATGGGAAATTGAGTTTTGTAAAGCAATCAAAGATTCTTTTTTTTTTTTTTCCTTTAGGTATGGTGGTCCCTGCAGTCAGAGTGTAAGGTTTGTATTTGCTGTTAATTGGATATCTTATCTTGCAAGTAAGGAAGGGATGGTCATTGCCTTGGTAGATGGTCGAGGAACAGCTTTCCAAGGTGACAAACTCCTGTATGCAGTGTATCGAAAGCTGGGTGTTTATGAAGTTGAAGACCAGATTACAGCTGTCAGGTGAGCACCTTCTCATTCAAGCAGATGTCAACATGCAACAAAAGTCATGCAATCACTATTGTGTTTCTCCACTCTTCATGACTTAATTCTTTATTTTTTTTTCTTTTTCTAACTTGGTCTAAAACTATCACTAATCTTAAAGAGGTATTTTTGCCAAATATGAAAAAAAGTATTTATGGAACAGAGCTAACGAATGTGTAGAAAAATGATTTCAAGTGCTAAATGACAAATACCCTCTTTTGATGTGTTGTCATTCATTCTAATATCTTTTAATTTAGTTCCATTTCTTACAATTGATAGAAAAACTTTGAACTCTCATGATGATCTTCAGGAAAACAAATATCTGAATTTGCTCAAGCGTTGTGGATTCTGCCTCTTAAGTTTGGAAATAGCTCAAGATTTTATCAGCACTACATACTTTTAGATGTTCGGTCTTCATTTGTGGTTAAACTAGCTATCAGTCGGCCATGGTAGCATGAAAGTGTTTGCCTGTTTTCGTTTGACAAAAACATAGTCATTTTACACAACAGAAATTATATTATGAAAACATTTAGGGGAAACACAGATTCATAATCTGATTTCTTCTTCTCAACTATATATATTTTCAACCATGATTTATGGTTCAATCATCTTTTCCTGAAACAGGACTATATAGGCACCAAAATTGTGGCTTTTTTAGAAACACTGTGCAAATAATTCTTGCCATGTCTCTATAGTTGTTGGGTTTCATTATTATGTTATGAGTAGGTGAAGCTAAGAATAATAGTTCGTAAATTTAAAAGGTAGCAGGCTAATTGCACTCTCAGTCATGAATATATGTGCATGTGAGGAGCTAAAGGTCAAACACTGTTTCACAGGCAAAGAGAAATTTAGAAATTTCTTTAGTACATTTTTTATCTCCTTAATGTCATTAATACTTAATGATTTCACTGCAACATGCAGAACCAAGACTGTATTTAACAGTTAGGAGCCAGGCCTAGACAACACTTTTCTATATTTTTGTCTCTAATCAAAGCAGAAGAGTTTAGACTCACAAGTAATTATTTTTAAAAATAGAAAGGTGTCCATAACCCATACATTTTCAAGTGCTTCTTTCATTCTGGGAACACACAAAATGTTCAATAAAAAAAAAGTCTATCTGAATACAATACGACAAATTAGTAAGTAGGTTACTAACACTAAAATCTGTAGCTATCACTCAATTTCTGGAAGCTCCCTCTTTCTTATGGATTCAGACTTTTGGCCTTTCAACTATTCACTTGTTTGGAGGAGATAGTTCAAAGAAAAACCCCACTGAGACATCAGTTTCTCATATAAAGATTGTAGTGTGCCTTAATGAGAATATTAATGCCATCCTCAGAATTATAGCCTAATTCCATGGGGGACTTTTTTTTTAGCACCATGGCTCACATCTATTTGCATTTAAACCATGCAATAAACATCAAGGACATGTAATCCTGGGACTACATGAAAACAGAGATGAAAATTATGCCTCATTTATAATTTATTTAGATCTTTTCCAAAGCTGAAAGAGCTAAAAAGTGATTTATTTTGGCATTGGTTAAAAAATCATTGTCTTCATCATCGTCATCATCACAACCCACCAGTAACAACAAAATATGTCATTATACTTTTGTGTGTTATTTACCACCACAAATGCACCATTTGAACCTAAGAAGAAATAGCTTCTTAATATTTTCCTTGGATGAAATGAAATTTTAAACCTGAGCCATGATGTTCAACATACAGGACACAAAGCCATAAATTCTACCTTCTACTGATTTTCGCAGTAATACCAATTTGTCTTTGGCATTTAGAATTGAAGATGGACTAGAGGTGGTAATTGGATACTTCTACTTTCTCTGAGCCATTTTTAGGATGGAATCTGAAGAAAGTCTTCCTGCTATAGGGAAAACATGTTCACCCATATACTCAGCCATTCAACAACATAGCAAATATTAATATTAATACATGCTATTGCAGTACACTCTATAAAATTGTGCAATTTGCAATTTCTGTTTTCAGTGTGCTTACAATCTGGTAAAAGTAAATAAGCCACCCACACTCTGAAGGGACAAAATTGTTGTTAGATCAAACTTTTAGTAAACACCCCAGAGAATATGGGCAGCTGCGTGGCCCCATGCAAAGTCTATAAACAAGAGTGGAGATGACAGCCAGAGCTGGCCTTGGTTTTTGCTTGAAATCGTTCTTATGCAACTGTGAAAAGGAAGCCTTATAATCCAATGCTTTGAGAAAACAAAAGCTAAATAGGATAGACTCAGAATGATAATTCTGGGGATGATTCAATATACCTCCTAAGGAAGTGTTTTAGGAATCAGACACTAAATGCCTGACCTGGGGAATTGAGATTATAATACTTCTACTGTGGCCCTTAAATTGCCCCTCAGAGAATAAAATTTGTCCCCTGAATCTTTTACAAAATGCAATCTGGCTAAGCTTTTGACATACCAAAAGAAAATCATACGTACATATTTGGAAACAACAGTAAATACTACTCAAGGCCAACAAATAGATTTAAACAAAGCAAAGTAGGGGAAAAAAGAAGTCATATCATCTTATAACTTCTGCCTATATGAAAGAAAATGCGTCAGAAGAGATGTTTGTGAAGCTACAGACATAAGGGAGACTGGAACCCGCTTTCTTTAGGCGTCTCTTCAAATGGTACATACGTGAGACCCTTAAAACTTTGGTGGTTATAAGGGCAACTCTGCTCATTTGGAGTATATTTGGCACTTTTGATATTCCCACAACTTTAAAATTTGATATAACTTGAGGGTTAGTGGTGGGGAAGAATTACATGTGATGAAATTTTCTATCATGCTTTTATAGATGGCATGAATAAGAATATTTCTAAAATAGGATAATAATTGATCACTACGATTCCAAGTTTACCTTGGCCTCGGGCCATCTTTATGAGAGAAAAGTTATAAAGTTCAATCCAGACTCCAAGATTAGAAAAACATCCTTTTCATTTGTTACTGACATTTTGTTGATATAACCACATTATCAACAGTATTTACAACCCTCTGGGAAACTCTTCAGAATTTGAAGGTGAGTTTTATAGTGCCTCATTGGTCTGGAAGTGCTAAGATTATCTAGCTAACCTTTAACCTAGTCCTGCAACATTCAGTGTTAATGTTTCATTTCCATGTTAACTATTGCACTATCATTTCCTGTAAATGTCATCCTTTCAGAATAAACCTAGGAAGAGAGCTGTTAAGAGTTTCCTGTTCCCATGTATCACCTGTTATTTGCTCTTTACCCCAGATGTAAGGTAGTATGATTGTTGGCTTCTGGGAGATCATAAAATCACAATTGATTTTATGGCTCAGAACTGTCTTCAAGCACCAGTAGCAAGGTTATTTTTTTTTTTAACAAGAAAGTGAACCTTCTCTTCTTTCATTTGGTTTTTGAAGTTTGTGCAAGAATTGCTCAAGTGTCACAATTTGCTGCACATTTTCTCTTCTATACCATGAGCAGCATCCACACAGGTAGCAACTTTCCATTTGTTACTGCATTTCTTCTCTGTAGACTCCTCAGTGTCCTTCAGAATCAGTGTCGGGTAAGCTGTGACTAACGGGGCCTCTTCCCATCTGTTTGTCCCGGGCATTTGCCCAACTTCTCTATGCATCGGAAACGTGCATGTTGAATCAATGCAAGAGCGAAATGGTTGCTGTGAAATCCCTTTAAGAAACTACATTATTCAAGTAATGAAAATCACTCAGTTCTACTTCCAGAGAAGAACTGATGAGAAAGGTCTTTAACAGTAATTGAATGGAACAAGAAGATAGTATTTTTCTGGGACTGTGTGTCTCCTTTGGTCTTCTCCCCTCCTTCCTGTCACTGTTGCATACAGTGGTTTCTGCAATGGCTGATCCAGTTTGCTACATTCCACTCCAGCTGCTGTTTCTCTGAGATTTTCTTGAGTTTTTATCAAACCAATCCCCAGATAAATCACAATTGCTCTGAAACACCAGGCCTCAGGGTAACATGTTAGAAATTAGCTTGAAACCCTCAATTTTGAGGGTTTCCCATGACTTTTTAAACGTTGTCCTTCAGTGTAGCCCCTTGCTCCTAAGGAAAGATTTATTTTCAAAATAGTTTTCAAATGGATGCACTTCTGTGATAGAGCTAAAAAGGAATTATTTCCATATTCTACAAGACACATGTAATGACCCCATGCATGATGCGTTGAGGATGCCTAAGTATCAAATGGAAGACGGTTGTATATTTCTCTCAAATGTCTCTGAAAATGAAGTGGTGATTAGCATTAACAACTCAACAAACAATGTGATAAGAAATTAATATAATTTAAAGCAGCAAGAACAAAATCCCTCTTTCCGATAGCTGGGGATTTGGAGATTTGGTCCTGCTCAATGCTACTGCTACTTCTTGTGTCACTATGAACCCATCTTTTGGCCTCTCTGAGTCTCAGGTACACCCCCACGATTAGACTACAAGGCCTTACTGCTCTGAGATAACCACTCAGTAACTGTACAATAGAGTCTAAGAGAATCCTTTTATCTCTTTGCAGAAAACATGATAATATTATTTTAATTATTTGTAAATGCAGCCTTATTATGCATGTGTTTAAACAAAGAAAATGTAGCGTTTCTATTAAATCTTTGGATTAAATATGGTTGTGTAATGAAGTAAATGTCATGTGTACACACTTAACATTCTAAAAATTTGTTTCTTTTACTTTAGAAAATTCATAGAAATGGGTTTCATTGATGAAAAAAGAATAGCCATATGGGGCTGGGTGAGTTGTTTTATATTTTTTATGCCTGTTATTCAGTTCAGCAATCATCATTTTCTGAAGTGTTCGTTTAGAAGGTTTCTCATGAAATGTTAATGTTGCAACATAATTTAATTTGTCAATGGAAACAGTCAGTTTGGATAATCTGGGCTTCAAAATGGTGGTTTTAAGTGTTTGTTCCTTTTTTTCAATCTTTTCTTCCCTGTACAGTAAGTTAACTCATAATTGACATATTTTTACTTAGGTCTTTGTTACTAGATTATAGCATACTGAACTGAACCATATCCATCAGAGGGTGAATTTCCTTTGTTATTTTAAAGTTAAATATGTATCTTTTATTTTATATTTCTACTTTATAAAAATCGGAGCTACAATTTGAAATCACAGGGACTTTCAGAATATAAATTCCTTAGTACCTAGCCTAGCAGTCATATCTTAGCTGTTTAATTTTGTTTCTTTTTATTTGGCAATCAAATTATTTTAGTAGACCGAATGTTCGTTTGTGCTAGCTGGAGAAAAGTACTATTTAGTTTCCTAATTATAGGTCATGGAGATAACTTCTTACATTTGAGGAGCTGTGCATATTTTGAAAATACACATTTAAAGAAAGTGGCAAAACTTATCATTTATGGGCAATGAAGTCACTGGAAAGTTTAGAGAAATATTGGAAAGAGTTTAGATTTGCCCATTATAAATTATGATAATTACCCTTCAAAGAAGATTTCCTGTTTCACTTTTTGGTCTGAATTTGTACATTTGCAAGTCAATTTGCAGCCATTTGTGCCTGGGTTGTTTTTCTTGGCTGTTTTCTCTGAAAGCGGCCTGCACGAGAAGAAGGGAATGAAACCCAATATTGAAGGGAATCTGCAAGATTCAGCTCCACTCAGCTCAGTGACCAGATGAAGAGCTGTTAGGAATTTGAAGAAAGTTGTTACTTCAAGCCATTTGGTCCTTCTTAAAACTATCAAATGTTAAATATCTAAACAGAATGAAATTCAAATGAGTAGAAATAAATGAAATATTTCTATAGTGAAATATTCCAGATAATACCTTCCCTATCATCCATTTTTATAAAGTTTCCTAAAGCAAATCCTTGAAAGATTCTAATTTTAAGTTGAACATGTACATATAATCATTAACATTTCTCTTAGAGTTGGACTTTGCTTTTGCTGCAGGCTTTGAAATAACCATAAAGTAGAACTTTTTATTTTATTTATAGAACATTCTAGGTATTAGTTTGGTAGAAAACCATCTACGTGGGATGATTTTCTAAAAACCCACTCATCACCCAAAAATACATCCCTATCAGCCTGAAATTCTTCAATAATAGATTCTCACCACATCTAGTTGGGCAAATGCCACTGAAATAGTACATTAGAACCCCCACCCTTCAATTGCTTACTTTCCAACATGGTGATGACTGTGAGGTCGACTCTAAGAGCAAATTTGGGCAAAGAAAGTAAGAAATGGGCTGCCACGTGATATAACATCTGAGCAGAAGGAACTAGTATGTGGATAAAGACATTAATACTATACTGGGTTTTAAAATCAGCTCTTCAGGTTTAAGATGTTTATTAATCCATCTGTCTAATCACTGACTTGTTCATTCTTTCATCTACATAGTACATTTTCTACAAGGTCTTGTACTAGGTTCCTTAGGGGATGAAAAGATGAGTAAGTCATAGTCCTGGCCCTCTTGTGGGGGAAACAGACAACAAAATAAGCAATGGCTCAGCAATGTTCCAAGTGTTAAGAGAGATGCAACTTGCTGTGGAGTACAGGGGGACAAGAGTGGATAATTATGGCTGTGGGAGCTAAGGGAGGATTCCAAAATAAGTTAGCATTTGAGATTGGTGAAGATAGCTGAGGAACGGAGCATTCTAGGCAGAGTGAAAACCACATTGCCCAGGACCTGAGTTAAAGAGCGTGGTGCACACAGGGAAACTGAGCTGGCCAGGGATGCCTGAAACTTCAAAAGTCTAAAGTGTCTTGAGGAAAGTATAGAAAATGAGTCTGAATAAGCAAGTATACAGATAATAGACAGTCTTTTAGGCCACCTAAAGGAGAGGGATTTGTACATGCCTGTGACACCTTTCTCTTCATTCTTCTGTGCCTCTATGATTGTTACACCTTTTTTTTTTTCTTTTTTCTTTTTTGAGATGGAATTGCTCTCTGTTGCCCAGGCTGGAGTGCAGTGGTGTGATCTCGGCTCACTGCAACCTCTGCCTCCCAGGTTCAAGCGATTCTCCTGCCTCAGCCTCCCGAGTAGTTGGGATTACAGGCACATCCCACCACGCCTGGCTAATATTCCTTTTTTTGTTTTTGAGACAAGAGTTTGTCATGTTGCCCAGGCTGGTCTCAAGCCCCTAGGCTCAAGCAATTCACTCACCTCAGCCTCCCAAAATGCTGGGATTATAGGCATGAGCTACCGCACCCGGCCTCCATTTATTATTTAAGTATTGGTGTTTTTCTGGGTCTGGATCTCGCCTTGACCCTCATTAGTCTTCCTTTCCTTCGGCAAACCCTTGTGGTGTCAAAGATGATGACTTCCAGATCCCTGGCACCAGCACACACCTCTCTTCTGTGCTCCATGTTTCAAATGCCTGCTGATCATCTCTCCCACATGTCTCACATGGGCCTCAAACTTAACTTATGCCTAAGGTAAATTTGTTAAAGCCTATTTTAAAACAAGTCTTAATCTTCATTAAGGCTTCTCCACACACTTATTCACCCAAATTAGAAACCTGAGAGCTGTTTTCAACCTCCCCCTGTTCCTGACTTCAACATTCTATTGAATAGTGAGTTCTGTCAATTCTACCTTTAAACATCAAAGTCTGTTCTCATCATCCCTACTGACACTGCCTTAGTTTGAGTTTCTCCATTTGTAATTTAAGCCAGAAATTCTCAAATTTTAGCTTGCACAAACATCACCTGGAGAGCTTGTTGAGACACCAGAGATTCTGAGTCTGTGCTTCTGGGGTGGGGCCCGAGAGTGCATTTCCAACAAGACCCCAGGTAATGCTGATGTTTGGGCCCATGGACCACAGGTTTCGCGCTTCAATTCATTCTAATTGCTTCTTACCTGTCCTCCTGCTTTGGCCTCACAAGCTCCAATGTGGTTAATGAAGTTATCATTCCAAAACAATTTTTACTGTGTGGCTTTTCTACTTATGTATTTTACAGGACTCTGCATTGCCTGCAACACAAAGCCCAGATACCTTTCCTGGCATGCAAGGCCTTTGGCAATCTGACCCCAGCTTAGTTTTCCAATCTCATCTCTTGCCTCTTCTCCCTGTACCTTAAGTAATTTAAATTATGGCCGGGAATGGTGGCTCATGCCTGTAATCCCAGTACTTAGTGAGACCGAGGCAGGTGGATCACGAGGTCAGGAGTTTGAGACCAGCCTGACCAACATGATGAAACCCCGTCTCTACTAAAAATACAAAACTTAGCCAGGTGTGGTGGCATGCGCTTGTAATCCCAGCTACTCAGGAAGCTGAGGCAGGAGAATTGCTTGAACCCGGGAGGTAGAGGTTGCAGTAAGCTGAGATCATGCCATTGTACTCCAGCCTGGGCAACAGAGCGAGGCTCCATCTCAAAAAAAAAAAAAAAAAAATATATATATATATATATAGAGATAGATAGATAGATATAGATATATAGATAGATAGATAGATCCGTGCTTCCTTGTTCCCATGTTTTGTACATGCTATTTCTTGCATCTGCAGTGTCTATTCTCTTCTTCCATTCCCCACCTTTTCCTCACTCCCAAATGGATAACTCACACTTGCTCTTTAAGATTCGACTTAGATATTTTTTCTTTGTGCTCCAGTAGCTCTTTGTATTTCTCTTATAGGAATTACCGTGTTGTGTCTTGTCTGTCTGTTAGTTTCTCCCATAAGAATGTAAGTTCATCAAAGGAATGGACTGTGTCTCATTTAGCTTTGTTTCTGAGCCCAAAGCCACAATTGTGTTTGTTTAGCACAATGCTTGACCACATCAAGCATCTATGATGTTGTTTAAACTGACTTTAATCCTATAAATCAATGTCTCCCTTCAAATATGTCCCATTAGTACCAGGAGATTTTTCAGGAAAATGTCCTATAGTCTAATAATTTGGCAAATCACAAATTCTATGTAATAGTGTATATAGGCTCTAGAAAGACTAGCAAAACAAAAAACAAAAAACAAAAAAACTGTCAAGTTTTGTTTAACGCAGTATTACCAAAAAGTATTTGATTCCACAATTCCTTATTCCTCCACCATCCCAGAACACATATTGACAATGTTTTCTATGGACATCAATTTTTAAAGTGCTCTTGAAGTCAATAGGGCAAGGTATTGGTGTCTTAGAAAGATAATCTTGGCTGCAAAGTGGAGGATAATCTGAGATTTGGGGAGAGGATGGGCCAAGGGGCTAGGAGAGTAGTAATACCAGGGACAGATATCAAAGGCCTGAATTAGTCAGTGAAGTAGCAGTTGGAAGAGGTCATATCTCTGTGTGCTCTTATACAATACAATAAGCAGGGACCTGTGGGAAATTGGAGATGGAAAAGAGAAAGACATTGAAAATTACCGTGAGGGTTACTTAGCTCTTATTGCGTTTTGTATTAGGGAAGAATATATGTGTTTCCATGAAGTATTAGACAGTATAGGAGTTTGGGAAATACATCATACCCAACAAAATTTTTTGGAGTCAATTGGTCAGTAAGCTCCAAATCCCACATTACTCTCCATTATCGAGTTCAAGAAATGGGGAATAAACCCTTTTAACTTCCCCTTTCATTTTCTGGCTCACATAAAACAAAGCCCACTAGCCCTGGTTTTAGCCCCTTGATAAATATTCACTATGTGCCCACCACAGTGCCTAAGAAGTATCAGTTTATGGCAGTGGTTGCCAACCGGGCGATTTTGCTCCTTGGGGCATTTGACAAGGTCTGGAGGCATTTTTAATTGTCACGCTGGGGGAGTGCTACTGGCATCTAGTGGGTAGAGGCCAGGGATGCTGTTAAACATCCTGCAATACATAGGACAGCCCCCTATAACAAAGAATTATCCATCCCAAACTGTCAATAGTGTCAGAGTTGCAAAACCCTGATATGCAATGAAAACTCAACACAATTATTCTGACAATTGAAGAGCAGCGAGGGTTTTGCTTAAATTATTAGAATAACAGCCTCATTTCTGGGCTTCGCTTTGTTAATATAGGCCTAGCCAGGTGGTGTTGAATAAGCATTAGTTCATGATTTAATCTTAGTTCCTTTCTCTCCCAGTGACTAATTATAAGTAATTTGAATTGCTATGTGTGATCAACGATGTAAAAGTAGGACAAATGCACCTCTAATGAGACTATATTAGACTCTGAACTTACAGTTTCCCCAAAAGAGGTTGCCCTAAGTATAGGGATACAGAGGAAGGGGCATGGGTTGCTGAGTCAAGTGTCCTGAGTTTGAGTCCCAGCTCTGCTGCTAACTGACTCCATAGCCACTATAAGTTTACTCTGAGCCTCAGTTTCCTCATTGTGAAATGCAGCAATAATTTCCTCACCAAGACACCGTGAGGATTAGACAAAGTAATAGCAAAGTCATATACTCAACAAATATTTATTCTATTCCTATTGTGTGTCAGGCCATATTTTCAGTGCTGGGCATACATTCATTGACAGGACAGACAAAAATATCTACCCTTACGGAGTTGGGAATGGTTGGAGAGAAAGACAATAAACAAGATAAATAAGTAAAATATAGAGAGTGTTAAATGACATTAAGCGCTATGGAAAAAGACAAAACAAGAAAGAAGAATGGTGCAAGTTGGTACAATTTTAAATCAGAATGGCAAAGAAGGCTCATTTGAAGTGACATTTGACTTTGAAGAGGAGAGGAAGTGAGGCCTGCCGGTGCCTGTGGAAAGAGCATTCCAGGCAGAAGGTCACAGCATTTGCAAATGTCCTGAGGCCAGATAATGCTTGGAGAGTTCAAAGAACATCAAGAGAGCCAGTGAGCAAGGGGAAGAGAAAGGAAGGGGAGAAGTGAGGTGGGAGAATGGAGACAGATTGTGCAAGACCATAAAGGCCATTGCAATAACCCTGACCACATAAATGTTAGCTAGTTATTATTATTGCCTATAGGTAAAATGTTCCAGTGTGCATTATGCCTCAAATAAGAGTGTTTCGTAAACCCTCCTTCAAAATCCTGTGCCCTTCTAAGAATGTTTTTAAAGATATCCCTCATTTAAACAAAATGGCAAGGCGTCTAAGTGCAAAGGACAAAATTCCAGAATTCTCATGGCCAATCTGCTCTGTGGGTTCTTTTCTTGCAACAGCCACCCACTCTGCCTGGGAGCCCCACTCATGGAGGGGGGGGGCAGGAGAAAGTCAACTCGGGTTTTCTTTTTTCCCCCTCTTCATTTCTACAATAGGAATAGCTTTTCCAAGCTGCCTGAGAATTTAAAGTACACCTTCTTTTGTTGTGCTGCTGATACAGTCGCTTTTGCTCTTACAAATTCCCAGAGAAAATTTGTATTCATTCTGAAAACAGGAAAGTTTTATTTAAATACAACACTATCACCCAATGACTGAATAGATACAGATTAATAATTCCTAAGATTTTCAACAGCAATGTTCAAAAACCTTTTCATGATATGCAAAGGCTTTTATTTTAATCTCAAGTCTCACTTTATTTCTTTCTCTGGGGCACAGGAAAGGAGAAGCAGGACCCAGTATTTTTATTTGCAGTAAACACGCTTTGCCAATAAAACCATAAATGATAATAATTTTTTTCTAAAGGTCTCTGGCTTACTATGCTCTCATTTGAACTTGAAATTCAGAAGGAAGGAAAGCCTTCCCATTTCAGCAGGAGTTGCTGCAAACCTGCTAATCAAAATCAGTCATTTTTTAAATTATAAGTGAAAGTTTAAACCAGACAGAGAATTTTCACTTGCAATAAGGATTTTCAAACTTAAATGTACCTTCTGTTTTTAAAATATACTTTTTGCCTATTAAAACATGGTTCAGTTCTCCTCCAAGTATAACAAAAAGAGGCCATGGTACAATCCGAGCCCCCTCTTTTATTCTGTGTTTTGTAGCTAAAGGTCTTCAATAAAATTCCCCAGAGCTAAAAACATAAAACTGTAAATTAGTTTGAGAATTCTTCATTTAACTATTAGATTCAGCAAGATTGTTTAGCTGATTCCCCCCATTCCATGCATTTCATGAATTAAAAATAGACCCCTGCCACTGACCTATTACCAGCACCATGTCTGTCTATATCTCTCTCTCTCTTTCTCACACTCTCACTCATTCTATCTCTCTAAAGAATGACTTTCTCTGGTAAAGATGATATGATCTATCCTGATCTGAGGGAAGTGATTCCCAGAAATCTGTGGTCATAAGGTCCTAAAAACACAGTATGGCTTTAGCTGGAGAGTCACGCTGTCCCCTTATGATTTTTAGGGACGTTCTTGCATCAGGGCAAGAATAAACACAGAGAATCACTTCCTAATCTAGTGCACACATTTTTTTTGGTCCATGTCCCAGACAACTGCTTAGTCCACGTTCCCAGGAGAAGCACCTCTCTCACAGTATGTTTGTACAGACCAAATTTGCTTCTCACGAGGCAATGCAACCTTATTTGGATGCCCTGTTCATTTCTTCATATTTAAGAAAAGGTTCAAATTTCCAAGTGACATGGGCAGAGATCTCTTTCTCTTAATAGGATCCCATTTCTGAATCACCTCTTGATTCCTTGGAGAAGAAAATCTATGAGAGCTAAACGTACTCCTGACTCTGCAAATTGCATCCTGTTTTGTATTTATTTCCTTTTCCTTAAATTTGCAGGAAGAAATATAAGGTTTTTAAAGATACCGATGACTTTTCCTCCTTTGAGCTGCTATGTCAGAAATCCTTAGAACATGTACCACTACATCATACACAAACTATGGCCATGTCTTAAATTATCCAAAAAGTTCTTATGACCTTCCTTTGGTATTCTGTTGTGAAAATAAATAAGTAAATACAAAGATACATGTTCTGTCTCACAGGACTTTTGCAAACTGCGAGGATGTATCTTACATTTAAATTTTGGTAATTTTTTTTTCTGTGCATCTCTTTCAAGTCATCTCTTTCAAGTAAAATCCTGTTTTTGTTCCAGCACGGTCCTAGTTGGAAAGATAAAGAGAAAAAAAGGAATTTTTTTTTTTTTTTTGAAAAGAAAATTGAAATTCTATCCATCTCTTAAACTGCTCCTACCATGTTTTAAGAGGGTCTGTTCTGATCAGCACACCAAGTATTTCTAATGCATTAGGGAGGAAATGACCATTATGTCTGGTCATTTCTCTGAAGCTTGCTGCCGAGGATGCAAGATAGACATGTCATCCACCCTTAGCCATATTCTCCAGCTCCCTTCGGTCCGGATTGTGAATAGAGTTGCTATAAACATATGGAGGAAAGCTTATGAAAGTAAATCTGAGTCTGACTCATAACAATGTCCCTACAGTCCTATGGAGGATACGTTTCATCACTGGCCCTTGCATCTGGAACTGGTCTTTTCAAATGTGGAATAGCAGTGGCTCCAGTCTCCAGCTGGGAATATTACGGTATGGAAACATTCATGAATGTTACCGTGAAAACATTTAACACGTAATTACTCTATATTTGATGTTGCTAGAAAAATGGATTACGCAGTAAAATTCACCCCAGCATCACTAGGGAAAATATAATTTATAAACAAAGTTGTTTATATCATTTATTATAAACATGTTGTAACAATCAATGAAATCTCAAGAGTGAGGAAAGTCTCTTCCGTAATCCACTATATCTTATTTTCTCCCAGAAACCTTGAGCCCCTGCCGAACCAAATCTTTAAAATCAGAGCTAACTCTGTTTTTGCAGGCACACAGCTACAGCATAATTGGCTTTTAAGCACATCTTCTGCACGGTCAGGCCAGAGGCCAAGCAATTCACCTCCATGCCACAGTTAGCAATTGCCAGCTCCATTGCTCCAGAAATCAAAGAAACAAAAACTTTGTTGGAAAAATACTCCTGTTTGTGCCTATTTTTATCATTACATCAATGCAGGATGATTATTTGGAAGGAACTCTAATAATTATTCAAAATAACTCTAATAATTATACAAAAATTAGCTTCATCAGATTCTCTCCTCTATATTGGGGCAGAAATAAAACAATTGTGACTTGTAGGGGATCTTTATTAAGAAAAAAGTGTGTGCATCTATGTACGTGTGTAGGGGGAATGGATTTGAGGAACATATTTTCATCCCAGATGAAATAAGACACCAGTAAAAGTCCTAAAGATGGCTGGATTTTTTATTTTCTTTAAAATATATTGAGACCATTCTACAGGTCATTCTTACTTCAACATTCTTCCCTAGGAGGGTAGAAGTGAAAAATATTAAGAATAGTCATAGAAAGAAAATGTTTAGATGCTCCTGTTTCCATGATCTCTTCCTTCATACTTCTCTAGCTCTATTGAGGCTAATTGCAGAGATGACACATATTCTTTGAGGCCAACCATTATAGCAAAGTAAAGCAAGAATTTACCTCAAGAGCTCAAGATGGGAAAATTGAGAAAGTTATTAAACTAGAAGGTCTTGTTGGTTAATGAAATGACATGCATCACATGCAAACAATGCATATTCTTATATATTTTATAGCATCTGTCTACACAGAGAGATTCATGGGTCTCCCAACAAAGGATGATAATCTTGAGCACTATAAAGTAAGTGTTTCCATTTTATTTAGGTTAATAATTAATTTCTAATATGCTAAATAACTTAAAAGCAGTAGTTCAGAATTCACAGTTTTAATTCTGGGTCCCCAAGCAAATATCATCTTTTGTTAATTGCAAAACACATCACTAGAAAGGGTTTTATTCCTTTTGGATTCTGTTCTTTCTTTTCCCATCCTCCCTTCCCTAACCTCTCTTTTCCCAATCTTCTTCCCCACCCCCAACCCCTACACAGCTTGAGCGGGCATCATTTATGCCTAAGGTCTCACTCATATGTAACATATGACACATAAACTTTCAGTTTTTCAAACTAAGAATCAGATGGAAGTAATGCAAATGATGATGAAAATGTGTTGCTCTGACTCTTAAATATTTATCAACCAAAGCAATACATAATTTCAGTATTGGTGCTAAGTCCATTGCACAATGATTTAGCTAGTTTTCTATTAGAACTTGCAGCAACTAAAATGTTAATTTTTTTCTCTTTTCCAGAATTCAACTGTGATGGCAAGAGCAGAATATTTCAGAAATGTAGACTATCTTCTCATCCACGGAACAGCAGATGGTGAGGTTTAAGCAAGACTCTTACACATAAAAATACTGAGCCAGCATCACTTTGTTTAAGAAACATTAAGCATCCTCCTATGCCTATGCTCAGGGTCAGTACCTAAGAGTCAGGGACATTTCCATATCTGAGTGTGATTACTCACTGCTGACAATGTCAAATGCATGACTAGATAATTGTTGGTGTTCATTTCCAGGCAGTACATTGTCACTCTATGCTTTCTGGTATTTAGCAGCACTTTAACTCTCTCTCTCTTTGTTGCAGATAATGTGCACTTTCAAAACTCAGCACAGATTGCTAAAGCTCTGGTTAATGCACAAGTGGATTTCCAGGCAATGGTACATCATTTTGTTTTACTCATGTTCGTGGCCTTAGACCCTCAAGCTAAAAGGAGGGGTTCATATTTTTATTTTTTTTAACTTTTAAAGTAAAATCTGACAAAGAGGCTGCAGGATAGAGTAGGCAGAACATTACATTAGCAAATGAATCTTGGATCTTTCTTTAACTACTGAAGGACCCAAGGCAAACCAGATCACCTCTCATGTTCCCAGTTGAGTCATGCAAAATAAACGAGTTCACAAGATTAAATGATCTTCTAGTTCAAACATCCAGTAGTTCTGAAATCCTATGTGAGTAAGTGCAGCTATATGCTTAGAGTCCCTGCAAAACCTGAGCATCCTTAAACAGCTAGAAGATTCTGTTTGTTCAGTAAGAAGCAGTTGCAGAATGTCATCACAAACCTCCAAGGCTCCCTGAAATCATATGGCTCCATTTGGGGTTAGAGACGTTTTCACCTATGTATTCTCATCCCCTGGCGTACACCTGGCCTTCTTACTCAGCTTCTTACTGAGTGAATGAATGAATTAGCTAAATGTAAAATCCAGGTTGCTTTAAGAATGAGAAATGAAACCAGAAAAGAAAATAAAGTGAAAGCCAAAGTTGGGGGCGGGGCGGCATTCTTGGTGGCTACCTTTTCATCTCACAAATGCTCCCTCAATTGCTTAAGTTGAACAAGAACCCCGAAAAGGAGACCCCCATCTTTTCAACATTTGTTTTTTAAAAATGTACTGC
This sequence comes from Pongo abelii, assembly GCF_028885655.2. Lineage (NCBI taxonomy): Eukaryota > Metazoa > Chordata > Mammalia > Primates > Hominidae > Pongo > Pongo abelii. Next base: position 64,653,036 of record NC_071996.2, on the reverse strand, counting down.
CTGGGAAAGAAATGGGGGAGGGGGTATAAGAAGAAGTTGGTTAAGGGGTACAAAAGACAGATAGAAAAAAAAAGTTCTAGTATTTGAAAGTACAGTAGGGAAATTATGGTCAATGATAATTGACTGTATAATTCAAAATAGCTGGAAGAGAAGAATTATAATTTTCCCAACATAAAAGGAAATTTGTTTGAGGTGATGGGTATTTCAGTTATCTTGATTTGATCATTACACATTGTATTCAGCTATCAAAATATCACTGTACCCCCAAAAGATACACAACTATTATATATCAAATTTTTAAAAATATATAAAGAGTGAGGTGAGCTTTTTCTGACCTTTTTTATTGTGATCCCCAAAGTAACTTCAACTTAGTAAATATATATTATTACATTGCGACCACTGCTACCTTTATTCAGTGAGAGCAGTAATCTTAGTGGCATCTCTCCAGGAGTGAAGTTTAAAGTTATAATACTATCTTTCAGTTTTTTAAAATGCTATTTTTAACTCCTATAAAGGGTATTTATGGCTATATATGAATACATTATATTGTGGATTTTCTGCAACAGAGAGGAATTAGATTCACAGGCTGAAAGCCTCATGGAATTGTTGAGCTACAAGGAATCTTAGGGAAAATCAACTCCAACCCCTTTGTTTTTCAAATGAAGAAACCAGACTCCGAAGAAGCAAAATAACAGACCCAATGCATCACTTCTGGTAACTCTGATTCCTGATCCTGATCTTCCAGGATGCTGGATGATGCGAGATCTCAGCCACTGAGATCTAAAATATGTTTAAAGCATGTGAAACAGTAGTGGAGGTTAACGAAAGCTCTTCCTGCTGTAAATATTTACATGTAAGCTATTTTATTTATTTGAGTGTTCTTAGGTAGAATTTCCCCATAATAGAAAGATTATCAGGTCCTGAGAGCACAAAAAAGTCCAAGCTAAATGCATTTTATGACTGCAGGAATAAAACAAGCTTCTTTCTTTGTGTTTCAGTGGTACTCTGACCAGAACCATGGCTTATCCGGCCTGTCCACGAACCACTTATACACCCACATGACCCACTTCCTAAAGCAGTGTTTCTCTTTGTCAGACTAAAAATGATGCAGATGCAAGCCTGTATCAGAATCTGAAAACTTTATATAAATCCCTCAGACCGTTTGCTTGTTTTATTTTTTATGTTGCAAAATGCTGATATAAACAAACAAATGAATGTTGTTCTAAACTCATTCTTGACTCAGAAGTTCAAGCTAAATATTGTTTACATTTTCTGGTACTCTGTGAAAGAAGAGAAAAGGGAGTCATGCATTTTGCTTTGGACACAGTGTTTTATCACCTGTTCATTTGAAGAAAAATAATAAAGTCAGAAGTTCAAGTGCTATTGTGTTGTCTGTATTCATTGATTTCAGGTTCCAGGTTTTATCACAGAAAGAGGTGTTTGTGCAAAGCAAGTGCATGAATAATATGAGGGTGGTCACGGAAGAGAAGAATCTAGAAGTGGTTTTGGATTTCTGTCATGAGAACTCCAAATACTGGAACCAACAGCTCAGAGTAGGCAAAAGCATTGTTCAGAAAATGCAAGTGAATCACGTTTGAGATGTTTGCACTCTATGCTGTCCCTCCAAGAAATGTTTATTACATTTCTCCCAGAAGATTTCTTCAACATTGCCAAAAGCATTTGATAAAGATAAAGTCAGACTTTTGAATTCAGACTTCTTTTAAAAAATGCTTCTAATTTGGAAGTGCTCCTATTTTGAATCCATTTTTAGAATTAGTAATGGTAACTGCTTTCAGATTGCTAATCCATAACCAAATCAAACCAAACCAAAATAAATAAGTAAATAAAATGACATCAATAGCTAGAGAGGAAAATTTTATATCTATGAGGTTTTTCTGGAGTTTTAGTTCTACATTATAAAGTTCATATTGAAAAAAATAGCTGTAATGCCTACAGTCCTAAAGCAATGTATTGCCAGTTACTACCACTTTCGTTTAGAAACTACTGGTGACCTGCCATCTCTGCGATTGTCTCAGAATGAAAAGATCCATACCAGGTCACCAGAAGATATTTACTGAATGAATGTTGGAAGTATCCACCACACTGCTGTCTAAGGGACTTTTCACTGTGTAATCCCCAGCACTGGATTGCCCTGGGTAATTTCTCCCCATCCCTAGCTTGATACCTTCTTTCCAGTTGCAGGTTGAATCCCCTCATGACTTATACCCAGAAGAACCAATCCTGGCCTGGAACATTACAGCAGGAAGACCACAAAGAGCACAAATGCAGTCTTCTCTAGAGTTTTCTGACTTTTTCCAATCCAGCATTGTTTCCACTTCAGCTTTCTGAAACCATTGCCCCTAACTCAGGCCACATAGCTCCACCTCACACATCAGGAAGGGATGTTTTGTGGTGGTCAGGAATTCTGGACAACACCTTCCCAGATTCAGGACTGGCCACAGCCCCTCTTTTCTTCCTCCATGCAATGGCTGTTGCCCTGAGTACCAGAGTAAGCTACCACCTTCTCTCTCTGTTCTGCACACAGCAGCCTCTGAAGCAAGCCCAAGAGATTTTCTCATAGTTTTCTCATCATTCACTATCTCCATCTAGGGAGAGAAAAATAACCAGTCATTTTCTAATACTCTATCTAGGGATACCACAGGGTCATTTCAAATAGAAAGAACAAAAATTCTATTTCTCCAACTTATTTTCTGCCTTTGTGACATTTGCAAAACTGGATTCTAATATTGATCTGCAGTAAGTTGTCTCCAGCCTCAGGCCTTTGCTCCCACTGCCACAGAGGGAACTGCTGAGACAAAACTAATAGTGTCATTTTCCCACTTAGAACCCTTTGATGATTCTCCATTGCCTAAAAAATAATATTCAAAATCAGCATGACAGGGAGAGCCCTTGACGATCCATCCCCATGCGTACTTTCCAAACCCTTTTCCTGACACCAGCTTCTATAGACCCTTAGATTAAAATTAGATAAAATTACAATTCAGCTCTTCAGTCCTACTTGCCACATTTCTCTGCTCAGTAGCCACATGGTTAGTCAGCACCATATTGGACAATGTCGATGTAGAACATTTTCACCATCACAGAAAGTGCTGCTCAACACCCTAGTGCTACCTGAGAGAAAATCTTCCTAATGCTACCCTAGAGAAATCTTCACCACCCTTGTCTGGTAATGTGGCATATCACAGAAACTCACCAATTGTTGAATTAATGAATACCTTTGTGTTCATGGAAGATTCAGGTTTTCTACATTACTGTCGATGAAGCCTTCCCTGACTCCCTCAGGTAGAATCTCCCAGGTCTTCCTCAAAACTCTAAATATGTTTTCAGTTGTTTATTCATTCATTCATTCAACAAACATTTACTGAGTCTGATTGTATATCAAACACTGTGCAAGACTTTGAGGATGTAGTAAGAGCAAGGCAGCAACTTGTGTGGCAGTTTTTTAAGTGTTCACCTTTCATACAGCTTTATTAGATTCTTATTTTGTCTAGAAAGATAAAAGGTACATGTAGTACAAAAGGGAGAGATTTTAAGTAGAAAATGCCAAGGTAAAAGAAAGATTTAAAAATATCTTGCCTTTTCTATCTGTAGGAAGCTGGAGTATAATAATAATTATCATTTACCGCATTTTATTCTTGGATATGAGACATGGTAAAAGGGCTATCCCAACAGCCTAATTAAAGCTGCAAAGTATAATTATCCTTCACACACGACAAACAAGATTTTCATTCATTCATTCACTCATTCAGTGACTGCAATTGCAAGCCACTGTTTTAGGTACTGTAGGTAAGACCTCCCCTCAAAAAAAGTCTGGTGTAAGAGGGAAGCCATAAAACAATTAATTTCTAAACATTATTTCAAATTTTAGTCCCACACAGCTGGCCTGAGAGCTATTTTTAAAGGTTTCAAAATTCTAGATGACCATCAAATATTTCTTAGAGTAAATAAGAAAAAAAGCAGCAAGCAAATGAGTATTTGGTTAAATTTAACACAAATGAGAGAACTTTTATTGAAGTTTAAAAATTTTTTTTTAAAACCTACCTTTATTTATAAAATGCATTATTTATTTCCTTAAGAAAACATTTATCGAATACCTATGCTGTGCACAGTAGTATTCTGGGTACTGCAGGGGTTACAAAGATGAATATATATGACAATTTCTCCATTTCTAGACTGTATCAGTAAAGGCGACTTAACGAATCTGATTTTCCCAACATTTGAGCATTTTTCAGAAACTGACAGATCTTTATGCAAATGTTGTTGCCAAGCTGTTTGTAATGGTGAAATTATACTTTGACAGTAACTCTTTAAAATATATTAAACCCAGCTAAGGTTTTTTTGGAAATGTTGCCAATTAAGTGACTTTAATGAGCTTCTTGATGGTAATGTAATTAAAATTCGGATGTTCTAATTGTAAAAAAAAAAAATAGTTCTGGGAAAGTTAACAGTAAAATAAGCAAATGTAAAATGAATTGGGGCTAATTTAAATGGTGATAATGTGGTCTTCTGAGAAGATTCTACCAAAACAATGCTTTCAATTATGCTGTTTGTAAAGAAGAAAGAAGGCACCTAACAGAGATTTTGAATTTATCCAATAAAGCAGATATTTTGAGTTTATCCAATAAGACAGATTGAAAAATTCTGAACACAGTAAATCATTCTCAGTCTGTGAAGGGGAACTGCTAAAACACTTCCTTGGCATTATGGACAGGTACTTTGGCAATTCGAAGTGGAATAATTTTTAATTCAGGAAGAAATAAGTGCTTAGACCTTACCAAGCTATTCATGGGGAAAACGATCTGGCTTCTAGCATAAGCCTCTAATGACCACCTGCTCAGATTACTGGCATGCAATACTAACATGCTGGTCATAAACACTTCTTTTGACACACAGGTAATATCTTTGGCTAGCTAGAGCAGTCTGATTTTATTCCATTGGTTTCTAACTAATACTCCATTTTTACTTACTTAAAACATTGTATTGACAGTATATATTTTAACAGATACTCGTTGGTATAGCATTCCATCTTTTGCTCTGTGGTTATAGAGAATCAGTATTGTGTGAACAAGAGAGAGGTACAATCAAGGTAAGGTCATGCCACAGTGGCTTGACAACTCATCTTCCCTCTTTCATATTTACTATTTGTTGACAAGCAAAGACAGGAACATCTTTGTTAGTCACTAATTTTTAGGGCCAGGAACTTTTGTCACTGCCACAGAAGGTGAATTTGTGAAATAAGTGTCATAATGAAACAGTCGAATATTAAGAATTGATTTATATGTTAAAAAACTACTACCCATTCACAAAATTAGGCTTGTTATTGAAACATCCTTTTAGATATCTATGAAAACAACAGAACATTTTAGATATGTGATAAAATTTCCTTATACCCCACTGGTACTACACTAAATTTCCATATTTGAGAAATGATCATTAAAAAGTGAAGATGCTTTAATATATAAAGTGCTTTGTACATCCACAGGAAAGAATGCTGCTCTCTAATTTCCTTCAGAAGATTAAAGCAATACTTTGCAATGTTATCAATTTCTTTCTTTAAATGAAATACAACATAGCTCACTTGTCAATTTTGTAAACAGAGCATGTTCACTACAGCTCATTTTAGGGGCAGCACTGTAGTGGGTAAAGGAAAGGAGGTTAAAGTGAAACTATCTGGTTTGAATCCCAGTTCAGTAACATATAAGCTATGCAACTTTGATAAATTTTCATAAGTTATCTCTGTTTCAGTTTCCTTATATGTGAAATTGAGATAATAACAGTTCCTACCCCATGGAATTGATTGTCGTTTTAAAATAGTTATCACTTGTAGAGCAGTGTCTGACACATAGTTAGTCTTTTGCAGCTGTTTGTTAGATGCATAAAATGAACTACTTTTTAATGGTTATTTTCAATAAACTAATTCTCAAGAAATTAATAGCCTCAGTCGGAAGCCAATAGTTTATTTCCCATACCATGGAATGTAGTATAAGTGTCCTCGATCATTTATACATGAGTCTTTATTTCTAAAACAAGGTGGCCTTTTAGGAATAACCAACATTGAAGTCGTGCATATCCAAGGAAGCTCATCTTCCTTGGTACTTATCTTAAATGAGTTGTTCATCCTTGTATCTCACTCAACACCTGTCTAAGTAGTCTAATATTTGATAGCAGTGATTGAAACACCTTTGAGAAAGACAAACTGCCAGGGCAATGTGTAGTTGAAGGACATGGGCAGTAAATTTACCCACCTTCCTGTGAAGCCTGCAAAGCACCACAGTGGCCATCCTCTCTGGCCCTGTCTCCACCGCTCTCTCATCACCTACCAAACTACAGCCACCCTGGTCTCATCTGTGGATTTTGTGTAGGCACACTTATTTCTGTGCCAGGGTCTGGAACATCTTTTCTCAGCTTTTCACTTGGCTGTCTCCTTCTCATTTGGTTTCAGCGCAGGTGTCATTGCCTCAGAGGGAATTTCCCTGATCATTGGATTTCATATTGCTTCTGCCACAGCCAGAGACTTCCAACCACATTATTTAATCTTGTTTCCTTGATAGCACTTAGAAGCATCAGAAATTCTTTGATTTACATTTGTGTTGGTTGTTCCCTATTTCTCCCATTCAAGTACAAGCTCCCTCTGAGCAGAGAGCTTGTCTATTTTTTTTTTTTTCACCTCTCTGCCTCCAGGATCTAGACAATACCTAGAATAACGTAGGAGGACCTCAATCAATATTTGCTGAATGTATCCTCACATTCTGCGGATGAGAGAGCCCATGAAACTGGAATCCTGATGTGTAATCTGGCAGTGGATACAGATCATGCCCTTTCTGAAACTTAGTATATAATAGGAACTTGCTGTTGTCCTCCTCAAAGCAAAGAGAAAGAAAAATCCCTGAGCAGCAGGTGTCCCGGTCAGGAGAATAAGGTTAGGGAGGACATGAATTTTAGCCAGAGATCTAAAAGAAGTTCGTCTTTGAAACAAAAATAATTTGGATTAGGAAATGGAAACACAGCCTACTTCACTGTCCTAACTTAGATACTTGCTGCCTCTAGATGAATCACCACCGGGACACTGCAGGCTGAGGAAGTTTGGCACAAATGTTCAGGCTGGAAAATGACAAATAAATATCTGGAATGTGATTGATTACTCTAGCAGCTTTTATTTTAAAAACAACACTAGTTTTTAAAAGTATATTTTGCTTAATAAGTATGTTTCAAGTACTAGTGGTTTCTTTTACATTATAAAACAAGGATACCCATGCTTATTCTGTTTCTGTCTCCTGATCAAATTATATGTTAAAACCCTGAAAGTTTGGTCGGTTGGTTTGGTTGGTTCTTTTAAATTCAGATTGTAAACTTGGAGTCATGAAAAATAAATCAGTGAAATATCTCTTGTAAAGGTTGTGCATTTTAGATCATATTTTTTAGTTGATCATTCAACATGGGTGAACTGAACTTCCTAGTATCCCATTGATGCAACTGAATGTAGTCCTGTGCACCTGCAAAGTTGCCAAACAGATTCAAGAGGACTGAGTTCTAATTCTCGTAATTCAGGCAAGCACCTTCTCTTCCTGAGATTCAGTTACTCCCTGTATGCCACAGGTACTGGGCTAGATCCATGGCTTTCAAATCACATTTTGCAAGCCCTAAGAATTCTTCTGTGTCCCTTTAGGGCATAGTGCAAAGCAATTCCTGATCCCTAAATCATCTTCCACAATTGGAGGCCTGTAGGTTAAATAATAGGAGTCAATCCTGTGTTTTCATTTACTATTTTCTCCCCTGGATCTCAACATCTGCTAGGATTACAGTGGTTTCTCTCAATATGGAGGTCTCATGGATCTCTTTTGAGGCCAGATTTATGGGGTTGGAGTGGGAAATATTTGGTTGGATGGCAACCATAGATGCCTTAGAAACACTGAGGTTGAAGTGTTGTCTCTAACTACTTAGGCAGTAAAAGTGAGGGCAGGGACCCATCATGGCACCTTGTTTGATGGTCATATGATAAAAGTTTATTTTATTTTATTTTATTTTATTTTATTTTATTGAGACAGAGTTTTGCTCTCATCACCCAGGCTGGAGTGCAATGGCATGATCTCGGCTCACTGCAACCTCCGCCTCCCGGGTTCAATCAATTCTCCTGCCTCAGCCTCCTGAGTAGCTGGGATTACAGGTGCCCACCACCACACCCAGCTAATTTTTGTATTTTTAATAGAGACAGGGTTTCACCATGTTGACTAGGCTGGTCTCGAACTCCTGACCTCAAGTGATCCACCTGCCTCGGCCTCCAAAGTGCTGGGATTACAGGAGTGAGTCACCATGCCCGGAAATAACATTTTCAAAGGGATTGCATCACCATCACCATCCAACATCTTATTTCGTAAAACTTATTTTATATGAGTAAAATTGAAATCTTGTATTGGATAAATGTAACAGGAGTCTTGGTAGAGTTCCCAATCTCAGGAACCACTGAGTCCAGGCAGGTGATCAGAACGAATGAAGCAAAACCAAGAAACGGGTCAAGGAGATTCCTGGTAAAATAAGGCTGGGACTCTGATGAGCTGGTGACTGCACTAAAGGGATAACAACTACTGGCTCAAACTGCTGCCACTGGAAATATGGTGTTGCCAGACATCGTGATTTTTGTCAAGAGAAACCAGAAAACTGGATTCTTAAATGTAAATTCCCTCTCAATTTTGAAACCTTGACAACTAATTTATGAGTAAAGGAAACTCATCTGGATGCCAGATTTGGGCTGTGGGTATCAATTTCTATTTTAAGGAATAATTTGATTGCTTTCTTTTGGATGTGAATTGTGTACCAGGTGCTCTGTATATATTCTTCCATTTAATTTTTGAAACTCTGTAAATTAGAAATTAAAATACATGTATTTCTGACTAGGAAAATGAGGTTTAAGTTATAGTACTCACCCAAGATTCCATATATCCAAGTCAATTTGATTACTCTCTGTATGCCAACTGAATTGGCATACAGTTTCTGTACCACAGTGGCAGTGTCTCTTCTCAGGTATTCTAGAAGAAATATGTGGAACGCCTTTTCAGATAGGTTTGTTATCTATTAATGTCATTAATCAAATAATGAATATATAATGGAGTATAAGTAAACACAACCCTAATAGCAGGCCCTTATAAGCCATTATTAGAATTTAAGTACACATGATGAAGTCGCCATTAAGTGACTGCTAAACAAACATTTGAAGGTTGCTTTTGAAGCTGAAGTTTTGTGCCTCCCTCTGTAACTTAATAACTTTTACAGGGTCTACATCTGGTTTCTGGCCCCAGCAAAATTGTGTGTATGTCCAGACAAGCCAATCAATATGCAAATCCTGTTCATGACTGAACTCTAAATGGCGTTGGCTTTCCAGTCTCCCCATGGCCTCTTCTCCACTCGTTGCTGCTGCTTCTTGATGTCTCCTCACCAATGCCACCCCGCACTGTGTCTTCCCACACTTGCTCTCCTGCCAGCTTCCACACCATGACCGTGGAACTACAGATGGGGCAGGGTGGTGGGGGACGCTTGCAGGATATCACACAGAGATGGTCCCCAAATTGGCATCGAGTGTGTCATGCCAACTGCACCCAGGCTGCCAAAGCAGAGGCTCCAGAAATAAGGAACAATGAGTGTGTAAACCTGAGGCTTTATTCCTCTAGATTAAGTCTTTAGAAGAACAAAAAAGTACAATTTAGAAGATTACCGGTAAAATGTCTCTTATGGCCAGGCACAGTGGCTCATGCCTGTAATCCCAGCACTTTGGGAGGCCAAGGCAGGTGGATCACTTGAGATCAGGAGTTCAAGACCAGCCTGGCCAACATGGTGAAACCCCATCTCTACTAAAAAAAAAACAAAACAAATATTAGCCGGGCATGGTGGCGCGTGCCTATAATCCCAGCTACTCAGGAGACTGAGGCAGGAGAATGGCTTGAACCCGGGAGGTGGGGGTTGTAGTAAGCTGAGATTGCACCATTGCACTCCAGCCTGGGCCACAGAGTGAGACTGTGTCTCAAAAACAAAACAAAACAAAACAAAACAAAACAAAAAAACAAAGCCTTTTATGTCTCTCCCCCATTTTTAGTTACTGGCTATCAATTTATGGTTTCAAAGAGTCACACACGTACCTCCAGGTTGCAAAAGCACTTCCAACATATCCGGAGTACTTTCACTATTTACTTTTTCAAGTTACAGTATCAGGAGCCATAAAATATTGTTGACATAATCTTCTTTGATGAAAAAGCAGTGCTCAGTGAAACCTGCTAGAGGAAATCCTACTATCAGTTTCTTGATGTACACTTAGAGCCTTCTGCATGTGTTTTTCTCTTAACAAAAATTAGGAATCTATCACTATCAAAGTATTAAAATTTTATAATAAACTTTATAAACAGCAACTCAATATTCAAATCATCCTTTTGTCATATTTTCCAGAAAGTAAGTAAAGTCATGGAAACTATGAATGTAATTATTAAAATTTATAATTTATTAAAATGTATAATTTTTATCATTAAAATTTTATTCTTTTTCGATAAAGAACTTCATATACGTTACATACATATTTGTATATATGTCTCATAGCTACATATACATACATATTTACATATATACAAATATAAATTTATTTGTAGGGTTCAGTATCCAGAATACATTAAAAACATATACAATTCAACAATAAGAAAACAGACAGCACAATTCAAAATGGGCAAAGGATTTGAAGAGACATCTCTCCAAAGAAAACATACAAATGTCTAACAAGCACATGAAAAGATGCTCAGCATCCTTGGTCATGAGGATAATACCAATCAAAACCACAATGAGGTATAACTTTATGCCAACAAAAATGGCTATAACAATTCCAGAAAAAAACAAAAAATAAACATTGGCAAGAATGTGGAGAAACTGGAACTCTTGTGCATCGCAGGTGGGAATGTAAAATGCTTCAGCCACTGTGGGAAACACTTTAGCAGCTCCTTAAAAAGTTAAACATAGAATTACCATATAACTCAGCAGTTCCACTCCTACATATATATATGTATATATATAAAATATATATATATAAAATATATATATATATATACACACTTAAAAGAATTGAAAAGAAGTACTCAAACAAATGCATGTACAAACACGTTCCCAGCAGTATTATTCACTATAGTCAAAGAGCGGAAATAGCCCAAATGTCCATCAATGGGTGAATGGATGAACAAATTGTAGTATATACATACAGCAGCATATTATTGCACCATGAAAGTAATGACGTACTGACATATACTACCACATGGATGAATCTCTAATGCATTGACCCAAAAAGCTATTGTATGATTCAATTTATGTGACATGTTCAGAACACATAAATCCATACAGACAGAGTTCAAAGTAGTGGTTGCCACTGGATGTGGGGAGAGAGATGTGAGGAGAAACTTCTTATTGAATATGGGTTTTTATTTTGAAATTATGGAATTCTTTTGGTACCTAATAGAGATGGTGGTTGCACACATGAATGCACTAAATGTCACTTAATTGTTCACTTTAAAAGGATTTATTTTATTATGTACATGCCACCTCAATAATTTTTTAAAAACTGCTTTTAAAAATTTTATTGGTAACAATTTTCAGAATAAGTAATCTATGATAATTATTGCATTATTCCTAGATCGTAGGAATAATATGATATTCCTACTGATATATCTGATATAAGACAATAGACTAGTCCAGGATATTAGGCTCTTAGGTGCTTTAGAAAAATCTATTTTGATCCATTGTTGTTGCCAATAAGAGGAATATTTTTATTCCCAATGAAAGAAAAAAATTAAAATTGAAGTTACACTTATTTTAACCAGTTGCCACTCACACCACTATGTCTCTGTACAAAGCACAGAGGAAACCATAGGATTTACCCCACCCCCGCCACTTATTCCAGACCTACATCTTACACCCCATGAACACTCAAAACACTTAAACCTGTCATATAAGAAAATCCCTTTTCTGACCCCTACATTTTCATCTTTCAGTTTTCTGCTTAACTGCACTCAGCAGAGCAGCTCTTCCAAGGAGACTTTTTCCAACATCCAGCCTCATCTTGCCTCCTCATTGACGCTCCAATTCAGTCTAGAGGAAACAAAAAGCATAGTCTCTCCTCCTTGCCAAGACCTGCCCCACCACTGACCTCTCGATCTTATGCTCCTTTATTGTCCTCATTGAAATCTGTAGCTGTTGAAAAGGACGAAAAAGTCAATCGTGTGACATATCCAAAATTCGTGGATCTGATTCTTAAAAAACAGAATCTCCACTGTCGCTTTGGAGAGCAGTTGGCAGTTCCTCAAAAAGTTAAACATAGAGTTAGCATATAAGCCAGCGATTCTACTCCTAGGTATTTACCCAAGAGAATTAAAAACATAATCCAGACAAAAATTTGTGCATGAATGTTCCCAGCAGCATTATTCATAATAGTCCCAAAGTGGAAACCACCCAGATGTCCATTACTGATAGACGGGTAAACTAGATGTGGTAAATAACATGCAATGGAATCATTTCAACCATAAAAAGGAATGAAGTACTGATTCCTTCTACAACGTGGATGAACCTTCAGAAGATTATGCTAAAAAAAGACATTAGACAAAAAAGATTATATGTTGAGTGATTCCATTTATATAAAATACACAGAGCAGGCAAATGTGTATACAGAGAAAGTAGATCAGTAGTCAAGAGGTGGGAAGGAGGGTAAGGGGGAGTGACTGCTGATGAGTATGGGGTTTCTTTTGTGGGTGATGAAAAAGTTCTGAAATTAGATAATGGTAATGGTGACACAGCATTCTGAACATACTAAAAACTACTGAATCATACATTTTTTTGAAACTAAGCCCAAAAATACCTCCATCATCAATTGTTTAGCATTTAGATGTCTTGCTCTCTTAGCTATCTGGAAGTTCTGAATAGATTTAGACAGCAGTCAAAGCTGATTTGAGGAGATTTTGCAAGTCCTCCCAGGACTACTTTGCAAAGCCTTACTCTAGAAAGGTTACAAAGTAGTGGGGTCCTGTATTCTGACCCATATATGGCTTTAAGCAACTTGGTTGCCTGTTCTAAGCCCCTGTCTTGTTATTTGTAAAATGAAGGCAAAAATATTAAACTTGTTATATATTTTGAGTATTAGAGAATAATATACTCAGCTTTGCCTTTAGTACATGTTCAGGAAATGGTAGTTACTTCTATTCTTAGGCGGCTTCATCCTCATTTCTGAATTGTAAAAAATACTGGCTCTCATATTATTATTTTTAAATCTGTTGCCTACAATTAAATCTGTATATGAATTCCAGGTGAGAAATCAAAACAGTAATAAACTAATCAGTGGTTGAAGCTATATGATAACCAATGGAAGGAATGACTATTACACTTTACCCCGGGTGTTTAGTCAAATGTGTCTCTGAATTTATAATTTTTACTTGATTCTTTGCATCCATGTCAATTGTCTTCGACAATACATTTATTAGAACAAGTGTCCATAAAAACATTAGAGGCAAATTGATGCTTAATAAATCAAATACATTTTTAAGATATTATTTGCATCACTTTTTTTTCCGCTGTAAGTTTTTCCCATTATTTGTGGGGAAAGAATGCAAACAAACTGGGAGGCCGAGGCGGGCAGATCACGAGGTCAGGAGATCGAGACAATCCTGGCTAACACGGTGAAACCCCACCTCTACTAAAAATACAAAAAATTTAGCCTGGCGTGGTGGCGGGTGCCTGTAGTCCCAGCTACTTCGGAGGCTGAGGCAGGAGAATGGCGTGAACCCGGGGGGCGGAGCTTGCAGTGAGCCGAGATCGCGCCACTGCACTCCAGCCTGGGCGACAGAGTGAGACTCCATCTCAAAAATAAATAAATAAATAAATAAGCAAACAAAGGTGTACAAGCCATGATCTTCGACCTCTAGAGTTTTCTTGATAAGTATTTATGGAGGAGAATGCTGGCAATCATGGACTAGACATATAAGAAAAAAAGGGAGACTCTTTCTTCAGCCTTAGAAAGGACTTATGGTCAGTCGACTGTGCTTTATAAGGAGAAAAGAATTTTTATTAAAATGGAAGTGAAAAGTCAGTTTTTACATCTTCTGACAACATGGCAACAAAGAAATGATTTACCTTTCAGTAAGAGCCAGGACTAGAACACAGATATGAAATACTTTTGGCCATAGAAATGTTTCTGACTGCAGAAATAAATAATTTTGGTCATTTATTGCAAAATGGAAATGTAGAAATTTATTCTCCAGGTTTGAAAAATAAAATAGCCAAACAATGAATTGTAATAAATTAAGTAAATCTCTGCTTTAAAATAGGGTAATAGCCTAGATGGCTTTATGAATTATCCTCCCTTCTATGGTTATATCATTTCAATTTCACCAGAAAACTGGGCATAGCTTGATAATACATCTGATAAAATACAAATTGGCAATACTGAGTAAGTTTCAGGCAGGGGGCAAGTCTTACTACAAGGTAAAATGAACAAGAAAAAGTATTTATAACTCAGGTTTGCATTCTCTGCATTTTCTTAGTATACAGACTTCAAATTTTAAATGTTCTAATGGCTAAAGTTACTTCCTTTTACAGAAGACTTTAAAAAATTGCAATGTTTTAATTGGTTCACATTAAAGACTCTTAGAAGCTTGAAGAAAAAAAGTATTTCCAGATGAGCAAGAGGTTGGATAAATGTAATGACATATGGTTTGTTTTTTATAGCTACAATATGCGAAAAATAGTAGCATAACACATGTATTCAATGATATATATGTATTTATACATATAAATATATATTCTGCTTGTAAATTATGAGATAAGATTCTTTTGTACAAATATGATTTTGTTTTCTTTCTCTTTCTTGTTCCCTTTAGGAATAAAAATAACAACTGAAACTTAGAACAGTTTTAAACATCTCATTATACCAGGGATCTTGCAAAAGATAAAATCAACGAATGCAAAGCCATGATGCCACCCAGTCCCCTGCACAGACTTGTGAGCGGGCTGTCTGCAGGGTCTCGGAGCCTCAGGGCAGGAAGACTGTCCGTTGATCTTATTACTGAATCTTCCCCCCAACCCCGGCAGGCTTCCTCAGAATCCTTCCAGATGGATGGGTCATGAACTGATTTTTAAATATCTCTCAGGAAGGGTATTTCTCACATCCTCTGGCAAACTCAGAACTTCCCCTGGAAGTTCTTCTTTTATTACCCCTGGATCCCTGAGCCCGTTAAGTCCCTCACAGAGATGTGAAGGACATCTGATTATTACATTGTGTGCATTCAATTTTTAACTTTTGAAATGCTCTTGTTAAGTGGCTTTTGATCCTTTTATCTTCAAAGTTAAAACTAATCAATAAAAACTTTTTCCTCAAATGCTATACATAATTTTTCTTTGATCTTTTGAAGGTTCACACCTATTTTCAGAAGACCCTTGTTATGGACCCTTGGATGGTATCTTAATACGCTGTGCTCTTCCTAGGTTAGAGTATTAAATACTATCCAAGAATAAAAAACAAACCTCAAGCATATCAGGAAAGCTTGACTGGTCACTACTGCAGTTTTATCAAACAGAGCTAGGCAAATCCTACGGATGGGTGTTGAATAACACTGAGAAGAAGGGAGCAGTGATTTTGATTCCACTACCTCTGAGTGGTAGCTTCCTCTCTCTGCCTTCATTGCAGTTGTTTTTCTATTACCTTGGCCCCGGCCTAGGCTACTGTTTTCCATCCAGGCTCTGTTGCCACCGTGTGTCTACGAAGTTCACTTATTTTACCTAGCTAATCCTTACTCACTGAAAAGTCTAACTCTTTGGCTTCCAAAGTGATAAATGACCAATTAGTCCTAATGCCCCATCCCCAAGATCATTCTATTATGGCTTTAACTTTTTAATATGGGAAATTTCAAACATAAATAAAGTAAGCAGAATCGCACAATGAACCCTGTTTATCCATCAGCCAGCTTCAACAATTATCAGTATTTTGCCATGGTTGTGTCATCTGTACCTCCACCCACACCTCAGACTTCTTTTTTTTTTTTTTTGTAACTATTCTTTTTTTTCCTTTTAGGTAAAATTTACATAAATTAAAAATCACAAATCTTAGCTGTACTATTTTGATAATCGGATAAACCTGGTAACACATACCCTTATCATAATATAGAATATTTCCATCTCCCCAGAAAGTTCCCTCTTAGGCAATCCTTTCCCATCCTCTTCCAAGAAACAACCACAGTTCTGAGATTTTTAACTTCAATTTTGCCTGTTTTTGAACTTCTATAAATGGATTCATACAGTATATAGTTGTTCATGTCCATCTTCTTTTATGCAGCATAATGTCTGCAAAATTTTTCCACATTGCTGCCTGAGTCAGCTGTTGCTTAATTTTTGTTGCTGTATGAATTCCGTATCACAAATTTTTTATTCTTTCTCTTGTTGATGGATAGTTCAGTTGTTTCCAGTTTTTAAGTATTGTAAATAAAGCTTATTTGAACACTTTTTTGCAAGTCATTTTGTGGATATATGTTTTTATTTCTCTTGGATAAAATACCCAAGAGTGGATTGCTAGGTCAAAGGGTAATTGTACATTTAGCTCTGAAGTTTTACCTTTTTCCAAAGTAGTTATACTGTCACTCCTTTTTAAATTACATTTTTTGTTTGTTTTGAATGGGTAATTCAATCAAATGGTCAAACAATCCAAACCACATAGCAGGTATATAAAAGAAGTATTGTTTGCATCCTGTCCCTGTCCACATGCACCTCACTTAACCACACTGCCTCCTACAGGTAAGCACTTTCATCAGCTTCTTGTCTATTTTAATTTTTTGACGCAATTACAAAAAAAAACATGTATTTCTGCCCCTCTCCCTTCTAAAACAAAAGGTAGCCTACTACATACCCATTCTGCACTTTCCTGTTTTCAACTAACAACATATCTTGGAGTCTTTCTATATTGGTAAATAGACAGCGTCTTCATTTTTTTTTCTAAACAGTGCTCTATTGCTGGCCCCTTGGATTAGTTCCCACCTGTTACTCTTCTACTCAGACTTGTACCTACATCATTACATATCTACATAGCAATATATGTGGGATAGATGTTCAGAATAGTGCTTTAGCCTTACTGGGCCAAGAACTATAGGTATTAGTCACTTCGATAAGTATTACCAAACTGCCTTTCAAAGGAGTTAATATTTTGTACTCCCATCAGCAATGCCTGAGAGTTCTCCTCGCCCATAGACTTCCCACCGCAGTGCACTGTGAACCTGGATCTTTGCCATTCTCAACTATTCCTAAGTATTCAGAGCAGCTACAGAAAATAAACACACAATAACCCCACAACGCATGGTTCTGTGTAAATTTTTAAGAATTTCGAGATGGTAAAAGCATTAAGGCAAGCATGAGGTCCTGCATGCAGCTTCATGCAACTGCACAGGTTATAAATCTGTGGAAATTGTCCTTAGGACTAAACATCATAAAGAAATCATATATGACACTAGTCATAGACATACAGGGCTACCACTTTCCTTGCCTCACATCTAAATCACTGAATAACTGTATTGATGGGAATAGGCCAAGTAGAGGCTCATGCCAGAACAGTCGTTGGAAGAATATCTGCAAGTCCAAATTGCACTTGAGTTCTGTCTTGATTTCTGACAATGCGGTGTCCATGAAGAAGCCTGACTTGCCCCTCCTAGAGAGGAGAGCAGAACACAATGCAGTGGAGTTTTTATTGCTTATACATCTTCAGAATGCTTACCCTTATGGTACTGGGAGCCCCAAGAATTAGTGTCAGTGGGCTGGAGATAAAGTCACAGGAAATTTTCTGAAACAACTTGGGATAGTCACTTCCAGAATAATGGAAGTAAGTAGAGTGGAGGGAAAGAAAAATGTTTGGTAGTTAAATATTGGGAGAGGATAATTACTGAAAGGCCAGTGCTATGTTGAAGGTTTTATATATATGATCTGCAGATCTTCCTTCTTAGGGCTGCTCCACAAACAAGTAGAGTCTGAAAAGGAAAGAGAGAGACAGAGACAGAGAGACAGAAACATCTGCTCAAATAGACAAATAGATAACGGGAAAAGTAGAAGTGAATCTGCCAGAACAATTAAAAATATAGCTAATAGTTGTGTGAAGATTGTAGCCAGAGAGAAAGACAATGTAATCATACATTAAATCAATCCACTCTTTCAAGCTATTACCGTATTTTTAAGTATTACTCTCTAGACTGACCTGAGGCTTGACACCTTTCTCTGCTCTTTCACCCCCTCTGCTGGTAGAGTGCCAAGAAGCAGGTCTCAGATAAAGACACCAGCAGTACCAATGAGGAGATAAAGTGAGGCGGATATTTTATACAGCTGTACTTCTCAAATTTTAATACGAACACAGATTTCCTTAGGATTTTGTTAAAATACAGATTCTGATAGGCATGAGATTCTGCATTTCTAGCAAGCTCCCAGATGATGCTGGTCCTTAGACCACACTTTGCAAAGCAAGGCTTTCTAGCACCAATAATCACCAGCACAGAAACCCCTCAATGATGTCTTCCAGTCTGACTTGAAAGTGATCTCTATGGCCTTTAAGTAGCTCTACATTCAAACGTTGGTCTCATGCACAAATTGAACAGTTAAGTTCATTTGGAATATTTCTCCAGTTGCCTCAATGATTTACCTCCATACAAGTCATCAGTGACATCATGCGGTTGGTTATATTAGAATATTGGAATCTAGTTAGGAAATGTTGTGATGAGTTTGCAATATGGAATAAAATTTTTATTTTAGAAAAGACATTTACCAACCCCTCTCATTTTACAAATAAGGAGGCAGAGACCCAAAGAGAATGTGTGACTTGATCAAGGTCACACAGCTGGTCAATAACAGCAAAACTAAAATCAAATTAGGCTGACACTACTTCTTATGCTGTCTGTCCAGATTATTTACCATTTTTCTATTTCTCTACAGTGACCAGAATCATTTCTGCTAAATGTTACAGATCATTAAAGCCTGTGTGGCCGGTCACAAAACTCAGGAAACGTGACAACATGCATCTCATGTCAACAGTTTTCCTCATATCTCATTCTTTTATAACTTAGTACCCCAGTCTCTTATCAGTAAAATTAGATTTTAAATATATATTAGAAGTAAAAAAAATACCAGATAATTTCCTATCAGCATCAGCTATCTTGGATGTTTAATCTTCATTTTGCTCCATCCTTTCTGCCTGAATTCCATTTATTAAAACAGGACACATAGGGGTTTAATCAATATCCTTAAATTTTCCACAAACATAACATAAATAAACTCCATGTTGTGAGGAAGAGAGGATTTTTAATACGTATGTGTTGAATGAATGATCATTATTTGGATAAATGAATGACTGAAGTGATTGTTATATTCAGGTAAATTCACCATGGCTAGGTAGCAAACCAAAGACTTGTAAGAACCTCAAATGAGGCCATGCACAAAACAGGGCTGGCCATGGGCTACGTAATTTCAAGGTCTTTTGTCTTCAACATCAAAATTCACTTTAGAGAACTTAAGTGATTTTCATGCGTGATTGAAAGTGGAAGGTGGATTTCCAAGCTGCTCTTTCCATTCCCAACCAAAAAAAAAAAAAAAAAAAAAAGACACAAGAGTGCATAAAAAGTTTCCAGGTCTCTAAGGTCTCTCACCCAATATAAGCGTAGAATGCAGATGAGCAAAGTGAGTGGGCGAGGGAAGTCATTTGTAACAAAAACTCATTATTTACAGATGAGAAATTTATATTGTCAGCGTAATA
Source organism: Pongo abelii (assembly GCF_028885655.2). Classification (NCBI taxonomy): domain Eukaryota; kingdom Metazoa; phylum Chordata; class Mammalia; order Primates; family Hominidae; genus Pongo; species Pongo abelii. Next base: position 64,633,235 of record NC_071996.2, on the reverse strand, counting down.
TCTGTGAGGCTAAACAGAGCTGGAGAGTATATAAAAGCAGTGCGCCTTGGTGCAGAAGTGCAGAGCTTAGGACACAGAGCACATCAAAAGTTCCCAAAGAGGGCTTGCTCTCTCTTCACCTGCTCTGTTCTACAGCACACTACCGGAAGGTAAGATGATTATAAAATTGTAAATCCTGTTTGGCGGACAGTGAAGTATTTTTAAGGGATCAAAATATTATAAATTAAAATGTTGTTCTTTCATCTTAGACTTTATTACTAATAGTACACAGAGAGGAACAGAGATGGAAAAGGTTATATCAAATGCATTTACATGTACTTTAATATAGCGAAGCCGCAAAGCGAGTTGGAAAAATAATTACATGCAAAAATATAAAATAGAAAGAAAAACAAAGATTCAAATCAATGCACTTGTTATAATACTTAACTGTTATGAGAATTGTATTTTTAAAAATTGGTAACATTTTGAAGAATAAATATTTTTCTTGGACTTGATAGATGTGTATACTACTTTGAACAGAAGGCGTCTTTTAAAGTAAGCAGAAATGAGTCCATTAGGGAGCCTATAACAGAAATTGCTTTTTACCAATTAAAATCTCTTGTTTTCCAAAAGAGCAAATTAAATATCATCTTTCAAATATTCAAATTTCAGACATCTATCAAAAAAATCAAAGTCCACTAAAGCAACTCTTTGTAAATAAAACATAGCGTACTTGGTGCAGAGAACAATTGTCATCTATTTGGGGGCTTTTCTTTGGATAGATCTGAGTGAAGCCATAGATTAATAACTATTTACTATGTATTGAGGACAAATAGTAATAAAATCTAAAATAGCTACCCTCTGGAATAAAATTTTAATTTGTCTTTTTAGATTAAGCTCCTAGAGACAAAAAACAAATTTACAAAGATCTTCGATGGAGTAAATGATTAAATGGTGTATTTTTCCATACATACTGAAGACCTATTACATAAAATGAGTTAACCGGTTTAAAAAAGGATTTATATGGACTACAATGCCAACATATTTGGGGATAGAATATAATGTCTTCTTTTTTAGGTCTAAGATTAATCTTTCTGTAAGACTTCCTACTTATTATTGTTACCATACTTTCCTTTAAATTTTAGTGGAAATTTGTAGTTCTTACAAAACTGCAGCCTCTCTTTAGACTACCTAAAGAGGGGGGAAATTAATTGGAAATTATTTTCTTATTGAATAAGATTTTGATACTAAAATAACATAAATCTTTACTTTCTCAGCAATTGTATTCAAACAATTAACTCTATTCTTTTTTTTCACAATTTGATAGACTTTCACAAACAAATAAGTGAGATTTTTAAAGTCAGTTCTTTCTTCAGAAGAAGTCATTTATTGTTGGTAATATTATTAGATACGGAACGCTCACTTCTTTATGTGGTTTATGGTTGTTCTTTCTTCTGTCAGCTCCTGAAGTGGCAGGATACCTCCTGCTCTAAATCTGCCTCAATGGAACATAATAGGAGATATTGCAAAACGCTTAGGACTTTGGGTGGAATTAATTTTTTTTTGTCTTGTGAAAGACTAAAAGCTTTTACAAGAAACTTTCCAACAGTGGTATAATTTTAAAAAGAAGTGCTTACTTTAATATTTAAATATTCCTGAAAGCATGGATATAACAATTGAGAATTATAATCAGTACACACTACCTAAATATATGGCAAGGTTTCCAAAGTCTGCCAACCAGTTAAACTGAAGCATAGCAAAATGTCAAATTGGTAATTTGATGTTGATGAATGAAGAAAGGTGAATATATCATTCCTATTATGTTCCTTTGTCTAATCGTCCATTCAGTGTACAAAAAACTTAATATTTCAAAGAAAAAAGTTACTGCTGCAGGTATTACAGTGTCTATGTTTTAGTGCCAGAGATAGTAAATACAGCTAAGATATTAAGGAAAAGATTGATAGTTTAAAAATGATAATATTTGTGAAATCCTTATTCCAAACCAAATGTCATTTGCTAAAAATACTCATTCAAATTATTTGTGGATAAGCATAGTCAAACTTGGATTGAAATGCCCACTTCTCAAAGGAAACACCATTGGGTTTCAAAGCAGCAGAGATCCATAACAAATACTGGACTTGACGTTCCCATTCAGAAAATAGAAGCGCTTGTTCTGTGGGGACACTCTGTCCCACATTCATGTTGGCCCCAGTCCCCACCTATACTGCATCGTCACATCCTTAACATACTATGGCTTCACAGGGCGTCTGCTTGTGACACAGGGACAAGCAATCAGGTGTATCCTATAACCAAGTCTATGGTGTCACCAGCAGTGAATGACATGTCCTCATCTAAGTCCATTTAGAAAACAACCTGGGGACTTCTATGACTTTAGAAGCAAGCTCTAATTTTCTTTTAGATAGTAATCTCTTAGTTTCTTAGTTGTGATTGTTCACGTTGCCAGAAGCATTAGTTCTTGTTGCAAATTTCTTGTCTTTAAAATGATTTTTTCCCTTTAATTTAGAACAGGTCAAAGCACCCTAAAATACCTCAAATCTGTTGGCCGCTTTATAATTACAAAGTCTAGACCAAGTTACACTATTTAAAATATAAATGAATAATACATCTGAACCGACAGCTGGTATGCCAAGTTGTAGCCTGAGGCTGCTTTAAGATGGTTGAAATGCAGTATAATGTAAATGCCTGGAAGTGAAGGACTATTAATTGAAAGCCAGACTGATAGTGAGGGGGGTGGCATGATGGATAAGGTGCCATTCAGGCTAACCATATGTAGCATATCATCTACAGTGGGTATTTTAAATGTTGATTGTGGACATTTTAATTTCCAGTCTGGAAATGAGCCTTCTAATTATTAAACAGAAGTGTCCCTACATTAATGAAAAAGCTTAATGGTGGAACACATCTTTTGTGTCCTTTTTTGCCTCCAAAAAATCTGGGGAAAAAATATAACCCACTATTTAAAATTAAGCTGAAAATATAATCAGAATAAAACTGATAACATTAGCTTTTTCTTTCTACTTATGATATTTATCTAGTCAAATCTAACTAATTTAGCCTGACATGTTTAAAAATGCTTGCCTGCCCCCCTCACCCTACCCCCATTCTGTGTTCTGACAGACAGCAGAAATGAAAAGCATTTACTTTGTGGCTGGATTGTTTGTAATGCTGGTACAAGGCAGCTGGCAACGTTCCCTTCAAGACACAGAGGAGAAATCCAGGTATTAAATCCGTAGTCTCGAACTAACATATCAATATGGTTGGAATAAAGCCTGTGGAAACTATGATTAGTGAATAAGGTCTCAGTAATTTAGAGTAAATATTCTGCACAATGATCAAATGTTTAAAGGATCCTTGTAATAAAAGCAGACTTTCTTGGAGTGTAGATCAGAGTTTGTGTTTTTTATAATAAAAGGAGAGAGAAATGTTGAAAAACATGTTACATGGGAAATTATAGCTCCTTGAAATCTACAGATGATCCTATCAATTCATTACTCACACACTGCATAATAGATTACTTCAATTATTCACACCAACCCTTTTCTCTTTTTCCCTCCTTTAAAAAATAGCATTATTTCTTCCTAAATGTAAAAGCCATACATGTTCATGATGGAAAGTATGAAAAATATGCAAAAAATATTAAGTACTCAAAATTCCTCTGTCCAAAGAAAGCTATTCAAAGTAAACAAATTTGGTGTATTACTTTCCTGTGTTTTATGTAAACCATACATAAATATCTCTTGGCTCATTATATGGCTTTGTATCATGCTTAATATCTTAACATTGTATTATTATACACTTTTATTATATTATTAAAAATATCTATTAAACATGATATTTAATGGCTGCATACTATTTCATCTCATAAATGTACAATATTTGTTAAGCTACTTATTTGGGAAGCTTAAGAGGTCTTAAAATTTATTCCACAAAGAATGTTGCAAACAACATTTTATATACACACTTTCGTACATTTCTTACTATTCTTTGTACATAGGTTTCTGGTTGTAGAAATACTGTGTCAAAGGGTCTAAATGAGTTTAAACCTTTTATAATATCTTGCCAACTTGCTTTCCAGAAAGTTCATACACATGCACACTCTCATCAGCAGTATAGAAATACTCCTCATAATATCCTCCTCAGCATTCAATCTTTGCTAATTTCATAGGTAAAAATAGTATCTCATTTCTGAGTATTAACTACATTGACTATTTTCCCATGTATTTACCATGCCAACCAACTGTTGATTAGTGGCATATGGATTATTCACGATACAGTTTCAAATTAGCAAGTGTCCTTTTTCTTGCCTTTCTTTGAACTTTTAGTTGTCTTCCTTCCACTATTAGCCACCATATAACTAGATAATTGTGCTGTTTTCATATTAATATATGCAAAACAAAATTGGGAGCTTAAATCTGCTGCCCAAAGAAATGATTTGGGATTCTTCAATCTTTTAAAGTATTCAAGTCACTACTCTCTTCTGTCACTATTAGCATAATCATGAGTAGATTAATTAGTAGAAAAAGATTTGTTTAATCCTATTTCAGAAAAAAAGAAGTCAGTTGAGAAACATGTTTCTAGAATTCAGAATAATAGCGTATGCAACTATACTGAAACGATGGGATTCTCATGACAAGCTAAGGAAGATCTCTCTAAACTACCTATTGAAATACTCCAGATGCCTGCCTTACTGTTTTGTATGGTCTTGTATTTTGTAGTGAAGATGCTTCTCAAGTGAGTCTACTCTTGAGGAGAGATTTATGTTGTACCAATCACTGTTCTTCACAGATCATTCTCAGCTTCCCAGGCAGACCCACTCAGTGATCCTGATCAGATGAATGAGGACAAGCGCCATTCACAGGGCACATTCACCAGTGACTACAGCAAGTATCTGGACTCCAGGCGTGCCCAAGATTTTGTGCAGTGGTTGATGAATACCAAGAGGAACAGGTAAGAGTCTAAACCTGGCTCAAAACTTGCTCATAAATGTATTGAATAGGTCTAAAATTTCTCTTGACATTATTAAGTTCTTATGCTCGCCAAATAGTGCCCATAAGATCTGATCATTCTGAAGATATTTAGGGTTGGGGATGCTCTCCTTTGTATTATGCCTCCAAATGTCTTAACCCGCACCCCTCTAAACCACTTACCCAACCTCCAGTGTGACATAGACTTTAAATTATTTTCCCAATGGTAGTCCTAGCAATATTTACTTGCTTACTCATTTTCCCTTAAAGTGAAAATTTACTTTTGCGGACCTACAAGGTTACCAATCTAATTTCTACCAAAAGATAGAGCAAATATAACATTCTTTCGTGGGGTTCAAACCCAACATTAAAATTATCTCCCAGCCAAGGGTAAGGAATGGAAACAGATGCATTCCTTTTCTTGTAGAATAAAATCCAAGACATGCATTTAAAATTACAGCCTAGCTGCACAGCATAGACAGAGAAGGCAGCAAATAAGAACACAAGCCTATCGTAAGGCATACATTTTAATGTTGGATTTTCTTTGACGAGTGTTGGGTTTTTTGCTGCATCTAGGCTACTGGAGGAAATTATCCGCAAGGGTTTCACAGAGATGGTGGAATTTCACAATTTTTTTTGGAGGGTGGCCCACAAGGGGAAGGGAGATATGCATAGAAAGTAGCTGAAGAAATCAAAAAATCAGGAAAAGGACATAGATTTGTCTGGATAGACTGGAGAAGAGAGAGAGTGAGAGTAAGAAAGGGAGAGAGAGAGAGAGAGAGAGAGAGAACAAGCAAGCTGGAGGAATAGGGGAAACAGAGTCGTTAATCAAAGGTTCTTAAAGTAGAGGGTACAACCACAGGAAGATGGCTATCATGGTCAGAGCAGACACTGGGAGAGGTCCCTGTTAAGGACTACAGTGAAAGGTGAGAAATCACAAATTTATAAAAATGCAAACAACTGTCCTCATTTTCTAGAATGGGAATGCCACAACTTGGTAAATTGATGTAAAGCAATCCTCACACAAAAGCAGTGTTGCCTATGTGTTTGAGATGAGGTGATATAGGGTAATATGTGTCAGGGAGACTGACAGCAGCTGACGGCTCACCTCCACGGTGCTCTGCACACACTTGATGTTGATATGGGGTCATCTTCTTTGCTTTCCTTGTTACTAGCAGATCACACATTTTCTTTAATCCATTATCAAGTGGTCCTTTTGGTAACAATTCAAGATGGTCCTTTGCTTTCCCTCAAATCAATTCACTAACTCGGACCCCATACTTACTAATAACAAACAGCTGCCTTGCTTGCAAGTCACATAGCACAGTGGATAGCCTGTATCCACTGAGACTGAAGTCAAAGGTAAGGCAGCTTTAATAACCAATGACATACATAAGCAGGGGATTGCAGATGGGTATGCTGGGAAGGGAGGGGGAGCTTTAGCTCACCGATTGTTATTAGCTCTCTTCCACCAATTTCAATCCAGAACATTAACGTAGCTTCACAACAAATCCCCTAGCAACCCTCATCTCCTAAACTCCCTAAGCCCCTTCTACACAGAATCCTGAACCCAAAGTTGCCACTGCTTATAGGTGAGAACCATATTGCCAAAGAGACAGATCTTCAATTTAACTTTCACATTTCTTTCAGGAATAACATTGCCAAACGTCACGATGAATTTGAGAGACATGCTGAAGGGACCTTTACCAGTGATGTAAGTTCTTATTTGGAAGGCCAAGCTGCCAAGGAATTCATTGCTTGGCTGGTGAAAGGCCGAGGAAGGCGAGAGTAAGTCTGTACATTCTTATTTGACATTTTTTGCCTTGATGCAGAAAATTTAAGACTACAGTTATCTATATATGGATCTGGATTACAGAAGCAATTAGTAGTCTTGCAAAGTAAGGAAATAATTCCTATTGATGAGAAACAGTATATAAAAGTTGAATCCATTTTGTTTTTGGTACTAAGTATTAATAATAGAGCCAAACAGGTTACATTTTTATCCCCTTATAGTTGCATTCTAATTAGGTATTAAATCTTTGGCCAAACCAGGCCACCTCTGAGAGTAAATAAGATGTTTTTAATAACTACACTGAGACAAATTTAAACTAGGACTGTTCTAGGGGAGCTAGAGATAAGGAAAAAGAAGAAACAGTGCTGAAAACTTCAAATATGTAAAGAAAACATGTAATATTTAAAGCTTAACTTTAAACATTTACATATGTGATCAACACATATTTATATGTTAATAAATATTCAGATAAAAATGTGATGAAGACTGAAAGTGACCAAACATAAGATGTTGATAAAATGATATTCAAAGTACAAATAGATAAAAACATCCATATATTTAACTACATATCCGATTTTGTATGGCGCTGTCATACAGATATCTATTAAATATTCAAAGTTGAAAAACAACCAAGACCATTAATTACTTGCTTGGATCTTAACACAGCCAAACAGACCCCTGCACCATTTCATTTTCTTCTGATTTTTTTGGAGAGATGAAATATGAGAGACGGAGAATTTATGTTCAACTCTGATTTTTAAATTAGATTTAAAACAAGCTTACTGAAATTTAAAGAGATCTCAAGATGAAAGAGAACTAGCATAATGGTTGGTTTTTAAAACATTAATAATTAAACTTATAAAACCAATGGTAAAATAGTTTCTTACTCTTGATGATATTCTGCAGTGTTTTAAAAGGATACCAAAAATTCTGCAATGGTAAACCAGTGAAAGAGAAAAATCTAATATAGATGAAGCTTTAACTTCTTAATACTGCATTTTGCAAGGCTGTTCCAGCAATCTCTGGTTTTATAGGATATGATATATTTAGTTGAATTACAGACAAATTAATAATCTCAACAATAGTTTCTGTATTGTCAATATACTAAAATCTTCAAAACAACCTAGAAGATTGAAAAGGGCATGAAATTATGCAGGCTTGGTATTAGATCCCAGCTCTGCTACTTTCTCTTTCCAGTAGTCACTGGTCCACATGGGTTTTTATCAGGTGTTTCACAGTATACCCTTTAAAAACAGAATCCTTTACTGTTTCCTCAAGACACTTGTGCATGTTACCAGTGGTAGACAATCTATGATCATTTATTGAAAATGTCTAATCAAACGCTAATTTTAACACTTATTTTCTTAGTTTCCCAGAAGAGGTCGCCATTGTTGAAGAACTTGGCCGCAGACATGCTGATGGTTCTTTCTCTGATGAGATGAACACCATTCTTGATAATCTTGCCGCCAGGGACTTCATAAACTGGTTGATTCAGACCAAAATCACTGACAGGTGACTGCTTTTTAGTTAATTCTGAAAACCATCAAACTCTCATAAGTACTGATTGTCATACTGCTGCAAGCTGTTCCCCATGCAGGGGGAAAGTCTATAATCTCTTATTATATAAGAAATAATTATGCATGTTTAAGTCATATAAGAGTACATCATTATGTTTGTTTTGTATCATTACAGTTTGTATCTATTTATTCATTTATTCCAGAAACATTTACTGAGTGTCTATTAGAGTCAAGAAGCTAGAAACACAGATAGAAATGAAACATTGCAAATGTTACATCATTCACAGATTGTCACATTAAAAATTGCTATGCTGAAATTTCAGCAGAAAGGTGAAATGCAGCATATACAATATTACATACTTAATTTAATAAGAAGCGTAGTGAGAACTGGACACCAAAAAATACTTATCTTGATGAATTTTGATTTTTTAATAATTATTCATAATTGTTTGATAGCTTTGATGAGCAGATTTTAGGATAAATAATCTTTAAATGAAAATATTTTAAGAGTCCAAAGGATGGAGGGATTTACGGACAAAGGGATTAATAAACAACTTTTATCAAAATAAATCATTGAAATATTTTCTGGATAAGTTAATGATATCATCTTATTATAATTATGTTAAATCATTTTCTTTTTTTAATCTCTAGGAAATAACTGTACCACTATTCAAGATCATCTTCACAACATCACCTGCTAGTCATGAGGGATGTGTGAAATGTTAGAGGTGTATTCTGAGGCCATATTGCTTTGCATGCCAATAAATAAATTTTCTTTTAGTGTTGTGTAGCCAAAAATTACAAATGGAATAAAGTTTTGTCAAAATATTGCTAAAATATCAGCTTTAAAATATGAAAGTGCTAGATTCTGTTATTTTCTTCTTATTTTGGATGAAGTACCCCAACCTGTTTACATTCAGTGATAAAAATATTTTTCTATGATATAATTTGTAAATGTAAATTATTCCAATCATGACATATCTGCATTATAATAATAGGAGAAGAGAAGAACTGGTAGCCACAGTGGTGAAACTGGAAAGAGAACTTTCTTCTTGAAACCTTTGTCTTAAAAATACTCAGCTTTCAATGTATCAAAGATACAATTAAATAAAATTTTCAAGCTTCTTTACCATTGTCTGTTTTCTCTTTATGTCCCCCTTTTTCATGGCCCGCTCCTTCCAAGCCCCCCTGTTTTCTAAGCTGCTGTCCACCGGTCAAATCTGGTGTACAGGAGTGACTTCATGCTTCAAATGGCTGCACAGAACTTTTAACATTTTGAACCAACATTGAAAAATCAGGGTCTTTCATAGAAAACTATTGATTTGTAGTTTCTCCTGAGAAAGTAGGTCATGAGGCAATATTAGACCCAAAAAGCAAGTTTATGCTGTAGCTAAGTAGCAGCTGCCTCTTACTAGTGCTCCCCAGCTTGTGTAGGGCCCCAGCACATGCCCATGCGTGCTCACACACCCCACCTACATAATGGGGACATCAAGGAACTTACTTCTGGCCCACTTTACTTGCATACTGCACCTGCAGACATTTGAGTTTGCCCATCATGCCTTGTACCCTGTTCTCCTTGTCCTGCAATGGCCAATATCTTGGGACAGTCTGATAGTGATTGCCAAGCCTGAGACTTTTCTTTGCTGTATTTAGCATTGCCAACTCTCTTTCTCTATCTCTATAGTACTCCCATAGGGTAGACTTACCCACCAATAAGATTCTAACATTTACAGATTACTTATATACTTTGATCAGCGGTAGTGAATTTGAACTAATACCTGTAATGATCATTCTTACTCATTTACATACTGATGAGCGTTTCCTGAAATGGATAGAAATCTGAAGACCAGAATTGTCTAACTAAGGCTACTGCTAGCTGTAGGATCCTGAGCAGGTCATATAAGCTCTCTGTAACTAAGTTCGTCATGTGAAAATATAAAGTTAAAGTTGTCCAGTCACCATCATTTCTTAAAGAAGTCTTTGATTATAACTGTTTTTTGCCTTACAATGAGGTTTCAGTAAAAATAGCGTCCTGAAGTATTCATCCTAAAATGATTGTCACGGAGCAGCTCAGGGCAGAAGTTACCGCCGTATGTGTCAAAATTATGTCTGTCAGCTTCTCCAGAACCAAAACCATCATATCTTCCTCCAAAACGTCTCAATAAGGGAGGCTCACAGGCCACAAAACATATTCACACAGAGTTTTTGTTTGTTCATTTTCTTATTTTTTAGGTAGAAGATGGCTATGTTGATTGTTAAAGTATTCAACTGGTAAGATCAAAGTATAGTATTTTTTATAGTTTTCACTGAAGGAGCTCAAGGCAACTTTCAGATGTTCACTATGTTTTCTTTTATGCAAAGTGTTGTCTTTACCACCCCTACACCAATTATCCACAGGTGACCTAAAATGTCCCATTTATAACTAAAATTTGATTTGGAAACTGAATATATACCTCTGTGTGCATGTATGCGTACATGCGTGCGTGTGTGTGTGTGTGTGTGTGTGTGTGTTTTCATGAAACCAAAGTCAAAACCTTGAGAACATCTCAGGACACACACAGTGAGGCATCAGCCTTTAGAAAAGGGTGCGCTCATACAAAGGAGAAGAGGTGGTCCACTAAGAATACTGGCACGTAGCAGAGGTAAATGGAAGGGAAAGCATAAGACCGTGAATGTGAGTCAAGCCCAAAAGAGTGCCAAGGGTCAAAAACAGAAAAGATAAGTCTGTCCTAAAGTTCAAGAGGCAAACGAAGGGATGTCATTGAAAAAGGAAGCTAAGGAAGTGAGTGAGGAGTCACTCAAGTGTAGAAATTAAGTTAAATATGTCAGTTAGGTGTTATGTTTGACTGTGTGTAATATAAACCCAACCACAGAGAATAAACTAATAAAAGGGTTATATGTTTCACAAAATCAGAAGTCCAGAGGCAAGAAGATCAAAGGTAAACATGTCAGGGATAGCTCGTGGTCTTTTTCTTTCTGCTCTGACATCACTAACAAATGGCTTTCCTCCCATGGTAACTCCAGACTGAAGTGTGGCTGCTCCATCTTCAGCTCTTACCTACTTTCCAGGTAAGACACAAAAGGAAAAGGAGAAGGAGGAGAAAGAGAACAGGAAAAGAAGCTAAAGACAAAAACAAGAAGAAGAAATGTAGGCAAGGAGAATTGACAATCAGGAAGGCGATGTACCAATTTAGAGAAAGCAAAACATTCCCAAAAAATACCCAGCAGATTTTCAGTTATGTCTTGTTGGCCAAAAATGTGTCCCATGACCCATCCTGGCTACAAGGGAGACTGGGAAATGTGTCTCAGCTGGATATATTGGATCCCATAGAAAATTCAGGATTCTATTGTAAGAATAAGGGAAAGAATAAATATTATATAGACAATTAAAATTAAAGGGCATATTTCCACAGTCAGAGTTGAAATACCCAGGGCTCACTTTTCTGTTATGTTTGTAGTATGGGGATGTGTTGGCCTGATTTAAGTTCAAGCAGGTTTCCAGAACCTTGGACTCCTTAAGAATGGAATAAAAGTAAAGTATCCAACAAAGAATTATTGAAGAGGCCAGGCGCAGTAGCTCACGCCTGTAATCCCAACACTTTAGGAGGTTGAGGTGGGTGGATCATTAGAGGTCAGGATTTCAAGAACAGCCTGGCCAACATGGTGAAACCCTGTCTCTACTGAAAATACAAAAATGAGTTGGGCGTGGTGGTGGGCACGTGTAATCCCAGCTACTCAGGAGGCTGAGGCAGGAGAATTGCTTGAACCTGGGAGGCAGAACTCAACACATTTTGTTGTAAACTAAATATAAGTGGATTAAATATTCAGATTGAAGACAAAGGTCATCACCTGAGTACAAACATTTAACCAACAATTACAAGAAATATATTATATATATAAAGACATAAAAATCCTTTTGTGTCTTTATTAAAATTAAGATTAATTAAAATAAAAAGATTCTAAAATTTATGACATGCAAATACTAACACAAGAAAGCTTATGTGGATGTATTAATATCAGAAAGTAGACTTTTTAAAAACTAGCATTCTACAGATGAAGAGGAGCATTTAAAAATGATAGAAGAATCAATTCACCAGTAATATATAATCATTCTAAATATTTATGCAACAAATAACATAGTTTTAAAAATAGATGAGTTTTAAAAATGGCTGAATTTTTTAAAGCTGACAAATCTGTGATTATAGTGGAACACTTAAACAACTTGTTTAATAGCTGACAGAGAAAACAGAAAAGTCTGTAAGATTCAATAAACACAATCAACAAGATAAACAATATTTATGAATATCATACCCAATAACAACAAAATGAATATTTTTTCAATGTGCACAAATAATATTTAACAAGATTGACTTTATGCTGGATTTAAAAATTTCAACAAATTTCGAAGACTGAAATCATTCAGACTATGCTCTCTAACCACCATGGGATTAAGCTAGAACTCAATGACAGAAGATATCTTAAAATTCACAGCTGCTTAAAATTAGACAATCACTTCTAAATAACCCATGAGTCAAAGAATAAATCATAAAGAAAATGTAAAAAAATACTTTTGTACTCTATGCTAATGAAGATGCAATAAAATTCAAACTTATGCAGTTTTTAAAGGAAAACTATTGCTTTACATGCAATGGTAAGAAAGAAAGAACTTTGAAAATCAATAGCAAAACTTCTACCTCAAAAGGTTGGAAAAAAAGGGACAGAAAATCACAGAAAGTAAAAGAAAGAAAATAAAAAAGAGGAGAAAATAATAAAGTAGGGAAAATCTATCCTAAAAATAAAAAACTATGAGTTAGTTATTTGAATAGATTAACAAAATTAATAAATTCTTAGCAAGACTAGTCAAGAAAAAAAGAAGAAAAATATCACTACATAATAAAGGTGGCATCTCTAAAAATTTTATAGACAATAAAAGGGTAATAAAAATATATTACATACCAATTATACGCCTGATAAATTTGACAGTTAGACGAAATGAAAAAATTATTTTAAAAATGTTACTGAAACAGATTAAAAAATAGAAAAATTTTAATAGTCCTCTATCTATTATGGAAATTTTATCTGTTATTTTAAAAATCTCTCTGCAAAAAGAGCTCCAGGACCAGATGGCTTTCCAGGTGAATTCTTTTAAACATTTTAGGAAGAAAATATACCAATATTACATAAACTCTTCAAGACATGGGAGGAAGAAAGGGAATACTTCTCAATTTATAAAACCAGGATAACCTTAATACAAAAATCTGACAGATTTTACAAGAAAGAAAAACAACAGACCAATCTAACTCATGAAGATAGATGAAAAATCCTATATAAACATCAAAGAATCAAATCCAGCAATATATAAAAGAAATAATACAGTAAGGACAAACAAGGTGTATTCTAGAGATTCTGGGCTAAGTTGTAATTTGCAAAACAAGCAATGTAATTAACGGAAATAAAAACCTATTTCCGTTGTGGAAATTAAAAACCTATTTATGATTTTTAAAACTCTCAGAAGGAAATAATAAAAGTAAAAAAATTAGGTAGAAAACAAAACAAAAACAATAGCACTAATAAATCAAAATAATTCTCTGAAGAGAAACAATAAAAGAGAAAATTACTAGTCAACCTAAGCAAGAAAAAAAGACACCAACAATACTTAAAATAAAATGAATTGGGAAACAACCATTGAAACAGAAAAAATAAAAAAAATTGACTATTGAAAATGCTGAACAAATGTATTTGAAAACCTAGAAGAAATGGGTAAAATTTTTTACAAAATGTAATTTTTAAAAATTGATACCAGTGGAAAGTAAAAAATAAACCAATTTACATACAAGAAATAGAGAAAAGTACCAAAGAGCTGCCTCATAAATAGGCACCAGGTCCAGATGGTTTCCCACGTAACCTCTACTGAACTCTTAAAGAATGGATAATTATGCTATATAAATTGTTCCAGAGGCCAGAACAAAAAAAAGTTCTAACTCTTTTTATAAACTGAGTACAACATTGATGCCTAAACTTGGTAAAGATAAATGGATTAATTTCACTTATGAATATTGATTTTTAAATATTTTAAAATTTAGAAAAAAGAATTTAATAACACATTAAAATTTTTAATAATCCACTATGACCAAATGTAATGTATTCTAAAATTGTCAAGGGTGTTTCAATATTAGAAAATCTATTAATGTAATCTATCATATTAAGAGATCTAAACAGAAACTTTTTATCATTAACTTCACACACACTGCATAGACCTCTGACAAAAATCAACACCTATTCCTCATTAAAAAGTGTCAGTAAATGGAATTAATGCATTATATACTTATTTCAAATCAGCATAAGGCAGCAGACTAAATGATGTCAAGAATGTAGAATAACTGGAAGTCTCATATACTCCTGGTGATGGTATAAAATTGGACCACTGCTTAGGAAAATTGGCAATTTCTTATACAGTTAAACATACACCTGTCCTGTATATATAAACTAATAGAATTATATAAACATCCTAAATTGCCATCTATAAGATACTGGTTGAATAAATCAAGTTACATCAACAAAATTGAGGAATACATAGTCATTAAGTGATTTGAATAAGAATGTTCTCAGTGGCCTTCATAACAGCCAAAAAAATAGAAACAATCCGAATGTCCATCAATAGAAGACTGGGTAGAAAAGATTGTATATATAAAGTTTAAGAACAGGACAGACTAAGCAATGGTGGTAGAATAGTTTAATGGTTGCCTCTGGGAGAAGGAAGTGTGAAACTGAGTAGAAATGAGAATAAAAGAGTTTTCTGGAATGATAGAAATGTTCTATTTCTTGATTGGGGTGTGGATAACCTGGGCAACCCCACACATTTATCAAAAGGCAACAAAATTAACACTTAAGACCTGTGCACTTCATGATAGATAACTAAACTATGCCTTAATAAATAAATTTAAATATGCAAATCTTATATAAATAAAACGAAATAAAACTACAATGAGATAGTAGTTCTAATTCGAAAACCTAACAATACTTTCTGTTGACAAGCCTGTGAGTACATAGAGCGTTCCAAACAGTGAAGACGACCATGCAAAATGTAATAACTGCTCAGGGAGGGGAATTTGACAGTGTCTGCCAAAACTACTCAGCAGCCTCTGTTCTAGAAATTCACCCTACAGATGCACATCCAAACATTCAAAACTACATATGCATAAGGTTATTCTTTGCGGGCGTTGATCATCCATTGTGAAAACTGAGAAACAATGAAAATCGCCATCCATAGGATACTGATCAAATGAATCAAGATGCGTTCACAAAATGGGGAACTATGCAGCAATGAAAAAAAAAGAATATCAGTTCATAAAGATAAGTTTGGTTTTTACTAGTATTATTTGTATACTAATTCTGAAATTCCTCCTTCATGTGTGGTGAAGGAGAGAACAAATGAGTAAATATATTGAGTTTGTTAGGAAGGGAGAAGGGAGAAACATACACGGAATAAAAAAGGTGAGAGTAAGTGCTATGTGGATTTGAATAGGTGATCTTAATATAAATGTATATTCACGAATATATGTGTATTTGCGTACATACATATACATGAATATATGTCTGTAGATGTGTATGTATAAATATGTAAGTGTGTATGTACATATATATACACACACACACACACAAATACACACACACTAATTCTGGTTTTAAAATCCCTCTTAAAAAATCGAAGGCTCCTTAAAGAAATGCTTGAATCCTCCAAGATATGTAAAGTACAAAGTGAGTTTGGAATATCTTGTGGTGCCAGAAAACACGGAAGTGCTCAAAGGCCAATGGAGGAGGAGGTACAAATGTGACAATGCTACCAATTGGTGTACCTAGAATGTGACTAGTATATAAGTGTTCATTATACCATTCTTTCAACTTTTATTCAGGTTTAATTTTTTTCTATAAAAGCTTTATTTATTCATTTATTTATTTATTTATTTATTTATTGAGACGAAGTTTCACTCTTGTCGCCCAGTCTGGAGTGCAATGGTACGATCTTGGCTCACTGCAACCGTCACCTCCCAAGCTCAAGTGATTCTCCTGCCTCAGCCTCCTGAGTAGCTGGGATTACAGGCACCCACCACCATCCCCGGCTAATTTTTGTATTTTCAGTGGAGACGGGGTTTCACCATGTTGGCCAGGCTGGTCTCGAACTCCTGAGCTCAGGTGATCCACCAGCCTGGGCCTCCCAACATGCTGGGATTACAGGCGTGAGCCACCGTGACCGGACTATAAAAGCTCTTTAAAAACTATTTATTACCATTGATGATTGCTGAGATACCAACTCATCACTCTAAAAAATGATAGATATAGAAAAAGAGAGAAATTTGTTATACTTTTTCTGCACCAATTATTATTCAGAGTAACTAAAAAGTTGGTGAGAGAAAGATTTTTCTATCGAAATCCAGCTAAAAAATAGAAAATAAAATTATAGAATTAGAAAAATCATCATTTTTCAATCTCAAAAAAAAAAAACAAAACTGAATCCAGACAATTATCATGAGAAGATTCTAAAACTATTAGGTGAAAAACTGATGTGGAACTGGGTAGTGCATGGATCAAGCTAGCAATATGTGAACCTACTAATTATAATGTGATGTGATAGAACACACCATCCTGAGCTAGGGCTGCCTAAAAACTTGAACTTGAATCTAATGAAAACTTAATCTAAATATCAGTTAATAAAGAATATTGAGGAAGCTGTGAACTGAATGCAAAATGTGTAATACTCTCTGGGACAAATTATCGAGTTTATCAAATACTTGTAAAAAAGAAAAAAGGAAAGAATCTGTTACAGAATACAAGAGACAGTAAAAATATAGCAATCAAAGGCTGTAGAAAGGCATTGTGTTAAAATTTGGGAAATTTTAAAATAATTTGGGTGTTAAATACTATTATGGAGTAACCATTAATTTCTTAGTGAGTAATAATGTCCTGATATAGACTTAATTTAGAGATGAATATTAAGAATTTGAGTGAAATAATATAGAAATTGTTTTCTATTACTCCAGCTCCTTTCCTTCTAATAACAACAACAACAACAAAAAGCAGGGAGGGGGGAATAAATAAAACAATACTGGCAAAATGTTGATAATTATTGAAGTTGGGTGATGGATGTACAGGAGTTTATTATGCTATCCTTTCTATTTTTGTCTGTGTTTGAAACTTCTTAATTTAAGAAAAACAAAAAAGAAAAAGCTAATAGTGGTTTGTCCAAGGATGTAGCAATAGATCTGAGATCAATGGGCAGAATTGAAATACAGCCTGGGGGATAACTAACAGAACAAATTGGATGTGGAAGATGAGCAGCGGGCAGTATTGTGCAGGTAAGACCATTCTCCTGGGAGGGTCAGGGAAGATCCCTGATTTGTAGTATTTGCCAATTTCCGTGAAGGAACTACTCCCACCATGGTGATCTCAAACTGAACATGGATTTGGGAAGAGATGTGCACAACTGCCTCTCCTCAGTAGGTAAGCCCAGTGCCAACACACTCCAGGATTAAAAAAAAAAAAAGTGATTAAACTAGGATTAGGCCTAAACTTTTTGTTTCAACTGTTGGGTAGAGTAGCTGAGATCCTACATTAGGTAAGAGAGAGTCCTTGTAAATTGGGGCATTAAAAGTAAATATACACGGGAAGGAGAAAGAAGTCAAATTCAGAATAGTGGGAGTGCAGGGGAGAAGGGGGCACTGGGCACAGGTGCTCCAATCATTACCGTACTTGGAATTTTATATTTTAAGGTTGGTGGTGAGTATCTGGGTGTTAATTTAATCATTCTTTTATTTTTATTTATTTATTGATTGATTTGAGACAGGGTCTCACTCTGTCACTCTGATGCCTAGGCTGGAGTGCAGTGGCATGATCTCAGCTCAGTGCAACCTCCACCTCCCAGGTTCAAGCGATTCTCCCACCTCAGCCTCCCAAGTAGCTGGGACTACAGGCATGCGCCACCATGCCCAGCTAATTTTTCTATTTTGTGGCAGAGATGAGATTTCACCATGTTTTCCAGACTGGTCTTGAACTCCTGACCTCAAGTGACCTGCCTGCTTTGGCCTCCCAAAGTGTTGGGATTACAGGCATGAGCCACTGTGCCTGGCTTAATCATTGTTTATATATTTTTGAATGTCATAAGTGTATCATAATAAATTACAAATGAAATAAAAATAAAGAGAAAAAGTAAAAAAGCTATCACGTTCCACGTTAGTAATAAAATACCCATGAAGACAAAATAATGATAATATTGAGTAGTAATAAGTCATTATTTTGAAGCCATAGCTGGTGATTCTGTTTACAATTCTAAAAACTCAGCTCTTCTCACCACCGCAAACACTCATGGAAAAATATATGCTCACACAGACTACATTTTATCTACTGGTGTTCAAGTATAGCATAATATTCTGAGAGGTAAGTATTTAGGAGCCCACTAGTCCACATATGTTTCAAAGCTACCCCTACATTTCCATGTCTTCAATCTCATTTCGATTTCTCTCACCACTAAAAATAAAGTTCTTGGCTGGACGTGGCGTCTCACGCCTGTAATCCCAGCACTTTGGGAGGCCGAGGCAGATGGATCACTTGAGGTCGGGAGATCGAGACCAGCCTGGCCAACATGGCAAAACCCTATCTCTACTAAAAATACAAAACATTAGCTGGGCATTGTGGTGGGCACTTGGGATCCCAGCTACTCAGAAGGCTGAGGCAGGAGAATCGCTTGAACTCGGGAGGCAGAGGTTGCAGTGAGCCAAGATCATGCCATTGCACTCCAGCCTGGGCAACAAGAGTGAAACTCCATCTCAAAATAATAATAATAATAACAATAAAATTCTTCCTTTGGCCACCTTAATACTATAGGTGTCTTTTGCTTTGGACTTATATACCTATGTCACCTCCAACTAAGAAGTCACCATTGGTTTCATAAAAACAACAACAGCAACAACAACAGCAAAAACTTAAAAATTAAAGGAAAGTAGCAGTTTGGGGAATGTTTCAGTAATTTAGCTGAAAAATGATAAAGACTGTTGAAGATGACACCAAAAAGTGGAAAGATATTCCATTTTATGGAAGAATAAATATTGTTAAAATTTCCATACTACCCAAAGCAATCTACAAATTCAATGTAATCTCTCAAAATACCAATGACATTCTTCACAGAAATAGAAAAAAATTCTAAAATTTATATGGAACTGCAAAAGACCCAGAACAGCTGAAGCTATAATGAGCAAAAAGAGCAAAACTGGAATAATCACATTATCTGACTTCAAATTATACTACAGAGCTGTAGTAACCAAAACAGCATGATATTGGCTTAAAAATAGACACATAAACCAATGGAACAGAATAGAGAACCCAGAAAGAAATCCATACATCTACAGTGAACTCATTTTTAGCAAGGGTGCCAAGAACATACATTTGGGAGAAGACAATCTTTTCAATAAATGATGCTGGGAAAACTGTACATCTGTATGCAAAAGATGAAACCAGATCTCTATCTCCCACCATAAACAAAAATTAAATCAAAATGGATTAAGGATTTAAGACCAGAAACTATGAAACTACTAAAAGAAAACATTGGGGAAACTCTTCAAAACATTGGTCTGGGCAATGATTTTCTGAGTAATACCCCACAAGCACAGGCAACCAAAGCAAAAATGGACAAATGAGATCACATCAAGTTAAAAACCTTCACAGCAAAGGAAACGCTCAACAAAGTTTAGAGGTAACCCACAGAATGGGAGAAAAAATTTGCAAATATTAATCCCATCTGACAAGGGATTAATAACCAAAATATATGAGGAGCCCAAACAACTATCTAGTAAAAAAGTCTAGTAATCTGATTTTTAAATGGGCAAAAGATCTGAGTAGACATTTCTCAAAAGAAGACATGCAAATGGCAAACAGGTGTATGAAAAGGTGCTCAACAGCACTGATCATCAGAGAAATGCAGATCAAAACTACAAAGAGATATAATTTCACCCCAGTTAAAATGGCTTTTATCCAAAAGACAGGCAATAACAAATGCTAGAGAGGATATAGAGAAAAGAGACCCTTGTACACTGTTGGTGGAAATGTAAATTAGTACAAGCACTATGGAGAACAGTTTGGAGGTTCCTCAAAAAACTAAAAATAGAGCTACCATATGATCCAGCTATCCCACTGATGGGTACATACTCAAAAGAAAGGAAATGAGTATATCAAAGAGATTCTGTCCTCCCATGTTTATTGCAGCACTGTTCACAATTGCCAAGATTTGGAAGCAACCTAAGTGTCCATCAACAGATGAATGGATAAAGGAAATGTGGTACATATACACAGGGTACTATTCAGCCATAAAAACGAATGAGATCCTGTCATTTGCAACAATATAGATAGAACTGGAGGTCATTATGTTAAGTAAAATAAACCAGGCACAGAAAGACAAACTTCATATGTTCTTACCTATTTGTGTGTGCTAAAAATTAAAACAATTGAACTCATGGAGATAGAGAGTAAAAGGAAGGTTATCAGAGGCTGGGAAGGGCAGTGGAGGAATGAGAGGGGAAGTGGGTTACTGTGTACAAAAAAAAATTAGAAAGAATGAATAAGACCTAGTAATTGAGAGTGCCACAGAGTTACTATAGTCAAAAATAATTTAACTGCACATTTAAAAATAGCTTAAAGAGTATAATTGAATTGCTTGCAGTACAAAGGATAAATGCTTGAGGTGACAGATATCTCATTTACCCTAATGTGTATCAAAATATCTCGTGTACCCCATAAATATACACACCTATAATATACCCACAAAATTAATTTTTTTTTTAAAGATGAAGGCTTGAATTAAGAAACCAAGAGTGAGCAGGAGGAGGTAAGTGAAATTACTATTTTTTTTTTTTTTTTGAGACAGGGTCTTACTCTGTTGTTGCCCAGGCTGGAGTGCAATGGCACAATCTTGGCTCACTGCAACCTCCACTTCCCAGGCTCAAGCCATCCCCAACCTCAGTCTCCCAAGTAGCTGGGAATATAGGTGCACGCCACCATGCCCAGCTAATTTTTCTATTTAATGTAGAGACGAGGTCTCACTATGTTGCCCAAGCTGTTCTCGAACTCCTGGGCTCAAGCAATCCTCCCATCTCAGCCTCCTAAAGTGCTGGGATTCTGTGTCTGACCTAGAATTACTTCTTTTAAGGTAATGAAGATGACATGGATAAAAGAAAGCAGTATAGAGTTACATCCTAGATTTCTGGCTTGACATCTAAATTGTGCCATTCACTGAAAGGCAAAAACAGGTCAAAGAGTGAGTTTTAGAGGCTGGAGGGGAAATAGGAGGTTTAGCTTGGGACACATAAAAGATGCCAAGTTGACATCTCCTCCCACTCCCACCCCACAAGAACCCAAGTTTTTGTGAGACAAGTTTCATGGTCTCAAAGGAATGATGCGGCAGATTGAATTATAGTGCATTAAGAAGAGACAAGGAAGTAAGGGATACAGATAACAGTGTAGATCATTGTGGTCTTTTAAGATTTGCCAGGAGGTACAGGATGGAGGCAAGCTGTCAGATCTATATATCAGGGACATAGGTGCAGCAGTGTGGCTGGAAGAGAGGCAGAAATTGAAGCTGTATCTACATAGTGTTTACTATGATACTAAAAAAATGTACTAATTGTTCAGTAAAAAGGGAGAGGGAGAGGACTAGTTAGAAGAACCAAGGGATAGTTGCTGGCTGATTAAATATTTGCTGGTCAGTTTAAAATGAGATGACTTGAAAACAAACGTATATATCCTCCCAGCCTCAGCAGACCACATGGAAAGTGTAGTTGGAAAAGGTTAGTATTAAAAATAAAGTTGCACTCTCCTCTCTTCCAAACAGAGAGAACCGAGAAAAGGAAGAGGATCACGGAAGTAAAATAGCATCCCTCCTTGTCTCACATGTCAAATTATGTAGGCAACAAAATTCAACTGAAGAATGACACGATGTCAGAAACTTTCATAGGACAGAAGAATTTAAAGCATACTTTGCTGAAAACTAATTCAGAAGTTTTGCTCCTTAGAAATGATATTTCCCCAGGGAAAGTATAGATTCCTGCCAAGACAGAGAGAGCTTTTGCTTTCCCCACTAATGTTTTTGAGTGATCCCTCTCACTTTTCAACAATTATAATTTTGGTTTTGGTGTTTGAAATCATTTCAATATGACATCTGGAATAATTACATAGCATTTCTAGGAAACCAGCTTTTTTTTCCCCCAAGACAATTACATATAGTAACACATCTTCCTTGAAAATTCAATGCTTCAGATTCTTCACAATTTTGTACTCCACTAGAGAAAGTGAGCACAGCACAGTGGCAGGCCATCATGGTAGAGAGAAGATAAACTTTAAAATCAAGCAGGCTGGAGCTTGACTGTCAGCTCCGATAGCAACTGGCTGCACTGCTGCACTGCTCCAAGCCCCAGTAAACTGGGGCTCTGATAATAATCTCTGCCTTGTGGTTTTGTTGTCACGCTTAAGTGAGATAGCACATTCCAAGCTCAAATACGTGGTACATAGAACCTGTTCAATAAATGGTATCCTCTAGTACATAAATTACTTTAAAACAGTTGATAAGAAGTTAAGGTTATCAATAGTCTAGTAAATAACCACTCATTTTGATGTGGCTTTGGATGATGAGAACACAGTATCAAGAAACCTCTATAAATCAAAAAATGCTCTGTTGAATAAGACCATGAAGTTCAAGACAAGCACAGATTATTATATTAGTAAATTGTATAATTCTTATTGCTGCTGTAACAAATCACCACAAACTTAGCTGCTTTAAACAACACAAATGTATTGCTTTACATCTCCGCAAATCAGAAACCATAACAGGTTTCAATGGGCCGCTATCAAGGTGTGGGCAGGTCAGTGCCATGCTTCTCCATTGGAGTTCCAGGGGAAAGTCTGTTTCCTTGCCTTTTCCAGCTCCTGCGGCTGCATTGCTTGGCTTGTGGCTCCTTACTCCATCCTCAAAGCCCATCACTCTCATCTCTGCGGCCATCTTTTCTCTCCTACCTAGATCCTCCAGGCCTCCGTTTGATAAGGACCCCTGTGATTACATTGGGCCCACCTGAATAATTCCGGATACTCTCCCCATCTCAAGGTCCTTACTCACATCTGCAAAGTCCCTTTTGCCAGGCAAGGTAACATATTCACAGTCCTGGGGACCAGGACACAGACATCTTTGGGGTGGGGGAGCATTACTCAGTCTATCAAAAAAACAAAGGCAAATTACACAGATATGACATGTAGAAAGTAGCAGTTTGACAGTAAAAGGCTTGAAGTTTATTGTGGAACCTAATCTACACCACAAACAAAAAGGAAGTGCTGTGATCTAAACAGCAAATATGATACTGGAGTAAGATAAGATGCAAGCTTTGCTGTTTATTTACAGCTGATTAGGACTTGAGGAGAGCTGCTATTACTAGTTTTATATAATAAGCTATGGGACAGACTCTAAGGAGAAAAAGTATAAATTACAAAAGTAATTGAGGAGGAAAAAAATAAGTCTTCTGAAAAAAATTAAGGAATTGCAACTGTGTAGCTTGGGAGGGGAAAAATAGCATAAATCCTAATAATTAATTGCTAGAGTACA
Organism: Pongo abelii; assembly: GCF_028885655.2. Lineage (NCBI taxonomy): Eukaryota > Metazoa > Chordata > Mammalia > Primates > Hominidae > Pongo > Pongo abelii. The sequence continues at coordinate 64,609,331 of NC_071996.2, read as the reverse complement.
GGTGTGAGCCAGAGATAATTAGCAGGAAAGGTTGATCATGTGTTCTCCATGTTCACAGAGAGCTGACAAAAAGAGGAAATGAGCCAAACTGCAGTGAGGAGCTGGGCTTTTAAAAAAGGAAGTTCTTGACCATGAAGATCAGACTACCAAGGGAAGCTGTGTAATCTCCATCCTTAAAGAGCTTTAAAAATAGTATAAACAGCCATCTGCACAAGATGATTTATGCATTGACCTTCAGGAGGCGGGCCCAGATCATCTCATGAAGTCCCTTCCAAGTGTGGGATTCTATGATTTAATCAGTATGTGATTTTTCTCAGCTCTACATTTTGTGAGATAACCAGCAGATGGAAGCCACAAATTCCCCAACATCATACCAAAATCATGGTTCCTCACACTGGTAGGGCCCAGTCAAGCTTGCCAAATTGGCATCCGTTGTAAAAATCATTGAAGGACCCACCTCAAACATTTATTTATCTCCTTGTGGGTGTCTGGACCACCCATGTCCACAAAATGCAGATAATCCTTATATCGATTCATGTGCATTTCGCTCTGATTTAGCATAAGAGAAAGTTGCATACATTAAAAGCATTTGTCTGATTGTGAAGCCTGAGACAGCAGCTCTCAAAAATGTTATTAGAGATTTACAGACCCTAGTCTAAGCAGAAATGAGGCTGATTGGACACTTTCCTGAAAAAAAGTTTACAGCACACTTGGGCCTCAGTTGTTCTCACTTAGATAAGAGACATGGTTCTCTGTATATATTCGTTTGTTTATTGAACAAATATTTGGGCGCAAACTGTATTCTAGGTAAAGTACAAAGCATTGCGGGGTGGGGGGGTACAACAGTGAGGCAAATACTGTTCTTCCCTCACAGAGCTTAGTGTCTCCTCCAAATAAACAGGCCATTTTGATGCCAAGAAATAAAAGCTATAACACAGTTACGAACAAGTTGCTATGGGATAGCATATGAAGAGCAAACAACCCAGTCTTAGGGGACCTAAGAGGATTTTGGGAGGAAATAATGCCTAAGCTGGGATCTGAAGGATGATTCAGTGCTTCTGGGGGAGGAGGAGTGGTGGAGAAGTATTTCATGGAGAGGGAACAGTGTGGTGAGAAGCTAGTAGAATGCAGCAGCATGGAAGATGAGAAGCATTGGAATGTGGCTGTAGCATGGAGGACAGAGAGGAGTGAGGGGGCTGGGAGAAGGGAGAAAGCAAGGGCAAGTCAGAGATGAGGCTTCAGATGTCATGAGAGGCCTCAAAAGCCACGTTAAAGAATTTTCACTTGATGTGCAGGTAATGAGCAGCAGATCAGATTTGTCCTTTCAAAAGATTTATTAGCACACTTTTAAATGTAGAGGACAGAAAAACATTTACATTTGCTTCAGCAAAAGGAAAGGCTTATCTGAGGAATACTGGGAATCCAAGGAATCCAAGGAGTAACTGAGCATCCAAAAGGAGCGAAGCAACAGAGCTAGGGAGGGGGAGCACAGTGGTGCTGCCTCATTCATCGCCCGCTGCTGCTTCTTTGGGCTTCTTCCTCTCCACTTGCTCTTTCTGTTTCTCCAGCTTACACTAATGGACACCCAAAGCTTCTGAGTTTTAAGCTCCCAGTCTTGACAATCCAGAGATAGACTGGCCCAATTCTCTTGTTTCCAAATTCAAAATTCCAAGGAAGAAGACTTATAGGCCCAGCTTTAGTCTAGGAGCTCATCTCCGGACCAAGGAGCTGGGGCCAGGAAGCTCTGTGCATTCCAACAGGGCAGCTGCTGCTGCAGCCACTGACTGGGAAGGAGAGTGCGTTCCCAGAGATGGAAGCCAGGGCTGCTTTCTAGATTAGCCATGTATCCTTGCAGCAACCTCCATGGACTGATGGGTGGGAAGACGGGAGGCACAGACCCAGTGTGGAGATGGCTGCGTGTGTATAGCTTGTACCTGAGGTCAGCTGGGAGATGTGCGGTCTCCATTGAGACCAGGAACTACCCAACCGCACTGGCCACTGGCCCAGGGCAAGCTCCGGCCCTCCATTAGTCCCCGTGGGCCAGAGGACAGGTTGCTCCCCTGGTGTTCTTTATTCAAAACTATAACTGCTGGCAGGCTCTGCTCTCATGTATGAATTTCCAATCAGCATGCTTTTACTCAAATTGTTCTTTTGTTTCATTGTGTTACTAAAAAAAAGTCTGACAGGTTGGCATGCTTGTTTATGTGAATGTCTGGAACTGCAATTTCTTGTATGTTCATGCGGGATCACTATATAGGCTACCGTTTATAATATTCTCGGAAACAGTCAGTATTTAAAAATATTTTCTTAAATTAGTGCTGAAGTGTGAGATGTAAACCTTTTTATTAATGAATAATTTACCTCCCTTCAATTCTCCATCAGGTTTAAATTTCTGCCATTAGACTCTACATAGAAGAGTATGTATGCAATTACATGTTTAACCACTAGATGGCACCATACATCTTTTATTCTAATTATCTCAATAACTTAAATGGGATTTTCGTTTTTGTTTTTGTTTATTGCTTTCCACAGAGTTATTGATATTTTTGCACTAGTTATTGAATATTCATTAGTGACACTACTTATTTGTGATACTGCCTTTAACCATATACTACATTTTTAAGTGTGCTGGACAATATTTCCTAGGAATTTCTTTCCTTTATCTGTCAATCCTTACTATAAAACCATGCTGTTTTAATTATTTTTGTTTTACAATACTTTCTAAAGCCGGCTGTCACCACTATTTATCTTCAATTATGTCTTTGTTTTCAAAATATTTTTTATCCATTAATTTATCCAAATGAAATTTAGGTTTATTTAATCAGTTTTTTAAAAAAAAATTCTACAATGGCACTTGTATTGGAATTGCTAATAAATTTAACAATAGCAATAACAATAGATATAAGTCAATTTGGAAGGAAGCTCCAACTTTGCAGTATTTATTTCCTTCAGCAAAATGAATGCTTTGAAACAGTGATGTAGACAACTGCATATACATAGTTTTTGGGGTGTGTGTGTGTGTGTGTGTGTGTGTGTGCATGTGCAGAATAAAGTAATATATAGAGATATAGAGAGAAGCATATTCAAACATACATTATAAAAGATGAAAAAAATGGAGGGGAACATTTTCACATCTAACTATAGGTAGATTGGCTAAATTTATTATTATATAATTCAAATGGGATATTTTTCTCCATTAAACATAATGATTTCAAATGATATATACAGCATGGTAACATATTTGTTTAAAAAATAGAGACAGAAGAAAACAGGTAGTAAGCTAACTTATTCTCTCTGGGAGCTTTTCAGAATTTTTTACATTTTCTATACTGACATGTATTACTTTCATAATCAAAAAAGAAAGGCAAACTTCTAAACCTTTAAAACAGTTGAGCTTTATGGAAATTTCAAAGATATACCATTTTCTTATACAGATTGATTTATTGCTCAATTTTTCATAACAATTACTAATTCAATAAATACATCTAGTGATATTCAAAGTAAGGAGAACTTCCATAGCTAGGAGAGAAACTTTATGACCTGTGCATGTCCCCTGCTAGAGCCTCAGGGAGTTGATGTTATAACATGTTGCAGGTCACAGTGGTTAGAAGTGTTTGTTTATGCAGGACCCTTCACCTCCACTTCTCTCGATATGTCCAACCTCTCAGACTTCCCAGTCTTTGCCTTCTAGTAAGTGACAAAAATCAGAGCTTCTCAAACTTTCTGGTCTCCAGGCCCCTCTTAAAAATTGGCTATCCCCAAAGGACTTTTGTTTATGCAGGCTATATCTATTAACATTTAACATATCCAAAATTAAAGAGAAAGTCCCAAATATTCATTTTATTGATTTATGTTAAAAGAATAGTTCCATTACAAGTTAACATAAATAATAATTTTTATGAAAAAGATTGTGTATTCCAAAACAGAAAAAATAACAAGAAAAATGGCATTGTTTTACATGACTTAATAGAAGACAGGTGGATTCTCATGTTTGCTTCTGTACTCAGTATTTATTATCATATTTTGCTATCATAAGTTATCTAGCCTCTGGAAAACTTCACTGTACACTCCCAAGACAAAAAGAGCAAAAACAGCAAATGACATCTTAGTATCATTAGGAGAATAGTTATGACCTGAAAAAAGGTCTTAGGGAACCCCAGGGGTTCCCAAACCACACTTTGAAACTAATTACTGAGCTGGATTAAACTAACTGAATTATCATCACTCCACATTCTTTCCTTTTTTTCTTTCTTCTCTAATATTCACGAGCTCAATTAAAACTGAAAAAGAATAATGGCGAGAATAAGAACACTAGCATGAAACAATGGTCCCTCATTACCCACTTGCTTGTGTGGAATGACCAGAACTTTCTTTTTTTTTGAGACGGAGTCTCTCTGTCGCCAAGGCTGGAGTGCAGTGGCGCGATCTCGGCTCACTGCAAGCTCCGCCTCCCGGGTTCACTCCATTCTCCTGCCTCAGCCTCCTGAGTAAGCTGGGATACAGGTGCCCGCCACCATGTCCGGCTAATTTTTTTGTATTTTTAGTAGAAACAGAGTTTCACCGTGTTAGCCAGGATGGTCTCCTGACCTCGTGATTCGCCTGCTTCGGCCTCCCAAAGTGCTGGGATTACAGGCATGAGCCACCGCGCCCGGCCTGACCAGAACATTTTAAGCCAGATCTGTATGCATTCTGGAAGTGACTGGGTTTGTTGAGGTCATCTCTACCCTCGTGCCACCATATATCACCAGCACTTCCTGGTTACTCCTTGTTAATCTTTGGAGATAATTAACTTATGTTTCACTTTGTCTACCTCTAATTCTCTCCTACTTATTAGTGAGTTCAGTATCCCTATAGATGATCCTTTCCAATGTCTGTTCTCTCAGTTCCTTGGCCTCCCCACTTCTAGAGATCTTGTTCTCCTCTTTACCTTGGCCACTCATTCCCATGGATAAACACTTGTACTTTTACCATAACTGCAAACCCTCCATAACATCAATTTTAAGCAGCTTACTATTCTGGTCAATAACTGCTATTTTTCAACTCATTTCCTGAACCCCAATTCCAATAGTCCCCCAACCTCACAAACAACTACAATCTGCCTGGAACTCTCTTCCCTAATTAGTCACTTGGCTAAATCCATCCTGCCGTCTTCAGTCTATTGATCCTGCTGATTTTCCTTGCAGCCTCACTTACTTCCTCATTATCTTGCTTAAATTTCATGGTCACTCATTATAATCACTCCCTTAAATTTGCCCCCAGCTTCTCTGCCTTACTCTTGTTCATCAAACTCTCTTGGATAAAGCCAAACCCTAGTTAAATTTGACATTCTGCCTACACTGTGACTACACTCACACAAATGAATATATCTAGAGAAAAATCCACTAATGCCATCAATATAGATTCATGATCATTGACATTACCAGGGTGATTAACACTGCCTAGCAATTGTATTGTGTTTCCCTAGATAATTTACTGTTCTACTCTCCTATGTGGTTATTTCTTACCTTCTCTCTTCTCAGATTCCAACACCTCCTCCTCCATCCTCATTCCCAGCTGATGGCTTTGCTTCCTGTGTAACTAAGAAAACTAAAGCCATCAGAAGACACCCTCCATGTCCTCCCCTGATACATGCGTGTACACATGTTCCAGCTCTCTTCCTGCGATATAGTTGAGCCATCCCCATTTCTGAAGGCCAGCCCCTCCAGTACAGCCCTGGATCCCCTCTGCTCTAACCTACTCAAGTCATTGTTCCAGCCATTTTCTTCTCTCCTCTCTCATCAGTGTATCCTCCCTTTTTTGTCTGTATTGTCTGGTAAAACCTTTCATCATCCTATTGTCTTTGTAGCTAATGCCCATTCTTTTCCTTACCTTAAGAAAAAAAGTAACAAAACAAAACACAGCTCTTTGAAAGAGCTGTTTATCATTGCCTCTAATTTAGCTCTTCCTGCTCTCTGTTGAACCTACTCTAATTGAAATTTATTTCATTTTTTCCCCCAATTTGCTCCTATCAAGCTCACCAGTAACTTCCACATTGCTAAATCCAATGCTCAATTCTCAGGCTTCATCTTCCTTGCAAAGAATTTGACATTTGACAGAATTTTTCACTCTCTCCCTCTTAAAAACTCTCCTCATCTGGCTTCCAGAATATGTTGCTGTCTTGGGTTTCCTCTGTGTGACAGCTATGAAGGAAGAAAAGAGCAGAGTGTTGGTTGGAATTGCACAGATCTCCGTATTCATTAGGAGATTAGGTCAGAAAGAAAAGCAGTTGAAGAGAGAAGGCTCAGGTGGCTCACTTGGGACTGAAAGAGAGCGAGAAAATGACCTTTGCATGACGCGACAGGAAGACATTGAGCCTGGTAAGATCATCTCAGTGAGCAGATGGGTATTGACGTTCAGCACATCAGGTCCTGAAGATCAAGGATCTAAGCAAAAAGCCAAGAGATGCAGCAATGACAGGGAAGGGTAAAGATAAGAGCAATAATATCAAAAATCCCAACTTCAGCGTGGTAACCAGATTGTACTGATGCATATATATGTACTACCATGCATATATTTACTGTCTAACTTTTACAAAGTGTTTTCACATCTATTAATTGATTTCTTCACAGTATCCCTAGGCAACTCAACTATTGTTATCCTAATTATATAGATGAAGAAACTGAGTTTTGCAGAGATTAAAACAACTGTCTAAGATTATACCAGGAATTTTAACAGAGTTGGGACTAGAAGCCTGATCCAGAAAAATCAAGAAGCAGTTCCCAGGCAGTTTCTTTCTAACACAGAAATCCTGGGCAACTGAGTCAGAAGCATCTGATGGCTTGGTCCAGAGAGACCTGAGAATCAGCATCAGGTCTTGAGACTGGGTGCCAGGTGTGGATGGCACAGGGCTGGGTGGAAATAAGTAGCAACACTGACAAGCCAGCGTCTGTGAAGGCGGCACTTTATGAAGGCCAGGATCCCAGTAGAAGGAGATGAGCTGGGCTGAGCTGAGCTGAGACAGGTAGCCATAGCAGGTGGGTTCACCTGATTGAGGGGGTACAGTGGAGGTAGAGGAAGACAAGTAATATCTGACAATCATCCCAAAGAATAAATGAACTCACAATTCTCTGTGGAAAATCTGATGTTTAGTTCCCAGAGTTGTTAGGCCTCCAGCCTAGGGAAGAGGAAAATATTTGATGTTTGATAGCCATTGGAGACTGAGCGAGAGATGGGAAAGATAGATTTTTTCCCTATTTAACTTAAATTCATCATTTGAGGAATTTTAAACAGCCCATGGAAAGTGCATAATCCTTACAAAGTAGAGGAATAAACAAGTTATTTCCTTGACCTGCCATTTGTCACTCTCGTTGGAGCAGGATTTTTGAAATTTCAAGTATAAGAAGTATATTGAACAAGCATGGCCCATTGTGAAATCACAGCACTCCCTTTCACATGTTCAGTGGAGTTAACCTTCCCTTGCCCCAGTTGAACATTCAGGTGCATCCCGGGACTTTTCTAGATACTCTTGGGTGTGTATGTGAGGACAAGAACATCCTACAATCCCTTTAGTAACAAGTGAGTGGAATTCAGTAATCAGAACATCTTACATAACCAGAAACTGAAACTGATTTAGCACTAAACCTTTTCCTGTCCCTGTTCCTTGGCTGCTCCACTGTGGATGGCTTATTCTCTATTCCTCACCTAGTGCTTTCCCTCCTCCCTTCTGATGCCCTCCCCGCAGCTTGCTAGCCAGTTTCTGGGTTAAGGCCAGAGCTAGAAGAGAGACATGGTAAAGGGCCAGGAAATGTCCTTCTTGTACTGGCTTCGGGCTTTCCAGGCCTGGCAAATGTTTGCAGATGAGTCTTTCTTTCATGGGCACTTTCACGGGCATCCTGTAGAGTCCCTGGTGGGCCCCCGCCCTGCAGTCCTGTCCTGGGTTAATGCATCCTATTATGGGCGGTCCAAGGTAGGTAGGGTGACCAACCATCCCAGCTTGTCCCGAATATTCCCATTTTAGCCTAAAGGTCCCACATCTTGTGAAACTTCTGAGATCCAGGCAAACCAGAATGGTTAGTCAGGGATTACTCATGAGTCCTGCAGCCCTTAATTATCTGATATTCACTTCAACTTCTGGCTTCTGGCCCTTCAACCATCTAGGGACCTTGTACAAATTCATAAAAAACCCACACCGACTCACTTGCCCAATCACCCCACACATAGCTGGTCCACAGAAAATATTCCTTTGCCTTTGAAATCTGAAGGTATAAGCTTTCCATCCTGCCTGAACTCAATATTTGTGAAAGTCATCTCCATGTGCATAGGCAAAGCAGCTCGCTGGCCTCCCTTCCCCTTTTCTGGAGAGGATTCAGGATTGTCCTGGGCCCATTAGAATGGATTCCTTCCCATCACCTCTGAGAAGGCTTGGCAATGGCCAAGGGGCCTCGAGGGGTGCCCAGTCTGGGCTTCTTGGAAAGATGCATATTTTTTGTAGATGTGGTCAAATCTGCTATCACCCTTATGTTGTATCTGCTGAGCCTACAAATTACAAATTTCCCTAACCATGGAGGCCCTTATCTAGGTCTGTTTTATATGGTAATAATAAATACCTTACTGATTAAATCACCTTTTAAAAACACTAATTTTAGGCTGGGTGCAGTGGTTCATACCTGTATTCCCAGCACTTTGGGAAGCCGAGGCGGGGAGATCACTTGAGGTCAGGAGTTTGAGACCAGCCTGCTCAACATGGAGACAACCTCATCTCTACTAAAAATACAAAAAAAATTAGCTGGGAGTAGTGGTGCTCACTTGTAATCCCAGCTACTCGGGAGGCTGAGGCAGGAGAATCAATCGCTTCTGGGAGAAGGAAGTTGCAATGAGCTGAGATCGTGCCACCACACCTCAGGCTGGGCAACAGAGCAAAAACTCTGTCTCAAAAAATAAAGAAAGAAAGAAAACAAAAATGCTAATTTTAATAAAAATAAAGCTATTAAGTTAAACAAAAAATAAATACAAACTTTTAATAACATACAAGATTTTTAATAAAAAATAAAGATAATGCCTTATCCTCTTGCCATTACCCTCTTTGAATTTTTACAGCTTAAGCTGCTCCTAACTTCAAGGAAGGTGATTCAAAACTTTCCAAATGAACTCTTGGAGGTCTCTCTTACTAAACATGGGGTAAACCTGAATGGAGCAACTGATCTTTCCAAATACATCATTTCAAAATTCTCCTTTACGTCAACTCTTTCCATTCTGAAAGTGGTTGAGGGGATTCAAGTCATGGAATGTAAATTTCACATACTGTGATCTGGCTTTGGAATATCACATTAATTCTATCTTGGTGTCTCAGTCTCTAACTTTAATTTTAACACTCTATTACACAAGAAACAAAATAAAAACTAACCCAGTAGGTGGCACCTGTAGAAATATATGCAGAGCATGTGTGGCAGATTGTATTTTCCAAAAATGGCCATAGCAATATTTATGTTCCCACATACTCTCCCAGAACCTTGACATCCTTCCATCAAGCAGTGGAATCTATTCTCTCCCCTTTGAATATGGGACACCTCAATGACTTGCTTCTAACAAACACAATGTAGTAGATGTGATGCTGCCCGACTTCCTAGATGAAGTAAAAGAAGGCAATATAGCTTCTGACTAGTTCCTCTCCCCACCCCCTTCTATCTTTCTCCTCTCTCTCTCTCTCTCTCTGTCATAATCTGGACCAGTGATAAAATTTGTGGAACCCAGGAGAAAATGAAAATGAGCAGCCTCTTATTCAAAATTAAGACTTTCAAAACAGTGGCAAGCACAGAGCCCTCTTCTGTGTGTGAGTCTTGTATACCTACACAGGACACAAACCCATAAAGCAAGCCCTGTTTAAGATGCTTACCTTTGAAAATCAGCCACCATGTTGACAGGAAGCCCAGCCCAAATGGAAGAGTTATGCGTAGCTATTCCACTTGACAGCTGCTTAGTCAACTTGGACAGCTCTAACAAAATACCATAACTGGGTGTCTCAAACAACAAACATTTATTCCTACAGTTCTGGAGGCTGAAATTCCAAGATCATGGTGCTAGCAGGGTCAGGTTTCAGTGAGGGATCTCTTATTGGTTTACAGACAGCCACATTTGGCTGTGTCCTCAGATGGTAGAAAGAGGATGAGCTAGCTCTCTGACCTCTTCTTATAAGGGCACTAACCCCATTAATGAGTGTTCCTTGCTCCTGACCTAATGACATGCCAGAGGCTCCACCTCCAAATGCCATCCCACTGTGGATTAGATTTGAACATATGAATCTGTGGGAGACACGAACATTCAGTCCACAGCAATAGTCCTAGAAATACCCTCAGCAACAGCCAGAAGCACCCCCCAGACATGTGAGTGAGCAAGCATTCAGATGATTCCAGCCCCAGCCTTTGAGTTTTCTGGATACAGCTCCTGGCCTCACACAAAAAACCTGCCCTCCCTGTGCCCTGTCCAAAGAATCCATGAACATAATAAAAGGTTGTTTTGCACCTCTAGATTTGGGGTCATTTGTTACTCAGCCAAGTAACTAGAAATGCATGACTTAGAGACAGGACTTATGAAGGATATGCAGACCAGTCACACCTGCCCTGACTCTGACATGGCAGCATCTCCCACAAGCATGTCTTCTAATACCATCTGAGTCCTCCCCAGTGTTGCTCCAGGTCTCTGGACTACAACCACCACAACACCCTAGCAACAGAACCCAAAACTCTCCCTCTGCAGCCTTTTGCTGCCTGAAGCAGCTGCTGCCTTAGATACCTTTTCCAGTATCGAACCTTCATGATCCTCCACACGAGGCTGTGCAGCTCCATGAGGACCACGGAGACCACTCACTCAATACCACAAGCAACCCTTCAAGTACAGTCATCACCAATGAGACAGGTCCCCAACTTCAGATTTGGGTTTACCCTTCCAGCAACCATACCCATTAAATTGGGAATTTATGTATCATTTACATCAGGGTTTCTATGAAAATGAGTCTGAGGCTCAAACTTCATAGTTTTGAAACTCAACCTTTTCATTGGTTCAGAACCACAATCCAAGCTGTGATCGCATACGCTCCATTAGACTTAAATAACTGTTGGGATTCAACGACTCTGTCCTTTCTGCCTGCTTATTTGAGTGTCTTTGGAAGCCATATCTCTTGGAATTTAACACACTCAACCCATAGCAAATTAATATGTCATAGCATAGAATTGTGTACTTCTAAAAGAAGTACAAAAATGAAAACTAACTAGAAGGTTAGACATTTCTTAGGTTTTACAAATTATGAAACCATGACCACTAAAAGAAACTCATCCATTATACAAAATGATGTTATGAGTTATTTTGAAAAATATCGGAATGTTCTCAAAGTAAATGGTGTTTTTACCATAGTAAATTTATTCCATGCAACAACTTACTGAATTATTTGCTTTGCTCTTGTTAGTTCCCAAATTCAGCTGTTCCTAAGTGAAGATGCCTTTTTCTCTAAGTTTTCCTTTCAGTCATACATTAGTGCCTGTACCATTTCAAAGCCATGGAAACATTAACTTACATAATACATAGTTTTTAAGAACCAAAATGTTCTCAAATTTTGAAAATATTTCTTACATTTCTTTTTGGTATCCAATTGCCAAACAAACTTAAATTCAAGTTTCTATCAAACTTGTTTTCTGTATCCAAACCACTCTAATTAAACACACTAAGCATAATAAAAAATAAAATAAAAAATTAAAATAAAATAGCATTGCATCCTTAAAGGATTATGTTGAATTATTAAAAAAAAACAAATCTGCAGTGTTGTTTTTTCTGTTTTTTTTTCTCTTTTCTTTTTCCTGAATCATGTCCAAATTAAACCAAGCATGAGCATAAAGAAAGGTTATCAAAATACTCACAGTTCAGGCTCCCTACAGGACCGTTCATACTGCTATAGTATTACAAAGTAGTAATAAAAGTAAGTTATGAGGAAATGTGAATTCCTAGCTAGAAAGTCTAAAAACAGGATGTTAGAGAACAATGGAAAGCCACCCTGCCTAGTGGTGTATGTACAGTTAGAGAAATTGGCCAACCAAATTCTATTATAAAATAAAGAGAAACAATATCATTTTTAAAGCACTTTGGAATATTTTTACAGTATTTGGCTCCAAGGAGACACTCAATTATACATTTGCTAAATAAAATAATACAGATTATCTCATTGTTTTACTCCTCAACAACCTTGCAAAAGGGATAATACTATCACTATTACTCAGGAGAAGTTCTGGAGTTCTACAACTACCATTGTGGCCAATGAATGCTCTTCCAATATTACACATCTGACACTGCATTCACTCTTTCATTCATTCATTCATTCATGCATGCATCCATTCACGAACTCTTCAAAGCCAAACTTGTAATTAGTGTATTCAAGGAGAACAGAAGAAAGCAATGCAGTGGGGGAACAGAGACATGTAACTACAGCACTGCATTGCACAATAGTGGTGTAATATACTGCTCTGGGGTCAGACAAGGCTCCCTGGAGCAGCTGACACTCAGCTGAATCTTTAAAGCGGAGACTAACAATATTGTTTAAATCCGTTTTGTCTAAATCAGCACTTCTCAAACCACACATGAAGGAACACTAATATGAGGCTTAATAACAATAAATATTCTGTGGATGACAGAGTATCCCTATTAGCGCAGGTGCTTTGGAGTTTGACCTAGTTCTTCATTCATTGCAAATGATTCAGGTTGGCCCACTGTTTCACCAAGGAGCCTGCTGGGTTTGACCACTCAGAATTAGCCTGTCATGATCTGGCTCATGCATGCAGTAAGACCCCATAGGTGGCCAGATAACTGAATATTCTGAATTTTAAGACTCAGGGACAAGACTCTGGAGTGGAGGGGACACTGTAAGACATTGCATCACACCACAAGTCTCACTCTTGCTGCAGCTAATACCTTGGATGGCTTTTCTTAATTGTTTAAAGAGAACTTAGACATTCTTTAGATGGATTTGAGGGTGTGATAAAGAAAGAATTTATTTTAAAAACAAACTGGAAGTGATAATAAGCTGGATTGCTCTATATTTAAGTAAGAAGCCAAACACAACTTATCAAAGGGCCTTTTGAAGTTGTACAAGGCAAAGTCTTCTCTGCTTCAGGGTGAGACCAAGTAGTGTGTATTATGGAAAGCCACTCAGCTCCCACAGCTTCTGGGAGAACAGAGAAGAGAGCCCATGGGTTGCCCGTTTAAAGTGAATAATCTGAGTACTGAAAGTTGAAAGCTGAAATCAGAATTAGATTAGTTAGAAAAAAAGTTAAAGTGAGAAAGAGCCTCTCCAGGAATCTCCCATTGTACACAGCAAGTGGCCAGGCCTCCATAACAACCCTGAGAAGAGCGCACCACTTTGTGAATTAGAAATTTGGCAGCAACCTACGTAGGCCCACCTTTTCCAATGTGTTTCATGTCATTTTTATAGAAGTCTCAAGTTGGTGCTTGTAATTTCTACTAAAATTTTCCCTCGGAATGAGATTTGCGTTTATGGGAATTGTTTGTGGGAGTTCTAAGGTTTGCTTATGCTTGCCATATTTCTCAATGGTTGGGGCAAGATGGTACAAGTTCAGAGTGGAAGGGGTGCCCTCTCCAACATGACAGAGCCCATCTCAGGGCCTGAGCTAACATCTAAAGAGACTTTGATATTGAGTGGCATAGAACGTTCTTTATTTCAGGTGATGGTTCAGATGTGCAGAAATCTCCCTGGAAGTTGTGCAGTGTGGTTGTGTGAACACTGAGGCTCCTGCAACAAGAAGTCTGAACAACAAGAAATGGTAATAATCGCTGAGCCTCCACTCTGCACCGGGCCTTCCTGTAACACATTGCCTGTCTCATCAAAGAAGTGGGACTCTCTGAAGAAAGGAAAAATTTCAGCCATTTATGACATTTGGCTCTACTGTGTTTGTACAAATACCAACTCAATGTTTATTGACCCAGTCAGTCCAGTGGAAAATGAAACTGAGAAAAACAAGAAATAACAAACTAGAAAGTGAGTTATTTTCTTAGCATTTTAATTATAAGGAAATTTCACAATTATACGCATATTATTTGTGTGTGTAAGTAATCTTGTAAGTTTATTTACTCATGTAACAAATGTTTTTCAAGTGTTTACAATATACCAAGTACACCAGCCCCATGCCAGGTGCTGAAGACATAGAAGTGAAGCAGTGTTTTGATTTTCTGTTTCTGTGTAACAAACCGCCTCAGAACTCAATGCCTTAAAACTACAATTCATTATGCTCTTTCAGTGAATTGACTGGACTCAGCTGGACAGTTCCCACTTGGCATTGCTCATGTAGTGACAAAGATATAGTGGTTGGGGCTAGAGGCATATGAAGGCTTGACTGGTCTGGACATCCAAGTTGTTTTGTGTGCCCACAGCTGGGATGGCTAGAAACATCTGGAGCTGTCTAGACCATTTCTCTCTCTTTCTCTGTGTCTCTCTCTCTCTGTGCATATGGCCCATGCACCTGGCCAACTTGGGCTTCCTTAAGCAAGGCAACCTCAGGTAGTCAGATGTCTTCCAAGCTTTTCTGGAGCACAGAGACCAAGCCAGAAGCTGCAAGGCTTTTTACAACCTAGCCCAAAGTCATGCAGCCTCCCTTCCACTGAATTCTATTGACTACACAGGACAAGCCCAGATTCACTGTGGGAGAAGATGACCCAAGGCTATGAATGTAAGTGTGGTTTGTTAAGGGACCATCTTTAGTGACTAACCAGGACAAACAAACCTCGTACCTAACCTCAAGTATTTATAATAGTTAAATAAACATTGGATTCAGAGTTGTAGTCCTGACTACTAGCTTAGCCTTCGCCATGTGATTGTCAAAGTGATTACACATTTAAAAACAAAATAACAAAAACGTAACTAAAATCACTATTGAAGAGGATTTATAAATGTTATATACAACTAAGTACTTGGCAGCAATTAAAAACTATGCTTTCAGCCAGTCATGGTGGCTCACACCTGTAAGCCTAGCACTTTGGGAGGCCAAGGAAAGAGGATCACTTGAGCTCAAGAGTTCAAGACCAGCCTGAGCAAAATAGTGAGACCATGTATCTAAAAAACAGTCAACAACAAAAACAAAACAAAACAAAAAAAACAAAAAAGAAAACTATGCTTTCAAAGAATCTTTGTAAATGGAAAGTATTCGAGTTAAGTAAACAGCAGATCATGTAACCACTGTATGCAGAGCATCCCCAATCTTTGTTAAAATACACATGTATATACACACACAGGTACATGTATAAATACACTCATAGAAACAAGACTAGAAAGAATCCCATGAACACAGTTAAGATGGTTGGGATGTGGGTGATTTTTCCTTCCTTATACTTTTCCAAATTTACTGTAATGAAAATGTATTGCTTTTATAACAAAAATTATGATATATCATATAACTAACATGTATAACTAACATCCTGAGAAAAAAGGAAAGTGGAGTTAATCTTTATACTTATTTCTGGAACTTAAGCTTTCCAAAACTCTACCATAGGAAGATGGCAAATAAGCATGGAATCCTAGTATGATACTTGGTAAAAATGAAGACTTTAAGGTAGACCGTAGATTCTAGCTGCTTGTCCTCAATTTGGAAGACATAATTTACATTGAGGCTGAAGTTGGAAGAGTCCTATCTGGACAATAAACTAAGTTAAAGCTGATGAATGAATATGTTTTATAATGTGAAATGTACTAAGCTAGTGATAATAACATTGTTTTGCTCGTTTTAGAGCTTTATATAAGTAATATCATAATATCATATTTTGTTTTCTGCCTTTCTACTTATTTTCTCCACAGCACTATCTTATTCTCTTTTAAAATGTAGTATTTGATACATACAAAATAACATACTTTTTTTTTTTTTTGAAATGGAGTCTCGCCCTGTCACCAGGCTGGGGTCAGTGACGTGATCTCGGCTCACTGCAACCTCCACCTCCCGGGTTCAAGCAATTCTCCTGCCTCAGCCTCCCTAGTACCTAGGACTACAGGCACACACCACCAAGCCTGGCTAATTTTTGTATTATTAGTAGAGACGTGGTTTCACCATATTTGTCAGGCTGGTCTCAAACTCCTGACCACAGGTGTTTATATATAAAAACTATAAAGCATACCAATAAAATAAACCCTTATGAAGTCCACCACCAACTTCAGAGTTAAAACATTTTAAATACCTGTCTTCTTCCTCATAGTTTCCCTGACATATATACCATAACAATATTCACAGTAGTATGAAAAATTATAACACAAAACTGAAACCAATACAAATATCCATCAACTAAAGAATAGACAGGGCGGGGACGGTGGTCATGCCTGTAATCCCAGCACTTTAGGAGGCTGAGGTGAGCGGATCTCCTGAGGTTGGGAGTTCGAGACCAGCCTGACCAACATGGAGAAACCCTGTCTCTACTAAAAACACAAAATTAGCTGGGCGTGGTGGCACATGCCTGTAATCCCAGTTACTTGAGAGGCTGAGGCAGGAGAATCGCTTGAACCTGGGAGGCAGAGGTTGCAGTGAGGCGAGATCGTGCCATTGCACTTCAGCCTGGGCAACAAGAGCGAAACTCTGTCTAAAAAAAAAAAAAGGATAGACAGATAATCATAATATATTCACCCAATAGAGGACACATCAGGGAAATGAGTGAACTACAGCTATACACAGCTGAGTACAGATAAATCTTAGAAACATAGTAAGTGGAAGAATTAAGCCCCTGAAGACCATATATTGAGCCTTTGCTCTGTGCTGGCCTCTTCACGTTAGTTATTGCCTATGTTAGAAAAGTGGGATTCCCTGATTCCAAAATACCAAAACTTTGATGGCCATGCCTGAAAATTTGTCCCCATAGCACCTGACCCAGGACACAGTAGGAAGCTTCCTCTCATGCCTCAGCCAATCCCACAGTTCTTTTCTACAACTTACCTCTCCATTTCAGTCTGTTTAGAGTGTCTTTCTCTCTGTTATCTAGGAGATTTTTTTTGGTTGGTGTTTATTTCAATGATGAACTTAAAATCAATAAAATATGCACATAATTAGTATATCAAACAGTTTGAACTGGGAAGCGTTCAAACCTAAAACCATTTTTTTTCTCCTCCAATTTGCTGCATTCAGTTGTGCTAGGATAAACCTTCCTTACCAGTTACTTTTAGGTTACTTCCAGCCTAATTTATTTTAATCCAGTTAAAACGTCATTCTCATAGAGTTCTCTCCTCTGCCCAGAGCTCATGCTGCTTGACCCATGGCCTGAAACCTGAAGGACAGAAAAGGTGTGGTCCTCACTTTCTTTTGATGTCCCCACTGTCTAGGTGACTGGGTGGGTGGAGGAATAGGAGTTATGTAAAGGGATAATTGAGTCCTGCTTAATAAGTGCTGTCACATGGTTCTGTTTGGGCTACTCTTTCTTGATGTGGTAGAAGTCCAGACACTAGCTCTTTGGGGGGACACAGTGCAAATTCACTTTGGGGCACAGTGTGTTCTTGTGGGAGAACCCACTCACAGCATTGTTTTGGGTATAGGATATCTGTCCCAGTTCCACTTATTCCAATCTCTTTATCCAGTTGTACACTAAAACTGGCTCCTATTAGCCAATTGCCAAATTTTCAGGAATTTTGTGAGCTGGTTGTTAATCCATTGGTAGCTTGAAATCGACCACGGTGAGAAAATTTACACTACAGAAATTAGCAAAAATTACAACTCTGGTCTACTTTCTTTTTTCTCTTGGAAACTCAGTTAAACATATACTAGCACTTACTAGAATGTCCATGGCTCTCATCTCCTTTCCCCAGTGACCTAACCCACAGTCTCTTGCAGCTTCATCCAGAGGACGGCCCTTTGGGAAGTGGTGCTGGCAAGATGACTGAAGCTTGATTATTGCATAAAGCATTTGAGTGGCTCAGGAAAATCATGCACCCTTCCCACACCAATGGGCAGGAGTGCACAATTGCATTGTTGGCTCTTCACACCACCCTGTCATTTCTCTTCAAATTTCTGCTCTTTCTGCTCAGATTAGCAGAGTAGCAGTTCAGCAATCAACTACATAAGCAAGCGTGTGCTCAGGAAAGAAATATTGACCTCCCCTCCTTCCCTTTAGAGTACCCTCAATCTCTGGAAACAATTGTCTCGGAGGCCCCTTCCCACTCAGAGAGAGAGTCTCATACAAACAGCACTCCAAGGTCTTCTCTCTTTGTTGATTGTCTTGAGGCAGCAGTTCTCAAACTTTTTGGTCTCAGGACTCCTTTGCCATCCTAAGAAATACTGAAGATCTCAAAGAGCTTTTGTTTATGTGGGCCATGTCTATTGAGATCTACTGTGTTAGCAATTAGAACAGAAATTTTAAAAACATAGCCATCATTTCATTTCATGTAAGCCTCTAAAAATCTCCACTGTAAATTCATGAAAGAATGAAAGTGAAAACTGAAAATGATATTTTAGCATAATTATAAAAGTTTTGGCCTAATAGGTTCCCCATGTAAAGGTCTCAGGGACCTTTAGAACTCCCCATCAACTGTTGGGAGACAATTCTCCATTAATCTCTCATGTTTCTGTATGCCTTTCAGCATAGGCGCTCACTGTTTTTGATGGAGATTATCTTTTCAAGGATGTTTATATAGTGAACAACCTTGGGAATGCAGACAATGCTTACCTCCAGAGCAAAGGGCGGGTTTGTTTACTGTCAAGTAAAAATAAAGGTAATGTCTCCCTGTGTGACAAAGTTTATTTAAAAAAAGACTATAATACCCGTTATAAAAGATTCTGTTTCCCAAAGCTTGGGGTTCCTCTCCTATAACACAGTCCATTGCATGTGGAGATATCACCTGATACTTTTCATGTTGCTATGTGGGAAACGGACTTTCATGAACTTAGTGCAAAATTGATGGTACTCTGGCTACTGCTATGGTTGTGAATAATAGACTGTTGTCTCTGATACAGGAATCTCATGGCTTCTGCCAGCATCTGTGACTGTGCCAGGCTGACCTACTAGCTTGCAGTAAGATTAAATCTCAGATACTTCATAGTTCTTGACATCTACATTTTGAAAACCGTGTCCTAGAGATTTCTCAATATCTCATAAACATATAAAATGATATTAGTCATGGGCAAGTCATGAATGAACATAAAGGTTTTCTGGGGACTGGTACAAAATTTATTACATTATTTTATATTATGCCATTATATTATGATAAAACACAATACAATGCATGAGAGAGGATACTAAATATTGAATTTTTGTAAAACTTCCAAATGAAATTTTTTCAAAATTTTCAGTAAGAAATGAAGGGAGCTTGCTTCTTTGAACAGAATCTTTATACCAGATTTTTGAAATGAAGTGCCTCCATGTACTTTCTAAACATGGCTTTTCTAATAATAACTATTAGAATGGTAAGTTTCTATAAATACTACATTAATATACTCATGTTTTAAAAATAAATTATTTTGTTAGGAAAGAATAACGTGCCTACAGAAATGGCGAGTAAACCTACTCTGAAGGTCATCGTTCTTGTCACAATTTTCATTTCTATGCATGTCCTTCATTGTTTGATAGAACAATGATTATTATGTACTCCTACACACATCACTGAGAACTAGGATTTGCATAATGCCATTTCGGCTTTTTTGTGTATTTTTTAAAGGTAAAACTTATTGAAGAATAATAATCATACAGAAGAAGAGGCAAATTGCAAGTACCTAATAATTTTCACAGAATGAATACATCCATGTTGCCAGCAGCCAGATATTTTATAAAACTCTCTAGCTAGGCATGGAGGCATGTGCCTATAATCCCAGCTACTTGGGAGGCTGAGGCACAAGAATCGCTTGAACCTGGGAGGCAGAGGTTCCAGGGAGCTGAGATCGTGCCACTGCACTCCAGCCTCCAGCCTGTGTGACAGAGCGAGACTCTCTCAAAAATAAAATAAATAAAATAAAATAAAACTCTCATCAGAGCCCACTTGGTGCTTCCTTAGTCACTTCTCCCCTCAACAGGGAAACCATTATCCTGACTTCTAACTTCAGATTAGTTATGCCTGCATAAGATTTTTAACAGCTTTGTTGAGATATAATTCATATGTCATATAATTTGTCCATTGTGCAATTTAGTAGTTTTTAATATGAGTTTGATATCACAGAGTTATGTAGCCCTAACCACAATCTAATTTTAGGACATTTTCACCATCCCCAAAAGAAAACCCATAGTCATTAGCAGTCACTCCCTGTTCTCCCTCACTGCCCTTCATCAGCCCAGAATAAGATTCTTATTTTTTTTCTAAGACAGAGTCTCACTCAGTTGCCCAGGCTAGAGAGCAACGGTGCACTCACAGCTCACTGCAGCCTTGAACTCCCCAGCTCAAGCAATCCTCCCACCTCAGCCTTGTGAATAGTTGGGACTACAGGTATGTACCACCATGCCTAGCTAACTTTAAACAAAAATTTTTTGTGGGGATGGGGTCTCACTATGTTTCCTAGAATGGTCTTGAACCCCTGGCCTTAAGGGAGTCTCCCTCTTTGGCGTCCCAAAGCACTGGGATTGCAGGTGTAAACCACTATGCCAGGCCCAGAATAAGATTTTTAAATCTCTTTTTATATTTTTCAGAATTTGGCATCAATAAAAACTTTATTCTTTTAAGTAGGTAAAAATGTAAATTCATTTATTTACAACTAATCAAATATTTCCAACAGCTAAAATTATAATATAGAATCTGAGAATCTAAAGAATCTAAAAGTCACTTCCTCCTTAATAAATCTAGTATTAAAATTTCCTATGAAAATGTAAATAGACTTTTAAATATTAATAAACTTTTCCATTTTGTATTATCTATTGCTGGGTAACAAGTCATCCCTCAATTGAATGGCTTACGACAATCATAAAAATCAAAATAATTAAACAAACTATTATAATAAACAACAAAATAATACAAACTTTGTATCATCTCACAAAGTTTCTGTGGATCACGACTTTAGGAATGGCTTAGCTGGGCATTTTTGCAGTCCAGTTGTCAGCAGAGGTTGCAAATCATCTGATGGCTTGGATGGTGATGGTAGGTCTGCCTCCAAGGTAGTTCACTCTCACAGTTAGTGTGGTAGACTGAATAACAGCCACACTAAAGACATCCCTGTCCTAATCCCCAAAATTTGTTAATATGTTAAAAGGGTTTTTGCAGGTGTGATTATATTAAGATCTTGGGGTGTGATTATATTAAGATATTGAGGTGGAAGATTATCCTGGACTATCCATGTGGGCCCAATGTAATCATGGGGATCCTTTTAAGAGGGAAGCAAGAGGAGTAGGGTGAGTAGTAGAAGATGTGAAGGCAGAAGCAAAAGGTTGGAGTGATACAAGGGAAGAAATGAAGGTGACCTCAAAAAACTGAAAAAGGCAAGAAAACACATTCTCCCTTCAGAGTCTCCAGAAGCCCTGCCAACCCCTTGACTAGCTTGGTGAGACTGATTTTAGACTTCTGATCCCCAAAACTGTAAGATAATAAATTTGTGTTGTTTTAAGCCACTGAGTTTGTGGTAATTCATTATAGTAGCAATAGGAAACTAACACAGCTGGTGGGTTGTTGCTGGCTGTGGGCAGGAGGCCTTGGTTTTTTGCCACATGGACATCTCCACAGGGCTTCTTGAATGCTCTCATGACTTAGCAGCTGGTTTTTCCAGAGCAGGGAATTCAAGAGAGCAAGGTGGAGGCTACAGTATCCTTCATGACCTAGTCTTGAATAGACCACTCAATATTGTTTCTGCAATATCCTACTGATTACCCAGTAAACCTTGTCCACTGTGGAAGGGGACTGTAGGGCATGACTTTGAGGAGACAAGAACCATTAGAGTCCACCTTGGAAGGGAATTACCACACACATTACATATTTTAAATCATATTGAAGTTCTAGTTTACAGAACACATTTGTGCCTTACAGGGTAGCCACCTTGTCTAGTTTCCATGCCACTAATGAGCACATCAGCCAGAAACAGACAGATATGCAATACAGGTGAACACAGAGACTGGGGCCTTAAGGTCACAGGAGTCCCAGCCTAGCTTTCCTGGCACCCTCTCTTTCCCCTGATTGCTGGCCTTGAGTTGGAACAATGTTCCTTGGGCACCTATAATATGAATTCCCACCAGCAGCTCCATGGACTTTAGCGTAGTCTGGATCTCAGAAAGAAGACCCTGAAATAAAGGCTTGCATGTGGGTAGTTTGTCTGGGAAATGAGTCCAGAGTGCAGGGGTTAGGACCTGGGAGAGTGAAACAAGAAAAAGGGAGAATCAATCAAAGGATGTGTTTACAAACTGGCTGCCATTATGGGTGACTGATTTTCAATCCACAGGACCTTCTCGGGATTCTTCTGAAATGTGTCTCAGAATGCTGCCACATAATGAAAAGGGGAAGCATTGATTCATCAGTTTTCACCTCCTGCATCAGAGATGGCTTTGTAGGCATTCATCTCCCCACACCTCCAGGCTGTGCATGCATGAGTGCCAAGCTGGTCCTCACTGGAACCCAAAGCCATGGAACCTGAGAAGTGTGGGGCAGGAAGCAAGAGGCATATGGGAGGAAAGCTGTCTCAAGGAAAGCTGCTGTCTGGTGGTACCTGAGGGAAGCTGCTAAGTCTGTGTGGAACTGTTCACCACAACAGTGGCTGAAGAGGTAGACTGAGGGGATTTGAAGTGATTTGCAAGTGCTGTTCAATATTGGCCCTTGGCCAGAATGAGTGGTTTGCAACTGGCTGGTGAAGGAGATAGATGTCCAGATGGCAGAGTGCCACCTTGGTCATGTGACCATGCAGTGTAGTTTGCAGAGTGGCAAGCACTATATGTTTCTCCACGCAGACCTCACTGTTCTCTCTCTTCCATGAGAAAGGAGAAAGCTGTCATTTTGCTCCTTCTTATGTCCTAAATGGTGTACTTAATGCCTAATGATGAGCCCTTTAATGTGGGAAATACTTACTATCACATTTGTCCTCAGCTTTCGGTCTTAATTACCATTTTTAAAGTTTAAGGAAAAAATCCTAACTATGATACTTTTAATAAGTATAAGCATCTGGGTCATTCACATGGTCACTACATTACAAAAAAAAAAAAAAAAAGAAGGTGCTTTTTAGTGTCCTAAATCTGTATTTGTGTCTAACAAGATAAATTATCATGGACTACGATAGCTTTAAAAAGTAGCAAAAAAGCTTTTGACCATTTTCTCATCAAGAAACTGAGAGGTGGAGTCCGTGCCCCCTCACTCTAAATCTGGGTAGAGTTGTGGCTCGCTGTAACCAGTAGAATACAGCAGAAGTGACATCCTGTGACTTCTGAAGCGAGGATGGAAGACATGAGGCGAATTCTACTTCATGAGCTGGGACATTTGGGAGCCAAGTCTGGCTACCCTGAGGGTACGATGCTGAGGAAGCTGATGCTGCATGGAAAGGCAAGTGTAGAGGCTTCTGCAACAGTGGCATCTGAGGTCCCCAGTGACAGTCAGGATCAAAGCACCTGTCTTCCCAGCTGAGCCCCAGATATCATGGAGAAAAGACAAGCCTTTCCCACTACACTCAGTCTGAATTCCTGACTCACAGAATCCATAAGCATAATATACTCGTTGTTTAAGCAGCTAACTTTTGAGGGAGACAATAAATTAAATGAAGGTCAAATGACATCACAGCACATTGTACAGATGGAAGACACATAAAAGTTACAGCCGTGAAAAGACATGGAAGAAGTGAATCATCCTAAAACACAAGGTATTACAGGCATGTTAAACTCCTTTATGAATAATGAACTCAATCATTTTTTCACACATTTATTTCAGCAAAACATCATCCTTTGCATTAACATTAATTTGGATTTTAGAGTTTATGTGGTTTTGTTTTTATCTTTTATGTAAGTTAATTTTGGTTCTTCAGTTGTGTAAAAATTATAAGGAAAATGAATTTATATATAACTAGTTAAAACTGACACATACAGGATACACATTACAATAAAAACAATTTAAGTCAATCCTGAAAATGTCTGCAAAAATATTTTCATTGAAAGGGTTAACATAATAATTATATTTGAGAAACACCACTTTTTACTATTGTGAGTAACCTTCTGCTTAAAAATTCACCAAAATACCCTATTGCGTATATTCTTTATAGTAAGTTCAAACAGCTCTTCCAATCCACACCCAAAATCATCTTAGTTTTTTCCTTCCTTTCATCTACTTGCCCTCTGCTCAAGCCCCGGTAGCTTCTCCCCTGTGCCCTCAGGAACTCCTATTCCTCCATAAAGACCCAACTCAAGTGCTATTTCCTCTGTGAAGTCTTTCTGGAATCCCCGCAGGATTTAATGCTCCCACAATATATCACTCAGGGCCTTGCAGGAAACACACGGCATGTTCCAATGGGTAGTTGAAGGACATTACTAGAAAGGCATTGTGACGTCTGAGAAACAGATATAGGTTGTGGAAGAAGCTGAGGACACACTCAGTATCCCACCTCACACTTTTCCTTTCCTTTTATCTGCTACCAGGGTCCCCACTGGCTGAACCCAACTAGAAGCCAAAGGGCAAAGAAATTGTGATGTTTAATTTTGTGTGTCAACTTGACTGGGCTAAGGGAGGCCCACATAATTGGTAAAACATATTATTTCTCACTGTTTTACCCGAAACAGAATAAGAATGTTTCTGGAAGAGATGAGTATTTGAATCAGTAAACCGAATAGAAAAGGTCACCTTCACCAATGCAGCTGGGCATCATCCAGTCTGTTGATGGCCACAATAGAACAAAAAGGCAGAGGAAGGAAGAATTTGCTTTCTCTTTGAGCTGGGACTTGCATCTTCTCTTGCCCTTGGACATTGCACTCCTGGTTCTTAGGCTTTCAGAACTTGGACTAGGACTTACTCTCAGAGTTCTCAGGCCTTCGTGTATGTGTGTGCATATATATATATATATATATATATATATATATATATATATATATACATACATACATATTTATATATGAGAGAGAGAGATTATACATTTTTTTTCCATAAAAGTTATGCTGAGTTTGTCTGCCTTCCTGCCTTTTCTTCTACCTCCTCCACCTCTTCTTCTGCCTCTGCCACCTCTAAGACATCAAGACCAGCTCTTCTTCTTCCTTTTCCTCCTCAGCCTACTCAACATGAAGGCAACAAGGATGAAGACCTTTATGATGATCCACTTCCACTTATTGAATAGTAAGTCTGTTTTCTCTTCCTTATGATTTTCTTAATAACATTTCCATTTCTCTGGCTTACTTTATCATAAGAATACAGTATATAATACATATAATACACAACATGTGTAAATTGACTGTTTATGTTGTGTTAAGTCTTCCAGTCAACAGTAGGCTATTAGTTAAGGTTTTGGGGAGTCAAAAATTATACGTGGATTTTTGACTGTGCAGAGGGTCAGTGCCTGTAATCCCCGCAATTCAGGGGTCAACTGCTTATCCTATTGGTTCCGTTTCTCTAGAGAACTCAGACTAATACAAGAACCCACTGATACAGTCATATAAATCAGCCTCCCCAAGGAAAAGCACAAAGGTGAGAAGGATGGAGACTGGATACAGGGATGTGAAAGAAAAAAAGTATCAGGACTTCTAACTCATACTTCAATGACATTCTATTGCTATGACCTGTTTTCATGAGTATTTTTCCACTGGACTATGACCCTGACATTGTTATCTCCCTATTCTCTGCACTTGGCAATGGGTTTGGACTCTTACTTTAGGTCTCCTAAATTAAGGTCTCTTAATTAGTGTTTGTTGAGTTAACGAATTAAGTTAATGAATTAGCAAGAGAATGACATGGATATGCAAAGATGTGTCCTTGAATGTTGCTCAATTTTATTATAATGACTTTTCCTTGTAGTTGGTTTATTTCTATCTGTTGAAATCAAACTCTTTTTTTCTTTATTAAGTTCTTGTGATTTTTTTCTAAGCAAAGCAGCTGTTTATATTGTAATTTTATTTGTTTAAATCTTGTTAATGAGACTTTAGTTATTAGGCCAGCTAGAATTACATCTTAAAACAAAGTTTGTTTTAATCTGATTTATTTTTGCATACATGATTGTGGAGCAATTTAATTTATAAAATAGGACACGTTTATGGCACATAGTTTTAAATTTTTCCTTCAGTTTTGTACTGATTTTTTAAATTCCTTTACACTATTTGTATGGATCTTGTCAATCAAATCTACTCTGTATAAGAGATTAATAGAGGAATGCTACATTATAAGCTTTCCAGTTTCCTTGAATGATTTTTAGTATTCTGTAACACTTTTTTGTAATTAAGATTTAAATACCCAATCCCTCAAGACTTGCCATACAGAGAGCTGTCAATCAAGAAATTGGCAGGCTCTATGAACTGCATGATGAAGTCTTTATCCCTACTCTCTGATGCCTTCAAGACCAGCTTTTGCGAGCTGATCCTTCATTTCACATGTCTTAGAACTCACTCACACTTCTTATGCTTGGAAATGTAACACACAAAGTGACAACGTAATCCACAGCTAATAAGTTAGCGGCTATAAAAATGAACATCCACATTAACTTGCCAAGCATGGAGAATAGAGGTGTTACACTGCACTCGTGTATATATGTCTGCCAGGGCAATAGTACATATGCCTTTGGAGATGCTTCTAAGTTATGCAGAGAAGCCGACAATAATTCTTGAACTTTGTTGTCAGGATCCAGTTTCATTTAAGAGCCAAACCAACAGCATCAAAACACTTGGCCATGATTAGCCACAATCCAGCCGGTGAGAAAAGCATGCAAAACTAGCCATTGGGTGGTAAACTTTGTGGAAATAAAGCTATCTCAGTACACTCTGTTGTGTCCTGGTTTAGGGTATATACTTTCACTGGAAAAATAATAGTAATGAAGAAGTTCTACCTTTTTTTCTGCATGTCTCTTAATTCATTACATAGTGAAATAAAGCAGATAGTTACTATCATTATTTAGAGAAAAAATGTAGACTAAAATTAATGTCATTAGTTACCATGTATAAAAATACAACTCCAGTTTATATATTTTATTTCCATTGAAAATATAAAATTGTAAGAGTATTTTTTAGTTGCAATGATATTTAAAATAATGCACTGTAAAATTAAGTAGCAGCCTAAAATTTGAATCCTACATCATAGAACCTAGCTCTGCCTATTGAAATCTTTTTTTTTTTTGGTGAAGGGGAGGCGGGGGAGGGACCGAGTCTTACTCTGTTGCCCAGGCTGGAGTGCAATGGCATAATCTCAGCTCACTGCAACCTCCACCTCCCAGGTTCAAGTGATTCTCCTGCCTCCATTTCCTGAGTAGCTGGGATTACAGGCGTGTGCCACCACACCCGGCTAATTTTTGTAATTTCAGTAGAGATGGGGTTTCACCATTTGGCCAAGCTGGTCTTGAACTCCTGACCTCAGGTGGTCCACCCACCTTGGCCTTCCAAAGTACTGAGATTACAGGCATGAGCCACCACACCTGGACTTGAAATCTAATTTTAAGTTTACTTATGCTGTTCAGTAGGATAGGATATTTGACACACAATGCTTTAAACATTTATAAGTTATTGATCTATACAAGTAATTTTAATGTATTATATGTATGTATATTGTTTTTAATAAATATAAATTATCTTAATTTTTTCTTCAATATGATTTTTAAAATTATGTAGGCTCGTGGTCACTTAAATGATGGAGGAGCATCTCAAGCTCACTGACTTGGGGAGCAAGGGTGTGAGTTAAGTGGAAGCAGAGCTGTGCGTTGGAGAGGAGAGGAGCCAGCATCTTTGAGCGCCTATTATGGCACATGTTTAACATTGCTTACTTTAGTGCTCACAAGAACCCCACCAGGAGGACATCTTTTATCCCTGTACTGATTTATATTTTGAGATTCAGGAAGATTAGATAAATTGCCCAAATTGACAGGGCTGGCAAACTGTAAAGCCAGGTCTAATTAAAAAGTTATTCTTTTTATTATTCCACATAATCATCCAATATACAGAAAGTAAAGCAGACTGTAATCTCTTCAAAAATAGAACCTCTGCTCAAAGCACTATCGTGTATTTTCTATGCCTGTCCTTATTCACTCATTCATTCATTTGTTCATTCAACAAGCCTGCATTCAGTGACTACTCTGAGCTAGGCACTGTGCTAGGCCCTGGGAATAAAATAGTGATATTTGCAGACTGCAGAGGATTGCAGAAAAGCAAAAAGAAAATGAAATATAGTACAGTTAGTGCTCTAGGAGGAGAAGGGTAAAGGTACCAGGGACACTCAATTTTCCAGATCTAGGAAGGCAACTTGGAGGAAGCAGCATCTAAGCAGAAGCTTTACAAACAAACAGGGACTATACAGGTGCAGGAAATTGGGAGTGCTCTCAGGGACAGCATTTGTGAAAGAGGATCCTGAATAAGCAAATGCCTACAATGAAGGAAAGGTCAGGACCAAGAAGGTGGCAGGGAGTGGAGACAATGTTGCGGAGGAATTTACAGATATGTTTAAGGGATTGAAAACAACAGAATCCCATTTGCATTTGAGGACAGTCTCACGGAGCAGAGTACAGAGAATTGATGGAGCAGTAGGAAACGAGGTGGGCAAGAATCCTGGAGTCAGCAGGCCAGCTAAGAAAAGTGCTGGTAACCTGCAGTCCTAAGTGGCACTAGCGACTGGGATGTGGGAAGGCCAAATCTGGTGACTGGATGTGATGGAGGGAGAACACACTGTAGGTTACTAGGAAGGTTTGTTACGTTCCTCAGAAATATTGCAAGGAAAACACTGAGACAACTGATACAGCTCAAATCCCATCACACAGAACCCCATGGGGAAACAATTCTTGTTTTGTTTTTTTCTTGAGATGGAGTCTCGCTGTGTCACCCAGGCTGGAGTGCAGTGGCATGATCTCAGCTCACTGCAATGTCCATTCCCAGGTTCAAGTGATTCTCCTGCCTCAGCCTCTTGAGTAGCTGGGATTACAGGTGTACACCACCACACCTGGCTAATTTTTGTATTTTTAGTAGAGAAGGGGTTTCACCATGTTAGCCAGGCTGGTCTTGAACTCCCGACCTTAAGTGATTGATCTGCCCACCTTGGCCTCCCAAAGTGCTGGGACTACAGGTGTGAATCACCCCACCCGGCCATGGAAACAATTCTAAATGACCACTCCCCAGTGATTAAAATAAAGATTTCTCATAAGTGCTAAAGTATAACTCTTCCATTGAAAAAATAAAAACAAAAACTGCAGCATCCAGAGGGAAAATCTCTAGTAATGAAATAATCAAGCATTTTAAGATGTTTATCTTTGAAGGGGTTGGGGAGTTTCAATCTGGCACCCTGGGATTGACAGAGGGGAAATCCATTTTTTCTCTTGAATGAAGATGCAGTCATTCTATGATTTTGCATTTTCTTGCCTCCCACAGGATGTGATTTACCCCTGGATTAGTGAGCCTGTTAGGTGTCTCCTTATGTTTATGCTGCACCATGCCATGAGCTACTAATTAGTTCCTTTATTAATAAGACTGTCTATGAGATGCACACAGACTGAAGAAGAGCATTCACTGTTTTGGGTAAGTCAGAGTTGTAAATTATTACTGTACCTGGGACCAAAATATAAACAGGGGAGGGATTACTCTTGGACATTAGCCAGAACCTTTTCAAAACAAAAATATTTCATATATTTCTTGGAGTTCTCATTATAACAGTCAGCCCAAATTATTATCAGCCATATTTCATTAATTTTACATGTTAGCACTTTTTATTCATGCGCAGGGTAGTTTTAATTTTCTTACAGTATTTCTCATGGAAATATTGCAGTGGACTAAATGTCTGTGTTCCCCAGAATTTATGTTGAGACTCTCATCTCAATGTGCTGGTATTTGGAGATGGGACATTTAGGAGGAAAATAGGTCATGAAGGGGAAGCCTCATAAATGGGATTAGTGCCCTTCTAAGAAGAAGCCGGAGAGCTAACCTGCTCCATTTCTGCCACATGATGATACAAGAAGTCCTAGTCTGCAATTTTAAAGAGGACCCTCATCAGAGCTGAAGCATGTGGGCACCCTGACTTCAGATTACCAGCTTCCAGAACTGTGAGAAATAAATTTCTGTAGTTTATGAGCCACCCAGTACATGGTACTTTGTTAGAGCAGCCTAAACTGACTACGACAAATGTACAGTCTCTGGGGAGATAAAGGAAGCGTTCCTAAACCTCCTCTACACAGTTTGCCTCTGACTCATAGAACACAGTTAAGAGTTGTTTCATAAAATGTTATCGACTCTAAGGCTTATGGTAAACTAATATAAATACATTCGTTTATATAAGTTACCATAATTATAAGGCTTCTATTTAATTACTGGGTACAAAATAACGTAATTATGTCATCAATGACTGATTTCTTACAGCATTTTATAGCTGTATTTAAAACAGTTTTGAGTTTATCTTCTTAAGTGTACTGTGCCACTATTCCAATGTCAATTTTATATTTGACATAATATAGACTGCATTGTTTTATGAACAAACCTTAACATATTAGGTTGTATTACATTAAATATTTATTTTTGTAGGTCAAAAATGGTCAAGGATCACCAGTTTCATATGGGTCAAATCTAATCTTTCCATGTATTTTTAAAATCCCTTTCCATTATCAGGAACCACTGCCACCCAATCATTAAGTAAAATGCCTAAAGCAAGTAACATCCATATAGTATATATCCCATATGTTATCCCCAATGTCATTTTTTAACTCTTGTTAAAAGTAGTTCACCAATCCCTAAGAATTAACTTCACACAGGGGTGCCTGGGTAGATTCAAGGTCCAGAAATATGATTGTGTATATGCTTGAGTTAAGAGTTTATGATTTGCATCATGCTGCTATAAAGACACATGCATACGTATGTTTATTGCGGCACCATTCACAATAGCAAAGACTTGGAACCAACCCAAATGTCCAACAATGATAGACTGGATTAAGAAAATGTGGCACATATACACCATGGAATACTATGCAGCCATAAAAAATGATGAGTTCATGTCCTTTGTGGGGACACGGATGAAGCTGGAAACCATCATTCTCAGCAAACTATCGCAAGGACAAAAAACCAAACACTGCATGTTCTCACTCATAGGTGGGAACTGAACAATGAGAACACTTGGACACAGGAAGGGGAACATTACACACCGGGGCCTGTTGTGGTGTGGGGGGAAGGGGGAGGGATAGCATTAGGAGATATACCTAATGTAAATGATGAGTTAATGGGTGCAGCACACCAACATGGCACGTGTATACATATGTAGGAAACCTGCACGTTGTGCACATGTACCCTAGAACTTAAAGTATAATAATAAATATATATATATATATATATAAAGTTAATGGGTGCAGCACACCAACATGGCATGTGTATACATATGTAAGAAACCTGCACGTTGTGCACATGTACCCTAGAACTTAAAGTATAATAATAAAAAAATATATATATATTTATAAAGAGTTTGTGATTTTCACTAAAAGAATAAAGACTGGTCTCTTTTACAGTAAATTCTGTGTTTGAATAAAACTTCAAAGGGCAATTGCTGAACAGAAATGTCCTATTTACTAATCCATGCCTTCCAAAACAAAAGAGAAGAAAATGCTACTGAAAATTGTCCACCAGCAATGCCTTCAATGGAGTATAAGAAAAAAAAACAGGCTCTTCTTGGGAAAATAGGAAGATCCATGAATTTTAATTTGAGAACCTGGTTTGTCCAAGTTTTATTTCACTCCCTTCAAAAGTGAGAATACTTTGGTCACTTCTCTCTCAAAGCAGCTGGAAGGCCTGGAGAGGACAGCAGGACCTCAGAGGCAGAGATGCAGGCACACTGGACCCTTGCACTGCTGAGATCCAAGAAGGCGGTCATATCTGCTGAGGACAGAGGTCTCTGAGGGGCTAAGGGATGCCATAATTTGCCACTGTAGCTAGAATACCAGGTGTTTCACAAAATCTTTGGGTAGAAACTCTTGCCGTTTATACCTTTTATGAATTATATTTATATGAAACTCTATACTTGTTTAGCAATAGAAGTAGCCTGAATTTCTAGATTTGTTCTATCCATATGTGCATTCTCAGTCCTTGAAAGCCCTGAGAAAGAAAAAAGAAAGTTTATAAATACAAATTAGACGAGGTAGTCCTTGCCCATAAAGGGTGTATATTCTACTTGGACAGAAAAGATGAATATACATGACAGAATTACAGAATACATCTCCTTACACAATTCCCCTCTTCCCTAAGGGCATTCATTATTACAATACACTTATATAGCACCTCCTTTCCAATAGCCCAAACACCGGCTGTGGAACAAACTGTTGAATAAATACTTGTCACAATCCCCTTTTAACAAGTGAGTCCATCTGGAAAACCAATTCAGGTCCTTCATTCTAATCAAGAGCTCTTCTGATTTTGGGATCTACTTTAATCTTTTTATGACAGGGCAATACTTCAGAAATTAGGAAAATAAAGCTGGTAAAAAATTATATTAATGACAATTTCATTCTCATTCATTAAGCATATCATGTGCCCTTGAGGTAGTGTTTTAGATATTCTCTATACCTCTTTGGTATTTACAATGTTATTTGCAAAGTGTTGCTCAAAAAAGACACTGAGGCAGAGCCTGAAGCAGCAACTTCCCTAGGTTACAGAACAGTTGGGGCCTCAAGTCCATGTTCCATCTACTACACCAACGTGTCTCTCAAATGTCAGTTACTAGAGAAGCCAGAGAATGGAACATGAGAATTGTTTGCATGTCCATGAAAGCTTGACCCACCCTTCCCACCCAAAGTTTTCAGTTTCTAGAAAAAATCTACAACAGAATTTTTTAATCTACAGGGAATTTTAAGTGCTCTTTAGAAAAGAAAAATGCACAATACACCAATCCCCCAGGATTTACCATCACTCCTCCCTCTGCCTGGGTCATATGGAACCGAGGATACTCTTTTATAATGTTTTGCTGAAGCTCAGGCTGTCTTGTCCCTGGTAAAGTTGTCCTCTCCCCTTGTCTCAGATCCTCAGAGGGCCTCCAGGACCTGTTGCACATCCCTCTTCTCTGTGAGGCCGGTGACCATCTGCTCATCATCCTTCAAACCAAAGCCCATTCATGCACAGCCATTTGGGCCACTGGAATGTTGACACCCAGTCTTTTCCTCTTCAAACTCCATTGCAATGTATTTTTAGTTGTGTGGATCATATTTTTCAACACTTGAGTCATTTTTGTGTCTCTGCTTATTTTCCTCCTATTTCTCCATGTTGTGTAATATTCCTTTGAGTTATCTTTTTCCAAGGAACTCAAAGAACTTGATGATTCAGCCCTCCACCCACACACCGCGTGAGGCAGGAGACTCTCCCCCTTGCTTTTCTGAGGTACAAAACTGGCTCAGGTACAGCTCTATTTTTCCAGCTGTCAAGCAGCAGCTGACCAGATTTTTTTCTACACACTAAAAATTGACATGCAGCAAAGTGTGCTGTGGTGTGGTAGGGTGAATACAGGGTCTCAGAAGACCACAAAGGCAAAACAGAATCATGGATCTCACAGAATAGCAAAGACCCTATGCAGAGAGACAAACTTAACAATTTTCATACGTCCAGGGTCCAAGCTAGCTGCTAGAAATAAATGGAATAAAGCCTAATCCCTGCCCATCAGGAAGGAAATGACACAATGAATCAGCATTTATTCACTCAGTGAGTCAGTAAACACTTAATAAGCAATATTATTGTGCCAGATATTAGTCTAGGCCCTAGGAGTGTATCAGTGAACAATAGAGACAAAATCCTTGAATATTACTGGATAATAGTAGATAATTATATGGCTCTGGAGTCAGGCCTCATGGGTTCAAATACTTGCTGTGTAAGACTGAGAAGAGTATGTACACCTCTGCACCTCAATTTCCTCATCTGCAAAGCAGGGATGATAAAGGTACCTACTGCATGGGGCTGTTATGAGGACTAAATGAACTATTACAAGTAAAGAGCTTACGGGAATGTCCAGCACCTAGCACGGGGTCCATGACTCTTAGCAATTATTACATTAGATAATTGCATTACAGAGGGATGAGTGCTTTGTTAAAAAGCAGTGAGGCACAAGTCTGTTTGAGAGCACAGAAGCCATGCACCTTGCTAGGGCAGTGGGTGCGCAAAGCTTCTTGGATGAGATGGCACTGGAGTTGCGATCATTGACTAGGACCTTAGCCAAATGAAAAACAAAGGGAATGAACTCCAGGTGGAGGGAACATTATGTTTGAAGTTTCAGAAGCAAAAGAGAGAGCAAAACAGAGATTGCATTTCAATTCTTAGAAATGAATGCATGCAGCTTAGTGTGTAGGTGGCGGGATGTTGGGGAGGAGCCATGAGAAGGAAGGCTAAGCAGAGATCAGAACAGGATAAGGGATTTGGATTTGATCCTGCAGCAGGGAAAGCCACTAGTTTTAAGCAGGAAAGTAATAAAGGCTGCCATGGAGAGAAATGACAAGAGGAGAGGCCAGTTAGACGGGCTAGGCGATGACCTGGTCTGGAAGAGAGGAAGGCCTGAGCAAAGGTGGAAGAGAGACCATAGAGAGATGTAGACAATGAAAAGGGAGATTAGAGAGGTCTGTGTGTGGGATAAGGAGCGAGCAGGCATCAAAGAGGACTCCTGGGTTTCCGGCTTGGGCCATGTGGTGGTGATACTCTCATGGAGGGAGAGCATGATGCAGAAGGACCTAATTTGGTGACTAGTGGGTAGGGGAGTAGTGTTGGTAATTATTAACCCTCTCTGGCTAAATTAGATTTAATAGGCCTATGAGTCATCCAGATGGGGACCTTCTGGAGGCTCAGACTCCAGAAGAGAGATCCCAGCTAGAGAAATACAAGCAGAAACCATCAGCATAGAGATACATTTGAAGGCTTGGGAGTAACTGAGATGAGTCAGTTCTTATCTCATTAAATCTCTGCAACTCTGGGAAGAAGGTTTTTAAAAAACAGCCAAGGGCACATAATAAAGGTTTTTAAAAAACAGCCAAGGGCATATAATTGGATTGCAGACCCAGGCTTGTCTAACCGTAAAGTCTTCGCTCGTTTGTCTTCTCCCTACGGCCTTGCAGGTGGCCTGGTGAGTGGCTGCAAGAAGCAGCTGTCTCCACGTTGCCAGCTTTGGCACATGCCTGAGTTTACTCCATCCCAGCACTGGTGTAGTTTCTAGAAATACAAACGATAGAGCATGGCTGCCACACTCAAAGCAAGGTCAGAGAGACAGAAACTTAACAGATCATTTTAATAAAATATGCTCAAGGCAGTGAAGGAGATGGGAGCAGGGCACACCTTTGGGACAACTTTTGAGAATCAGGAAGGGCTTCTCAGCCTCAAAAGTCCTGATAAAATGCATACGTCAATCCTATCAACCTCCATCAAGTCTGTATATCAGAATAGATGAAAATTTTCTTTTTTAATAAATTTTATTATGTATATAAAAGGTATACAATATATTATGAGATACATACATATAGTGAAATGGTTACTCTAGTAGAACAAATTAACATATCCTTTCATCTTACATAGTTACCAGTCCCCATCATGGCAAAAGCAGCTATATCTAATCCTTCAGCAAAAATCCTGAATGCAATACACCAGTATTAACTAGCGGCCTCATGTTGTATATTAAATCTTTCAACTTGTTCATCCTACATTTGCTACTTTATGTCCTTTGACCTACATCTCCCCATTTTCTCCCCATCCCCAAACCTGGTCACCACTGTTTTAGTCTCTATCTCTATATATTGCATGCTGTCACTTATATATGGAATATTAAAAAAATGAAATAGGTTAGAATAGATGAAGTTTGATAGCAGAGAAAGGGAGGAAGAGGTTGGGCCTTTGGAGGGGGACTGTTTGGAAGGAAATACTACAGAAGGGGATTCTTGGCATAGAAGAGACATTGAAAAAGAGATGACAAGGCCTAGGAGGGAAACAGGGCACTTACAGAATGGAGCCAGGAGGACCACTACACTCTGAACATCAGATCCATAGCCCAGTGAATTAATGTGGCCTCCAGGAATTCTAATCTCCTCCCTCAGCTTCCTCTGAAAAATGTTTATGTGGGGTTGGGGTTGGGGGCAGTAAAGCCTAATTATCTCAGACTTAGTCTTGTGTTGTTTGGCTAGAAAGCTCAGAGGGATTAATAACTGTAAACTGGTTTGTAAACTGTAATCCTGGAGATGTCCCTGATTTGTTCAAATTGATATTCCCAGGACATTTCTTGGCATAGTAACTTCTCAATAAGTATAAGTCATCCTTCAGCTTCTCCTGAGACCACTTTTAGTGTATCTGCGAACATACTAATGTGAATACTACAGTGGATATATCAGAAAGTCTTAAATATAAATATATAAATATTTCTAATGAAATCCTCAAAAAAGTAGACATTTGAGCATGGGTGTTTTTTCTGGTCCCCATCAAAGTAAAGCTTTCAACCACCTCAGTAACAGGGTTTTTATGTGTAGGATTTCTTTTGAAAGACATTGGCTAGGTCTTTTACCATCTTCCTGCATTTCCGAGCATCTTTGACTATTATGGCTACTGTAGTCAAATAGCAGAGACACATCATCTGAATTATTAAAATAGTGTGGCTGAAAAGGGTGAGATAAATAATGGTAACACAGCCGTAGGGGTGGTTGAAAACAACAGAGACCGATGAATGAGACATGTTTGTTGCCAAAACACTGGAGTGGAACAATTATTATCAATGGTGTCTTAAATGTGTAAGACCTTCCATGGCTGCATCAACATTTCGCATTGTAGAAATAAATGAAAACCACCCAAATGAGAACAAATAGGGTTATTTTTTCAAGGTTTACTGTAGCAAGGGAGTTAGTCACCATCACTTAGCATGTGGCAGAGATTCAAAGGCAGGAAGGGCAGGGGGAAAGATTTGTAAACAGGAAAGGCTTCGGGTGTGCTCGGATCAAAGCCTGTTGGCATAAGAAACAGGAGGTAGGCTAACTAAAAGCAGGACATCTGACGAGACTGGTGTGGGGAGCATAGAAATCTTTTTCTGGTCCTGAGTTAGAAGCAAAGTTTACAATCCTGACTGTTCTGGGCTGATTGCAATAGAGGTTGTGGGGCAGAGTCCAATTGTCAGGTACAGTCTGGCCACTGACTGTTTGCATATTCAGTCTCTCAGCATTAAGATTTCAGAGATGAGACTGGGTGTGGTGGCTCATGCCTGTAATCCCAGCACTTTGGGAGGCCAAGGCAGGCAGATCACTTGAGGTCAAGAATTCAAGATCAGCCTGGTCAACATGGTGAAACCCTATCTCTACTAAATATACAAAAATTAACTGGGTGTGGTGGCAGATGCCTGTAATCCCAGCTACTCGGGAGGCTGAGGCAAAGAATCACTTGAACCTGGGAGGTGGAGGTTGCAGTCAGCCAAGATCACACCACTGCAGTCCAGCCTGAGCAACAGAGTGAGACTCCGTCTCAAAAAAAAAAAAAGATTTCAGAGATGAGCTTTCCCAGAATGAACTCAGTATTTCTATCATGTGCTGGAAGCAGCACTCTAAAAGAGCAGTGATACTCAGCTGATCCTGAGTCACTGACACGTTCGTGCTGGAAGTGCATGTGTCTCCAGAGCATGCATTCTAAATAAGGGCAATATTGCCCCCAAGGAATGAAAATTGGTTATTGAGGGCAAAAGCATCACTCTCCCTACAAGTGAAGCACAGAATATATATATATATATTCTAGATAGTGCATAAACATAAATACAATATAGTATATCTGTGGTATTAAAATTTCATGGAGGATGAGTAGGAGAAAAAAAGTTTGAAAAATGCTTGGGTCAGGGAGGTTAGTGTAGAGAATAAATTAAAAAAAAAAAAAAAGAAAGAAAGAAACCCTGAGAAACAGCCTGCAGGACCTATATAAATACTTCTACCCAAAACTATATTTTTCAGCCCAGAAGCCAAAAGCAAATCTGGACTGCATTTGCCTTGTAATTTCTGGTTCTCCAAACATCTTTCCAATTGGTTCTCTTTCTATTTGAGGGACTACAACTATTGTCATTTCTTCTCTCAAAGCATGAGGAATCTCACCAGAATAAAGGTATTATTTGCATATACTGTAGCAAAAGCTACTATGAGGTGTCACTAGGAAGACCCAACTTCCCATGTATTTATTGTTTTCCCTCTTATATCTCCTTTATGAAGAGCAACTCAAGCAGCAGAAACAAAATGCCAGTTCAAGAGAGATATGATGTGAGTAGTTAAGTCATACTCTGCCATCTTGCCAAGAAAAAGGGGAGTCCTAGATGAATAATTTTAAGTTCTATGTTTAATTCACTAAAATTACATTATAAGCTTTAGATTACTCTGGTTAAAAAAAACTTTACACTGAAAAATGGTTAAGATGATAAATGTTATGTGTATTTCACCACTATTTTTTAAAAAAGAAATGGATGACAGACATTTTTCACTCTAATCCAATAATAAGCATGAACTCTTTTTTCCTTGATTATTGTTATTCACAAATCAGCACACATAAAAATTAGGACGTCCTCTTACATATGGTTTTCTGATTATGTGATCCACCCCTCAAGAAAAAGTAAATGTTCCCTGGCTTGGCAAATTAGCTGTCTCTTTTTAGTATAGTTTGAGGCCTGCCTCCAGCCCTGTTCTTGTCCTTGCTACTGGTCCTTGCTATTTCTTTCCTTAAATCATGGCAACTACAGTGCAGCCCCACCACTCCACCTCTGAACCCAATCCCTGTCTTATAAACACACACTACTGAATGAGTGAAGGATGTGCACACCAGCAAAAGGAAAAATGGACAATATCCACGCTGACTCCAGATATGCTCTCAGAGTCTGCCATGCTGTTGGCACAACCTGGCCACCCTGTGGACTGCTAACTTATGCTGGTGCGCCTATTGCCAATGGGCATATACTTGCTACCTTATGACAGGCTATTCATCTTCCTACTAAAATGGCCAATGTTCATTGTCCCGCCCACACTAAGGACACTGATAGTGTATCTTAAGGAGATGATAGGGCAGACAAGGCTGTTAACTATGCAGCCAAAAACAGGCCCCCTGATCCTTTTTCCACCCAATTTATAAACTTGCCTTTATCTTTGGCTGATGTTAATGATCATCAGATGGGACATATAGACAAGTGCAGATACAGGATGATTAAGGTACTAAAAGATAATTGGGATCTACAGTTGCCCTGGGAGCACTATTTTCTAGTGCATTACTTGTAACTCTCACCAAATCTCTGGAGGAAACCAACATTCCTGAGCAAGTTCTCCAAGGCACACACTTCCCTTGCAGAACTCCAGATAGACTTTATAGATTCACTTCCAGCTTTAGGCTTTTCTCTCTGTTTGGTTATTGTCTGTATGTGTAATGGGTGGACTGAATGCTATTGGACTAGACATGCTAACACCACAACAATGGTGGAGAAATGAGTAACAGATTATTCCTTGCTTTCGCATCGTTTTATGGACTGAATCAGACTAAGGAACTCATTTTACAGCAGAGATAAACCACTTGCTTGCAAAAACTCCGAGGTATTCACTAAAATTTCATACCCCATACTATCACCAATCCTGAAGGCAAATCTAGACATTAAATGGACTTTAGGAAAAGTTTTTAGAGAAATTGGACTTAAATTGCCAGAAGCATTACCTCTGGCCCTTATAAAAATGCAAAACACTCCAAATAGAAGATACAGATTAACCCCTTTTGAAATAATGTTTGGCTACCCTATGCCTACTGGCATCTCTAAACCTTCCAATTCCTAGGTTGAATAGACTCTATGTGGATTTAAGTAAACAATGTGATGCTGTGTCTAGCTATGTACAGGCACTCACTGTTATACTAGGAGCATATCATCATCAGGTAAAAAGGATGTGGCCTCTGCCAACTGACAAGCCTTGCTATCCTTTTCAACCAGGAGACTGTGAGTCCATCAACATTTTTAGAGAAAAGCACCCACTGTCATTTCACTGGGAAGGCCCTTATGAAGTATAGCTGAATACCTATGCTGCCATTAAAAGAAAAACCCTCCTGGGTTCACACAAGCGACACCAAACTAGATCCTGATCAGCACTTCCAAGTCAATTGAAGGATCACCCCTACAGGTGACCTTAAAATAAGGATTACCAGGGCTAATTCCCTGGCCCCAGAAGCAGATGGCATTTTTTCAAAGTAGACA
The DNA here is from genome assembly GCF_028885655.2 of Pongo abelii. NCBI lineage: Eukaryota > Metazoa > Chordata > Mammalia > Primates > Hominidae > Pongo > Pongo abelii. The sequence continues at coordinate 64,569,121 of NC_071996.2, read as the reverse complement.
GCTTTTCCCAAGACCAGGGATGAAGAAATTTTACTCCCACCTATTTTATCCCCCTTTTAGGTCTCCCTAATACTCTTCCTGAAAACAAACAAACAAACAAGCAAACATACAAAAATCTCTTTTTTGGTGACAAATGCTTCCCGCCCCCATTTTTTGGTAGCCTACTTTAAAAGCTGACTGAAGATTGTCTCCCTCTAACTATTCTTCCTCTGCTCCTCCACTATGACCTTTCTTCAAACTGTGTCTTGCTCTCATTAGCCCTCACTATTTTTCCAACAGGTCAGGCATAGACTCAGCATCCCTTTGTACCAGTCTTCCAAACCCTGGCTCTGATAACCAATCAGTCTGACCATTGATTATGTCAACATCTAGATTATGCAAAGAAAAACCCTGAACTTATTTTTGTTCCTGCCAATGCAAGTGTCCAGTGGATCAAGTTTGGAGAATGAATGTATGTCAAGGTATGGCATTCACCACCTAGCCAACAACAACACATTATTTTTCCTTTCAGTGAGTCAGTTGGACACAGAGGAATCTCTGTAAGAGCTCGAAGACTGTCCTTGCTCTAGTAAAGTCATTAGAAAGGAATTTTTCCCTCTCCAGTATAAGCAGGGATAACGCTGGACTTTTCTTAAGTAACATACCAATGAGGCATTGCAGTCAAAGCCTGTGGTTTGATTCCACTCATGGCACCCTTAAGCCTTTCACGAAGGTCATAAGCAGTTCTGACACTGACTCTTATGGTACAAACACTTGCCAAATCACCAGATGTTATACAAACTTCCAAAGTCAGCCTTGTGTAACTTGGGGAAACTTATTAGGCTAGCAGACACCAAAGATTACAAATAGATTGATCAAAATTCTAGACTGACTTGGCTTAATAATATTAAGCCTTATATGTGCCCAAACTGAACTAACGGCCTCCTGTATCAGATATTTCACAACCTTTTGCACTCCTATGGTCTGACAGAATTCATGGAGGATGGAGATGAGCAGATGTCAATATGCTAGAAGACAAAGTGCAATAAACCCCAACCTGTGGTGTCACATATTCCACTCTGACCTTATTTGTGAACAATACTGGCCTTTTTTCTTGTGTGGTAACAAGGTATGTAAAGGATTCCCACCTAGATGGCCTGGGCAATGTGGACTCAGATATTTAACACATCTGTCTCCAGGTACCCTACTTTAAATGCTAGCCAAATTACAAACTTGGGCTCTTTTGTTTTATAAAGTGGTACCACACAAACATACTAGATGTACTATTCAAAACTCACTTTTATATCACAACTCTCAGTTCTTTTCAATATTGAGAGCTTCTTTCCCAAGCATTGGAGTTTATGAGATTAAAAAAGCAATTCTAAATCTTTCCATTGTTATAGAATGAGAGCTCAATATTTCTATGAAAGCACTGAAAGCACTCCAGTCAGAAGCTGGTATGTAGTCATGGCTGTATTTCAGAATCCCCATGTCCTGGATGCATTGACAAACACTGGAGAAGAATACTGCTTCTATGTAAATCCTTGGGGACAAATAGAGCCTAATCTGTACCATTTAAAAGACAAGACAAATATTCTTCATCAAATAAATAAGGCTAAACCATTTTATTGGATAGAACTTTTCCCAGGATTAGGAGGCTGGTTTAATGGAGTGTGGGAAGCAATGTTTAGATTGGTTGTTTTCTGGTTTGCAAATCCTTTATGACATAGCTACTAATTTGCCATTTCTTTCCATAGCCACCACCTCAGCTTTTAATGTTGGAAATGTCTAGTGAAGTTTCAGACAGAGGAAATGAAGGAATGAAGGACATGGCATCCCAAAATATGCCAAATTGGTATATTGATTATTTCAAGTTGAAAGCATTGGGAGAATTGTAGCCTTGGTAAGGGCTAGTTGGCCTGTCTTTCCTGCTTGTGGCAAGCCATAGATTCCTCTGGGAAGAATATTTCTTGCTGGAGAAAGAAAATAGAAATATTTCTTACTGTGGGAGGAATATTTTCTTACTGGAGCAAGAAAATAGCCCTTGTCAACAGAGACTAGGGATAGGAGGCTGCAACGAACCTGAATAAATATACTTAATGAAGTAGTCCTTATCTTCCAAAAGGTTTACATCCTCCCCTCATATATCTCCTAGTGACTCCCCTAGAAATGTACTGCTCTTAGTTAGATTCCCTTTGTCCTGTGATTTCTTCTCAGATTTGTCATTCTTTGTCTAAAAAGTATGAAATTATCTTGCTTTGGCCACTTCAGACTTCAATCTCTTATGAAGATCCCCATGTACATGAAAAATCAACAACATCTGTTTACTTTTCTCTTGTTAATCTGCCTGATATCAATTTGGTTTCTAGATTCTGATCTATGGCTGAATCTAGAAGAGCTACATATGAGCTACAGGACGGCTGGAGGTGATCTCTGGCTCCCCTACCCTGCCACCACATCTAGCCCATGTTCACAGCTTGGAGAACACTAAGGAGGAGACGTCATTGTGGCTACAGACACTTTGTGAGAATCAGGCTCCACGGGTTTTAAACACGTTCTCTTCATTAAGTCATATTTTTTTTCTTAAGTCAGGGGCTAATATAAGCAAATTCTCCAAATTAAAAAACCCACAGAATATCCAAAAGATACCATCCAAACAGGAGCACAAAAGTGCCCTTACCCCTTGGCTGGGTTCTAGTCTAAAAGGTAGAAAAAGCGCTCCTTTACAGAGTGCTGAGTGCTAGAAGAACCCCTCATTTGGTATTACTGACAACTGGGGCAAGGAAAGCACCATGACCATAGCTGAGAAACAGTTTTTAGAGTTATATTTTAACAAGAATAAATAAGCATGGTTTACATGCTTGTACAACAAACTTTGCAGACAGGCACTTACCCAATTAATTTTCTAACACCAAGAGTTTATTGACTGTCCCCCCAATTTAAGTTCTTTCCTTTCTCATTCCATCCAACAGACACTATTGCCTTTTTTTTTTTTAATCTGAAGTATAAGTCTGATTGGGTTTCTTTCCCAGGTAAAATTTTAGTGGCTCCTTGGTATATACTGAATATTGAACTTAAGACAAGAATATGTCCATGACCAACTTTCATTTCCCAATACTTTCTAGAATGCTCTATATCCTGGCAAAATGAAAGTAATACATATTTCCTAAAGATCTTCCAGCTTTCTTACTCAAGCCCTTATATGTGTTATTTCTTGGGCCTGAAACTTCCTTTCATCTATCAAAATCTATAGGATGATCTAGCTAGCTAGTTTTCATCTATTAATACATATCTCTTGGTAGAAATAAATTTTGTTAAAGGTTGGTTCAACCTGGAACACAAGCAGGGTAATCTTCCCAAGTATGGTTGGTAGTGAAAAGACAAAATAAAACAGAAACAGATGGTGAAGATAACCTGGAAGATATGAGACTTGATCTTCAGTCCAAAAGAGGTGAAATGTGGGGTTTGACACTAAGGAAGTCATTCCCACACAGGTAGAGCAGCGTTCTCTGATTAGGTGGAGGGCAAACATTCACTGATCAAAGGAACAAATAAGTACCTTTGTATTGTCCTTTACTTATCCTTCAGAACTGAGGGCAAGAAGTAAATCTGTTCCTTTCCCTCCTTGTTCCCCCGCCATACCTCACCTCACCACCCTCCACCCTGCCATCTCTCCACATATGAGATCCTATTTCTTTCTGTCTTCTAGTTGCAGCCCCCAAGAACACAGAGAAGGATTTGATCTTAACTTTTCTTCAGTTATCATTTCATTTTTTAATTTATTTAACCAACAGTTACTGACTGCTAATATATTTAAGGCACTTTACTAGGCACTGGAGAGAATGATGGATGAGAAGATAAAGGAATAAAGGGAACGTTTCCAGTCTCCATAAGGAGACAGTTTAGCAAATAATAAGTACTATATGGAGTTGCCTGGTTATGTGGCTCTTTTTCAAGTTCCCCCTCCCTCTATCCATTCTCCACCCTTCTCTTCCCTGCATTGCACAGCCTTGCAGGTTGATCCCTGAATATACATTTGCTATTAGCCAGGCTCCTTAGCCCTCTGTCTTTATTGGGCTCAACAGATGTGAGGAACCAGCAAGATGCTGAAGGGAGAGAAGAGAAAGAGACTGAGGTATTTACTCCTTAAGCTTTTTATCTGCTCTGTTGTGCTGCAATCTGGCAGTGGCTGTAACCCTCCAAGGCTACAGTTCACCCTAGGTAACCCCAACTCCAGGACTCAGGTTCTCAAAAGCGGATATTGCCATAAACAGTGTCAGGAACAATACGATAATCAGGGCTTTTGACTTCTATGGTGGTGGCTCATTTATCACGAGATACTTAAGAATGAAGTCAGTAGGTAGCATTCTAAATTGTAGCTTGATTTAAATGATCAAAAGAATTCTAGGTGTGATGGGCAGAAATTTGACTTAAGTTTTCATGGTAGTAATAAATGGCCTCTCACCAAGTTCTCAGACTCAAACCAGTTAATAGACCCAGAAAACCTTGTTTGAAATGGAGGTCAGATCTTTTTCAGTAGGGACTCTGAAATGCTGTCACAGTACACACCTGACATATGACTTATAGCCAAGTTTGAAAATGCCCCTTGAAAAGGGACATTTTCAGACCTCCCTGGAGTTATTAAATATGGGCCCTGGGTCTATGCCAATTTTTATGGAGTTAAAAACATCACTGTTGTCCTGCTTTATGTTGTTTCCAATTGCTACAGTAACAAGTTACCATAAACTGAGTGGCTTAAAACAACATAAATCTATTAACTTACAGCTCTAGAAGTCAGTCTGAAATAGGTCTTCCTGGGCTAAAATCAAGGCATCACCAAGGCTCTGTTCCTTCTGGAGGCTCTAGGGGAGAATCTATTTCTTTGCTTTTCCCAGCTCTTAGAGCCTGCCTACATTTCTTTGCTCATTTATCCCATGACCCAGGAAGGGACATTAAGGTAGATAGGAAAGACCAAGTGGGAGACCCTGGTACAGTCCCTGCACAACAACACGGAAAACTAAAATAATACTGCATCGCTAAGTGCAGAAATCAGTGCCACTATGTAAAAATCTGAAAGACGCAGAGGTGCTATTTCCCTCATCGCATACTTAATTAACTTTCCCATTTAGCTTGTGCAAAACTAGGGTGGATTATGGAAAATAACTCAGTTGCCATTTCAGATGTTTAACTTTACTGAATCAGACAACATGGACATCTGAGCTGTTCACCTGCAAACACTTTTTTCCTTGAGTCAAATTAGTAAGAAGTATCTAAAATAATTTGCCTTCACCTGGAAGGAACAGCAGTGTATTTTCACCATCTTATTCCAGGGCTATGTCAACTCTTGCTTTCTGTCATATTAAAATCTCCCAAGACCTTGATCATCTTGCCATCCCACAGACCCACATTAGTCCACTGAATTGATGACTATGCTACATGGACTTGATGAACAAGAAGTAGCAAGTTCCTTACATGCTTTAGTAAGACAAATGTGGACACAGGGTAGAGAATAAAATCCGTGGAAAATTTGCAAAGTTTCAAGGGATTCAGTGGTCTGGAACATGTCAACGTATCCTTTCTAATGTGAAAGACAAGTCACTACACCTTGTACATCCACCATGAAGAGGAGCACTAGTTGCCAGAACTCTTTGGATTTTGGAGACACCATATACTATGCTTGGCTATACTTCTCGAATCATTTACTCAGTAACTTTTAAGGCTGCATGTTTTGAATGGACCCTGAAGCAAAAGAGGGCTCTGCATGTTTAGGCTATAGCGCAAGTTGTACTTGGATCTTATGACCTAACAAGCACAATACTTATTTAAAATGTATGTGGCAGCCGGAGACACTGTATGAAGCCTCTGGCAAGCCCCAGTGAGAGAATCACAGAAGACATATGACTCTTAGAGCAAAGTCGTATACTCTTTGCCAATTTATTAGTTATCTATTGTTGCATAATAAATTACTTCCAAAACTTTAGGGGCCATCTTGGAGGCTGCCTACAATAACCAGTGACAATTCACTACTTAAAAAGCAGCATCTCTCTTGCTACTGGGCTCCTGTAGAGACTGAAAGCATGATCATGGGTCAAGTATATTAATTCACTAGGGCTGCTATAACAAAGTACCACAAACTGAGTGGCTTAAACAACAGAAATTTATTATCTCTCAGTTCTAGGAGCTATAAGTCCAAAATCAATAGATCACAGGATTGGTTCCTTCTGAGGAATATGAGACAAAGAAAGATCCACTGTGATATGGTTTGGCTGTGTCCTCACCCAAATCTCATCTTGAATTGTAGCTCCCATAATTCCCACATGATGTGAGAGTGACCCAGTGGGAGGTAATTGAATCATGGGGTACAGGTCTTTCCCGTGCTGCTCTCATGATGGTGAATAAGTCTCACGAGATCTGATGGCTTTATAAAGGGGAGTTCCCCTACACAAGCTCTCTTGCCTGCCGCCGTGTAAGATGTGACTTTGCTCCTCATTTGCCTTCAGCCACGATTGTGAGGCCTCCCCAGACATGTGGAACTGTGAGTCAATTAAGCCTCTTTCCTTTATAAATTACCCAGTCTTGGTATGTCTTTATTAGCAGTGTGAGAACAGACTAAAACAGTAAACTGGTACCAGGAGTAGGGTGCTGCTGTAAAGATACCCAAAAATGTGGAAGAGACTTTGGAACCTGGTAACAGGCAAAGTGATATGGACAATAAAGTCCAGGCTGAGGTGGTCTCATGCAGATGAGGACCTTGTTAAGAACTGGAGCAGTGGTGACTCTTGCTATGTTTTAGCAAAGAGACTGGTGGCAGTTTGCCCCTGCCCTAGAGATTTGTGGAACTTTGAACCTGAGAGAGATTATTTAGGGTATCTGGCAAAAATTTCTAAGCAGCAGAGCATTCAAGAGGTGACTTGGGTACTGTTACAAACGTTCAGTTTTATGCATTCACAAATATATGGTTTGGAATTGGAACTTATGTTTAAAAGGGAAGCAGAGCATAAAAGTTTGGAAAATTTGCAGCCTGATGATGCAATTAAAATGAAAACCCCATTTTCTGAGAAATTCAAGCTGGCTGCAGAAATGGGGAGCCAAATGTTAATTACCAAACAATGGGGAAAATGTCTCCATGGCAAGTCAGAGGACTTCATGCAGCCCCTCCCATCACAAGCCAGGAGGCCTAGGAGGCAAAAATGGTTTCATGGGCTAGGCCCAGGGCCTTGCTGCTCTGTGCAGTCTCGGGACTTGGTGCCCAGTGTCCCAGCTGTGGCTAAAAGGGGCCAATGTAGAGCTCAAGCCATTGCTTCAGAGAAGCAAGCCCCATGCCTTGGCAGCTTACATGTGGTGTTGGGCATGTGGGTGCACAGAAATCAAGAATTGAGGTTTGGGAACCTATGCCTGGATTTCAGAGGATGAATGGAAACTCCCAGATGCCCAAGCAGAGATGTACTATAGGAGCAGAACCATCACAGAGAACCTCCACTAGGGCAGTGCAGAAGGGAAATGTGGGATATGAGCCCCCACACAGAGTCTCCACTGGGGCACTGCCTAGTGGAGCTGTGAGAAGAGGTCCACCATCCTCCAGACCCCAGAATGGTAGATCCAGGGACAGCTTGTTCTGTGTACCTGGAAAAGCCACATATACTCAATGCCAGCCTGTGAAAGCAGCCAGGAGGGGGCCTGAACCCTGCAAAACTGCCGGGGCAGAGCTGCCCAAGACCATGGCAACCCACCTCTTGCATTAGCATGACTTGGATGTGAGACATGGAGTCAAAGGAGATAATTTTGGAGCTTTAAGATTTGACTGCCCTGCTGGATTTTGAATTTGCATGGCCCCTGTGGCCCCTTCATTTTGGCCAATTTCTCCCATTTGGAATGGTTGTATTTACCCAACGCCTATAACCTCATTATATCTAGGAAGTAACTAACTTGCTTTTGATTTTACAGAGTCGTAGGCAGAAGGGACTTGCCTTGTCTCAGATGAAACTTTGGACTGTGGACTTTTGAGTCAATGCTGAAATGAGTTAAGACTTGGGGGACTGTTAGCGTGGCATGATTGGTTTTGAAATGTGAGGACATTGGATTTGGGAGGGACCAGGGGTGGAATGATATGGTTTGGCTGTGTCTCCACCCAAATCTCATCTTGAATTGTAGCTCCCATGGTTCCCATGTATTGTGGGAGGGACCTAGTGGGAGGTAATTGAATCATGGGGGTAGATCTTTCCTGTGCCGTTCTTGTGATAGTGAATAAGTCTCACAAGATCTGATGATTTTACAAAGGGGAGTTCCCCTACACAAGCTCTCTTGCCTGCCACCATGTAAGACATGACTTTGCTCCTCATTTGCCTTCAGCCATGATTGTGAGGCATCCCCAGCATGTGGAAGTGTGAGTCAATTAAGTTTCTTTCCTTTATAACTTACCGAGTCTCAGGTATGTCTTTATTAGAAGCATGAGAACAGATGAATACACACTGCAAGCTTCTCCTTGGCTTGTAGCTGCCATCTTTTCCTGTGTTTCTTCACATCATTTTCACTCTGTCTCTTTCTGTATCCAAATCTCTCCTTTTTACAAGGTTATCAGTCATATTGGATTGGGGCCCACCCTACTGACCTCGTTTTAAATTGATTAACTCGGTCGCGGAGACACATTAAGATCGGTGCAGAGTTCGTCTCTGTAAGCATGGTCACCCTAGGAAGAATCCCTCCTCCTCTTCCTCCGCAGCGGGTTTGGGTGCAGTGGACCCGCAGTTGCAGCATTTCATCCAGGTAGAGACTCAAAAGCAGCACTTCCAGCAGCTGGTGCACCAGATGACTAAACTTTGTTGGGAGAAGTGCATGGACAAGCCTGGGCCAAAGTTGGACAGTCGGGCTGAGGCCTGTTTTGTGAACTGCGTTGAGTGCTTCATTGATACAAGCCAGTTCATCTTGAATTGACTGGAACAGACCCAGAAATCCAAGCCAGTTTTCTCAGAAAGCCTTTCTGACTGATCTCAGCATTATCTCTTTGGAAAAGGAAGGTAGTTCAAGAAATGAAGAGCTGTTGATGGGATGATTGAAGAAACAGCTATGAGAGGACTGGCTCCCATCTTTTGTTACTCTTGGGACATCCTGTCATCTGAGAATGAACAAAGACCAATTTTTTGTGTGTGAAGCTTAAGGGTCATATGTTTGCTTGTATTTTTTAATGCTAATCTTGTGAAAATAATTGGCAGGTGAATGGAAAACTCTATTTAGATGCACATTACTGTACATGGGACTATGCTTCTCTCAAAGCCCCATTAACTGCTTCCTATAATTTTGATAGTGGGACTACATACGTAAAAATCTCTCATTTGTGTGGAGTCATTTCGATTTCAAGGGGGATCCTTGTGTTTATCAGAAAGGGCAGAAGTGGGGGAAGAATAATTTGGTATCCTTATCTAGTGTTTGATTATCAATGTTGGAGAAAAATATCTGTAAGAGTGTTTATACAGTACACTTCAGTTTTCTTGATGATCTCCCTTTCCTATATGATGATTTGCTTAAATATCCATATTAAGTATAGTCTCAAGGTAGGGTAGGCAGCCTGAGAGTCTAGAGGTCTTTAGTTATAAAGGAATCTAGCCAGTGAACATAATTTTTATTACTAGACGGCCTCAAAGAAGAAATCAACTTACCCTGTATATCAGGGTACAAAAAATTCAATGATGTGCCTAAATAAGTTATAAAGATTTAGGCCAATCAGAAGCTAACAGCAGTTTCAGGTAGAGGTGCATGCCTAATGTTAATTAGTGTAGATTCCATTTACTGCATTCTTTTGATCACTGAAATAAAAGCTATATAAGATTCAAAAAAAATTGATTAACTCTGTAAAGACCCTATATTCAAATAATGTCACACTATGAAGTCCTAAAGGTTAGAATTCTAATATATCTTTTGGGGGGACACAATTCAATCCATAACACCAAGTAACAGCACAACCTAGCTACCCTAATGAACTGAGTGTTGCCTAATCCACCACATGATAAAATTGGGCATTTGCAGGAGCCTGCTATTATTAAGTGAAAATTATATCTATATGATAAAGGAGATAAGCCCACCAGGTCCATAAGGCACAAGAAACTCAGACTAGCAGAAAACTTAGACTCTATGATGCCTTCTCCCATTGCCTCAATGTCTCTCCCTCAGTGCACACCTATAGCTTCACAAGGAGTTTCCTATAACTAGGCAACAGATGAGGGAAAGGAGTCAACGTTATGCAAAGTAAGCTAGCACTAGCAATAAGTAGATGATCTGCTGCATCAGGGTCCCTCCCAGGGATGTCCTGAAACACAGCAGAAAGGGAAATCTTACTGACAAACAGAACTTTGAGCAGAACATCTGCTTTTCTATTTTGCAAGAAAAAAGAGATGGCCCAATGTAAGATCTACACTGACTCATCAGTGGTGGCTAATGTGTTGGCCAGCTGCTACCTTAAGGATTTGGAAAAAACAAGATTGAAAGACTGGTGACACAGAGGTCAAGGTGGGGAAGGCATGTGAGAGTCTCTTGAAATGGGCATAGGGTGTGAAGATATTTGCGTCTCATGGAGTGCCCTCCAGAGAACACACTGACCTGTCCCGTAGATGTCAGCCAGCCTCCTGCCAGCTTCCTTGGGGCTTGCTGAATGTACAATGAGTGCCATGGTGCTGGCATGGAGGTGAAGCACAGGCTTAACTCTCCAGACTTCCTTCGCTGAGGCTGATGTGGCTTACCAATGCTGAGTGAGCAAAATGCTGAGAGTGAAGGGCAGCACTGAGCCCCCTGTGGCACGATTCCCCATAGTCCGTGTTAAATGGCCTCTTCACAGCATCAGTTCACAGGGTCCAGTAACTCCATTGACTCACCTTCCTCAGCAGTTGGAAGAGGGAGAAGGAGAGTCAGTTTCAGCCTCTGGAGTTGGGGGTGAGTGAAGATACCGATGTATCACAAGCAACTAGTGGGCAAGGGGGAAAAGATGACTGAGTTCAAAAGCAATGTCTGGATTGGAAATAAAAGATGGAAAATTGCATTAATTCATAATCATGTGGTAATGCCCCATAGGACTCTGCATTCTTAATCTTTTACCTCTACTGACAAGAGAGGCTTTGCTTTTCAGCTGCAGTGAACAAGCTGAAGAGGCCTTATCCTCTTATCTGCAAGAGTGGAAGTAATCATAGGGGGGCCCTAAAGGCAAATGTTTACCTGTGTATTTTATCGTGAAAGTGCCAAGGGTCCAGACCTCACCTCTCTTGTCCCACTTTATCTCCAGTACCTAGAAGAGAGGCTGGCACATTGTAACCACTCAAACATCTGTGGATGAGTGGAATAAATGGGAGGATGTAGGAATGAATGAACGAACGAATAACCCTTTAGGGAATAATAGAGAGCTGGGGGAGGGAGAAGCCATACCTGATCTTTTATTCATCTCCAAAACCCTTGAAAAGACTATGAGAGGCCGCATAGAGTAGCCATTAAGACCTTGAACTCTTAATTTAGGATCTACAACTTCCTAGCTGAATGGCTTGGCCAAGTTATTTATTCTCTGTGCACAGTCTTCCTTCCTGTAAAACAAACACAGTAAATGCTTAGAGCAGCACCTGGGAAAAAGTCAAGTTCCACATAAGTGTTACTGTCATTATTTTTGTCATCTTGATGAGTGTGAAAGCCTGCAAGACAATCGGGAAATTCTCTGGGGAGGGTGAATCCAGATACTCAGCTTCCAAGGGCCATTCAAGAGGGAACAATCACCTTTTCTCTTTGCCTTTCATACTGCTTTAGACACCTCACTGCTTCCTAACATAACTTTCACTGGCAAGAGACGGAGGCCTGGGTTTCAGTTCCAGTTGCCAGCGGTGAGCTGTGTGAATTTGCCAAAGTCCCCTGCCCTCTCTGGGTCTCGGTTCCCTCGCCTGTCCACGCGAGGTTGGAGGAGCTGAACGCCAACGTCATTTTTAGCTAAGAGGGAGCAGGGTCCCCGCGTCGCCGGCCCAGGGTCTGCGCATCTGAGGCCGCGCGCCCTTTCCCCTCCCCCACGGCTCCTCCGGGCCCCGCACTCTGCGCCCCGGCTGCCGCCCAGCGCCCTACACCGCCCTCAGGGGGCCCTCGCGGGCTCCCCCCGGCCGGGATGCCCGTGCCCTGCGCCCCGCGCGCCTGCTCCCGCGCCGCCTGCCCTGCAGCCTGCCCGCGGCGCCTTTATACCCAGCGGGCTCGGCGCTCACTAATGTTTAACTCGGGGCCGAAACTTGCCAGCGGCGAGTGACTCCACCGCCCGGAGCAGCGGTGCAGGACGCGCGTCTCCGCCGCCCGCGGTGACTTCTGCCTGCGCTCCTTCTCTGAACGCTCACTTCCGAGGAGACGCCGACGATGAAGGTGAGTGCCGCGCCACGTACGTCCCCGGGGCGAGCTGTGGGAACCTTTTCGCCAAACTCCCCAAATGGCGCAAAAGCTGGCGAAACCGGACCAGGGACTCCCCTTAGGCGGAAGCCCCAAGGCCACCCTCTGACAGGTGAAGGGACGTCCCAGTGCTCTCGCTTAGCTTTCGGACCCTGGTTTCTGCTGGGACCCTGGCGTCGAGCTTTGAATGTCCCGGAGAGCCACTCACAGAACGCACGCCCGAACCCGGGCAGGGGTACAGAAACCAACACTAATGTGCTCTGAAGGCACAAGTTCAAGGGCACCCGTCTTAGAGAACTCCGACTGGCGCACTCCAGACGCCACCCCCACCCCCAGCCCACGGTCTCCCTCTTCTAACGCACTCCCACCTGCAAATCCTGCTGCCTCTGGAGCAGCCCCGACCCTCCTACGGAAACTGGGGCCACACGTTCCCTCTAACTGGACTTGATCTGCTCGGCTTGCAGACACCATGGAAGGTTCTCCTGGGACTGCTGGGGGCTGCTGCGCTTGTCACCATCATCACCGTGCCCGTGGTTCTGCTGAACAAAGGCAGTAAGTTTGAAACATTTGAAAAAGATAGTACAGTTGGAGCTCAGGTCAGGCTCCGTCTTACCACGCTAAGGGCAACGGGGGATTTTGCGTGGGGTTGGACCAGTGCCCCGAAGTGTAGCTGAGAAGGCTTCCCAGTTGTTGCTGCTTGTAGAGCAGCAGCTGGATTCACTTCGCGGGGTCTTCAGTGTTTAGGCTGCAACTCTTGCGGTTTTCAGGTCTTGTTATGTATAATAAATGCATGCTTCCTGAAATTAGGGAGAGTCGGGATTTTTAAAATTTCAATTTTAAATTTAATTTGTAAAGTTTTAAATTTACGTGTAATTTTTGAGAAAAGTTTTTGGGTGTGATCGGCAAAGGAAAAAAGGCAGTGTTTAAAGAGCCCAAAGACAGCAGTAAGGATATCTGAAATGGAAAGAGAAAAATGAGAAAGCAAGCCCCAAAATACAGTTTTGAGAAATGATGTTCCACAGGGAACCAAGACTGTTTTCCCTCAAGGGTGGTGAGAATTCAGTTGGAGGGTGGGGAGGCAGGGAAGTAATTATTTGACCAATTTAGCAGCATTACAGAGCTAAATAATAAAGCTTGTATACACGATAATATTTAAGAAGGGGCTGGAATCAGTGATGTTTTGGTGGATTCTTTTATTTAAGGACTTTCGTGTCTTTTTAGCTTGCCTAAGTGTATAAAACACTCAGATAGTGGAATACTCACTGTAGGATGCAAGCAAGTGAGAACTACTAGTTTCAGTCTCCCCTGGCCTTACTTTCCTTTTAAACACTTGCTTTCATTTCAGCATTACACACTATAAATTAGTCAGCCAGTTAAAGCATTCTCTCTGAAAGGTTTAGTCAACTGAGGAATGTATAGTCAGTGCTTGCATACTCAACGAGTCTTATCTAGATTTCAGGATGACAGTTCAGAATTAGTTTGTAGAGCTATGAAAACCATGCTTGCTGTGCAATTCAAGGCCAGGGCAAATGTGCCAAAGGTTAAATAACTGAATGGGTTGACCTACTGCTAATGAAATTTGAAGAAACCAGTGGTTGCTACTATTTTATACCATTAAATGACAGTCCACTTAAGCTTGACTCTTTCTTGTGGACTGTTAAAATATAACTATTTTCATAAAGCAACACTTTGTGTAAACCATACATGCAAAGCCTTGTGGGAGAAGAATGTGCTAGTCATACAATTGATAAATATAGGGCTTACAGGCTTACATTATGTTCCAGGCACTGTGTTAGTTGCTGCAAATACAAAGATTAAATTTTGTAAATATAAATATAAAGGCCCTGACCTCAAGAACTGTATAAGCTAGTGGGAATATGCAAACAAATATGACTTGTTTTACATATATATGTGTGTATGTGTGTGTGTGGATACACACATATATATAAATAGAAATAATCTGTATGTTTGTCTCCAAAACATCACTGAGGCATCACAGCATCGCTGGAAGTTTTGGTAAAACTGTAATTATCAGAACTTCCGTTAAAGCAAGTTGGAAGGAACACTGTACTTTGATAAGCCACTTGAGATGGCCAGTGAAATGGCCTAGGGATCTGAGGCTTGCTGCAGTTAACTCTGAGAATTTTGTTTTGCTAGGTAGGGTATACAGGCCGGGAAGAGCTGTTTTGCCATTTCTGCTAAATGGCACCTGGTATCTTCTCCAAATGAAATTTGAACACATTTCAAGAATGTTCTCTTGAGGAGGACTTCCTGAGAGACTCAACTTGTTTCCATATAACTACTCTTATGATTCAAAAAAATAACTTAGAGGTGCTTGAGCAAACTGCTCTGGAGGTTAGAAGGAACACTTCTGGGAAAGTCTCCCCCTCCCGGGTTCAAGTGATTCCCTTGCCTCAGCCTCCCGAGTAGCTGGGACTACAGGCACACACCACCATGCCAGGCTAATTTTTTGTGTTTTAGTATAGACGGGGTTTTACCGTGTTGGCCAGGATGGTCTTTATCTCCTGACCTCATGATCCGCCCACCTCGGCCTCCCAAAGTGCTGGAATTAAAGGTGTAAGCCACTGCACCCGGCCGAGAGACTTCTTATAACAGGTTTCTTTTGTGGGGAAGCTTGAATAGTTAACATCAATTTCTGGAGATAAGATATTCCAGAAAATGTGAATGCCCTGTGTTTCAACACAGAGACATGAGATCACATCCTGTGTTAGGGATCATAAAAGGATCCAGGGCCCTAGAGGAGGGTGGGAAACAGGCAAAAGAGTTTGATTCTAAGCTGAAGATGATGCGGTGAATGATGTTTTGAGCATGCCTGAACTGTTGGGATGGTGAGTTGCAATGGAGCAACACTGGAGGGGGAAGTGAGGGAAATGTCCCAGGACACTTACAGTACAGGTCAGAATTTGGAGGCTCCAGAGCTACTCAGAAATGTGAATGACTGGACTTCAGTAACTGGTTAAACAGAGAGAGGTAAAGGAGAGTGTGGCTAAGGGTACCTCTTGGACAACCAGGTGGAGATGTTGTTTCATGGCGGCTTTATTTATTTACCACTCTAGTTATTTCTCGTCTGTATTTCTTAATTTGTATGTATGTATGTTTAAGGAAAGAAGGGAAGTCATCTTGTTAACACTTCTGCCTTATCATAGGAATAAAGATAAAAGCTCAGGAATGCAGCATTTTCACTAAATCAGCAATACCTTTCCTGGGCTGTGCCACAATAAAGGTCAGCATTCCTTACAAAAAGTCAAAGTCATCACCCAAGAATTGCCCTCCATGTTGTCAATCAAGCTTTCAAGTAAACAAATAGAGTGAAGGAAAAAGGAAGGAAGTAGGGAGAAAGGAAATATAAAGGGAAGGGGAAGGGAAAGGAAAGGAAGAAGGAAGGAAGGAAAGGAATTTGATAGAAAAACAAAGCAAAGACCTAAATTATGTGGAAACTAAAGAATTAAATAGCCAAAAGGAAGGAGGAAGCCGTGAGCAAACCCAAGTTCATCCCCTGAGAGGTTGATTTAAGAGGTCAAGCATTTCCATATGAACTGCTTACTTTAGCAAAACTAGACATACCCAGAACAGGAAGGGGGCTAGTGAGTGGGGAGCCAGAGACAGAGAGAGAGGCTTAATACTATTGTCATATATTTAAGAATAAAAACTCCTTGAAGTCAGATTATTCATTTCACCAAGCACAATCAAAAGTTCATCCTCTTCTGTGTATATAATAAATGATTGTATGTTTTAAATTTTTTTCAATCATGCTACTATAGGAGGATATTGCGTATGTAAGCATTCAGTTTCCCCAACAATCAGTGAGAAATATATAAAAATACTTACATGGAACTGTAGAACTCTTCATGGCTTAGTGGTAATAAAATTGGCACGCAGCATTTATGATTCCTTTACATTATATTATATGCTGAAATTTGAAATATTTGGTTATTTGTCAAATAGTTTTATTATTATTGAATTTTATTATGGAAAAGAAGTATATCTCTTCTTTTGCTCTTTTCACTGCTTTAGTGGTAAATTTCTTCTATACCTTCTTTCAGTGGAAAGGAAATTTGACTGCTCACTCATCCATCAGTAATAAGAGAAAACCTAAATGTGAAGGAGACAGGAATAATCAGAGAGAAAAGATAGCATCTATGAGGTTTGCCTGAGGAAGCCCAGGATCCGTTCCAGGTTTAAAGCACAGAAATGAGCCTGAATGAAAGCTTTGTATGTTTCAGGGGACAATTTCTAAACAGTATGCTCTGTAAAAGCTGGAGTTGACTCCAGCTTGCTTAATTAACTATTGTCAACTTTGTGGAA
The DNA here is from genome assembly GCF_028885655.2 of Pongo abelii. Taxonomy (NCBI): domain Eukaryota; kingdom Metazoa; phylum Chordata; class Mammalia; order Primates; family Hominidae; genus Pongo; species Pongo abelii. Next base: position 64,552,426 of record NC_071996.2, on the reverse strand, counting down.
TGCTCATGAGGTCAGCAGGTTAGTCTTTTTCAGGCCAGTTATTTTGGGTTTTGCTTCCCTAGCCGTAGCATATGCCTTAAGTTTCTCTATCTTAGAAATCTCTGCCTCTCTTCTCAAAGGGGATCACGAAGAGAGAGAAAATGAAGACTATTTACCCAGTTGATGGTCAGAGAAAGACAGTATAAAAAGACTGGAGCTGGATCGTGTCTTTCAAATTTTATGACTTGAGAAATTACTGAGGCCCATGGAGAATGTGGCTGTAAATAATATGCAGGAGCACCTTGCCTGAGGAAGAGAAGGCATGCAAGCTACAATAATAGCCAATATGCATTTACTAAGTGCTAAATTTGGGGCTGAGGGCTTTCAATGTATTTTTCATTTAATCCTTAGAACGACTCTTTGAAAGAGAGGTACTACTACCCTCTCTATTCCTACAGAAGATTTATAGAAACTTTGAGAGGGTACTTTAGTTATCTGTAATTGTGTAATGAATTACCTCAGAACTTAAAACAATAAATATTTATTATCTCATCGTTTCTGTGTATAAGGAATTTTGGAGTGGCTTAGCTGGGTGATTCTGCCTCAGGGTCTCTCATGAGGTTGCAATCAAGATGTTATCTGAAAGCCTGACTGGGGCTGAAGGATCCCCTTCCAAGCTCACTCATGTGGCTGTCAGTTAGAGACCTCAGTTCCCTAGTGTGTGGGCCCCACTTCCCCACCATGTGGGAATTACATTATAATTTCATGACTTCTAATCTCTGTGTCGTAAGCATTCTGAAGAAGAGCCTACTGCGGATGCCTTCATTCCTATATAAAGCTGTATACAGGCAATGACTGACATCTCAAGCTTTTGAATGGTTCTGTTTAGTAGTATTAGTAGTAATAATAGGGCCAGATTTACTTACTTGCACTAAATTATACTTAGGATAATATGGTAGCTACTTTCCCTTAGAATGAAGGATCCAAGAGAGGAACTAAGCAGGAAGCTGAGTTGCCTTTTATGACCTAGCCTCAGAAGTGGCAGGTATACCATTCCTTATGCTGTGTACTATTGGTCACACAGACCAACCCTGATACAATGTGGGAGGGCACTACACAAGTGTGTAAATACCAGGAGGTGGAGATCATTGGGAACCATGATGGAGGCTGGCTCCAATGACTATCAAAGAAGTTAAGGAACTTGCTCAAAGTTCCACAAAGTTGGGATTCATACTCAGGCAATGTGACTCTACAGCTGATACTCAGTACTGTTCAACTCCGTATCATTCTGTCAGCTTGTAATCAAGTATAAAATCAACTTGGCCATATTAGCATAATTGTTATAACTTCTCATTTGCATAGCGATATTATAATTTCATGGCTTCTAATCTCTATGTGTTAAGTATCCTGAGGAAGAGCCTACTGCTGCTGCCTTCATTCTCATATAAAGCTGTATATAGGCAATGTCTGACATCTCAAGCTTTTGAATGGTTTCGATTTTTAATATTAGTAGTAATAATAGATTCAGATTTACCTACTGGCACTAAATTGCACTTGCTTTGCTTCTGATGTAAGTTACATTATTTCATTTGATCTTCACAGAGAAGTTCATTTTAGAGAGGTATATTAATATCTTGACTTTTTACACTTGAAAGTTTAGGGGTTTGCAAGTAAGTACTGGATCTTGGGAATCCAAATCTTTTGACTACCAACCTTCCCTGAGCCTGCTGGTTCCCATGAATGGCTAATTTATAGAAATGCCTTGGTGAGAGTTTTTCTGAGTTAATGTTTAATCATTACTTTGTGGTTGGATGCTAATCCTTTCATTGCTGTAAATCAATATCATGTAAATATTTTTACCTTTAGTCTTCACAGCTCCATTATGACCTCCAAAAGAGGGTGTGTCTCTCAATTTGAGAGTAACCTGAAACCATGAAATTAGAACTTCTGAGTAACTGTTTTATTTGCGAAGCATTGTATTGTTTTATATTGTTCTTCAAAATTGTAACTTCCTAGGACGCTTTTAAAAATTTAAAGATAAACTATGTGCTTTCTTTAACTGGGGGCATTAATGTGCACATTTCTTAATTATTTGGTTCAGTGAGGAAGCAAGTAGACCTATGAGTTCAGGGCACTAGAAGAGGAAGTAATGTAAGGCAGAGCCAAAGCCACTAGAGATTTTATTCATGGCACTCTAGGAGCCATGGTGGCTCAGGATGTATAATTGAGGTACAGGGAGTAGGAGAGGTGAGTATCAAGCAGGTCTTATCATCCACCCCTTCCCTGACTTCTTAAAACTGGGGACCCCAAAACTGAGCTTAGTGGCCCCTGTGGCCCTAATACCATTTCTGTGAGGCTGGAACCCTCTTTTCTTGTTTTCCTCAGTTGTTCTAAAGCCCACCCTGCTCAAACTCATGTCCATAAGTTTCATGGATGACTCTTATTTCTCTATTATAGTCTTCCATTATTTGATTCCAGGCATAAAACTCTTTCAGTATGAGATTTAAAACCTCTTCAGGGCCAAGGTCCTACAGTGGCCAAAGACAATATTTTTCAATTCAAAAGCATATATTGAATGCTTACTGCATGTCAAGTATTACCGAAGATATGGGAGTGGGGGTATATGGCTATTGAATGCTTACTGCATGTCAAGTGTTACTGAAGATATGGGAGTGGGGGGATATGACTATTGAATGCTTACTGCATGTCAAGTGTTATTGAAGGTATGGGGGATATGGCCTGCTATGATTGCATATTTGTCCCCTCCAAACCTCATGTTGAAATTTGATCTCCAGTGTTGGAGGTGAGGCCTAATGGAAGGTATCTGCATAATGGGATCAGAGCCCTCCCACAGGGGTGAGTGAGTTCTTGCTCTATTAGTTTCCATAACAGCTGATTATTAAAAAGAGCCTAGCACCTCCCTCTTCCTTGCTTTCTTTCTCACCATGTGATCTCTGCACATGCCAGCCTCCCCTTCACCTTCTGCTATAAGTAGAAGCAGCCTGAGACCATCATCAGATGTAAATGCGCAATCTTGAACTTTCCAGTCACCAGAATCATGATCCAAATAATCTTTTAAGAAAATAAATTACTAGCCTCAGATATTCCTTTATAGCAATACAAAATGAGCTAAGATCTAGCCCTAAGCAGTATAGATAATGTCCCTGTTCCACTGGACCTTTACAATCCATAGAGCAGGCAAATTATAGGCAAGTGCAGAAATAATTTCAGATGGTAACAAATGCTATGACAGAAATAAAGTGGGATGGAAAGGACTGGCAGACACAGAAAGGAGTTTCTCTCTTATTCCAAGTATGATTTTGAGCTCCTGGAGGATTGCAGCATGAATGTGACATGATCTTTTCACATTTCAAAAATATGCCTCTGACTCTTGTGTGGATAGTAGTTTGGGGTTGGTGTGGTTTGTCCAGGTGATTGCTGATGGTGGCTTGGAGAAGGATGGTAGCATTGGAGGTGAAAATAAGTTTAAAAAAAAAAAAGAAATGCAGGATGTATTTTGGAGGTAAGACAATGTGCAGGCATGTGAAGAGAGGGAAGGAGAGAAGGTAAGGATGGCTCCTTGGATAGCTGGCTAGATAGCTTAAGTGAAGAATTTCTCTTGCCTCCTGGTGTTTCCTTTTCATCAGAGGTTCCTCTGGCTTAACTCCCCTTTCCTATTGGATCAGCCTTCCCCTTTCAAGGATGTGCTCAGGAACACCTCCTACTTCATATTCACCCAGCACAGACTTGTTGACAGAAGGTAATTCTCCAACTTGGCAAATATTTATTGAGGATTTTCTATATGCCAGGTACTTTGTGGGTCCCTAGGGATAGAAAGACAATAGATATGGCCTTTGTCCTCAAATAATTGAGAGCATTAAAAGACACATAAACATTAACTACAATCAAGAGAGCTAAGTGCCCTTCTAGTAAATGATCAAAGTACTATGGAAGCACTAGTGACCAAATGATAAATGCTGTCCCAGGAAGTTTCTACATAAACAACCAAGCATAAAGCATTAATAATTAATGGGTCTTAATACCATCCTTCCAATCCTTCAGCCCCCAAACTGGCTCTGAGGCATGCAGTGTACCTCCGTGTCGGTCCTCATTGACTTACAGCCCCCTGATGCTGTATGAGGATTGTATCGGGATGTTTTGGGCTTCAAGGAACCCAATACCTGGCCAAAAGTTATTTGAATGATAGCGTTTTATTATTGTGTTGTCATTAGCATCTTTTATAATTGAAAGTGCAGAAGTAAAGTGGTTCTTGGGTTTGTTAATGTAATGGCCTGAACACATCAAGAACACGGGGCCTTTCTACCTTTCAGCTCTGCCATCCTTGGAGTTTTGTCTTTTGATCTCCAGAATGTCATCTCATGGTTGAGTATGGCTTCTGCAGCTCAACCCAGCACTTGCTCATACAGCTTTTTCACAGGGCAGAAGAGGATGCTCTTCCTCATTCATGTTCTGCTGTATCAGGGAGGAAAACCATTTCCATAAGTCCTCTGACCAGATGCAAACTTTCAGATCTTACTGGCTACATTTGTGTCACTTGTCTATATCCAAACCAATCAGCAAGGAGAATGAATTGCCATGATTGAACTAGACTAATCAAGACTCACCTTTCTCAGGCTGGAGAGTATCTTCTTTTGCTAGCACATGGAAGGAGAAGGGCAAATACCTAAGTTGAATTGAAAATTCTGAAAGACAGAAATCGGGGAGATGGCCTATGTAGGCATATCGTGTATTTGGTTATTGCTCTCTTTTCATTACGTTAGAAAGATTTAATTTTTCAACAAAAGAGGACAGACATCAGGCCAGCTGTGATCTCCAAAAATCTGGAGCTGTAATTCTCTCCTTTCCTTCTCCTCACTTTCTTTCCTAACTGGGTTTATTGCAAATCAGTGTGCTTTGTTGCTGCCTTTCTGATCTCAAGGACATTTTGATCTCAGCCCTTTCTTTCTCTTGGCATCCAAAGTGATCAAGAGGAGAAAATAATTGAATTGCAATGTTAAAATATAAATCTGAGATAATAGAGCAGGTAAGAAACATCTGAGGGGAATTACTGACAATTTACCTCTAGAAAATCCACATAAACTGTCATATTTCATCCAGTTCATAATAGCAGAAAGTGGCAGAAATAGTCAACATAAAATAAGATGGGCAAAATTTTTTAAAAATGGTAAAACTTAGATCTGCTAAAGTTAACCCAGGAAAGTAGGACTTAAAATAATTAATGGCCATAAAAATAAAATAAGTAAATAACAAAAGCAAAAAAAATAACCTCACAAGGTCTAGAAGCTATAATTTAATCTAACATGGGCAAAAAGAAATCTAATTGATGACTCAAATCTTTGTTTTAAAATTTCCAGGGAAAAAATTACTCTGCATGGTAATGATTTTCTTAAAATGAAAAGGATTTGGCTGTACCGAAAGGAGAACCCAGAACCCAGCAGCCAGTGGACCCTTATTCCTTCCTGGTAATCTGGCCCTATTTTCCCTGTCTGCTCACTCGCTTGCTCTTCTGGTGAACTATTCCAGGTATCTCCTCTCCACTCAAACTTCCAACACCTCCTCCGTATACTCATTCATAGCTAAGGACCTGGCTTCCTGTTTTGATAAGAAAACTGAAACCATTAGAAGAGAACTTCAATTCTCACCGGCTCATCAGTGCATTCACCTGTATCGGCTCCCCTCCCAAGTTAGGGGAATGAATGCTCAGGCTCCTACCCAAGACCAGGCCCTCTGTTCGTGCCCTGGGTCCCATCCCTTTTGCTTACTGAAAGGTTAGGCTCCAGCTGTCCCCTTGCATGTGGCATCATCATTTTTTCCATCTCTATTTGATCATGAACATGCAATAGTGTCTCATATTCTAAAAAAAAATAAGAAGGAAACTATCTTTTTCCACCCTCATCCCTGCCAACCTACCACTCCCTTTCTCTGCTCTCTTTACCACAAAACTTCTTAAAGAGTTTCTATTATCACTGTCTGTTACCCTTCTCCCTTTTTTTTCTCTTAAGCCCCCTGGAATAAGGGTTATCCCCACCACACCACTAAAACAGCTCTATTCTTGTCAAGGTCCCTAATCTCTGTGTTGCAGATCTGGAGTTGCTTCTCAGTCTGTGTCTCACGTGCCTGTCAATTAGTCATCCTTCTTCTCCACCTCCCCTCGGGGCTCTCACTCTCTCCTGGTTGTCCTTCTACCTCACTGTGCAGTCTTTCCCAGCCTCCTTAGGTAAACTTCCTGATGTCTTCAAGTTCTCACCTTGGACTACTCTGGGGCTCCATCCTAAGACCTTTTCCTTTTTCACCTCAGATGACCTCATCCACTCCCATGGCCTTAAATACCATTTACAACTTGGCAACTTTCCAATTTTATCTGCGAACCAGACCTTTTCCTGAGCTCTAGGTGCAGTATTCAACTGCTTACTGGACATCTCCATTTGGATGTGATATTGGCATCTCATACTGACATCTTCCAAAACTCTTTGTCTTCCCTTAGTACATCTTATTTCTGCAAATGGCAATTCTATTTTTGTAGTTACTGAGGCCAATATCAATGCAAGTTCTCCTCAACTCCTCTCTTTCATCCGCATGTCACATCCAATGTGTCAGCAGTTTTATCATGTGTATCTTCATATTCTCTCAGAGTTTGACCATACCTCGCCACCTCATCTCCTACTACCCTTGTCAAAGACACAATTGCCCTTCCCCTAAATTATTGCCAACATCTCTCTTTTTTTTTCTTACTTCCCTATGGTGTATTCTCAACACAACAGACAAGGTGATTGTGGTAGGCAGAATTCTAAGATGACCCCCAAGAACCCTCCCCTCCCCTCCTGTGTACTAATCTCTGAGATTGTGGATATGATGAATTTTCTTCCTGTAGTTAAGTTTTGTTATGATGCACAGTTGGCTTTAAGAAAGGGAGATTACCTGCTTGGGCCTGACTGAATCACGTGAACTGTTTAAAAGCAGAGTTTCTCTGGCTAGTCACAGAATAGGCAGTCAGGGGTCCCAGGCATGAGAAGGATTTAACATACCATTGCTGACTTGGAAGATGGAGGGGCCATATGGCCAGGAATGTGGGTCATCTCTAGGAGGTGAGAGCAGCCCTGGCTTGTAGTCAACAAGTAAATGAGAACTTCACTCTCACAACCTCAATGAACTGAATTTTGCCAACAACCTGTGTGAGCCTGGAAGCAGGTAATTTTTCCCCAGAGCCTCCAGCTGACAACTTATTCCAGCCAAAACTTTGATTTTAACCTCACAATATTTTGAACAGAGAACTCAGCAAAATGGGCTGGACTGCTGACTTATAGAACTCCAAGCTGATACATGTGTGCTGTGTTAAGTCACTAAGTTTGTGGTGATTTGTTACATAGCAATAGAAAACCATTAATAATATAGTGATCAAATTGTTTTAATTTATTATTTATTTATTTATTTTGAGATGGACTCTTGCTCTGTTGCCCAGGCTGGAGTGCAGTGATACAGTCTCAGCTCACTGCAACCACTGCCTCCGGGTTTCAAGAGATTCTCCCGCCTCAGCCTCCCGAATAGCTGGCACTATAGGCGTGCACCACCACGCCCAGCTAATTTTTTTTTTTTTTTTTTTGTATTTTTAGTAGAGACAGGGTTTTGCCATGTTGGCCAGGCTGGTCTCATACTCCTGACCTTAGGTGATCCGCCCGTCTTGGCCTCCCAAAGTGCTGGGATTATAGGCGTAAGCCACCATGCCCAGGCTGGTGATCAGATTTAAACATAAGTCAAATCATGTCCTTTTCTGCTTAACATAATTCATTGGCTTTCCATTGTGAAGGCTCCATGGCACTTGTTACCACCTAACATATGGCATTGCTTACTCATTATCTGTTCATATGTCTCCCCCAGTTAAAATGAAAGCTTCATAAGGGCAGGAGTTTTTCATGCTTTATTCACTGTGATGTCTCTAGTGCCTAGAACACTGAATAACACAGTAAGTGCTAAGTAAGTATTTGGTGAATTAAAGAAATTATCTTGGAGCTCAGGCAAGAAAATTTTTTAATGAACATTTATTAATATTGCTGTATTTCTGAATAAAATTCTTATATTTATAAACCACTCAGTACTAAATCAAGTATACCTACAATTTGTAAGTGCTAGCAACTGTTTGAAAAAAGACACAATATGTTCATCCTCATGGCTTATTAATAGTTTAGTTAAGAAAAGACTGTTAAAGTAAGTACTTAAATAGATATAAAATTACTTGATTAATTGGCAAATTGATACATTTAATTACTTGGCAATTAATTAATTGGCAAATTAATACAATTAATTACTTGATTAATTGAAAATTGGTATAGAAAATAAACATTTTAATAAGATTAGGAGAGAGAAATGAATGTGGACTAAGTAGTAAGGGATAGATCAAGAGGCATGCAGAGGAATAGTGGGAAAATGAAGGCCATGAATGTAGACTGTTTATTTGAGAAGTTTGTCCAGACGGCTTGGGGATGCAGCAGGATCAGGTAAGTATTTCTTTAAGATCGGTACACACTCTGCATGCTTAACCACAGAGCAGAAGTGAGCAGTGGAAAGAAACTGAAGATGCAGCTGGGCACAATGGCTCACACACATAATCCTAGGTCTTTGGGATGCTGAGGCAGGAGGATCGCTTGAGCCCAGAAGTTCGTTCAAGGCTTTAGTGAGCCATGATAGTGCCATTGCACTCTAGCCTGGGTGACAGAGTGAGACCCTGTCTCAAGTAAAAAAGAGAGAGAGAGAGGAAGGAAGGAAGGAAGGAAGAAAGGAAGGAGGGAGGGAGGGAGAAAGGGAGGGAGAGAAGGAGGGAAGGAAGGAAGCTAGGAAAGAAGGAGGCTAGGAAGGAAGGAAGCTAGGAATGAAGGAAGCTAGGGAGGGAGGGAGTGAGGAGGAAGGAAGGAAAGAAGGAGGGAAGGAAGGAGGGAAGGAAGGAAGGAAGGAGCCATGTGTTTTAGAGGGAAAAGGTAAGATTTAAAAAAAAATCCCTTGGGAACAAGAGGACAAGCATGTGAGTCATAGATTGGGGTGTGGAACGATCGGGGAGGAAGCTCACCTCTCTCTCAGAGTTCTAAGGAAAGTGTTAAACAATGGCAGGAGGGACAGATACCACAGAACTGATGAGCTTGGTAGAAAATAAGCTCCTTATGGTAGCTTTTGCTGTAAAGGAAGAATCATTGAATTTTTTTGTTGGCTTATTTTATAATTTTTTCAAAATGTATACTGCAGGACTTGAGTTGTTCAGCATTGTGTAATATTTAAATCTAGAAAATATGAAAAAAGGGAAGAAAAGAAACCTATTTTAAAGCTTACATGACTACTTTTTAATGAGTTCAGGAAAAAGATGATGAAAGTTATTGGGTATTCCCATGGAAAAGAGAATAGAGATGGTATAACTTCCTTTCTAGGAAGTTACCTTCTAGGAAGCCACAGAGTTGCCATCCTTCTTACTGTCCAGAGGGAAAATTCTAGAGTTTTCTGAATTTGCACTCTTTTGACTTTGAAGCAGAACAAATTAAGTTTCAACTGACCCAAGTCCTAATGATACTACCAACCTGCTTATTTAAAATAGTTGCAAACCCTGAATTTAAACACTTCCATAAAGCCTAATTCATCTCCACCAACTCACAAAAAATGCCAAGAAAGCATTTACCACATGCAATCACTGTTCCAAAGATTTAGAGAGGTTTAGAAGAGTGATTGTAACCACAGGCTTTGGCGCCATATTGCCTGGTCCAAATGTGGCTTTGGTGCGTACTAATCACAGAATTTTAGTCTAGTTACTGGCTTTGCCTGTCTGTGCCTCAGTCTCCTCATTTGTAAAATGGGAGTGAGCATAAGAAGAATAAATGGGTTGAAAGTCTACATTGCCTAGAACAACCCAGCAAAGTAGAACACCATAAGAATGCCTAATTATTATTTTTTATATATTTATAACATTTTTTGTTTGTTTTAACAGCTCCAGAGGCAGGTAGTATAGTAATTTTTGCCCCATACTGCTGAATGTTTTGCCTGGCAAATACTGGGAATGAGGCAATTCCTGTGGCAGTTTTGTTTTCCAATGATTGTTTTTTCTTATATCAGAGATGACAAATGCTTGTCACAAAGAGTAGCCTTGTTGATTACACTTATAAATCTTCGGGAGACTTCTTCAATGAGTCAGTGTTAGAGCTTTCAGTTTCCATAAATGCAGATTTCCTTTACTCAGTTTTCTTCCAAACATGAGCCAATCTTTCTTAGTTTGCACTGTAATACTCTCCACTGAAGTCTCACTACAACTGCTTTTAAGTATATGTCAAGAGAAACTAGCCCTTTGCTAAAATAGTTGCATGTTTCATGGGCCAGTGAGTCATTTAGTCATACACTTAAGAAATTTCCACCTTTCAAATGTTTATCATCACCTCGGATTACACGGCCTAATGCCAGTCAACTTCATGGGGCATAAAAGCCCTGTACGTATTAGTTTGGGCCATTATTGTATCAGTCTTGTTTATTCCCAGAAAAGTCTTATCAAGAAAAGAGGGAGTGACTATAATCAGAAAAAAAAAAAATTCATTTCAAAAATGGATAAAGCAGTCCTGCCACCTTGCTTAGTGCTGGCTGCCTGTGTGTGTAGAGCTTCCTGACTCTGCATGATAGCAGAGGTAACCAGGCAGTGTAACTGGGCTTAGTTCGGTCAGTCCTTCCGGCCTTGCATTTCTTTACCAACATGTTCATACTTGGGTTAAGATGAAAATAGATATCTGATACTTGAATACTGAGACGTACATATTCTGCCCACTTTCACTTTTCTGCTACATATATTGGAGTCGTATGCTGATATTGTTTCAGGGTAATCGGAGTTTCAGTCTCAACATTTGTCTTTCAAATCCAGTCTTGTGAGCAGTTTTTGTTTTTGTTTTAATGTTGCTCACAATTTTGAGGAATGTCTAGATGAGGTTGTCAGACTGTATTCAGGACTGGCCACCTGATGTTTTAAAAGTAAAGTTTTATGGGAACACAGCTGTGCCCACTCACTCACAGATTGGCTGTGGCTGCCTGCAAGTTACAATGGCAGACTTGAGTAGTTATGACAGAAACTAAAGACCATAAGGCCCACAAAGCCTAAACTATTGACCAACCAGCTATTTAAGAAAATGTTTGCCAACTCCAGGTCTAGATGTTGTATTCTTACCACTTAAAAATACTTTCGTTATAATGTCTAACTTAAATAACGAGATTCAGAAAAACGATTAAATATAGAGTTTATTCGAGTGCAAAGCTTGAGGATGACCTCTTGGAAAACATACTCCAGAAAAATGGGGTTAGCATTACAAAGTGAGGAATTGAAAGTTTCACTCATATAGGCAGTTAGAAGGGTTGCAACATTTTCCATACAAGGTCAGTATGTATATTACAGTGATTTTGTTGGTTACAGATTGCTGTATTCCAACTAAGATTGCTTTAACATTCCATGAGCAGAGGTGATGATCTGAGGGGTTCCTACCTCGGGCACCACAAGGTCTTTTCTGGTCATTTACAGGAAAAAGCAGAAGTTACAGCTGCATGGTATGTGACTCAGGCCACATACCTCTCAAGGCTCAAAATAACCTAAAGTTCCAACAGATTTAAGTTCTAATTATTTAATTTCATCACAATAGGTAAGATGAATCAGTTCCCATATCAGTTAGGGAAATCACACTAGAGGCCAGGCGCGGTGGCTCCAGTTAGGGAAATCACACTAAAGGCCAGGTGCGGTGGCTCAGGCCTGTAATACCAGGACTTTGGGAGGCCGGGGCAGGCAGATCATCTGAGGCCAGGAGTTCAAGACCAGCCTGGCTAACATGGTGAAACCCCGTCCCTACTAAAAATACAAAAATTAGCTGGGTGTGGTGGTACACGCCTGTAGTTGCAGCTACTTGGGAGGATGAGACAGAAAAATTGCTTGAACCTGGAAGGCAGCAGTTGCAGTGAGCCAAGATTGTGCCACTGCACTCCAGCCTGGGTGACAGAGTAAGACTCTGTCTCAAAAAAAAAAAAACAAACAAAAAAAACACACTAGATATTTCAGCAGAGAGATTTAATATGAAAATTGGTTACACAGATAGAAGAGCAAAAGAGAAACTCTGAGGTAACTGAGAAAGAGAAGAGTAACTGCAGGAAGGAGTCACCTCTAGGGATGAAGAGGAACACAGAAGATCTCAGATCAAAGCTCTAAGGTTTATAATCCCCCCAGCTGCTACTGGTACCTCTGTGAGGCATGATGAAGCAGGTTCCGGATATTACAAAGGAAGCTAGAGGCTGGAGCAGGTGCTACTGCTGGGTGCATGCTGTCAGCAAGAAAGAGGAAAGGAGGAGTCCCTCCTCTTCTCTAATTGCCATCCAATTTTTTCTCTATTTTCCCCTATTAACAGAACCTAGCAAGAATCCTGCAGATGAGGCTTCTTGGAAATATAGCTGTAGAGCCCTTCACCAGAATTATTGAGCAAGGAAGGGTATGTATATTTGGAGATGAAAGCCAGTAGGTGACTGGCTCAGGCTTACAGAAGTGTGCTGACCTAACAGTAGCTAGTGGCGGTCTAGAACCTGAGTTGTAATAGCCTGACAGGTTCTTCTTGCCTGCTGCACAGATAAAACCAATTCACTGTGACAGTGATATTGCAGTAGAAAATTTCATAGTCACAGGACCAGCCAAGTGAAAGGACAGGAGATAGTTCTCAAATTGCCTCCCTCAAAGCTTGGAGGTTAGGGTTTTTAAGGATGATTTGGCAGGCAGGAACCTAGGGAATGGGTGCTGTTGATTGGTTGGCAATGAAATCATAGAAGTGTCCAAAATGGTCTTTGTGCACTAAGTCATTTTCTGGGTGAGGGTCACAGGACTGGTTGATTTAGTTCCTTGGTGTGATTCACAGGTCCAGGTGGAGTCAGCAGGTCCACCTGAATGCAAAAGTCTGAAAAATATCTCAAAGACCAGTCTTAGGTCTTGACAACTTGACAATAGTGATGTTATCTATAAGAACAATTGGGGAAGTTACAAATCTTCTGACCTCTGGAATAATGGCTCGTTATCATTTAACTACTAGCCTACATCTTGGCAGAATTCAGGCCCCTCCTATAGTCCTCACTTTGTGGCTTTTTCTTAGTCTTAGAAAGGCAATCTCAGTCCTCAGAGAGGGTCAGTTTTGGGAGGGACTATTATCATCCTTGCTTCAAAGTTAAACTATACACTAAATTCCTTCCATAGTTTGCTTGGCCTACGCCCAGTAATGAGCAAAGGTTGTTAGCTTGTGAGGTTAGAAATGGAGTCAGTTAGTTTAGATTTCTCTCACTGTCATAATTTTTGCAAAGGCCATTTCAGAGGCTCCTGTGCTCACTCTGTCTAGTCCTATCTGGCTAAGCTCACTCCTCTTCTCCTACACTATAGCCACTTGGAGTTCACATATTGTGTTTGGAGCTGTTGGTTCTTATTTTCAGATTGTCTGACTTTTATGTTTTCATTCAACAACTATTTATTGAATGTCTACTGTGTACCAGGCACTGTTCTAGGCTGTAGTAATATAATAGTAAACAGAATGAAACAAAATAAAATCAGTGCCCTCATGGAGCTTACATCCAATTAAGGGAGGCAGACAGTGAACAATATAAAAAAGTAAAATGTATAATCAGTTAGATGGTATCATTGCTAAGGGAAAAATGAGTAATGCTGGAAAGAGTAGTAGAGAATGCCATGGGGGAGAAGGCTGCAGTGCTAGTCCAGGGAAGGAATGCAGCATTTAAATAAACACCTGAAGGAGAAGAGGAAGAAAGCACTGGCTGTATCTGGGGGAAGAACATTCCAGGAAGAGCATATAGCAAATGCAAAGTCTCTGAGGCAGGCATGAGCCTGGTGTGTCTGGCCACTGGGTGGCCAGTGTGGATGGAATGGAAAGGCAAAAGAGGAGGAGGAGGAGGCGTAGGAGGAGGGGGGACTAAACCCCATTAAGATGTTTTATTTTGTTCAAAGTGTTGCTATTCTGGGAAATGTGCATTGTACTATTTCAGGTGGACACCTTGGAAAGTGATTATGTCCCTAACCAAAGTTTGGTCACCTGGCAGTCCCAACATTCTACAACCTCCAGCTAGATGGCAATGCATTTATCATATGCCCCTGGATGTACCACAGTGTTCTTTTTTTTTTTTTTGAGACAGAGTTTCACTTTGTTGCCCAGGCTGAAGTGCAGTGGCACAGTCTCTGCTCACTGCAACCTTTCATGACTCAGCTTCCTGTGTAGCTGGGTTTACAGGTACACCAGGCCAGGATGACTTTTTTTTGTATTTTAGTAGAGATGGGGTTTCACCATGTTGCCCAGGCTGGTCTCGAACTCCTGAGCTCAAGCAATCCACCCATCTCGGCCTCCCAAAGTGCTAGGATTACAGGCATGAGCCACTGCACCCAGCTGTACCACAGTATTCTATTGTTGACAAGGTAAATCTGCTATTGTGATTATATTCTAATGTCCCTTATGTATAGTAATCAGAGAAACATCAGTCTTCAGACATTCTCTAATTCCATTAAGTCCAATGTTTTCCCTTCATACTGAAAACTGCTGACTTCCAATATGGATGCTATGGATGGTGTTAGGCATGTATTAATAGAAGGGAGAAAGTGATATTCATTGGCACTTAGGAAATGATTAGATTGCACTTATCCTAAATATTTTTCTCAATGTAATTGTCTCATGCTTTTTTATTAGGATCATTTTTCATTATGAACATAGTGAAACTTAACTGGCTGTTATTTTATTGCAGTTAAATTCTTAATCTCACTGTTAGGTGCTCCAGAGGAAAGACTGTTTTATATTCTTTTTTGTATTCTGGTTGCCTAGCGTACGCTTGGAACAAAACAATAATGTGTAGTGTAACATATCTACAGGTGCTTCTTAAGTTCTAAGTCCTGAGCTAAGCATATGACATACATTATCTTGTTTAATCATTGAAAATCCCCATGGGCTATTAGTCTCATGTTACAGAGTTTTAAAATGAAACTTTAAAAGGTGTCTTAGTTTGTGCTGCTGTAACAAAATACCACAGACTAGGTAATTTATAAGCAACAGAAACTTATTTTCTCACAAATCTGGAGATGGGAAGTTTAATATCAAGGCATTGGCATTTAGGGTCTGGTGAGGGCCTTCTTGCTACATTCTCACATGGCAGAAGAGTAGAAAGACAAAAAGGCTTAGGCTAGTTCCCTTCAGCCCTTTTATAAGGCACCTAACCGTTCATGAGTGGGGAGCCCTCATGACTTAATCACTTCAAATGGTCCTACCTCTTAATATCACAACAAGGATTTAGTTTCAAGACATGAATTTTGGGGGACACTCAGACCATAGCATTCACCCTTGAATCCCAAACTTCATGTGCTTTTCGTACGTAAAATGCATTCATTCCATCCTAATAGCCCCCCAAATCTTAACTTTTTCTGGCATCAACTCAGAAGGCTAGAGGCCGGAGTCTCATCTAAATTAGTTTTTACCTAAATTAGGTGAAACCCAAGGTAAGTTTCACCCTGAGGCAAATTGCTCTCCAGCTGTGACTCAGTGAAATCAAATAAGTTGTGTGCTTCCAAAATACAGTGGTGGGGTAGGCCTACGATAGATATTTCCATTCCAAATGGGAGAAATAGCAAGAAACGGTTAACAAGTGCCAAATAAATCTAAAGCCCAACAGGGTAAACAACATTACATCTTGAGGTTTAAAAATAATCTTTGACTCCATGTCCCATGTTTCAGATACGCTAGGGTGGGGTTTGGGTTCCCAAGGCCTCAGAGGACCAGTCCCACCGCCCCAATAGGGCTTTGCTGGGCACGGCCCATGGTGCAGCTCTCATGGGTTGAAGTCTTGTGCCTGTGGCTCTCCCGGCTGACCTTGCATGCTGGTGACTCTACAGTTGTGGGGCCTCAAGGGTAGCCTTGCCCAGCAGCTCCATTAAGCATTGCCCTAGTTGGGACTCTGCAGTAGCTTCCGTGGCAGTTCTCTGCATGGGCCGCTAGCCTTTCTGAGGAATCTTTTGAAATCTAGGTGGAGGTAGCCATGCCCCCATGCTTGTGCACTCTATGCTCCTGCAGAATTAGCACCACATGGGTGCTGCCAAGGTTTATAGCTTATACATGCTAGAGTGGCAGCTGAGCCTGCTTGAGTCACATATGTGGCAGCTGAAGAGTGCTGCACCAGAATGCTGAGAGCAGAGACAATGAGGTGCAGGGGAGTCACTGATGAGGTCCCATGGGTTCCCAAGGCTCCTTTTTTGACGTAGTTCTTTCCCCTAGGCCAAGTTTGTCCAACCTGTGGCCTACGGGCAGCATGTGGCCGGACGGCTTTGAATGCAGCCCAGCACAAATTTGTAAACTTTCTTAAAACATTATGAGTTATTTTTGCATTTTTTTAAAAGTTATTCAGCTTTCGTTGGTGTATTTTGTGTGTGGCCCAAGACAATTCTTCCCATGTGACCCAGGGAAACCAAAACATTGGACACCCCTGCCCTAGGCCGTGGCACTCTGGGCCTGTGATGGGAGGGACAGCAGCAATAATCTCCAAAATGCCTTCAGAGTCATTGTTCCATTGTCTTGATGAATAGCATCTGGCTTCCTATTCTCCGTACTAATCTCCTTATTAAAGTTAAACATTGCTTGGCCACACCCTGGGTTTTCTCTCTGAACTTGCCTTTTAGTCTTTACAACCTGGGGAGGATCAGGCCAGGCTGAGACTTTTCCAAATCTTCCGTTATGATTATGAATTCTGTCTTTAATTTGTTTCTCTCTTCTCACATTTTCCTATAGGATGTCAGGAGAAACCATTCAGCACCCTGAATATGTTTTTTTCTTCTGCTGGATATCCTTGTTTATCCTCTAACTCTGCCTTCCAGAAGGGCACAGACACAATTCAGCCAAGTGCCACTTTCTGGTATGAATGGCCATTTCTCCAGTTCCAATGAGATCTTTATTTCTGTCTGAGATCTCATCAAAAGGGTCCTTTACTGCCATATTTCTACCAGCATTCTGATCACAATCACTTAGATAATTTCTGAGAAGACCGAGGTTCTATCTACAGCTCTCTTCTTCTTCTGAGCCCTCACCAGAATTGTGTTTAACACTCTGTGGATGTAATCTAGGCTTTTTCTAGCCTGCACTTCAAAACTATTCCAGCATCACCCATTACCCAGTTCCAAGCCACTTCCACATTTTTAGGTATCTGTAACAGCAACACTCCATTTCTCTGGTACCAAGTTCTTTCTAGGTCCATTTGTCTTGTTATAACAAAATACCTAAGAATGGGTAACCTTTAAAGAACAGAAATGTATTTCTCACAGTTCTGGAGGCTGAGAAGTGCCAGATTAAAATGCAGGCAGGTCAGTGTCTGATGGCATTGTCTCTCGAGGCAGCATCCCCACATGGTGAAAGGTAGAGGGCCACAAAAGCAGCAGCGAGTTCCCTCCAGCGCCCCCGTCCTCCAATTTTTTTTTTTTTTTTTTTTTTTGAGACGGAGTTTCACTCTTGTTGCCCAGGCTGGAGTGCAATGGTGTGATCACAGCTCACCAAAACCTCTGCCTCCTGGGTTCAAGCAATTTTCCTGCGTCAGCCTCCTGAGTAGCTGCGATTACAGACATGTGCCACCACGCCCGGCTAATTTTGTACTGTTAATAGAGACAGGGTTTCTCCATGTTGGTCAGTCTGGTCTCGAACTCCCAACCTCACGTTATCTGCCCACCTCAGCCTCCCAAGTGCTAGGATTACGGGTGTGAGCTGCTGCACCTGGCCTCCCTCCAGCCCTTTTATGAAGCACTAATCACTTCCCAAAAAGGCCCCACCTCTTAACACTACCACAATGGATATTAAGGTTCAACATGAGTTTTGGAGGGGACACCATCTTTCAAATCATAGCAAAGATTCAGTAATTTTCCCAAGGCCCCAAGGCAAGAAATGGACCTGGTTTCAAATCCAGGCTCTCTGATTCAAAGCAACCAGCTGCTCAATCCCTTGAGTGGTGTTGAATCTGTGGAGACGGGTGGCAGCCTGCATGTGCTGCTGGAGAATATAGCCACAGGATGAAGGGACATTCAGTCAGTTTCTTCTTTTACCTCCTTGATTTTTCCTCCACCACCCCTGTATCAAGGCTGTTAATTTGCTAGAGGAAATTTTGGAGTAACACTCGTTTTATTTCTTTATACCCATCATAGATGCAAGCATCAATATGGAATGTTAGCTGATTACCATATGGAACACAGGAACTTTATAACCAGATAACTCTTTTGCCTGTTTTTAACAACTTTCCACAGTTATGTGCCGTAACGAGCACATTTCTTTTTAGATGTATTCCATTAGCCATTTATTTACCAAAACAGTTTATTTTTGTGGAGTGGAAACATTATATGTCAATTTAGTACAGACAAAAAAGTTTAGTATGAATGAATGACAATATTCAAAATATCTTGTAATCGTACAGAAGCAATTGATCAAAGCAAGGATATCCCATGGAACTATACTACTCTCTTATTTGGATTTTATCATTCTGGAATTATTGTTTTTCAGAAATGATTTTGACACTGCAGCAAGGATTCATTAAGATACCTTAACACTTTGATAAGAATTTATTATTAGATTGAGCCATTTTAAATGCCACTATTCTACCTTTTTTAACTAATTAAAATGGTATTTTCATGTGGTTCAAGCTAATAGTTGCTTTAGCTAAAGAAGAAAAGTATAAAATTATAAATCTATATTTTTATTTTTAAATTAAAGATTTGAAACTCGAGTTTCTGTATAAGCTGATGGGTAACATATGATTAAGTGCTTTACTTGGCTGCACAATGCTTTGAACTGATAAGTCAAATGAACATGTCCCAGGCCGAACTAAGAAAACCATGCAAGCAGCCAAAGACCTTCATCTGCTGCCGCAGCAGTGCCCTGTCAGTGAGCAAGTAGACAAGGAAGACGAATCATGAGCATGTCTCATAAGAGTTTGACAAAATAGGTTGTAACTTGGCAGCAAACTATGAACTTGCTAAAGGTCAAAACCTGGAGTTGGCACTCTTGTCTCACAGAACTCGCTTATCTAGATGTTTCAAAACCATCTTCCAATGTGCCCTGCTTATCAAATGGCAAGGCTAAAAACAAGGAACATTTGTGTTGCTCTGCTTGCTCCAATTTAGCCGCTCTTCTCTTGGACTGGCAGCTAATATGCGGAAACTGGGTTGCAGGGTTATTCTAACGCAGCCAAGTGAGCCTCACACAGACCAGGGTAAGCCTGGGGCTTGCAGGGATGTCCTGGGCTCTAGCAAGTGTGGCATCAGAGTTGATATCTGGGAAATGAGCTTACGGATCCAATTCACAGGGTGCCATCATGAGCAGAAGGGAGCCTGAATGTGGTAGAGATGATGGGTTTTCAAAAACTGTGGACTAGGCCTGGTGCAGTGGCTCACGGATGTGAGGATTGTGGATGTCAATAACCATCTATATTTCAAATTACATCTATTTCAAATAACCATCTATATTTCAAATTACACTAATTTAGGGGTTTGTTTTAAGTACATTTTAAACTAATACCTCTTGATAACAGAGTATAACTCCTTAATAGTATTTTTCAAATAGTACTCACTTTTTAACTATTTGATGCATTAAAGAGTGGTTGGATGAATACAAGCAATTGAGAGCATTTTGTGAAAAAATCCAGTTACTATTCTCAATATGAGTTTCAAATATTTTCTGTAGCATAAGGCTTTACTTCTTGTTTGAAGGTTGGCAAATTCAAGGACTGATTTACCCGCTTGCTATATTTCTACTAGCAAACACAAATCTCCTACTAACTTTTAGGGATGAAATGCAGGACTAAATTGACCAAAAAAAATAGTTTAGTTTTTTTAAAGCCCTCTAACTTATTAAATGAACAAGATTTAAATAAAATCAATAAAGTAATAAAGTGAAATGTGGCATTTCTATTTCTTGAAACAAAGTTGTTTTAGGCAGATACAAGGCTATTATCAGATAAGATCTGAAGAAATAAAATCTTTTATTAACCTACAACTTGAACCTGTATTTTCTTTATTATCTTTACTTATAATGATGAAAACAGAAAGCTTTATCATTTTTAACTGAGGGAATGGCCCACCTCAGAAGTCTTCTTATCTGTTTTTTTTCTTTCAACTTTTATTTTAAGTTCCAGGGTACATGTGCAGGATGTACAGGTTTGTTATATAGGTAAACATGTGCCATGGTGGTTTGCAACACAGATCAACCCATTGCCTTGGTATTAAGCCCAGAGTCTGTTAACTATTCTTCCTGATGCTCTCTCTCTCCCCACCCCCAATCCCACCCCCAACAGGCCTCAGTGTTGGTTGTTCCTCGCCATGTGTCCATGTGTTCTCATTGTTCACCTCCTACTTATAAGTGAGAACATGTGGCATTTTGTTTTCTGTTCCTGCATTACTTTGCTGAGGATAATGGCTTCCAGCTTCATTCATGTCTCTGCAAAGGACATGATCTTGTTCCTTTTCATGGCTGCATAGTATTCCATGGTGTATGTGTACCACATTTGAAGAAATAAAATCTTAAGAACATTGTTTGAAAGAGCATTTTCTGTAAGAAAATTACAAGGAAGGCATTTCCTGCAAGAAAATTAACAAGGGACAGGGCTGCTGGCTTCCCAGTCCCCCAAATTGTAAGAACTGCAGTTATAGGAATTTTATAATGGTGGCTGATTATGTGAGTGTATGTTTGTGTGTATGTGGAAAAAGTAGAGGATCTGAGAAAAAATACTTTAAGCTCTTTCATCAGTGGACAGACTCTGGGATTGGAGAAGAGGAATCACGTTGGCTTGATTATGCTTCCAGGATGATATCCTACATTAACCAATAAAAACTCTTTGAGTGTATGCCTACTGTGGAATTGAACTGTGTTAGGTGCTAAAGGTTGATGTAAAAATTAAAACGAACAAACAACAAAGCCTTGTCTTCAAAGACTACATGGCCTAACTGAGGACACCACATGGGTAGGCAGAGCAAAAGAGTTGTCAACTATTTTGTCATTAAATGACAAGAGCGAAATGAGTAGTGTTGGGGCAAAAGTCAGAGGGGGCAGAACTAAAGTCTTCATGAAACAGATGGGAATTCGAGGGTAGTGATTATGACAGCCAGGAAAGCAGGGAAGACACTGCAGAGAAGTGGTTTAGAAAAAGGAGCAGAGGTGGAAAAGCCCAAGAAGATCTTCTGGGTTCAGTGGGCTGGTCATAAGAGTGAATGAGAGGGTCCCTGCAAGGGGAGAGTGACATAAGACACTCTTGTGTCAGTCATAGAGGGCTGTGAGTTTCAGGCTAAGGAGTGTTAATCTTGTTCCTGTAGGCAATGGGGAAATATTGAAAACTTTTGGCGAAGGGATCACCAGAATGAAAGTAGTGGTTTAGAAAAATTATTCTAGTGGTGGTGCAGAGGAGGGAGAGAATTGGGAGAATATAATGTCAGGGATACCCAGAAAAAAAATTTCCAGGAATAATCAAGAGGGTCAATTAGATGGGCATGGTGGAAAAACAGACAGAAGTATCAAAAATGATTTTCAGACTTTGAATTTGGGTCACCAGTAGTAGAATATAGAAACACACAAATTCTGTTAAGTTCAAAGGAAAGTGATGATATTAATGAAGCTCCCTGAATTGGGTGATCAGCATGTCCTAAGGGTCTCTGAGAAGCAGGAGGGCCTGAAACTGGGCCCCAAAGCCTCCGAAAAGGATGATCCAGCTCCAGGCCATCCACTACAGTAGTCATTGAACACCTGGCCACATGTAACTATTGACTTAAAATGTACCTAGTCAAATTGAGATATGCTGTTAAGTATAAACTACACATCAGATTTGAGAGTCAGAATGAAAAAAAGAACATGAAAGTTCTCATAATGTTTAAATATTGGTTACATGGTAAAATGATATTTTGGATGTATTGGGCTAAATAAAATGTGCTACTAAAATTATTTTTACCTTAAAATTTTGTTTCTTATATAGCTACTAGAAAATATACTCACATTATATTTCTATAGGACATTGCTGATCTAGACCTTCAAAGTAAAGCCCACTAGTATAGCATAATACAGCAGAGTGAAACACACACACTCACACACACTTCATAGTTAAATGCATTTTTACTCCATCCATTCACTCTGAAGTCTTTTAAAATGTGTCTTGCATTTTGTGAGTGTATTTCTGAATTTTATGAGCATGGTATATTGTAGAGATCCATTTGTTTATTTTATCCAAAACTTAGGTTATTCCATCTTACTGAACATTTGGCTCTTTCCTTCAACCAGCAGATGATGCTACAGCTGACAGTCGCAAAACTTACACTCTAACTGATTACTTAAAAAATACTTATAGACTGAAGTTATACTCCTTAAGATGGATTTCAGGTAAGAACTTTTTGGGGTAGGGCAGATTTTATGGTTACGTTCATTCCAGTTAATTTGAGATATGGGCTTTTATGGCACAGAGAAGAGGTAATCCTTGTTTTTAAAAATTCTATAGAGAGTTTTTTTTTTTCTTTTTCTACTTGAAGTGCAAAGGGAGAAAGAATGAAAGGAACCCAAGTATTTCTTTGACATGTATAATAAAAAAAAATGTGAATTGAAACCTTGACAATAATGATGAAAAAATGAATGAATGTTAGTATAATATCATTCATGTTTTCTCAACTTAGAAATGCCTATTTGGTATTTGTGAACTTAAATTGTATTCTGTAATTTTCAGCTTATGAAGATGTTTAATAACAACTTGAAATTTTGATCTGGTTGTTTTCTCTCTTTAGATCATGAATATCTCTACAAACAAGAAAATAATATCTTGGTATTCAATGCTGAATATGGAAACAGCTCAGTTTTCTTGGAGAACAGTACATTTGTATGTTTAATCACGTAATAAATTCATGCATAGAATTCTGGGGATTTTTTTCATTACCTTTGAAATCACGAGTACTGTCATTTCTCAACCTGTTGGACTCTTTCTGCAGCATATGGCAAAGTGGATCTTTCTCTCCTTCTTGAAATGCTCCCTGCCTTGGCTACTTTTTAGTCTCCTTTGACGATTCCTCTTCCTCTGCCCATATTTTTAAATGTAAGTGCTCCTTGGGGCTCCATCTTCATTTGCCTCCCTTTGCACTTTGCATGCTCTCCTTTGGTGAATTTCATGCAACCCCACAGCATTACTGCCTTCCTCCCTGGCTTGACTCTCGTATACACACAGTTAACACTAACCTTCTCCCAGATTTAAACTTTAATTTCTAGTAGCCTGCTGGTTCCTACATGTGGATTTCAAACTCAAAATCCCAAGCTAAACTGGTTATCTTTCCCCCACTGTCCTAGCACACTGAAAGCATCTTATTCTTTTTTGTGAGTTCCCAGTATTGGTAAAAGTTACTTAATTCTCCAAGTCACTTAAGCTAGAAACCTCAGAATCATCATTGACTCATGTCATCCCCCATAGTTGGCGACAATTCTCCCTCTGCATGTCAGGTATCTCTCAGTTTCCATTTCCACTGGACAGTCCTCGCTCAAACCCTCATTTAACCTTGTGGTAGTGAGTGCTCTAACTTGTGTCCCTATCTGCATTCTGTAGACCAGACCACTGCACTCCCCACATCTAGGCTGATACCAGCCCTCCGCTCTTCCCTCTCATTTCAGCCACTGTGTCACCAGAATATCTTTGTAAAAGATAGATATGATTCTATCACTTCCACATGCAAAAAAACAGGTCAGCTCCACATCTTATATTTAGGTCCCAGCTATTTTTCTAATTTGTTGTCCTCTCACCTTCCACTGTGTCTGACACCAGCGCCCCCCCCAAACTATATTCAGGTTACGCATGACCCTTGAAGAGTCTCTAAACATCCACGTCCTTTCCCATGCCTGGCATTTTGCTTATGCTGTTCCCACTGTTGAGAAAGTTCTCTTTTCCTCATCCTCACTCTCGCAGGCATCTTTCCTCTTAGGATTAATCCTTCCCCTTCTGGCTTTCTAACATTGATCACCACCCACCTTGCATCACGGTCATTTGTGTGAGTAAATATGCCACCTCTGCTAGATTAGGACTTCCCAAAGCACAAGCCCCATGTCTAGAACAGTACCCCCATGAAGTAAGTGCACAGTGATGGCAATGAAATGGAATTGTTCAATTTTTCTTTGTTCTTCTTGTTTGACAGGATGAGTTTGGACATTCTATCAATGATTATTCAATATCTCCTGATGGGCAGTTTATTCTCTTAGAATACAACTATGTGAAGGTAAAATAAATGCTTTCTTACTGTAACATTTAAATAATCCAAGAGTATGCTATGTTATAACCGATTTCAAGTGTATGGATACTTAAGATTAACATCTAAGTAATGTAATAGGCACTAAAACTCATTAATTCAGAATCAGAGTCATTCTCATTCTTAAAGACAAGTTCAATGTTTTAAAAGAAATTCATGTTTAGTGCTTTCAAATACTAAAAAGCACAGTTAATATTATATTGTTCCAATATGTACTAATAACATAAGTCAATAAAAATTTGTACTTACACACATATTTAAAAGTAAGTTTACATGTCTGATTTGTACACCTAATGACAGAACCCTTTATTTCCTTTGTCACAGCTTTATGTGTAGTAAGAGCCTCCATAAATATGTGTTTTTAAAAGAGTTAAAGTCAGGCATGGTGGCATGCACCTACAGTCCCAGCTACTTAGGAGGGAAGGCTGAAGCAGGAGGATCGCTTGAGCCCAGGAGTTGGAAGCTACAGTTTCCTATAGTGTGCCACCGCATTATAGTCTAGAGGACAGAGCGAGACCCTGTCAAAAAAAAAGAAAAAAAAAAGAAAGAAAAAAAAGAAAAAGAAAAGAAAGAGTTAAACTTTCCATCCTCCAGAAAAGATTCCGAAAGATGGCCCAGACCATCTCCCAACCTTCGGGCCCCACTGTATACAAACTATTCTAAGGAGGAGAGCCTCACTACAGATCATAAAGATTCCATCAAGAGCACTCAGCTTCCCCCAGTCACCCAGCCCAAATCCACATCCTCACACATTCAGGAAAGGTTACAGCTTAATCATACATCCTCTTCATGTTTAGGATAGATGTGGATCGCCATAACTTTAACTGCAGCTTTTTGGTTACTCATGGGTTTGACAAGTTGTTCAAGTATAGAAAGTTTTGAGACATGTAGTGAAGATTACAAATTTGTAAAGATACCCTGTATTGCAAGCAAAATACAAAGCTGGGGATTCCCACCCCTGACCTTTCTTTTCTAGGATAAATAATATTGAGGACACACCAACACTCACACACCAACACTGCTGTACTCAGGCCAAGCAAACCATTCCCTACTGCATTTACCATCTCAGGATGGTGACTCTCAATCATAATATTTACCCTGGATTTGCTGGGCTGGGCTCACTTTCCTGGACATGTAGACTCTATGTTCTGTTAAACTTAACTGTAAGTGAATTGGAATCTTTACCAACTTTGACACATCTGTTGCCAATTAATGGATTATTGTTTGTTTAATTAAGTGCTTCTTATTTCTATCTATAGAATACATTCGCTTAATTTACTTGAGAAACTTTTAAAACTTCCCGGTGTCCAGGTTCAATCCCCAGATCAGTAAACAGAAGTTTCTGGGTTAATGCCAGAATCAGTATCTTTTTTTCTTTTTTTGAGACAAGGTCTCATTCTGTCACTCAGGCTAGAGTACAGTGGTATGATCATGGCTCACTGCAGCCTCAACATTTTGGGCTTGACTAATCCTCCTACCTCAGCCTCCTGAGTAGCTGAGACTACAGGTGTGCACCACCATGCCCTGCTAATTTTCAATTTTTTCTTAGAGATAGGGTCTCACTATGTTCCCCAGGCTGGTCTCAAACTCCTGTCCTCAAACGATTCTCCCACCTCAGTTTTCCCAAGTGCTAGGATTACAGGCATGAGCCACTGTGCCTGATGAGCATCAGTATATTTTAAACTGTCATAGGTGATTGTAATGGCAACCAGGGCTGAGAACCCCTGAATAACAGTTGTCCATGTTAAAGACTTACATATGAAGATAAGGTAGAAACAGAAAAGTAATACCAGCTCACCTTACTATATAGCCAGGTTCAACAGAAGCCATTTGATGTGCACTAATGCATGTATTCCCCTGGTGTCCCTTAGTTGGCCAGCCATGGTTGGAGATTTGTATTTGTTGTGTCACTGGAGTTTACCCGTGTATTTAACTGCTTTTGCTTTTTTCACTCTGTCCCCTTCCCCCTGCCATCTATGCTTCAGACAGTATCGAAAGTACTACTTTTAAATTCTAAATTAGTTTATGCCACACCTATGCCACCTACAGTGGCTTCCCATCACACTCAAAATAAAACATCAGCTCTAACCCTGGCATCCTGAGGCCTGTGTGATTGAACACAGTCTGCCCAGCTGAACACATCTCCTACCCGCTTCTCCTGCACTCGGCATGCTTGGCCAGAGCTTCTCGCCTCACCTGCACCTTAGGATCACTTGAGGAGCTTTTGAAAAGACACAGATATCTGTGGCCTACCCTAAAGCAACTAACTCAGCATAGCTGTGGGCCTCCCGGAGATTCCATGATGCTGAGTTGAGAACCTTTAAGTGCACAGCTCTTTCTTTTTCTCAAGCATCACCCTCATTCCCATCTAAAGGCAAAATCACTTGCTATTGCTTCCTCATGGAAGCTTCTCCATCATCATATGCTTCTCTCTCTTTATTAATTCAGGTCCAGATTTGTTGGGTCACTTTGTCAAACATTGCCCCCTGCCTTGCTCTTCCACCCACACCCCACAAATCAGTCTCTGTCACGTTAACCCATTTTAGTTTCATCACAACATTTTGTGATATTTTGTCATCGATTTCTTTGTTTATTTTTTGCCTGCCTTATTTGGTGCCAGTTTCCCTGTGATTTATTCACTGCCACACCTCTGTGCCCAGGACAGGGCCACATAGCAGATGCTGAACATCATTGTGAAATGAATACATGTTTTATTGCCAAGTGCTAAATTATAAAGCTATTGAAAGTAAGGATCTATATCTTCTACTATTTTTCTTTCTTTTTTTCTTTTTTACTTTCAAGAGAGTCCAATAGAATTTTCTGTACAGCATATATGTTTTGACTAAGTGACTCTTATGAAATGTATCTAGAAAAAAGAAAAGTCTAATTTGATTACATTTCCTTGGAGGTCTACCTTTTAGTGTTTTTTAGATCTTACTACATGACTTCTCCATGATTGAGTTAATGCTATCACTTCCAAGTTGTGGCTACAATTAAATAAATGAGGAAGTGAGTGAGTGAGTGGATAAGTACCCCCACAGTCTGGTATGAATGTTCTCCTAGCATCTCTGCTCATTGCCTAGTGCTCTGGAAATACAGATAATAGTTGTGTCATTGATTCTGTGTCGACAATGTTCCAGAACCCTGCTAAGTGCTTCCCATGCATTCTCATGCATCTGAGATTGTTGCTGGCATTATCCTCATTTGTCTAAAAACAAAATGGAAGCTTAGAAAGAAACTTGCTTCACATTACACAGTGAAACCCTGAATCCAGGTTAGAAGACTCCAAAGCTTGTGCTCTTAAATGTGATTTTTCCTATCTTTGCATTCAGCTTCTCTTTGCTATGATGCTCTTTTACTCTTTCCCAGTCACCCTCTGTCACTAACCTCAGCCAAAGAATCATCTTTTCCATAATCCTCTCTGCCTCTCCAAGGCCTAATTTATGATTCCTGCCTCTCCCACCCACCTCCATTATATCTCTTGGCACATCCTATTGTGATTATTTTATTGTCGTTTACTATTTCATATCCTCCATTCCACTATAAGCTGCTCCAGGGGAGAGACTCTGTGTTATCCAGTAATGTCTGATAGATGATAGCTGCCAGTGTTTATAAACTAAATAGAATAATGAATCTGTTTCAAAAGATGAAGTGAACATACCAAACATCATGGGTTTTCTTTTACAACCCATGGTGGTTTGTCATGCTCAGTGATCTCAGTCTATCTTAATATTTTTAGCTGGTACCACACCTTTTGGCTTTAGTGAATATTTTGCTTGAGGTTGCCCAGAAACAAGCATGGGGTGTGTCAAAATAATCCAGGATTCAGGAAAGGAATGTATGACTCCCGAAAAGTAGAACTTAATAAATATTTGTTGACATGAGAGCATAGAAGGGAGAGAAGTGATAAATAGTTAAGGTTAGGAACTCTGACTTTGTATCTCAGCTCTGCTATAATATAGCTCGGTGTCCTTGGGATACCTATTTCATCCGTCTCATCCTCACTGGTACAATTTGAATTTTACTGTAATTTGGTGTATTTCTTGAACACTCACTATGTGGCTTGCACTAGAATACACTCCAGGCATCCAGAGATAAATAAGATACAATTTCTTACCTCTAGGAGTATGGTAGAGAAGGCAGACATATAGACAAGTAACTTATTTGAAAATATCTTTAATTTTTATATGCATCTGTATTCAGACATAATTTTTCATAAATGAAAATATGTGATCATATACATTTTTATCTTCGGTCTTATTTTTTCCCTTTTTTACTTGGCTCTCTAAAGTCTAATATGTATCTCTCCATATTTTTATATTTTTCTTCTTGTTCATATAACTCTATGAATATATATAGGGATGTTTTTAGTTATTGCTTGGTCTATAAAAATAAAATCCTATAGTTTTTTGTAAATTGCATTTCTCTCTCAATGATACCATGTGAAACTCCTTCCAAGTCATCTGGTTAGCTCTGATTATTTTTTTTTTAATTAATATCACTTTATTTTTCAGAACAGCTTTAGATTTATAGAAAATAAGCAGAGAGTTCCCATATACTCCCTTATCCTCCCTCCCCCACTTTCACCTATTATTAATGTCTTGCATGTGTGGTCCATTTGTTATAACAAATGAGCCAATATTAATATATCATTATTAATTTAAGTCCATAGTTTACATTAGGCTTGACTCTTTGTGGGTTTTGGCAAATATATGGCATGTATCTACCATTATGGTGGATTCTGACAAATCTATGGCTCTTGACAAAAGTATAATGACATGTTTCACCATTATAGTATTATACAGATGACTTTGTGCTAAAAATCCCTGTGTTTCTCCTATTCATCCCTTCCTTCCCCCAGTCTCCAAGCAACCACCAATCTCTTTACTCTCTCCATAGTTTTACCTTTTCCAGAAACTCATATTGTTGGAATCATACAATATGTAACCTTACCACATTGGCTTATTTCACTTAGCAATATGTGTTTGAGATTCCTCCATGTCTTTTTGTGGCTTAATAGCTCATTCTTCTTATCACTAAATAAAATTCCATTGTATGGATCTCTACTACAGTTTGTTTATCCACTCACCTGTTGAATGACATCTTAGTTGCCTCCCAGTTTTGGCAGTTATGAATAAAGCTGCTATAAACATTTGTGTGTAGATTTTTGTGTGGGCATAAATTCTCAACTCATTTGAATAAATAACAAGAAGTTTGCTGGTAAAGTTATTTTGCCTTGGAGTTTTCTCTATGTAAAATTTCTTATATCTGGATTCAATTTGTTTATTAGATATAAGATTATTCAGAGTTTTTCCCACTTTTGAGAAATTATTTTTCAAGAAATTTTTTGCTTTTCTCTAATTTTTAAGATGTATTGGCAAAAAAATGTTTATAATAGCCTCTTATGATCTTTTAACATCTGTGGAGTCTGTTGTGATATCCCATTTTTCGTTTCTGATACCAGTCATTTGTGCTGTTTTACTCCTAAGTTTTACTACGTTTGCAATTTTACTAGTCTTTTCAATGACTTGAGTTTTGGCTTTGTTGATTTTTTCTATTATGTGTTTTCTACTTTATCAATGCTTTTACCTTTATTATTTCATTTCTTCTAATTACTTTGGATTTAGTTTGACTTCCTTTTTAAAAAAATTTTTATTTCCCTATGCTTCTGCAGTCACTGAAAATTTGACTTTCATCTCTAGCTTTTTGAGATGGTTGTTAAAATATTGATGATATATGTTATTTTAATTTTAATATACCTTGCCAGGGGGCTTTCAAAATCTTTATAACACTTTACCTTTCATCGTCAGTGTATGAAGTTAAACATTTCTTCACATCACCATCAGCAATAGCATCATATATCTTTTAAATCTTTTGCCAATAAGACGGTGAAAAGTGAAAATTTACATTTTTCTAAGTAGGCAATCTTAGCATACTATGGTGAGTGTTAGGGATAATGTTTGTACAAAATGACATTTTTGGTGCACTGTGGTCCTGGAGGAGGTGGTGCCAGAGCTAGGTTGTAGATGAACTCCAGAGGAGTTTGTATAAGATGATCTCTAGGATACTTCTGAACCCCAAAATTCTCGGAGGAAATTATAAGATATGATAACATGTGAGAATTATACAATCATATATTACCAAACCTATCATCTTGGTCTCCTATAGTGAGTGGCCAAATTATCAAGTATCACAGAAGCCTGAAATGTCTGTTTTCTTTCATAGCAATGGAGGCATTCCTACACAGCTTCATATGACATTTATGATTTAAATAAAAGGTCAGTGACTTCCCAATAAAATCTATTAGGCTTTCCTACTGTCATATTTTTAAGGAAACCCCAATGTGAGTTATTCTTTTTGATAATGTTTCCTTTCATCTTTTTTCCAGGCAGCTGATTACAGAAGACAGGATTCCAAACAACACACAGTGGGTCACATGGTCACCAGTGGGTCATAAATTGGTTAGTGAGTGTCTCCAGTTGTCAGAAAAATATTGGCTCAAATTTTTCATTAGGCAGAAGTTACTAACCCTGATACAAAGCAGACATCTTAGGAACTCAGTACTTCACTATAGAACATAGTGTTATTGCCCAAGATAATATTTTACTAGCTTAACAAAATAAATATAATTCCTGAAAGTACCCATTGAGGATATTTATTCACTGGGAAAATGCACGTCAAACTCTTAAGTTCTAGTTATCTGTTGTACTTAGATATTTTCTGAGTCACACCTGCTTTCTGCTAGTTCTGTGTTCTTCTTTGTTACTATAGATACATCTTTACGTTCTGTAGTGCTAGGAGAATGTCAGAAGTCCAAAAGAATCTTAACGAGAGGATCTAATGTTTGTCTGCAGTTGAACTTCTCTCTTCCAGAATGCAACTGCCTTCTTTCTACTCACTCTCCCAATAAAGAAATATACAAGCATATATCATCCTGTAGAAGTGGTCAGCCTTCTCGGTCTTCTCATATACTTTAGCATTCAAATAGTGGTAGTTGTGTGCTTCTTATTTTTAACACATTATTAATGGTTTTAGGATTATTTTGGGATTATAGGCTATACACTTGTGATTTAAGAATGAGAGGGAAGGAGTAAATGACTCTTCCTGTTTGAATGGAATATTTGACTATGGTAATCCTTACATTTGCAATAGATAAGTGTTTCTAAAACTCTGGGATAAAAATATAACATGTTATTATAGATATCAATGCTTGTTTTTTTTCCTTCTAGGCATATGTTTGGAACAATGACATTTATGTTAAAATTGAACCAAATTTACCAAGTCACAGAATCACATGGACTGGGAAAGAAGATATAATATATAATGGAATAACTGACTGGGTTTATGAAGGTAGAAACTTTAAAGCTTTTTCAAATCAGAAAATCTATAAGCTTTTAAAATAGTTAAATGTTTCTTTTGCAATGGGAAAATTTAAATGAGATTGAAAATAAGTTTCATTGTTTAAAATGTCATCAGATTTCTCTGAGAACTCACAGCACCAGGTGTCTCCTTGACCAAGAATTTATTCCTAGCACTCCTCTGTCCTCATTGCCTGACAATACTCCTCTTGTCTCTGGTTTATTGATACAAAGGGCTTTTCTGTGTAGGTAGACCTTTTCTGCCTTTACTGGAACATAAAAGCCTCCAGATTAACATTAGATATTTCTCTAACTAGGCCTACCTAACCCGGAAGTTACTAAGGAAAGCTAAATAATCCCATCACATTGAGAAGATTACAAAATAATATATACAAGATGGAGAGTACAGGGGAAGAAAATGCCTGTTTTATAGAGGATTTGTATTTATTTGAACTTGGACAAATTATGATTTCCTGTTCTTAAGAATAAAAAAGCAATTAGAAAGGCTTAGGAAAAAGTGACTAATAAAACTAAAAAAGTTAAAAAGGAATATTCTCCCTTTTAGGATACAGAGCTGTCGAAACTATTAGGAACACATTTTAGAAACTTAGAAAATATTAGAAAAACATTTTTTATGTCTGTATTTGCCAAGATAAAAGGCATTTTGAGGCTGCTCCAAACTGTTCACAAGGTTTCCTCATACTTATTAGAAAGACTTATCTGTATTTCATTGTAATTTTTTTCTTCTTTGTAGTTTAAAAAAATAATTTTTCTTCATGACTTAATTTTAGTTCTTACCAAATCCAAGTCAAGTTTAATTGACTCATTATAACAACAACAACAACAAATCACATTAAAAGAAAGATAAATTTTCATGTCCTAGAAATAAGTGCTTGACTAAAACTTACAATGAAATTTACTAACACTAGCTACTTAGAGATTCTTTAACCCTTGGACAGCACAACCCAGCCTCCAGGATCGTTGACAAGAGTGGCCTCTTTCCAAAGCTGTGACCCTCCCTCAGAAACAGCTGGCCCTCTGCAAGATAAGAGGGCAGCTAACACTTTCATTCTTTCTAAAGTAGATAATTGCTGGAGGGAGTCTTTTGCATGTTCATGACTAGGCCATTCACATGCAGAACAGCTTCACAGCTCCAATTTGGGCCTCTCTAATAGCTTCAGTTCCTAGAAGGAAATTACTACATTGTCAATACAGAAAAATATGTCCTGCATTCGAAATAACCACTAATTCAAGACAAAGATCACTACCTGCTAATTACACTTACAAGTAATTCTAAAAAACAAAATCTTGGTCTGATTATATTGATTTTATGTAATTGCAGCTGTGTTATAAACCAGAATCAATGGGTAAAAGTTACAAAGAACAAGTCAACTCAGTATATGAACAAGTTCTTAGTATAATAGAAACCATGACTTGGAGTCATAAGGGCTGGGTTCTAGTTCTTGTCTCAGGCAATTCACAGGATTGCTCCATGCCTCAATTTCCTTCTCTGTGCAATGAACTATGAATCATCACCCAGAGATCTTTGTGAAGACTAAATATGATATGTTTTGTAAATTCTAAATTGCTACATAAGAGTGTATAGATCAATGATATAGATATGAGGCAGTCAAAGGAAGAATAGGCTGCTTAACCCGGTAGTAGGTTTTCTATTACTGGAAATACTAAAATAGAGGCAGGAAAGGGCAGTATAGCACGGAGATGAAAAGCATGAGTCAAAGGAGATTTGTGTTGGTTTTTGATTCTACCAATTCTTAGCCATGTGATCCTAGACAAATTTCTGATCCTCTTCAAGCTTGTCTCACTTTATCAATACAAAGGGTTATTGTGAGCCTTAACTGAGATGATAGATGTCAATTGCTTATCAATACCTGGTGCATAGTTAGCATTCATTGAATGTCAGCTGCTAATCACAATAATTATTATTACATTTTATTATAGTAATTATTTTTGCTATTATTCTTGTTGAAAAAAAGCATTTGGAAGTAACTTGAAAGGAGGTATCAGGCATCTGAAAACTGATTAGAATGCATGATTTCCCAACCCTAAGATTCTAGTTTCTATGCTTTTGCTTTTACATTTACACTTACATGAGACTTGTGGAATATATAGGCATCTCCACCCAGTCCACTTAATTCCTCCATTCCCGGTTGGTGAAGGAGTTTTCAACATATTAAGAGCCAGTGATTGAATATCCCATGTATAGACCCCATAATAATCATAGGGACGAGCTATCTTTGCCAGAGATTGAGAAGAAGCCCAACAATGTACTGGAAAGCAAGATCTTGTCTTTTATTTGCCTCTCTCTTTGACCCTCTTCTCTTACCCATCAGCATATACACCAGAGCAGCATGTTAATCTAAAGGAGTTTTCAGTTTCTGGGCTGGGCAAGGAGATGTTTCTCAGTAGGGGTCTCAATGGAGTTCCTTGCCATTCTAAATCCATCCTTCCCACACCTTGTTTGTGCCAAGAGTAGTAAACTCTGGGCACCATATTGGTTTGATAGCCTGGAGCTACACACCACCCACTAGTACCCTGCGGGCTCAGTACAAACTGAGCCCAGTTGGGGAGAGTATGCTGGCATGTTGACTGTTTGAAAATTAGAAAGGAGAATCAGCCTCCTGTGTGAAATTTACTTTTAGTATGTTTTGAGGCATAAATTTAGAGGATTATAAGATAAAGAAAAAAATGTAGAGCTTATATTAAATATTGCATGCTAAAATATTCTAAAATGGTCCAACGGGTTACTTATTTTTACAATCCAGATATATCCTTGAAGATTTTATTTTTATTCATTTGTATTACTCTGATTTTGGAAGCCCAGCAAATGCAAAGTGGTTCATTAGTTGAACTCTACTATAATTACTAAAGCTAATGAGAACAATATTTTGAATGCCAAAGCCAATTTATCAGCTACTTCTTGTAACAGAACAATTTATGTCTTTTTTCAGAGGAAGTCTTCAGTGCCTACTCTGCTCTGTGGTGGTCTCCAAACGGCACTTTTTTAGCATATGCCCAATTTAACGACACAGAAGTCCCACTTATTGAATACTCCTTCTACTCTGATGAGTCACTGCAGTACCCAAAGACTGTACGGGTTCCATATCCAAAGGTCTGTGCTCCTGTTCGTACAGTGGTTCCATGATTTGATGGGAAGAGAATGGTTTCATTTAATCCCTTCTTGCTAATGAAAATATTGTCAGTCTCTCTTCAACAGCTTGCTGTGATTACTCTTGCTGAAGTCAACAGCATCTGGCAATTTTAAAGTATTTTTATTATCCCAGGAAAGAGTGTGATTTAAGGTTTTGTAATTTCTCCAAAAACTTTGAGGAATGACAAGCAGAAAAAATGGGGAAAATGCTTTTGAAAGAGATAAGGGGAATGAAAATGTTTGAATGGAGGAAAAGAGAGGCTATAATTGAATCAGAAGCTCGTCTCATTTGTAGAAGTTGGATTGTGCCCTCGACGAAGTTGCAAAGCTCAGTTATATATCAGATTGTATTACTAGTTAATGGGATACATGACTGGTTTTAGTGGTTCTATTATAGATTTGGCACTAATGTAAATTTTTCATGTCCTACATTTGGAATAATAGTGTCACGTCTTGGTTTTCAAAGCTGTTCTCCCCCTCAGGGTTGCATGTTTACTAAAATTGAGGAGCTTTGTTAAGCAGTGTAAGCTGGGTGAGATGGGGTTTAGAAGGGAACCAGGGATTCTTCACTAGTACCGTAATAATAATGGCTACAGTATTGTCTGTGGGAAAATCTAATAGTAAAGTGTTTTTTCTTTAAGAAATTTGGAAAAGGGGATTTTTATTTTTACCAACTCACTCAATTTGCTTTATGAAGAGCTGCCATTTTAGGAAGACAGAGGAAGTTAAAAGAAAAAAAAGATCAGAGACTAAATATGGAGATGTGTTTTCAGTGGAATGTTATTTTTTGATGAGCGAAACTGGCACATACAAAAAAAACTCCATAAAGTGTTCTCACTAAAAATATCATATTATTTCTAACTAATCTGTCAATCGAAGATCTATGTGTATATTTAAAAAGGTTTTATAGGTTTCAGTCATAATATTGATTGTAAAACTCCAACATAGTGAACCTGAAATTAGAGTGGAAATGATGGCTTCCTAATTGACATTGTTGGCTCAGGTAAACTGATTTTTCTGGTGGATGGTGTCTTTGGCAGAACCCAAGGTGTTCTTCATACTGACAGGCATCAAAGACTTTTGGTCTCAGGGAGACAGGGTATATTTGCAAATAATAAAGTTGATTTTAAGAGGTTTATCCTTGCTTGCACAAAGTGATAAATTATAAAGATATAAACATTCATTATTTAAACAGAAGTGCTTTGGACCTTCAAGTTTTATATAGTGTGTGTGTATATATATATATATATATATACACACATATTCTGTTTCTGCCTGACCATGAAAAGGTTGCATTTCATGACTCTCCCTTATGTTCATTTTATTTATATTAAATTGTTGGAACCTGTCTGATTGTGATAATTTTATGGCCATAATGCAGACGTTTTTGTGCAGTTTTAAAATGTGTGCGATGATGTTACTTTTTTTTTTTTTGTCAATACCAATTCTGTGATTGTTTTTTCCTAGGCAGGAGCTGTGAATCCAACTGTAAAGTTCTTTGTTGTAAATACAGACTCTCTCAGCTCAGTCACCAATGCAACTTCCATACAAATCACTGCTCCTGCTTCTATGTTGATAGGGTAAGACTCTTGTCCTGAATGCTTGGCTTGTAAACAGTTTTACACTTTCTAGGGAGAACTTTTCAAAAGTGAATGGCAAAGTGGATCACAGCCTCCCACTGTGTCATCCCCACTGACAGTCATTCATTCTTTCCTTCAGCAACTCTTTGTTGAGCATCTTCACGTCCT
Source organism: Pongo abelii (assembly GCF_028885655.2). NCBI lineage: Eukaryota > Metazoa > Chordata > Mammalia > Primates > Hominidae > Pongo > Pongo abelii. The sequence continues at coordinate 64,515,850 of NC_071996.2, read as the reverse complement.
CAGGCTGGGCACAGCTCTAGAGATGAGGATGACAATGGACAGAGCAGCCAGCCCCTGGTGTTATGGAGCCTACATTCAAATTGGGGGAGACAGAAAATAACCAGATAAAAAAAGAACAGTGTAATATGCCAGGTAGCAATAAATGTGGTGAAGAAAACCTGAGCAGAGCAAAATGGATGGGGCTGATGAGAGGAGGTCAGGGAAGCCTCATGGATAAAATGAACTGTGGCAATGATGTGAAGAGCAGGAGGGCTCCATCCACACCAATAGCAGGGGGCAGAGGAAGAGCAAGTGCAAAGGCCCTGCAGAGGAGATGTGCTTGGGGTGTTGGAGGAACTGCAAGGAGGTTGGGGTGACTGGAGCCTTTTGAGTGAAGAAGAGAGTGGAGGGGACAAGGTTAGGTCCCACAGAGGCTTGTAAGGCCTAGAGAAATGCAGGAAATCTGTGGATTAAGTTTAGGGAGCTCCAAGGTCATTTTGTGCTCCAAGACTTCACTTCCTGAAATCATGTCAGTGGTTTGAAATTCTGCCATGGAGCACCTTCAGCCCCTTGTTTATTTTCCTATAAAGGAACCAACATACTGGGTACAATTTATGGCTATCTGATAGCTCCATATTTACTCATTTCTGTTATTTATTTGGTTTTGTTGCTGGTTTTTTGTTGTTGTTGTTTGTTTGTTTGTTTGTTTTGAGATGGAGTCTTGCTCCGTTGCCCAGGCTAGAGTGCAGTGGTGCCATCTCGGCTCACTGCAACCTCCGCCTCCCAGGTTCAAGCAATTCTCCTGCCTCAGCCTCCTGAGTACAGCTGGGATTACAGGTGCGTGCCCGGCTAATTTTTGTATTTTTAGCAGAGATGAGGTTTCACCATGTTGGTCAGGCTAGTCTCGAACTCCTGACCTCATGAACTGCCTGCCTTGGCCTCCCAAAGTGCTGGGATTACAGGCGAGAGCCACTGTGCCCAGCCTGTTGCTGTTTTTAAATAACAACTAGCATACATTGAGTACTCACCATGTGCCAGACACAGGGATTATCACATGCTTTATCTTAGGACTCTTTAAAGTCACTCTGTCTTTCCAACAACTATCATCGTGTGCCTGTTCACAGATAAGAAAATGAGGCCTACAGATTAAGAAAATGACCAAGTACGAATCTGTATTCAAACCTGACTTTCTGGCTTGAAAGAACAAGCTATTAGACACTGCTTCGTGTCTCCCTCTGTGTGATTACAGCTGGTGCCCTCAGATTCCTGAAGGCACCGTCACAGCAGTACGGAAGCATCCATTTTCTCTGGAGTTGCATTAACTACATCAGGAAGGCTGTGGGCTGTGCTCCGTGGTTAGTAATTCATTATTTTGGTTAGAAATGTCTGTAGTAACCCATTCATTCAGGGGGAAAATCGATTAGTAAGTTTTTAAAAATTTTTCTGGGTTTGTCCACTGGAGTAAAAATTTACCCAAAGGTTTCAAAATCTGCCTTTCGATTCCATCCAGCCACCTTTAGTCATCATCATTGAAGGGCAGCCTCTGTTTCTACTCCCAAATGTCCATAGAAAGCCTGTGCCCTTGTAGCACTTATCATCAGTAGATGATAGAAAACAGTCAGATAAATGCCCCCAGGAGTGATAAGAGAGATACGAGCAATAGAATGGAGGCATTCTGAGGAGGAGAACATGGGGTTTTCATGACCCCAGGACCAAAAAATACCCCCTGGAGAATGTGCACATTGAGCAGGTTGGCTTCCAGCAGGGCGCAGCGAGGAGGAAGGACACTGAGGTGGAAAAAACAGAGCATGGAAAAGTCAGGCTTCCCAGGAGAAGACCAGCAGAGCCTGGTGTGGCCTTTTGGTCTGTCACCAGTATCTGCCTGTAGGGAGGATGAGCCATGAGCACCTGCTCTGAAAAAGATTCCATCTGAAAGGGGCTTTAGAACTTATCAATGGTTTATAAACTTTTTAAGGACCTGGAAACCTTTGTTCAAGTGAGATGTAATACAGAAGTGTATGGCCAGAAAGCAAATGGGAGATTGCTTCTCAGTTTTGGCAGGTCTAGTCCTTGTCCTCCCTCCTTCCCGCAACAGTCCTGGGAGCTTAGACAGAACCTGGAGTGGTTCCAGAACACAGTCACAACACCGCTGTGAGGCACAGGTGAGAGAACCGAGGCTCAGAGAGGTAAACTCATTTGCTCAAGGTCACACAGCAAGTTAGTGTGGAAGCTGGGAATAGGACAGAGGCCTATGCCTGCTGGACCAAAATATTTGAATAATTTAGTTAAAAATGTATTGAGTCCTTCTCATGGGCTGGGACTGTGCTCAGTGCTCTGCTCTTGCTGTCTCATTTATTCCCCAAAGAGACGAAGTCTTTCCCACTTACAGATCCGTTTCCAAGGCACAGCTGTGTGAAGTGCTGGGCTCAAGAAACAAGCAATTCTCAGGACGGATTTTTGGCCTTATGTGAATTCGTCAATAAGTTCTTGTTCTCAGTAGTTCTTTAAGTCACACTTAAGACTCACTATGGAGATTTTGTGTGGAATGTATATTACCAAAGAATATTGTTTTTTTGGAAATGCCACAGGAATGTGTTTTTTAGGGAGTTTAAAATATAGCTCTGGTCTCTGTTAACACTGGTAAGGTTGTGGTTTTTCTAGAACTAGACTCTAGATGCTGTCTGTGAAAAATGCTCTAGTACATGATGATACACCGTTTTCTGGCCTCATGCAAAGATCCAGCAGGGCCAAGTAAATCCAGGTGAGTTACGCCTCTTAGTAACCTGCTCAGCCTGTTACCTGGTGATTTACTAGTTCCTGGAGTGGGAAGCCTGGCCAGGATCACTGCCTCTCCTCCTTCCTCTGCCCATGTTTCCCTCATTAGCTTTCCTGTTAGGCCATATCCCTTCACCACAGATCCTGCAGCAAGTGAAATCCACAGGAGGATGAGGCTGGTTTTGTGACTTTGTTAGGAATTAGCAGAAATGGGTGGAAGCCCTGCTTCTCTGATAAGTAAGAAGGGCAGCCAGGCTGCGTTTCCAACAACCAAGGCCTGAACTTGAACAAGGGTGAGTCTCCCTGCTGCCAGCATTGATTTAGTGCTAAAGTTGATTAGATTTGTTATGCTGCTAATTTGTGTTCATTGTTCATAATGAGAACTGGAAAGCTCAAAAATTTGAAGCAAAACAGCACATAATGTAAAATCATAAATCTCCTAACTTTTATCTAGAGCAGTACATTCACTGTTGACTGAAGTAAGACAGGTTCTACGCAGTAGAGGCCAATCCTACAATCGTATCTCCAGTGTGTAGTAGGGTGCCTGCGACATAGCATATGCCCAACCAATATTTGTAGAATAAACTAATAGATAAGCAGAGGATGGATGGATGGGTGGATGGATGAATGGATGAGTAAGTTATCTAGGTGACTTTGTGTGTGTAGAATAGTGGTTCACGCTGCCAGCACTATGGATAGACTTCAAAATGACCTTCCATAGAAATCCCCCTTTTTATCTCCTCTCTGCCAAAAATTCTGTGGCCTGAATCTAGGGGATTAGAAAGGGCATGTTCTACTGTGGTAACCCCACCCAACATCTGTTGAATGGCTCTGGGGCTCATCACACCCAGCTCATGACATACCCCATCCCTGCTCTCTCTGCTCCTGAATGACACAATAGATATAAAGCCTTGCTGTGTCTTCTCTGAACTGTTACGACCCCTGGCCTATAAAGCTGCAACATCAAAGCCTCAGATTGTCACACAGGATATAAATAAACTGGAAGCTAGTGACACCTGCACATTAGGACCTGCATGCTACGACTGTGCGGGTGTATGGGTGCTGCAGCCCTCAGATCTGCTTCATCTCATCCCACCCATTCCTCTCCTGAGAGATTTGTTAGTGAACCTGGGAGGGTTGGCATCCCCATCAGAGCAGAGGGTGGCATGGAGCCCGCGACCAGCACTGGCAGTACGCCCACTTCCTCGGGTGATTCACTGAATTAATCATTCCACGGTTGCAGTTGCTCTTTGTAGCATTTTTCCCTCCAATATTATTTCCAGTTGGTAATAAATACCTTATTTTAAGTATCCTTAATGTACCAAAAGAAACATTTACACAAATTAAGGGAATTAATAGTACCCAACAAACATTTATTAAATGCTTACTGTTTGCAAGGCATTATGCTGGAGCAGGTGGTCACCTTACAAGGGGATTCTCTGTTGTGTGATTTTCAACAAGTCTCTCTCAGTGCATTCACATATAATTTGCCTTATAAAATTTAGTTTACACACAACTCTCTAGGAATAGATTTCTTTAAGTGAGGAACTTTATGCTGAAAAGAAGCAAGAAGGTGAAGCTAGCTAGCAACATTTCCCAAATGGATGGGTGGAGGTTTCATAGAGGGAACGAGTATGAACTGGGAATCTGAAGCCAACAGCTTGAATTGAATCCCGGCTCCAACACTTCCCAGTTGGGCGATAGTGGGCAAGTTACTTAAATCCTCTGCTGTTAAGTTTCTTTGTCTGCAGACCATGAACTGCAATACTCACCTCATAGGGTGGTCATGAGCTTATGTCAAGCACTTAGAATAGTTCCTGGCACATAGTAGACTCCACATGGGCGTGAACTCATTATTTTACATCCAGAAATTACTCCATCATTTTAGTATTAAAATCAACCATATTCCCATTGGACTAATCCAGCTGTAGAAGGTAGAAGAGCTTGCTGGCTCATATGTCTAACCTGGGTAAGTTGTCCAGGCTCTCAGGAAGGCCTGGACTGCAGGGGCGGTCCCTCTTCCACCCCACCAAAACCATTACATAAGAAAGCTACTCAGTATTGGTCTGTCTGTTTTTGCAGAATAAAAGCAGCACGCAGTGTGCAAAGCATAGATGATAATCCTGCTGGTTGGATTTTTCTGGTTTTACGTGGGACATAAACTTTTCAGTAAAAAGTACAATTGAGCCATTGGCTTTGTTTATTTATTTATTATTTATTTATTTTGAGATGGGGTCTTACTCTGTCGCCCAGGCTGGAGTGCAATGGCATGATCTCGGCTCAATGCAACCTCTGTCTCCCAGGTTCAATTAGTTCTCCTGCCTCAGCCTCCCGAGTAGCTGGGATTGCAGATGCGCCCCACCATGCCTGACTAATTTTTGTATTTTTAGTAGACACAGGGTATCACCATGTTGGCCAGGCTGGTCTCGAACTCCTGACCTCAAATGATCCACCTGCACTGGCCTCCCAAAGTGCTGGTATTACAGGCATGAGTCACTGCACCTGGCAGGGTTTTTTTTTTTTTTTTTTCTTTTTATGATTCTTTGACATCTCAGACTGGCATAATCTTGGCTCAAGGCTGCCACTGAAGAGAAGTATGTTTATAAGAAAATTCAAAAATTCCTGTCTGCGCCACGGGTGAACTGCATTGCTGAGCATGCACAGGGTGCAGAGTACACCTGGGGTCATGGAGAGTAACCCAGGCCATGCAGGGTCCAGAACCATAAACCTTTCATCTGAAAACGGGCAGGGAAGATGACTGATGCACGTGAGTTTCCTGGCTGACTTCCCAAATTCCATTACTCAATGTTTTCAAATGGGGAAAAGTTGCTTTTATATTGCTGATTTCTGAACCCGATGTTTAATTTATGACTTTTAATAGATAAAGCTATTTAGTACTGGGTGATCCACTAATTGTTGTCAAAAGTTGTTTTTTGACATCACCTACCCCTTCGCTCTACCAGAGCACTTTTAAAAAGAAGAAGAATATTGCTGGAGCCCAAATTCCTAATCTATGCCCATGGAATTTTCAGATGTTGTATATATGTCAGTGGAGAGGCTTTTCCCACCTAGAGAGAGGTACATCAGTTTCATCAGATTGTCCAAATGGTTTTTGGCCTGAAAAAATAGTAACCACTGATATAGGACAGGGGTTAACACACTAGGGTTTATGGGCCAAATGCAGTCCACTGCCCATTTCTGTGTGGTCCACAAGTAAGAATGGTTTTTACTTTTTTTTTTTTTTTTTTTGAGACCGAGTCTCACTCTCACCCAGGCTAGAGTGCAGCGGCTTGATCTTGGCTCATCGCAACCTCCATCTCCTGGGTTCAAGCAATTCTCCTGCCTCAGCCTCCTGAGTAGCTGGGATTACAAGTGTGTGCCACCATGCCTGGCTAATTTTTGCATTTTTAGTAGAGGCAGGGTTTTGCCATGTTGGTCAGGCTGGTCTTGAACTCCTGACCTCAGGTGATCTGCCCAGGTTTTACATTTTTAAGTAGTTGGGAACAAAAATCAAAAGAGTAATAATATTTCATGATATGTGAAAGTTTAATGAAATTCAAATTTTAGCTTTTCAGTGGCATATTAAATGAACTCATTCATTTAATTATGGTCTCTGGCTACATTTGTGCTACAAAGGCAGAGTGGAGTAGTGACAGAGATGTGGACCACAAAGCTTAAAATACTTACTCTCTGACCCTTAATTGAAAAAGTTTTCCAACGTCTGGTCTAAAAAACTAATTTCAGAAAGCTTCATTTTCCGTTGTGCTTTTCATACTTCCATTCTCTTTGCACAGATTTATTGCCTGTCTTGGGTAAAGTGTATTCACCTTTCCAGGTTCTCATTTAGCTCCCCTGCACTGGGCAGATGCAGAAGCATCAGACTGGATGAGATGTCTGTGTTTCCCGGTGTGGAAAGAGGCAGTTGCACTCTCAGCCCCTGCAGCCTGGTGGTTTGTGATGAGTGCAATGAGACCCGGGAGAGTGGTGTGGGAGAAGGAGGTTTCCAAGAAGACATCGTGGATAAGGGGACATTTAGGCCAAGACCTAAGGAAGTTAGAGCTTGGCAGCCACTTCAGGCTAAAGAGCAAGACTGAAGAAAGAGGGGGCAACTGGGAAAACTCATGGGGTGTTCATGAGAATACCAACCACCCAGACTAGGTAGTATATAGTTTCTTCAGAAGCAAGTAAAAGGACTGAAATGAAAAGGGACCCCAATTTACGGAAATGCGGTGCTCTGCGGCTGAGTGAAGGGGTTCGGTCTTGTTTCAGTACCTGCGCCTTGCAGCAGGGTAGCATGGAAGCCCGGTATCACCAGGCACATTCGCACATTAAGTGTTCCCAGCTGTAAAATGAGGATGATGAAGCTGTGAGGGGCTTAAAGGGCTTTATCCAGCACCTAATCCATCCCGAGTGCCCAGTAAATGTTTGTTGTGTGATTAGGTGTCTGCGAAGGAAGTGGAGATGGAAATTGATCTATGAATTCTGAAGAAGGACAAAGCTATGGTCCTTCAGTATGACAATATGACAGGTCCCACAGGTCAGGAGAGGGCTTTCCTTTCTTCAGTGCTGCATTCCATGGACATATAATTAGTGCCTGTGTTGAGTCAGGCATTCTGCTAGGCCCTGGGGACACCCTGTAAAAGAGCTTGCAGTCAAGCAAGGAGATGGGCAGGTCCAGCCTGTGAAGGAGAGAGCAAGTGGATTGTGTGAGAGCATTTGGGATGGGGAGGAGATACAGCCACCAGACCAGGCAGGAAGAGGGGGATGAACACACTCATTTGGAACTCTCTGACAAAAAAGAGCAAGGCTGCGATCAGACACTCGAGAGCAGGGATTTGTGAATAGTAATCCAAAACCACAATAGGGGAGGAGGAGGGAGCAAAAACATAAACTATCCATTGCCAATAATGTGAGGGAGGCCAGCAGAAAAGTAAACGATGAATTCCATGCACTTCACTATAAATCAGAAGGTGGTTCCAAAAATTTTTTAAGTATGTGTTGGGGAGGATGCACTGCTAGAGATACATGTGTTTACATAAATTTATGTGAAAATACCACAGGGTTCTTTCATTTCTTTGCAGAGTTCATGTTTTGACTGGTGAAAAATGTCTTTTTAGAATATATTTCTTTGATTTTCAAAGTTTCTGGAGGTGTGAGTCAATTTTTTCCTCTTTGAAAATGAAGTTGAGAAAAGGGTCAGCTGTAGTTTCACCCTAATAGAAAGAATTTTCTGGAGAAGCACGTAAAATACCAGAAATAGTCCAATCTTAGCCAGTGTCCATGGCCTCACTTCCCTCAAGACAGCAGAAAGGAGATGCGAAAACATCACCCTTGACTCCCCGGCACCACCAAAGGCCAAGTTGAGGACTTGATAAATCCTGAGCTCGTGGTTTGAGTCACGCGTGTTAAACCACCGTAGAATATTGTTGCTGCTTTTCCTGTTGGATGTATTTTAATTTTCATTCCAAATTAAATTGCACTTTAAGCTTTAAGAAAAGGTGAAATACTATATTAAATGGTTTCATTAACCATTTATAATTCTACTTCCCATTAAGATTGATTTCTTTTCACTGAGTAAAATATCTATTTGTACCAAGGTCTGGCAATAGTCATATTCATTCTCTGTCTCTGTCCCTCCTTTTTTTCTTCCTTCCAGGGATCACTACTTGTGTGATGTGACATGGGCAACACAAGAAAGAATTTCTTTGCAGTGGCTCAGGAGGATTCAGAACTATTCGGTCATGGATATTTGTGACTATGATGAGTCCAGTGGAAGATGGAACTGCTTAGTGGTGAGACTGAATTGGGGATGTTCTGCTTCTAGAGCAATGTGTGATCAGAGGGTCTGTGCAGTTGGGGAGAGTGAAGGCTGGGAATCAGGAAATGAGGTTTGAGTTTCTCTTCTTTCTGACTGTCTGATCCTGAGGCAATAAAATCTTGAATAAAACTCCTAGATAACCTGCCATCCTGAGGTGCTTCTATTTCTCCTACACTGACTAGTCATACTGTTTTAGTTATGGATACTATCACTTGGGAAGTGGAGAGGGGGTGACTGACCACAACATAGAATCTGACGTAAATATTTTAAAAACCAAAGAGGGCCAGCAGCTGCAAGCTCAACAGAGTGTGTTTTAATAAAGATAACATAGAGAATGGGGAATAACTGGCTGAGTGTGTGTGAAACAAAACAAATACATGAGGTCACAAACCCATTACCATACTGTCACTGTCTTTAGGCAGGAAACAGCTTTAGAATGCAAATAAATAACTGCCAGTCTGAGAAGGTGGCAATCCTGAGGCCAACTCTGTTCATCCAACCTTGAGGTGCTGGGAGGCTTCTAGCCAGGAGGCCACGAGGTCCAACTAGGATGACGGTCAAAGTTAAAGTCCCTCTGGGAGCCTGCAGCCTGGGAGGGGTGGATTCTGGAAGAAGTTTGCTGGCATATGCCAAGCACACCTCTCCAATCCCCCCTTATCTAGTCACAGACCCTGTGCCTACACACCTACCCTCCCTGCTCTCATCCTGGCGAGGCTCAGGGCAGACTCTCACCTCCCAGACCTGGAGCCTCACATAACTTGATTCACTTATTAATTTATGTAACAAACATAGAATTCGTGTTGTGTTCCAAGCTCTGTGCTAAACTATGGATTTTTTTAAAAAGTGAATTAGTCGGCATGCCTGCCCCCAAAATGTTTCTGTTCTAGTTGGGAATATTATTAGAATAAATAATAAAAGCTGCCACTTACGGTATACAAGTCACTGTGGAAGCTGAGGGTCAATGTTTGAGGAGCTGGCTCAGGTCACAGGGCACAGTCAGAATTCAAACTGCAAAACCCAAGCTGTTTGCTTGCTGCCAATGAAATCCTCATAACACCTCATTGTACCATAAAAAGGGTTCAAACAAGGTACAGAGGGAATAGAGGGCAAAAGAAGATGATCAGCTCTACTGAGGGCAGGCAGACTGGGGAAGGAGATGATGTGGGAGAGCTATAGAGTAGCCTGGGGTAAGTTGCAGTGTGCTGAGCAGATAAGGACAGAACGCCATATAAGCAGAGGGCTGTGCAAAGGCATCCAGTGTGAATAGCTTGGAACATGCAGGAACTAGGGACTGGGGGAGAGGTGTAGTGGTGAGCACTGAGGCTAGAGATATAGGCAAAGTCTCAGGTGCCATTCCAGGAGTTTGGACTTATCTCATAAGAAATGGGGTGCTGTTTCAAGGTTTTAAACAAAAGACTATCACAATGGGACAGGCCTATGTATTGCTAACTAAGGTCAGCAGAGAAGAGCAGCAGGATCTCCAACAAGGAGATTCTGGCAACAGACCCCGGGCAACCTGCTGAGGACATGAACAAAGTCCTTAGCTGTACAGAAGGACAGAGAAGTCAAAGAACTAGGTGACAGGGGCTGAAGGAGGTGATTATGAGGAGGGCAGGAATCTAGAATGACACCCAGGTCTCTGGCTTGGGTGAATAGGTGCCACTAACTAGAAGAAGAATGAGGGAGTAGAACAGGCTGGTGGGACAGAGGAAAACAAATGAAATTCTCTTTAGTTTTGTGCATGCTGGATTTAAAACACCAGTGGAGCTTCCAGAAGGACCCAGGATATAACTTTAGGCAAGAGAGTCAAATGATCTAATGTAATGACTTGAAAAATACTAACATAAATAGAAATATATGAATGGAGATAGTTTTCAGTTATTAAGTTATTATAAGTACAGCTCTATTTATATTACCACAAATTATGGCTATAGATTTCATCTGACTTCTCTTTGAAATGCTGTCATTGTCTCTTTCCCTTCCTAGGCACGGCAACACATTGAAATGAGTACTACTGGCTGGGTTGGAAGAGTAAGTGTTATAAGTTGTGGGGTTTTATGGATGAGTCAGCTACTCAGCTATTTGATATGCAGCTATGCAAAACTACGGCTCTAAGTGATACGTTATTAATAGCAATATTAGTTAACCTATTTCTCAAAATATGTAAATGCTCCCTATAAAGGTATCTTTTTGTAGAGAACATATAACACACACAGTTGGAAAAAATAAGAGGACAAGTGAAAAATCAAAAGCAGAGCAGACAAAACATAACACACTCCTGGCAAGTTGTAACTCCCAGCAAGTTAAAGGGTAACCATGGCTGAAAGTTGGCCAAGGTGTCCAGTGACCTCACATTTGAAGTTATGTGCTTTAAAGACAGAAAACACAGGTTCTGTCCCCAGCCTGCACAGATACCTAAGGAGAGGTGACTACAACAAGCAGAAAAACTCAGCAGCAACCACACAGTGCCCACTATGCACCTCTCTTTGGAAGAAATCGTACTTGCAGGCTTATGCTTTATTAGGCGTCCAGATGCAGAGCTTTATCCAGGAAAGTGTGGTGACCCTCAGGGACTTGTCATGCTTCTCAGTCCCACTGAGTTATATACACATTGCACAGAATTACCACCCAGATTGCTATGGCCATGGAATGTAATGAGTTGATGAAGGAACTCCAGTCATCGTATCATCTTGCATGGTAGATGAGGAGTGAATCTCACTTAATTTTTATGATCACTTCTATTAAGCTCCCTTTAAGAGGGAAATAAAGTGACCCCCAAAATGTAAAGATTTTATACCTCTTGGATCATAGAGGTGAGGTCCCCAGTCCAAGAAGACAACCCCTTCCAGCTGGGCTCGGAGCTCCGGCAGCATTCACACGTCCTTTTTCTTCAGGCATTGATTGGGCAGAGGGGAGAGGTTTGCCAACATGAAAAGTGGTTTCCTCCATGGCAAGAGACACGCTACACTTCCTCACGACTCTTTGAAAAAAATATGTTTTTTCCTCTCTGTATTTAACCAGACAGATGCCACTTTTCACACATTTCTACTAGGCACAACTCCATCCAGGGGAAACAGGGAAATGTATTAAAAAGATAAGGCTGTGAACACAGGTCTAGAGAGGGGAATGTGTTTCAAAGCTCTGTAATGAGAACACCAAGTGTACCGCACGCCTCAGCTTGCTCCATAAATGAATTCACTTTGAATCACTAAATAGAAGAGGGAAGCATTTTTCTTCCTTCCCGAAATGGGAGCTGATGAGAGAGGAAACATCGAGGGCGAAGTGAACCAACAATTTTAAAAGACCATCTCCTACCTGCTCTCAAATGTAGCTAGGAAATCAAAATCGTAAACCAACATATTCCTTTCAGGCTGGGATAGACTCTCTTCTACTTAAATTGCATTATGTTCTGAGTACTATCTTTTATTGAACTGTAAAAAAATGGAAATTTGTTCTATATTTCTATACAAATATTTTTTGTAAATTGTTGATCATATTTAACAAAATGAAAAGGCTTATAATAAAAATAACCATATGAATGTTTTCATATGAAATATACAGCAGACATTCCTTATAGCATGTAGTCCAGAAATGGTTAAATACTAAGTCTGACTTTCAAAAAGAAATATGTGTAAAAACAGGAAAGAAAAATATCCCCAAATTGCAAACCACCCCCAATCTGAAACAATAGAAAATAATATGTCTGTTTCAAGAGAGCACATTTGTGACACTGAGGAAATTTACTGCTCCAAACTGAAAGGTTAATGCTGTTTTCCAGGTGCTTGCAGCCAGAAGTCATAGTTATCATCCATAGAGAAAAGATGTTTCCAAATCACAACAACTTCTATTTATTGTTTTCTACAAGCCTCTTTATATACATTCTCTCATTTACTGCTCACAAAAATTACCTATGAGTATGGTGTTTTTGTTCACATTTTATAGAAAGAGAATTTTCTTTTTGAGACACTTTAATTTTAATTTGGCATATAAATGGAGCATGGATTTTTGAGCATAGGTATTGGACAGGACTTTCTAAAACTAAAGTTGGTACTGAGATGAGACTCTGTGCTTTAATGTTCTTTTGTTCTATATTATTTTCTAGTTTAGGCCTTCAGAACCTCATTTTACCTCTGATGGTAATAGCTTCTACAAGATCATCAGCAATGAAGAAGGTTACAGACACATTTGCTATTTCCAAATAGATAAAAAAGTGAGTATTCTTACATATTTTATTTCATGTTGACCTCTTTTTTTTTTTTTGGAAACCAACTTGAAGTGGAAATCATTTGGTAAGATGGATCAATGTGTATAAAAATCAGATTAATTTAAACTCCTCAGTGGTGTATTGTGTAATGTGGAACGAGGTGGGGAAACCCAACAAGAAAATCCAAGGTTATTTGAATTCCTGATATAAATGATTTAATCCTCCACTTTGAACAGAGACAGTCTCTAATCAATCTCTTTTTTAAAAAAAAAACAAAAAACAACAACCCATCAGGACTGCACATTTATTACAAAAGGCACCTGGGAAGTCATCGGGATAGAAGCTCTAACCAGCGATTATCTGTGAGTATTGTAACAATTGATAGGATATAAACCTACGTGTCATAATCATGCCCTCTTTGCCCAGAAGTAGGGAAAAAATCTCCTACAAATAAAGAGTAGTCTTTTTGGAATGTGTTCAATACTTTTTTTCTTTTTAACATACGGAAGCCTTAATGATTTTCACATATGCTTAGCAGATTTGATACCATGCCACCAGGCAGCTCTACCTCTTGCTCTTACCTGCTTTACATTACAAGAGCTGTATCCTCTTTTACATGAACGTTGTGGAACGCTGAACTAGCAATGAGGGGCATTTTGTTAAATTTCAGCTGGCACTAATTTTTTGGAAGGCTTGGAAAGGCAATTTTATCTGTCCATGTCCCGGCCTTACTCTTTGCAAAATGGAAAGCTTTGCAGAGGCTAACTGCCATATATGAGTTGGTAGAAAAGGGGGTGTTATTTTTCATTAGAATCTTAGGCACTTTTATGATTCTTTATTGGTCTAATCGCGGAGGAATTTTGCCACCACCCGAAGTAGCTTTTGAAGCCCCTCTTTAGCAGTGGCTCTGCTGCTCTCAGGAACATGGGGCTCCTGCCATCTAGTAGCTTATGTTATAAGACAGAAAATACAACGATCGGGATCAATGAGTGGGGTCTCAATTTCAGGCTAGCTGCCTAGTCCTATTTTTTTTTTTTGACAGAAGCCTTCTTTTGTGTTTTTACTTGTCACTCTAATTAAGGAAGAAATCTCTGGTTTTACATATTTCAGTCTGTTAAGAACAAGACCTTTCTGTGTAGAGATGACGGAGAAAAATGGCTTCTCGGGGGTGAGGGACACGGAAGCGATGGCGGAGGGCGGCGGGCACTCGTGCGCGTGCTCCGTGCACACTTAGGCTTGGGGTCTGAGTGCGGTGGATCGCCTCTGACTTCTTAAAAAACATAATTAATATATATTTCATTTTTTCTCTTCCTAGATACTACATTAGTAATGAATATAAAGGAATGCCAGGAGGAAGGAATCTTTATAAGTAAGAGCTCTGTCAAGTTGTTGACTTGAGTCATTTTAGCTGACGAACAATTTCTGAACTCTATTTTTATTTTTTGCCTTGTCCTAACTAATATTAAACTGGTATTGCTATTGAGCACTTTTTATTCCTTCATAAATCAGTCTACATGTCCACAAGAGAGAATGGCTTTATTCGATGTTTTGTGATATTTCCAAACAATGGGAGGTTTGAGGTTACTATTAATTCATGTATTTATTTCACGTTAAAAAAAAAAAAAAGTCCTAAAGATTGCGTTGGCATGCTGCTGTCTTTGAAACTAGAATATGGCTTTATTCAGTTCCTTCCTCTCACTTATCTTTTCTTCAAGCACTTAATTTCCACCGTTGGTTTTACAGAATCCAACTTAGTGACTATACAAAAGTGACGTGCCTTAGTTGTGAGCTGAATCCGGAAAGGTGTCAGTACTATTCTGTGTCATTCAGTAAAGAGGCGAAGTATTATCAGCTGAGATGTTCCGGTAAGTCTGAGCTCCCTGGGAGGGAGGGTAGTCGCCGCTGTTACTCACTTCGAGGCAGCTCCCTCTATTCCTTTTGAATCTCAGGAGCTCTTGAAATCACCTAAGTCCCCTTCTCTCCACTCACATTTAAGTAGTGAGCATAAACAATCTTTTCTTCCCCTTATCACTGAGAGACGTGCATAGCTTGCCTTAGACCGAACACACACACACACGCACAAACACACACCCTTGTGTGTAACAGAAGCACTTCAGCGTTAAATACGTACATATTGTGGGGTTTTAAATGATTATTTTATGCACTCGTCCCTTTCAATGAGAAAATGTATGTGGCTGGTGCGTGTCACCCAACATGCTCACTGCTCCATCTTCTGTTGCTGTTGCTATTATTAATTACAAATGAAGAAACCCGGGCAAGGAGTGGCCAAGTGACTTATGCAGGTGGTCACACAGCGAGTTACAGGCACAACAGGATTCAAAACAGGCCTCTGCCTCCCGAGCCATCCCTTTTAAACAGTGTGCCAGGTTACTTCTCAAAATGGGAGAAAGGATCTGGATATTCTGAAAAGAACTGTCCATAGCACAAAAATAAATAAATGTTTTCAAACCACTTATCTGAGTCTTCCCTCACTAGTATATTTTATTATTACGCTTTTCTTTATGGTTCTTTACTATGACTGGTTTTTTTTTTTAGCAATTATTTCTTGGGCATGCGCTTTATTCTAAGCACTGTGCTAAAAGCTTTATATTCATGATCTTGTTTAATCTTTAAGAAATCTCTATCAAGTAGATATTATTATCCTCATTTTCTATGTGAGGAAATCAAAGCACAGCTCTGTTGTCCTAAGTCACAGAGCTAGTGAGCCAGGATTCATCCCCAGGTATGGAAAGTGCCTTCACTGTTTCTAATCCAATATAAAAATTAATATTATCATCCAAACGCATAAAATTAAAGAGCTCACAAAATAGCTTTTCTATACATTACCTTCCACTCTGCAACTACCACAGTTGGGATAAACAGTGACGATATGGGCTTGTGAGAAAAACACTTTTGCATGCCAGAAAGGAATCGCTTATCCAAGTCAGGCACTGTGCAGATGTGCCGCCTGGCTCTGGGACTCCATGGGAGTGGGGGCAGCGGGGGAAATCCGTCCCTCCCTAGGGAGGCTGGCTACAGGGCTCTGCAGCCCACCAGGGCAGAGCCTGAAAAACCCTGTGGGATCACGGATTTAGGGCGGGGAAGGATGTCAGCTCACATTTTACTTTGCAGATGAGTATATTAAGTTCAGAGATGATAATGTGCCCAAGGTGCCCAGCAGGGCACAGATTCATTTCCTACTTCATTCTACTGAGCCCTGTGCCTTTCCAGTAATACTTCTTACACTGAAATTGCAACTATTTTAAAGAGAGGGGGAGGAGAAACAACTAACATGTATTAAACTTCTTATGAATTATATTTATATGTTCTATCAAAGTTAAATGGTAACAAATGGTATTTTTGAAAAGTCATGTATACTATCTTTTCTAAAAAAGTATTCATCCAAAACATTTTTCCCCGATTGTGTTAACAGGTCCTGGTCTGCCCCTCTATACTCTACACAGCAGCGTGAATGATAAAGGTATTTCCTCATATTTTATTCTTCATTTGTTTTTAAGAAAGTGTGTTGCATAAGTCTAACATGTACTTAGCATTGTGTGATTTTCTTTGGCTTTGTGTCTTGACAATGAGTTGAACACAAGCCTTATAACCTGAAATATGTGTAGTCCGATCAGTGAATTTCATGTTTGCTCATTATTGCACTACATAATCCACATTTTTCACATTGTAATGAATGACTGCTCTCTCCTGTATTTCTTTAGGGCCGAGAGTCCTGGAAGACAATTCAGCTTTGGATAAAATGCTGCAGAATGTCCAGATGCCCTCCAAAAAACTGGACTTCATTATTTTGAATGAAACAAGTAAGTTAAATTCCTCTGGAATAGTACTTTTCATGGAAACACCAATGCCCTCTAACTATAGTAATTCGATCTGAAAATATGTATTTCACGTTATATATAAATCTAATTTAGAAGGTTATTTCTCCATGAAATGTTTTGTCACAAGAAATACTAATTTTACATCCTTTTGTCTTAAAATACAATACCATTCTACATAAAACTTATTCTGTCAAAAGGGAAGGGATTTGGAGAACATGCTCTATCGTTAGTTCACTTTTATCCCATTAGTGACTCTATTATTCTACTAATATTAATTGTGTGTTTAACTTAATGACATCCTAGCGTATTTCACCTTTAACTCAAAGAGATCAAGGATATCTGAGACAGTTGTATAAAACAATTCGTGTTGGCTATAAAATATTGAAACTTCAGTCTCAGAAGAGAAATTTCGAATTTTTCCAAACCCTGCTGACCTCCCATAGTGTGGTCCCGGCTTGGTTGTGTAATCATGGATTATATTCAGAGACCAGTAAGAACAATGGGTTTCTTTGAGTAGAAAATCTTGTTATTTATTGTTTGTTTTTCTTTATTTTTTCCACTAAGGGCTAACAGCTTATAGGGGAGGGAGGAATCTGTTATATTAGAATTGATTCATTTTAGGCTTTTAAAAAAATTTAGGATAATAGAAAAGATTCAACACATCTAATTTTAAATATCAGGAAAAGCACAGGAAAGTATAGCATCCTCATGAAGAACAGTTTAGAGCAGTGCTACTCAAACTGAATGTGCATGTGAGTCTCCTGGGACCTTATTAACATGCACATTCTGACCCAGCAGGTCAAGGAAGGTCCAGGATTCTGGATCTGTAATAAGCTTCTAGGTGATGCTACTGCTGCTTACCCTCGAGCCACATGTGAGGGGCAAGAGCTTAGAGTTTTCCAGAGCTAACATTGACAGCCTGGTACAGAAGGCACTGAATACTGAGATGTGACATTCTATTTCAGTCACGAACACTGGGGAGCCCCTGCAGGTTTTAAGGTCACGGAAGCCACATTAGTAGACGGGTGACTTGAGACAGGATGTAGGATGGAGCTGTGGGGATGGGGACATCCCATTGGGAGGTGGTTATAGCCATTCAAAGTACAGAAAGGAAGGATGAAAGGTAGGTCAGGGAGGAGGGAGCCGGGAAGGTGGGACTCTGTGAATAGAAAGAACCCCCCAAACCAAAGACTATACATCTCCAAAAAAGTGGGACTAAAACACCTTCCCATCAACTAATGCCAATTCAAACAAAGCAGAGATC
The DNA here is from genome assembly GCF_028885655.2 of Pongo abelii. NCBI lineage: Eukaryota > Metazoa > Chordata > Mammalia > Primates > Hominidae > Pongo > Pongo abelii. The sequence goes on along the minus strand of NC_071996.2, from coordinate 64,497,971 downwards.
AAATGATGGGTTTCGCATATTCATTAAAAATATCATGGTCAACTGATAGTTTGGTGTTCTATTGAAATTATAATAGAGACTTAAATTTTGCTCTTACAAGCACATTTAATCAGAAGGCATAACAATAGTCAGCAAAATATAAATTGAAGATAAATCTATCTATATATTTTACTCCCAAATCTTTCTTTTCTTTTCAAGTAAAATAATTGTAACAAACATAAACAAAAAGGAAAATAAATGTTAGATAAAAATAGCTCTAGAGATAAGAATTTTTTTGCCTACAGTTTAAATCTATTGAATCTGGAATAATTTTATTTAAATGTGGAAAAACACTTTTTTATAGATCTATTAGTATAACTCATCTTCTATTTGAGAACGAAGGAAACTGACTCATTATTTAGGGACAAATTTTATTAAACTGATGTTAAATCAAGCACAGAGAATGAGACAGACCCGTGGGAGATCATACAGAATGTACGCAACAGTTTGCTCCATATAAACCCGATCTCATTCTGTGAAACACAGAGCTGAAAATGGGAACTCAGCTTTGCGGTCTGGGATGGCAATAAGAATTACAAAAATGTTATTAAATCAGAATTCTAAAATAGAGTTGGGGCCAACTAAAAATCCTAAACAGCTTCAAGGAAATTCAAGAAGAGGAAAACATTTTGGAGGAAAACTTAGAACATAAGCCATAAACAAACTAGATAAGTAGATCGGATGCCAAAGAACAGAATCATAAAAACAAAACATTAGAAATTCTAAGATGCACTTTTATGTTACTAGGCACCAATGTATTTAATAGATACATTAGAAACAACTTTATGTTTTAACATTAACTAGTATTTTAACCTGAAAGAAAATGTTGTTATATCTTAAAAATGTGCTGAATCCAAGCAGTTCATTTTCTTTTTCTACTCTCATTTAACAAATTGTTAAACTCTAGAAATGACTTGCTACTGTTGGAGATGAGGAACAAAATCTTGTGCTAATAATTTTTCTTACCTCACTAATTAATCTTTCTGTTTGTTTAGAATTTTGGTATCAGATGATCTTGCCTCCCCATTTTGATAAATCCAAGAAATATCCTCTACTATTAGATGTGTAAGTATTCAAAAGAAGGGAGCAATTTAGAAGTATTGAGTCATATATATTTTTCTCAGTGCAGCTTACTGAAAAATGGAGCCAAGTGCATCCTTTCCCTCTTCCTGGATCACTGTTTACTATTTCCTCCTTTAACTGTACAGCCACAAAACCCAACCTGTGTTTTCTCACATCTTCTTAATAGAGAAGGGAGATGCTCCTTTTCTGTCATAATGGCATATAGATTTTCTTTTGTTTTGCTTCTCTGAACTCCAAGGGAATTTCAAAGGAATTCTTAAGTCTGCATTTTCATCCTTAATCTCCTGGACATTTTAACAAGCAAGAGATGGGCATTAACAGTCTTGACAGTTCCCTTACCCCAGCTCCCACTGGCTGCCTCATGTTTCTCTTCCTTTAGTTCCTGAAATATTACTGCCGGCTATTTTCTATTCCCCTTTTTGGTGAAGAGAAGTGATAGAGGAGAGTGTTCGTTATTAAAAACTTCAAGTCTTTGAGAAAGTTAGGAAGTCACAAGTCTTTGAATAGTGAATGTGAACTCATATGAATTCCAAATATGACAGCTTTGTAAAGTATTTTTTGTAATCATTAGGAATACACCCTACTTTAATTTTTCTAAAATTGCCGTAGGGTCACCCATGATGCCATAATGTCAGGCTCTTCCTGTCCTGGCTTGCATCATTTCCTATATTAAAAACAAAATGAAACAACACTAATGCAGGGACCTGCTGAATGCCAGGTGCTTGGCATCATTTGCCTTATTTTATTCACACAACAAACCCATGTAGTAAGTTCTGTTGTTCCATTATACGGAAAAGACATTGAAGGTCAGGGACATAATGTCTCTGTTGTTAGCAGCAAGAAAAAAAAAGTGGGGAGAGGAAGGGAGGACACAGATATTAGTATCAGACACAGCTTTGATCCACTATATTCACAGTTTCATGAAAACCACACATAAAAGCACAAAGAAAGGAAAAGATAGGTATTTTAAAATTCCAGATGTGTTATCTGATTTATTTTCAAGTAAAATAATTGTAACAAATGAAGTCAATTCATTCGTGACACTAATTTGTTTTAGGCTTCGGCTCCAATCCTAAAAAAGCATCCTTTTGAGTGATATTTTTATCTTCTTTGACTTCCTAGTAAGTAATGATTTGATCTCCATTAGAAAAGTTTTTTAAAAATGGTAAATTTAATACATATTTCTGTTCAGTTATTTTCCTTTTTCTCTCTCTTAAGGTCTATTTTTTTTTCTATTTAAAAAAATAATCTTTTTTAATCTTGGAGTTAGGGAACCTGATATATACCTAATATTAAGGCAAGCTCTTAATCTACCAAATTTAATATAATTGAGAGGAGCAAGGCATTTCACATGTGAAAAAATATTTGCTTGCTCAAGGAATGCATTTTCCTGTTTAAAGTTAGAATGTTATAGTGTTTTGTTTAAAACTAAAGTTCTTTTGACTGTCCTCCCTAAGTAGAAGGAAAACATTAGCAAAGGCATGTAAGCAGGACTTGTCCTATCCTGTGCAGGGACAGTGAGCAGATGAGTGGAGAGATGGGCTGGGGAGGGAATAAGTTATTGGAGAGTATCCATGTCCAGGAGTTGTGTAGATGGTGCAAAGATGACATATTTAAATGAATTGAAATGAGCTATAAGGAGCTCCTCTTGATTAACAAGCAGAAATGAGAGTGCTTTACAGAGCTTTACAGAGATTGTGCACACAGCTCTGTGTAGGGTAGATGGTAGCCCGTGAAGATTGCGGATACAAGGGAGTTAAACTTGTTAGTATATAGAATGCCCAACGACATGCCCGTTTTCCAATGCAACCTGTTTCTTCCTCTGAAGTTTTAAATATTAGCATTCATTCATACTGCAGTCCATTCCACAGTGATTTACAGTCATTGTGAGCAAGACTGTGCCGGGTGCTATGGGAAATGCAAAGCATATGATGCAGAAGTCAAAGTCCTTAAAGAAGGAAATAAACTTGTAGTCCAGGAGTATTTGTAAGCTGAGATGGAAAGATATCCAAAGCTGCATTTATTGTTGTCATCATTTTTTTTATACCACAACTCCCCCTTCTTAACTATTAGAGAAATTATTTCTTTGATTTCCAAGATTACATTAATACTTTTAAAATGTTGGCCTATGGAGTCTGTGGTTGATAACTATCTTCAAAGACAAAACTGACAAGTATCTTTGAAGGAAATATACAACCGTGGTAGTTGTGTTGCTAAGTTTTAGAGGACTCATTCTGGACACCCCATAGGCTGGCACAGTTTAAGGCTCATGATTGGGAAGGATGCATACTTCTTGTCCACGGGGAAGAGAAATGTAAGCATTCCTCATTTGATTCCGGAAAACCATGAAAGCTAACAATTTGGTATTTTTCATAGGTATGCAGGCCCGTGTAGTCAAAAAGCAGACACTGTCTTCAGACTGAACTGGGCCACTTACCTTGCAAGCACAGAAAACATTATAGTAGCTAGCTTTGATGGCAGAGGAAGTGGTTACCAAGGAGATAAGATCATGCATGCAATCAACAGAAGACTGGGAACATTTGAAGTTGAAGATCAAATTGAAGCAGCCAGGTGAGTGACTAGGAGATGAAGTCAAAGGTCATCTGATTCTTTTTCCCCTTTAAAATTTACATTTTAAAGCTGTAAAGTGTAAATAATTTAAAGTGTTCTGGGATGAATTTGTAATCTTTTATCCTTACGGTAGGTTTTAGTGAAGATGTTACGTTTAGATAACAATATATTACATTATAGATTGATATGAAGTTCAAAAAAAAAAGGATTTCCTAAATTCCTCTCTGTATGAGACTCTAGAAAGGGAGTTGGCATATGTCCTACCACTTTCTGAGAACAGAAAATCAAAATTCATCAGACTCGGGGACAAACTGAGGGATAAATGTACCCTAGTAAACATCTGACTAAACAAGCCAAGCCCATTCCTTCACAGTCGAGGATAAAGAGAGGACTTCAGTGTACATTTACATCATGGGCAGTGACAACTATGAAGTCCTAGGAGTAGCTCCTACAGTCTGGATGAGGGTGACTCTGCTATTTTGGGAAAATTGTGGAGCACAGCCATCATCGGTACTATGTATAAGGGCTCTGTTAAGTATGAACCACATCTCATTCTTGTGCTCTTCACTTATGGGACTATAACTAGATATGATCTGGCTCAAGAGATGTTAACAATGAATGATGGTTACTCATAAGATGCATGTTACATGAGAAATGCTTTACCTGCACGCATTGTTGCTGAAGCCCTGAGAGGTGGGTGTTCTTACCCCATATTTTAATTAAATAAATAGAGACTATTAGGTTAGGTAGCTTGCCAAGGTGAATCAGGATTTGAATCCAGTCTCATTCTGACTCTTATATTTAATTACATTCAACTGGTATGTGGGAAATGTAACTTTGAGTTTCTGTAACCAACAGCATGGATGTCTGGGGAAGCATAATAGGGAGGGTGGTTGAAAATAATGTTATGAAATCATAGACTAGGAAATGCAGAAGGATCCATGAATGATGAAATAGATGGAGAGAGGAGAAGATGACAATTGATTAAGGATTCCTGAGTGAAAGAAATTCTCTTTTACTAAAGTTAATGATTAGCTATTTTCCTTAACAATTAAAAAATAGAGATTTAGAATAAACAGGGGATACATTTGTTCAAGAGTGAGGCTTTGGTATTTAAAAATAAACTTGTATCTATCTAGATTGCTCCTCTCTGAGAGAGGGCATAGTTTCCAGGGTCTCTCAAATCTGACCAACAAAAGTCCTAAAATTACAAAATTAAGGATCTACTATATACAACCCCAGTTAAATAAGTAATGAGAAATAGTGCGTTTATACAGTGGAACACACTATTGCAGCAACTAAAAAGAGCTAAGCATAACAACATGGATGAATTGCATATACTGTTGAATGATAGAAGCTGGACACAAAAGTGTACATCCTGCAAGATCCAATTTATGTAAAGATAAAAACAAGGCAAAAGTTCAGTAAAATTTTTATGGAATTCAATAAAAGAAAAACATTTCCTTTTGTCCCTTTGCAAAGAGGGAAATGCCTCAGAGGCTTCTGATAATATGCACAGGCCATGATTTCAAGGATACATTCACTTTGTAAAGTTTGATCAAGTTATACACGAATGATCTGTTGCACATTGCTGTATGTCTGCCTTCTTCAATTTTACAAAGTTAACATGGAAAAGATGAGTTGAAAACTATTTTAATTTTTTTCTAGCACTGCTTAACTAAGGGCAACCTAGGACATATTACATGAAAACACAAAGCCCGTCAAAATCAAGATAGGTTAATGCAAAGGTCTGCAACCACCCACAATGCTAAAAATTTGAGTTCCATTTGTCAGGTATTTTTAAGTAAAAAAAATTTCTTTTGATGTCAGGCTAATATTAAGAAATAGGTGCATAAAACATTTTTCTTATTTCTTTACCTGGATTCCAATTCTGAACACAGTTTTGTGGCAAAGAAGGCTTCTTAATCCATCAAGGAAAAATTTATTTCTGTTGAGTGCATGGTGCTGAGCTAACTAATCAACACCCAGCATAAAAAGGGATTTATTTAGAGAATGGTGTTTAAGTTCTCAGGTAGGGGGCCCAGAGACATTTCTAAGCCCTACTCAGAAGTTTTTCATGCCCTTATCTTTCTCCATTGCAGGGGCAGAGTCTCCCAAACTGAAAAACATCTGGAGAGATTTAAATTCAATTATGTAAAGAAAAGTGCATCTGGGCTGCAAATTTTTGTATAAAGCTGTGAAAAAAACTGCCAGGATTTGTTTTCTGTGAATCATACACACACACACACACACACACACACACACACAATTTTTATGAACTCCAACAAAAGTAAACCATGTTCATCTGGATCTTAGGTTAAAATGATAGATATTTATCTCAGGTGTTTATTTGATTACCGGCAGCAATTTTTAGTCTCTAATAGAATGAAGCAGAGAACAAATGGCAGGGTTTCACATTTGTGCCTCATCTAAGTTTTCTATACACAATGCAGTACTGATCTGTGGACTTTTTCCATGTGTTTTAGACAATTTTCAAAAATGGGATTTGTGGACAACAAACGAATTGCAATTTGGGGCTGGGTGAGTAGTTGACTGATGAATCTGTATGCATTCATTAGTGAATATCACTCAGAGCAGGTTAATTTATCTTTTGTATATACGTATTTGGAGGTGAAAATCACATCTATCAAGTCTTAGGTCTCTGGGCAGTAACCCTGCAGAATCTCCACTGAGTTAGGCTTACACCTTTGTTTATTATGATGAGCGAGGGAGGCGAGGTAGAAAGAGCAAAAGGAAGGAGTGAAAGAGGGAGGGAAGAGGGAAGGGAAGGAAGGAGGGAGACTTTTTCTTATGCATTAGTCAGTAAAGATTTCATGTTATTGTTTTTAAATCTTCTATAATTGGTACCACCCAGTCACTAGGGTCAGCAAATTTTCCGTAGTTTTCCCCGTATACCTACCAAGAAAGGGATCAGGGCTCTGAAAGTGTAGTCTTTAAAGATACTGTCCAATTAAGGCCAATTTAAGCCTCCTATACCATGCTTTTTATCTCTAAAGAGGCACAGTATATAAAGATGTGAGAAATGTGGAAACTGCGACTCGCTTACCATATGTCCTTATTCTTTTACCTCCATAAAAATAACTGTTTCCATTCCTTAGTCATATGGAGGGTACGTAACCTCAATGGTCCTGGGATCGGGAAGCGGCGTGTTCAAGTGTGGAATAGCCGTGGCGCCTGTATCCCGGTGGGAGTACTATGGTATGTAATTGCTGCCAGGTACAAAGAGATACGGAGTGTTGACCTCAAAATGCCAGTAACAAAGCCATTCCTTTCTGAGTTTCAGTGTTTTTACAGCGAATAATAGGCTGATTCATCTTAGAGGTTCTTTTTGGATACCTATAATGAGATGATCTCATTTATTCTGCTATTGTGCAAGGCTGGGTGGTATATTTTATTACACGTTTGGTTTTTTATCAACAAATTCTGTTTTCCAAATTTCAAAACAGCCCCATGCTACATTTCTACAGATAAATCATTCCTTATCTTCACTCTGCTTTGATTCTTGGGTTTCACATATTAGCAGAGTGAGAGAAGTATGTATCTCTTTCCCTTCAATTAAATGTCAACTACAAGTAGGGCTTTGGATGGGAAGAGGAGAGGAGGAACAGTGGAAATACCCATTGGAGGGTTGTTGTTTTTTTTCACTCTTAATAGGTGAAAGCTACTCTCGAATATGCTCTTTGTCATTGAGAGACTATTATTTTATAAGGCATCATACACCTCTAAGACTACAATTCTCAAAGGGGAGGGAGTAAGCAATGGAAGATGAGGGAGGAGGGGGGAGTCAGAAGTGGTAAGGAGGTAATTGATTTTCCTGCACCTCTTCTGACCCCATATCAAGTCTTCTGTCTAGTGTAAGAAAAGAATGACTGATGATGAATAGCTTATTAAATATTTTATATCCAGAAATATGGTAGTACCCAGAGAAAAAAACTCTTAAAGTCTCTCCCAGTCAAGATAAACCAATGTAAAAATACATTTATATCTTTCTGTTAAGAAAATTGGAGGGCATAGTTATAATTTGATCTACACACAATGAATTTGTTTTCATAATACTTTTCTGGTTGATATTAATTGTTCTGTTGGATGGCTTGTTTTTGGAGACCTCTAGTGGTCAATAAAATAATGGAGTAAATCTTTGTAAGTTTAAAAATATGAAATGAGAAGAAAACTTCATTTAATGTATATAGACCAACCTAATACATAGGAATTGTCTAGAGTTCTTATATACGTGTAAATTTAAACAATTTTATTCAAAGATGGGACAAAAGGAAAACGTAAATGGTGTTTCAAGGCATATTTTTTAAAAGTTTACAATTGCATTATGCAGTTATGCATAATATTTTTTAAATGTTATTTTCAAAATTTCAGATCTTCTTATACATGTAAATCTGGTTAGCATAAACAAGAAAGGAGTATTGTGTTCTATGACAAGCAGAATTAAAGTCTGCAGCTACCTAGGGGAAAATGTGTTTCACCCTTAAAGGCCATTTTTCCCCATCTAACGTACAACCTAAGATATTAATATTTAAATGCTAAAGTTAAAAAAGATATGAACATTTTATGAAGTTCTTATATTTTAAAGTCTTTTAAAATATTCTATTTTTATATTAGTGTCCCTTAAATATATAAAATTATGTATAGTCAGTATTCATGTTAATCAAAATGATAAAATATCACTGTTAGTAATTTTGGAGGAAAATATTTTGATTTTCATAGAAATGACATAAAGTATACATATGGAGCAACTAACACTCATTAGTGTAGTTTCTAATCTACAAAACCAGTCATTCAAAAAGTGTTAGAATGTTGAATTTAGATAATATATCCATTTTTAAAATTAATGAAATCGGTTTTGAAATACTTGTAAAATTATAGTGAAATTCAAGCCACTAACCTAGACTGCACAATGGCAAGATAAAATTCTTAGACTTTTTAACTGTAATCTGGTCACTTAAGGAGGCAGTTTTCAAAGCAGTTATGTCAGATTTTTAAAGTTTTATTGCAATTTGGCCTCAATAATTTTTTTTACTGATATTTTAGGCCAAATATATATAATGTATCATTTAATTTTTTTAAATCAGGCAAAATATGTTTAACTATCCAAAATAACCAAACCAATTATGCAACCTGTTTTTCAACCATATTTATAGATAAAAGAGCTTATGTCATTTCAGCAGACAGATATTAATGTAATCTGTTTCACAATGCTCAACTGTTATACCACAAAAATTGAGGCTTCACCACAAAATGAGAGAAAACAAATGTTAAACTTGCATTATGATGAAGTAGCTGAGCCAATATGGGGATATACAGCAAATAAATGATAACTGAATTATTTATTTTTATTATAGTGAATCCCAGCCTGACCCCCAAAATAAAATATGATTTAAATCAGCAACTAGTAATTGAACATTGTTAGGGGTCTCCAAAAGGAAATAGATGATCATAAATCAGGGCACATACTTGTATTATAACCAAAAATTCAACACAATTGAGGCATTAAGTGACTTCCTAACTAAAATTCTTTGAGAGGGTCATATGACAATGTTAAGATCCCTTCCCCTTAGCACTTCACATTTGACTTTTCTGCAGGTGGATTATTGATTGGATTTTAGATAACCTGGTTTGATCTCCCTTTGCCCCATCATAAGGGAAAAGTGAGAATGGGTTAGGGCTGAGTGTGAAAAGGTATGCAGGGATCTGGGAATTAGCATCTCTGGCTATATTAGCAAGCCAAGTAAAAAATTACCTCCCATAAGGTGCTTTAGCCACCCTTTTCCTTCTTCATAACCACATAGAGATACTTCTGACAGTAACTCTGTATTCCTATACATGAGTGAAGACATATGGAAACACTGAAGTGGCCCATTAAAAGCAAGAAAAGTTGTTATTGTGTGAATTAAACTTTTTTTCTTTTTTTTCTTTCACAGACTCAGTGTACACAGAACGTTACATGGGTCTCCCAACTCCAGAAGACAACCTTGACCATTACAGGGTAAGAGATGTGGACCTATACCTATTTTATAACCTATTTATAAGTGGTTTAAGAACCTTCTTAATTGTATCTATTCTAGAAAATATATATTTTTATTTCCAACAAAATTCTTCTTAAAAAGAAATAACACAGGTGGTTTAGAGATACTCCAATAGCTTCCCCTACTATATTCTGCATAATTACAGTCTTTATCGTATGCTATATAGGTCACAATATGCATTCATTTAGAAATACAAAGCAACATCAGATAATTACTTTAATTATAAAATTTCAGTTTAGAAAACCTATTAGAAATTCAACATATTCCTTTAGAGCCCAGAAGACTCTCTAAACCTTTAGTTATATATTGAAATTTCTTACAGTATTATCATAAGTAAGATGTATATACGAGACTACAATTTTCTTACTCATAGCCAATTATGTACAGTTTTTTTCACAAAGATTTAAGTAAAGCAGGTGAGAGGTAGGTACAGTTGGGCAGTACCCTTAAAAAGCCCTAAACCTAAATCACTGAATAGCATCCAACAGGCTGGTTGCCTGATGGAAGAACCAGTGGGCAGGTTGCTCTGCAGATGGGCTATAGCATTTAAAATATGGTGTGGGTGCAACTATCATTGACAGCCCCCATGTGCTAGTGTGGATGCCACGGCAAAGCCAGAGCATTGTCTCTGGTGCCACATTGATGCAGCTGGAAGTGCTAGCATAAGTACTAGGGACCCTTCTGGCACTTTGATCATTCCAAAACTTTGCTGATTCTGCTTGTCATGTTAGGTTGAAAAAAATTTTTTAAAAACCCTGAAACTTACAGCTGACAAGGTAAATCATTTATGATGTTTATATTTTTCAAAGAATGTTCACAATTCTTCCCAAGACAGTGAATTAAAGAGAAAGAAAAACAATAGGAATAACTTAAGAACACAACTTCTTTTCATCTGTGTCATGACTTCATATTAATACCTTGCTCTGAGCAATATCCATATGTTTTTGTAAGATGTCATCACTATTACTATGGGTGCTGAAGTCGTCTGATCAAAACACAGTAAAACTCAAAAGTTTCTAGTTTTGCAAGACAAGTATAGACAATTTAGTTTTACCAGTTATTTTCAGCTTAATGAGTAAGGTGTGTGTGTGTGTGTGTGTGTGTGTGTTTGTGTGTGTTTGCAGGGAGCTGTGATAGCAATGTTTTTGTGATAGTGGCTGTATGACGGTTTTCATGTATGTTTCTCAGTCAAGATAGAAAAGTAACAATCTGCAAAGTGAGATGCACAAATCATCTACCCCTACAAAACAGTCCTGTAATTAGATTGTCCCCATTTCTGCTAAGGGTCCCATTTAATACTTAGGGCTCAATTCTTCCCATTCTTTCTCCTCCACCTCCCCATAAGCTGCTTTAGACACTCATTTCCTTCTTCATAACCACATTGCTATTGTCACATAACCTATCTCCTTTTATAACAATAACCCGATTCGTCTCCCCTTATCTTGTCTTCTCACACTCTAGTCTATTGTGCACAGAGCTGGGAGATTAACTCCCACCCACAACATGTTCATAGTTCCTTCTTGCGTACTCAACTAAGCCCAGTCCTCACTCTTTACCCAGGTGTTCAGCACCCTTCCTATAGTAGCCCACTTTGTCTGGAATGCTTGCTGTTCTCTGAATGTTTCTGTGGCTTTCCCTTTTGTGCCTTTGCCCTCTGCTCCTTCCATGTGGAGTGTCATTTCCCCTCCATCTCCACCCACTCAGAAACTTACACAGCCCTCTCAGTGGAGTAGCATCCCCTTTTGAATCCCCTTTTGATAGTTTCCTTGTATATCTCTGAATCCTCATTTTATTCCACCTTGAACTAATAGGTATCTTGTACTGAATTTTCCCCTCTTCAGTACTGTTAGCTATTCAAGGTGTACAAGCTATTCAACATTGTATTCTTTGCCTTCCCCTTTAGGAAGTATAACCTTTCCTGATTTAACTTAAAAACTTTTTTAAAGGAAACATTGTTATACAAGAATTTCTCCATCACCGTTTTCATTTTCCAGTTCAAATTTTCTTGTTAACGACCCAACCAGAATACTTAAATTTGATTGTCAAAGAGTTTTCTCCTACAAGATTCTGAAAGTTCCCGAAACATTAGAGGTGTAACTGCCCAGGATCCCAATCCCTCACTTGAACATGGTGGATGATGAATCCAAAATGTTCATTTAAAAAATTATATTCTAAAAAATGGAGGCTAGAAGCACAAGATCAAGCCCAACTTTGACATCTAAGGAGGTTCATGGCACCTACCCTACTTCCTCAAATAACATCAGCCAATGGGGTATTTCCTCTTCAACCAGCCTTCCCTATATAATGAGATAGGATAATTAGTTGTAGCCTGCCATTTCAACCTGCATAAATTTCCAGTCTTTCCTATAGGCTCCTCGTTCCCACATAGATCCCCCACTTCTCCAGCTCTATCCTCGACTGCGGTGGCCGTTTCCATCTCCCCCTTTAGGTGTTCGCTGCATGAGGTAGTCATGTAAATAGAAGTCACTTCCTCCTGCCAATGGCAACACACGCACACTGGGTGCACAAAGTCACTCTTTCACTTCACTGCACAGATGGCACCCGAGGACTGTTTAATCCTTCCACGCCAGGAGTCGGGTTTTCTTGGCACAAAATTCATTGCTGGCAATGGACACATTAAAACTGCCAGTACCAGGGAGCTAAAGGTTCCCAATGTGTTACTAAGAGGAATTATTTGGGAGGGCGATAGTTAAGGTGGGCAGGATACAAGTGAGGCAAATGCACTAACTGAATTGTCTCCACTGTGGTAAGTTGCTTCCTCCGAAATGTGGAGAACTGAATCTATGTGGAGAACTGAATCTAAGTGCCTATTTTTGGTGCACAGCAGGCTTTAGAATAAAGCTGCCCTCCTTTGTTTTTTAAATGAGCCTGTGCTTTTGTCTCTGGCAGGAATACATTCAAAGATTCTATTTTCCTCCAAGGCCCCAGCTGCCCCTCTGGACCCCATCTTTTACTTTTCTTTCCCAGGTTGTTTTTCTTTTCTCCTCTCTCTCTCTCCTCCTCTCTCTCTCTCTCTTTTTCCTTCTCTCCCTTTCTCTCTTCCTCCCATCCTTTTTGAAAAGACAAAGGAGACAATTCCTTAGAGGATATCACCACCCTGTGCATTTCAGTGGATCAGAAGGAAATATTTTTAAAGCGGTTCACGTTTAGTCTGGATCAGTGACTCTTTTCAGTACACTGAGGATTAGGAATGACCAAAGTGTGTAACAAGTAAGGCCCTGATCTTACTCCATGTTTTCAGCTAAATAGCCACTGATACGGTGGCCAGAATTAAAGCCTTTGGAAGAAAATGCAGTTTTTAATAAAACTCAAATAAGAAAAGGGTTTATTATTAGGTGATTGTTGATCTGGATTTGGAAGAATTTAGAGAAATCCACATCACCAAGAGAAGCACGTGTCATTAAATCAAAGTCCTACTCACCGTTGAAGAAAGGAAATTAGAAGATCCATTTGCATACATGAATGGAACAGGCGGGGATGCCATGTGCAGTTGTTCAGCCTGTGCCCTGCTGAAAGCCAGACCACACTCCATTTTCTAAGGCCTTCACCTCCAGGGCTGTGTCAAGCCAGACGGAGCACCCTTTCCTATTCTTTCAAAGCTGCCATGTGGATTAGGGGACCCTGAGACTAAGGCCTAGACCCAATGCAGTGACTCCATAAGACTCTTTTTGAAGATAATCATCCAACTACTGGCAAGAGGCAAGGGAGAAGCACTTTTAAAGGATATCCAGACCTCAAAGATGAAAGGAGATGTTCATCCCCCCCACCTCAAGGAGCTGATACCGGAAGCTCTAAATGGGCAGCCAAAGTGGAGGGGTGACAAACCTGAGCTAAAGGGTAGTATAGCTCTATGGAAACATCTTTTCTGCAATATGTCTCAGTCCCAGCAGACAGAAATGGTGACAGATTTGAGCAAAGGAATCAGATCCAAAGAGGCAACCCTCAAAACCGATGTCAATCAGCAGACAGCAGCTGTAGCCACACCTTGCGGAGTGGGCTCCTAACAGTGAGGAATGGTGTCTCATGTGGTCAGTCACAGGTCTTTTAGTCAAACTTGTAAAAAATGTTAACATGTGGTAGACTTTCATTCACCCATTCGAGGTGCCTGACGTTTTAATCATTCGGAAGTTTATTCTTTGTCAGTTAGAAAAAACAGTATTTTGGGAGAGAAATAAAAGAGAGTAGGTAATAAAAGATGAATCTGAATATGACAAAGTAGCCAATATGTATGAAAAAGACTTGTGGTTTTCAAATTGTGACTATGAAGCCCCAGGAATTCTATACCTTAGGAGCATGTAGGGAGGGGAAGGGGAGTGGCCAAGAAGTTAGAGTTTCCCCTTCTCTGCTCCCTAGCCAGAGGGGGTCTAGTTTCACTTATTTCATTCATGTTTTCATTCATTTATTAAGTGCTTCTATGGCAAGTCATCATTCTAAGCTCTTTACATGGGTTATCAGGTTTAATTCTCTTCCAGATCCTCCAAGATAAGTACTGTGTTTCTATTTTACTGACACAGAAACTGAGGCACAAAAATGTTTTGCAACATATTGATATTGAGGGTTAGAAACAGGAGAGAGGGCACTTATCTGAATCATTAGAGAAAGATTTCGGAAGATGGGGAGGACGAGCATGATGCTCTCAATAGGTTACGTATTGGGGGAAGGCAGAGCAGCACAGTAGACAAATGAATAGCAGGAAGAGTGGTTTTCTGGCGAAGTGTGAAGCAGGTCCAATGAACTGAGGGATAACAGAAGAAGGGCTCTGAGAAGAGCAGGCCAAATGCTGGCCAAGAAGACAGGACATAAGCCTGGGGAGGGGATGGATTTATGAATACACACAGAGAGAAGTATCAGATCAAGGGCAAGAGAAATAGGACCCAAGTCCTGAGCCTTGTTGCCAAGAGAAGAGGGCAGCCTGGAACACACAGAAGGGACTGATTTAACTTGTAGAGGAGATTTATTTTGCATTTTGCTCAAAATTTGATAGGCTTTTGGCAAGTGTATGAAACAGTCATAGATTTGGCAGTCTTCTGCTAGCAGATTTGAAATGTTCAATCCTTAAGAACTGCTGCATCGTTAGGTTATGCAAAACAGGGTGCAATTTTGTAAATATGCCATCTTGTACTGATTTGACATTTGTTCTATTATCCCAGAATATGCCAAAGGGAGAGAGACCTTCAGATTTAAGCCAAACCTTAACTTGTTTGTTGAGTGCTGATAAAATGTTGACTGCTGTGTGATCTTTAAAGAAGCCAGTGTTGCTTGGTGAGGCCTGAGGTGGAGCCCCCTGTCTGGGGTTGATGGGAGCTCTCTCCTTGGTATCCCATGGGTACAGTTGTTTGATAGATGTAAATAAGTAAAACATCTGTTTTAGTGAGTTGAATTCATTCTTTTCTTAAATATTTTCTGTGGCCCCTGTTGTGATATTAATGGTGCTTCCCAAAATGGCATCATTTAATATTATTTATGCAGCTTTGGTTACAAGTAGGAGAATGCATAGAGCAAGCCGCTAAACCCAAAGTCATATATTACTGAAGTGCTGGGTTGCTGTCCATTAGACCCAATGACTGTGTGCTCTTTCTATAAGATCTTATAAATGGGATGAGTTGTTTGGTTGTGATGTCAAGTGACAGTAGAATATGACAGTAAGGGACATGGGCTTTTGGGGTTAGGCCAACATGTCCTCAATTTCTGTTTCAACCACTTACCAGCAGTATGAGTTTGAGGAGGCTACTTAACCTTACTGAATCTCAGTTTCCTCATCTGGATAATGGGATAATCAGACCTACCTCACAGGGTTATTGAAATCATTAAATGAGGTGCTTGTGCTTGCCATGAAGGAAGCTTTCAAAACATGGCAGCTGCCACCATTATTATCTCCAGGAAGCAAATTGTCCTTATGGTTCCTAGATGGCACTAGGGGTAGTTTAAAAATTGTTATACCTTCTGTTTCTCATAGTACTCTCCTCCTCTTATCAGCTCTCTCTTTTAATTCAAAAATACAAAGATTTATTTGTTGGAAGGTAACTGAGGAACCAGCATGATCCAACGAGCAGCTACAGATGGTTCTTCTTGGGGACTGAAGGAAAAGCTCCTCAGAGATGCTGTGGAGTCGGCACTGCCACTGGACCGATCCTTCCCACTTCTCCTTGCCAGGCTGTTGCTGGCAGCGGGGCTCTCCGGAAGTTTCTAGCCTCAGGAGAGTGCCAACTGCACCACCATTGCATCCTTGCCCATTTATCACTCTGAGTTTCCTTTTTAGTAGTTGGTGATAGACTATTCGGCTTCTAACTTAGTCATCCATTTCCTTTTTTATTTCTGTTTCCATGGATAGGCAAAGAGGGATTATCCTCTTTTGGTAGGTTAAAATAGCACAATTAATTTTTTTCTAATCATTAATCATACCTTAAATTCATGCCTGTATTTCTTTTTCTGGCTTTGTATGTTATCTTTACAGCTTAAAGTGTGCCATACAGTGGACTGTAAAGGGTGTTAATTGAGAAGCCAGGGTGCACAGTTGAGTAGGGAATGATCAATGGTTCCAGAGGCAAGGTGGCACAGCTGCCTTTTTCTGGGGGGAAAAAATGTTCTGTGTAGCCTGAGAGCCTTCAAGTGGGTGTATGTCTCTCGGCTGCCTCTCTCCCTCTCACAGAAAGGTCCCTCTGGAGGCTTCTCCCAGTGAGCAGGGGAAGTGCGCATTTGAAATGGCACACTTATCTTGCAGTTGCAGGGGAAGCTTTTGTTTTATTTTTCTCTTGCTGCATTAAAGTATTTGTCTTTCTTTCTTTGTAGTGTAATATTGTTAATGTAAAACAATTTGCATCATGACACTTTTATCACAGTTTTCGTCTTTTTCTCAGTATGTTGCATTTCTCACCATGTCTAGTTCATCACAGCTACAGTGTGTACATCACAACATTTATCTTAGGCTCAGGGTTTTACTTGTTTATAAAAATTGTCTTCTTTCAGCCTGTATTCACTCCATTTAAGAAAAAAAAAGGCAGCCAGAAACTGTTTTGGTCCAAACTCCAGTAGTTATCACATTCCTTGCTAACTGTCCTGCGTATTTATATGTCTCCTAACTATTACTCTATGTTTCAATGACATTTCTCAGTTTCATGGCTCGGGGAGGTTGTAGGAGCAGCTTTTGCTTTTCAAGCTGCCAAGCAAGGCAGGCCCATGAGCCTTTTGGAGGTGAGGTGAGGTGGCACAGTTGTATATTTGGGTCAGGTCTGAGTGTTAAAATTGACTGTCTTCCGCGAGCAAAGAGCTAAATTTAATTTGGAGAGAAGAAAGGAGGGAGGAAGTCAGTGCAGGCTGAGAGCATGGCTAGTGGAAAGGATCACCAAAGAGGACTCACATGGGGGCACCTCAGCCTGCAATTCAGGCGATTAATGTTTACGGTCAGTACTCAAGCCTCAGCCTTTCTTGTCTCCAGCTTTGAATGCTGTGTAAAACTGTCTTTTAGGGAGATTTATTTTGACCCTTTCCTCTCTGAAGGACAGAGAATTGCTCAGAGTTCTATTGCCCCATTAGGCTATACGTCACTTGCATAGTCACGAAGTATGCCTCCCAAATCACCCAGGGCTGTGCAGAGCAATCTCTCTCCTGATTAGTGCAGTCTGAGAAGACATGGGTCTTAGGAGGATCTCAAAAGATACCCACATTATTGTGCACTTCAAATTCCAGGACAGTTAATTAACATTTTATTTCACACTGTTTCTTTGCCAGAAGATCACATCATAAGCAGCTTGGAATTTTAGTAGAGACGCAGTGCAATGTAGGAAGTAAAAAGGGCTTGCTGTCAGACTTTGTCCAGCTCTGACACTTGCTGTAGTTGTGACCGGGTGCAGGTTACTCACCTTCTGAGTCTTGGTGCCTCTATCTAGAAAGCAGAATTGTTCTAGACCTATTTTACACGAATATTGCAAGGATTAGATATAGCAGTGGTTTTATAAACCCTTATTTATATGTGATGCTTAACACAGCGACAGGCACAGAGTAAATGCTCAACTGAATGTTAGCTATTATCATGAATGGTATGGTGTATGGATAGAAAGTGGGCAAAATATATCTCAATACATTTCAGAATGAGCATATTTTATTCTGCCTACCCCAGCTGATAACACTTGATTCTGCAAAACTAGGACCAAATATAGTGGACATTGAAGTGCTTGATAATGTATTTCATTTACTCATTTAATTGATAAATATTTCGCATTCTATTAGATGTTAAGAGTAATGCATAATATAGACAAATCTTTTTTCCTATGGATCTTATCATTTAGTGGAGTTCATAATAAGTAAATATTGATTGACTAGATGAAAAAAATCAATGGAGGGATAAATGGTGATGTTGGGATGGATGGACAGATGGATTTATATTTAGATGTATTTATCTGAGACATCTTACCAGACAAAAAAGTTTCTCAGAAATAAAAGGGGTCTCACTCAAGTTTTTATTCTGAGAGTTCATGAGGAAAATTCTCAATTTGGGTGAGAAATGGAATATGGTCAGAACAAGTGGGAACCAGCCTGCACAGAAGAGGAAGGGCATTTGTTTTAAGCCTACTAGGCCGGGATGACCTTGGGACATTCGGTCGACTGAAACATTTTGGGTGGCTCTGTCCTGAAAGTTGTAGATAAAATGTCTTTTTTCCAGGAACACTGTTAAAGAATTCTCACATCAGCATCAGAAATTTATCCCCCCAAAAATGCTTTTGCTATGCCTCTTGGTTCCTATTATTGTGATGGAGTAAGAGGAGTTATAGTAGCCCACCCTTATTTAAGGTGAATACATTCCAAGACCCCCAGTTGATGCCTGAAACTGTGGATAGTACCGAGCCCTTTATACATCATGTTTTTTTTCCTCTACATATATACATACCTATGATAAAGTTTATAAATTAGGCACCATAAGAGATTAACAATAGCTAATAATAAAATAGAACAATTATAATGATAAACTGTAATAAAAGTTAATTGAGTGTAGTCTCTCTCTCTCTCAAAATGTCTTATTGTACTATACTGCAGGTAACTGAAACCATAGAAAGCAAAACTGCCAATAAGCAGGGACTATGCTATTCCAATTTTATAGAAATAAAAGCTCAAAGAGCAGCATATCTCTAGTTGCATAGCTCACTGATATTGAAACTGGAACTTGAATACAAACACTGTTACTTTAGCCCCATCCCTTTCCTGCCAGACCACCAAGGTTCCCATCAAAAATATAAGCTGGTATGAGTACAGAGATATCTGTGAAATATAAACCTTGGCTTTCATAAAGTTGAATTTGATTCACCAAGGTGCTGCAGGACGAGCTGGCTGCTTTTAAACCCATGGAGATGCTGCTGCCTCTTTCCTGCCCAACATAACAGGACCATCAAAGTGGACTCTAGCTCACCCCCTCCCAAAGGCACTACAGTATTTTGTGGCATTTTTACCTTCATCCCAACTTTGGTGAATATCCTCAAATTCAGATTAGATGACCAGCTTTAGATGCTTTCAATGGCTTTTTCATCCAAGACTCCTGACCCTCATTCTGGGAGCCCTGGCTCAGGCCACATAGCAGTCTCAAAAAGCTGACTTCCCAATTTTTTTTTATCCTATTTCCTTAGCTAATTTGGGTATGACTTGATCTAATAGTACCTCCTCTAATAGACAGAATGAGGCAGACAACAACAACCCACTGATTTTCTAAGGCCACTTTTGATCTTTTTTACCCCCTTCCCCTCCCATATGTTACATTTGCCTAGGTTTTTAACATCTGTTCCCAAAGAGGTAATATTTGCTTTTCATTCAGAGCTTAGCAATGTGGACCAAAGTTCACATGACATATTGCAGAGTATGTTTAGTTGCAAATGCTATGTACAGGCTCTTTGAAATGTAGCATGTATGGCACCATGTGACACATGGTTGCCATGGCAATACACTTTTTGGCTGAACTACAGCAGAAGCCCATGGAACATACATTACTAATATGAGACTCTGCCCTGTGCTAATGCATAGGACACAGCCAATCTGGGATCTGGGACTCAAGGGGTTTTGCATGCAGGCTGGGTGGCAGGTGCCCTCTTCCTGCATGTTCAGGGAAGATGTGGCATCCTC
Organism: Pongo abelii; assembly: GCF_028885655.2. Lineage (NCBI taxonomy): Eukaryota > Metazoa > Chordata > Mammalia > Primates > Hominidae > Pongo > Pongo abelii. Next base: position 64,478,094 of record NC_071996.2, on the reverse strand, counting down.
CCTTCCAGTCCTGTCTCCCAGGCACAGGGCATGCTGTGCATTCTGCCATGCATGGAGACAGCATTTGCTTGAATATCGGTTTGCTATATTTTGTATCAAAGGGGGCCCCAGCTGAAAACATTTTATTTTGTAAACTGAAGTGAAAAATCAGTTTATGGCAGATCCTTTTTTGAATAATGACATTCTTTTTCCCAATTCCAGAATTCAACAGTCATGAGCAGAGCTGAAAATTTTAAACAAGTTGAGTACCTCCTTATTCATGGAACAGCAGATGGTGAGTTTCAGTTAATTAGACTTTTTAGTATCACAGACAGGTTTGCAATTTCACTACTGACAAAACAAAAGCATGAGGGGCAAGACTGTTACATTTACTTCAATAAAACAGTGTTGCTTTCCACAAGTCACTTGTCTTGGGCTAAATGGGATGCTGAGTCCTAGAACTTCAAACAGTCCCTTTCTTCTTGTGCCTTTCCCACCCCTTGGTACCAGAAAACTGGAGTGGCTATTAGCTACTTTATATTTCCTTTCTCTCCCTGCAGATAACGTTCACTTTCAGCAGTCAGCTCAGATCTCCAAAGCCCTGGTCGATGCTGGAGTGGATTTCCAGGCAATGGTATATAGAAAAACTTTGTGCAAGGGGAGAGAAGTTGCTGGTGGGGTCTAGTTTCCTCTTTCTGGGCTAATTCTTTTAGCAGTGGCAGAGACAGGACAGAATAAAAACATTAAAAAAATTTTTTTTCAACGTGAAGTCAAAAGAGTGGTACCCTTGAGCCATGCACAGAGTAATGCTCAATAATATTAGCGAGTTTGGGGTTAAGAAGCACAATATCGCATATGCTGGGAGTATCAAGACACTGCTCTCCTGTTCATGTGATTGTTCAGTCTCTCCCTATTTTGATTCAAAAGTAATCACTTATTCAGTAAATGTGTGGCAGAGTAATTCTAAAGTGAAACCAGCATGATAATAGCTCAGCTCAAATATGAAAATCCATTTCTGTCTGGTATGTATTACTAGCCATTCTAACAACAGTGGGATCTTAATAATCAGCATGCTTCAGTTTTTGCAATTACAAGATGATCTTTTGTTGAATAACCACAGGCGATACACAATTAGGATTATTTTATAAAGTCAGGAATGGCTAGAGCTGTTGTTGTCTATGCAGAGGATATTTCTGGGTATTATGTCAGATTTATTTTCTGCATTAGAGATTTTCAGATGAAGGAAAACAACTTATTTTTTATGTATGTATGTATGTATATGTATTTATGTGTCCTCTAACACACATGATTTGCTCTGTGCTCAGTTGAAATGGTGCCCAATGCATAGAGATAGGAGTGGGACAGTTACCTGATACTGAGAAAAACTGGCTATCTTTTGGGTCAATGTTTTATAAGAGGTTGAAGTTTATTTTTCTACTATTCAAAGGAAAGACACATGCTACTTTAATTAAGCTTTTTTTAAAGTTAACTTATGTCTCCATAATTTATGTTTGCCCAGTAATGACTTCCCAGTTATTTAACAAGGTATGAATCGATAAATTTTTGTCCCAGATCGTAAATTCCTTTTACATAAATGTCAAATATACAGATTTCTTAAAATATCAGTTTAAAATCTAAGTGTTTACAAATAATACATCTGACTTTTGACTTCACTTCTATTAAACATATATATGTAATATTGAAATAGATTTTTTCCAGTTTCTAGGTGCTATATATTAGGCGACATTTCTTTAAAAAAATCATTTAATACAGTTTATCTTACTAGAGTGCAGAGAAATTTAACACTTGATAACAGTTTAATTAAAACAAGTGGGCTTAATGGGATAAGCATTCCTTCCTATGCATGGTGTGTAAGTGCCCTTTGAGTCAAATTTGGAAATGGATTGGGTGTTTTAATTAAACTTTACATATCTTTAAAGCACTATTCAATAAAGCCAAATTCACAGTGAGTTCTCTCAGCACCTGCAAAAGAGGATCAGAGACTTCTGCAGGACAGAACAACGTGCCCTGGAAAAGCTCTGGGGGAAAATTAGACGCCCTCTTTGACCCCGTTTCAGTTTATAAACTGCTTCAGGAATTAAAACACTCTTTTATACCATGTATGCTCGTGAGAGCTCATTTGAATTTGTGTATTTTTTTTAAGAAGACTACTGACTTCCTAATTCTAACTTCTTTTCCTTCTCTCTCTAGTGGTATACTGATGAAGACCATGGAATCGCTAGCAGCACAGCACACCAACATATATATACCCACATGAGCCACTTCATAAAACAATGTTTCTCTTTACCTTAGCACCTCAAAACACCATGCCATTTAAAGCTTATTCAAACTCATTTTTGTTTTCATTATCTCAAAACTGCACTATCAACACGATGATGATCTTAAAAATATACACTCAAATCAAGAAACTTAAGGTTACCTTTGTTCCCAAATTTCATACCTATCATCTTAAGTAGGGACTTCTGTCTTCACAACAGATTATTACCTTACAGAAGTTTGAATTATCCGGTCGGGTTTTATTGTTTAAAATCATTTCTGCATCAGCTGCTGAAACAACAAATAGGAATTGTTTTTATGGAGGCTTTGCATAGATTCCCTGAGCAGGATTTTAATCTTTTTCTAACTGGACTGGTTCAAATGTTGTTCTCTTCTTTAAAGGGATGGCAAGATGTGGGCAGTGATGTCACTAGGGCAGGGACAGGATAAGAGGGATTAGGGAGAGAAGATAGCAGGGCATGGCTGGGAACCCAAGTCCAAGCATACCAACACGAGCAGGCTACTGTCAGCTCCCCTCGGAGAAGAGCTGTTCACAGCCAGACTGGCACAGTTTTCTGAGAAAGACTATTCAAACAGTCTCAGGAAATCAAATATGCAAAGCGCTGACTTCTAAGTAAAACCACAGCAGTTGAAAAGACTCCAAAGAAATGTAAGGGAAACTGCCAGCAATGCAGGCCCCCAGGTGCCAGTTATGGCTATAGGTGCTACAAAAACACAGCAAGGGTGATGGGAAAGCATTGTAAATGTGCTTTAAAAAAAAAATACTGATGTTCCTAGTGAAAGAGACAGCTTGAAACTGAGATGTGAACACATCAGCTTGCCCTGTTAAAAGATGAAAATATTTGTATCGCAAATCTTAACTTGAAGGAGTCCTTGCATCAATTTTTCTTATTTCATTTCTTTGAGTGTCTTAATTAAAAGAATATTTTAACTTCCTCGGACTCATTTTAAAAAATGGAACATAAAATACAATGTTATGTATTATTATTCCCATTCTACATACTATGGAATTTCTCCCAGTCATTTAATAAATGTGCCTTCATTTTTTCAGAAGTAATGACTTGTGTCTTGAATCAGACCTAAACCGCACTGGCATATGGACACATTTATCTAGAAAGGCTCTTGTTTATTTTGTTAGTAATCCCAGACTACCTTGTAAACATGGAAAGAGTTCAGCTTTGGTAAAAAATTAGATATATAAAAATGTGTTACGCTAAACAGTTCATAGGTTTTTGCCTAATAATGTGCAGTTCCTCTTATCATAAATACATATAGCTTTTGAGAAATCAACTGAAACTAATTTTAGTTATTTATATCATACACAATTTATAATTTTATTCCAGGGAACTATGATGAGGCTCATATAAGAACAAATAAGATCAGAAATATCATTCTGGCAGTTCTTATGGCTCAGTAGAAGTAGTCAAGTCAATTACTTAAGTGGTTGACTATTTGTGGTTGACATTACTACAAAAATGAAAGCGGCCAGGCGCGGTGGCTCATGCCTGTAATCCCAGCCCTTTGGGAGGCTGAGGCGGTCGGATCACGAGGTCAGGAGATCGAGATCATCCTGGCTAACACAGTGAAACCTCATCTCTACTAAAAATACAAAAAATTAGCCAGGCATCATGGCGGGCGCCTGTAGTCGCAGCTACTGGGGAGGCTGAGGCAGGAGAATGGTGTGAACCCAGGAGGCGGAGCTTGCAGTGAGCTGAGATCATGCCACTGCACTCCAGCATGGGCTACAGAACAAGACTCCATCTCAAAAAAAAAAAAAAAAAAAGAAAGCATAATTTTTTTTTGAGATGGAGTCTCGCTCTGTTGCCCAGGTTGGAGTGCAGTGGCATGATTTCAGCTCACTGCAACCTCTGCCTATTGGGTTCAAACGATTCTTCTGTCTCAGCCTCCCAAGTAGCTGAGATTACAGGTGCATGCCACCACACCTGGCTAATTTTTCTATTTTTAGTAGAGGGTTTTTGTCCTGTTGGCTAGGCTGGTCACGAACTCTTAACCTCAGGTGATCTGCCCTGCTTGGCCTTCGAAAGTGCTGGGATTACAGGCGTAAGCCACCACATCCGACCGAAAGCATAAATTTTAAATGCTGAATTTGGCCTAGCAAAGCAATGTCTAGATAACAGAAAACATCATTTTTTTCAATTATTTGCGAAACAGCCTCATTTTCAAAAATTTGACTTTATGAGTTTAAACTTAGCTTCAGACCATTTGCTAGACAAAGTTTTCCCAGACAGGGTGAGCTACAGCATAAAAACCTAAAAATGGAAGAAATGGAAAAAAAATCTACCAATTCAACATGAGACTGGTGAGTCATGCATAGGAATGGACAGAGGATTGTGAAATCCATCTTCAACTACAGCTTCAGAGCATGCCATTGAGTAGCTTCACCTTAATTAAATCTCAACTCCCACTCCTCCATTGGAACCACAAACTGACCTTCCAATCTGTAGGACTCTTGTCAAAATTCTGTTTCTTAATACAGTTCAATCATTGTGAGTAGCTGAATCAATCTTTGCAGAATTGTATATCAAGAAGCGGTAGTAATATATGTTCACATTCTGAACAGCATTAATAGTCATAAAAGCAAATTAAATAGAAATTTTCCTTTTATCTTAATTGAAGTCAGACATTGTACAATGTCAGATATTGTACAACATCATATATCATACAAGTCAGGTATTATAATCATAATATCTAAGTCAGATACTATTTAATATTTTTACAATATCAAAATGATAGGGTTTAATATTCCTTTAGTTTCTAAGCATGTGCAGTATTTTCTCTGGAGTGAGGTAATCCCAGCACATATTTTTCAGGCATTGAAGGCTGCAAAAAGTAATGATGTGAGTAAAGTCAAAGTAGTTTTCATTTGACCCTCGTAGGACAAGTTTTCCTTTCCAATGAGAGTTTTAAATTAGCTTATGGGAAAAAGAAGAAAATGGACAAATAAGTTAGAGATAAACTTAATCTGAGAGTAAGTTTAAAACATACAGGAACCAGTCATACCACTAAGATGTGCAGACTTGTCTTGACATTCATAGCTGCAGCCTCTGCAGACACAGGAATGGCTAAGACTCCTTTCATAACAACCTGTGAGAATACACCAGTGCCCAGAGGCACATACACGAAAAGAAGGGAGAAATGGCTTACATCTTTTCTGTGGATACAGGGTTGGTTTTTTAAGTTTCTATCAAGATTTTTAGAAAATCACTATGAATTATTTTTTAACATGTTTGTTGGAAATTTTGCTAAATATGATTACATACCTTCATACTTTCTTAAATATCAGGCACAGAATATAATTCAATACATTCTTGATAACTCAGAGCCACTACCATAAAAGTTAATGAACATATTGGGCTTTGTGTCATTCTGCATATTTTCTGTTTCTTTTCTTATTCACAGGTAGTCACTGAGGCTACCAGTTCCACTTCTTGGCACTTGCTACTTTTGCTTGAAGTTGATGTGAGAATACTGATTTATAAGACTACTAGATTTGTACAATATTTATGATTCAATAAACTCTAAATAGAAAACATAACAAAACATAAGTATGACTTTTTTCCATAAAGTAAGAGGATTTTGTTGGCCAACTTTGTGGCAGTTATTTCAGCAGTGTCCAAGAACTCTTTTGTGGACATCCTGAGTGACCTAGAGTGTGCATTCAGGATGTCTGAGGGATACAGATGGTTGAGAATAATAGACAAGTGTGGGTTATAAAGTATAACATCACAGCCAGGCACGGTGGTGGCTCACACCTGTAATCATAGCACTTTCGGACGCCGAGCGGGGTGGATTGCCTGAGCCCAGTTCGAGACCAGCCTGGGTAACACGGTGAAACCCCGTGTCTACTGAAATACAAAAAAGTAGCCAGGCATGGCGGTGTGCTCCTGTAATCCCAGCTACTTGGGAGTCTGAGACAGGAGAATCACTTGAACCCGGAATTCGGAGGTTGCAGTTAGCAGAGATCGCACCATTGCACTCCAGCCTGGGTGACAGAGCGAGACTCCATCTCAAAATAAATAAATAAATACATAAATAAAGTATAACATCACTATCCCATGAGGAAAGCTCAGAGCATGGTATGAATGGGCCAATGTTATGGCCCATAGAAATGTATCATCTTTCTGCACAGTCTTCTTTCTGTGACAATATTAACATTTACACCCAAGAATTTGAATTAATAGTTAACTTTCTTACTTAATTGAGAGAAAAACTTTTTTTTGGTGCTTGCAGGCTTTAAGCCTCAACAAACTCGATAAAAATTCTTATTCTCTATAGCCTTTCATCTGAACCAACTCTTCAAATTATTTAAAAAGCATGTGTGAATGTGGTGTGAAGTGTGACCATCCAACAATCAAAACCCTTTTTATTTTTTAAGCTTCTTCTATCCAAGGTCCTGATATTTGTGACTCATGAGCAAAAAAGGTGTTTCATTGGGTAAGTTTGGTTTCCAGTGTTAATAACAGAAAGATTGGTGGCAAAAAAAAGAGTAACATATTAAGCAGAAATATTAATCATCATAACCTGATTCTGGTTCCATGAGCCAGAATGAATAACCTGATAAGGAGGAAGGCGGTCACATCTCACCTCCTGAGCACTGCAGCTGAGGTCAGTTGGACCTGGGTTAGTCTCAGTACCACCAACTCACTAATGGGAAACATTTAAAGAATACTTAGCCTCTTTGAACTCCAGTGTCTTAATTTGTAAAAAGTACAGAAAGACCTACCTTACAGAACTGTTGCACTGCTATGAAGATTTACATAGATACAATGCCTGACACCTTCCTTTCACCTTTTCCCTCCTTCTAGTCACAACCATGTAGCTGCTTCTTAATGGCTCCATAGATTACACAGATTCTTGCCTTAGTCTTCTGTGTCCTCAGGTGCTGGGCACTTGAAGGTACTCATTAAGCATTTGCTGTGTTCCAATACTGACATGTCAGTGACAATTCTTTTTGAGTTTTTAATCATTCTTAATAAACTGAGCAGCAGGATCTTCTGGTATATTTTACTTATTATATCAAGAGCCTTTGCTGGCTGGGTGAACAGCAGAGCACAGATCTGGGCTCTGGAGAGTTACAAAGGAGGGGCAAAACACCAAGCACCATCCCTACCTTCAAGGAGTTTATAAATAAATGGAAAAAAGAAGTCACATGAAAAAAATATTTAACTCTACACACACCGGAAGGCAAGAGGATCCAGACAGAAAACTGAGTCCAGGGTAAGAATGTAGGTTAGGATTCAAGGGAGGGCAGAGAGAAGGTGGTTTCTGGATTATTATGAAGCAGTCATTGTCTGAACTGTGTATCACGCTTAGGTTTCTTTAACAGTCTCAGGCTTGCTGTGGACACTATGCTTTTCAGAACACTTTTTTTTTCAAATATAACTATATACACAAATAGGTGCTATATATACATATATATATATATTTAAAGAACAATACTTAGCCTCTTTGAACTCCAGTGTCTTAATTTGTAAAACGTACAAAAAGACCTAACTTACAGAACTGTTGCATTGTTACAGAACTGTTGCATTGTTTATATCTATATCTATCTATCTATCTATCTATATATATATATAAATAAAATCTCCATATATAAGGGAATGCACTACATAAAAGTAATTATAATTGAGCTATTGTGTCTAGAGTTACGTGTTAGGTACCTAAGGAGTATACTTGAGCCTGTTTCGTTTCTATCCTAATAGAAATTTATAGATCATGAAAACTTAGTTTTGTCATCTGAGAGTCATCCTGGAAGGGAGATCCCTGAGGAGACAATTCCACTCTTTCCCCACTATATTCTCTACTGTGCTGCTCTATTAATCATTTCAAAATTCATTACTCAAAACTTTTAATGGGTAAAATTCCAACTGTTCTAGGATAGAATTTAACATCATTTGTAATGTCTCCGACTTGTGTTTCTATCTTTTCCTACAAGTCTTCACTACCCTTCTAACACTCCACCATATTGGGCTGTTTGCTGGGTTCCAAATATGCCATACATAAAATATGCCAGGCTCTAGTTATGCCATATAGCTTTACTTTTAAATTTCATCTTTATTTCAATACCGACATAGGTTTGAGAATCTTTGCAGTTCTAGTGTTGCTGGAAAAGGGGTCCCGATCCAGACCCCAAAGATGGGTCCTTGGATCTTGCAAAGGATAGAATTCAAGGAAAGGCACAGAGCATAGTGGAAGAAGTAAGTTTTTCAGAAACCGCTTCATTACAGTGTGGGATATCCTCAGAAAGCAAAAGGAGGAATGCCCTGTCCTTTGTTAGCTAGTGCCTCTACTTTTATAAGGAGTTACAAAGAGCTACAATTAAACTTGGAATGTGCCCACGTGCTCACTAAAGGCAGGGGCCTTCAGTGTCATTGATATTACATGACCCTTAATCTTTTAACCTAAGCTTGCTCATTAACGTTATCTCTAAGTAAAGAGGGCTGAACTCTTAGGACATTGGGACATTCTGCAGGCATGGTGGGAGATGCTCTGTATGGTCATAAATATTCTGTAATAATAGGTTGTAGCCAGCTTGGAAAGTGGCTATTTTCAGATCATAAGCATTAATCTTATAGGTGCCTTAAGAGTGTTCTAGCTCTTCACTTCAAGATGGAGTCATTCTGGTCATACTTCATTAGACCAGAGGCCTAGTAGGCAGGGGTTCCTTCAACATCTGGAGTATATTTCCTTTCCCATTTCCATTCTAATTCATGTGCTACCTCTTCTATAATGTTTTCATCAAACTCTGCCCTATTCAAAACACAGCTTTACTCATATGGCCAACTCAGCACATATCACATTATTTACAGCTATGTATCCACCCTGCCCTTAGAAGCAAGGATCATAGTCCTATTTTCAAAGTTCCAGCAGAAATGATAGTACCCAGCACACCAACAGGAATGGAAATGGTGTGACAGTTGTATCAGTTAGCCACAGCATTCCATGAAGAACATCGAAGGAGATCTCTAAAATAAAGTATTACCAGTAATCTTTGATTATTAGGCCTCTTCAAGGGGACTAACTACAATTAGCCTCTCGATGTAGACATTTAGAGAACCATCATATTATCCAAATGACTCTCATAAAACTTTCAAATGGCTGTAATCTCATTTCATTTCATTGTGTGAATATATGAGATAGATATTAATATATTGGAAAAATTAGAGAGCAATCTTGGAATGATAGTAAAATAGACAAGTGCCCAGGAGCTAATAGGCTAAAGTTAAACCAAAACAGAGGTAGGTCAGTGCCACAGAAAACAGGTAAGTCACACTTTTAAGAGTCAAGAAAAATCCAAAAAGATCTAGGAATCACGTTGAAATACAAGTTGCTTTTGGATCATCAGTGGAGAGTTTCTTTCAAACTCTGGATTTAAACTATACCAAGGAGACATTCATCTATACAGGATATATAGGATATCCTGTACATACATAGGAATATGTATATTCCTATATTATAGTGTACAGGAAAAAACTTTCCAATATTGTAGGCTGTGAAACAGGAGCAATTACAAAGTAAACTCACTAGTCAAGAGAAAAATACCAAGCAGTAGGTTAGATAGAATTCTGAATGCAATTATCTCCACAACACACTGCCAGATGGCTACCAAAGAATAATGGTCCCATCTGACTTTTGTAAGAAACAGGGAGGAGACAAATTTTAGGAAATGCTTTCCCCATGGAAGTTAAAAACAGAAGTCTAAATAGAGTTCTAATAATGAGAAATACTACTACTAGTGACCTTGGAGGTTTTTCCTAGCATAAGAAACTATGTCATCTGTACCCATTTCTGGAAAAATGAGTAAATATATCCTTATATAGTTCTCATAATCTTCTGTTCATAAAGTTCAAATTGTTTACTCTTGAAACATACTCATAAATTGTTTATATCACCAAGAGTTCTTAGCTTTGGGGCTGTCTAAATTTAAATATTATATTCAAACAATCAAAATGTTTTACACTGATTTACTAATTAAAACAAGAAAAAAGACAAGACACTTTGTATCACAATTTAAAATGTGCAAGGAAGTTAGGATAAATATTTATTTCCACATAACATTTCTTAATTGTGAAAAACACAATATCCTAGTCACATTTACACATTATTTAAACTTGGCACTAAATTACATTCAAGATATTCAGTAATTTTGACCAGGAATCTGAAATTAGAAGTAAATATATAATACTACATTTTTCTTATATTTTATATGATTTCAAAATATTAGGATTAACATAGGGATAGCTTTAAAATTCACACAAGAACAAAATGACTATAAAAATACTCAGAAATACAGAATTTCATTGGATATGATTGCTTATTCAAATAGGTGATCATGTGAAGATTTAAATTCACTATGATCATTTTTAACAGAACAGTTATTAATATATTAAAACACTAAGAGGCTGCTTTGGGGAATCACTGGCTAAATCATAAAACAATGGAAATGTTTACAATGTAGTATCTGTATTATAAAATACACAAAGGCAACACATTTGGAACAGAAATTTTCTGTATTTTTTCAGCATTTATAAATACAAACTTTATTAACTTAAAATTCTTCTTTCTATAATTTTTAGGCTCATGTTCCATAAAAAGGGGGGCTCCTTAAAGAATTGTGAGGGAAATTTTTAAAAGGTATCAAAATGTAGAACTTAATGGAGGCTTTGTTGATTTATTTCCTCCCATTAGTTTAATCACAAGAGGAACTTTTCTTCACTTTTCATGTGCACTTCCAACAGAGTACATAATTAACAGTCTGTAAAAGCCACAGGGCTCTGAATTATTGTAAAACGGAATATTGGAGTATTATAAAGTCGATGATTACTACTCATTCTTAGGAACCAAGAGCATTATGAGATTTAGTTTTATTAACTTCACATTCATTGAAAGTGAAATCAAATACTGTACTTTTAGTAATGTCCAAAACTTCTTAACTTTCTCTCCCCTTATATAAGTTTAGTAAAGATATATTATTTCATATGGACTGAAATATCTACAGAATCTTCTCAAATGGAATCTGAAATTTCATTTTAAAAGACTGTTTTTCCACAACATGCATTTAATTTAAAAGTGGAAAAAAAAACACTGCAGAAAAAAAATGACAATTGGAGACCTGTTGGTCTAACATGAGAACATGATTCAGAACCAGCATTAAGCAGTGCATGACCATTAGCTGCAGAGTAACTGTACAGGAGTGGAATTTCACATACAATGATTCACCATGTGGCATTCCACAAGTATGTATAGAATATGTTTATTTGGAAAACATCTGTTGTCAGTGGGAGACAAACTTAGTATTTTTCTGATAAAGGTTTATATTGAAAAATCCCACGAAACTGTTACAAAGTTTTTCTAAAGCATTTTGTACAAGCCTAGTATTTGATCATTAGTCACAACTTGAATTTTAAGCAAATACTACTTAACTCTGCATTATGTCTGATTCTCCTTAACAAGTTGTAAATAGGTTTCTATATATTTTTTCAAATGACTTTAAGTTTTAGTTACATATAAATTGTTAAGTATTAAATTTATCATATTAAATCAAGGAAATGCATAAATACAATTATTAAAAAATGCTCTCAAACTAACTTTTTGATTTGGGTCTTTTGAAATAAGTCACTAATGCTAAGCTATAAAAACTAAAAAGAAGTAAGACTACCTTTCAAAAATTCTTCTGAATGAAATTATCAGGCATCTTCAGGTCACTAAAGTAGGAAAATACAAACTAGGTAAATATGACTTATCTCTTTAAGGAAGCTATTGCTCTCATAAAACTGACAATCAGAATCCAGTTTACAAATGTCTAATGTACAGCAAGAAACACACAGATTCTTGCATTGGCTATTGTATCTGCTCACAGGGATGTCTCACTGCTCAGAAGTTTAAACACAGAAATGAAACAAGTATTGCACTACTTACAGTATGAAGGTGGATTTGGGTTGAGGGACAGAATTTACAATACATGATCAAAGCAGTTTTATTAATAATTGTGACACTCTTCTCATATATATGTAAAAAATAAATTGAAGATGGAGTCATAGACAAGTCTCCCTGTCAACACCTTTCCCTGAGTCAGCTTTCTTCTCCTTTCGGCTTTCAATGCTACAGAAGGAAAAAAAGGAGACATTTATTATTGCAATCCAGCATAGCTACTATGACATCTGCTTGCTCAGACATAAAACCCGTCAACCCCAAAGCACCACAAGAGCCCGTAGGCATTGCTTTCTCATGCTGCGAAGCACAGATAGACAGCAACAATTAAAATCCTCTGCACTCAGTGAGATAGAAACCAAGAACTGCAGAGAAGGGGAAATTCAAAAACAGACACTAAACAACAAAAATCAGACATTTTTTAAACAGTTCCAAAAACATGCAAGATTAATACCATGGTCCTCATTTGGGCAAGTGACTCACTGATGATAGTTGAAAATGTCAGCCATGCCCCCATCTTAAGACAGCGCCAACTCTAGTAAATGACACAAACAAGATGTCGCAGGAGGCATTTCTGGGCTCTGCTGCAAATGGCTCCTCCCTTGTGCATGGACTGGATCTTGACCTTTGATGAAGACTGTACCTTGGCCAGGTTAGACAGACAGCTCCACTGGCCTGGAGGACAGGTTACCATGCACGCTGCTCTCCAGACACCTGTGGTATCTCTTTACAGACAAACCCTTACCCTGTACATCAGAGGAATGATGCTTCACTTCACTCCTCAGATAAACTCATTCCCAAGTGGCTTCTGTTTAATCTCACCCTCTCATTAACTTTACCAATGAGCAAACTGGTCATGTGACTCTACCGTTTTTGTCTATTTGGTTCAATATTTTCCCATCGTACACTTTTCTTACTCTCATGCTGACAGTTTTCATGGAAAATTCAAACAATATCATTACAGGGATGAAGTTCACACCATGTTCCAGAGAGGGCAGAAATGCTTTTTCCCTGATACTTGCAGCACACGGCAAAACCCTCTTCATCTGAGGCTTCTATGTGATCCTCCCCGCTGTTGACACAAAGGGCAGCCCATAGCCAGCTACTGAGGCCCTGGGCTGTAAGTATCCATACATTTTTACTGTTAACTTCGGCCCTTAATATAAATTTATGAAACACTTGATGATGGACCGCACCCTTGGTTTTATAACACTTCTCCAAGTAATAAAGTAATAAAACTCCATTTTTCTATGGGGCCTCCTGTACAGCTTTCTAAGTGGTCAATAACTTAGACACATTCTAAGAGTGTGTTTTTTAAATTGTTTTTCCTCCAATTCAAGCTAGAAACAGCCCTTCTCAGTTGTCACCACCACCCGGCACCATCAGGTAAGAAGTGCTGGAGCTTCTGCCATCTGTGGCATGCTGCCAGCTCTGAGAGCTGGTGTGAGCGCGTGTCTATGGCGCCCGGGTTTGTGCCTGCCACACTTCTCAGCACATACTACTTACAGGTCAGAGCAAAGCAACTTTTCTCCCTTTTCTTTTCTCCTTCCATGAGAAAAGATGACAGTGTGCACATGATGTGTTGAGAGCCTTAACTCGTATTTTTAACTCCTCTATCTGTATGACTCACTTTCTTCTACTTTAAGTTCCTTTTATATGACAAGTGTCTGCTCTCCTGCTTTCCAAATTAACTTTTCCTTAAGCTCTACCTGCCTTCCAGTCTCTTTTGCCAAACAAAGTCAATGAAAAAGGGCAGCACTGGGCTTGGTGTTGGAAGATGTAGGTTCAGTTTTCAGAAGCTCAGAATGAGCTGCATGACCTTGGACTAGTTATTTAATCTCTCTGAGACTTGGTTTCTTCATCTGTAAAATTGGTTTTGGAGTAGATGGCCTCTAGGCTCTCTTGTAGTGAGAATTCCAGAATTCTGAGGCTGGTATTCCCAATTCAAATGAACTCTTATTTTTTGAAAGATAGAATAACAGATCCTATCTGTAGATTGTAGGACAGAGATATACTGGTCTCTACACATGTGCAATTACTGTGTGCACAATACTTTGAAATGTAGGAGGTGTTCCATAAACTTTTGATAAATGAATGTGTGCCAAGTGGCACTATTAGTCACCAAGTCATAAATAAAAAGATTCATAATATCAACTTGATCCACAGATGTGCTTCCTCCTGACTCTCTGCTTTGGTTGTTTGGTTACAAAACAATAACCTATTAAATGTCTGGGTTTTTTCCCTCTTCATCATCACCATAGTTTTGGTATCAGATTAGATTTCAGCGAACTATGAAGCAGAAATTTTATAACCAGCTCAAGACCTCTAGGATCCATTGTTCTGAATTACTTGTTAGGTTCGCTTTTGTGGAGGCCAATCAATTTTAAGCTTTCATTGTAACAAACATGTATTATGCATCTGTTATCTGTCATTGTAATAAACATATATTGCATATCTATTATATGCCGGGAACTCCATAATGACCTAGGAATACAAGATAGATAAGAGTATCACTGCCCCTGAGGAGTTAAAATTTAAAATATAAGGAAGTAATATTTCAAGAGAGGGCAAAAAGTGACCTAGTACTCTCATGATGCTAAGTAAACTATGAAACTATGACTTTTTAATGTCACTAAAATAGTGGTTGTTTTTTTTGAGACAGAGTGTTGCTCTGTTGCCCAGGCTGGAGTGCAGTGGCACAATCTTGGCTCACTGCAACCTCCCCCTCGCAGGTTCAAGTGATTCTCCTGCCTCAGCCTCCTGAGTAGCTGAGATTACAGGTGTGCGTCACCATACCCAACTAATTTTTGTATTTTTAGTAGAGATGGGGTTTCACCATGTTGGCCAGGCCAGCCTTGAACTCCTGAGCTCAAGTGATCTGCTCGCCTAGGCCTCCCAAAGTGCTGAGATTATAGGCATGAGCCACCACGCCCAGGCTAAAGTCATTTTTATGAATAATATTTCCAAGAAGTCATGAGAGAGCCTAAGCCTAGGCAATCAGAGCAAGGAAAGAATCTGGGATAGAAAAAGGTGGTGGGGGAGTGCAGCGGTGGGTGTTGGGGGGTAGAGTGGATAGTCCCAGAGACTAGCCTCTGTCACCAAGGCAAAGCTAAGTGCTGCTTTTCCTAATATTGCCAAGGACCTCCAGACACACTGATCTTGGGTATCAGTTTAAAAAACGTAGCAGTTGCTAACCTATTCTGATGCAATGTGGTCGTTAATGAGCCCTATTTTCACCAGCCCATTTAATAAGCTGCAGAGGCTCTTGTCACATGCATGTATGACATCAGGATCAAAATTAGACATCCTCCAGATTAGACAGAATTTGCAGTTAGTTCTTAGATTCTACTGTCAGTTAAACTAGATAATATATTTTTGACAACAAAAAGAGAATGATATAATTGAGAAAATATAATTTCTATTCAAAATTCCATGAAAAAAGGGTTTCTAGGCTTCTCTGACACATATTATAGCACAGGATGGAAAATAACTCAGAATGGCGGGTGCCAAAGTCTGCATGGGTGCCAGCTCAGGACTCAGGAGATACAGACCCTAGTAACCTGCTCTTTGGGCCTCTTTTTGCCAGTGGATACTCTACCAGGTACCAAATTTTCACAGTTCCTGTTCATGATGCTTTAAAGCCTTTAACAGATACCACGAAAAGGAAGTGGCTTTGGGAGCCTTATTAGTATCAGTGGTTTTAGAATTCTGTAAGTCATACACTTTCTGCCAGAGTTTCTACTGTAATGAGGATAAAAGAGATTACCAACCAAAAGATGTTTCTCACATGGAAAACCACAAATGCGATCACATCAAAAGGTAAGGAAAGCTGGATAAACTTTCATTCCACAATAGTTTGATCCTCACGTCAGTGAAAATACATTTAAAGAATAAGAAACAAGTGGTTATATCCAAATATAAAGGATAGTCTATTGAAAATCGGACCTGCTTTAAAGCACATTATATTGTTCACTAGAGTCAACCCACTGTGTGAAGTCATCTGGATATATATTTTTAAAACAAAAAGATTTTTCTTGTGAAAAGTATCACTTGACTTTAAGGAGTAGCTAAAATATCATGTCAGAAGACTTTTGCTTGAACCAAAGAAAAATAGAGGAAAAGTTTGGACTTTGAATCCATATAATACAGGAAGAAAAATTTTTACAGGTTTGATTGTTTCAAATTCTCCACATATTGACCATCAAGGGCATTTTATTTTGAGCTCATAAACCTGGATTTAACATTTTTTAAAAAATCAGAGAAATGTCATATTTTTCATGTGACAAGTACACATTTCAATGGGCTTGAGAAACTGCCCTTCTCATAATTCTGATTTTCTTCAAAAGTACTAGCAAAACTGAGAATTACTGTGAGAAATATTTATCAGACTGTAGCAAGGATCTTTGAGAAAGGAAGTTAAAGCATGTTTTAGAATAAAATGTTACTTTGTCCTGAGCCAAGTAAAGAAATACGTGAAAGTTTTAAAGTCCTATTAAGACAGAAAATACCAACCAAAAGTCTTTGAGAGGGAGCCCACTGAGTAATTTATTAATATATTATCTTCATTTATAGTAAATATTAAAGGTGGTTGAGAGAGACACACAGAGAGAGAGAGAGAGAGAACTAATTCCCAGCTTCTGGGATGAAGATTCTATGCACCTGCTGTTTGTCTTGTCTTGTTTATACTGTTTGGTATAGAGATGACACTGAAGCAGCATGCCATTTTGGGGTGACAAAAACCAGCAATAAGAGATACATTCTCTAAGTCTAATGTAGCCTCTTTCTCTTGCCCATGTTTCCAGTGATGTCTCATGAAGCGAGATAACAGCTTGCCAGTTTGGAGGCATGGTGGTACATAATGGAGGCTCTCAGCTTTGCCTCTTTCTTTCTTTCTTTCCCTTTCTTTCTTTTTTTCTTTCTTTTTCTTTCTTCCTTCCTTCCTTCCTTCCTTCCTTTCTTCCTTCCTTCCTTCTTTCTTTCTTTTTTTTTCTTGACAGTGTCTCTCTCTGTCGCCCAGGCTGGAGTGCAGTGGCACAATCTCAGCTCACTGCAACCTCTGCCTCTTGGGCTCAAGCGATCCCCCTGCCTCAGCCTCCAAAGTAGCTGGGATTACAGGCATCCGCCACGATGCCTGGCTAATTTTTTTGTATTTTTAGTACTGAAAAGGTTTCACCATGTTGACCAAGCTTGTCTCAAACTCCTGACCTCAAGTGATCTGCTCACCTTGGCATCCCAAAATGCTGGGATTACAAGCATGAGTCACCACACCAGGCGAGCTTTTCAATTTCTTAAAGGGACAAATTTAATTTTCCCTATCCAGAAATTTGATGCCATTACTAACTACAGTCCTGTGAAACTTGTTGATTTATACATGATGCATCTGTATAAACCAAGGAAGGAATAAAGTTTGTTCAAGTTTCAGACTAACTTAAAGAGCTGAGTTGTTACAGATATATCATCAAACTCAGTCTGCTACTGGATCTGAGCCCAACACTCTCCATGCCTTTTGCCTCCCCAAAACTCACACAGAGGACATAGACTGACCAGGTTTCTAGAAGACACCATTTAACATAAGGAAATGCAACCAAGGAATAGGTTTGAGGGAGAGGGTCTTACCTTTGGGGAATCAGCTTCTAGAGTGATTAGGAAGGGGAGCTTATGACAAAAATGTAATATAAAAATTAAGTAGAAAAAGTTAATTTAAGGTTACGAAAATAAAGGAACTTAATAATTATAGTAAACACTGTCCCAATTCCCTCAATCACTCTCTAACAAAAAGAGATATTAGCATAACATAGGAATTCCTTTTTCTTCAGATCAGCATCTAAGAGGACTGGGTGATTTGAACTCTTATTTATAAATCCTGGAAAATTCACCTGGAAATCCTTTGATGACTGTTGATATTTAGGGACACACTCTTCCCCCAGCATGCACTTAAAACTACCATCCACAACTACAGGAGTTGTTTGTACATTTACATACAGAGAAGTAAGAATGGATAGAACTTTCAGGAGTTGAAAGTTTTGGGATAAGAACTTTAGGGAAGACTTTCAGGGGGTTGGAGTCAGGACTAGAACTATACTAAATATAAATATTTATGCATATTTATAAAATATAAATATAAAATACACACAATGCATATCAGTTTAAAAAAGGGAAAATAAAGGAGTGCAAAATGTGGCCAGACGTCTAAAGGGGTCCTGGGGGAAGTGGGTGATGAGGGAATAAAATAAAATCATACTGAAAAACAGTAGGCCAAGATGAATGTCCAAAAATGCCATGCATTGTGACTCATTTCTAGCACAGTTCCCCATACCACAGTTGGTATGAAAAACATACCAACATTTGAAATAATTACAATTTCTACCCACTTTTGGAAATAATTTTCTGGAATATTTTAGATCTACATTTGATGGAAACTAATATTATTCTTTTGCTTATGGTTTATGTCAAAAACAATTGGAATTAGTATAAATTCTTATTATTTTAAAATCCAAACCTTTTAGAAGGAAAGCTTGACTCCTTATCTTTTGAGTTATCGGCAGTAATCAGAAGGTTCCTCCACAAGGCAGTCTTTGACATTTCATCAGATATATTGATCACAGATGGATCATCTCTAGATAGGAGTTTCCCCAAATGAAATAATAAACATTACATAAGTAACTGCAGTTTTTCAATGACAGAAACTAAATATAGGACAATCATATATCTATGAAGAATATTTTTCCCAATTTTTAAATTGTGGTAAAATACACATTACATAAAATTTACTACCTTAACTATTTTTAAAAGTACAGTTCAGGGTTACTAAATACATTCATAATGCTGTGCAACCATCACCACCATCCATTTCCAGAACTCTTTTTACCCTATAAAACTGGAACTCCATACCCACTAAACCATAACTCTCCATTTCCTCTTCTTCCCAGTCCCTGGCAACCACCATTCCACTTTCTGTCTCTAGGTTTCTGACTTCTCTAAGTGCCTCATATAAGCAGAATCATACAGTATTTGTCTTTATGTGACTGGTTTATTTCAGTTAGTACAATATCCTCAAGGTTCATCTATGTTGTAGCATATGTCAGAATTTCTTCCTTTTTAAACCTGGATAATGTTCCATTGTATGTATATGCCCCATTTTGTTTACTGTACAGTATTTTTGATAATTAAAAATGAAGAAGTATTGAATATTTCTCTCAATTATTGAAAACAATCTGTGAAAAATAAAAAAATCTAAAGAAAATGTTCTAGTTGAATAGATACTGATTTGGCCTGTGGTATCCTTAATTCATTTCAGATTACAGAGAATGGGTTCCGCATGTCCATTGTTTAAACGCTTGCCCCTAACATCATAGCAACCAGATCACTTTCCTCCTTTGCTCAGACCTTGCAGTGGCTCCCAGTCACTCAGAGTCAATGCCAAGTCCTTATAATGACCCAAAGGCTCTGACCCCACCTCACTCTGATTTCACCTCCTGCCACTGCATCCCTGCTCATTCCTTTTCAGCCCCAATTCAGTAGCCTCCTGACTGTTCTGGAACACAATGGACATGGTGCTGCCTGGGGGCCTTATCCTTGCTCTTCCCTCTGCTCATAATGTCCCTTCACATGGGGCAACCCTGCCCCTTCTTTGTTCAAATGCCGCCTTTTCATATGACCCTGATTGGTGATAGGTCACAGGAGAGGAACAAATGCAACTTTTAAGAGGAACAAAACCTTGGGTCTCCCTCCCTTGCCCAATCTGGAAATGTGTTCTTCAGTTCCTCTAAACCCTCCAGCTGTTTTGGTCTTCCTGTAAAGATAGTTTCCTGGTAATTCAAAGCATCAGATTGATTACTTTCTTAAAAAAAGCATCATGTGGAATAGACATTTTTCATGATATTATGTGAGGAAGAGTCTTTTGAGCAAAAGATTTTTTAAGATACTTGATTGAACGAAGCTATACAATTTTTTAAAATGCAGTACTACTTAGATAGTTTCATATGCTAATATGCATTGTGAATCTCCAAACTGGAATGCAGTTTGGAACATTTTTTCAAACTTACTTAACCACACAGCCCTTTCGAGAGTGGTATCACATGAGACTAGGTTTCTACCTAATACACTTGGAAATATGCTGGTTCAGCTAAACAATCAACAGGATTTTAAAATTTAAATGTTGTAAAAAAGAAAAAAAGATAAAACATCTTATACTTGTGCTCGCTCTTAAGTGGGAGATAATTATTTTTTTTAAATTCTAGGGAATATAATTTTAGAGTCAGACCCTAAAGATCTAGAAAATTCTCTCCTATTTTGGTTTTTAACACTATGACAAATTCCCTTCTCATAAAAAAAGTATTCTCTGTATTTTTATTGGCATAACCTTAAATTATTCATAAAGACTTTGAGACTATAAAATTGGGCACTAATTGATACTTAGAATTGTACAAGATAACTATTTAAACTAAACTATATTGAGAGGGAGACAGAGAAGAGAGAGAGAGTGGAGAATTTTGGGCCAAATGCTTGCAAATGTTTTCTTTATAACTTCAGTAGTTTGCTTTCTTTTGCTATGTCTTTGTACGTAAAGAAGATTAGAAAATTTTGGAGAATTGCATAAATATTTCCTAAAACAACTGATACAACTGAATCATTTAACTTAAGAAATAGATTATGTCTTTGGAAATTCCTTTTTTAGCAGCAAATTCCCAGAGTTAAAACATTTACCTGTGATCAGCTTAGTGAATACCTAGTCATTTATACCAAAAATGAACCTTGATCTGTCTTCTGGTGCTACTTTCTGAGAATATGAAAGGGATTTTTCATACACATTATAAAACAGGAGCAAGAAAGACTTCAGACAACAGCTTCCTGCTTCACTTCATTTAATGCAATTTGATTATAGTCACACAGCTATTATTGGCAAAACTTAGTAGTAGGACCCAGGTTATCTAACTCTTGGTTCCTTCTACTCTTATACAATTTCAAGAAACCTCTCTGAGGATCTACACAGTATGAAATTCTTAAAGTATATAACAATGCATTTCATTACTTTAATTGATGTGTTTTTAAATTTATGTCTTACCTATAGTGCCCTTCCAATGGGAGTTGTACTGTGCCCTCATCTTCCATAGCTAGCATACTTTGTTCTTCCTGAAAAGACAAATGTAAAGTATATAAAGTGAACCTGATGAGTCTCCATTTTACATTAAAGAAGAAACACAGATTAATGTTTCATTATCTCATTAACCTCAAGACCTTCCACTCTGTTTGCATTTATTAATGTTAGCACAGGTCCTTTCAATAAAATATCAGCTACCAAGAACATAAGTAATTAATGAGAGTCTCATAACACAAAGTAATTTAAGTGCTAACAACAATCTCCTTCATGTCACTCAATAAAAAACATGTTAATTTCCAAGCATATTTTTTAAAAATTAATCTAATTTTATAAGAAAAAAGTATGGGTGATATAACCAGTTTTATTGTTATAAAGGTGAAATTATATTCCCAGAATGCTCTATGAGGAGGGGATGAGGGATGTACTCAGAACAGTGGTTCTCAAACTTCAGTTTACATCGGAATCCCCTGGTGGGCTTGTTAGCAATATCCCCCAGAAGTTCTGACTCCATAGGTCTGGAGTAGAGAGGGCATAAGAACTTCTAGTTCTAACAAGTTTCCAGGTGATGTTGATTATGCTGGTCTCGTGACCGTATTTAAAGAACCACTACTGTAGAGAGTTGGAAAGAGACAGTAGAAGATATTAATATCTTCCTGTATGGATCAAAACACAGATGTGTCTTGAGAGAGGAGGAAATGGAAGGTTTGACTTCATTTGGATGTGTTTTAGGCTTTTGTTTTATGCTTCAAATTTCTTCTTATAATGACAATATTCCATCTTTCCTCAAAGGGTGGAAATGATTTATATATTCATACATGCATTTCTTCATACATAGCATTTTAAAACTAAATCTTTGGGATGAAGACAATCTTATGGCTACCATACTGAAAAATTCTGGTTTCGTTTTCAAATAATGTTATCATCAAACTTTTTCCATGAAACAAAAAAAGAAAGTTATTCATAGATTATAGCTTTTATTTAATACATTTATATAAAAATGGGTCAGTTCAAAGAAATACTTTAGGCCATTTAAAAATGTTAGAATTATTGGTTCTAACTCCAGAAATGGAATTTTAAGATGTATAAACATAAAAAACTAGTTGACCCCCTGCCCAAATGGAAACTGATGAAAGAAAATAGGGATGGCCCTGAAGGCTCATTTCCTCTTTCAGTAGCTTAGCAGAGCTAAGCTGGCCTGATCTAGCTTCCGGAAACACCTTGACCTTTGGTTGATTTTATTATTCCTGGCATGCAAGACTTTTCCTAGTGTCCTTGGTAAACACACTTTGGCCCCCTCTCAGATATCCCATAGTCTGAATATTCCATGCCATATTTCTTGTTACCTAAAGAAACAAGTGTTTTCTAGTGCCTCTTCAGCTAACCTATGAAGATATAATGCAATGTGGGAGCAGATCTCATTTCTCTCTTGGGGTACTCTCCCATGCTGGCCAAGGAAAGCCCCTCTCTGCTGGGACTTTGGCTGTGGTGCATACAGAATCTCTATGCCCACCCTATGATTCGGGATAATGGAGATGCCAGAGACTGCATGAGCTCTGCTACTTCCCTGCTTAGAAGCTTTCCCCAGAAACTCTATGTTGTATTTGTTCTCTGTGAGGCTAATGGCATGTGCATTACCCTTTTGCATTCCAGTAACTAATTTTATTTTCTCTCTTTGCTGTTCTTCAAGGAAAAAATTTTCTTTTAGGGCCTATCAAATGTATTCTACTTGTATATTATGCCTATTCTCCTTGTCACTTGGCCACACTATTAGAACTAAATCAAGGTGAATGGAGATTACCATTGGTTGGAATTACTCATTCAAGCATTTTAGCAGAGCTGATTTGCAGCCTAGATTGAGGCTTGCCTTACAGCTGAGTTAGTCATAATATATGAAATATATTACATGCATAATATATATTGTAGGCACATCCTTGTGGTCATGGGCAGAGCATATGTATCATTTCAGGTAGAAAAGGTTCCTTTTTCCTTAAGAAAAGTTACCTTAAGGTACATGGAGGGACATAAAAAGTAGACACTCAGTGGTACCAAAAGCTACATAAGTAAGACAAGATAGGAGAAAGATGCAATTCTTTCCTTGGTTGCCTACTGAAAGGTGAAGGCTGGTATATGATATCATTTCTGGCCAATCAAGAGTAAAATGTCAAGAAGCAAGGTAGAATGGTTTAAGAAAGAGTAAAATGCAAAAAAGCTGAAGAGAAGAACAGTGCCGTCAGTGCTTAGGTTACCTGGCAGCAGAAAACGAATGTTCAAGATTCAATCTAACAGCAAAAAATTGGACCAAAGCTTTGGGAAAAATTTTGTTTTTTCTTCAGATGATTTTCCACTTTTCTCTCAAATTGCTTTCAATAATTATTTTGCACTCTGTGGCTTGTTAGCATGTGTGGGCTTTATACTAGTCATAATTCTATCCAAACAAAAACTCATCACCTCTAAAGATAGCTTTTCCAAGCCATGCTTATCTGAAGAGAAGGGTGGCAGAGCAGCCGCTGCCTTCAGTGCCAGAAGGAAGCTGGGTGGGCCCCAGAGCGCGGGGATGGAGGGCCGGCTGCATCCCGGCAGCACTGTGAGAAAGCCAAAAATTGAGGCTTTCTGAGGAGGAGCAGTCAAATCAGGCAGTAGCCATCATGACAGCCACAACCTAGGTTATCTCAATAAGATCAGAGAAGAAAGAGACAGCAAGAGCATAAAGCTAACTGAGTAGTTGCCAGCTTAGAAGTCAGAAAAGTACCTTAAAATGAGTTCCATTCAGCTCTTAATTTACACAGGATCCATTAAAAGCATGCTGGGTTCTACAACATGGGGAAGATGTTACAGGGATGACGATGAAAGGTAGAATAATACATAATACCCAAGAACATAATCCCCAAGAACCTTTGAGAGAGTTCACCGATTTAACTAGAGGGACGTTTATGCTATGATTTAAATGCCACCTTTTAATTAAGACAGCAAAAGCAGTTTTCAGGTATAAAATAAGTGAAGGACAATTAATGCTATGTCCAGTACAGGGCAAGAAAATTGAGGCTTAGAACAACAAATCTACTCCAGAACACTCAAATATTTATTGAGCATGTATTATGTGCTATGCACACAGTTAACAAGAATAATAATCCAGGGGCTATTAATTAATCCATTCAATGGCAGGTAGTCTGTTAGGTACTGGGTAGATAATAATGAAACGAAAGCTATAAACTTGACTCTCAGAAAATTTAAGGGATCATTATGAAAAGTACCAAAGTCAAGGTTGTAGCAAGGAAGAAACTCCAGGTGGGAAGAAACAATGTAGGCCAACCATAAAAGTGTGGAATAAATAAGATGTGTTTGCATGACAGTGAACAACGAGCTTGGTTGGAGCCAAAAGTCTGTGCTGAGTAGAGGCGGAAGAGATAAATTGAAGTCAAATCCTGGTGTGGTTTGATAACAGGGTGTTATATATCGAATTACATCATGAGTTTGAATTGTATTTAGTGATAGCATTACAATTATGATTTATATATCATGATACCTAACAAATAACAAAGATAGTTATCCTTTAATTACCTTTAGTGAACTAGGTTACATTTACAACTACATCCATTTTCAGGCAAAGTGTGTATCTATGTAGGAGCCCTCAAATATCTTAAAGTACAAACAACGGCAACAGAGACCAATATTCACGAATATGCTTAGAGTGTCAGAGAGGGAAAATATTCAGCAATTTTAGAATTCACATCTTAAGAAATGGAATATTCTTCAGAAGTCAAGCTCAACCCTTTTATTTTGCCTAAGAGCAAAACAAAGTCTACAGAAAGTAGAAGTGTCAAACCATTTTCTTCCTCAACTAATAATAGAATAGACAATGCTGCAAACATTACATAAATATATAATCTTTGAAAACCGTGTTATTTTTATAATAGATATTACTTATGATTTCCAATAGATAGAAGAGCCAATACATAAAACTAACAATGAGAGTGGAAAAGGAAAAATGGAGAGTCCATATAGAGTCATATCAATACATAAATGCAACATATGTTTTTCATCAGAATATTAGATTCTGTGTCTCTAAGTAATCATGTAAATTATTGTAAGTAAAAAATTCTGATAGAGTATCCTTGTATTTAGAAGATTATATTTGATTCTGTGGTTTTAGGAAAGGACTTATCTCAAACTTTAGCACCAGAATCACCCAGAGGTCTTATTAACAGAGATAGTTGGCCCCATCCCCAGAGTTTTGATTCAATAGGTCTGAAGCAGGGCCCAAGAATTTGCATTCTAGGTTGCCAGGTGTTGGCTGATGTGGCAGTGGTTCTGGAACCACACTTTGGGCAACCACTGCTTATGGAAGAAGAATATGCTTGCTCCACTCTAAGATTCAACTAGAAATGACATTTGTCTGTGTAATAATTTGGCCATGCTTCCCAAATCCATAACCAATTCTGACCTGTCTTAGCAGTAAGACGTCCTCTGTAATTTGTTTAGTTGCACTTGTTTTTAGATTGCTTTTATGTTCTCTTGACCTTTTTCATGATCCTGCATTGGGATCACAGGGCCCCATTTGCCCTTTTTTTGTTTTCTCCTATAGTGTATATGTCAGAGTGAACCCCCAGCAAATCAAGAAGTATCACTATCATGATCACTTCCACAGAGTAGAATTTCTAGGATTTATCCAACACTAACCCCCTTTCCTCCTACCCAGGAGCAAACATTCTGCTGGGATTTTCTGCCTTTAACAGTAAGTAGCCTTTTGTCAAATGTGTACAATGGCCTAGAGAATATTTAAGTAGGAAGGAAGGCATGTTGGTACTCTGAGCACATTTGGACATCCAGAATTTGATTCTGCAGTCTTCCCTTTACACAGAGCAATGTGCAAAATGTCAGGGTTCCAATATTCATTTCTACCCTGATTATAATCCTTTCTTTCTAAAAGCTGAAGCATATGCATATGCATATGCATGAAGTACATGAAAATTTGGAACAGAAGCTCTGCGACCTTGGACTGGCCTGTGTAGCTATTTATTCTGCTTAACTCATTATTGAATTTTAAGGTCAAATGAATGTTTTCTCAGTGCCATAAGACCAGAAATGGGCTACTGATAGGAAAACCCTGGAGGCTAAAGGTAAAAGCTTGTATCTATCATCAAAAGGACAAGAGGTGAGCCTACTTTAAATTCAAGTCTCAGGGAGCTGAGACATTTCTGCTATTTACCATCTTGCCAGTTCATGATCAAAGTTACTCAATTAATTTGAGCAATTGCAGAAATGCAATATTTCTGGAGAACTTGTCCGTTTACCACCTTAACACACAATCTCCTAGAAGACTGGGCCTTAGTATAAGATGCCACGGTAAGAGCACATCCTTCCACTGAGTCTGTAAGCCTCAAGAAAATAGAATACCAAGATCTGGGCAAACAAGTAGAAAATCAACCAGGAATTTAACTTTTAGTATAATTATTCCTAAATCTTCCTAATGTCTTTACTGACCATACTCTTTTAATACTAATTCTAAGCTAGAAAGTGAACCTCTTTAAACTTCCTATTTTCTCTCCTGTTCGATGGAGAATTAGCTGTCTTTGCACTAGTTAGAGCTATATTTTATTGTTCAATTATAGATTATTTCTTGACTGTATTATTGGTTTTCTTGTTTCTTTCCATGTACTGAGGATCACATGAAAGTATCATCATATTAACCCATCTGAGATTTTAAGGATCTATAAACCTGCCTAGTTAATGTACTGCAAGGCTTTTCCCTCTAACTTGGATATGAAGGATTTAGCAGTAAAATTGCCCCAGTAAATCCATTTTTGTATCTTTCCAGAAAGCATGAGTTCTAGGAAATTTAGTAATATTTAGTTACTTCTAAAATCTTTATCTTCATAATCAGAGAACAGTAAATGCCCATTAAAGTACAGTGGGTATATAATATAAAAAGATTAGACACTGATTACATATGTTCTCTGCCCTATGAGATTCATAAATTCCAAAATGGGCATATGGCACACACACATATAAGTACCATACATGCATAGCTATGTGAGTGGTTCTGGGCAGTGGGAATGGCAAATTCTAATAAATTTACAATTATTATTATACTTGTTCTCTCCTATTTCACAGAAAATAAAAGGAGAATCTGAAATTATCTTTGAATCACAGTCAGAAAAATATTAAACATTACATAATAGATTACATATCATTTTTCACTTTGTGAAGTTCTAAAAGGCAAGAATGTTTCATGGTATGAGTATGATCTAAGGAGAATACTGTGAAAGGGATGATTATATGTCTGGGGCTGTGTTTGTTTTTTTTTTCCAGAAGCAGTAAAGACAGTTAACAAAAAAAGCAGAAAAATACAGCAAAATCAGATATGTAAGTTACTGCTTGAGTATAATTAATAGTACAGTAAGTGCTCACTTAAAGTTGTTGATAGGTTCTCGGAGACTGTGACATTAAGAATAAATAAAACCAATTTTACCATAGGCTAATTGATATAAACAAGAGTTAAATTCCTATGGCAATATCTGGTCACAAAAACATCACCAAACTTCTAACTAAAGACCCAAAATGTTTTTAATATTAAACATTGAAATAAATGTGAGTTATACAAACATGTAAGAAAAGTTAATAAAAGCAAGTAAGATATTGAATTACCAAATTTCTGGTGAGTGAGAGAGTGACTGAGGTCATAGTAGGGGTGGATTAAATCAGGAACGAATGTTTGCAAAGTGAAAATTGTAAGGAGCACATCCTACCACCAAGCAGTTCAAAAACAATAGCAAATATGGCTGGGTTCACTGAGCATTTTCATACCAAATTGTTGTCGTACATTTGTGTGATTATCGTATACTTGATGAATTTTTATTTTACAGTCATTTGTATTCATTTATTCATTCCTTTTCCAACCCACTTATTCCAGTTCAAGGTCGAGGGTGGCTGGAGCCTATCTTGGCAGCTCAGGGTACAAGATGAGAACTAAGACTGGCCAAGATGCTATTCCCTTGCAGCACACACTCACACACACACCCACATTCACTCACACTGAGCCAATGTAGACACGCCAATGAACCTAATGGGCACATTTTGGGGATGTGGGAGGAAACCGAAGTGTCCAGAGAAAACCCACACAGATATGAGGAGAATGTGCAAACTCCCTACAGACAGTGGCCCTGGCCAGGGAATTTTTTTTTCTTTTCTCGTCAACATTATAACAATGCTATATTATTCAAGGGTCTGCTGTACTGACATTATCAAAAAGACTGGAAGGGAAGCTCACAGCCAAGAGCTTTTCATCAAAATTAAATTAATTTAAACCTTCTTGGGTGTTGTGTTTGATCTCAATAATTTTATTTACATCAAATATGGATAACTTAAGATTTTAGAATTTCTGTGTTCTAGTGTCCGTTTTATTTAAATTTAAGTTGTGCCAAATTATACCATATTTTCTTGAAGAGTATCTGAGGATGAAAGCAAACGTTTACTAAAGCCCTAAAAAGAAATAGAGACTATCAAAATATCCTAGTCAAAGTTGTTTTTTTTTTTTTTTTTTGAGACGGAGTCTCGCTCTGTCACCAGGCTGGAGTGCAGTGGCTCACTGCAACGTCCGCCTCCCGGTTCAAGTGATCCTCCTGCCTCAGCCTCCTGAGTAGCTGAGACTACAGGTGTGCACCACCATGCCCAGCTAATTTTCACATTTTTAGTGGACATGGGGTTTCACCATGTTAGCCAATATGGTCTTATCTCCTGACCTCGTGATCTGCCCGCCTCAGTCTCCCAAACTGCTAGCATTACAGGCGTGAGCCACTGCGCCTGACTCAAAGTATTATTTTTCAAAAAAGCGCTAATATTTAAATAAAAGTATATCAAACAGAAAAATAAATAATAACAATTGTATAATATGATTTTTAGTGTTAACATTAATATTACTAGAAGTATGATTCTAAGTATTGCCTTCTACAATATTTGGAAAAATTGAAACATTCTTACAGAATTAAGACATATCAAGATGAATCTCTATCTGTGGGAATCCATTGTTAGTGATAGAACACCATGTAGAGTAAGGGAATTACCAATCACACATTATGTAGCCATATTGGTATAAATTTCTGAGAAAAAAACCTCATTTGATTTATGGCCTGATCTGACCTCATCAAATGACTAAGACCTCTGAAACATCTGCAAATGAATTCCCCAAAGGAAATAGGAAATATATCTATGGTTTGAGGAAATAGAAAGTTGAATACATTTACTGACTACTTATAGAGAAAAATAGTATAATTCTCATCAAATATTTTATTTCAATTTCATTTCTATTTATGTGAAAACTTTGTTGTGTTTTACATTGTATGGGCTCAATCATTCTGCTAAATGTTATGCTAGTTATTTTCCCCTCATTTACACTCTTTGTAGTTTTTATATACTTAAAAAAATGTTGATTAAGTAGCTTTCAAAATAGACTCAGGCTTACATATAAACTTTAAATATGCCATGAAACTTAAAATACATTGTTATACCATATAAAATAGAATAAAATAAATAAGTAGCCTGTAAAAATAAATTCCAGAAGCTTCTCCAACATCTACTCGATCTTAAATCACTTTGAAAGCAAATCAGATCAACATTTTTCCTAGTAAACATTTCACCTATTTCAAGAATAAATAATTATTCATTAGAATATTTTGATTAAAACTCTGTTCCTTAGGAAAATACCAACAGTAATAATTTCTCTTCTTTTTGTTCTCACATATGTAACAAAAAAACAATCACTGCATGATCATAATTTGGAAATAGTTAAGTATCAGTAAGTTTCTGCCATCCATAGGAGAGGAATCAGAAAAACGAGCCTTACAATTTGGAGGGTATTTTAGTACAAAGTATTTCCATATTTCATTAGGATTTGGTTGTCTCCTATAAGATCTTCATTCTCTCTCTGTTCAAATCTTTATGATTTTAAACATTAAACTTCCAAACTAGTCTACTTGTGGTTGTTAGTGATCACTGTCTAAAGATAAAAACAATAATTTAGTTTTGCAAAGAAATATTACTATGTTCCTTTTTTCTTTCTTTATAAAACATTGATTTTGCTCTTACTTCTTTTTCAGCATCTTCCAGTTTCTTTTTCTTACTCTCGGGCATTAAATCATCCAACCAGCTGAGTTCCCGCTTCGTGAACAACAAGTCCATCAACTTTCTTACAAATACCAGGGCTAACACCTGAAGTAAATAATAAACTAGTTTAAAGTGGAAAAAAAATTAAAACGAGAGGTGTAGTTCTGCCTGTATGGTTTTTGGTAGAAACCATTTCTATTAGGCCTGTGATTAAAGTAAAAATTAAAGATATATATGTATAAAACATTGTCTAGTCTTCTGATTGCTTCATTTTCTTTTCTTACTACATCACCACAATAACGACTATGATTTTACCCAATATTAGAGTCTATTAAATAAGCTATTTAAAAAAAACTATAAAATGTATTTGACCATGTTTCCTTAAATACATGTAGTTAATAGTTTATACTATATTAAACGAACACTAGAACATTCTTATCTATACTAATAATTACGAAATTATTTAGTCATTCAAATTCACTATAGTTTTTGAAGTATTTGAAACTTGCCTGGAACATTTAATACAATGTTATTTTTAAAATCCTCCTAATTTTTCATATTTGCTAGTATCTTTAATGTTAAATTTTGGAAGAGTGAATTTTTCCATCCAGCTTCAATTAATTCAGACTACCACAAACATTCAGAGTGATAGAGACAAAACTAATAGGAATCACTGAAATTCATAGGCATTCTTAAACCCTATCTTAGTCTCTACTTTTAGTGCCAAAACTTATATTTTCCAATAATTGTTCAAAATGACTCTGTTGTTCCAATTTCAGTTCGTGTGTTTATGTTTCCAAAGAGACCAGCAAATCAGAGAAAGAGAAAAATAGTTGACAGAAGTTTCATACCATCATGGGAAAGACAATAGCAGCTCTTGAAACTTTTATTATCCACAAAAGGCCAAGGCAACTCATCTGAATAATTGTGAAGAGATGCACTTTTCGAAGCGGTACGTGCCTTAGGTATATAAAATCTGGTTGATGTTTTGCAGGCATCCAGAAGAGCTTTATCCTATCAAAGAACTAAAAGATTAAACAGACTAAATTGTTTTTAGGTGTAAGACAACAATAAAAGTAGGACAAGTTGATGTTTAATATGGTCCACAATTTTGGGTTAAATGACATACCTGGATAACACTAAGTTGATACCTGGGCATCAAGACAATGGGATTGTTATGCTTACCCTCTGAAACACTACCATTTCAGTTAAATAATAGCCCACATTTTCTTGAATATGGAGACGGGTTACAATTTAGAAGAGTTTAAAAATAGAAAGCCAATGTTAACTATTGCTACCTTGAAGAGTGGAGCCCTGTGAAGCAAAACATAACTACCATCTTCTTTTTCGCTGTCACATCACAATCTCTTCATTTATTTGCCCCTCAATATTGGAATTCCTGGACTCTCATTCTTTGTTTTCTTTTCTCCTGGAATAGTTCATCCATACCCATGGCTTTGACTTTTCACATACTTGCTAATGATTCACAGACCTACGTCTCTGCCTTAGCTCTCTCCTGAGTTCTAGACCCTTATCCAGCTGCTAAGTACGGTATTTTAACCTCCTTATTTTGACTCTGCTGTTTTGACTTTGCCCCTTTAATTCCCAACAAAAGTTTAGATGCTGTCTTTATGAACACAAACATCTTAACCATAAAAATTTAACCTAAATAAATTTTGTTAATAAAATATGTTCCAGAGCAAATTTTGTTAACTCTATTTAATTTCTTGATTAACTTTATATACAGCACTGTCAAGTCATTTATATATTTTCAGTTGTATTTTATTAAAATTATTTTCATCTCAATCAATGTTACTTGTTTCAATCTTGCCATAAAGATAGTACATAGTATTACATAACACTATTGTTATAGTACTTCATACTATTATGTTACAGCTTTGACTTTGAGGGCTTTTTTAATCAAGCAAACCAGTTTTTCTCTTTTTGAATTTTATAAATTAAATGCACACAGGAAGCTTAAATCTTTAATCACATTTTATTTACTAACAAATCATACTGCATGATAGTTTTATTTTATGTAGATTATTTGGTTTATTGTTCTTCGGCCAATTTTTGCAATTTTCAGTGTTTCCAACTAGATGTGATTATTTAGAAAATAATGGTTTCAATCACTGTCAGTCACTGTTTTATTTCATGCCATCTCTACAGTAACATCCATTATGCATTTTCAAAAAGTAATATTAGATTTTATTTCTTAACTAATTTATTCTAAAAACTGTAGGCAATTCTCACCAAATATGTCATATTAATATGCAAAGAACAGTTGTCCATTGAGTCAAAATGTTAGAGTCAAAACACCCTGTTTTACCAAGACCTGCTTGTATACATAATAGGAATCTCAAACTCAACATAAATCTATCTATCCTTCTGTGTTCTGTGTCTTATGGCACGACATGGCCTTCCTTTCCTCAGTTATCTAAATAAGAATCATACACATATTAGTTCATTCCCTGACCATTCATTTATTCATATTCATTTATATATTCCAAAAACATTATTGAAACATTCTATGCAGGCTACTAAGTGCCGAACTCATTCCTGAATAATATCTCTCCATTCTGTCCATGTACATGTCATTAAGTTTTAAAATTTCTATTTCCTAAATATTATTTAAACTTAAAAGTCATTAAATAAACAAAAACTTGGTGCATGGTAGAGGTAGGAATAGGAAAGAAATAAAATAAAATCTTCTGGCTTACAATGGAATATTTCCTTTTCTATAGAACTAGTTTTTCCCAGCCACCATTTCTCCATTTGTGAAGCTATGTTATTGCATAAGTGTACTTCAGTGTGTGGGTGCTTCAATTGTTATTGTTTAAATGGCACATTTGCTTTACTTTGGATTCCTGAAGTGTTGGAATGAATATAGATGTGGGTATATATCTGAATGCAGAAACAGCATTCCTGAGAACACTGTGATCTGTTTTTCTGCCATGTTTCACAGTAAGAAGCCCAGATAATAAGTTTCTTAATATTGCCAAACAAGCAGGTAACATAGATTCCTTCAACAGGGTAAGAGAGTAACATGCTGCTGGAACTGATGATATTCAGCATATGTTTAAATAATAATCATCATCATGATAAATGTATTCTGAGTTTTACATTTGGTTTTTATTATATCCTAGTATCAATATCACATTTCCCCACCCAGTTAGCTACAATTCCAAATAGGAATTTCAGCTGCCTGGGCTTGGGGCTCGCTTAAATTTTCACAAACCCTGTTTCTCAGTCTGAGACCCTGTTCATCAACGTGTGCCCCAGATTGATGTTTCGTTTGTGTTCTTTAAAACTCATTATATTTAACTCATGGGCCTTTGATAATGTTTTCTTCAATTTTCATTTAAAAGATTCACACCCCAAATAATTCCAAAACTTGACATTCTTGTTTAATTCTAAACCTCATGAGTATAAAATCATGTGGAATTAGAGGAGAAAATCTGTTGAAATCTATCATCAAAATGATTTTACATTGTTTCTTAAACTGCTGCTGTATTTATGTGAGCCTGGGGCCTAATAATAAATGCTTTTCACTTACAGATGAAATTAGTACTCATGGAACTTTTGCCAAAGGCAAAAAAAAAAAAAAAAAAGAAAAGGGAAAAATAAAAACAAATAAACAAAACCTCTTCCATATTCTTCCCTAATGGCTTACGAAACAAATTCTATCAAACTACACTTTTCATACATGAAATTTTAAATGAGCACATTAAATCTAATTTGAGTAAAATTAAAACATATAACATGGCTCAACCATCTCCCTCTCCCAGTTCATTTTTCCCAGTGTCAGGATGAAGAGTCAGTCATACTATCAACTTTGGGTGTTCCGTGACCCACAATGACTTCATACTTAAGTTTGCCTCAGACTGGCAGCCAGTATTGTCTTAAGGCCTAAGTGCTGCTTCTTCTCCCAAAGTCAGAAGCTGGTTAGTCATTTGCTCAGGAACAGAGATCCTGCGCTGCCTGTCCTGCAGGTTAACTATCCTCTTATATGCTATGAACATCAGCAAGTCTAGCTGTGTTATAGAAAAAGCTGCAATTTATTTTTGCTTTTCAGTTGACAAAATACTATATGATAAATAAGTCTCTAGTCTCTTTTTCAAGAACATTGGAGTGTTGGGCTAAATAATGTTAAATTATAAAATAAGATTTTTCAAGGGACAATTTAAGTAGAAATCTATTAGTTTGCCGGGACTGTCCTAACAAATTACCGCAGCTTGGTGGTTTAAATCAATAGAAATATATTCTTCCACACTTGCGGAGGCCAGAAGCCTAAAGCAAGATATCGGCAGGGCCACACTCCCTTTGAAGGTCTTAGGGGAGAAAACTTCCTTGCCCCTTTCAGCTCCAGGTGGCTCCTAGCACCCTTGATTTATGGCAGCAAAACTCTAATTTCTTTCTCCTTTTTTTTTTTTTTTTTTTTTTTTGAGACAAGAGTCTCCCTCCGTCGTCCAGGCTGGAGTGCAGTAGCGTGATCTCGGCTTGATGCGATCTTCACCTCCCGGGTTCAAGTAATTCTTCTATCTCAACCTCTTGAGTAGCTGGGATTACAGGCATGTACCACCACACCCGTCTGATTTTTGTATTTTTAGTAGACACTAGATTTTGCCATATTGGTCAGGCTGGTCTCAAACCCCTGACCTCAGGTGATCCATCCGCCTTGGTCTCCCAAAGGGCTGGTATTAGAAGTGTGAGCTGACCGTGGCTGGCCTTCCTACATCTTCATATGGCCTTCTTCCCTGTCCTGTGTCCCTCTGTGTTCTCCCCTCTTCTTTTTTTTTTTTTTTTTTTTTTTTTTTGAGACAGAGTCTCTCTGCCTCCCAGGCTGGAGTGCAGTGGTGCAATTTCCACTCACTGCAACCTCCACCTCCCGGGTTCAAGCAATTCTTCTGCTTCAGCCTCCCAAGTGGCTAGGACTACAGGCGCCCACCACCACGCCCAGCTAATTTTTATATTTTTAGTAGAGATGGGGTTTCACCATGCTGGCCAGGATGGTCTCGATCTCTTGATCTCATGATCCGCCCACCTCGGCTTCCCAAAGTGCTAGGATTACAGGCATGAGCCACACCACACTCAACCCCTCTCCTCTTCTTATAAGGACCACAGTCATTAGATTTAGGGCCCACCCTAAATCCATGATTGTCTTGTCTTGAAACCCATATCTAATTACATAGGCAAATAATCTATTTCCAATTAAGGTCACATTTTGAGACTCCAGGTGGACATAAATTTTCAGGAAACACTCACTATTCAACCAATAACAGTATCATAAAAGAAATACATGGGAAGAATTTGCCTACAGCTTCTGTAAAAATTTAGAATACACTTGTGGAGGTTTTAAAATATGTCTACAAATTCTTTGATACTTTTCTCTTCAAGAGATAGTCTCCCTTTTCCCTTCACTTGGGTGCAAGCTAGACTTAGTGGATAGCCTCTAACAAATAGAAAACATGGAAAGACCATGTATGACTTTGAAGACTAAGTCAAAAAGCACTTCATCCTCTTTCTCTCTCATTCTCTTCTCTCTTCTTTCTCCTCTCTCTCTCTCTCTCTTTTATATTGCTCACTCTGAAGGAGTAACATTCCATGGTTTGAGGACACACTAAGGATTCCAATGAGAGGCCACTGCGGCAAAAGACTGAGTCATCCTACCAACAGGTAGAAAAAAACTGATGCCCTCATGCCCACAGTTGTGGAATAGCCATTTTGCAAGCAGATCCTCCAGCACTATCAAACCTTCAGATGCTGTGGACCTTGTCTACACCCTGACAGTGACCACATGGGACATCCTGAACCAGAACCATCTGGCTGATCTGTTGCCAAATTCATGCCTAAAATATTTATTTAACCAATACTTACTTAAATAATTCATAAAGTTCCCCTTATACTTGAAACTGCCTATATCTTTATTTTAGTCTAATTTTAAAAATAATCCTATAAATATAACAGTAAAACAAACAAAATAAGTGGGAAAACTCCCGGGATATCACTATCTCAACAAATTGTTTTTATTTCTACACCTTCCTTCACAACCCAGCTCAAACTCATAGCTTTATAAACCTATGGTCAATAGTTTCTTACTTTGTATTATGTTGTAAGCATTTTTGCCATGTTACTTTTGTGGTTCCTATAATTATCAATTTTCAGTGAATATACCATAGGTTACCTAATTATTTTACTGCTGTTAGAGAATTGGGTTGTTTCCAATATTTTAATAGTGTGTGTTACAATGAACATCTTTGTGCATAAAGACTTTTCCTATTCTTACCAATAGATGTCCATACACATGATTAAAGTGTCAAATATTATAAATATTTGGATATATATTGAAATATACTACTATGATTTTTCTAAAAATGCTGTAAAATCTAAGCCTCTTACAGTTTTAATAAACTTATGATAAAGAAAAGTACCATAAGATTATGAACCTTAGATGCTGGAGAGAATCTTCTTTAACTTTTGTAACTCTGACAAGTTTGAAGAAATTTAATTGTGGTCTAAAAGCTGTTCCTCAGGTGGTGGCATTTTCTCAGCTGTCACATGACTTATCAGCGGACCTTAAGGTCAGTCATCACAGATGTGCCTGTAGTACTGTAAGTAATTTACCTGAATTCCCTTTAGAGATGAAGCACCCATATAAAGAAACACTCCATATAGCACTGGCATGGGAATAAACTGCAAAAGAACAATTGGAGAAAAGGCAGAAATCATTTTCAAATATATTGTGGTTTTGCATTTATCAAAGAAAAAAACAGGGAAAAAGGCATTTTTGAATAGAAACAGTATAGTACAGATTCAGAAGACAAGGATTCAAGTTCCAGCTCTAGCATTTTTAGCTGTGTAACCTTAGGTAAGTTACTTAAGCTCTCTGTGCCTTAGTTTCTCAATATCTAAAAGGAGATGATAACAATAGGGTTGTTATAACTATTTAATAGGTCAAAATCTATTTTTAGAAACCATGTAGTATATAATGAACAATAATATTATTATTATGCCACTTTGGAGACAACTTGAATTTTGTTTTACAAAGATAAGATATGTGGATTAAAGGTAAAGAATGAAGCTAACATTTAGATGTGTTTCCTGTATTATACCAGGTATTTGTAAATATATGGATAATTCAGATTTTCTCTTTTTATTGGAATAGTTCACATCATCTTATGTCTATAAGATAATTACTTATATAACAGAGATTAATTCTTGCAAAGGTACTTGTGTTAATGATCAAATACAGTAAACTAGTGTAAATGATTAAATAATTTAATTAAAATGTCAAATTATAGGCAAATATAATGTGTTGTAATTTATAGCGCAATTAACACACCTTGGAAATATCTGACAAAATTACATGACAAAATAATTATTAGTTAATCCTCTTAAAAATAGATTTCAAGTTTTGTGTGAAAAAAAAATCACTATATGCAATGATGATGTCCAGACAGTGGTTTTACAGAGCACCTAAAATGGAAAACTGCATATGTGACTATAATCAGGCTCATCCCTTCACCTCTATCTCTTATTAATAGTAAGTAATATTAACTGCTAACATATTTATCCACTGACAAGAAAATAGAATCTTTATGAATGTCTGTAATGAATTCGGGTCACAAGTCAGTCAGAAACAATGAGTGACTTTTTCCCATAGCTTGATCACCATTTCAAAATTGTTACAATAATTTACTCATCAAATTTTACTTTGCCAGACTAAATTTTTATGTATTTAAGGGTTTTAAAATATAGGACATAATTTCCCTCCCTTAGGTTATGAAGAATTATATAAACATGGTTAAGAAATTCATCACTTTCATCACATGCCACACAATATTTGCAAATTCATGGCTCAGATTCAAATGAAAATTTTAAATGATGATAAATGTATTCTTCTTTCTCTCAAGTTCATAAAGACAGATTTTGTTACCTTCAGAATACTGGTCATAAAGACTGATGAACCCATAAGAATAAAAATCATAAGCCCAGTAACCCTTTGCTCCCGAATGCCGAGAAATTTGGGTTGTTCTCCTGGAGCTGAGCATTCTGATTCCAGTTTTAGGCTATTGACATGAGTGATGGAGAGGACTGTGGCAGCCACAAACCATGGCAGGCCCATGATGGAGCATACACCGAGCATGACAGCCACCATTAATAGGTCCAGATGATACCCACAACCTTTCTGTTTAAAAAAGAAAGAAAGAGAGAAAGAAACTGTGTCAATAACAGGGCTAAGGGTGGCCTGATTGCGAATAGAAACCACTTCCTGATGATACTCAACGAGCCCTTCATATCAGATCTCCTGGAGTAACTCTTAAACAAACATTCAGTTTCCAGTTGCCCTCTTTTGTCTCATTGGGTGACTTTTATTAGAAAAAATAATATAATGGAGCCTAAGCTTCCCTGTATAGTCATTTTTTCCTTAATATAGTGCTATCTTGTTCTAATTTGTTTCAGTTTCAGCACTAGACAAATTAAGCCCCTCCTTAGAAATCACAGTTTTTTGTTTTCTATTTCCTCTGTTATGCTACTCCACTGTCACTGACCTCCAGGTGTTGCAAACTAAGTGCCTCCTAGGACCAGGCAGGAAATGTAAAGGAGGAAAAATAGGTGCAGTGGCATGTGTGGAAACTGCCCTCTTGCACAGACAGGGTGCTCTCTGAGGAGGGAAATCAAAGATGGGGAAGAGCACTCCCTCCATACCCTGCAGGAATCAAAAGTGTAGAGCCTCAGAAGCAGCCAAAGGGATGGCCTATTTTATGTTCCACCTTTTATTTTTAATTTTTAGTGACTGCTTCATGAGAGGCAGTATAATAAAGTGGTTAAGAATATAAGTTCTGGAGTCAGACTGCCTGGAATGAAATGCTAGCTCAACCAATAAATCACTTAAGCTCTTGCGCCTCTTCTTCCCTATCTGAAAAATGATGATGATGATAGTAGAAGGCACCTCACTGGATTGTTGTGATAATTAAATTAGTTGATGTTGTAAATCATTTAGAATAATATCTGTTGAATAGAAAGCAATCAGAAAATGTTAGGTACTATTATGTTCTAGTGGTTAAACAATAAATGTTTCTTTTGTACTCATTAGGTTTCAAGGCTCCTTAAAAAAAGTATTAATATGTTTCTTAAGAGGAGATAACTTATATAATTTCTCAGTATTTCCTCCAGTTTTTAGCACAATCATTGGCACACAATAAGCAATCAATAAAAGTTACAAATTGACTTTTTTGAAAATAAAATACATATCAAACATTTCAGAATCAAATTTAGTAAGTGTAATTTTAAAATAAATACAGCAGTTAAATTTGTTATTATGATCATGAGCAGAAATAACCAATTCTTCTAGGAGAATAATAGTCTTTTTTAGAGGTAGTTTTATATAACTTCAAGCAGTTTGTAGTCAGCATGAGAGCTCTTATAGCCTGGAGTGTGAAACACACTGAGTATTTGTTGCATATTCGTCATGGTAGTCTTTTCTCTGTGATTTTGTTTTCTTGTTTTCTTAGTAAGAAGATTCTTAAAGTCAGTTGTACTTTCTTTCCTTTCTGCTCATCCTTTCCAAATTATAAAAGTGCAAGAGATGATAGTGAGGAGAAAATGAGAGTTATGCACCTAAGGACCTGTTCCTCCTATGTTGACACCAAAGCAATGGTACCCTTCATTGGTTCAGCTTACTGGGGCAATACTACAATTTACCAAAATATCTAACTCAATTTCCTGAATGAATATGACTCTGGAAACTTTTCTTTGCAAGTAACTCAAGAAAGAATTTGATTAGCAAGAGTTGAAGAGTAGGAAGAGAAACTGCCTGGTGTCAGCATAACCAAAAAAGCATAGGAAAAAGTTTTGCCAGGACCATAATATCATCCCTTGGCCCTTTTGCAAAACATTTTGGAAGATGTAATTCCATAGAATAGAACTCAGATTTTGGTCCCTTTAAAGGACAATGTCTTAAGCAGTTTGAGAAGTGTTTTGTCCTAGCAACTCTGAAGTGAGAAGGATGTAGAACAGGGAAGGACCTCATACTTAAGCCTCTGCCTCTGAGGGAGTACAATGTGAATGGTGCCCCCTTGGAGCTGTTTTGCAAAATTATGGTACTGCTAAGAGAAAACAAAAGATGTAAGAGGAGCTGGTGGCTGTGAGATGATCAGAGGAGGGCAGAAGACAGCGGGCCTTGAGAGTCAGGCTTGTACTTTTTAGCACACCTGGACTTTCTCAGAGTCCACATTCACTACATCTCAATAATATGAGGGAGACCTTCATCACGATAGTGATTTCCAATAGCTCTTATTGAATGTTTTAAAAATATGATACAAATGTAAACAGTGGGATTCTGAATTGCAGGAAGTAGGCAAAATAATTCTTTCAGAGGAAATAATTTATTTTCTAAATTTATAAAGCTAGTTTTGTAATATATAAATATATAACAAAAACAAAAATATAATTTCCCCTAATTATGCTGTACAACAATGGGATTATCTTGATTTAATGTCAACCAAAGGAAATAAATAAAGCAGTTCTTGCTCTTCCCCTAACTAACCAGTATCCTTCTTGCCTTTCATTTAAAATGTCTTTAAAAACTTGGACTTTGTAACAAAATTATTAGCTGATAGGCATGCCAGCCAAAGAGAAGAATCCCTTTGTCAGACAGAGAACTCTACACCTTCTAACATATTTCTGTAGATTTTTTTCTCAAAGACAGAGCTAGAGCTTTTATTCTCACATTCATCCATGAATCACAGGAAATGGACATATGGGAGGAAAAGGGAGCATAGCAACAGGTGATGCTACACCAGACCCCACTAAAACCAACATGCAGCAAGACAAGAGGCCAGCCAAGAGGACCATCTGATACCCAGATGCCACTGCTGAAAAAATTCATTTCAAAGCTTGGCAGCAATTTCCTGCATCTGTCAAGTTAACCACATAAAAGACTATAGATTGACATGAAGAACCAGGCTGACAAAGAGGGCAAAAAAGAACATATCAAATGCCATAATCATCAAGAGAATATGGTGCCAAATGAATGTTGTAAATGCATTCATTTACTCAAGTGATCCGGGATTGTATTGCTGTTTATTAAAAATGATGTCAAAAGAAGCCTGAACTGTCTACAGAAACATGTAGAAAAGCCCACAGTTGTATCTTAACAGAAACTTTCTTTTTTATAAGATTATATCTCTCTTTTCACATTTAGAGAATGTGCTTTAAAAAACCCAAGTAGATATTTTTAATGCTTTTCAAAGGGATTCAGTTAACTTATGCCTAATCCACTTCTCTAAGGGAGAAACAAACAAACAAACAAATGCTAGAGAGAGTATAGATTTATATGTACATTTATGTATAATATACATGATACTTCACACTCTCAAATTTTTATATTTGCCTCTTCTTTCACTCTGAAGCCATCCAAAGGATCATAGGATGCAATGAGTTCGAGTTTTACTAATTTTGAGCTCCCCCATTCTTCAGGAGTAGTAAGTCACCTATGCAGTGCAACGCAGCTTTATTGTATACATAGTGACACTCATGAAATGATAAAAACATTTTTTTTTTTTGAGACGGAGTCTCACCCTGTCGCCCAGGCCAGAGTGCAATGGCATGATCTCAGCTCACTGCAACCTCTGTCTTCTAGGTTCAGATGATTCTCCTGCCTCAGCCTCCCGAGTAGCTGGGATTACAGGTGCCCACCACTACGCCCAGCTAATTTTTGTGTTTTTAGTAGAGATGGGGTTTCACCATGCTGGCCAGGCTGGTCTCTAACTCCTGACCTCGTGATCCGCCTGCCTTGGCCTCCCAAAGTGCTGAGATTACAGGCATGAGCCACCATGCCTGGCCAATAAAAACATTTTTATCAGCAGGAGAAATATCATCTAAAAGAAAACCAACTACTAGTTCTGGCAATAGAGGTGAAGAAAAAGTAAAAAGATCTAAAATATGTTTGGGAGAGATAAAGAATGAAATGAGGAATTCTGAGTTGACTTGGGTATGTGTAGACTTAGATACATGATGTGGAGTCTACCAAGTGTTTGATACACAAACTACAAAACATGATTCATTAAACAATTTCGGGAAATGCTCCAACCAAGGCAAAAATGGGTTTTCAAGTGAGAAAAGAAAATTAGTAAAAGCTGAAAATGCTTTCACAAGTGGTTAGCTTGTGGTCTGGTGATATACTCAAGAAACACATCTTTTAGTGAAAATGTGGTTCAAGTCAAAGCCAGGAGACTTTGCAAACATTTCAGTGAAGCAACAGGCGGGGAGAAGGACTATGGAACAAACCGTTACTCTGAGTAAATAACATTCTGAGAAGGTGATTTTGTTGTTGTTAACGGGAAAACCAGTAGCATCAGACCACACTCTACAGAAGCTTACAGGAGACAAGAGTTATAGGCCCAACAGGGAGTCAATGTAGATGAAATACATCTTCACTGGAAGAAATTTGCTTTAAAAGTATTCATATCTAAGAAGGAGGATGGAGAGTTCAGATTTACAGTGGCCAAGAACAGGCTGACTCCTCTGCCTGTGGCCATATAGTTATGATTAAGCCAGATTTGCTGTATCGTTTACTAAATCCAGAGTAGTAAGGGGCAAAAATACACAACTTTTGACTACATAATCATTTATTTGCACAATAAAACAGATTTAGTAATGTAGCCTCAGGTTTATTTCAGTGACAAAAATAGTTCTAGTTCTGCATTTAATTCTATAAATGCAAGTACTTGAAAGGACCACTTAAAGAATGCTTTACTACATTTTTGTTATTCCACAGTATACGTGAAGGGGGAAATTAGTGTATTTGTCAATGTGGAGTATCAGAAAGGCTGTGAATATCAAGGGCTCATGAAGAACAAGGAGTAAGAGCAAGTGTCGTGTGATTTATAAGGTTGAAGGCCCAGAAAAGGGCAAAGATTCAGAATGGCCAGGAAGGTAATATCTATCTCAGCACACATTTCACTTCCACACTTTATTTTAATATGATTCCACTTACAATAAGAAAAAAATGCTCCCTGAATCCATTTAACTGATGGCCCTTACAAAGGATAATTTTTCAGTGAACACACTAGAATTTCTGCCTAATTATAAAGGCTAAAAAAATCTTTTTGAAAGGTAAATAATAATTATATGGCTTACTTTCTTCCTAAAACAGGTTTTTTAGTTGATTTTTAAAAATGTATCATTTAATAAAATACATAAAGTTGTGAGAATTATTAACTTATGTTCTAC
Organism: Pongo abelii; assembly: GCF_028885655.2. Lineage (NCBI taxonomy): Eukaryota > Metazoa > Chordata > Mammalia > Primates > Hominidae > Pongo > Pongo abelii. Next base: position 64,434,431 of record NC_071996.2, on the reverse strand, counting down.
AAAGAGAGTGAAGAATGTCTTTTGCTTGAAGATAGACACACATTCTCTCCACCATATACTCAAAATTCCTTTTTCATAAGATTTATTGCAAACAACTGTGCTTTCTTACATTTATGTAATTATTATTATTAAAAGTAATGGCAAAAACTGCAATTACTTTTGCACTAACCCAATATATTGCATCAGAGTTTAATCAGATTTTTTTATCTTTCTAACATTCTTATAAAAAAATTCTATAAAGCATGATTTCTGTTGCTCTGACAATGATTTTTTCTCCTAGAGTTTAAAGGGTATGTGAAAATAGCTGGTAACTTCCCCATGATACCAAAACAAAAACAAGATTGTGCATGTTCTGTTTTTACAAGGTTTGATGCAGATTATTTTTAACCATTTAATGATTTCATCCATTTTATTTAACATATTCCTGTAAGTAAGTGACAGTGCTTACATTACATATCTCGGGCAAATTGCATACCAGTGAACAATTTCGATTATTCACAATTGCAAAATGGCAAGGTCAGAATGTAACTAAGACACATCTATAGTTATTCTTTTTATAAAAGAGACAGTGAAATCTGCAATAAAACTCAAAGATGTCACTTCTAAACTGTGACGTTTATGTCTGGATTTTGTTGTTACAGGCAGACAGAAAAATAATTAAAGAAAATGAGAAATAGTTGAGGTTGTAATTTATTCTGATAATGAATTCAATGTAATAGATACACTTAGGGTTAAATAGAGGAATAGAGGAATATCATATGTAAGACAAGTTGGTATGGTTGTACTTCACCAGAACAGATTGTTATTTCATTAAAATATGTTAAGTATGGTAAAGTTAAAACTTTGACAGTTTTTTATTTTATGCCTTGGAGGTGAGTTCTCAGACGTGAGCTCAGCCAAACGCTACAAATAAGTAAATTCTCATCTCATTGTAAGACCAAGTATCTTGTAAGACAATAAAAATTATACATCTGAAAACATTATTTTATATATGTTACTGTGCAAATGAATACAGAATATAGGAGAAGTCAAATGAACATCAGTTGATATCAGTTGTCATAATTATTTACATTAAAATGGATGTTAAAATATACCTTTAGCTTATGCTCTTTTCTGTTGATGATGACAGCTGTAATCTGTTGGTCCATAAAAATTAGAATAGTACAAAGCAGAGCTGGAATTATAGCAGCTATTACTGTCCACCATGGGTTTGGACCTAAAGGCGTAACAAACCAGCCACGATCATCTCTAGTGGGCTGTATAAAGTAAAGAATGTGCATAGTTATGAACTGGATTAATGAACACTTGATCAAATTAAGTCTTACAGATGCTACCAGGAAAGCCCTAATTATAAACAGAGGAGCTGAGTGGCCTATAATAAATAATAATAATACTCATAAAGCACTTAAAACCATTTTAAGTGCTTTAAATATTTTAACTCATTTTTTTTTCTGCACAACACTCTAAAGATGACACAGATAAGAAAATTGAGGCATAGAGAGATCCAGTAACTTGCCCAAGATCCCAAAGCTAGTACGTGGTAGAGATGGGATTTAAACTCTGACAGATTTGTTGAAAAATCTGTGTTATTAATCAATACCTGTATTAAATAAAATAATATTAATATTTACTATTTACTATTGGAAAATGTATTGAAATTTACAAATAGCACATTGACACATCGACCACTGTGCTAGAACTGAGATACAAAGATAAATCAGAGGCTTCTTTCAGTTTAGAATCAGAGACAGACATCTAAACAAAATACATCATTATGGTATTGTAACTGTTATTTTTGATGTGCAGAGGCTATTGAGTGAAAATGATAAAAAAGATACTAGGTCACAGCAGAGGCTCAGGGAAGGGTTCCAAACATGGCTGCTGTCTGAGATGATTCTCAAAATTTCATCCTGACAAGAGCCCTATATAGAAGTCCCCAGCCCTGTTTGACAGAGAAAACAAAGGGGTGCCCCTAATTTGAAAAGCTGAAATCTGAAATGATCCAAAATCTGAAACTTTTGAGCGCTCACATGATGCCACAAGTGGAAAATTCACACCTCACTTCATGTGATAGGTCACATATATTATTAAGAATAGCGTATAAAATTACCTTCAGGTTATATGTATAAGGTATATATGAAACATAAATAAATTTTGTATTTAGACTTGGGCCCCACCCCCAACATATCTCATTATGTGTCTGCAAATATTTCAAAATTTGAAAAAAATATGAACTCTGAAACACTTCCGATCCCAAGCACTTTGGATAAGGAATATTCAAACTGTACCCCATTAGTAACACGGTCAGAATTCTATGCCCAATCTATTTTTATCTGTTTTTCAAGCCTTATTCACTGTACAATCCTGCCAAGATAATCCTTTTCTCTTAGTTTCAAATGCTTCCTTATCTTTTAAGAATGTTATATATAGGTATTTCAACTGGCAGAATTGACAGGAAATTTTTTTCGAGCAAGTTTTATATTTATAATTATTTATATTTTGTAATTCTTATGTTTTTTAATATTAGACCCAAATTTTAGCCATGCTGTGTGCATTTCATTTACTGGTCTTCTAATCTAAATTCTTCATATTTTCATGAAAATCCTAAGTACTAGAGTTATAGGTATCATCTAAATGAAGATTAGACCGAGAGAGAGAGATGGGAAGAGGGAGAGAGATAGTAAGTACTATGATAAATTCACCTTGAAAACACTTGGTACTTGTAGTTTTGGAGATGGGATCCCAATGGCATAGTCAATTAAAACCATACACAGAATTGTAAGAAAGACAGCAAAGTCACTCACTATGGATCGAACCTAAAAATAATGAAAACACTTGTCACTTAAAGTAGCTATAAATATCAAGGAATACTCAGGAACATAATCTAGAGTCACACTTTATAAACACTTTATGACATAATATCATAATATTATATTTTATGCATACTATAAGATTACCATTAGCTCTGTCAGAACCTGAATATATATTTATGTATCACTGTCGTTAAGATTGGTACACACTCAACCTTTCCAGAATGAGGCATTACGGAATAGCTATATCGTGGTTGTGCTGTTTTCAATGTTTATTTAAAATCTAACTTTATGATGAACCCATGCATGTGAATATTCAGAATGCAGAATAAGGTAGCATGGGCAGAATTTGGCTGGATTTTAGGAATCTCTTTCACACAGGTAACATTTTAATATGATAAACTTGAAGCATCATAAAATAAAATTATCTGTTCTTATCAAAGAAACATAATGTTTTAGTTTATCTAGAATATAAGCATGACAGTTGGGAATGTACACAACAGAGTGGGCAAATTTAAAATTTATTCTATGTGAGCCAATTTTTAAAGCCATTTCTCATTTATAAAGCCAATTCTGAGCAAATATTCACATACAATTATTATCCAGATCTAGTTTATTTAAAGATGCCTTTATGACATACACACAAGCATACACAAAATGCTTAAGATTATTGTTTCAGCTTAGAAAAATGTTTTTGTATTAATCAGACTAAGATTTTTGGGGAAATAAATGAATCTTCCACCTTAGAGAAGAAAGTGGTGACAAAAAAGAAGCCCCCTTCAGAAGGAACAGTTCTTGAAATATTTTCCCAGAGTGGAATTTTGATCATAATCTATAGCTCATCCCTCAGAAGCTTGTTTCCTTGTTTCTTTTCCTTTTTTTAAATTTTTTTGGCGGAATCAGACATTATAGGTGTTACTTTGCAGTGTTAAATATTGAACTAAGCTGTTTCTCTGTTTACTTTCCTTTCCAAATATGCAGATGCAAACGTGGTGGGTTAGGGGGAGGGACTGACGGTTTAAACACTGAAAAAGAATATTGTTCCAATGAGTCTTGCGGGGGCTTCCCCAATTAGAGAATGTAACATAGGCTCCTCTGAGGTATCTGTCAGGCTGGAATAGTTCCCACTGTTCGCTGGGCAAAAAAGTGACAATCAGTAATGCAGTGTGTGCTGTGAATTTCCAAAAATGTCAGTAGGAAAGTAGGAGTTGATCCGTGGGGTTTGCAGTTAGGAGAAAAGACTGCATATGCACTCCCAGCACCTGCATCACAAAATTCTTTCTCTTCAGCCCCTCATCTCACTCCACAACTAACCTGGCAGCTCACTCACACAAAAGGCTTTCAGTGGCTCCTTTTATTACATCAATTACTCTTTCTTTTGTCCTATGTTATTTTACATTTAGATCAAGAAAATTATAGTCTAAGTACCTTGGTTGGAAAATATCTGCTAGTCTTGAACTGCTTCAGGGTGGCTGACAGAGTAACTGTGGAAAAGAACAGGATCACAGACCAAAATAGAACATCTGGAACATATGGGTGATCATGGCCACAGGCCCGTCCAACATACTCTCCATGCAATGATTTGCATTCCTGCCAGAGGAAGTAAAACAAATGGAGCTACTAAGAAAAAACCGGACACATTTCTTGCAGAAAACTAACACCTTCTGATCAATTGTAGTTCAGATGCTGAGGCTTTTCCTTTATGGCTCTCACAATGATTTAGCAGGCATTACATTACGAGTTTCAAGTTCAACTTGGATGGGTGCTGAGAAATATGCGAAGGTTTATGAAAAATTTGAACATTAACTGCTTTTTAAATTTAAATGTATAAAACGAATTGATTTACCGATTAATTAGTGTATATTAAATCTAATATCTACTAAGTTCCTAACACCAGATGTATTGAAAATACGACATATGTAATAGTGATTGGTTACTAAGGTCAGACACTATGCCCAGCTATTTAAATACATCACTTAAATTACTTTTCACACCAATCCCATAAAATAGGTTCATGCTATTATTTATATTCCATGTCTGAGGAAACTGAAGCAAAAAGGGGTTAAATAATTTGCTGTGGCCTCACCACCGGTGGGTGGCTGCAGAGCTGTGATACAAACACGATTTCTGCAGTGAGATTATTATTGCTTATTGACAAAGAACAATGACTTTGTAGAATTATCCAGTCCAAAAGCTGCCAAGAAAGATGGGAAAGGCAACAAGAAAACTATGACATACAATGACTGAAATGAACTTGTAAGTCAAAGATGGGACTATCGAACTTGGATTAAAGAACAAATGAAATAAAATTACTACATGAGCAAGGCAAAGCTCATATTTACTATGACTTCTCCATGGGTTATTTTTTCTTCTGCAACTGTAGTTCTATAAGAGCCTGAAGAACTATTTCTAATTACTGTCTTAGCCATGAGGTGGCAGCAAAGTCAAAAAAATTTTTTTCCTCCAGGAAAAACTGAGCATTTCAAACAAATATTTTGAAAGAAAAAAGTTATTTTAAACTTACTTTGGTTTATCTTATTTAAAAATTAGATTACTAAAGTATTTTTAAATTTCAAAACAGGAAATAATTCCTTAAATGATCCAGTGATCTCATTAGTCCTTGAGATATTCTTGCCCTGAACATAAATTGAATTGCAGAGAGATCTTGGAGAAAAATATGAACTGATAGATTGACCACAAACACAGAGTCTGCCCAACTTTAGGCCTGAAATCTTTGTAGAGCAAAAAGTAAATACATTCCAAAGATTGTAGAATAAATTACAAATAGCTACACTGTCATCTGAAAACAAACTAGTAAAATCTACTTGGAGTTGCTAGCTACCCTAAGCCTGAGAGTCTTGAGAAATATAGTTAATACACCTTATTATTGTCTTAAAGAATCTGTCTCCTTTTCTAATTTAACTGCAAACATCTTCCTTGATAGGCAAAGTTAAATTCCAATTATTCATGTTAAGCTAATACAGAGCACAGCAACTTGGCTAATTGAAAAACCACAGAAAAATCCCTCAGGCCTTAATTAAAGTTTTAATTTTCCTTCTTTCAAAATGCTGTAAAAATAGATAAGGTGACAAAAACGAATCCTTGTGTTTTTCATCCTCTTCTGCATCTGTCCAGAAATGCTAGCAGAGCAATTATTAAGCAATATAATGGGTAGCAAAATTGCTACATAGAGAAAGGAGCTAAAAGTTCCATGATAAACACATTATCTATAAATCTGTGAGCATCTTTTGTCATTTCTGCAGGTATAAAAGTCATTTGGCGGGATCTTGTTCTCAATTCTTAAGAACATAGATGACATTTAAAGGATCCCTTAGCTGTCTTACACTCTATAATTTGCCAATGGTCTGACTAATTACATTAATTCAAAGCATATTTGAAAATGTTATTTATTTTCTCTTTGGGAGGAAACAAAATGCTAATTTTAAAAAAGAAAAATTGTGACCTGCTAAATTCAACATTTATTTTCAGATTTATACTAATTGTATCCCCAATACACACACAGAGGCACACACACATGCACACATACATACATGCACACATACACACAGAGTAAGTCCTGAAATTTAGAAATGAAAACCAAATCCAAATCCTGCTCTCGTCTTTTGAGTATAACATATGGTTTCAGTTACAATGGGTACTCAAAAAATGCTTGTTGACAAACTGATTTCTACTAATTACTCTTCAAACACATTCTAAGTTTCAGCAATTCTATAAGTTGGCAAAAATTAAGTTAGATAAAATAAGAAATTAAAGTTGGCATTAGTGTCCTGCCCCTTATATATGTACAAGCTAAATATGTAATTCAGGCACTGAAACACCAAATGCTGGTTAACTGCTTATGAATATTTTAAATCTTGCCTAAGGATTTCTTATAAAGGCTGATTTTTGAGATACTGACAAATATATATATAAATACAAACTTAAGTACTCTAGTTTGCCATAAATATTTGCATTAAATAGTAAGATGAAACTGTTTCAAACAGACATTAAGTACTTTTATCAAATGTTTAACACTTACTATGCATAGAGCAGTTTGGGAGAATCAAAGAAAGCTAAAGTTCTTTGCCCTTGCTGAGTTGGCAAGGTATAAATTATAATTCATGAGATATGTAACAACTCAATGAAACATTACAGGACCTGCCAAATAAATAATATGTAAATTAAATGTTATATCACTATTTCAACAAAATTAGTTGTAATAGCCACTAGTTCAGTGCTTTATTAATAAAATATTTTTGATGACATTATGAATATATTGAGGAAAAAATTCAGCATAACAATTAGACAAAAATTTTAGTGGTCTTTTTTTGACTTAAAAATTACAAGATTGTTTTCATTATATAGTATTCCCTCTGGTGATAAAGACTGTTTCTGGTCAAGATTAGCAATTATCCATTGCAAAAACTACTTTTAACTAATGAAAAATAATATGAAAATTTCTGCTCGAATGTTAACACCTAGTACAAAACTTTTTAAAATGACAAAAAAAAGAGAAAAAAACCAACAACCCCACAATGCTGTATTTGCTTTAATTGCAAAATATTTTTCACTATTATACTTGACCTTAAAACTCAGGGTATCTAACTCACAGCTAGCCTGATAACTGTGATGTATGTCTGCTTCTTAGAACTCTCAAAATTCAGGATTTGCTAATACATAGAATGAATATTATTATTTAGTATTAAATTATTCACATAATACAAAACACATATAGAGTAAATTATCATGTTATATAACTTAGAGATGGGATCATTTGGGTTTTCATATTGAAGAAGACATCAAGAGGCTCTGTAAACATAATATAGTTTACCAAAGAAAATGTAGACAGAAGACCCACTACTGATATCATTAATCATGACCCCATGTCTAAATTCTGAATAACTATAGTGTTTTTTTCTTGATCAGCTCATCAATTCTTTTATTGTTCAGTTCAAATGGCTCTTTGAGTGGAAGCAGCCTGGCAATGTTATTTTTCTAGGGAAAAATAGGTGGAACAGAATAAATGTTAACAATAACAAAAGAAAACAATAAGAGTAACTGAAGGCTTATTCTACAGAACACAACTAGGGTAAGAATAGAAGTAGTAAAATATAGGTCAAGATAGAATTTTAAATAAAGAGTAAGTAATTTGGTTTCAATTTTGAAAGAACATGTTCAATAGAGAAAATCAAGAATATAGTCAATAGATCATATGCTCTTTACAAGAATCATGTTTAGAGTTTTATAATATCTGTACAACAAAAAAGATTTCTATGTTCACTAACTGGACCACTTACTAAAATAGTATGCATTTGATCAAATGAACTAGAACTCATATAGTTTTGTGCTGATCGTCATAATAAAACTTGAGCCTATATGGGTAGGTAAAGTGGTAGAAGGTTTGAACCTGTAATGTTTATAACTGGGAAGAATAGAAAAGAAAGTAGGGCTACTCAGATCTTAATATTTATTTAAAGTAGAACACATTTTCAAATTACAAGATTTTATTGAACCACAAGCATAGAATGCAAATATTGATAGGAAAGGAGGCACAGAATAGATTCAGAAAAATAGAGAAATGCAGGTATGAGAAAAAAGAAATAACAAAGTAGAGAAAAGCCAAAGGAAATAAGACAATGGCACAGGATTGAACTGTTTTAGGTGAAAAATATGTTGCCATGCTCTTTCTTGAGTGGGAGATAAGAATAAAATGGAAAAAAGAAAGATCTTGTTGAGGGAGGTGCCAGAATTTTGTGAAGAAAAGTGATATTTGTTCCTCCCAAAGACTTTAGTATTGACACTAGAATATTAGAAACATCCCTTTCCCCCCAGCAGATCTGGAACAGCTGGAGCAGCATTACAGAGTAAAGTAAGAGCATTCTGAGTTCTTTACACAGAAGGCAGACTTAGTTCTGCCATATGGTTTCATTTAGGTCAACACCACTCATACTTAATGTGCTTTCAGTCCATCTCGGTCACATAATTCTGTATAAGTGAGCTTTTTGAGCAATCCTGGTCTTCTATTAGAACAACCTTAATAATGAAAGATAACCCCAGTTTACTGATAGGCATCTGAAATGATGAAATTAAAATTAAAACACAACTATTAGTTTTATAATATTATGCATTCAAAAAAATTTTACTGTAATGGCAATAATTGAGTCAAAATGTCAACAAAATCTCTTAGGTATGACTTATTTTTCAGTGTTTTACTTACTGACACAGTTAGGTTCTCCCAAATTATGTCAGAGGCAGAAATATTGGATTCCCTCCATTCCTTCAATGTGTCATTGCTGGGATTATGCGGTTCCACACAGTTACACCTGAAAAGGCAAAATAGTGTCTTTTGTGAAATAAGTAGCTTTTTGTGACTGTACCGAAGACTAATGTATAACGGCTCCATTTTCTCCAGTCACAGCATTTCTCTATTTGACAGACAAGTAGTTAGGTTATCCTAAACTACTCCACAACAGACTATTTTCAAAAATCAAGATGGATAGACTGTTAGGATACTAGACTACTCTACAGTGTTTCCTGGAATGAGAGCCCCTTATGATACCCATTTGGCCCTAAATTATAAGTCAAATAGAAAAATGATAAATATCCAAATCCATTGTTACTATGTAGTTAATATTGTAAAATCATATCAATTAAAATTAAAGGGGGTATTTAATTCATATTCTGAAGATCATTTATAACTGGCATATAATTCAAAATTAAGGCTAGTTGAAAGGAGAACTCTAGGTACCTGAGGATATATCAATGAGAAGAAGATATAGACAAAGATACCCACAAATTAATAGCCTTAGAAGTTAACCTCAATTTACAGTTTGTTTTCCAAAAATTTATTTGTAAACTTGCTATTCGCCCTTCAGAAAGCATTTTCGTATAGAAGAATTTCATAAATGGTGGTTGGTCTCCCAGATTAACCCACATATACCACATAACTTGTAAGTTCCTTGGACAGCTCTTTTAGTGATATTAATTGAACTATAGAACCGAATTGCCATTTCTAAGGTTATTACTATAGAAAAATATCATATAGTTTCCACTTGGTCTGCCTAAGCAACAGTCTCCCTTCTGCCTTCTACATCAGGAACTTACTCTGTTTCATTTCACCACCACTTATTCATTCTTTAAAGAATTATTGTCTATTATTGCAAAAACAACTGAGTTGGGCAGTATAGACAGATATGGTTCTTGCTCTCACTAGGGAAATTGGAGGGTTCCCCAGGGAGGCTCACTTGGAGACCCCAGAGAAACCTTAAAAACTGAGCTCCTGTCCATGATGGAACAGTAGGTCAGCCACACCCTGTTACACCTCCTACCTTGCTAACCACCAGTAGGCTTTCGTTCCTAAGGGTTAAACAGAAACAAGCTCTTTTGAAAGACTTGCTCCATGGCTGATTTTAACCAACCATGTTACGCTGCCCCTTGCTTTTTGTAGTTTCGACATAGCAACTGGCTAGCATTCCTTCCCAATAAGAGAACACTGAACATGGAATGGTTCTGGCCAGTTTACGGAGACTGTATGCTGAGTCACTTCATGTCCTCTGCTTAACCTTTTGACATATAGAGCTTAACTTTAGTATATTTAAATGTTTTTTCCACCCCAAAGTGAACATGGGACATATGTAATAGACATGTTAGCTTACTACACGTGTGCCCCTTCATGAATATTCATAGCTCCTCCTATAGCCGGTTGAATATGTATGCTAAACCAATCCATTTAGTATGAATTCCTATCTCATTTTTCCTCCTTCGAAGCACCTGCTTTTCAATTTTAACCAGAGGCTCCATTTCCCACTTGCAGGTTGTGATACCCCCTTTTAGAAATAAAGCTCTCCACAGTAGATTTTGCTACTTTTTCAGTAGACATTATAAAGAGAAAAAAATTTTAAATGTGGAATGATTTTGAGCCTCTGGTGAAATGTTGAAAAGGAGAATTCATTTGATTGTGATGTTAGGAACATTGTTGTTTTCTTTCCTTCACTATGTATTTTTCGAGTTATTTTCTTAGTGGTTGCTCTAAGGCTTATCACATATACCCAGCTATTCTGTTCTAGATTGTTCTGTTGTTTTTTACAACGTCCTGGGACATAAATTGCTCTGGGGGTCTGCTCCAATTAAATTCCAGCCTTTTTGCTGTGGTAGCCTTTTGTTTTTTGTTTTTAAAATAGAAACAGGGTCTTGTTATGTTGCCCAGCCTAATCTCAAACTCCTGCGCTCAAGTAATCCTCCCACCTCAGCCTCCCAAAGTGCTGGGATTACAGGTGTAACCCACAGTGCCCTGCCTGCTGTGGTCAGTGCTTGAGGTTTGTTCTGACCCAGGAGGGCTCTTCTTAGCTATCTCTTTTCCTGATTCTCTCTCATACACTAGCTGATCTGGTTTAGCTTGTCTCTTTCATGAAGCTACCAACCTCCTCTTAATAACCTTCCACCAGAACTTACATTATTTTTGAGAATACCTTTATCTTGAACTTCCCTTTACTCTGCTTCAAATAAAGTCAGTTCCTTTGCAAAGAGCTTCAGTGCTCCCACTGGGGAAAATCTCTGATGCGTGGCTTCAGAGCTAGGGATGGGGACAGCATTGTGTTTCTTTGTAAGTGACCCCTCTGTTGTAGGAGCAGGGAGCTGAGCATGGGCAATAATCAGAGTCTCATTAATAATTGGGAACCCATACTATTCTCAGTGTTCCAGGCCTGAGGTTGAACCTCCACCCTACCGGTAGGAGCTGGGTGAGAGAAAGGAGCCCCAATCTCTTGGATTCATCTAGCCAGAATTTAGCTTCTGGAGGGGAAGGGTGAAGGGAGACAAGAAATGCTGTTGGTCTTCTCCTCTTGGGAACATATAGTTGGCCTCAACTGGAAGCTGAGGAAGCCCTGTGTTCTTGCCCAGAGTTAAGCTTCTGTCATGCTGAGCTGGGAGGAGAGGAAGGGAAGTGAGTTGTGACTCAAGTGCCTTGGACTCATTGTTCTTACCAAGATTTAGTACACTTTTTGGAATAAATGTTTCTTCATTTGCTGTATACCCTTAAGAAAATTTCCAGAGACTTTTCATGATTGCCTTTTAAAATTACTTTTGCCAGTACGGTTGTTTCACTGGGGAGAGAGTCTGCAGAGCTTCTTTTACCACCATTCTGGAAGTATATACTCATAACATTATTTGTAAAGTGCTATAGAAGTCATGACACTGGAGCCATGGAGAAGGAAGCATTGCACATTACTTGGTTCTACAGTAAATAATACTTACATAGTTATAATTACATAAAGATTTCTATATTTTTAAATTTTTTAGAATCAATCTTCAGGCAAATTACTTAACACTTACCCATGGTTACAAAATAATATATGTTAATAGCCGCTACAATAGAGTCAGGGGTGGGGATGTAGAAGGAGGAACAGAGAGTTGGGAGGAAAGGTGAGAATTATTCATCTTCTCTTACAAAGCTGAATGTAAAGAGAGTTACCTATGGCTGATAGAATCAGAAATGGAAATCTACGTATGTTAATTGTGGCTATTTACTTATAGCTACAGAGGTTACAGGGATGATGGAACTTAAGATGTGATATTACCATATTGAAAAGGGAGTAGAGTGAAGAGGAAGGTTGGGGATGAGTGTAGAAAATTAGGTAAATCCAGACAGGTGCAGTGGCTCACATCTGTAATCCCAGCACTTTGGGAGGCAGAGGCAGGCAGACCACAAGGTCAAGAGATCAAGACCATCCTGGCCAGCATGGTGAAACCCCATCTCTACTAAAAACACAAAAATTAGCGGGGCATGGTGGCAAGCGCCTGTACTCCCAGGTACTCAGGAGGCTGAGGCAGGAGAATCACTTGAACCTGGGAGACAGAGGTTGCAGTGAGCAGAGATTGTATCACTGCACACTCTGCCTGGTGACAGAGCAAGACCGGTCTCAAAAAAATAAAATAAAAATAAAATTAGCTAAATCCATATTTATAAGAGCAAAAAGTAAATTTGTCACACTTAACATTGGTAAAACAAGAAATAAAAATATAAGCACATTATTTAGAAATTTAGAGGGATCACTAAAAATAATTTTAAAAAAATTGTTAAAAATGTTGCCTTTGAGTGAACTGGTGCTTTAAATTGTAATCTTCCTGTACTATTTGTGGGTTTTTTTTTTTTTCCCCTAGGATGTGTATGGACTATTTTGATAACAATAAAATGTACTTGAAAAAAATAATTAGTTCTTCTTGTGTCAGCCCTAAGTTTGCTTCCTCATTTCAGAGTGTACAAATTATCTCAAAATCTCTTTTATATTTGCTTTGTCTCTCTTTTTTTTTTTCTCTTCTATAAGCTCGAAAGGTTTGCAATCATGGGGAAACCAGTTGAATACTTCTCTTGTACATATCATGCCCTTCTCAATGATAATTATATGCCCAAGATATTTGGATTATTTTCAACAGCAGAAGGCAGCCTAGCATGTTATAGGTTATAGATTATTATTATCGATAATAGATTATTATCGATAATAATCTATAATCTATAATTATAATCTATAATAATAATAATCTATAAATATCAACTCTTATACACAAACTCTGATGTGGTTTTGCATGTAATGAATCCTCACCATTTATATACAAACTGTGAACTCAATTGCTGCATTGGAATGGTCTAACAGAACTGATCCCAGGCAATAGGCCTTGGTCCATAGTCCTCAGACTTCCAAATAAAGCTAACTTTTCTTTAATTAATTAATTAATTTATTTATTTATTTATTTATTTTGGAGACAGGGTTTCTCTCTGTCCCCCAGCCTGGAGTGCAATGGCATGATCTCAGTTCACTGCAACCTCCGCCTTCCAGGTTCAAGCGATTCTCGTGCCTCAGCCTCCCGAATAGCTAGGACTGCAGATGATCACCACCGTGCCTGGCTAATTTTTGTATTTTTAGTACAGACAGGGTTTTGTCATGTTGCCAGCTGGCCTCTAACTCCTGGCCTAAAGCAATCTGCCTGCTTCAGCCTCCCAAAGTGCTGGGATTACAGGCATGAGCCACCGTACCTGGCCTGATACTTTAAAAGCTTGATTTTTTTTCTTTAGTCAATAGGGCTTCAGCATATGAATTTGGGTGGGGTATGGAGAAAAATTCAGTCTATAACAATAACTCCCTGTTCTTTACGTCTCCTCCTTAAGGTAGAGTAACCTTCAAGTAAGCCTCCGCCTTAGGCTATGCTTTCAGGGGAACCTAGATTGCAGTAAGTTTTGTTCCACATGTTTGGTAACATTGAAAGCTTAGGCATCTAGGCATTATGCACAATGCTTAATTAACTCAATAAGAAGTTAATGATTCTCATGCAAGACACCATCCTAAGTTGGATAAGATAGATATAATCTCGGGGCTTTCTTTAAATGCAGGAGATAAATATTAAGTAGCCAATTAAACAATTATTTGAATACATCTGTAAAATGTACTATAAAGAAGTCTGGGCTACTAAAAAGATAAACAAATAGGCATCCACACCTTCAGTCTGGGTGTTCAAGGAAAACTGAGATCTAAAAGAGGAACAGAATTTGGTAAGACACAGTGTGGGCACGGCAGTGAGGGTGGGGAACTACAGAGAACAAACAGTGTTAATTTGGTTGAAACAGAAGGGGTCGGGGAAGAGATGGGGTATGGATCTGAGATAGGCAGGGCCTAGACTGTGCAGACTGAGTGCTGGGGGGCCTGGTAAGTATATTGCACATTAAAATAATAACACTAAATAGCCTTTGGTTTGTGATTAACATTGATTATGCTGCCGTCATTTAAGGTCCAGATCATTAACTGAAATGATACTTTAAATTATATTGAGTATCTTTTTTTTAACACAATGGGATGCAACTAGAAATCAATAACAGGAATAATTTTGGAAAATGCAGAAATATGTGGAAATTAAACAACATACTCCTCAACAACCAGTGGGACAATGAGGAAGTTAAAAGATAAATTTAACAATGTATTGAGACAAATGAAAATGGAAACACAACTTGCCAAAAACAAATACTTTTGTAGATCGCAGCAATAAGAGTTCTAAGAGGAAAGTTCATGGCAATGAACACTTACATCAAAAATGGAGAAAGATCTCAAACAACCTATAACATTGTACCTTAAGACACACAAAATAAGAAGAAACTAAGCACAGAGTTACTAAAAGGAGGAAAATAATAATCAGAGCAGAAATAAGTGAAATACAAAGTAGAAAAACAATAGAACTGCTCAACGTTCTATTGTTGAAATAGAACGTTCTATTCTATTCTATCTAACAATAGAACAGCTCAACTAAAGGTTGGTGTTTTGAAATAACAACAAAATCAACAAATCTTGAGCTAGACCAAGAATAAAGGAAAGAAGATTCAAATAAATAAAATCAGAAATGAAAGAGGAGACATTAAAATACACTACAGAAATGCAAAGGATTATAAAAGAGCGCCATAAACAATTATTATCCAACATATTGAATAACCTAGAAAAAATGGATAAATTCCTAGACACATATAACCTCCTAAGGTTGAATCAGGAAGAAATAGAAGATCTGAACAGACCAATAATAAGTAAGGAGATTGAATCAATTACCAAAAGCCTCTCCCAAGAAAGAAAAGCCCACGACCTGATGGCTTCAGTGCTGACATCATCAACCATTTAATGAAGAACTAATACTACCAGTTCCTCTGAAACTCTTTCAAAAAATTGAAGAAGAGAGAAGTACATCCAAACTCATTTTACAAGGAAAGCATTACAATGATACCAAAGCCAGACAAGAACACTACAAGAAAATATTATAGGTCAATATCCCTGATGAACATAAATGCAAAAACCTTCAAAATATATCAGCAAATTAAATGCAACAACACAGTAAAAGAATAATTCATCATGATCAAGTGAGATTTATCCCAAAGATGCAAGGATGATTCAACATTTATGAATCTATAAATGTGATACACTACATTAACAGAATAAAGAACAAAAACCATGCGATCATCTCTACAGACATAGAAAAAGCATTTCACAAAATTCAACATTCTTTCATGATAGAAACTCTCAAAAATTAAACATAGAAGGAATGTACCCCAACACAATAAAGATCACATGTGATATGTGATAAACCTACAGCTAATATCTTACTCAATGGTGAAAAGTTGAAAGGTTTTCCTGCAAGATCAGGAATAAGACAAGAATGCCTACTCTTGCCACTTTTAGTCAACATTGTACTGGAAGTTCTAGTCATAGCCATTAGGCAAAAGAAATAAATAAAAGGCATCCAAATTGGAAAGAAAGAGAGAAAGAAAATTATCCTTATTTGCACATAAAAATCAGTAGCACTTTAATACCCTAACAACAAACTATCTGAAAAATAAAATCAAGAAAACAATCCTATTTGCCATAGTTACTAGAATAAGTTTAAAATACTTAGGAATAAATTTAATCCAAAGGAGGTGAAAGACCTGTACACTGAAAACTATAAAACATTGATGAAATAATTGTAGAGGACACAAATAAAAGGAAAAATATCCTGTGTTTATGGATTGGAAGAACTGATATTTAAAATATCCATACTAACAAAAGCTATCAATATAATCCCTGTCAAAATGCCAATGACATTTTTTACAAAAATAGAAAAAAGCAATCCTAAACTTTGTATAACCACAAAAAACTCTAAATAGCCAAATAAATCTTGAGCAAAAAGAACAAACCTGGAGGTATCACAATATCAGACTTCAAAATACACCACAAAGCTGTAGTACAAGGCAGCATGGCACTGGCATAAAAATAGACACAGAGACCAGTGAACAGAATAGACAACCCGAAATAAATCCATGTATTTAAGGTCAAATGATTTTCAACAAAGATGCTGAGAGCACACAGTGGGGAAAGGACAGTCTCTTCAACAAATGGTGTTGGGACAACTGAATATCCACATGTGGAAGAATGAAATTAGACCCTTATCTCACACCATATTTAAAAAATGATTAAATACCTACAACTACTAGAAGAAAACATTTCCCATTTGTCTGCATAATTTTGTTTTTGGATTTAACCCCAAATCACAGACCGGGAAAGCAAAGATAGACGAATGAGATTACATCAAACTAAAAAGCTGCATAGCCAAGAAAATAATCAGCAGAGTGAATATACAACCTATGGAATGAGATAAAATATTTACAAACCATAAATCTGATAAGAGATCAATGTTTAAAATATACAAGGAACTCAAACAACACAACTGTAAGAAAAAAACAAGGTTAAAAAATGGGCAAAGTATCTGAATAGACATTTCTCAAAAGAAGACATACAAATAGCCAATGGTATGTGAAAAAATGCTCAAATCACCAATGATCAGAGAAATGCAAATTAAAACCACAGAGATACTACCTCACACCTATAAGAATGGTTATTATCAAAAAGATGAAAACTACTCACAGTAGCCAAGATTTTGAAGCAACCTAAGTATTCACCAACAGATGAATGAATAAGGAAAATGTGGTATGTATATATGATGAAATACTATTCAGCCATAAAAAGAACGAGATCCTGTCATTTGCAGCAACATGAATAGAAGTGAAGGTCATCATATTAAGTGAAATCAGCCAGGCACTGAAAGACAGACTTTGCATGTTTTCACTTATTTGTGGGAGCTAAAAATTAAAATAATCGACCTCATGTAGATAAAAAGTATAATGATGGTTATCAGAGGCTGGGAAGGGTAATGAGGGGTGGGTGGGGAAGTGGGGATGGTTAATGGGTACAAAAATATAGTTAGGTAGAATGAATAAGATCTGGTATTTGATAACACAACAGGGTGACTACAGTCAACAATAATGGATTGAACATTTTAAAATAATTTAAAGAGCAAAATTGGATTGTTTGTAACAGAAAGAAAGGACAAACGCTTGAGGTAATGGATATCTCATTTACTCTGATGTGATCATTACACATCAAAATGCCAGTATCAAAATATCTCATGCACCCCATACATATACACACTTACTGTGTGCACAAAATTAAAAATTAAATTTTTTTTAAAGATGAAAGTGTTTGAACAAGTGTTGGTTAGGAGGTGGAGAAAGGGAACGTTTTCACATTGTTGATGGGAATATAAATTAGTACAGCCATATGGAAAACAGTACAGAGTTTCTTCAAAAAATTAATAGACCTACCATATGATCCATCAATTCCACTACTGGGTATGTACCCAAAGGTAATTAAATCAGTAAATGGAAGAGATATCTGCATTCCCATGTTCACTGTAGCATTTATTTACAGTAGCCAAGATATGGAATCAACCTAAGTGCCCATCAATGGACAAAAGGATAAGTCAAACATGGCATTGGGGCTGAGTGTGCGGGCTCATGCCTGTAATCCCAGCATTTTGGGAGGCTAAGGCAGGAGGACTGCTTGAAGCCAGACCTTTGAGAACAACCTGGGCAACATAGCAAGAATGTTGTCTCTATAAAAAATTTTTAAAATTAGGCAGATGTGGTGGCATGTGTTTGTTGTCCTAGTTACTCAGGAGGCTGAGGCAGAAGTATTGCTTGAGCCCAGGAGTTCCAGGCTGCAGTGAGCTATGATTGTGCCACTGTACTCATTGGATGACAGAGTGAGAGCCTGTAAAAGAAAGAGGAAAGGGAAGGGAAGGGAAGGGAGAAAGAAAGAGAGAAAGAGAGAGAAAAAGAAAGAAAAGAAAAGAAAGAAAGAGAAAAGAAAGAGAAAGAAAAAGAAAGAAAGAAAGAAAGAAAGAAAGAAAAAGAAAGGAAGGAAGGAGAAAGAAGAAAGAAAGAAACAAAGAAAGAAAGAAAAGAAGGAAGGGGATAGAGAAAGAAAGAAAGAAAAGAAAGAAGAAAGAAAAAGAAAGAAAAACAGGCAGGAAAGAAAGAGAAAGAAAGATAAGTGGCATATATACATTGTGGAATACTTTTCAGCCTTAAAAAGAAACAAAATTCTGTCATTTTGACAATTTGGATGAATTTAAAGGACATTATGTTAAGTGGAATAAGCCAGGCACAGAAAGACCAATACCTTGTGATCTCACTTACATGGGGAATCTAAAAAGATTGAACTCATGGAAATAGAAAGTAGAATGGTGGTTATCAGGGGCTCAAGGAGTAGGGGGAGAAAAGCTCAGACCTAGACACATCTAGAGCAACTGTAGCTCCAACTCTCAAGAAATGGCATTAAAGAAAAGTACTTGAACACTGAGAGGTCTTTTGAAAAGAGTCTGTGGACCAAACTCCCTACAGTAGTAAAGATTGTGGTAGAAAGATCCTATACTTTGCATTTTTCCAAAGATAAGTAGGAGGCAGATCAGGTGAATCCTTAAGTTCTAGAACCACCACAAATGCCTAATCCATGTCATCATCCACATAAGAGTTTCATGTTCTTCCATGATCTGATCCTGAGTCCCAGTTTGGGACTCAGAGGCAAGTCCTAATAGAAATAACCTTTCATACTTAATGAAGATACCCAGGTACTAGACTAAGGACTAAGGATAGTAAAGCTCAGTAGTATGTCCACAGTCTGAAATGAGATGAGCGCTTATTTTAAAAAGTAGAATCTAATGTATCCATATTGATCTTGGATCCTGCTCCAAATGGAGGCTTATAGATTATACCCATGGTAGCCTCCCTCAAAGTGTCAACTGGGTCTGCAATGTCTTTTTCTGAATGTCTTGCTTTGGTATTACAGTAGTGGCAGTGTTAGGTAAAAAGAATTAGGTGAACAAGCAAGGATCATAGGTCTGCAAATGTCTTGCACTGTTCTGCTCATACATATCTGAATCTGCCAACCTCAGTCTGTAAGCCAGTTCACTAATAAGGAGTAGTATGCTCCCTTAATGAGAAGATTCTCCCAAATTGATTTCTCTGTTACTTTATCTCAGAAAGTAACAGATTTCTCTGTTACTTTATCTCTGAAGTAACTTTATCTCAGTTACTTTATCTGTTACTTTATCTCTGTTACTTTATCTCAGAAAAAAAAGAGATACCCAACACCATAAGAGACACCCAACACCATAAGAGTTTGATGGGAAAACATTTTCATACTCTGAAAACCTAGTATAAGTATATTTATTAATGACAAAAAGGAAACTAAAACACAAAATAGGGAAAATATGGCAAATTTCCTGCAGGAGTGTTATAATAAGAGAGAACTAGCATTATGGTGGATATATACATGAAATGCATGTGTGTGTACATAAAGTGTATATATGTATACTTTTATAACATCTATAAAACAATTTTATTTAAAGATAGGTTGGGAACAAACACGTTAGTTCTTTGATCTCCTTTATATTACTGCCAAGGGTCACAACAATAGAGATTTAAAACTATCCCATTTTTATATTTTAGCAAAATCACTGTCAGCTCTTCTAAGTTATCTTACCCACCCAAGTAACAAAACCAGAGCAAATTGTTAAGTTCTACTCATTTGAATAGTGGATTAGTAAACTGAAGACATAACTGATTCTAAATTAATTTTTTTAAGCTCCATTTTATGCTTTTACTCTGATGTACCCTGGAGGAAAACAATCTTTATTTAAAAGAAAATTAGTCACTGCTTAAAGATTTAAAAAGTATTAACACATTTTTAAAATAAATTTAAAAAGGCTGGATTGGGGCAATGCTTGGCTCCTGGGAACCAGTATCATGGTGTTCAGCTGTAAGATTGGCCCATTCATCCTCAACAGCAACCTGGCCAATTTACGTACCAAGTAACTCCAGAAGCTGGAGCTGATTATTTGCAGCTGGATGAAACGTATAGGTATTTTGTTCCCAACATCACCTTTGGTCAGCTTGTGGTAGAAAGTCCCTGAACAGAGTCCTGTCTTTGACATGCACAGGATGATGTCCAGGCCAGAGCAGTGGCTGAAGCCAATGGCTGTGGCAAGAGCCAATCAGCCAATCATCTCAGGATATTGAGAACACAGGGACTTCGATCAAAAACATGTGGAGACTAGCCTGATGGTGAAACCCCCTTTCTACTGAAAATACAAAAATTAGCCAGGCGTGTTGGTGCACGCCTGTAATCCCAGCTACTCAGGAGGCTGAGGCAGGAGAATTGTTTGAACTGGGAAGCAGAGGTTGCAGTGAGCCAAGATTGTGCCACTGCACTTCAGCTTGGGCCATAGAGTGAGACGCATCTTAAAAAACAAAACAAAACAAAAACATGTGGCAGAATGAGATGAAGATTAGATCTTATCAGAGATCTTATCCACTTTGTCAACTTTGCTGGAAGGGCAGGTTATTCAGTGATTTCTCTCCTTTCTTAATCTTACCTACAATTTTTAATTCCACCTACCATTTAACAACATTAGATAATGCTGTTGTGTTAGCTCTGAGTAGAAAGGAGAAGTATTACTTCTATAACTGGTAATACTCAGTAATACTGAATTACTTCCATTTGGAGGTAATATTGAGTTGAATACTGATTCTGCCCCTTTCTAGCTATTGATCTTAGCAAATCACCCAACCCCTGAGTTTCTATGAATTCATTATATAACTAATTAATATAATTATAATATAAATTAATATAATTTATTCAGTAAGTATAATTATAACAACTGGACAGGATTTGTTGAGAATTAAAAGAGACACCATTCTATATATAATGGTATATAAAGCTTCTAGTACTATTCCTAGAGTTTCATGGATGTTCAATACAAAGTAACGATCATACAACTTTGTGTTTTATGGGTTATAAACTACTTTGATATAATTGCATTAAATCTGCAAATCACTCCTATGAGTGGTAGGAGAGATTTTTGTTCTGTTTAAAGAAAATGAAGAAACTAAAGCTCAGCACAGGCTTTTCCCATGGAAAGAATCCGGCAGTGCATGTGATTTCTGGTCTGTACTCTTTACAAATGGAGACTTTGGGAGGTAGGTTAAACAAAGGAAGCTTCTCTTACTTAATATTGTCTTATTTCCAGTCTAAATTTACCCTGTAGCAGAATCATGATGGCTATGAATATTGTGAAACTATAGATCTTGGTCCCAAAAGGTATGTATATTTATTATTCCAAGAAAGACCAGGTAGCTTAGGAGATGACAGGGTACAGAACTAACCCACAAACTAAAAGATTTTTATAGTGTCCCAAATTATACTTAGATAACAAATATGTATTAACTACTTCCTTCTTATAAATATTCTTGATATATATAATACTATGGCAAGAAATAAAAAAATTAAAAACCAGAATGGATACTCTGATTTTTTTTTTCTGTATAAATTGTGAGCATTTGAAAACAAATGTAAAAATAAATCTCTTAACGCTCAGGTTCAGGGCTTCCAACTTTGTGAGGAAGAGATATTTTCTGTTTTAAAGTTTTAAGATACTTGGAGATGTTTCCATGAATAAACTGAACTGAGCACAGTAACGGGAGGGCCCAAATGCTACCTGCTTTTGCCTCCCAACTGGGAATCCCAACTAACTACACATGTGGAATTGAGGAAGCAGAAATGGCCTAGCTGGCTGGTTGAAGATCTGTCATCTATCGGGAGCATCCTGATAGATGATGCTCAACTCATTGGTCAGGGGTCCCTAGCTTAGGTGCATGTAAAAATATGTGTGACTTGTTGAAACTGCCATATGCTCTCTAAAGTCTGTTAGAATTATAACACCTGTTTAAGCTGTTAGCAGAAAATGGAATAATTATTTTAGATATTTGCCTAGGCACATAGATATAGTTCTATAATTCTGATTTAAAACATCTGAACATAAAGAAGCATAGTGGATCTGCCTCGGTTCCTAACCCAGCATTGTCATGAATTCAAATAATTATATCACAGGTGACCATTGCACAGTAGTGCTATCAACAAAACAAAACAAACTGTGTAATATCATTCACTAGAAGCAAGAGTCTCTTTCTCATTGAAGTAAATTAGTAATATATTGTCTGAATCTGTTTATTAAGTGGCAAACATCCTATTTTTTTTGGTAGCTAACAAATAGAATTCCCTAAGATGGTCAGTTAGTTTACCTCAGAAATAAAAGGGCTAGTACTATAGTTTAATGGAAAGTTATTTGCATATTTTGAAAATTTGTTAAAAGTAAATCCATACATAAGAAACTAAAATATAAAATAGAGAAAATATGGCAAGTTTCTTGCAGAAGTAACATAATGAGGGAGAAAGATAGCACTATAGTAGATATGTGAATACCTCCATGTACAAATGTATATGTGTATATACATACATATATGTTTTCTATAGCTACTGTATATCTATGCATATAGGTATGGCATGCATACAGTTGCTATATGCATGGCATATAGTAGATTTTCTAGTTTAATAGTTTAATTGCTACATTTTATAGATGGGAGGAACTAAATGTTTGATAACTTGTCCAAGGCTACACTGATAGAAATAGACTTGAATCCAGGTCTGTCCCAGCCTGAAACTCCTACTCTTTTAGCTATTGTATGCTGCCTCAATATGTGACTTGGTGCCGTTTCTATCAAGATAGCCAGAAGAGTGAGATGACTCCAGAACAAATGAAGTAATCTACATTTCACCGTGTAGTTTGCTAGCTTCCACTTTCAAGACTTTTCTCCTATAAGGTATTCTTCCAAAACACCTGTAGCTCTGCCCTCCTATCATGAAAACTACACCATCCCCATTTTCCTCAGCCCCACTGTCCAGTTTCCTATAACCCCATCGAAACCTGATGATATGGCTTCTCCATTCATTTTGCTTTACCACTCCCTCAAGAACATGGTCTCTGATTTCCAAAGTGGTAATACTGTGTTAGTGAGTACAATGGCATGTGTTACTCCATTCCTGGTAGTGTACTTATATTTTAACCGTGACTTTTTGAAAATGCTAAGTTAGAAATTTGATGTACAAATGTCATAGGAGAGACATTTTTTGAAGAGTTGAGTCTACAAGTGGACGTTAGTTACCTACGTGCCTCCCTGTCAAAGCTATCTCTAGGTTATGACATTACTCACCTATAAATCAATTTCAAAGTGGAAAACATGTTTTTAATATACAAGATTTATATATGTCATAAATAAATAAATTCAAATTTAAAAATAAATAAGTTAAAGATTTATTTGTATTTATATATGTATAAAATCACAGATATCATGTATATCCAAGCAAACTATTGTTCTTTCTTGAGTCTGCACCTCTGACATCTAAAATCTCAGCAGACAGTTCTCAGAGGCTGCCCAGTTGTGTAAGGATGTTGGATATCTCCGTACCAACTCTTGGTGGCTCAAAGAAGACTTCTGACTACTTACTTCTTATGTTCTTAAATATCAAAAATAGATATGCTAAATAAATCAATCAAGAAAAATGTGAGAAAAAAATCCCATTTTCCTGTCTTCCTCTGTATTGATGAACTTATTTCTAAAACTACAAAAAGTTAAAGAAGATAAATGAAAAAGAAAAAAGAAGAAAGAAAGAGAAAAGAAAAATGGAAATAGCACTGTGAGGAGATAGAATATGAGTTTGGAACAAGCTTTTTTGTTAATCTCATCAAAAATCATTTCTAGTGACTCTGGCAATAAGATGGAGTATTAATGCAAAAAATTTCTTTAGATGCATAGTATAGTGTATGCTTAGAACACTGAGGTCTCCAGCCAGATTTCCTATGTTCATTCAAATCCAAGCATTTAGCTGAGTAACCTTGGACAAGTCATTTAATCACTCTATGTTTCAGTTTCCTTATGTATAAAGTGAAGATAATGATAATAATCAACCTCATGGGGTTATTTTTTTTCTTTTTTTTAATTATTATACTTTAAGTTTTAGGGTACATGTGCACAACATGCAGGTTAGTTACATATGTATACATGTGCCATGTTGGTGTGCTGCACCCATCAACTCGTCATTTAACATTAGGTATATCTCCTAATGCTATCCCTCCCCACTCCCCCCACCCCACAACAGGCCCCAGTGTGTGATGTTCCCCTTCCTGTGTCCATGTGTTCTCATTGTTCAGTTCCCACCTATGAGTGAGAACATGCGGTGTTTGGTTTTTTGTCCTCATGATAGTTTGCTGAGAATGATGGTTTCCAGCTTCTGAGTTCATGTCCTTTGTAGGGGTTATTATAAAATTAAATGAATTAATATACATAAAAGCCCTAGAATGGGCCCTGACATAAGTAAATAGAGATTGTTAGGTATCTCATTTTGGTTATTTATTATTGTTACTATCACAAGCTCATAGACTGAAAAGTCCAACAATCATAAAGCAGAAAAAGGGTTGTATCTGCACTTCTCTACATGTTTAAAAACACCAGTATAAAATGCCAATAATTTTCACTTGTGGTGCTGAATTATTTGGCTTAAAATACACTTTTTACAAAATACATCCTTTAGTATCCTTTACTGCCCACAGAAAAGCAAGTGCTCTAAGCGATCTTGTTTATATAAATGGCTACAGAGTGATTACATAAACATTATAATTAAATGCCCTCATCCAGAAGTCTTTGCTTTTGTTTCAAGGCTAATGGAGGTGATCTGTCTTCCTTACACAAGAAGAGCCTGCGGCTGTCTTCTGGAAAACATAATTTGGTAGAACTCCCTTCAACGTTATTACTAATTTTAGTCCTTGGGTTGCAGATGCTCTCCTTTTGCCTTTGTAGTTATTAATAGTACCTTCCTGTGTGCACTAAACAGTTATGGTTTGTGATTCATTTATTTTTCAGGTCTCTTTATTGACTTGATTATCTCCCAAAGTGCTATGTACCAAGTCAGGTATTAATACAAAACATACAATCAGAAAATCAGGATATATCCATAGAAGCCAAATGTGTTTTTATGATTATTCTTTTTCTATTTCAGAAAGTATTTTTAATTGCAATGATAATAAAATCACACTACAGAATATTTACAAAAGAAAAAAAGAAAAAGGTATCTCTCATAGTCTTTCTACCATAATTGCTATAAATTTTTGGTATACTTCTTTCAGTAGTTCTTATGTATATTTTCGACATATTTTTTATGAACATAAAATATTTTTATTCTTTTTTTACATAGCACTATAATGCAAGCATTTTCCTATTGCTACATTACCCTTCAGAACCATTATTTGTAAGGGATACAACATAACTTATTCTTGGATTATTAATCATTTAATTAAATTGTTACTATTAAGATGACTATTTAAATAATATAGAGACAATCCTTTTATGAATACACCTATTTCCATATTTTGAGCTTATTATTTGAAGTGGTTTGCTTAGTATTTTTACTTTTCTAAGATATCACTAAGTATATAACCATAATATATTATAAGGAAAATAGCTTTTCAAAAATATGCATCGTAGCTTTGTAAAATACCACCACAATTAGCTAACGCTAAAAATATAAATACTCTCTCCATTAAATTCTTAAACTTTTTCTCATCTGAAATTTATCTTCATTCAAATAGACATATCCTCTCCTTAGCCTCTAAATATATAAGTTTGGAAATATTTCTCACTCTCTTGGCATCCTATACTTTTATATGATAGCACTTAACGTCATTTGTGTAATGTAATTTTGTGTAATATTTAATGTCTGACTCTTTCCACAGACTAAAAGTTCCATGAAGGAATCCTGTCTATGCATTCATTTTTTTTTAAGCAAGCACCTGGCACATAGCAGGCAGCCTTATGACAACTGACTGATTTAACAATTTGAAATTATTTTATACAGATTACTGTGCTAAGTCCTACTGGAGATACATAGACATATATCACAGTCCCTACCTTTAAGGAATTATAATCATTGTAATCATTTGCTATTATTTTTACTTTAATATGTCAGAAAGTTTATGAGCTTTAAGACAAAATGGTCCTGGGTTTACCCCCATTTACCATTCATTGTATATGTGATATTGAGAAGATAATTTAACTTGTTGGAGCCTCAGATTGATTGTTTGCAAAGCAGGGATAATACTTGTCCCACAAAGTTCTTGTGAGGTTCAAATGAAGTCATATAGGCAAAGTTTTCATAATAGCTCCAAGAAATTAGGCACTGTTTCATAATTACTTGTTGAACAAGTGAATCAATCCTAGATAACTTTTGTTTTTCATTTTTTCCATTTTTTGTTTTTTTGCTTTCTTCCCATTACCATTGTCTCAGCCAGTAGTCAGGACTTAAACATTCTATGCCTAGGGTATTGCTCCTTGCTCTGCTTCCTGTGATCACCTTCTAACCTATTGTCACATAATTCTTCCCAGAGCCTTGTCATGATCCATGATGGCCTTTGTACCAGAATAAAACTTATTAGAACTTTTAAGGCTCTCTGCCAATTGGTCCCCAGAGGTTCATTCTACTCTGTGTAACTACTCTCAGATCTAGTGATGATCTGCACGTGGGAATTCACAGGCACAATGAAGAAAGAGAGAGAAAGAAACATAGGTATGCCACATACAATAAACTCATGTGGCAGGTACAACAGAAATGGAGCGATCAGTTCAAGTTTCCTTTTTTCTATGAATGCTTCTGAGCTCTCCAGGGCAGTCTGTTACTTCTTCTCTTAGGCCATTATACAGACATCTTGTATAGTGCTTGTTATATCACATTGCAATTATTTAACTGTGTATCCTCTAGCCTCTCTCCTCATTTATTAATTCAACAAATACCATTTGAGTGGATATCATGTCCAAAGGACATCTCCAGACACTGATAATCACTAAGGTCTTTCAGAGTAGGGACCATGTTGTATTCATCTTATACCATCAGCACTGACATACACAAGGAAGATCAATGGATGTTGAAGGAATGAGCTAAGTGAGTGAATGAGTAAGCACATATATGAACAGAACAGTAAACCTACTTATTATTCCTTGAACATTTTGCCATTCTACTCCTGAGTTTTGTAGGTTGCTCTTTTCCTGAATTTGAAAATAAATTTTGTTACATGGAAACTAATTTGAAGAGCACCACCTCGCCCAAATTAGCTCATACTATGGTTTGTCACAGGACTTGAATTTCCCAACACAAAATTCATCTTTAGAAAGAAATTACAAAATAATGCATGCATACAATGCAAGTTGAACAATTCAAAATATGCAGAGAATAAAAAGTACAAGGCTTCCTTCACCAACAAGGTGAACTCTTTTGCAACCCTTTGTTTTGTCCTTTAAGTACTATGAGTTTGGTGTTAATACAATACTTCCAGACTTCTTATTCCCTATGTATTTTCCATATTCTTCCTACTTTTTTTTTCTTGAGTTAAGACGTCTCTAGAGGTTGTTCTTAGGGGCTTACCCAAGGCCACTAATTGGGTTAATGTCATAGATCCCTATCCCAGCCTTTTAAGCCAAGTTATTACTGTCATGAGGTCCCCGGGGTGTCACTCTTCCAGCCAGAAGCCTCTGTGGCCAGTGGTGCCTTTGCCTGAGTTTTGCTTGGG
Organism: Pongo abelii; assembly: GCF_028885655.2. NCBI lineage: Eukaryota > Metazoa > Chordata > Mammalia > Primates > Hominidae > Pongo > Pongo abelii. The sequence continues at coordinate 64,406,268 of NC_071996.2, read as the reverse complement.
CCCTCTGGGCTCATTCTGCCCACTAGGCCTGGCAGGTTGTGCTCAGCTTGTGCTACCAGCCTGGATCCCAGGCCTGCCAAGGGCGCAGAGGTGAGGGGTGCATGAGTGAGCAAGCGTATGGTCTGGCCACTGTGCACAGCTAGGCATGCTAGCTGCTGTGGTGGGGCAGGCAGTTCCAGACACTGGCACAGGAACCAGCTCTGTGCAAGGCTGTGGCTGGACCAGGCATACTGCAAGCAGCTTACACTGCAGGCTCTGGGGAACGTGGTGGCACCCAGAAGCTTGGAGACACCAGGAACTGCAGAGCCCCAAAGAGGGTATCACAGCCATGCCTCAGAGAACTCCTAGGTCTGGACTTCCTGAAGGGCTGCAGCTCTTCCCTCCTTCTGTCTTCTCTCCTCCTCACCTGCAACATGGTGAGCCAGGGGTGTGTTTCAGCCTTGTTTGTGTTGCAGTTCTTTCAGTGCCACCACTTTGTGAGTCCCAAGTTCTTGTCCTGCATCCGGGAAGAATGGGATATGCAGACAACTAGAGGGTGAGCAAGATGAAGAGGGGCTTTATTGAGTGACAGTATAGCTCTCAGGAGGCCCAAAGTGGGTAGCTCCTATCCACAGGCAAGTCATCCCATCAAGTGTGAAGCTCTCTGCTAAGAGGAGACCAGTGAGGGTAGCTCCTTTCTGCAGGCAGGTGGTCCCATCATCTGCCTGAGGCTGGCTGAGTCCGGGGTTTTTATGGGCTCCAGAGGGGAAGAAGTGTGTGCTGATTGGTCCATGGGTGGCCATGGGTGAGCAGCAAAAGCACCATATTTCTCACTCCAGTCTGCAGAACTGGCAGCCTGGCCCCCAGGCTTCAGGTTGTCCCTGGCTTGAAGGTGGGGTTTCACTGGGGACCAGCCCCCTTTGTGCCCAGGAGCCTTTCTGCCTCCTTCTGCCATTCATGGTGCCCAGGCTGTTCATGCTAAGGGGTGCCAGCAGGCCTGCACCGAGCCACCTTCAGCCCCACCTTGGCCTCCCTCCCATGCTTGTTAGTGCACAAAGTCTGGAGAGGGCTGAGGTGGCAGGGGGCTGGTGTGTCAGTACTACCCCAAGTGTGTGCACACCTGGCTAGGTTGCAAGAGCACCCAGACTTGGCCACAACTTTGCTCCAAAATCAGAAGAGGCACCCAGAGGGAGGAGAGGCCAGACAGCAGGAGCAAGTGCTTCCAAACCTACAGGGAGAGGGGGGTTCCCAGGCCCTGAGAGCACAGGGATGCCTGGGTCTGCAGCAATGGCTGGGCAGCTGCAGTTGCACCAGGGAGTGCAGGGCTCCCACCCCACCAACTCAGAAGGGGCGGGGCTTCCACCTTTTCCTGTGTCCAGCCTGCTCCACAGAGCATGCAACTCTGGCGGCGCCTCCCCTACTGCAGCTGGCATCGTTGCAGCAGCCACTTCAGATGGGCCACTGCTGCCATCATTACCAAGTTTCTTAAAGGAACAAGGTGAAGTGGGCTTCAATGTGATGCAGAAAAACTCATCTCCAGCCAAGGTATTTTGCTCTCCTTGTCACATACCTACAAGTGGTGAATTTTTATAATCAAAATAAGCACTATTATGTTCTAATTAGCTCTAAAATAAGACACTGTGTAACCTCATACACATAATATTAATTATGTTTTAAATCCCTCTATTCTTATATTTTTATTTCCTATTTGAAATTTAAAACTTCTAGGCCAGGTGCGGTGGCTCACATCTGTAATTCCAGAACTTGGGGAGGCCAAGGTAGGTGAATCACTTGAGGTCAGGGGTTTGAGACCAGCCTGGCTAACATGGTAAAACCCTGTCTCTACTAAAAATACAAAAATCAGCTGGGCGCGGTGGTGCGTGCCTGTAATCCCAGGTACTTAGGAGACTAAGACAGGAGAATCACTTGAGCCCAGGAGGTGGAGGTTGCAGTGAGCTGAGATTGCACCACTGCACGCCAGCCTGGGTGACAGAGAGAGACTCTGTCTCAAACAAAACAAATGAAAACAAAACAAACAACAAAAACACTTCTTGAAGATATTTAAGTGACCTAAGTAAAATAACAATGTATGCAAATTCTCCTATAACCTAAGTATTAATCATAAAATGAATTTGTACAAACCAGTGACCTACAACGCATGCAGTGTTGAGTGTTCGACAAAGCATTAGATGTCTTGGGGTTTACCTTAGCTCTTTCACTTGGGCAAGCCATAAAGCCTTCTGAGTCTCAGTTCGATTTTTAGCTCTGAGTAGAGGGGATAATCATTCAAAATTCATTCATTTGTTTAACAAATATTTATTGAACACCTACTTTGTGCCAGGAATTGATCTGGGCACTGTGAAAGCAGTAATGAAAACAGGCTAAATTCCCTACCCTAATGATCCCTTCACTCTAGAGAGGAGAGAGATAATAAATTAGATTGATAAATAAAAATACTGCTACATACCAGCACAATACTATGTGACAGTGAGGATGCAGAATAATTAGAATATGATTTCATATACTGATGTTAAGAATACAAAATGCTACAACCACATTGGCAGTTTCTTTTTCTTTTCTCTTTCTTTCTTTTTTTTTTAGACAGGGTCTCCCTCTTTTGTCCAAGCTGGAGTGCAGTGGTGCATGCAATCACAGCTCACTGCAGCCTCCACCTCAGGGGTTCAAGGCAGTTTCCTATAAAGTTAAACATACACTTTTTATGTAACCTAGCAATCTTGTTTCTAGGTATCTACAACTATCTATCTACACTATCTAACTATCTACAGTATCTAACTATCAGAGAAAGTTAAAACAGTCTAAATATAGACCTGCATGTGAAGCAAGATAGCCCCAAGCCAGAAGTAACCCAGATGTCCATCCATTTGTGATTGGACAAATGAATTGTGGAACATCCATATAGTGGAACACTACCTGGCAAAAAAAAGGAATAGATTGATACATGCAACAAAATCAGTGAATCTCAGAAGCATTATGGTTAAGTGAAAGAAGGCAGGCATACTCTGTGGTTCCATTTATGTAAAATTCTAGGAAAGGCAAAACTTTAGAAATGTAAGTCATATCAGTGGTTGCCAGGAGGTGGGGATGAAAGATTGACTGCAAAGGGGCACAAGGAAACATTTTTGGGAAATGTACTATACATTGATTATGGTAGTATTTATTTGCCAAAACTCTCTTAAGGGCATACTTCAAAGTGGTAAATTTTATTGTATATAAATGATCCTTCAATAATTTTTACTTTAAAAAGATAAGTAAATTATATATGGTAGGCGAGAGAGAGAGAAGGGAGTTGAACATTTCATAGAAAGTTCTCGAGTAGGTGATTTTGAAGGAAGGGAAAGAAGCCACATAAATATCTGGCAGAAGCATTCCAAGCCAAAAAATATTTTTAAAAAGACAGTGTGAAGGGCTAGAGGCAGAAACATGCCAAATGTGTTTACAGAAGGGCCAGGAAATCATACTGGTGTGGCTGGAGCAGAAGGGCAAAGCAGCAGGAGGAGAGAGAAGAGAGGCACTGGGGAACAGATGAAGCAATACCTTAAAGGTCACAGGAAGCCATCAGTGGGCTTTGAGAAGCAGAGTGACATGACCTGACTTGAGTTTTGAAGGAATAATTCTTGCTGCTTCATAGAGAACAGTCTGTGGAAGAGTACGCATAAAATTAAAGACACCAGCTAGAAGGCAATTGCAATAATCTAGACAAGAGCTTATAGAGGTAGAGAGAGTGAAGATAAGTGTTTGTATTCTATATAGCGAATTTGCTAGGAAATCTGGATGTGTGAAAAAGGGAATAGACAAGAATAAATCCATGATTTTTTTGTCTGAGCAGCTGAAAGGATGGGATTGTCATTTACTGAGGGGGAAAGAGTTGCAAGAGTTTGCCCATAACTTCAAACATAAATGGACTAAAATACAAACATTTATTCAATGTATTAGTTTGCTATGCCAGCCACAACAAAATACCACAGACTGGCTGGCTTAAAAACCGAAATTTATTTTCTTGCAGTTCTGGAAACTGGAAGTCCAAGATCAAGGTGCCAACAGGGTTGATCTCCTCTGAGTCCTCTTTTCTTAGCTTACAGATGGCCACTCCCTTGCTGTGTCCTCACATGGTCTCTTCTATAAGTTTGGAAATATTTCTCACTCTCTTGGCATCCTATACCTTTATATGATAGCACTTAGGTCAACTATAATTAAATGTACATTCCTAGTGTCTCTTTGTGTGTCCAAATTTTCTCCTCTTATACTGACACCAAAAAGATTAGATTAGGACCCCTCTCTCCCATATTGAAGCAGGATATTTTCTTGACTCCTTCACAGGACTTGTGACACAGGTACCCCATTTACTCAGTCCACCCTGCTCAACCCTTGCAGGAGGGAGTGCATGAGTGAATGAGTGTGGGAACCAGAACAAGCAAGTGCAGGAACTGGCTGGTTGCTTTAGAGCCTGCAAGAGGAAACTGTGTAGGCTCTGTGGCAGTGTCCAGGTGGGGATGCCTGTGACCTCAAGGCCCCAGAGGGCATGTTACAATGCTCTCTTATCTCCACCATCCACAGACAGCAGTGTGTTGTCAGCTAGTGGGTCCTTTGCCTCATCGTATGGGGAGGCTGCTCTCCATCAGTGAGGGCAATGGGCCAGTGTGATGGCCTGTTTGAGTACCAAAATTTTGAGTTATCAGGCACAAAAGTTTTGAAAAGTTTCATTCAAAACTCAAGTCATGTAATTCACTTGGCATGTTGTGAATTCTTGTCTGGTGCCCAAGAGGAATGAGGTCACGTGGACAAATTGAAGGATGGCAAATGCGAAGAATTTTATTGAGCAATGAAAGCAGCTCTTAGCAGACGGGGAGATGGAAAGGGGACAGGAAGGGCAGGTTGATCTCCCCTGAAGTCAAGCTGCCTCTCTGCCTCTCTCCTCTGAAGTCAAGTTGCCTCTTTCCAATGTCCAGCCACCATCTCTGAAGTCAAGTTGCCTCTCCCTGACGTCTAGCTGCTTCTCCCCTCTACTGGCTGAGTCTGGGGTCTTTACAGGCACAGGATAAGGTGTGGGGTGGGCCATAGGTAGTTTTGGAAAAGGCAACATTTGATTAGTAAAAAAGATATTATTCAGAAAGAACCAATCGGAAGAGAACAAGCACACAGGGATGGAAGTTATCACTTTGGGCCGCGGGTTTCAGGCTTTTCGGCTCAAAGGTGGGGTTTTGCCAGGGACTCACCCCTGTCTGCCTAGAATTTCTCTGACTCCTGTTACTATAAATATGACTTCATTTAATCTTAATAATCTTTTTAAAAGTCATGTCTCCAAATACAGTCACATTCTGAGGTACTGAGGGTTACAGCCTCAACAGAGAAATTTGGGAGGGGCACAATTCAGCCTATAGCATTGAGTCATATCATTTCAGAGTAAGGAGAAATATTCCTGCTATCTCCCCAAAATCTGCTTTTATAATAGAAAAAAAAATCTACTATGAGTACTTCATTCATTTAGATGGCAAAATGCAAAATTTGGGGAAGAGATAAAATTAGCCTCCTACTGATCATCTTTAGAACAAGTTTTATAGACCGTGAAGATACCAGTTACATTTGTAATGAAGAGAGAAGTGATATAGTAGGGGGAGTTGAAGCAGAAGGACTGGCCTGTACACAAACCTCTTTGAGCCTGGCCATGAGTGTTTCTTTACAGAACACGTTTCATGACCCTTCTCATAATATTTAAACAGTCTTGTAGAGAGAGAATGAATAATGATAGTTTTTTTTGGGGGGGTGGGGGTTATATAAAAACTGTCTTGTCTAAAACTGAGAGCTATAACCACAGAATGTTTTTATAAATTAAACTTTTCTTTTTCAGAGTTGTATTTATACTTCTTCACTTGATATTTTCCAGTATGTTAAATAATAAATGTAAAATGCATAAGCTGAACACCTTGTATTATCAAGATTGCATATCTAAGTAGAAAAATGTGCTGAGCTGACCAAATTTGACTAGGTCTATATATACCTAGTAAGAATAGTGTTCAGAGCAATTAACATATTAATTTATATAGTTAAAGGGAAATGTTTCTTCCACTTCCATTAGCAATGTCTCGAAGCATTCATTTAGCATGACTAATGCTATAAAGTATGTAGCAATGACACTTACATCATCCAGCAGAGTAGAGATGAATGAATGACTAATGTATCAACATTTTACATGAACAAGAATAATTTAATGGAAATTATCCAATAGAAGTGGCAGATATCCTATGTAAAATTATCAAATCATATACAAAGTGTCAAGGCCAGCATTACATTAATCTCATAAAGATCCCATAACAATATGACCAACAGGTGAGAACAAGTTGAGTGGAAGAAAGAGATCATACCATCTACTTAGAAAAAGCATTACATTGAAGACAAAAAAGGGTTCTACTCTTCACTATAATTCATTTGATTACTGGTAGGTCAGAAGTCATAACTTGTTCAATAAAATAGATCTTACCTGCTCCAGAAGATTTTAGTAAATGTAAAGAGAAATATTCAGAGGGACTTTGAAAAGACAATGTGCTACTTTCTCTGGAACTAAAACTTTGGTGAAGTATGAACTAATTAACTGATGTTTTAGAAACTGAAATTGCAACATAGTTACAAGAGCAAAGGTTCACAATTTTTTATAGCTATTGTATTTCTGTCTATTCTGTCAAGTGGCTTTATTATTTATTATATTTTTCATTTAGAATGGTTATTAAGGATATAAAAAGCTAGTAAATTTTTGTAAGAACTTTTTATTATGAAAAACAACTCTTTAAACTCTTTAAACTTCTGCTTTTCAATGATGGTATGTGTATTAGTGGTTGAGAAACAGTGCTTTAAAGACATTTTAAAGTTCCAGAACTTGGAAGAAATATTAAGAAGCTGGATGATGTCACAGACTACAGGTAAATTATACTCCAGTGTGTCTCAGAAAGGCAAAGATGAGGTATACTATTTTTTCAGTTACATAGACATACATATATAGTAAACATTTATTAGGAAATATGGGCAAAGCACTTCCTATAATCTGTTTCATTAGCTCACCGAAGTTCCAGCTCTCTTGTTTTTGATTCTTTGACTTCATCTTGCATGAAAGATTTACTCAAGGATGATGTGACAATATTCCATAAGCAGGATTCTGGTATTGTTTTAGCGACATCAGGCACCAAAAATAGCTGGACATAGGATCAGTTATGAATTAAGCCTTGAGAATATCTCTAGGAGTTGAGACTATGTGATTCACTTGCTAGATTCTTATATCCTCTTCTGGCAAAACTAGAGAGGCCACAGTCAATCCACATATCCTGAATACATTTAATTTTACCAATGCATTTCAGTACACTGATTAACAAGTCAGTGATATTGCCAGTGAAAATCCATTTCTGACATTCAGCAGAGCATCAGTGTTGACGGAGATATGGCTAATAGTCTCAAGGTTTGTAGTAGCCTTTTCTGGAGTGTAGTCTCTCTGCTTTAATGCTAGTTGACCACTCCTAGAGTTAGGACTCCTGATCAGAATACTAGCTGCCCATGGTTGTAACTTGACCTAACATACACATATTACCATAGTGTCTGTGCTGAGGTATTTTAATGTAAGTTAAAACATTACTACATTCCACTTAAAATATTTCAGAATATATCCTTGAATCTAGGTCAATTCAGGAAGCAAAGAGAAATGGGGTCAGCACTTCAAAGATTGTGAACTCCTTGAGAACACTCATCACATCTCACCAAAACGTAGCCACATAACTATTTAAACTTCTTTAAAGGAAGAAACCAAGAAACCACTGTTATCTGCTTAGCACTCGCCCTCTGATATTGAGTTCTTATGTAAATAGCTGCCTTTTTATACCTATTTGACAAGAAAGTGTGAAAGATAATTCCATTTGAGATCTGAAAGTAGATACGAAGAGTAACATAGTTGAAAGACATTTAATAAAGCTTTACTACTATCTACCAATCCCTTAGCTCTCTGTAGGTAGAAAGATAAACACAAATTCTGATCAAAAAGGCTCATAATTCATTAGGGACAGTGAGAATGAAAGAGGTAAATAATGAACTATTATACTGGATACTACTGCTACTGGAAACGAGACTTTATCATTAAAATAATTTACTTTAAAAGCAGGAATAGAAAACAAGGATAGCAAGTGTTTGGATCAAGAATCAAGAATGAGGTGAGGAGTTGCTAAAAGTTTATTTATTGAATAATAATTTATTGAGTGCTTGCTATTATATTTATTTTAATCTAAGATGTCAAACAATCTAGCTTTTTAGGGGGGAACTATATGTGAAATGTGCCCATCAGTTGTGAGAAGCATTTTCAGAAATGTAAAAATATGAATAAACGTGTTCATACAATATGTGCCAAGCACTTTGCTAGGTACAGTAGGTACATAGATCTGCCGAATAGCCATGATTTACCATTATGAAGATTAATCTAGTGAAGGCACACAAATAAAGTAAACACCTAAAAATATAATTGTCATGTTATGTTGCAAGCAATTCTGGATAAATTTAGTCAAGTGTATACGTAGCAAAAAATGTGATTTAAAAAGGTTGACACAGATATTTCTCTAAATCTGTTTTATTCTCTATTTTTTGACTAGTGAGTACTAAAAGGTTCATGCAGTATGATTACTCTGTTTCATCTTGTTTCTCCCCAGATCTATCACCCTTGGGAGTTCCGCTGTAAACTGCACTCCTGTTTCTCTTGCCTTTTTTTTCAGATGATCTCTCCACAATGTTGGCACCCTGTCTAAATTTTCAATCATCATTAGTTTTATGAATTCAAATTTATATACCTTTATTGCATATTAACAATTTCATAATGTGTCAAATTTATCCCAAACTTCTAGCTAAAATCTTTAAGAGTGCTGTTAAAGATAATGTAAACAAGCACTACTTTCTTTAATTAGCAAACAAGATTGGCCAAGTAATGTCAATTATTTTGCAACATGTTCCATTAATCAGTATACATTAAGTGTCACTTAACCATATTTACAATATTATGCTGGGACTATGGGAGATAAAATTAGGGACAGTGAGAATGAAATTCTCGTTGTTAAATGTTTTCTACTTTAAAGGAGGTTCAAATCTAGTTGAGAAGATGAGAGAGAGGATATTCTTCTGTATGTCAGTCAGTAAATAACATTTATTCAAAACAGATCACTACCTTGGGTTATGTAGAGGGCTGGGTGCTAGATAAACAAAAAAGAGAAAAAGAAAACAAAAAAATTTCTCATAACCTGTTAGTGAGAACACACCTTCAACAGCTTGGTAATCGTTATATTTTATTTCACTCTAGCCTACATATATATCAGAAACTAGAGAGAAAATCAGACCCTACACACTGCTTTGACCCAATCAATTACAAAACATTAATAAATACATGCTCAACTTTTCTTTAGCTAGTTGTCTTTCAAAACTTTATTATTCCCAAAACTTAAAGAAACATTTCATCTTATACAAGCAAAACATTTCATTCTATTTTTGCCATTTCTTAAAATCAAAGCAACCAAGAAAAGATTATTCCCATAAACTTGTTTTTTATCGCTAACTTGGCATATTCAGCTTGATCATCTGGTGCAATGTATGTATTCTCAAAACTAAATAGATGATCTTGACACTTGATCTTGGCATAATGAAAGTAAAGCTTATATTTTCAAATATAAGGTCTGTATATTACCATATTATAAGGTTAGGATGACAGAGTAGCTAGATATATCTTTAAAAAGTCAAAGACATCTTGTTATTTGGTTGATAAACTATGAATTTAAGGAAATCTGATTGTAGGAGGCTAAGTATAAAAAATCTGAAATATAAATGCTAAACATGATGACTTTTTTCAAATATCTTATACCCAAACAAATATGTACATTATAGGCATATTGTTTGCAAAGGTTGCAATCTCAGATATATTATGTTCTAGCTATAACATTTTCTAGGAATTTTTCTAATGAACCTGCATAGTACCTTATAATAAATATGAGACCAGCAACATCTAAAGTAGAAAACTTTAAGTGGACATTGTTATAAATGACACTGATTCAGTGTGAAAAGATCACAGTAACAAGAAAGCCACTAAAAGTGTCATCTGGACTTCATGAGAATTCACAAAAGTAAATGTTTTGTGCAAAAGTATGAGATTATAAAATACATTAAAATAGCAGTAATTAGCACTAACTTATTTTCTTTAATGAACATAACTAAAAGTACACTAATAAATATATGCGTTCTATGCATAGCAAAAAAAGATAGATTTTGCTACTCCAAGGAGCAAGTGATAGAAATACCTTATCAGTTGTAGATATGCGGCGTTATTTCTGAGGGCTCTGTTCTGTTCCATTGATCTATATCTCTGTTTTGGTACCACTACCATGCTGTTTTGGTTACTGTAGCCTTGTAGTATAGTTTGAAGTCAGGTAGCGTCATGCCTCCAGCCGCATATCTACAACTATCTGATCTTTGACAAACCTGAGAAAAACAAGCAATGGGGAAAGGATTCGCTATTTAATAAATGGTGCTGGGAAAACTAGCTAGCCATATGTAGAAAGCTGAAACTGGATCCCTTCCTTACACCTTATACAAAAATTAATTCAAGATGGATTGAAGACTTAAATGTTAGACCTAAAACCATAAAAACCCTAGAAGAAAACCTAGGCATTACCATTCAGGACATAGGCATGGGGAAGGACTTCATGTCTAAAACACCAAAAGCAATGGCAACAAAAGCCAAAATTGACAAATGGGATCTAATTAAACTAAAGAGCTTCTGCACAGCAAAAGAAACTATCATCAGAGTGAACAGGCAACCTACAAAATGGGAGAAAATTTTCCCAACCTACTCATCTGACAAAGGGCTAATATCCAGAATCTACAATGAACTCAAACAAATTTACAAGAAAAAAACAACCCCATCAAAAAGTGGGCAAAGGATATGAACAGACACTTCTCAAAAAAAGACATTTATGCCGCCAAAAGACACATGAAAAAATGCTCATCATCACTGGCCATCAGAGAAATGCAAATCAAAACCACAATGAGATACCATCTCACACCAGTTAGAATGGCAATCATTAAAAAGTTAGGAAAGAACAGGTGCTGGAGAGGATGTGGAGAAACAGGAACACTTTTACACTGCTGGTGGGACTGTAAACTAGTTCAACCATTGTGGAAGTCAGTGTGGTGATTCCTCAGGGATCTAGAACTAGAAATACCATTTGATCCAGCCATCCCATTACTGGGTATATACCCAAAGGACTATAAATTATGCTGCTATAAAGACACATGCACACGTATGTTTATTGCGGCACTATTCACAATAGCAAAAACTTGGAACCAACCCAAATGTCCAACAATGATAGACTGGATTAAGAAAATGTGGCACATATACACCATGGAATACTATGCAGCCATAAAAAATGATGAGTTCATGTCCTTTGTAGGGACATGGATGAAATTGGAAATCATCATTCTCAGTAAACTATCCCAAGGACAAAAAACCAAACACTGCATGTTCTCACTCATAGGTGGGAATTGAACAATGAGAACACATGGACACAGGAAGGGGAACATCACACTCTGGGGACGGTTGTGGGGTGGGGGGAGCGGGGAGGGATAGCATTAGGAGATATACCTAATGCTAAATGACGAGTTAATGGGTGCAGCACACCAGCATGGCACATGTATACATATGTAACTAATCTGCACATTGTGCACATGTACCCTAAAACTTAAAGTATAATAATAATAATTAAAAAATAAAAAAGAAAAAAATAAAAAAAAAGAAATACCTGATCAGATTCATGTACACAGTGTAAGTGGCACTGGAAGCCAATCAAGGCTTAACAACTGGAGTGAAGAACCAGTGCAGTGAGGAAATCTAGTCAGACCCTGTTTCCCATGAGACTGTCATTGTTTCCGTCACACACATCCATTTCAGGTGCCAGGTGGCACTAAAATCTCATGCCCATCAGGATGAACCAGTCATTCCATCCCTTCTATTTCCCTAATCTGGGTTGAGAAGGGCACTTGGGCAATGGAACACAGTCATCAGCACACATTCATGTTCAGCCTTGAAAGAATTAGGTTTTAGATGCCCACACTGATCCAAGGAAAACTTAAACACGCGAGATCACTTTTTAAAAAGCAGAGATGGAAATGTGGAGAAAGTCAGGACCTCTGTCACTCCTCTTTTGATCACCATGACAGGCAGGGATCATGGCCACATAAAGCTATTTTAGCTTTCAAATTACCCTCTGAGCATTTGTCTTACTTAACCCCTTATCTCATCATTTTTTGACTCCTGGGAGGTTGCAATCCCATGTTTATCTACTGTCTCCATCATTGCTGCCTCCCTTTCCTCAATCTCTATTCTCCCATTTTCAAACACTCATAGTCCTTCTGTGTCACAAATTATCAATCTTACGATTTCACTGCCCTCTTCAAAAGGCATTCTGTTTCCCACTTTCTTTGACACCAACTGGCCTATGCAGCTTTCTCCATTTCTTTACCACCCACTTCCTTGTTAGTTTTTTGCAAACTGGCTTCCCATTCTGCCTCCTTTCCCAACCCAATACCAGTTTTTTATTTTTTAATTTTATTATTATTATACTTTAAGTTTTAGGGTACATGTGCACAACGTGCAGGTTTGTTACATATGTATACATGTACCATGTAGGTGTGCTGCACCCATTAACTCCTCATTTAGCATTAGGTATATCTCCTAATGCTATCCCTCCCCCCTCACCCCACCCCACAACAGTCCCCGGTGTGTGATGTTCCCCTTCCTGTGTCCCTGTATTCTCATTGTTCAATACCCACTTATGAGTGAGAACATAAGATGTTTGGTTTTTTGTCCTTGAGATAGTTTGCTGAGAATTTTTTAAAGCTACCAAGTCCCTCTTTTCAAACGCTTTTCCTTATTCTGTTTGATGTCCATGCCACTGTTCTCTCTAAAGACTTCGTGATATATTTCTTGTTTCTTGCCTTCTGTGACATGACATTATCCATAGTTTCCTCCTTTTCTGATGCTTCTTTCTTATATTTATTTATTTATTTATTTTTTGCCTATTGGTTTCATTTTTCTCATTCTACTTTTACGCTGTGAAAATTGTTCAGGGCTCAGACCTTGCTTTTCCAATCTTTTTCCTTTCTATACCAAGGGATTTTAAACTATGTTCCTCAGTCTGAAGTACCTAAGAAGCTACCATGAAGGTTCAAAGAACAGCTGACAGGGTAGGCAATGGGTGCCTTCCTACCACTTGAAACAGAATAGTTCTGATTTTACCTGTTTTATTTGTTTTACATAGTTTCTTTTGGAGAGTTTATCTGTATTCATCAATGTACTGAAAATTATATCAGTAATAAAACCTGGATTTCATTTCTTGTTTTACCACTATCTATATAACTTCAGAAAAATATTTTAAAGCATGAATGCATCTCTAGCATCTAGTCCTGTGAATACTCTTTGTCTGAACTACTTTTCTGCCCTATTCCCTAGGACCTTCCTAACTTCTACTACATTTTTATTCCACAGTATTTCCTCCAAGAAGCCTTCTCTGAACCTCAAATCTGGGTTAGGTGCTCTCCTGATGTGCTGCTATAGCATTCTATATCAACCTCTTAACCCGGCACTCATTTCCTTATGCTGTCTGTTTGTTTATATTCCCTACTAAACTGGAAGCTCACTGAGGACAGAATATGATTCACCATGGTTTTCCTAGCACCTAGTATAGTGCCTGGCATGTAGTAGATTTGAAAATCCAACCAGAGATAATTACACATCCCAGCAAGGATATCCAAATTCAGTGAGATTCTCTTTCAGGAAAGGATAAATGAAAAGGCGTGTATCAATGTTATCCCTGGTTTTGATCAAACTGCTCTTCCCATTTGCCTGTTTTCTGAGTGTCCCTGACACCTATGCTCAGTCCTTTCTTAGCCCTGCTTACAACATTCTCACTATTTGCTTTTCTTGGGGAAGTTATTTTATACTTCCACTTTGATTTTTCTTGTTCAAAAATAGGGGTCAGTTGTTTAAAGTTATCTCTAATTATAAAATAAAAGTGAAAGTACTAAAACTCACATTATTTTCAACATAATATCATTACATCATTCTTAACAAAATTAAACATTGCACTATTGTGGTCTGATTTCAACAATTTAAACTTCTAATAGTAAATAAAGATTAAAAAATATTAAAAGGGTTCAAAGCCATATCTAAGCAGTTTATAGGGAAATGATTGGTGGTTGGTGCAGAGATTATAACTGTCTCCTAAAGAACATATTGCTTCAGATATTTGCAGTATAAAAAACTGCATATAAACACACAACAAAAAATTCTACAATTAAATAATGGGGTCATTTAATGGCCACATATAGTCTGCAGACAAAACCTTAGAGACATTTCAGACTGTTGATACACCAAAACTAGAAAGAGCAATAGATCCAATCACATCTTTAATCCCGGACCGTAACATCACCTTCAACAACTAATACCTGAGTATTTCCATTAAAATGTCACAAGTGCCAAAACCAAAATTAAATTTTCATTCAATGATTTATGTTTTTACTACACTTTCAAACATCTACTAAGATTTAGACCCAATAAGTTTATTTTACCTTATTGCTCTGAATTTGAAATCTTATATTTTCATTACTATGTTTCTTTGGATTATTGTCAATTAAAAAGACCCGGAAATAATGCCAAATAACATATATTTTGCTAAGGTAAAATTCGTGTATATTAAAATGGAATCAGTTCTTATCTACTTATTTTAGAGAACACTGGACAAATAGAACTTTAAAAAGATACTCTTGGCAGAGATGGTATAATGAGAATGCAAGTATCAGATGAGTGGCCGATTAAATAACTTTTAAAATCCTGTTCAACTCTGAGAGTCAGGATTTAGGTCATGAATCAACTTAAGGTACATTCTCTGCTGAGTAATTTCCTCATATTTCTTGTAACAATAGCAATATTTGTCAAAAGAAAAGCCCCAAGGCCAGCAGGGGAAATGGTACTTACGAGTATTGTGTCAGCAGTTCCAGATCATTATGCATGTTGATTGGATATGCTTCACTGAGTTCAAACAACTTCTCCAGGGCCTCATAAATGAAAATGATGCAAATCAGGGAAGCAAAAGCTTCTTCAGTAAACCGAGTGATGTAGCAGACAAGGGAACTAGCATCAGTGGCCACAAGTATGATACATAGAGTTGCAGTCCAAAGTCCAATGCTAGCTCTTAAAGATAGGTATGACAGCCCATATTCTCTGGGAGGAGGAAAAGGAAAGAACAGTGAAAATAAGGTCATTTAACAGCTTGCTATCATTTTAAGCAAATGAAAATAAACCTCATTCAGGAAGTGAAAGTAAATAAGCTTCACATCCCATGAGTATCTAAACTCAAGACTGTCTAAAGCAGGGGTCCCCAACCCCCGGTCCGTGGCCTGTTATGAAAAGGGTTGCAAAGCAGGAGGGGAGGTGAGAGGCAGGCAAGTGAGCATTACCGCCTGAGCTCAGCCTCCTGTCAAATCAGTGGGGACGTTAGATTCTCATAGGAGCACAAGCCCTACTGTAAACTGTGCATGCGAGGAATCTAGGTTGTGTGCTCCTTATGAGAATCTAATGCCTGATGATCTGAGGTGAACAGTTTCATTCCAAAACCATCCCCTCAACCTTCTTTGTGGAAAAATTGTCTTCCATGAAACCCGTCCCTGGTGCCAAAATGGTTGCAGACCACCCGTCTAAAGGGAACATCTAAAGGGACAAAATTAAAAGGGATTTATCAGTGCTTATAACTGAGTCTCACTTTTTAAAAATATTACATAACAATATACATAAATATTTTACTTTTCCTCTATTCTCATAATGAAACAAAAATGGTAAACTGAATCAAATCAGGCAATTCTGTCTCTATCAACAGACCTCCAAAAGTGATGTTGGGAGAAGTATAAATACAGTAAAGAAAAAAGGAAGAGGCTAAGGGCCAAAAAGTACATAATACTTACTTGCAAAATTTAAACAAAATCTTTTCAAACACCAAAACTGGTCCTGTACTGCCTAATATGGTAAGAGGCTGTCCACCAAAGAGAGAATAGGCTATCCCGGTCATGGATGCTCCAAAGAGAGATTCAATTGCACTCTGTGTAGAGATATAAATGGTTCAATTACCTAAGCTGTACAGGAGGCCATTGTAGCTAAGGAGAAGACATTTAAAATACATGGATATGTGCTTTCTGCTTCACCATGAAAAGCCTAGCAACCCTGGGCAAGACGTGGGGTAGCAGGATGACTAAACGGACTGACAGCAAGAAGAAAATGCATAGTAGCAAAGGTGGGAGTGTTCTCTTCACTTTCCTATCTCACGTCTCTGTTGCCTTACAAAAGGTTTAAATGTACTCAGGATTAGTGTCTGGACAGAAATATGGCCCAGGTGTATAGCAAATGGACCTCTTGTGAGACAAGAATGGAGCCTAAACCTAGCTTAGGATTGGGGGAGCTGAGGGCAAGGCATCAGATGAGAACCTTTTGTAAGACTCAGAACTAGTTATTCTGAGACATTCCACCCCCAGATTACCAGTTACACTAGCCATCCGGGAAATTCATATAAGGTGTATCTGCCAGACCATATCTCAAATCTCTCCTCAGAAAAGAATCCAAAATTAAATGCTCACTTATCTAACTATGAATCTTAAAAATGGATTATGTTTCAAAGTTCAGAGAAAAGCATAATACATACTATACGCCCTTCGGTTGCTTCTCCCAGCAGTCCTCCAAACGTGATGACAGGAGACATACACGCGCAGTAGAGAAATAGAAAAGATGCTAAGCACTGCAGGCTGAAAGCATCTCTGAAGTCACTCCAGAAGTATGGAGCTTTTCTTTTGATATCTAAAATAAGTCCCCCAAAAATCCTAAGACAGGGGGGAAAACACAATAGTGAAACCCAAATATAAAAAACACACAAGTCAAAATGCTCATTTGCTTTGTTGCCAGGTCACAGTATACGTTTTCCATCAGCAGAGGTGAGACACACATTAACCTACTGCATTGTATTATAATGATCTACAGGGAGGCACTGCACAACTACGTTCGTTACCTCAATTCCTAACCCAATATCATGTCAACCACCAAAAATCCCAGGTTCTCTTAAACAAGGTTCAGAGCTGTTCACCAATCATAATCCAAATAATGAGATTCAAGGATTACTCTAATCTCTGTGCCATTTCTACGTCAACCTACTCCTCCTAAACTCAGGCCTATGACCCTCAATCATTGGCAGTATTTCTAAATGTTTAATTCCGTTTAGCATAGCAGGAAGTGAGGGAGGGAGGGTTAGCTGGCTTTTGTATACTCCAGTAGTGAGCATCACCCTAGAGAGAAAAAGCAATGTTTAACCATGGCTCCAGTTACCTACTCTCTCGGCCAAAAAACAAACAAACAAAAATCCCTCAACAGATATTGTTGCAGGAAGACATCTAAATGTCCTTTTGGATGGCAGCAATACTTAGTAGAGACAGATAGGTTTCAGAGCTGTTTTCATTTTTAGAAAACTAGGAGGGAGTCCTTATAATAATCAAACTAGATAAATGTAATTTTGATCCACTATTGCGTTAACATATCCCAACATTTGTGATTCACAAGACAATAGTGACCTTACTTGGTATAAATTCATTTACTCCAAATATATTCAAAACCATGTTGAAACACTTGAAAGAGAATTATTTTGGGGGAAAAGCATTAAACTGTGAAATGAATGATGCTTGAAATTTGAGAGCTTTTTTTTAATATATTAGAAATGAGAGCATTAATAAGTAGGTATTCTCATTTTATGAACTTTTAATAACAAATGCAGACTTAACATTTGGCTACTGTAAGTTGTTTTGCTCCATGGAATAATGATGTGATAGCAAAAATGAATAAGACTATGAGTAACTTCCTACATGAAGGTTAATGTTAATGGTGAAAAAACTTATTATGCTCCAATATACTGCCAGCATGCTGAGTATACTTGGATCATAAAAAACTGTTCCATTTTTCTTATTTATTTTATGCATAGGAATATTCATTTGGCAGTCCTAGAATCACCTCAAAAAGGATTGTTCTTTTTAGAAATAAATTCTTGTTAGAATTTGAAATAAAAGATGTACATATTATGAATAATTAAAATATTTTACCATGTAATTTCCCTGATCTGATTTATCTGTAATAGTTACCTATTAATAACTATTCTACTATTATGCAGGTATAAGATCACTATATTTTCCTGTGATTGCTTCCATTAGAGAGCTATGGAGTAGGAGAGGGTTGAGAAGAATGAAACTTCAATTGAATAAAAGGACATTTGAAACTCAGAGAAGCTTGCAGAGAACCTGTGAAATATTTGTACACATAAAGATCACCTTAGGCTTCTCTACCCACGTTTGGTAAAACATACGCATTTTTTTTTTAATTTTAGGGATCATTTCTGAATAATTTGTTAACTTATCAAACTCACAATTCAAAACAGATTTCCTCTACCAGTCTATTTAGGCATTCATTTATGATTTATATCCCACCTAATCCCAAAAAGAATTTGAGGTGGTTATAAGCTATTAATTAGTAATTAATATTTATAGTTTTGATAGCACTTTATATTAGACCATTGATTCTAATCAATTACTTATTAGAGCATACATTAGTCTGAATAGTTGTTATAGTACTGTGTAATAAATGTGCTTTTAGCAGTAAAAATCTAAATCCGGAAGTGGGAGTTCATTACAGAGAACAGTGCAAGAGCAGCCCAGATGTACACCAGCAACTCCAGGAGAGCAGATGAGTAATGGATACTTCAAGTCATGTCAGCAACAGAATCTGTGGAAGAACTCTGGAGAAGCGAAGATACCGGATATTGGTGACCTGGGAGGATTTAGGAAGCAGTAAGGAAAAGTGAACTTCGAAAAAAATCTAAGCTATGTGGCATGTTACACCTGAGAAAGAGAAAAAAAATACCACCAAAAATAAAAAGACAGCATTTGAAAGTATGAAAGCAAACAGAATGAGTAACAAAGCTTCCAGTGAAGGGAAAAGGAAAAAATTGTTTAAACCGTCTCAAATTAGGTATCAAGCCTGAGGAAGACATTAAAGGACATTTCCTCAGAGACAACACATAAATAAAGGGAAAGAACACAGAATTAAAATGCAGAGTGCTCAGGAACTGGAAAGTCAGCTTAGAGGACACATTGCAAGCAGTACAGAAAATGGCCTTGAGGGGAGGGGAGCACCAATCCTGCAAAGCCTTTGCAACTGCCTTTAATTATAATGGAGGCTATACACATATTCCCTGAAGAGAGACCCACCCAAGGGTTTCTGATTTTCTGCTCACACATTGCTTAGAGAGAGACAAGCTGTCAAAAAAACCATAAAGCACCATTTTAAGAAATAAATTGAAGCTTTCATCTCTTCAAAGATGTGTGATTAGAAAAATAAATCATATAGCTCTTTCAAATCACAGCCATAAAAATAAAAAATACCATTATATACATCCTACTTGCATTTAATGAGATAGAGCCTACAAGACTGAGTTGTTGGTATTTAGTTTTATTTCTATCTTCAACTTGAAGCTTTCAGTGGGTTCTTTTGGAAGGGTCAATTGACGGTTTTCCTTTTCATTCTAAGAATCTGATAATGCATTTTATGCACAGCAAAATGAAAGACTAGGTAAAGTATAATGGAAGGGTGTATCCACTGTTTTAGTTTAACAGTAATGACAATCATTAGTAACTTCAGAGAAATCAAACTAATTGGCATTTTCACCCTCAAAAAGCAGGTATTAAAAGTATACAATAAATTAGATCCCAAAATAGCAATTCCTGACAGAGAAGAATGGTATGTCATTTGGTCCTTGAAGTCCCATAGAAGTGATTTTCACTAACCTTCCAGTTCGCTGGAGTTCAGGTCCACTATGTCCTCCGTGGGGCTCTGCTTCCCCATGAGCTGCTGTTCCATTTGGTACAGCAGGAATCTTCCTCTTCTCCTGTGGAGAGTTTCTTTGTTCATGTGTTTTGTTTTGTTTTAATTTCAGGTGTTAATTGTAAATAATAATAACAGTTCATTTTTCCTTGAAGCAATATGCACAAAAGCTGAGAACCCAGGTCCTGTACTTACTTGTTGCTTGACCTCCGGGAAGTTATTTAGCCTTTTAAAGTGTTAGTTTCTTCCTTTGTTTGCTGGGGGTAACAACAGTATCTATCTTATAGTGTGGCTAAGAGAATTAAATGAGGTGATGGGCACTTATTTATTCTTTCAACTAATACTGAGTGCCTAGTGTATGCCGTTCATTGTAATGAATGCTAGAGCTGCAAAGGTGGGCAAGAAAAAGCATTCTGTTGGTGAAAAGACAATAACCTTATAATATCAGGTACAGATGGGAGCTATGAAGAAAAATGAAGTAAGGGAAGGGGGGAGAGAGAGATCAGGATGCGGGTAGGTTGGTGTGAGGAGGTGTTAAGTATGGTGGTGTTATATGCCTGGCATAGTTTAACTGTTCAAAAAACAGTAACCATCATCACTATTTTTAAAGTATATTTCCCTGTGTAATTCCAGCTGGTATTTTTCTACCCAGTAAATAGTTTACAATATAGGTCTTTCTAACTCATAGAGTGCCAAAGACTGTTGTAAAAGGAGGCTTCTAATTTAACCAATGACAAGTAGTGGAGATTCAGGTAAGTATTGTTTTCCCATAGGTGTATTCCACCCACTTTTGTTGGTGAATATGATTTTTTAAAAAATCAGAAAGTTCTACCTAAAATCCTACCTATGGTGATATTAGCACACACCAATGTGTTCAAAAGCACTTCAAAGGATAATAGGAAAAATCTTAAGTGGTGAAATTATGATTTTTACTTGACCACCATTCCAAAATAGAATTAGTGTAAACATGAAAAACAAAAGTGATTTATAAACTGATCTCACTTACCATGAGACATTTAGATAGAATGATACAGGTTTAAAACATTAAAAAGGTTTTGAAAAATACACAATATAAGAAAGTTTATTGCTTAATATTTTAACAATTTCCCCAGGCAAATGGATGGACGCAATAAGACTAAAGTTCAAAGATAAAAGAGAAGCATCTGTCAACTAATGAAGGAACTGTCTTTACAGGTAAATAGCATACATTAATAAAGGGATTTAAGAGTTGCCCTCAATACCTACTTCCCAATCACCTAGGAAAACAATTCATAGCATTCACAAGTCTCAGAAAGCAAGTATTATTATGTGGTCTTCTGGGAGAATACTACTGACTAGATAAATTAACTCTATTTTATAATGACAAAACTAACAGAAGGTGATGTTTTGGGAGCCAAGTAAAGAACACATATTAAGGAAAAGGGAGTCATCAGCTCTTAAATGCTGTTCATCGATAGGTTAGATAAAATGCAGGCTGAGAATTGACCACGGGACTTAGCATGGTGGAGATCATTGTTCTCGTATATATTTTAGTGAAGTGGTAGGGGCAAAAGCCTCTTGGAGTGAATGTTAAAAGAGAATTGGAGGAGAGTAACTGGAGGCAAGAAGCACAGAGAACTCTTCTGTGGCATTTTATTACAAAAGGGAATGAATAAGAGTGGCAGGCTGGGTAGTGGTATCAAGAGAGTTCTTTTATTTAAGATTGGTAAATTTAATAGTATTGTATGCTAATAAAAGTGATAAAATACAGAAAAAAAGATTTGATGATATAGAAGAGAAAGAGGAGAATTGGTAGAGTTGTGCTCTTGAGTAGATGTGAAGAGATAGGTTCTTTCTAGTGCACAAGTAGAAGGTTGACTTTGGCTATTTCATCAATAGTAATGAACAGGAAGGCAGAGTATGTAGATGCAGATGCTGGCAGGTGGGTAGGTATGATGGTAGCAATCTATAGAAGTTCTTCTTTGATTGTTTCAAATTTCTTAGGGAAGTAAAAGGCACATCAGCATATGAGAGTGAGGGTCAGAAAGGATGTACTGAAGGCTTGAGGAGAGAAGAATAAGTGTGAAATAGTCATCAAGTGAGAATGATTGGACTAGGGAAGTGTAGTATGATGAACCTGCAACACAAAGGGCTCACTTGAGGTATGTGGTCATGAATTTATGTGAGACCAGTTAGTGTGGTTACATGTTTTCCTTCAGCTTCAGCTTCATCATTGTGGTACAGAGTAAAGTGTTGGATTCTCACAGGGTTGTGGTTTTGACAAGCAAGTACATGACATGAGAGAAGAGCAAATAAGTTGAGGGTACACAAAAGGGAGTGAATTTAATGACTGACGCAAAGTTCTAATGAACATTTTCAGGGTTATCCCTGGAGGTGACAGGTTATTATTCTCTTAACTGAAAGGAAAAAAATATTTAAAATGCTGGGATTTGCACATTTCAAATGAATAAAAAAGATGGAAATTATCCCAACGGTGAAAATATTTGAATGAGTACGAGGTCAGAATGTTTAATATATATTAACTCATTTCACTCCATCTAATAAAAAACATAGCCTCATGCTATCTATTATTCAATTACCATGTACATTTTTAAAACATGAATGTTGAAAAGAAGCATAGAGCATATCTGTAATTTCAAATTTGTTGTATAGAACTATGCTGTCTAATATGATAGCCACAAACTGCATGTGTCTATTTACATTTAAGGTAATTAAAATGAAAAATTCTGTTCTTTAGTTACAATGGCAACATTTCTAATGCTTACTAGTGGCTTGATTACTAGATAGCATAGATATAGAATATTCTCATTATTGCAGAAAACTCTGTTGGACAGTGCTGATACAGAACATCAACAGAGAGGTTAAAACATTTGTTCAAGGTCATACATATAGATAATTGCAGAACCCGGATGCCTTGATTCTTAATTCGATGTTCTTTCTATGACTGCCTCTCAATACCCAGAATCCAATAATTAATTCTGATTTTAAAGGGTGTCATAAAATCATAAACAATATTGGCCTCCCATCACTCAACTTGCCTCAAAAACATTATTGTTCACAAAGGTGTTTTCAAAAACACTTAACTTCATCTTCAATGTTTCAATAGCTAATTGGTATTATAGTGAATTTTAAAGCCTCATTCTGAATGTATTAATATTTTGCTGCATTTCTCCAAATAACATTAACTAAAGAGTTTCTACATATTCAGGAAGCATTATATTGCCTTTTCTAATATCATTAGTACAAAGATGTATTCTACAAGTACAGAAATGAGACAATCTATAACCCCTACAATTAATTATTAGGCAACTGTTTTTATTTTAGTAATAGATCAACTGAAATATGTGATAGCAGTTACAGAATCACAAAATGGTAAGTTTTGAGAAAAGGAAATAATCTTTAATAATTATGAAATGACTTCAAAATGAAAATATAAAAATGAGGTATCCGTATAGTTTCTTTAAATTGACAGTGAAATTGAGATACCCTTTTTAAGTACTCATGGTTGAGTGGTACAACTGCTCATTTGCCCTCCTCTGGCAAAGCAGGAAAATTTCTAATTCCAGGGCTGGGTCAATTAGACCATCTGTCACTTCCAGTAGGGCAGCAGAGTCAGGCAAGGCTGAACTCCACGGGGCAAGGGCCAAAGGCAAGACCAAGTACATAACAACTTGGGAGGGTTGTGGGAGGCAGATTCAGTAGGCATAGAGGTGGCAGTATGAGGAGTGAGCTTAACAAACATTTGGTCATCACTCTTAATAGTCATGCCTGCAATTTAAAAAATGACCCTAGAAAATAGCAATGCTTTATATTTCTATCTTTCTGGATTGTATGATGGGTAAAATATACATTAGATGTTCACAAGCAAAATTTAAAAAATCTTTATATCATACATCCTCACAAAAGCAATACAAATATAAGAATTATAATTTTAAAATCTTCCCAATATTTACTGTGATTAGCAGCAATAAATATGGAGTTTTCTACATAATATGATTAAGTCATGTCTTTGAATTTTCCTAATGCTTGACAATTTCAAAGTGACGTATCAAAACATAGAAGGACAGTAATGGGCTTTCTCTCAGGCCATATTTTATGTTGTTATTAAAATTTTAATCTTCCTCTTGGATAATATGTTTTAAGTAGGGGCTAAAATCTTTCCAGGCATGTGGCACTGTTTCATTAGTAGGTTGTCATCAAATTGCCAAGTTTCTCAGTAATGTGTGTTAGATAGTACTAAGAAAGACCTTGTAACTTCATGCCCCTTCTGCCTTAGAGGTTATCATTTAAATCATTTGAATCTTCTTGATGGGTTATGCTATTTTAAAACATGCATTTAAAAGACAAAAAAAAAATTCAATTTCAAAGAATTTCTTCAAATATACATACCTGGGAAGGAACATTTTTGGGAGGCTCTATTCGAATGCTTGGATCCCATTCTCCAGGAGGGAGAACAGTAACCTGATCCAGAAACTCATCAATTCCTGATACCAAGTCATTACGATCTTTAGCTTTATAGGCAACATCATGAAATACCTTTAGAAGAAATAGAAATATTATTTATAGTTTAAAAATAATTATAAAATATTAATGTGTTCAGTGTTTTCAACCCAGTTATCTCACATGTGATTATAACAATTTGAAGAAACAGACAGCTCTGACTCTAAGGAAGTTTATAATGTAAAATATTATAATTTATTTTATGGATCCATATAGGTAACTATTTTTCTTATGATGTCAGATGAATGTTGAAATTTCTAGAGGGAAGGAGTAAGGGAAAGAAAAAGGAGGATGAAAGGAAGCTCATTAAACTAGAATTAGGCAAAAGTTATTTATGTATGGGAAAATCAGTTTCTGGAGGAAGCCTTTGCTTACAAACAGAAATAAAAATTTGTCAAATGTGCTGGAAATTTCAGCAGTATTTATACCCTGGCATAAATAAATTAATTTAAAAGGTTAATTTTTGATTCAATTTTGAAAATAATACCAGGGTTATGTTAGTATTTTCTGGATATATAGTCATTCCTCAGTATCTTTGGGGATTGGTTCCAGGATTCCATGCAGATACCAAAATCTATGGATATTTGAGTTCCTCATATAAAATGAAGCAGTATTTGCACATAACCTATGCATATACTCCTATATTTAGAGGATCCCCAACTTTCTATGGTTTCTCTAACAATCTTTTGACTTTATGATGGTGCAAAAGTGACATGCATTGAGTAGGCTCCTCAACTTTCAATGGGGTTAAGTCTGGATAAACCTATCATAAGTTGAACATATCATAGTTTCCACTTATGATATTTTCAATGGGAGGACATAATCCCCCATTGAAAGTTGAGGAGCATCTGTACTTTAAATCATTTCTAGATTATTATAATATCTATACAATGTATATGCTATATAGTTGTTATACTGTGTAATTTTTATGCATATTATTTTTATTGTAACATTGTTATTTTTTATTGTCCCCCCGTCGAATATTTTTGATTTTGTTTTTAGAGGCAGGGTCTTGCTCTGTCATGCAGGCTGGAATGCAGTGGCACAGTCATAGCTCACTGCAGCCTTGAACTCCTAGGCTTAAGCTCCTGCTTAAGCTCCTGTCTTCCAAGTAGCTGGGACTACAGGTGTGCACCACAAAACCTGGCTATTTTTTAAAAAAATTTCTTGTAGAGAAAGGATCTTGCTATGTTGCCTGGGCTGGTCTTGAACTCCTGGCCCCAAACCATCCTCCACCTTGGCCTCCCAAAGTGCTGGGATTATAGGTGTGAGCTACTGCACCCTGACTTTTCAAATATTTTTGATTTGCAGTTAGTTAAGTTCAAGGGTGCAGAACCTGAAGATACAGAGGGCCAACTATATATTATATCTACACAGTGCAGAAAGTGCATTTCCACTCAAAGTATGAGTTACATTTCATACTTATCCCTTCCACCTCCCCTCCGCACACATGTGCTATGTTAGTCATTTAGGCTGTTCACAGATATTCTAGGTTTTCTTCTAGACCACATGGTAAGATTGTACTTCTTTGCCTTCTTTGATATTTGGATTAGGTATATTCTACTTGGGTGTACATATGTCACTTTTGAATGGAAGTTATGAGTACCAATGTGTGATTTATCACATTGCTTTTTTTCTGGTTTAGTGACTGAGAAAACACAGGTCCAGATAGAGCTTCTATAAGCACAGGGGGCCTAAGTGATTATAATGAGCAGAGCCTCTCTCCTAGATCTTGATGAACTTTTAGCATGATAGAAATAAACCCTTATTGTTTTAAGCCATTAATATTTTAGTTGGTTATTCCTGCAGCATAACCTAATTTATCTTATCATACTCAGGAATTATGTACTTAATATAGTAAGTGGGTAAAATAAAAATAAGGATGAAGAGAAAAAATTACACTGAACATAATATAAATATTTCTGACACTTTAAATTTCACTTGGGATGAAATGATACAAGTATTTGAGATTAAGGACTCCTATATTATTCTTTATTCTGGCCTAAATTACAGTGACCAAATGTCCCAAAATTGCCAGGAAAATTCTGCTTTCAAATGTTATATTCTACTTTTAGACCATTTGTTTCCATTTCTGGTCTGATACTCAATACAAACTGCCAAGTAATAATGATCATTTTAGAAAGCTTTTTCTTGACTTTCCAACTAAGAACACTTCACAAAACATTATTGGTCTGATAAACAGATTTTGCTTAGGATAATATGAAAATATCAAAGATCCATTAATGGTTTAGTTGTATTTTGAGAAAGAGATTTTTGAAATACTAAAAATATAGATTTCCATGCCACAAGCCTCTTATAAAGATGGCTACATGGCCCTGAGACCTAACCGGAATACTTAAGAATTGCAAAAGTTCTTAGTCCTCAATGAGAGTTTAGCAACTCTACTCTTTTCCTGTTAGTAACAACTCTCTTGAAATCTTTCTTAATTTGATCACATTTAATTAGAAAACTGAGATCACATGATCCTATACCCTGTTTTAGGTAGATGAATGTCCAAATTCATCCAGGACAACAGATTTCCTGTTATTTTAAAGCTCCCTAAAGGTATAGATGCCATAATTTGTTTAATTTTAAATCATAAATTAAATTATAAACTTACTATTGTTTCCCTATCACCAATGTTATCAATAACTTAATTATTTTACATTCCTCTTCTACCTTCTCTATGTCAAGCTAACCTAACAGTCTGATTTCAGTGTATATCTGACTTCCCTGACCCCCTTCTCAAACTAGACTATTGGTTTAATTAAAAAAAGAAAGTTTTTCAGCACAAAAAGGCTGAAAATTCCAAAAACCAGAATGCTGCTTCTCCTCCAAAGGATCACAACTCCTTGCCAGCAAGGGAACAAAACTGGATGGAGAATGAGTTTGATGAATTGACAGAAGTAGGCTTCAGAAGGTGGTTAATAACAAACTCCTCCAAGCTAAAGGAGCATGTTCTAACCCAATGCAAGGAAGCTAAGAACCTTGAAGAAAGGTTAGAGGAATTGCTAACTAGAATAACGAGCTAGAGAAGAACATAAATGACCTGATGGAGCTGAAAAACACAGCACAAGAACTTTGTGAAGCATACACAAGTATCAATAGCCAAATCAATCAAGCAGAAGAAAGGATATTAGACAGTGAAGATCTACTTAATAAAATAAAGCATGAAGACAAGATTAGAGAAAAAATAATGAAAAGGAATGAACAATGCCTCCAAGAAATATGGGACCATGTGAATAGACCAAACCTACGTTTGATTGGTGTACCTGAAAGTGGTGGGGAGAATAGGACCAAGTTGGAAAACATTCTTCAAGATATTACCCAGGAGAACTTCCCCAACCTAGCAAGGCAAGCCAATATTCAAATTCAGGAAATACAGAGAACACCACAAAGATACTCCTCGAGAAGAGAAACCCCAAGACACAAAATCATCAGATTCACCAAGGTTGAAATGAAGGGAAAAATGTTAAGGGCAGCCAGAGATAAAGGTCGGGTTACCCACAAAGGGAACCCCATCAGACTAACATTGTATCTCTCTGCAGAAACCCAACATGCCAGAAGAGAGTGGGGGCCAATATTCAACATTCTTAAAGAAAAGAAATTTCAACCCAGAATTTCATATCCAGCCAAACTAAGCTTCATAAGCGAAGGAGAAATAAAATCCTTTACAGACAAGCAAACGCTGAGAGATTTTGTCACTACCAGGCCTGCCTTACAAGAGCTCCTGAAGGAAGCACTAAATATGGAAGGGAAAAACTGTACCTTCCACTGAAAAACACAGCAAATTGTAAAGACCATTGACACTATGAAGAAACAGAAGGGAATCAACTAATGGGCAAAATAACCAGCTAGCATCATAATGACAGGATAAAATTCACACATAACAATATTAATCTTAAATATAAATGGGCTAAATGCCCCAATTAAAGGACACAGACTGGCAAATTGGATAAAGAGTCAAGACCCATTGGTATGCTGTATTCAGGAGACCCAACTCACATGCAAAGACACACACAGGCTCAAAATAAAGGGATGGAGGAACATTTACCAAGCAAATGGAAAGCAAAAAGCAAGCTGGGGTTGCAATCCTGGCCTCCAATAAAACAGGCTTTAAATCAACAAAGATCAAAAAAGACAAAGAAGGCATTACCTAATGGTAAAGGGATCAATGCAACAAGAAGAGCTGACTATCTTAAATATATATGCACCCAATACAGGAGAACCCAGATTCATAAAGCAAGTTTTAGAGAACAACAAAGAGATTTAGACTCCCATACAATAATAGTGGGAGACTTTAACACCCCACTGTCAATATTAGACAGATCAACAAGACAGAAAAATCAACAAGGATATTCAGGACTTGAACTCAACTCTGGACCAAGCAGATCTAATAGACATCTACAGAACTCTCCACCCCAAATCAACAGAATATACATTATTCTCAGCACCACATCACACTTATTCTAAAATTGACCACATAATTGGAAGTAAAACACTCCTTAGCAAATGCAAAAGAACACAAATCATAACAAACAGTCTCTCAGACCACGGTGCAGTCAAATTAGAACTCAGGATTAAGAAACTCACTCAAAACCACACAACTACGTGGAAACTGAATAACCTGCTCCTGAATTACTACTGGGTAAATAACGAAATTAAAGCAGAAATAAATAAGTTATTTGAAACCAATGAGAACAAAGACACAACATACCAGAATCTCTGGGACACAGCTGAAGCAGTATTTAGAGGGAAATTTATAGCACTAAATGCCCACAGGAGAAAGCAGGAAAGACCTAAAATTGACACCCTAACATCACAGTTAAAAGAACTAGAGAAGCAAGAGCAAACAAATTCGAAAGCTAGCAGAAGAGAAGAAATAACTAAGATCAGAGCAGAGTTAAAGGAGACAGAGACACACAAAAAAAACCCTTCAAAAAATCAATGAATCCAAGAGCTGGTTTTTTGAAAAGATGAACAAAATAAATAGACCACTATCCAGACCAATAAAGAAGAAAAGAGAGAAGAATCAAATAGACACAATAAAAAATGATAAAGGGGAGATCACCACTGATCCCACAGAAATACAAACTACCATCAGAGAATACTATAAACACCTGTACGCAAATAAACTAGAAAATCTAGAAGAAATGGATAAATTCCTGAACACATACACCCTCCCAAGACTAAAGCAGGAAGAAGTTGACTCCCTGTAAAGGCCAATAACAAGTTCTGAAATTGAGTCAGTAATTAATAGCGTACCAACCAAAAAAGCCCAGGACCAGATGGATTCATAGCCGAATTCTACCAGAAGTACAAAGAGGAGCTGGTACTATTCCTTCTGAAACTATACCAAACAATAGAAAAAGAGGGACTCCTCCCTAACTCATTTCATGAGGCCAGCATCATCCTGATACCAAAACGCGGCAGACACAACAAAAAAAGAAAATTTCAGTCCAATATCCCTGATGAACATTGATGCAAAAATCCTCAGCAAAATACTGGCAAACCAAATCCAGCAGCACATCAAAAAGCTTATCCACCACGATCAAGTCTCATTCATCCCTGGGATGCAAGGCTGGTTCAACTTACAGAAATCAATAACATAATCCATCACATAAATGGAACCAATAACAAAAACCACATGATTATCCAATAGATACAGAAAAGGCCTTTGATAAAATTCAACACCCTTTCATGCTAAAAACTCTCAATAAACTAGGTATTGATGGAACATATCTCAAAATAATAAGAGCTATTTATGACAAACCCACAGCCAATATCAGACTGAATAGGCAAAAGCTGGAAGCATTTCCTTTGAAAACCAGCACAAGACAAGGATGCCCTTTCTCCCCACTCCTATTCAACATAGTATTGGAAGTTCTGGCCAGGACAACCAGGCAAGAGAAGGAAATAAAGGGTATTCAAATAGGAAGAGAGGAACTCAAATTGTCTCTGCAGATGACATGATTGTATATTTAGAAAACCCCACTGTCTCAGCCCAAAATCTCCTTAAGCTGATAAGCAACTTCAGTAAAGTCTCAGGGTAGAAAATCAACATGCAAAAATCACAAGCATTCCTATACACCAATAACAGACACAGAGCCAAATCATGAGTGAACTCCCATTCACAATTGCTACAAAGAGAGTAAAATACCTAGGAATACCACTTAGAAGGGATGTGAAGGACCTCTTCAAGGAGAACTAGAAACCACTGCTCGAGGAAATAAGAGAGGACACAAACAAATGGAAAAACATTCCATGCTCATGGATAGGAAGAATCAGTATTGTGAAAATGGCCATACTGCCCAAAGTAGTTTATAGATTCAATGCTATCCCCATCAAGCTACCATTGACTGTCTTCACAGAATTGGAAAATCTACATTATATTTCATATGGAACCAAAAATAGAGCCCATATAGCCATGACAATCCTAAGCAAAAAGAACAAAGCTGGAGGCATCACACTACCTGACTTCAAACTATACTACATGGAAAAACCACATGGCACTGGTATCAAAACCAATATTTAGACCAATGGAACAGAACAGAGACCTCAGAAATAATGCCACTTATCTACAACCATCTGATCTTTGACAAATCTGATAGAAATAAGCAATGGGGAAGGATTCGTATTTAATAAATGTTGTTGGGAAAACTAGCTAGCCATATGCAGAAAACTGAAACTGGACTCCTTCCTTACACCTTATACAAAAATTAACTCAAGATGGACTAAAGACTTAAATGCAAGACCTAAAACCCTGAAAACCCTAGAAGAAAACCTAGGCAATACCATTCAGGACATAGGCATAGGCAAAGACTTCATGACTAAATCACCAAAAGCAATGGCAACACAAGCCAAAATTGACAAATGGGAGCTAATTAAACTAAAGAGCTTCTGCACAGCAAAAGAAACTATCAACAGAATGAAAAGGCAACCTACAGAATGGGAGAAAATTTTTGCAATCTATACATCTGACAAAGGACTAATGTCCAGAATCTACAAGGAACTTCAACAAATTTACAAGAAAAAAACAACCCCAGCAAAAAGTGGGTAAAGGATATGAACAGAAATTTCTCAAAAGAAGACATTTATGTGGTCGAGAAACATGAAAAAAAGCTCATCATCACTGGTCATTAGAGAAATGCAAATCAAAACCACAATGAGATACCATCTCATGCCAGTGACAATGGCAATCAATAAAAAGTCAGGAAACAACAGATGCTGGAGAGGATGTGGAGAAATAGAAACACTTTTACACTGTTGGTGGGAGTGTAAATTAGTTCAACCATTGTGAAAGACAGTGTGGCGATTCCTCAAGGATCTAGAACCAGAAATACCATTTGACCCAGCAACCCCATTACAGGGTATATACCCAAAGGATTCTAAATCATTCTACTATAAAGATACTATACTATAAAGATACACTCTACTATAAAGACATAAACATACTACTACGTATATTTATTGCAGCACTATTCACAATAGCAAAGACTTGGAACCAACCCAAATGCCTTTCAATGATAGACTGGATAAAGAAAATGTGGCACATATCCACCATAGAATAGTATGCAGCCATAAAAGAGGACATGTTCGTGTCCTTTGCAGGGACATGGATGAAGCTGGAAACCATCACTCTCAGCAAACTAACACAGGAAAAGAAAACCAAACACTGCATGTTCTCACTTATAAGTGGGAGTTGAACAATGAGAACACATGGACACAGGAAGGGGAACATCACACACTGGGGCCTGTTGGGGGGTGGGGGACTAGGGGAGAGATAGCATTAGGAGAAATACCTAATGTAGATGACGTGTTGATGGGTGCAGCAAACCACCATGGCCTGTGTATACCTATGTAACAAGCCTGCACGTTTTGCACATGTATCCCAGAACTTAAAGTATATAAAAAAATCAAACAAAAAAAATTAAGATTGATGATTTGGGGGTTGAGACAGCAACCAAACACCTTTTTTCTTCCTGATTGTACCCTATATCACATTAGAAATTGTACAAAAAATAAATTCTTTCAATTAAAAAAAATCTCAGAGACTTAGTGTCAAAACGAAGCACACAACAAAATTTAGCAGTTCTTCATGGGAAAAAAGAAAAATGTGATTTTCAATAACGTCACACTGAACATGTAATAACATTCTTAGTCAGTGATAATTTTATTGAGAGCAGTTTAAGTAGAATGATGGTGCCAAAGTCAGACTGCAATATGATAAGAAATGAATGAGTCTAAAAATATTCAGGATCAAATAGAGACTACTCCTTCAAAACTCTCAATATTCAGATTGAATCAACACTTCTTCAAAAGTACGTGCTTCAAAAGTACATGCTGTTCTAAGTAGTAAAGAATTTTTTTTAAGGATGGGGTAAACCTGGACATTCACTTCATGTGTATTTCTTCCAAGTAGCTACTATGTGTTCTGCATGTTTGCTGTCAGGGTTCACTTAAGATCTAGAAGAGAGAGGAAACTGTTAGCTCAAATATCCAGAAAAAGAAAAACAACACCTTGTTTAGTATTTTGTTTGTTTTTGTTTTCATTAAAATGTATTATTTATGTTAATATGTAATGGCTTTACTATTGTTATTTATGTATTTATTTTGAGACAAGGTCTGGCTCTATCGCCGAGGCTGGAGTGCAGTGGTGCCATCTCAGCTCACTGCAACCTCCACCTCCCTACCTCAAGTGATCTGCCCACCTCAGCCTCCCAAGTAGCTGAGCAGCTGGGATTATATGCAGCTAAATTTTTTTGAATTTTTTTGTAGAGACAGGGTTTCACCATGCTGCCCAGGCTGGTCTCAAACTTGTGACATCAAGTGATCCATTCGCCTTAGGCTCTGAAAGCGCTGGGATTACAGGCGTGAGCCACTGAACCGGTTCTATTGTTATTTTTAAATGAATTCATTAACACATTTTTTTTAAATTTCTCAGTTTTAAGTTCTCCTATGGTAAATACCAACATATCTACGTACACAAAAGCTCTTTGGGGTGTTTAGTAATTTTTGAGAATGTGAAGGGATCAACACATTGGTAGCAGTGTTGATAAGCATAATCATATGATTTATCTCTAGTAAAGCTCAACAGAAATGAAGAAAATAAATTATTGGCTTGATTCAAGATAGAATATTGGTATGATGACTAGAATATTCAGTAATTGATTCATGTTCTAAAGATTTATTGAATGCTGACTGAGGGTCAGACACTGTAATAAGTCTAAAAATACAAAAGGAAGACAGTCTACCTAGAAAGTGTTCCAAGTACAGAGAGGGGAAAGAAAACAGAACTTAGCTCAATGGATATTTATTTGAGCACTTGGCAAAATCAGGGCATAAAAACGAATACTGAATACTAAAATGCTAACTGTTCTCATGGAATTTATGTTTCATAATGCAATCCAATGCACTATTTTTTTAACCAAAGTAAACTATGAATCAACATATTAAATTCTATTCTTAATGAATACAATTGTTCTTTTCTTTCTTATTTATTTATTTATTTATTTTTGAGACAGAGTCTTGCTTCGTCACCCAGGCTGGAGTGCAGTGATGCAATCTTGGCTCACTGCCATTTCCACTTCCCAGGTTCAAGTGATTCTCAGCCTCTCAAGTAGCTGAGACTACAGGCGCCTGCCACCACAACCAGCTAATTTTTGTATTTTTAGTAGAGACGGGGTTTCACCATGTTGGCCAAGCTGATCTCGAACTCCTGACTTCAGGTGATCCGTCCACCTTGGCCTTCCAAAGTGCTGGGATTACAGGTGTAAGCCATTACACCTGGCCTAGTACAATTATTCAATAGACTTCAAAGCAATTAGATAAGCAGAACAATTGCTTCACCGAGGCTTTGAGCAATACAAATCTGTTTTCTCTTTTAAAAAATATTTAAACATTCTTTGATATTCAGTCAATGTCCTGTTGTAATTAACATGTCCTATTATAACTAATAGCTCTTATCTTTTACAGTAACTTTCTGGTTGAGTTTCCGCTTCTCTATCCCATAATCTACCATGATTACCTAAAGCCATGCTCTAAAACTTTCAAGTCTAAATAATTGAAAAAATAGATGACTGATGCTTATGCTCAAATTTCAGTCTTTATTATGTGATTGATGCTTATTTTCAAATTAGGTAGCTCTCACTAATCAAAGAAATAGATGGAAGCCCCTTCTCTGTTCTCATCCTAAATCTGAAATTTATAGAACATGGATGTTTCCCTGTTCTGTGTCCACTTGGTTAGTCAAGAAAACTTTGGAACTGACATCTTTCTGTCGAGAAAAATCTTGATTCCCAGTTGGGGAAGTAGAGGATGAAGAGAAGAGAGACACATTGATATACATGTACTTCCCATGACATAGTAGGATCCTCTCACATTATCACATGTCTCATGCCCTACAGATATCTTAAAATATTGCCCTAATTTCTTAGATGGGGAAACATTTTTTGTCTGAAATATAATAAAATATTAAACAAATGTATGTGAAAGTGATAATGCTTAAATCGTAGAATACCAATACAAATCAATACGGAAATACTAAGAGCTTTTATAATGTGAGTGTTTTCTCAGAGAGAGTTCTGCTAAATCAGGTGTATGGCCCTCATTAAGCTATTTTTTTCATTCTCCTGTCTTCTCGCAAATTTCCTAAATAGAATAGGTTATTCATTACAGTGGATTGAATAATTTCCTCCCAAAATGTACATCAACCTGGAGCCTTAGAATGTGGCCTTATTTGAAATAAGGATTTTTGCAGATGTAATTAAGGTAAGCATCTCAAGATGAAATTATCCTGAGTTAGGATGGGCCCTAAATCCAATGATTTGGATGGATTTAGGATGGGCCCTAAATCAAATGACAAATGTCTGTCTTCATAACAGAAAATAAGAAGACACACAGAGACAACTGGGAGAAAGCCATGTGAAGATGGAGACAGAGAACAAAGGTCTATTGCCACAAGCCAGCGAAGACCAAGAACCACCAGAATATGGAAGAGACATGGAAGGATCCTCCCCCAGAGACTTCGAAGGGATTGTGGCCCTGCTGACACCTTGACTTCAGACTTCTTTTCAGTTTTACAGAACATCTCATCAATTAGAAAGCTTTGATTAATAAAAACTAAAGTAAAACAAAACTAAAAACTAAAAACAATAATCAGTAACCACTGGTGGCTTATTTGTCCTATTTATATTCTCTACAATTTGCAATTACAAGCACCCATTGCTAATTGGAGTTCTTCAGACCCTGCTTTTTGCAACTATTTAAGCGGTTCCTCATGACTCTCTTGGGATACCTGCCCCTGACCTGGGAAAACACAGCTATTGGGAAACATTTTCAGTCTGGTCTGAAGAGCTCTGGTCATACACAAGCTTCTTCCAGGTGGTGCATGGAGGTGGTCTCTGGTTGTATTAATGCTTATAACGTGAAATTGCTGTATGTTTTTGTTCCTGGTGTGAGTTAATAAATACATTATCCAGTCTTCAAAAAAAAAAAAAAAAAAAAAAAAATGTGAGAAAACAAACTACTGTCATTTTAAGCCACCCAATTGTGGTAGTTTCTTATGGCAGTCATTGTAAACTAATACACTCATTAAGTTGGTTCCTTTTGAAAACTGAGGGAAAAAATGTTTTTCTTCTAGGTTTTGCTTTCCTATGCATAAATATCAAAAACTAATTCATATAACACTATAAAACATAATTTGGACAGATTGAAGAATTTATAATATTGAACCCTCGAAACAGGTTCAAATTTTAGCTATTGTAAACATAGAAAAAGTAATATACAATACTAATTGGCTCTTTTTACAGAATTTTCAAATATCTGCAGCCATGTATTTCAATAAAAACATTATTAAATTATTTAGATGAAATCTAGAAGTATATAATCCCATTTGTTCATTTACAACTGAATTTTGATTTAATGTCCCTTCTGTGATCTACTGCATCTGCTCTTCCCGTTAACAATAACAACAAATTTCCATAATGTGTTGGAGAATCCAAGTAAAGGAAAATAGTGGTATGATGCTACTTTTTATCTTCTTACTTTAAAGATCTTATATTTTTGAGACATACACCTCTTTGAAGAGCCGATGAAAGCTTTTTCCAGTCCCAAAAAATCTACATACAAATTTTTTACATAGAAAAATTTACGTATTCTGTTACAGAAATCACAAGCTCCTTGAAATCTATCTACAGCTTCTCTAATAGTCCCCAAACTCCCAGGTTAAAAACATCTATATTCAGGCAACTGTAGAGAGTTGATAGATGTTGCATGCATTTTGGTGTCATGTATAGTATTCAGATAAACTGCTATTGTTTTTTCTTTAGACTTTGAAATTCTTTACTCAAAACAAGATTTCCAATGATATTAACAATGGTGCTTACTTTGGCAGCACATATACCATAAAGGGAATATTAATAATATATTCTAAGTGTCACTGAAAAAATTTCTTTACACTATGAAGTTTTAAAATATTATATTCATGGGTGTTAATTTATTATCCCTTTGGGAAACATTTTTCTAAAGGAGATTTTATAGCGGAAGCATGGGAGAATGGGATTCAATACAGAGAAATCTGATTCACAACAAACTGTCATGAAAAGAGGACCTCCAAAATTTTAGGTATATCTACTGGGGGAAAATGTTCCCAAAGAACTTGAATAAATACCTCATCTGTCATTAGGGTTGCAATTGATCTGCCAATCTCATGGTACTGTTGACTCTTTCCCAGGGGTCCCAGAAGAATGAACAAAAATCTGTAATTAAGAAGAAAAAAAATGTTTTAAGGTAGAAATATAAAAATAATTTTAGTAATACAGAATCACTCATCTCAAAGGAATTACTGAAAATGGAGATTGTGATGGCAAATACTTCCATAGTTTTTCATAGTTCATTATTATTTTGAAAAATTTTACCATGATTGACCCTTAGGCTTAAGATTCTCAAGCAATGGGAATGCATGGTTTTCCGTGTTTTTTTTTTTTTTTTTTTTTTTTTAATCACAGTGTTTCTCCGTTTAGTTATCTGTACAGCATGTGCAGTTGTTATTGGGAATTTTAAGGATTCTATGATCCTTAGAGAAGCAAAGTGGGAAAAGTAAAATCTGATTAGACCTTTCTAAATTGGAAGGAAGAAAACTCACTTGTATGCAAAATGGCCAACAGTTCAACAGGGGCAAAGGTAACACAGTAGCAAAACAGAGAAAATATAGAGTCAAAAAACAGTAGGTGTATGTGCAATTTTCATTATAAAAAATTGTCAGGAATCAAAGATCAGCCAGGTAGAAGAAAATGGGGGGTTAATGATCTATTATTTATAATGCTGAGGAATAAAAATAGCATCTACACTATAATATTCCATCTATATTAGGTCGAACATTTGGCAAATTCATCATCACAAGTGGTGCTTTTAAAGAAATCAATAGATACTCTAACTTTAGCAGACTGGTAATTGCCCTGTCTCTGAGAAGGTCAATCCTTCTGGGAAATTGTGAAAATTAAAGAATGCCCTATATTCTGTCATATCATTCTATGGTGTTAATTTGTTAAATTGTTTATGCTATTAAGTATGAAGACTAATGGCTTCACAAGGTGTACTAAAATAGTTACTATAATTCTACTCCTCATTTAGTTGTAATCTTTAGAGATTGTCCATGTTTTTACATGAGGCAAATATTACACAATTGCAGAGGATGTGACAATATTTTTTGTGTGTGTCAGCGACAACTGAACCCAAGCCAATTTCTACTATGTAGAAATGTCCAGTATACATTAAAAACAGGAATGGCTTAATTTGGTGGCAGGTGCTTTATCAACTATAATAGCTTTTTAAGAAACTTCCTAACCTATGTACATCTTGCTATTTTTTCAGGTTTCCATTCCATGAGCTATTTTTAAAGATCTAAAACATTATTTTCTGACATTTCTACTATGTGTTGCCATTGTATTAATAGGATGCCCTTTTGTCTTCCCAAAAAAAGGATAATAAGAAACCCTGAATGGCTTTCTTTATTCTGTTTGTCCAACTAATCTTCTTCCATTTTTCACCTTTCCTAACTAAATAGTCTTGTCTTTAAATCTCTTCTCATACAGTTGCTCTACAGTGGCCCTAATTTTTTTCTCCATTGTTCTCTACACATATTTTGCTATCTCAGTATGAAATAAGGTCACTTAAACCTGACAGTTTTCACAGTAAGGGTATATAACCCCATCACGGCTTTTTTCTACTCATGGGAATTTTTCTTTTCCTTCTTTTGAAATACAAGAACTATCATCGTCATAAATAGCCATCATTTGCTCATAGTTCACCAGACACCTTCCTAAGTGGTGGAACACAAATGCACTGCTTGGAGAACTGAAAAGAAATTTTAAACTGCTATAATATTAACTCTACAATTAGCAAGTTTAACATCTTAGATATGAATCTCAGACTCCCAGAAACCTTGAATAGGTTACAGGTTGTCCATAGAAAACATATAGCCTGAATCACACAGTCAGATGCCACTTTAATGTGCTCAGTTCATCCTTTCCCTTTGTACATAAAAGTTGATGTGTATCAGAAATCTCAGTAACCCTCAAACAGGATAAACACAGACTTCTTTCTATAATCTGAACAGTAACTAGATTCCTCCCCCAAACCATGGTCAGACATAGGTACTTAACCACTGAATCCCGTTCTAGTCAGCTGAGCTCTTACAAAATGAGGCCTCTCCTGTCTGTGCTGTTCCATAGTTGTAGAATATTTTATCCATAATCAAAGCATGGAGTTATGTAACCTGCTATATTTTGAGTTAAGGCCAAAGATTCAGAGAGGACATATATTCTACAGTTGATACAGTACCTGAACTTTTCATCAAGTAACTTGGCTAAGGTATTCAATGTTTGGAAGAGGAGGCGCACGAACAGCTTTTGAGATAGCTGTAGCATCAAACAAAGGGCACCAGCCATATGGGAACGGGGCCCTAAATAGACATGTTTTGATGTGGGAATAGGACTAGAGTAAAAGCCTATCTGCATTTTGGAATCACACTGGTGGTAGAAGTATGGAAGAAAACAAGGTTCCTGGGTATATTGCTTGGAAATTAATGTGCTAAAGTCAATATTCTGTGTTTCCTTTCTTTTTTTTCTTTTCTTTTTTTTTACAGTTTTAGTAATGGATAGCCTTATTCTAAAAAATGAGAAACAGCATAATTCAGTTTGTATTATCCCTAAGTTGTTATTGTTAAATGAGAAACAAGTTTCGATCATCAAATTAAATTTGTCCTTTTAACTCAGATCCAACCACACTGCGATAATACTTCTACCAGTGTTTCTACAGACCCTGTGTGTCGGAAGCCCACTGTGCCTAAGATTGAAACACATATTTGACGCTATCCTAACAATGGCACTTACGTGCATTTTGAAGGCCTTCTTATTCAAGTGTAAGCAAACCTTAGTAACTTTGCTGTTTTTGAGTTTGACCACACTCATGCACAGGATCCTTTCTTTCTTTAGCAGACAATTTAATGCAATCTTTGAGAAAAAAGCTAACATGTTACCACTTCTTTTACCAAAAATGTAAAAAAAAAAAAAAAAAAAAGAAGTCATATGGCTTCAGGGTACCTTGAGATGAGGAATATGCCTAAAATGAAGCAGAAGTTTGAGAGAAGGGAGGAAAGAATAGAATAATTTTTAAAGCACTTTTCCCCTCCTCCACAAACAAAAATTAATAGTAGTTTTGTGGATTTCACATTAGTTTCTAGTCAAAACTCTAACAGAAAATTACATTGAATCATCATTTTCTTTCCACAAAAAGATGGTTTAAGAAAAATACAAAAGACGCTTTTATACTTTTTACCTGGTTGGGATTGGGACTTCAGCCAGTCCTTGAAGCAATACAGCTGGAGACAACCTGACAAACGCAACTACAGTTCGATCCAAGAACTCCAGTTCTCCCACTAAGATGTTCGATGCTTCGGCACCTGGAGGAATCTTTTTCATAAAATGCAGATCAACCTGCAAGCATCACCAGGTAAATACGATAAATCAAAATTGGAAAAATCTGGTAAATCATATTCTTGCACAGTGCTTCACATATAGTAATCCATGAATAAATATAGTTTAAATAAATACACACGGTTAAACATCTCATTTGCCCTTTTTCTATAATAACCTTTTTTCTTTACTTGTGGATTATTTTAACTTGTCATCAATAAGCTGAGTACTCTGGTTCTTCTATTTATTATTTTTAAAAGAAGTTTCTCCAGCCTCAACAATCTTGAAATTTTAGACAGGGAAAAGTATGTGAGTTCAGTTAAATAACTATTCTTTAACCATAATTTAATTAGCATTTGCCAACAGATTTAATATTTTATACTACATTACCTAATTTTTGTACATAATACATTTTAATTAATACTCAAATATGCTTATGTCAAAAGAAATATAATCATGTTTCTCTTTACAGTATAAATTATGACTTTAACCATCTCCTCTTTTCTGGTTGTTCTATATTCTTCACATTATATACTTGGCCTGGTAATTCTTCAATATTGGTTTTTCATCTGAGAATTTAGATATGACACAGTAGAAAAAATAAGAATAAAATATTAACTTTTGGAGTTACTGAAGAGCTATAGTTGAATTTCTGACATGAGATGTTTGTGATTGAAATGAATGTACACAAAGCAAAAGTGATCATTAACAAGAAGAAATGCTAAGAATAAAGGATGAAGTCTAAAAAATGAATGCAAAATATCCTTAACAATAAATATCAATTTTTATGCATAGGGCCTCAGTGAAAGACAAGCAGTGACTTTAATGTAAATTGTACAAGATCTAAGTCTTGTTTCTAATTCACTTGAGTAGCTTTTTATGAAACTCTGTTTTTAGGGGAATAAGAATTTATCTGCTCTAGTAATTGATCTCATGCTCTGATGTTAATGAAATGAGGGCCAAAGATCAAAGTGAGAATAGCCGAGAGAGGAATGAGCTCTGGCAAATATGAGTGAGGCTGAGAAGATTTTTTTTAGCCTAGATAGTTCTTTTGCAGGTTTAATGATTTGAGAATATTTTTCTCAAAAATTTTAAATGAAAAAATCCATAGTAATACTTTAGTGACTACATTAAACATGTTGCTTTCTGAAATCAAGATGATAGTACAGCTATTTGAAAGTTTTGTAACTAATTAATCTTTCCAAAAATAGGGATACCACAAAATATATAACCTAGTATACGAAGCATATATTCTTTCACAAGGATTAAATATAAAAATATCCTACAGTACTCCATCAAAAATATTAAACGGAATCATTATTTTATTTTAAAGGAAAGGAAGAATGATTTAACAAAGCAAAACTGCCTATAAAAATATGTAACAAATATTATACATCCAAAGTTTTTAAGCTACAAATGTACTCCCAATTATAAATTTGTAAATTCATAATTCATGTACACTGGATTATATAGCAAATATTTTGCTTTTGTGGAATCTGATCTTTTAGTTTATAGATAGCAAAAGTATTTATTTACTATAATAAGTAAGGTTAAATTTCATGGGGTTTATTGTGGTATTTTTGTACGTATTTATCTAGCTAGGAGAAATGTACACATTTAAGATGCTTTAAATTAGTAATGCTTTACATTTTCATTGTAATGCAAAAATTCCCAAAGAGGGAATAGAAGATTTCCCATATACTATTAGCTCTGTGAGGAAAACATAATAAATTTCATAATCCTTTCTGTTACTAAAAGAATAAACAGTTAAGTTTTCTCTCTCAATGGAAAGAACAATGATACAATATAAATATACTGAAACAAAATTTAAAATGAGAAAACGTCTTTTTAAAAAATCTATAATTGATAATATGAATTATATTGATAATACCCGAAATTTAAATTCCACCTTGAAAACTCTATAAATCATTTATTGCTTGACAAATGCCACTGTCTTAACTACTGAAGTCTGTGCCTCAGGCAGGTAGTGATTATAGAAATAACTGTTTAAAGATGAAATTTAATTAAATTCAAGAAGTACATAGTATGTTAAAATAGTTAAATTTTGTAAAAGAAAATATATGGTCATTACACATGATCTTTAAATTTATAAAATACCTAATATATCATCAATACCTGTTATTTAGAAAAAACATTAAAATATACAGAATTTAATTTCAGGATAAGCAAATTCATCTTGTGACTTCAAATGGAATAAGTTATAGTTCTATAGCACGTATCTGGGGTAGCCATTGTATTATACTCATTACATTACATTATTCTTGGAGTAATCATATACTTTGGGAAGTAATCGATTATATATTATCTAATTATACTATTCTATATTATGTATAGTTATATATTATTCATGGGGCAACCCTATATTTTGTGTTTGTGTACTGTATACTTCATGAAGAAACTTATTTGACAAACCAATTATCTTTTTTTGTTTGGTTAAGTTTTTGAGACAGGGTCTCATTGTGTCATCCAGAGTGGAGTGCAGTGGTGCAATCCCAGCTCACTGCAGCCTTGAACTTCCTGGCTCAAGCCATCCTGATCCTTCCAGTTCAGCCTTCTGAGTAGCTGGGACTACAAGTGCGCCACCATGCCTAGCTGATTTTTTCTAGATTTTGTAGAGATGAGGTCTTACCATGTTGCCTAGGTTGATCTCAAACTCCTAAGCTCAAGTAATCCTCCTGCCTTGGCCTCCCAAAATGCTGGGATTACAGGTGTCAGCC
Organism: Pongo abelii; assembly: GCF_028885655.2. Lineage (NCBI taxonomy): Eukaryota > Metazoa > Chordata > Mammalia > Primates > Hominidae > Pongo > Pongo abelii. The sequence goes on along the minus strand of NC_071996.2, from coordinate 64,363,096 downwards.
ACCATGCCCTTGGCCCCCTAAGCAACTTTTAATATAACAAAATATTATGTTTAAAGACCTGACTGTAACCTCTTATAAAATTATAAATATGTAAAGCAGCTCTAGAGGATCCAGGTTGAACTACATCCCTAAGAAAACTGTCAAGTGAACACAAACACTTGGAATGGACAAGAAGAAAATCCTGGAAGTTTCTGGTCCTTTGAATAGGATCTTGAAGAAATCGAGCTATACTCTTCCGGGTCTGTATTTACACTCATGCTTCTGGGCTGTCCAGACCTCACCTTTATGCTAGTAGTGGAGAGATTTCTTTCTGGGCCTTTGATACTTCAGCTGTGGATGAGAAACAGTTACATTTCTAGGGAACAAGGCATGAGATTAGATAGAAGACCAAGGTGAAATTGGAAGTGTCTGGGCAAACTACATGCTAAGAGTTAAAGGAAAAACAGATGGAAATTTAAGGAGAAAGTTTAAGCCTTCAGCCCATTATAGAAAGTACAAGAAACATCATAGGGATTCTCTGGGAAGAAATGGTGTCTTGACACTAACTCACCAGTGATCTTGAGCAGCTCTCTTAGTCACTCTATAATTCAGCTTTCTTGCTGACTAAATGAGGAGATGTCTAAGGTTTCCTACAGTTCTAGGATTAAATAATACAACTCTTTCTAATATGTTTCATACACTAAAGCTAGATGCAGATGGAAGTTCTTTCTATGTAGAAAATTATGTGAAGCCATCTCTGGGTCATTTGAAGTAAAAGAAAACACCACCAACATAAAATACCTACATTCTACTGTCAGCTTGAAAAACAAAAACAAATATTGCTTTGACACATCTGCTTTTTAAAAGTATTATGGGAATCTAAAACCTGATAATTCCAGTTATTTTCCAAATCATTCCTTAAGTAAGTAAGTTTGATAGGTCTATCCACTGGAAGGGTTACAAATATGTAGGTTGAATGTAGATGGAATAAATATGATCAAATCACATAAGATGAATAAAGACCTTTTTTTTCTTAACACCTCAAAATGTTTGGAATCTGCATATTAAGATTCCGGGGTTTTGGAATCTGTATATTAAGACTTAAAATATTAAAACAGAAAACTAACCTGGAGACCAGGTGAATTTTGATAAATTCACTACTAAACTAAAATCATAAGGCTAAAAAAAATCAACTCATGCACCTGCAAAATCTGGCACTAAAATTTGTTTCCATAGTGATAGATCACAATTTCTCTTTTCAAACTCTACTTTTCCGCCCTGTCAGACTTTAAAGTAAAAAATCTTACTCAGTGTTTTTTAAATTCCAAAACTGGGCTTACATTATTTTGAATCTTGAAGGATTCATTCAACAAATACATACCAAATACTATTCAAGGCACTAAAGACCCAGTGGAGACCAAAGCATTCAATTATGGTCTGTTGTTTTATTTCTGACACTATTATTTCTACTACTACTAATAACCACACTAATAAGTGTAACCACCTTTTATTAAATACCTGCTACAAGTCAAGCACTGTCCCAGCATCTCTCTATATATTATCTCATTAAATCTTCACAACGAAATTGTAAATAGTTTTCTTACTTTGCAAATGAGAAGGCTGAACTTCAGAGAACTTCTCCAAGATCAGCTAGTTTATAATGCCAGAGTTGGGATTCAAGATCTCATGCTGTTTCTCAAAAGCCACATTCTTTCCGGTGTGCCATGCTATGAACAAGAGACTGAGGAATAAAGGCAGCTGACACTAAGTAGAGGGCTCTAGAAATTTAACTTGCCTATTAAAAGATGAAATGGGCCAGTGATCACAAATGTGATAAGAAAAGGATTAAAAGAAAGGAAATCGAATTTTGACTCTTCCATAGTTTTAACAGTTTGCGGGGGGACCAGAAGATGAGACTACTGCCTACAATTGGCAATCTTCATTTTCTTTCATATGTGATGAAGTATTCTTGAAGGCTGCAAAGGCAGGTCACACTACCAAAAGCAACATGATATGGAGATATACAATCAGTGTATAAAGGTTATATTATTTTTAAAAAGTTAAATCACAATTTATTTGAAAGGAGGAGCTATGTGGTTTATAATGATTGTTTCTGAGGATGTTAAATATGCCTTCTTTATGCTGTTAATGCATTTATACATAAATATGCAGTTTGTTACATTATTGCTTTTAAGATCATTTCAAATTAAGAATATCAGAAATTAAATGTATGGCAGTTTGTGACAACTTTTTCCAACTTGCAGATGAATGAAGATGCAATGCTTTAAAAAGATAGTTCTTAGAGTGGCAGATGGAATACATTTGAACTGGCTTAATGTTTGAATCACATGCCTCCATACAGTGAAATGAGCTTTGAACCACTGTAGAAATGAGCCCGAGTATGCCCTCACCTCTCTCTCTTGCTGGTGTGGAGGTCCTTTTTCATGCCTTTGTTTCATCCCACATGGACTAGTATGCCCCTTTTGTTGGCCTCCCAGTCCCTGCACGCATAATTAACAGACTTAAGCTGGTACACCATGCTCCCACGGGGACTTCGCCAGGCACCAGAGGGAGAGCATGCACATAACTAGATCTAGATTATTTAGGCATTGTCAGAGGGATTCTGAAACAGGTCCAAGGAGCTGATCACTATTAATCTTTTCAGAACCTTGATTCAGGCTACTTCCTCTACTGCTTCCATCCATTCCCACCTCCTCCCACTACTACAATTATTGCCAGTGCTAACGGCTTTATTAAAATATTACTCTGAGTTACTTCTATTTCAGCCACTCAGATAAAGAGAATTGTTAACCTGCCGTATTTTCACCAAGTACTGAAACTCCTTCTCTTTCGCATTGTCTTTTTTTTTTTTTTTGAGATGGGGGTCTCACTCTGTCACCCAGGCTGGAGTGCAGTGACGTGACCTCAGTTCACTGCAACCTCTGCCTCCTGGGCTCAAGCAATCCTCCCACCTCAGCCTCTCAAGTGGCTGGAACCACAGGCACGCGCCACCGCACCCGGCCGGAAACTCCTCTTTTCTACTCAATTGTTACTTTGCCATAGCTCGCAATGGCATATATACAATGTCAGGAATTTGCTAATCAAAATCACATTATTGTCACTGACTAATTTTCTAAGAATACATTCAAGTTAATGATTTCACTTCAGTTGTCTCCAATTAGATGTATCCCTCAACACAGTCAGTTCTTAATATGTTTTTATTTAAACTCTGCTCAGTTTTACTATGTCCTTCTAGGATTTCCTTACAGTAATGACTTTTCCTTAATTACATTAACAATTCAGTTTTATGTTATGATTTGCTTTCCCACAAATAGAGGAAAAGTGATTTTGAACACAAACTAGCCAAAGTTTTTAAACAATAGATTAAACTTGGCCAGGCAGGGTGGCTCACGCCTGTAATCCCAGCACTTTGAGAGGCTGAGGCGGACGGATCACCTGAGGTCAGGAGTTCGAGACCAGCCTGTCCAAGATGGTGAAACCCCGTCTCTACTAAAAATACAAAAATTAATCAGACACAGTGGCGCACGCCTGTAATCCCAGCTACTTGGGAAGCTGAGGCATGAGAATTGCTTGAACCCAGGAGGCGGAGGTTGCAGTGAGCCAAGATTGTGCCACTGCACTCCAGCCTGGGTGACAGAGCAAGACTCTGCCTCAAACAAACAAAGAACAACAAACACAAACAAACAAAAATAAATTAAACTTTGGTTAAATTCCCTGTGAAGCCCAGTTATTCTTTTTATTGGAAGAGATAACATTATACCAAGTGGCTGAAACATGAATACTATGCATAAAACTCACAGGTTCATTTTTTTTTTTTGACTAGGCAAAATGTTATATGTGGACTTAATGCTAACATTATCTGTAACAATATCAAGCTTTGACAAGAAACAAAAAAGTGCATGCAAAATATTGTGTCAACACCTCTTAAAATGGGTAGTAATTTCTAGTAGTAATTTAGCAACTTACTTAGATGAGAGGGAGAAAAGCTCACCTTGCTAAAGTCAACAGTGCTGTTTTCTCTGCTAACATCATTTTTATTTTCAACACAGGCTGGAGCAGACTGAGGAGAAACAGCCTGACCTGCTAAAAGAGATTGTTGTGACAGAATACAAACAATTACTTACATAGTTGTAGACATACTGAGTGAAACAGGCACTTCAATTAAACTAGACTAACAGGTTTCTTAATGAATTTATGATGTAAGCATGAAGGGTCAATATAAATAAATCTATATTAATACAAACATTCTTATTATCAGTTACAGGTAGAAATGGGAGAATTCAGTAAAAAATAAAGCAATTTTCAGATAAAAATTCTAAAAGGTTATTTTCAATAAGGATTATCTACAAAATATGTAAATGTTACCAGGATTTTGAAGCATCATTGATTTCTAGATTCCAACCAAAACTAATGGTATATACAAAAAGACAAGATAGACATCTGTTAAGATGTAAGCTCAGCCTGAAGAATTTAAAATTAAAGCATTAAAAAGGATAGATATTTATCTGAAAATTACACAGTATATTTTTAGGTTCTATTGCATCTAAAAAGCCAAACCAATGCAAAAAATTTCTTTGGCCATAACTCTTACAGTTTTCTATATAAGGCGGTTCAGTTAGAAATATCTTTATTTCACACAGTATGAACACTATGGATATGATTTTATGCTTCTGACTATTCTATTATATAAGCATACTGATACTAGTTTGTGATGTGAGAAAAGATAAAAACTTGAATTGTATTAGTTTTGAATTAACACTGAACTAAAACATAATTATCTTGTAGTTCTTTTCCCTATTATAGGGAAGATGATGAGAGTTAAGTGGATAGTAGCGCTGGGAGTGTGGCAATGGCTAGAAAAGGTTAAATTCCATCATTCACTAAATATGAAACATTGTTTGCAGTAAGTCATATGAAATTTGTTCATAGTTAGCAATGGAATGAAAATTAAACACCTCCCCATCTTTATTTTTTTTCTGTGAAATGAATAATGACAACTCAACTTTGAAGCCTTGCCCATATTTATGATAATAACTCAATGACTCAAAATACTGCTTTTATTCACATCAGTTGTAGATGTTAGAAATACTCTCTCTGTCTGGCTCTTCTCCCTACATACCTAAATCCCAATTTTATTCTAAATTCACCTTTAGTGTCATCTCTAATCACTTCAGTCTCTGACTGAAATTCTCTAAACTCCCAGTGTAAATGCAAAAAATCCCCACAAAAACCCTTTCCCTTAAATTCTCTCCTGAAAGCCCACTTATTCTTTGTTACCTAGAAATTACCAACTGTGGTTAAAAATACTAATTATTTACTTTCAAATATTACTATAAGTTTGCTTTTTGGACTAGTAAGCCTCTCAAGCAGGGGTCATTTATTAATAGGAATAATTTTATGGTTTAAAGTTGTTATAATGCCAGAAAGTAATAGGCTTAATATTCTTCTAGAACTTAAGGATTTCACTACTTTCATTAAAAAATGTAAAAGAATATATTTGGAGAAGATGAAAATAAAATGACTTTTTAAAATAAGTTCACCTCAAACCATGTTCATAAATTCTGAGTATAGCATATTCTAGGGAAATATATAAACTTCAGATAAATATCATACAAGCTACATAATTATTCTCATTCTCCCATTTCTAACCACAATGTGCAGCTATGACTGTGAACTGTTCATTAGCAGCCATTCAATTTACCATTCTCAAAATAATAACTGTAGTTTTAAAAAAATCTTTTACATAATACATTTGTGCTACCAACAGATGTCTTCAATCACCAGTTTCACATCGTTTCTCCATATTTTAATGAGTTAGAACATTAGATATATTTAAAACTAAATTTATTGAATGTTCTGTAAAATTGAGTGGTGAAATTCAAGTCATGCATAAATTAAATAAACATATATCTGCTTTCTTATAATAATTCATTTCGTGTGGTATAAATCTACGTGGAAGAACAATTATTCGGTTCTATCACCAAACACATACAAAACAAAAGTCAACCCAGTGCAAAGTCATTAACTTTGAAGAGATTAAATTTTGAATTGGATGGAAAATATGCGGAACTTAAAATTTGAAAAAATTGAATACCTTAGGTTTTCATTTGTATACTTTAAGCAGAGCATTTCATAAATTACCTTCAGCTCAGGTAGTATGATTAAAATATTAACACTTGTATTTCTCATTGTAAATAATTATAGTAATTAATAATTAATATTTTATGTAATATTATAGTAAGTAATATATTTTGAGACTTATCGTTGTATGCTATTCTTGTTCTAAAACAAGAACAATTTTATAAAATATTACTTTATAAGGCTGATAATGAAGAAGGGATTTAGAAACTATTTTTTATAAATATTTTAAGTGATGTTGATAATGACCTAGTTGAGAGTTTAACTAGCAGCAGACACATCAGATGACAGTAAACTTCTTGCTAGTCCTAGATTCTAGATATGTCTATAGGATGTATGCTAATATAAAAAGCCATAAAAACTACTAGCCTATGACATAGACATAAAGACCACAAATTGTATATCTTTTATATTTCAGAGCAGTAGTTAAATGATAGGAGTTAATATTCATAGTTAAATATATTTAATCACATCAAAAGTCCTGCGAAGTTTAAATAGCACTTCAAATCTTGTTATTTCTTGTCTATTATTCCTAAAAATGTAAGTTAATTTGTTAAAGTTGAAACAATGTACATTAAATGTGTATATCCTCAAGGCAGTTTTCACAACTTGGTAGTATACAGAACAATGTATAGAGACTATTTAAAAATTAAGCTAACGAGTTTGATTTGGGTTATTTCGAAAAAAATAGAAGTCTTTTAAAAAGCTTAACATTTTATTTGCTGTATATATAAAAATAATATTCAAGCATGAATTATAGTATATAGAACTAATTGAAACCTCATAAATTAAAAATGATTTTATAGTTCTATTATCAATTGTAATCATTGTTTAAATATATTTTTCTTCATGCCAATTATTTAGTTTATGCCAATTATTACCATCTTTCAAAAGCAGATGATGGATTAAATTTCAAAATTAATTTCATTAACTGAAATACTATTGCATAAGAAGAATCAATAAATTCAGATTTTGGAAGGGCATCTCTTATTTTCTTGCTGATGTCTAAGGCAATAGTGGTTCACAGAATGACAATTTTCAGGTACAGAATTTTACCTTCAGCCAGAAGTAAATATTTTCCTAATAGAATAACAAAGAATTTGCTAGGATATTTTTCCCTCATGGAAAAAAATTAGTATAAGTTTAGGATTTAGCACTCATATATGTGTGTGGAAGCTTTATGAATGCTAATTGTATACTGTAATTTTTTTTAAAGTGCTATACCACAGTACTTACAAACAAATGCTTTTTACCTGTTTCTTTATATTACCTTTGTCCACTGATCACTACCCATATTATTTCCTATAAATGAATGTCATTGCAATGTTTAATTATTTCTGTTTTTATAATACCTAGATAATTTTGAGGCATGAGGATGACTATGAAAAAAAGACATTGAGTAATCTTATTATGTTCATAGTAAGTTATTAAAAAACTGATGAAAAGTAGATATCACTAAGGTTAACTGGTATCTGTGACTATTTAAATGTAAATGGAAACATTTAAGAAACCTAGTATCTCCTCTGCTATTTACTAAATACATTTTTATGACCTGTTAAGCTCAAGAGTTCTTAACCTTAAATCAAAATTTCTAATATTTGTTTGACATCTTACCAATTAAGATATATAGTATATAGTATTCATATTAGCACGTTTGAATTACTTTTCTTTGAGTTACGAATTCATTTTTTTTCCTCTGAGTCTTCATGTAGGGATCATATGTGTCAGATAAAAAGTTATTATAGACCATGAATTTTTCTAGGGCAAATTATAATAGATATGGGGCTAGCATAGGAGAAAACTGAGAGTATTGTGAGTAAATACAAACTAGAAAAACGAAGGTGTTTTTCTGCTTGTTACACCATAAATTTTTCACTAAGTGTATTGTGAGACTGGCAAAGTAATTTTCTTTATCATAAAGTTGTGGGGAAGGAACATGAGGTTACATCAAAAGTACTATTTCATGACTTTAAGTAATAGCAGTATTATTAAAGCACTTCATTATTGGAAAAAAAGGTATATTCTCAGAAACCCTGTTGAGTATTATATTAACTCATTTGTCTTTAGCTATAGTTCTCTTCTTCTTTAAGTATGCACATATGTATTATAAAACAGCAGCTTAGCAACCTTTAAATTTATAGTTGGCCAAATTCATATCAATAGAATATATTGCATAAATGTATCATTATTTTCTACTGCTTAATCCAATGTAAATCATGTGCACTAGAAGGAAACTGGGATGAAGACATGGAGGTACATTACTATTAACCTAGAGACCAAGCTGGTTTACACTACCTCAGAAACCTTCAACGCATTTAGAGTACCCAAAGGGTAGGAGATGAGGGAGGTACAGAGATGAGATGAGCCTGTTAGAGACAGACACAAGACAGAGCAAAATAAAGAAATATAAAGATGAATGACAAAGTTACATACATGTGTAACAATACATTTATTCATGGGAATAGAAAACATGAAGAAAGAAGGGATAAATATTTAGAAAATGCTGATTAGGTGAGCTACACTTCAAAAACATGAGAAGTATGCAAACAATTAAACTTGGAGAAAAATTAGTATGCCTGAAAATAATTAATGCAATATAAGAAATAACAAATTCAAACACATCATACTAGAATTATGTTCGCTCTTAAAATCTAGTCTTGACATTCCAAAACTGTAATGACAATATAGCCTCTGGGCAGGCCTATCAGTTGTGTCAACAATGTCATCTTGATTTTCTTGGAAGGGTGGAAAATATCATATTTATTAAACAATGTTTAATTATTTAATATACACAAATCTTTTAATAAGTTTTCTCTCAAGCAATCTTAAGAATTATTATTCTAGCTTTATTTTTTCTTCAAAGGTGGAACATTGTGAGGAATAAATTTTAAACCCTGGATATCTTATTTATGAGACCATTGTATTAAAAAAGCAAGAAAGCATATATATCTAAATGCGTAAAGACAGCATGCATCTGAAAATTAAAAGTACAGCATTTGTTAAAGAAGTAACTATAATGTAATAGATCTGATTTCCAAAACCATAAATAAATATTATGCACAATACATATGTGTACATTGCTTTAAGGGCTGAAATCTACCCAGGCCTAACGAGTGAACTTTATGTCCCATGCTCCCAAATCTAACTGCTTTTCAGTAACCTATGGCGTTGAACAGTAGATAGAGACTTTCTGCACTGTAACTCCTTTTGAGATCCTAAATAAAAGGTACAACTGGAAAGTATTCAGATTAGGAGAGACAAAAGATATGTGAAGGAAAACGAATAGAGTTAGAAATTATTAGTAAAGGATAGAGCAGAATAAAGACACCCTATACTTAAGAAAACTAATAATCCCAAATTATCTTCAAAAATATAAAAATTATCATAAGGATAATAATATTTTAGAATAGATTTATAATCCCAATGTCTTAAAAGGTAATTGAATACACGACCTAAATGATAAATACAGACTACTGATAAAATTTGTCTTCTAGATCACTTAACACAAAAGTTTTATTTTTAGTTTTAGAAAATCTTTCAAATTCAAATGATTATTTTAATATTTTCGATATATTCATTTTGAGTGCTTTACCACCCATACCCTTTTCAGGGTACTAATGTCAAAGTAGATATTATTTTTCTATTATTTTTGCTGTTGTTTTGCCAAATGTAACTGTCACTTTTTATTGAAACATCAGAATCAGACATTTAATTCTCACAGTTTTGATGCTTAATGAAAAGTGAAAGTTAAACACAGCATGGTGGCATTAAAAATGCATGGTGAATCCATAGCATCCTTCACATTAGCCCTGAAGAGAATGCGGAATACCAAGAAAAAAATTATTCAAACGAGTGAACTAGTGTGTTTAGAGATCAGATTGACAAATTATCACAAATCACTAAAAAAGGAATGGACAAAGAATGGTAGACTTGGGAAGGAGAAGAGCAAGGAAATGCACTATTTTATTAATCTAATCTTTAAAACTGGGAAGACCCCGTTTGAAATACAGTGTCTGAATGTTTAACCCCGGAGAGTACTAACAAGGTAACATGCTCAAGGCACAAGTCAATTAAGGAAGTAGAAACTTTATTCTATATGACTCTTTGAGGCTTATCTACATAAGCTTCAATTTGTTTTTGAGATAATTTTAGCACATTAAACAAGAAACGGGGACTTATTTCTACCACTATGCTTAGGGAGGAAAATGTGTTCTGTTTTAAAGTTTCTGGAAAAATCTTTGCTCTATTTAATTTCTATTCTATAATCTTTTTTTTAAAAAAGTCAATCTTTTTGCATAATGGATTTTACTAAGGAGATTTTAAAAAATTAATAGTATTACCTTTACTTTTTTGATGTTTTGAAATCCTTTTGCATCTCTCTGAACTATTGCACAAAAATTTAAATCTTGATTGAATATTTAAAACAGAATGTCCAATTTACATTTATGGCTATTAATTTCAATTTGTTTATATATCTAGAGTTTGTCAGGCTTTAGAGTTCATAAGTAGATTAAGAACCTTAGTAGTAAAGGTCTTTCGTACTTTTTTTCACTTTTGGGTAGGAGATTTACTTCTAAATTGGTGAAGTCTATACATATTTTCAGAATTCTCAACACACATAATTATGCAAAGTGTGTGAGGAAGCAAAACAGAGTCATAAGGAGGTGTTATAAGCTTAGGCTTAGAAAACCACTTCTGACAGCATACTCTACAACAATACTTAATTGGGTATATGAATCTTATTAGAAATGTTTCCAAGTTTTTATTGCCCTTACGTATGCCTCAAAAAGATTTGTATGTGTTCAGATAAAGGCTGATTGTACAGATGGTGACAGAATCACTTTAGAACCACTCAGATTCTGATTTTCGGGAAAACTAAACCATTTCCTAAATAAGACAAAAAGCAGGCTCTCAGAAAACCTTGTGACTATATGTAGATTTGTGATTCACAGTTATAATTCTATCATCTCTTCTTATGTTTAATAGAAGTTTAAAGCAGTAACAGTGTGCCTAGATCTGCATTATTACAATAAATCATTGCTCCAATAAATTCTATAGTCTCTTGCCTGAAAAAAACAAAATGCAATGAAATTATTGTTATAGTAAACATTATCTCCAATGAAATTTAAGGTATAAATTTTAACTAGTTCAAAATGCAAGATCCTTGCCTCTTTGAAGAAACATACCTCTTTCTTAAAGACATATATCTTATCTGATTTCTAGCAAAAGTTATGAAGGTAAAAGTTCATTTTTATAAAATCTACAGGCATTCTTAGAAAGTTAATTCTTGGGTATATTTTAATAAAGTTTTTGGAATCATGTAGGCATAAGCCCATAGCCAAAATTAGTAAATAACTGAGTCTATTTTAACATTAACATACCAAATAAATACTAGCATTATAAGCATAAAAAAAGCACTGCATTTGTAATACATCTCTTAGAATATAAAAGCCTCAAGTTTTGTTATCTTATGTATCACATATTTTAAAGCAAATTGTGATTTAGAATATAAATATGTTTTAAATACATGATTTGATTCAAAGCAAGTTATATCTCCTCACAATGTTCAGTGGAATCTACAAACACAAGTTGGTATTTACCATAAAGTATTCATAATAATTTTATTGAACTTAATGTGTGCACATCTATAGACTCTTTTATGTAACAAAAATGACTTATATTCAGTCATTGAAAAGTCCTAAAAATAAACTGAGTATTTCAAAAATGATTTTGTCATTAAGAACTGGTTCTATGTTCTGAGACAAAATTACATCTAATCATCTTTATCTATTTAATAAAGCATTTACCCTATATTTTTATGTATATTTGATACAGTAGTATGAAAACTGATTAATATGAAGCAAATCTAGAGAAAACTAATTTTTATACATTTTATTTAATGCATCTCTGAAGCTTTTGAAAATAAGAGTGCGATTACATGATATTTCATGCTGTCATTACATGTGCTTTCATCCATTCATGGAAATCAGTCTTTCCAGTAAAGCATTTGAAAATACTTTTCATTAATTTTTATCTTTTAGAACTGGAAACTTTTTTTTTTTTTTGATACAGAGTCTCGCTCTGTCTCCCAGGCTGGAGTGCAGCGGCGCGATCTCGGCTCACTGCAATCTCCGCCACCCGGGTTCACGCCATTCTCCTGCCTCAGTCTCCAGAGTAGCTGGGACTACAGGCGCCCGCCACCACGCCCGGCTAATTTTTTTGTGTTTTTAGTAGAGACGGGGTTTCACCGTGTTAGCCAGGATGGTCTCGATATCCTGACCTCGTGATCCGCCCGCCTCGGCCTCCCAAAGTGCTCGGATTACAGGCGTGAGCCACTGTGCCCGGCCTAGAATTGGAAACTTGTAAAGCTTATAGAAGTTTAACAAATTCATATCATCTTCAAGGTAACTTCATTTTCTTTCATGAGACTAATAGAAAGGATGGATGATAACAGGAGATTCCTAAGCAACTTCCTTATTGCAAATGATGGGGGGTTAAATAAATGCAAGGAGAGAACAAAAAATACAGGAACGACAAAATAGTCTGAAGCATAAATCATAGTAAGTCGATTGCTAGGAAACAATGGTGGTCATCTATGTTGGTTTATGAAGATGGTAAGTGGGGTGGCTCCATGGATGTTGAAGATGCTGCATTACAAACAGCAATGAGCCCTTGAACCGGAATCAGCCATAATGTATGTAAAGCCACAAACAATGCACTGGCTGGTCTTTTCAATCATTTTCTGTAATGGAATTTGTTAACTATGAGCAACATGAAACCAATATCTTTTTTCCACAAACACTAGATGATGATCATGATTCCTTTAAACTAAAAGACCATCTATGGCATAAGTCAAAGCCCTGCATTACATTTTTAAGATACAGGACAGAGACTAGGACCTTATTTGGTATGCCACAGATGCTCTGGTTGTGTTTTCTGCAGCCGAATCTAAAAGTTTTTTTTATTAAATATTAGTTTTCTTTGCATTTTTTCCTGAACCTTTCAGGAAACTTAAGTTCTTTTCTAAAATTTTTACAATTTGATGCTTGGTAATAAGAATATATATTCATGTGAAAAGAATTCTACAATAATCAGAATTTCAGAAAATCATTTTCAAATAAAACAAGTTTTAAAAGATTTAGAAGTGCTTTGATATGTCAGAGACCTATAGTAGACATAAATAGCACAATAAACAAACATTTACCATTTTTGTCCATGGAATTTGGTTCTGACTGTTTCTTGCCAATATCAGCAAAGGAACGAACAATGGGAATCCTGTTGGTGAGTTTTTTCTGATTCTGATGATGATGCTGTTTCATCAATGCCTCATGGACCCTGTGGCGTACATCTTCATTCAGCTGACCTGAGCTCACTTGCTGGTCAAGAACCATATCTGAAGAGAAAAGGCCGGAAGAAGATAAGCACAGCTTTCCTCTAGAACGTGTGCCAGCTGTGAACCAGAGTCCAAATATGCAAGCCCTAAACAATATTATTCATCTTGAAACAGAAATAACTTCTTTAAAAAATCTCTAAGCATGGTGTTATAAATGGAAATATATCTTCCATTGTAGAAATGTTGCACAAGAAAGATTTGGGCAAATTTTCATTATAAACCATTCTATTTTAAATATATAGTTCTTATGAAGTATTATTTTTCAAATGGGAATAGTTGCATTGAGAAGAAAGTTCTTTATTTCTTCATTATTCACACTGATGGGAGGAATAGCTGTAGAGATAATATCAAAATTCATAATGTGTTTGAATTTGAAAATTCATAATGTGTTTGAATTCACAATTCATAATGTGTTTGAATTTGAAAATTGGTTTTATACTTATATTTTAATATTTTTCCAATTTTCTAGTACAGACTAATTTCCTTGTTTCCTCATTAAGTGAACAAAAGTCTAGCTGTGAAGATGCAAAGAGGCCTATGAAGTGATATAGTTACTGAATTTGGAGAGTAAACAATTCTGTTTCATATGGATAGAAAATCAGCCCTTTCTCAAACTTTGCTGGAAACACACTCCCTTGAGAATGTTAGATTAAAAAGATATTCTATACCTGCAAAACAAAGACTGGAAGGTGAGATTTCAGAAGTCTATAATTAAGCAGATTATTTACCATACATAGTATCAAAAATGTCAATAAAGTAGACAAGTAAAGGTATTTTAAGTTTCTTAGTGATATAAAGATCACATCAATGGATGTTTGTGTAATTAATCTGCTTTCTGATTATCAAATATTAACTCTAATTGTTTTTTAGGCATTAACATCTTATGTAAGCAGATCACAATGAGCTGCCTTCCACTGCCTTTTTGAGTACAATAAAGGTTTCAAAGTTAGCAGAATGCTCCCTTACCAACAATGTTTTCCTTCAGTGTGAAACAGAAATGAACTAGAGGACAGATTTGGGCCACTTTATGACATTCTAGCTAGACAACTTTGCAAAGTTGAATAACCTAAGTGTCCTTATTTGTAAAATGGAGATAATAATATCTATATCATATATTGGTGCCAAGACTAATGACATAAGGCACCTGATGCACTGATTAGAATATTGAGGCTATCAGTAAATATTTCCCAGAACAAGATTTTCTTTGTAATTTTCATTATGTAGATTATGGGTTCCTGGTTTGAAATTTGTGGTGGTTTCAGTATATCCATATTTTGTAACAGCTTATCAAGTAGAGACAAAGCTGGGCTTATTAATAGCATAAAACCCAAATTAAACTACCTAAAACAATTTTATTGGCTCACATAATACAAAGAGCAAAGTTAGGTTGGCTCTAATTCTGCTTCTCTGTGATTTTGTTAACTTCTTCCTCCTCTAGGGTAAGCTTTAACCTCAGGCTGATTTTCCTTATGGTCATAAGGTGGCTTCCAGCAGCAACAAGGAAATATATATTTTTGTTCATATCCAGTGAGAAATATATATATTTTTTGTAACTTTCTCTTAGATGAGTTATTTTTCACCTGGCCAGGAAAAATTATCCTAAGTCTGACTGACATAGCCCTGCCCATCTTGAACCAATCACTGGCAAAGGAGATGGTATTCATATGACTGACAGGCTAATCAAGAACTGCGTTTCACTCTAGAGTTAATTCTCTAAACCAGAGATAGACAAGCTCTTTTTGTCCAGAGCCAGATAACGAATATTTTAGGCATTGTAGGCCATATGATCTCTGTCAGAAATACTGAATTTTGCCTTTGTAGCAAGAAAGCAGCCACAGGCAACATGTACACAAATAAGCCTGGTTATGCTCCAATGAAACTTTTTTATGGATGATGAAACTTGAATTTCATATAATATTCACATCAAAACATATTAACTTCTTTTTTATTATTTTTCAACCATTTAAAATATAATCACCATTCTTAGCTCAAATGTCCTACAAAATCAGGCAGTCGGCCATATGTGGCACATGGGATATAGTGTGCTCTATCATTTTTGTGTTTACAATGGAAAGAGGTAGAAAGAATATTTGGAAGTCATCCATAATATATACCTGGAATGTTTGAAAGTCAGCCACTATAATTACCTCAAAGGTCCCTTCCAATTCTGAAAATGTATGATACTATAGAATAATATTTAAATCTATTTTTCAGTTCTTTGGAGATCAGTAGTTATAATACCCCTGGGTTAATCTGAAATAAAGGAAATAATAAATTGTCAACGTATATGACATTACACTGAAACCTTGCTAAGATGGAAAAATGTATATAAAATATGCATATACTTCATAATGGAAGTTGTAAAGTAGGTTATTAGAATACCAATATGATAGTATTGTAAAGCATTTCCAAATATAAGCCATGATATGAATTCCTAGTTCAATATTCTAGTCAGAATCAAAAGTAATCACATAATAAACCCTACATATGTTTATGATTTTTAATTTCTATTAAAGCACAATGTTTCCAGGCTCGAACACTAAAAAAGCCATAGGTCACTATCTTCACAGTTTTTCAAAGATAAGATTTTTATGTGAAACAGTTACGTAAGGAAAAGTAAATACTAAAAAACACACTCATCTGTTCATTAGTTACAGAGAAATACACAGCAAACTTCTCCAAAGTATAACTGTATCAAATTATATCTTACTTGTCCAGAAAAAATTACTCATTTTGCTTAAGAATATAATTTATACTAGAGTGAGATTTAAGTACCAAAGGGAATCTGAATTAGTAATCACTTACATTGTTCTTTTCACCACTACAATACATATTAGTATTAACTTGAAAAGTGTGAAAGAATAACGGACCATAATGACTTTGGGTCCAGAGTGAAGTCCTGCAATCTCAGCAAGCTATTATGCCTACATAATACAGTCTATTCTGCCCCAGAATCTGGGTGATAAGAAAAAAGGCGCGTTGGCTCACGCCTGTAATCCCAGCACTTTGGAAGGCCGAGTAGGCGGATCACGAGGTCAGGGGATGGAGACCATCCTGGCTAACACGGTGAAACCCCGTCTCTACTAAAAATACAAAAAATCAGCCGGGCGTGGTGGCGGGCGCCTGTAGTCCCAGCTACTCGGGAGGTTGAGGCAGGGGAATGGCGTGAACCAGGGAGGCGGAGCTTGCAGTGAGCCGAGATTGCGCCACTGCACTCTCCAGCCTGGGAGACAGAGCAAGACTCCGCCTCAAAAAAAAAAAAAAAAAAAAAAAGACAAAAAGGACAAATAGATAGGTCACACTCTGCTAACACTAAGCAGACTCTAGAAAAACTAGTAGCACTTTGAGACCATCTTGGACAACATGGTGAATCCCCATCTCTACTAAAAATACAAAAAAATTAGCTGGGCATGGTGCCGTGTGCCTGCAGTCCCAGGTACTCAGGAGATTGAGGCGGGAGAATTGCTTGAACCCAGGAGGCGGAGGGTGCAGTGAGCTGAGATCGCACCACTGCACTCCAGCCTGCCGACCGAGCGAGACTTCTTCTAAAAAAAAAAAAAAGAAAAGAAAAGAAAAGAAAAACTAGTAGCACTTGTGGAAAAAGGCCTCAGAAAAATGAAAAATTGTTTTTCATCCTATCAGGTAACTATTTTATCATAATGTATCTTGAATGAAAGCCCCTAGAGGTTATGACATATTGCAGATTCTATATAAATCTCTGCCTTTTTGAAGATGATCATATCAATGCTTTGAAAACCCATTGTCTTAACTTTAAAAGATATTGGGAGAGGTGGGGGGGGAATATGATATGAAGTTCCTAAATTCTGTGGTTTGGTTGCCAGCACTAACAGGGATGTGTGTACTAAAGACGTAAACTATAATAGAATACTTACTTTTCAGACCAAGGACTGTCACAGTATAGGCATGTTAAAAAATATATGGTTATTCCTATACTCCCAACTCTACAGATTACATTCAGTGGAGCAAACTGTAGATTCTTCTTTCAATGGAAGATTTTAAACAACAAAGGTTGTTTAAATGAGTTGGGAGCTATGATTGATAATCTGTCCATGGTACCAACTTTGGTTTGGTTTTAATTTCTTCCTAACTCTCATTGACAGAATTAGGTTAAAGTATACACACACTGCAGAGAGGATATTTCCATCATTAATCTTTATAATGCTTAATTTCAAAGAGATTAACATAGGCCATAAAATTCCCTGTAATTTATATGAATATAATTCAGAAGCATATTCAATACAATTAATCTCCATATCAGAGTAAATTGTGGTAAGAAGATATATCTGGAGAATTTTGGATTTGAAAAGGTTAAGTACTATTTTGAAGGATAAAGTTGAAATTTATTGAGTTTCCTGAAACATTGGGAAACAGATATATTTTAAATTAACTTTAGCCAAAAGAAAATCCTACTTTAATTATATCAGAAATTCTTGACAGATCTGCCAGATACAAATGGGATTTTCTGCTACTAAGTCTACAAAAATCTCTTAAGGAATTATCCGAGTCTGTTAAAAACATATCAAAACATTGATATAAAAATCCTTGATCATTACAAAACAATATCTGGGTCATATTCATCTAGTAGGAAATGTCTGAAAAACATCAATACTGCAAAGCCTGTCTATTCACAAAGTACTAGGGATTAGAACCCTTAAAGGTAAACTCTTACACTTAGCTTTTGTAAAACTGAAAGTAGTGACTAATGTATGTGAATTATGGCTAACAGAAAAAAATCATGATAAATAAGAGCTGAGGAAAAAGTCTCAGAGCTGATTGTTAATCACTATGGCCACAAATGATCATGAAACAGAATAAAACAAAAATTATGGTTGGGCACAGTGACTCATGCCTGTTATTCTAGCACTTTGGGAAGCTGAGGCAGGTAGATCGATTGAACCCAGGAGTTCAAGACCAGCCTGGGCAACATAGTGAGACCCCATCCCCCAAAATTATGATTATAGGTTAATAAAAAAATTATTTCCATTTCTGCAAAGGTCAACTTTGATAAAGAACTTTCTATTTATCTGTTTATGGTGAAATAGTCTCTTTCCTACTTTATACATTGCTATGATAATAAAACATAATTATGTGAAAATACTTTGCAAAGTTAGAAGTCTTAAAAATGGAAAGCATGTTTATTTATTACAAACTTAGTAATGCAGCTCAATTTTTATAAAATGAAAATAGGAGAAGTAAAAAATAAGAAAATAATTACAAACTATAGAGAGAAAATATTTTAATGAGATTATATTGAGGGGATAAATAAGTAACTTTTAAATTTAGTCAAATTATAGTTATCAATGAGAGGAAATCTCTTCTCAGTAATGACAGTAAAGGAATCTAAGGTAATAATGATCAACACAAATATTTGTAATCATATTTTTCTTTGTGATGTTAGCATTAAACCACTGACATATTCTAAATGTCATTTTACAGGCTGTTCTACACTGAAAAATGGGACATTCAGGTTGGGCTACTTCAAAGTCAGAAAGATACACACTAATTAGAAGAGCAGAAAGAATACTAAAAAGCTATTTAGGGTATCAAGACATCAACTGAACTACTTTCACTGTAAGGATAGACTTAGAGAATGTAATTTGCTTGAAAAGGCCAGATTTAACCCAGTTAACCTTCACTTATTCTACAGAATTTAGCTTGGGAAACAGGGACAGAGTTAGGAAAAAGTCGCATAATTTTGGACAATGAAAGTGAACTAAAGTGATGAAGTGCTTTAGTGAAATTACTGGGAGAAAATTTCTTCATAGGAATAACTTTCTGAGGAAAGCATTAGAAATTACATAATTTAAGAAATGTGAAGACCGGTAAAGTATAAAGGGTATGTTCTGAGGCTAATTTTACCAGGTGGTAGAATGTGACAGTTTTGTTTCCCATTTCAAAATGTATTTGGATTAATCTATTTTTAAAGATAGCGCCATCATCGATTTAAGCAGCAGAATAAACCCCTTAGAGCAAGGACTTTAACCTTTTAAATCTTAGTTTCTTTCTTTATTAAATAAGGATAACAATAATAACACCAAGAACCAGGTTTGAGCATTAAAAAGGTAATTACAAACTTAAGAGCTTCCCATACTTCAAAGTACTGTGAAAAGCCCACTGTTTCATTCCTAATTAAAATATAAAAATGTTTATTGGGTATTAGCAAGACCATATAATGTAAAGCTAAGAAATTGAGCTGGATAGCTAACTATTTCGGCATTCTTAGGGAGTTTGCTTATTTCTGAGTTAATCATTTTCTCTATTTTCTCTTGATTTAGTGCAGCTACAGTAGCCTGGATATTTCTGAAAATTATACATATATGTTTAACTTTATAACGTCTTTCAGGCTCTAGCTATGTAACTTAAAGAATAATCTCTTTACAGGTGTTACATGAAACAGAAGAGGACCACTTATCTTTCCTGTTTGGGGCAGTGGTGTGTGTGTGTGTGTTTTAGTATTTTTGGAGTTTTTGCTTAATATTTCAAGCCAAAGTATCTTTCAGTACTTACTTTTCTTTTCTCACATACTGCAATGCCTATCAGCACCAATGACTACTAAATCAATAATTTTTAAGGTGATAAATGTGCCATCAAAATTTGGGTGACATTCACTTCAAGACATTTATTTTTCTTCAGACAGCAGTTGTAATGTAATAGAAAAAACACTAGGCTTAAAGTCAGGGGCCCTTGGGTGAAATCTAGGCCATGACTATTTTAGAGTTTCTATTTTCTGACTGGAAAATGAGAATGACATCTACTTCTTGGGGCTGTTCTGCAGATTAAAGTAGATATGTTATTTTTCTAATATATTATTCTCATATATATGATTAAAAACACACATATAGTTTATTTTTCATTTCTACAATATAATTAAGATATTAAGTCTTTTCACTTCACAAATACATATCATATGGAATGAATTTTATTTTTTCCCAAACTAATAATTTTTAAACTGCCTCTTTTGTTTGTTTGTATTTTTAAAACCTCCATCAATTATTTCATTTATACTCTTTCAAAACTCATTTCTGTGTTTTTGTATTATTTTGTTTTTACTAAAATATGTTTGTCTTCTGGTCAAAAGATACAGAAGTTCTTTGACTCAATTTCTGTAATAATAACATTTCCTAAATATACCTGTCTGTATTATAAGATATCATTGAATTCTAATACTAATCATTCATCAGGTTATAGTATTGAATTACAAAACGAATCCTAACTGTATTACTTGGCTTCCTCTGGAATTCAAGGGTTTTAATTATGTTTAAAATAAATGGCCGTACTTTTCTGTATCCATTCTAAACCAACATTTTCCTGTTTATTGAAATTTTTTCATTTGGTTATTTCATATGTTTGAATATTGAAAATAAGTATCTAGCTCTAAGGTTTTTTCCTTTAATTTTCTAATGGTGAGAGTCTAAATATGATAATGAAAATAAATGGTGAATGGGAATCAAGATATCTAGGTTCTTGTCCTAGACTTGGCACTGCCAAACTAGAGCATATTTCTCTGAGATTCAACTTCTTTTATCTCAAATAACAGGGTAAAAGAAAATGACTTTTAAGGCCTCATGCAGTGATTATGAGAATTAGTTTTCCAAAGTTCATACGTATATTGAATTATAAGGAAAAGAGAGTAACAAAAAAGTAGCTGTACCTATAAAATACACTAAGGGAGAAAAGATATACCTGCAATTTCTTCTAAAGTGTTGGCATGCATGTCCAGCAACACAGTTCCATTCAGAATACAACTTCTCAACTCAAACAAGCTGTGCAATGAAAGAGTAGCCACATAAGGCTTGCTCCACCTTTCTCCTCCATCTTCCACATCTTCTTCAAACTTCAACCACCTACACAAACAAATATTATCAGCACAGT
The DNA here is from genome assembly GCF_028885655.2 of Pongo abelii. Classification (NCBI taxonomy): domain Eukaryota; kingdom Metazoa; phylum Chordata; class Mammalia; order Primates; family Hominidae; genus Pongo; species Pongo abelii. The sequence continues at coordinate 64,341,672 of NC_071996.2, read as the reverse complement.
TTATATTATATTGTAGGCGAATGATTCTTTATCCCAAAAATAAAAGGTTGAAATAGAAAAATAGCCATATTGTGTCTTGGTTTGTAGGTTTTGGAAGTATATAAAAGCTAGTCTAAGCCATTTGGCTTATTTCATTTTAATTCCATTTAACTCATATTCTTTTTGCAATTAAAAAAATAATTGAAAAAAAGGAAAACTCATGTTATTTTGTTAACTTGTCTAACTCTGAAGAAACATTTAAATATAAGTGTTTAACCAGTGGTCACAGCAAATCTTATGTAGCACTAATAAAGAGTATATACTTCATGGAAAGTTAATGGTAATTGAAAAAAGAAAATGAAAGAATACTTATTTTTCCTTAGTGGGAGGTCTTAAACCTGAATATTTTAGTCTCTCGATAATTTTCTTATAAGATCTTGAGGGAGGCTAGCATAATTTGGGGCCTGTTGTATAGGAAAAATCCTTGTTAGGCTTGCTTGGATGAAAGCTAGTGATAGCAGTAACTTCCTAGGGACTGAATATGTGAGAATTGAGCTCAGACCCCATCCCTGGGTGTTTCTGCCAGGATGGATAATCAGAGAAGAAACTTGATGTCATGATGTCAAACAGGAGACCACTGTCTTCTTGGACTGAAATGAATAGTAATACCTAGATTGTCTATAAGCAAGATAAATGGAACAGATAAAGAGAAACCAATGATTTTATTGCTCTGGCGCAAGCCACTTAATTCTTATCCGTTTAGGATTTTGGTCTCTAATCCTAATAGATGACAAATTTAGTTTCACCATTTCTAATGAACCTTAGCCTAAATCTTGCCTACATCCATCTCCACCATTTCCCTCATTCCTTTTCTCCTTAGTCATTTTTGACCACAATTTCTCTCTCCAAGCAATATCATTCAAATCCTCTATATGATATTACTATTTTGTGTAATAAAATGATCCAACTTCAACACACAACAAATATGTGGGAGTAACTAGTTAGGGAATCAAGTGGATTAGCCAAAAGTAAATAACCAAAAGAGCCAGTCAGAATGGTTAATGTGAAAGTAAATATGATTTTAATAAATATAAAGTACTATTTCTTGTCAGATATGAAACTAAGGCCATAGTCACATTATGATTTCAATATCACAAAGGAGCAACCTCTTGGCAAACATTTTAATGGAATAGTATTATATAAAGTGTCTTCGCCTTGTTGAGAATAAAAAGAAATTTATATTTTTTCTATACAGCTAAACCACCATGTAATAAAAGGAAAGTCTTTTAACTTCTCTGGGTCAGTTTTCTCACAGGTAAAATGATGAGACAAATTAAACACATTAAATAATTTTCCAAAGATCACCTAGCCAGTGACCTTGTCAAGCCAGGATCCAACTCTAAGTTTTTTTTTTAATTTTGTTTTTCTCCAGAGTCTGTTCCCATTTCCCACCATAATACAATACTTTGAATTGAATTTATAGTCCTTTTCAGTTCAAAGATCTTATGCTAATGCTTATAGCAGAAACAACTGATTTAACATTTAATTTTCATCCATGTCTGGAGCCAATCTTAAGTTGCAAAATGTTCTTTGTTCTCACTTTTTCTTTTATATTATTCCAATTTGTTTTCTTTATTGCCTACTATGCTAGATAAAAATAGATGGTTTTCCTTTGTGAATAAGACTCAAACATACTATTCTGTGGAAGGGCTATAATGAAACTTTCCATAAGGAAGTGGCATCAGGGGAGTGGATACAACTTTTATTAAATCTCCTAATTAAATTATAATCTACTGACATATGCTGTGGATTTCAGATAAAAAGAGCAAAAGGAAGGGAGACTATATAATAGCATGTATGCTGGTGTTATTTTGACTGAAGAACTTTGTTAAATTGGAAATTTACTTTCTAGTCTATTTGGCGGTAAAGGAAACCTACAGTTTTAAAAGGGTGTAATGCTATTTAAGGAAATACAGGTTTTTCTCTATGGAAAATGTCCTCAATTAAGGTTTCTAGAACTATGGTACTTTCTGTCATCCCTGTTTATAAAATTGATTCTGAAATGTTGTAACAGTGAGGCGATGGGTAACAGCGAGATGATGTCTCTACAGGAAATAAAAAATGTTAACCAGGTGTGGAAGTGCATGCCTGTAGTCCCAGCTGCTCAGAAGGCTAAGATGGCAGGATTGCTTGAGCCCAGGAGATCGAGGCTGCAGTGAGCCATGATAATGCCACTACACTCTAGCTTGGGTGATAGAGTGAGATCCTGCCTCAAAAGAACAAATAAATTAATTAAATTAAATGTAATCTCCAAAAATTATACTCAAGTACAAAATCCTGAAAAGTCTTCGTACATTACTAAAAAATCATATTGTTTCTTAACTACTTAAGTGTAACTCTATAAACTTACCCATACAATAATATTGTTTGTAAGCTGTAATAACATTAATAACAAATTCACTTTTAAAATACTCCTGGGCCTCTTGATCTATATAGAATGATAAAACCCTTTCTTATAATAAAATTTATAGTTAAAATTTACTTCTGGATAACAGTGAAGATGACTAAATAAGTGACAAAGCATCTAAATCATTTCATCTTGGCTCCTTTGAAAGTAAAATTTTAAATTTTAAGAATGCTAAAAAGGGGTTGCTGTTTTTATTTCAGAAAAAAATGACTTTAAACCAAAAACATTCAAAAAGTAGAAAGAAGAGGATTACATAAAAATAAAGTGTTCAATTAAACAAGAAGACTTAACCATCCTAAATATATATGCACCCAATACTGGAACACCTAGATTCATAAAACAAGTTCTCAGAGACTTATGAAGAGATTTAGATAATGGCAATATAATCGTGGAAGACTTCAACACCCTACTGATGGTATTGGACAGATCACTGAGGCAGAATACTAACAAGAGATATTTGGGACCTAAACTTAACACTTGACCAAATGAACCTAACAGACATCTACAGAACACTCCACCCAACAAAAACAGAATATACATTATTTTCATCTGCACATGGCACATATTCTAAAATTGACCACATACTTAGCCATAAAGCAATTCTCAACAAATTAAAAAAAACCAAAATCATACCAAACATACTCTCAGAACACAATGCAATAAAAATATAAATCAATATCAAGAAGATCTCTCAAAACCACACAATTACATGGAAACTAAACAACCTGCTCCTGAATGATTTGGGTAAACAATGAAGTAAAGGTAGAAACCAAGAAATTCCTTGAAACTAATGAAAACAAAGATACAACATACTAGAATCTCTGGGACACAGCAAAAGCAGTGTTGAGAGGAAAGTTTATACTGCTAAATGTCGACATAAAAAAAAAACTTACATCTGAAGTTAACAACCTAACATTACACTTGAAGGAATTTGAAAAACAAAAGCCAACCAATCCCAAATATAACAGAAGAAAAGAAATAACCAAAATATAGCTGAACAGAATAAAATGGAGATGAGAAAAATCACACAAAAGATCAACAAAACCAAGACTTGGCTCTTTGAAAGAATAAATAACATTGATATACTACTAGCTATACTAATTTTTTAAAAGGGAGAAGATAAAAATAAACACAATCAGAAAACAAAGGAGACATTACTACTAACCCGACAGAAACACAAAAACCCTGAGACTATTATGAACACCTCTGTGCTCACAAACTAGAAAACTAGAAGAAATGGATAAATTCCTGGAAATATACAACCGCCCAAGATTAAACCAGAAATAAATATTTTATTTTATTTTATTTTATTTTATTTTATTTTATTTTATTTTATTTTTTATTGAGACAGAGTCTTGCTCTGTCACCCAGACTGGAGTGCAGTGGCACGATCTTGGCTCACTGCAACCTCTGTTCCTCCACCCAAGTGATTCTCCTGCCTCACGTCACAAGTAGCTGGGACTACAGGCACACACCACCGTGTCTAACTAATTTTTGTGTGTTTTTAGTAGAGACAGGGTTTTGCCATTTTGGCCAAGCTGGTCTCAAATGTCTGGGCTCAAGTGATCCACCCACCTCAACCTCCCAAAGTGCTGGAATTAGAGGTGTGAGCCCTGTACCTAACCAGAAAGAAATTGAAACCATGAACACACCAATAATGAATTCCAAACTTGAATCAGTAATAAAAAAACCTATCAACCAGAAAAAAAGCCTTGGATCAGATGGAGTCACAGCCAAATTCTACCAGATGTGTAAAGAAGAACGGATACTGAAACTATTCCAAAAAACAAGGAGGAGGGGCTCCTCTCCAATTCATTCTATAAGGACAGCATCATTCTCATACTAAAACCAGGCAGATACACAACAAAAAATCTTCAGACCAATATCCCTGATGAACATAGATGCAAAAATCCTCCACAAAATACTAGCAAAACAAATCCAGCAGCCCATCAAAAAGCTAATCCACCATGATCAAATAGGCTTTATTCCTGGGATGCAAGTTTGGTTCAACATATGCAAATCAATAAATGTTATTTATTACATAAACAGAACTAAAAACAAAAACCACATGATCATCTCAGAAGATGCAGAAAGGATTTTGATAAAATTAAACATCCCTTCATGTTTGAAACCCTCAAAAAACTAGGCATTGAAGGTGTACACCTCAAAATAATAAGTGTTATCTACAACAGACCTACAGCCAACATCATACTGAATGGGCAAAAGCTGAAAGCATTCTCCTTGAAAACTGGTACAAGACAAGTATGCCCACTCTCACCACTCTTATTCAGCATAAGTCCTGGAAGTCCTAACCAGAGAAGCAGAAAAGAATAAAAAAAAAAAAGGCATCCAGATAGAGAAAGAGGAAGTCTAACCATCTCTCTTGGCAGATGATATGATACTATACCTAGGAAACCCATAATCTCTGCCTGAGGCTCCTAGATCTGCTAAACAAGTTCATCAAAGTTTTAGGATACAAAAATCAATATGCAAATGGTATATGTTTATATACACCAATAACATTCAAGCGGAGAGCTAAATCAAGAATGCAATCCCATTCACAATAGCCATGAAAATCATAAAATACCTAGGAATACAACTAAACAGGGACGTAAAAGATCTCTGCAACAAGAATTCCAAGACACTGCTGAAATAAATCAGAGATGACACAAACAAATGGAAAAACATTCCATGCTCGTGGATAGGAAAAAAATCAAAATTAAAATGGCATACTGCCCAAAGCAATTTACAGATTCAATGCTATTCCTATCAACCTACCAATAACATTTTTACAAAATTAGAAAAAAAGTACGCATTTTTACAAAATTAGAAAAAATTCTAAAATTCATATGGAACCAAAAAAGATCCCAAATAGCCAAAGTGATCCTGAACAAAAAGAATGAAGTTGGGGCATCACACTACCTGACTTCAAACTATACTACAAGGCTACAGTAACCAAAACAGCATGGTACCAGTATAAAAACAGACACATAGACCAACGGAACAGATTAAAGAACCCAGAAATAGAGCCGCGTATGTAGAACAATCTGACCTTCAACAAAGCCAATAAAAATAAGCAATGAGGAAAGGACTCCCTACTCAATAAATGCTGCTGGGATAACTGGCTAGCCATATGCAGAAGACTGAAACTGGACCCCTACATTTCACCATATACAAAAGTCAACTCAAGATGAATTAAAGACTTAAATGTAAGGGCAAAAATTATAAAAACTCTAGAAGAAAATCCAGGAAATACCATTCTGGACATCAGCCAAAGAAAAGAATTCATGATGAAGATGTCAAAAGCAATTGCAACAAAAACAAAAATTGACAAATGGAATTTAATTGACCTAAAGAGCTTTTGCACAGCAAAAGAAACTATCAACAGAGTAAACAACCTACAGAGTAGGAGAAAATGTTTGTAAACTATGCATCTGACTAAGGTCTAATATCCAGAATCTTTAAGGAACTCAAATAAATCAACAAGCAAAAAACAAACAACCCTATTTAAAAAGTGGGCAAAAGACATTAACAGACACTTCTCAAAAGAAGACATACTAATACAAGTAGCAACCAGCACATGAAAAATGCTCAGTATCACTAATCATTGCAGAAATGTAAACCAAAACGACAATGAGATACCATCACAACCAGTCAGAATGGCTATTACTAAAAAGTCAAAAAATAACAGAAGCTGGCGAGGTTGCAGAGAAAGGGGAATGCTTATATATTGCTGGTGGGAATGTAAATTAGTTCAGCCACTGTGGAAAGCAGTCTGGACATTTCTCAAAGAACTTAAAACAGAACTATCATTCGCCCCAGCAGTCCTATTACTCAGTATATAACCAATGGAATATAAATCGTTCTACCATAGAGACACATGCACATGTATGTTCATTGCAGCACTATTCACAATAGCAAAGACATGGAATCAACCTATGTGCCTACCAGTGGTGGACTGTATAAAGAAAATGTAGTACATATACACCATGCAATAATATGCAGCTATAAAAAATGAGATAATGGCCTTTGCAGCAACATGAATGGAGCTAGAGGCCATTATCCTAAGTGAATTAATGCAGGAACAGAAAACCAAATACTGCATGTTCTTACAAGTGGGAGCTAAACATTGCATACACATGGACCACAAAGAAGGGAACAACAGACACTGAGGCCTAGTTGAGGGTGGAGAGTGGGATGATCGAAAACTACCTATTGGGTGACAAAAAATATCTATCAGGTAAGGTGGAGGAGTGGGAGGATTGAAAAACTACCTAACAGCTAACAAAATTATCTGTACACCAAACTTGTAACACACAGTTTACCCATGAAACAACCCTGCACATATACCCCTTGAACCTAAAATAAAAGTTGGAAAAAAAAAAGAAAGAATACTGATAAGATGTGGGCTCTGTGTGTTGCTCTGTGTGTGTGTGTGTGTGTGTGTGTGTGTGTATGTGTGTAGTTCTATGCATTAAAAAAAACTTTTTTGAGACATAGTCTCACTCTGTCATCCAGACTGGAGTGCAGTGGTGCAATCACAGCTCACTGCAGCCACAACCTCCTAGGCTCAGATGATCCTTCCATCTCAGCCTCCCAAGTAGCTGGGACAACATAGCCAGGTACTATGTCTGGATATTTTTTTGTATTTTTTTATAGAGATGGGGGTCTCACTATGTTACCCAGGCTGGTCTTGAACTCCTGGCCTCAAGTAATCCTCCTGCCTTAGCTGACCACCCAAAGTGCTGGGATTACAGGCATGAGCCACCATGCCCTGCCTCCATTCTATGCATTTTTATCCCATGTATAGATAGATGTAACCTCTACCACAATCAGCATATGAAGCTGTTCCATCACCACAAAAGAAATCCCTTGTGCTGCACCTTTATATTCTCAATCCTCACTATATTTTTGTCCCCTGGAAACCACTAATCTATTCTTCATCACCATACTTTTGTCATTTTGAGGGTGTTATATAAATGGAATCATATAGTTTGCAACCTTTTGAGATTGACACTTTTTTACTAAGCATAATGCCCTTGATATACATTCAAGTTATTGTGTGTATCAGTAGTTTGTTCCTTTTTATTGCAGAGTAATATTCCATTATAAAGATGGATGTATCATTTTGTTTAATCAGTCACCCATGGGGGACATTCAGGTTGTTTGCAGGTTTTGTCATTACAAATAAATTTGCTGTGAACACTCATGCAGAGGTCTTTGTGTGACCATGTTCTCATTTCTCTGGGATAAATGCCCAAGAGTCCAATTGCTGGATCATATAGTAAATGCATGTTTAGTTTTATCAGAAACTGTCAAACTGTTTTCCGTAAGTGGCTCTACCATTTTACATTCACACCAGCAATGTATGAAAGATCCAGTTTTTTCAAATGCTCACCAACATTTGTTATTATGACTATTTTTTCATTTTTATTATTCTATTAGGTATGCAGTAATATCTCAGAGCAGTTCTAATTTGCATTTTCCTAATGACTAATGATACTGAACATTTTTCCATGTGCTATCTGCCATATGTATCTCTTCTTTGGTAAAATGTCTGTTTGTGCCTTTTGCCCACTTTTCTAGTTGATTTATTTTCATACTGTTGAACTTTGAGAGTTCTTTATATGTTCTACATATAACACTTTTGTTGAATATCTGGTTTACAAATACTTTCTGTCTGTAGCTTGCCTTTTCATCCACTTAACAGAATCTTTCACAGCACAAACATTTTAATTTTGGTAAAGTTCAATCTATAAATATTTCCTTTTACGAATTGCGCTTTTGGTGTTATGTCTAAAAACTTGCCACCTAGCCCTAGGTCCTGAAGATTTTATCTTATATTTTCTTCTAAAAATTTCATGGCTTTATGTTTCAAATTTAAATCTATAAACTGTTTTGAATTAATTTTTATGTACATGGTGAGGTTTTTATCAAGGCTAATTTTTTGCCTGTAGGTGTCTAATTGCTCCAACATTATTTTTCAAAAAGATTATTTTTCCTTCATTTAATAGTTTTTGTCTTTTGTCAAAAATCAGTAAGCTTTACTTGTGCTGGTCTATTTCTTAGTTCTCTATTCCGTTCCAGTGATTTATGTGTCTGAAATGACATTTTAAAAAATCCAATTATTCTTCCTTCCTTTAGAATAATTTTCTTCAAGTTGAGGGCTTAATTCTCTGAGAAAAGAATGGAGTTCTTTTCAGAGAGTTTGGAACTTCAGGGAGTTCCAAACAGTTTGTTAGTTAAGATGACCAAATATAAGTTATATGCATGGATGGTTTGATGTACCCATAGGTTTTATGAGTATTATAGGAGGAGGCAGAAGGTACTTTCCATAAAAAGGTGCCCACATGTTACAAATATCAAGTTACTAAAGATACTAAACATTTCAAGATTCAGTGCTCTATGCCAGCTCCAGAATGATGCCAATTCTTTAAGAGATATTTAAATGAATATTGTTAAAGAGACTATTAAAAATAATACATACACATAAATACATAACTATATCTCTCTTTTCTGTTCTTTTAAATCCCATTTCATTCTTCAAAGATAGACATGAACAGATCTGGGAACACACCAGACACTGTTTCAAGATTTGTAATCACTGAATATACTGTCAGTTGCAAAATGCCTGATTGCAGTTAATGACCTAAAGTGCTACAATTTGTTCCAGTTTTCAAATAAACTCTGCTGACATTTGTTTGAATAGCAAACCAAAGCAAACAAGAGTTTCAAAGCATGAATGAGATGTGATGGATAACGCTAAAAAATAAATAAATAAAACTGTTGGCCAATTGCACGACCTTTTCTGTCGGGGGAGAGGGGCGGATTTAAACCCTGAGAAGATTATTTTCATTTCCTTCACTATGTCTGGATCTGTTTTCATCCAAGATTAGCACATTGGAGTCTCTTTCCACTAAGCAACATTAAATAGGTGTTTCATGAATTCTTTGAGGATTAAGTTTATTATAATCTCCTCTACAATACTCATATTAAAATATACAGAATAAAATTATTCTGCCAATTAGGTGCTTCTAGAGAAGGTTTTTTCTAGAGAACTTAACTCTTTCTGGGTGTTCTATTCTCACTAACTCAGTTTAACTTTTCTAAGATTTTTAATCCTCTGATTCCACCCAAACAAAAAAAGAGTAAGTCTATCATCCAAAAGGAGTTATTATATCATCCAAAATTATAGCCTTCAGGGAAATAATGGATGTCTCAAGAAAAAAACATCCTCTTTTAGGATAGTTGGGGGACATGGCTGGGGTGGAGCTACAGAGTAACATGTAATCAAAGAATACCTATAGTCATCGTAAGGGGAAATGAAATGCATCCAAACCTAGTATTTATAGACATTAACTGTTCTTAATCCATATTATTTTCACACCTGTTCTTAATCCACATTATTTTCCAGTAAAAAATCCAGATGACTTAAACCATTACTAATTTTGAATATCAAATGCCTTCACAGCATCAATAAAATTGTTTTGATGTAATAATCCTTTTCTATTCTGCCATGTATGTATCAGAAGCCTAACTGCTACCCCCTGCTTTGCCTCTTATGAGTTTATTTGTGGGAAGCTTTTATAAAGGGTAACTACAGTGAGCCAAACATGTTGTTGCCACAATTGCACAGCTGTGGTAGCTTTGCTCACTTTTCTGTTAATAACATTAGATGTTATTTATAAGCAGGACATTGTAATTGTGTTGATTTCATTAGTCTCTTCATATGGCTTCTTTTAGGGTTTTTAAAAGTGAACAGCTGGTTTTTATAAACATTTATTAAATAATTATGATTCAAAAATTTAGCTTCAAAATCTAAAACTTTGCTTAAGTTTTACTTGGCAATGACAGTGGGCATAAATTATGCAAGATGTGATATGTGACAGGTGGAATGAGCTGATAAAATATCCTTTTTGTTTCTGCTGTGAGGGTAGAAAATTATTAATCCCATCTGGAATACTAATCAAAAGAAAGAAGTGCTTTAAATGGTGATGCTAATGATTTTCTAGAATTAAATTGCATGTGAAAAATCAGATGGAGTCATGAATTAACAAAAATTAGCGTTTTTAGATGAATTAAGGCAATCAGAACAAAATTACTTCTGCCACTTTAAAACCTGTTACTTTTTGAAATCCTCAATAAATATGTTCTGCCCTTCCCTGAATCATTGTGTCTCAGTTAAAATTCATCTACCCTCCCCTTCAATATGTGTTATTATTTTCATTGCTCATCAGATGTCTCCCTGAAGCTCAAACAGCTATACCATGCATTAGATTCTAGAAGCTTGGCTACGAACATAGGTCCATCTAATAATATTAGAGAATGTGAATAATTAAATGGATTATCTTTTTATTCTTTACAAATCAACAGCAATATATTTTGGTGGTTTAGGACAAACATGTTATTGAGTTAAGCCATTAGAGCATAACAAAAACCTACCTGCTCAACTGTAACAAAGTGAGAGTGCTATATTCTAGTATCGCTTCTGCAATCTCCTAGCTTTATGAGAGTGGGCAAGTTACAAGAAATTATTGGTTAAAATGAATGGGTCACTGTTTGATCTGTAAGATGAAAAATCACCAACCACTATAAGAATAAGTGAGTTACTCTTGCCCAAATATATATTCCAATTTTACTTTTCAGCTCTATTATGTAGTATGAGGGTAAAGAAGGAACTCTAAAAGAAATGCTTCAAAAAAATACTTCTTAGCAATAGGTTAAAGAGACTCTAACTAACCAGAGCTGTCTAGTCACCACAATCACCAGATCTTCCTTCAAGTCATGCAGGAACATCTGTTCCTTGTAACTTGTGGCAGACAGATGCTTCTGGTCTTAAACAGGGAGGGAGGCACTTTAACTTCCTTATCAAAATCATAAAAAAGCATTATATCACTAATCTGTAGAAAAAATGATCTTATATTCCCTTTCTGTCACCAAATAAAAAAGATGAGCACATGTATTACATATTTCTAAAACTACCACGTAGTTTTTGATGCAGTTGGGACAAAAAGTAAGGTAGAATTCTCTTAATCTTAATATGTACCAGGTTACATAAAAACTATTTTAAATTTAAGTCTATATTTAAAATATTACAATACAAAACATTATGAGGAAACTTATGTAAATTATTTTATTAAAAAGGTTAGTTCATACTGAATAACATGCCACCAATTTAAAGTGTTCCAAAAGGCAAATAAAGAAAATGATGAATGATTTGACATAAAACAAATAAAGGAAATGAATAGTTTGTTCACATGAAAAAAATAAAAACATAAAAACATATGAAAAGATGTTGAACCTCACTAATAATTTGAATAATCAAATGAAAACAATGAGATTTATGTTTTATTTATAAAACTGGAAAAGACATTTTAAGCAGTTTGATAATTTACTGTGAAACGATGTGGAGGAAATAAGCACTCTCATACACTGTTGATAGAAGTGTAAATTACAAAAACATTTTATGAAGGTAAGTTTACAGTATTTATCAAAGTAAAAAATGTCTGCTCTCTTTGCTACATATGTTGCCATTGTTAGAAATTCACTTTACAGAAATACCTACAAAATAATGACAAAATATTTGTGTGAGCAATCATTGCAGTGGTTTTTATGGAAAAAAATAAACAACCTAAATGTCTATTAAGACTAACTGATAAATAAATAAATGAAAGTTCATCCATATAATTGAATGCAATGCAATCATCGAATAGATGATATAAATTTGAACTGCTGATATGGAAAATGTTCCAAATATATTAAGTGAAAAAGATAAGATATGAACACTGTATATTATATAATCCCTATTGTGTAAATTTAAAAGGGCATATATTTACACGCAGATTTCGCTATTAAATTTGGGGGGAAAGATGCACAAAAAAGATTAACAGTGATTACTTTTGAAAAGAGATACTCTGAATAAGCATAGAGAAGTACTTTTACTTTTCTGCCATCCTATACCTTGTGAATTTTAAATACTGGCAGTTATTGGTTTTATTTACTTTAAAATGTTAATAAGGATAAACTAGTTGATAGCCATTTTGGTTGTCTCGTTTTCAGTATTTTTTAAATAAAGGAGAGCTGTAAAGACCACTGAAAATATATCAAACAAGAATTAACTGGGCCAGTGTTATTCACAACATTCATTTTCATAATTGAGCATTTATTTCTACACTGAGTAAAGTCAATGAATAAATGCAGCTACAAGTTTAACATGATCCAATGGAATTACTGTGGCTTTCAGACAGCAATTGCAATCTGAGGACCACTAATAAATATGCTTAAGATAAAGACTTTCTAACAATAAAGCTGTCCTACAATGGAAGAGATAGCCTAACAAAACAATAAAACCTGTGTCGGCAGGGGCATGGTGGCTCACACCTGCAATCCCAGCACTTCGGGAGGCTGAGGCAGGTAGATGACTTGAGGTCAGGAGTTCGAGACCAGCCTGGCCAACATGATGAAACCCTGTCTCTACTAAAAATACAAAAATTAGCTGGGTGCGGTGGCAGACGCCTGTGGTCCCAGCTACTAGGGAGGCTGGGGCAGGAGAATCGCTTGAACCAGGGAGGCGGAGGTTGCAATGAGCCAAGATCTCGCCACTGCACTCCAGCCTGGGGGACAGAGTGAGACTCTGTCTCAGACAAATAAATAAATAAATAAATAAATAAATAAACACTAAACCTGTGTCAATGATATATTTAAGCACGTCCTGCTATCTCTGCCTAGAATACTATCCCCTCTGCTTTTCCGCCTAGCTAACTCCAACCCAACTCACAAGAGCTAGCTCAAGAATCACCTTCTCCAGGGAAGCTACCCTGATCCTCTCTTTCACCTTGTGGTTTAGATAACTGCCACTCAAAGTTTGGTTCTCAAACCCAAAACCTTTTACACTACATCCTCATGGTCTGACTCTATGCCTGAGGCCTACTAAGTCTACATTTTAAACAACATTCCAGGGAATTGGTAGTCACATTAAAATTTGTGAAACAGTGGGTAAATGACAACCCTGGGTGTGCCCACAGTTTCTTGTGCACACCTGTATCACAGCTTTCATTATACAGCATTTACAACTTTGTTTTCTTGTCTAAATTAGACTGCAAGATCCCTAAGGCAAGATCTAAGATTTTTGTTGTTGTGCCATATCAATTGCACCTGGCACATAATGGACACTCTACAAATGTTTGTTAACTGAGCAAATCAGAAAGGATGAATGAAAAGTAAACACAAAATTTAATTCCAACTTTACAGAACTCTATCAATCATATAGCAATGTAAAAATCTTAATTACAAATGATAGGAAAAGTGACTTTAAAAGATATTTTAAAAAACCACTATGCTTAAATGTATGCATATCCTAGAAACATATTACAAATTATTTTTATCCTCATGAAAGAGCACATGAAATCCAGGACTATACATAAAGCATCTTATCATAATATTTTCCCTTTCTTTTAAAAAAAGCCCACTTTCAAGTTATCATATAATATCATAAATTTAGGTGCAAGCCAGCAGCTGAAAAAATAGAAATAAGCTACTTTTAGATTTCTTTTGTTTTGTTGATGACACACAAATTATGTTACTGTTTATCTTTAAGACTGCAGCTGTTGCTGGCTCTGCATCACCGTTTACTGTAATTACTGCCTTCAGATTTCTTTCTGACCCATATCCCGTTATAGGATATGCTCAGGCTAGATGAGCAGCTTCTAAAATCAGCAGCAATCATGGATGTTTGCAAAATTGTTGCATTAGAAATCTTTTTCTAGTAACATGAAAATTCTTTAGTATACCTTCACCCTTTAACAAAAATCCTCACCTGGCTGTTTCTCGCCACTCAGCATCCTCACCTTCACGCCAACAAATCTCATCCAGTTCTGTGAAAAGGTCATGAGGAATGTGTTCCTCGTCATCATCCTCGGTTCCAAGAATAAACTGTACCCTCTGTGATGGGGTGTCTAAAAAATCAGAGACATGTATTACCGTGAACATGTATTACCATGACCCTGAGCTTAAAATGTCCCAGTCACTGCATTCAACACCACCCCAAGCTCACATCTCCCCTGCTCCCCACTGCAACACTCATCCAAATCAAACTCAGGAACTAAAACCAAATTGATCATTACATGAAGTCCAGTATAATTTGGGAAAATAAATATGTAAAATGTATTATATTAATGTATACATATAATAAATAATAAACAAAATATGATTATTATTTTGGATTATTTTTAACACTCATGGAAACTATTTCTATTTCTCAGACACATATACTCATTTTCTCTCATAATATATGGTATATTTTATGGGTAATATTCAGAAGAGTAGATTATGATAAAATTCATTTATACTAAAACTATGCAGAATGTTATTCACCAAAAAAACTCCCTTGTGATCCTCCTTTGTAGTCATTCCTACCTCCCTTTTGTAGCCCCCAGAAACCACTGATCTGTTCTCTGCTGCTAGCTTTGCCTTTGCAAAATGTCATGTAAGTGGAAACACAGCATATAACCTTTTGAGACTGGCTTTATTCACTTAGCAAATGCCTTTGAGATTTTGAGATTTATCTGTCATTGTGTGTATTAGTAGTTCATTCTTTTTCATAGCTGAGTAACAGTCCATTGTAGGAATGTACCACTCTTGGCTTATGCATTCACCTGCTGGAGGATATTTGGGCTTCTAGTGCTTGGCCCAATTATAAATACAACTGCTATAAGTATTCTTGTGTAGGCTTTGTTATAAACATAAATTTTATTTCTCTAGGGTAAATACCTAAAAGTGGGATTGCTAGTCATATGATAAGTTTACATTCAGCTTTATAAGACACTGCCAAACTCTTTCCAGAATGGCTGTACCATTTTGCATTCCCAGGAGCAATGCAAGAGAGTTGCAGTTGTTCTGAATCTTCACCAGCACTTGGTATTATCAGTTGTTTTGTAGCCATTCTATGTAGTGGTATTTCATTGTGGTGTTACTTTACATTTCTATAATGGCTATTGTTGACAATTTTTCCTGAGTTTATTTGACATCCATATTTATTCTCTGGCAAAGTGTTTATGAAAACATTTTGCTTATTTTTATTGGGTTGTCTGTTCCTTACTGTCCAGTTTTGAGACTTCTTTATGCATTCTGGATACATGACATTTTTTGAACATATGATTTGCAACATTTGTCTTTTCTCCCCATTTATAGTTTGACTTTATATTCTTTTAGCAGTGTCTTTCACTGAGGAAAAGTTTTAAATTTTGATAAATTCTAATTTTTGTGTGTGTGTTATAGATTATGTTTTGGTATCAAATTTGAAAACTCTCTGCCTAAAGGTCACAAAGATTTTCTTTTATGTTTTCTTCTAAAGTTTTGTATATTTTACATCTTGGAGCTATGGTCCATTTTGAGTTAATTTTGGCATAAGATATGAAATTTAATTCAAGGTTTTATTTTTTGCATATGGATGTTAAATTGTTCCAATATCATACCATTTATGGAAAAGACCCAAATAAAAGACACAGAAAAAGTATATTCTTCATGGTTTGTGCCTCTTTCAAAAATCAATTAGTTATATTTGTTTGGACTGTTTTTCTGGACTTTATAAAATGTTCCATTGATCTAGGCCTATATTTCAGTCAGTCCAGGATACTATAACAAAATACCATAGACTGAGTGGCTTATAAACAACAGAAATTTATTTCTTGCAGTTCTGAAGCCTGGATGTCTGAAATCAGGTTGCCAGCATGGTTAGGTTCTAGTGAAGGACTTATTCTGGGTTGCAAACTGCTGTTTTCTCCTTGTAATATCACGTGGTAGAAAAGGCTAAGAGAGCTCTCTGAGGTTCATTTTATAAGGGCACTAATCCCAATCATAAGGGCTTCACCCTCATGACCTAATTTCACCCCAAAGGCCCAATCTCCTAATACCATCGTATTGGGGTTAGAATATCAACAAATGAGTTTTGGGGGAACACAAACATTTAGTTCATTGCTTTTTCTGTTCCTTTGACAATACCACATTTTTTTGATTACTGTAGCTTTAGAGTAATTCTTAAAGTCAGATGGTATGAGTCTCCCAACTTTGCTCTTCTTTTTCAAAACTGTTTGGCTATTCTAATCTTTTTGCCTTTCAATATACATTTTAGAACAAGTTTTTCTGTATCTACAAAATTCCTGCTTGGAATTTGATTGATATTGCACTAAATCTATGGATCAATTTAGGGAGAATAGTATCTTAACTGTATAGATTTTTCCAATCCATGGAAACTATGTGTATCTTCATTTATTTAGGTCTTCTTTCATTTCAAAATATTTATTTTCTCAGGTTTTATAATTTCCAGAACACAGATCTTCTACCTGCTTCGTTAAATTTATATCTAGATATTTCATTTCTTGAGGCTATTATATTTTTTAATTTGTTTCCAATTTTTAATGCTAGTGTAGAGAAATGTGATTTATTTTAATGTGACCTTGTATCCTCCAACCTTATTAAACTTACTTATTATTTCTAATTTTTTTTGTAGGTTCCATGGAATTTTCCAGGTAGATGATCATGTATATGTGAATATGAACCATTTTATTTTTTCCTTTCCAAACTCTTTCTCTCTTTATTTATTTATTTATTATTATACCAGCTAGAATTCCAGTACAATATTAACTGGCAGTGGTGAGAGTGGCCATGCTTACTTTGTTCCCGGTCATAGGGGAAAAACAGTCTTTCATGAGTAAGTATGATGTCAATTTCCCTTAGTCTGAGAATGCCTTTATTTAACCTTCATGCCTAAAGGATATGTCACTGGGTATAGAATCCTGGACTAAATGTTCTCTCAGCATTCTCAAATGCTGTTCCATTTCCTTTTAGCCTTCATGTTTCTTAATGAGAAATCTGCAATCATTGGGATCATTGTTCCATTTTTCTCTGGCTACTATTAGAATCTTTTCTTTGTTTTTAGTTTTCAGAAGCTTAGTTAAGATACTTTTTAATAATTTTGGGATTTGGGGTTTTGTTTTGGTGTTTGTTTGTTTATTTTAGCATTTATCCTGTGGGAACCTGAGCTTCTTGAGTGTGTAAGTTTATGGGGTTTTTTTTCCAGGAATTTTCTGTCTTTCTTTTCTTTTCTTTTCTTTCTTTCCTTTCTTTCTTTCCTTTCTTTTCTTTCTTTCTTTCTTTCTTTCTCTTTCTTTCTTTCTTTCTGTCTCTCTCTCTCTCTCTCTCTCTCTTTCTTTTCTTTCTTTCTTCACTCTATCACACAGACTGGAGTGCAGTGGTGTGATCTCTGGTCACTGCAACCTCTGCCTCCCAGGTTCAAATGATTCTCCTGCCTCAGCCTCCCAAGTAGCTGGGATTACAGGCATGCACCACCACACCCAGCTAATTTTTGTATTTTTAGTAGAGATGGGGTTTTGCCATGTTGGCCAGGCTGGTCTCAAACTCCTGACCTCAAGTGATCTGCCCGCCTCAGCTTCCCGAAGTGCTGGGATTACAGGCATGAGCCACCACACCTGTCTTCAATTATGTCTTCCATAGTTTTCTGTTTGTCTGTTTGCTTCATATTCTTTCTCTTCTGCTTCTGATATACTGACAGCAGAATCAACTGAGAACGGTCATCAACAATAGCCACAGCTTGTTTTGACATCACCTTTTCTCTAATTTTCCCATAAATACGCCATCAGTCACTGATAAATCTAACCAATACATGCTGGAAACAAATTCATCCACTTTGTCTCATACATGTCTTTACTTAAGGTTACTATCAACAGGACTCAAAGCAGAAGGATGGGACCAATCTACAGTATATACCTCAACCACACTGCCGATGTATTCAGCTGCTGAACGCAACCAACTGAATAAATCCCCCAAACCATAAAAGTTTCCTTTACAAAGCCATGTGACTTTCTCCTTAAGTTTCTATATTAACCTTTCCACTTGGCCGGAGGCATTAGATCAGGTACAGCAAGATGTATAAGCAATTGCACAGTCTCTTCCTTGGACCACAAGGAGGTAGCCGAGGGCAATCCTATCATCCATAAAAACCTTAGTCCAGGAACTGAGGCTAAAGAAGACTGGAATTGTATCATTAATCTTTTAGATTAAATTCAGGGGCAAATGTCTTAGCAATTTTTCTAATTTGATGATTACCATTGTAGGGATAACTGCCTGTAGGGCACACAAAACTAATAAGTCAATTATCCCTCCAGGAAGCTCATCCTCATAGCCAAGTGTAGATTTTGGAGTTCTCTCCAAAATCGTCTGAAGCTTACATAATCTACCGGTGGTGTTTGCTTAAACATTCAAAGGTCTCTTATGACCATCCCTGTGGTTCAAGTCACTATGTTTTTGATAGGGAGGGAAAATAATGCATGATTTGGACATAAGACATGCAGTCTTGGCCAGGCACAGTGGCTCATGACTGTAATCCCAGCACTTTGGGAGGCCAAGGTGGATGGATCACAAGATCAGGAGTTCAAGACCAGCCTGGCCAGCATGGCAAAACCTCACCTCTACTAAAAATACAAAAAATTAGCTGGGCATGGTGGCACGTGCCTGTAGTCTCAGATACTCAGGAGACTGAGGCAAAAGAATTGCTTGAACCCGGCAGGTGGGGGTTGCAGTGAGCCAAGATTGCGCTATTGCTCTCCAGCCTGGGCGACAGAGCAAGACTCCATCTCAAAAAAAAAAAAAAAAAAAAGACATATAGTCTTAAGAGTGCACACAATGGCCCTAGAAAGAACATGTTATTTACAATGACTGTGACCCAAAAATGAACTGATATCAGTTAGAAGACACAGGTTGGCAATGTCTCCAACAGGGCCTCCAGGCCAGCTAGTTGGCTTTGGGGTTCTCAGTTCAGTTCAGATAATTGAGATTATCCCTGTTTTTTAGAGAAACTGCTTGGGGACAGTCAGTCCAATCTGATCTATTTATCCATGCCAGCCACTACATGGCATTCATCCATCCCATGGAATGAGTGATTGACGGTTATAGAAAGAGGGGTAAAGAAGACACCCAAAGGTGTTAATAGGTTTTTTTTTTGTGTGTGTGTGTATGTATATGTGTGTGTGTGTGTGTGTGTGTGTGTGTGTGTGTGTGTAGGTGATAAAGGATCTTTCCTTGATGTTTCTAATATACTTCTCCTCAAGGTTAAAAGCAATGATGATCAAAATGCAGGCAGAGACATCTGATGAAGAATGTTAAGCCAGCAGGCAATTACATTTAAAGCATTTACCACAGCTTGAGAGACTCATATCAAGGACTTTTCTTTATGTGGGAGGCTCCAGGGGAAGTTCTGAAAGATCATTGATTTTACTCCTGCACCTGAAACGCAGAGTGTGTTCCATTCCGGTAGCTATAATTTCACTTTTTTTCTAACCATCCTCTATCATACCCAAACCTTTTTTTGGGAAGGGTCAGAATAAGGGAGAAAAGGGCATTTTTATAAAATTTACAGAGACTCATTATGTCCCCTACATTAGTGGTACATTTGGGCAATTGTAGGGGGTCTTGGCAAGCAATGTACTCAACTAAATGGTTACTACTCTTACAATGTAGGACCAAATGAAGCCAACAAGCATATCCAGTTAGCTATACAATAATTAAATAAAAATTCCTGAGGCCTCCCTTTAGCTGGACTACCACTTGGAGGATGTACCAATCAGGCTGGCCTGAGGTTTCTGTAATAAGAAAGAAATAACGCATTATGCCCAGAAATGGTCATGGTGGAACACTGATTTTTCAATATAAGTTTGTATAAAATCTTAACCCTTTCATCTCTATTATTATCCACATAGAGGCTGAGAGGAGATGATCTATTTCTGAAGAAGCCACATTCAGTGACCAAACCATCTTACTTATATGTGTGCACCAGAAGGAGGTGAGAGAGGCAGAGCTGGAAACTTTTTTTAATTTTTGAAGAAGCCCTTCCAACATTTAACAATACCAGATGCCCATGGATGATAGGAAATGTGGAAGGTCTATCAGATACCTTGATTATCAGCCAATTGTTGCATGGCTTTGGGGATTAAAAAGTGCATGACTCTCTGACTGTGAATGGTTCAGAAATCTGAATACATAAATAGATTAGTTTCAAGGGTCACATGGTGTGTCTAGAATAAACTAATTGGCTGTAACGGCAACAACATCCTCAGACTAGATGTGCTTGCTGCCCTACTATCAATACAACATTTATTAAGTTCTTGCCTGATTCCAACATAAGGGTTACCGAACTTTTCTAGAACTTCAGGCTGACCACAAGAATTTATCTAAATTTCTTTGTTGACTTTTTCATTCTCCAGGGGGTCACTTATATTAGCGTTACAAAACCAATCTGGGGCTGTAAGAGTGCAATACTAATTAATGCCTCATCTACAGTTTCCCCTTGATTTTGTCTCTTTCAGAGAAATCTCCATAAAAGGGCCAAAGTTATTTTACAGCAGATAGAACCCATTACAGAAAATTCCAAGACTTTCTACTGTCATCTCCAGATGGATTACAAGTTGGCATGATGGTAGGAGAGTCTGAGCAAAAAAGATATCCCAGTTTTGGCCATTCTCCTGTTACCAACATTCCATGACCCACCTCACTCATTTTCCAAGAAAATCAGCCAAATTTCTAATAATTTGCCTGGTTTCTGTACATAATAGTCATAAATTTTCCTCTCATGCTCACTGTAGGTATGTATCTCTAACATTGTTGTCTGAAAGAAAATGCGGCCAGGCCTGGTGGCTCACGCCTGTAATCCCAGCACAGCACTTTGGGAGACCGAGGCGGGCAGATCACGAGGTCAGGAGATCGAGACCATCCTGGCTAACACGGTGAAACCCCATCTCTACTAAAAACACAAAAAATTAGCCAGGCGTGGTGGCAGGCGCCTGTAATCCCAGCTACTTGGGAGGCAGAGGCAAGAGAATGGCGTGAACCTGGGAGGTGGAGCTTGCAGTAAGCTGAGATCGCACCACTGCACTCCAGCCTGGGCGACAGAATGAGACTCCGTCTGAAAAACAAAACAAAACAAAACAACAACAAAAAAAGAAAATGCAAACTTGCTCCTCTCTCCCCACCCCACAGCCCAAATGAATCTAAGTATTAATTGTTACAATAGGTGAACTTGAGACTACTGCCAGACTGTAATCTCCCTGCCTAAAGGACAGTTAAACCATATCTATTGCCTGGTTCTCCGCTTGCAACTACCTCCCCAAATCCTCCTCATTAATGAGCAATAGAGCAGAAGAATATTTATTGCTTTGCTTACTAGACAATTTGGTCCACAAGTTTGCTGCCAATACCAATGGACTTCTTTCAAAGTCTATTAATTAGCTGTGAGGCCATCATCCTTCTTTCTCCAAAAGCCATGTCTCTGTCAATATCCCTTCCTCACTGCCAACACTGCCAAGAATTGTGAAGGGTATCAGCATTTGCCCTGCCAGTTTTATGGATGCTAGCAAAAGCCATGAGACTCTTGAGTCAGAGACAAAAGACAATTTATTATGCACAGAATAGTAGTACCTAGAGTATCATCATTTGTGTTGCATTCTGAGCCCCAACTCCCACAGAAGGGTGTGCAAAGCGCCAGGAGATGCTGCACATGCAGCGGGATGTGTGACAGGGGAGAACCAAGGTAAGGAACTCAAGTCTTTCTTAATGGACAATAATCCTCACTGATTGTTGCCCCATAAGGAGACATTATCTTTACTGTATAAAGATAAAAAACCTACCCTTTGCTCCAGAGAGAGACACTATCTATATCTTCCTAGTGTGTTCACGATACAAACATACTTGTAAAGGCAGACAGGCACAAAGGCACTTAGTGCCTTTGCCCAAAAGATGTTTGGGAACATAAGAGATACATGGAGATTTGTCTCCCAACAGCCATCTTCATGTTCTGATCACTCTCAGAAAAAGAAAGAAAAATCTTTGAATTAAAAGCTTTTTGTTGAAATTGAAACTTCTTTGTGAACCTTTTCACTACCTTCCTACCTCTAAATATTCTCGATTTTATTTGCCCATTCTTCAACACATTCTTTGAGGGGGGAAAGGAATTCTTGGGATTTTGCTTTCATTATTTCCTTTTTCATCATATTTTGTACAGATTATATGATTGTTACCTAGAAATCTTTATTAGGTTTTAAACAGAAAATCCATACTAGTCCTATATGGCAGCAAAAACTATTAGTCTAGCCAGAAAAAAATTCATTTACCTTAGAAGAAAAATATAAGATTAGGAATAAATCCAGCAAAATTATGTAGTATATTTGTGATAAAAATTATAAAACTTTATTGAATGATGACAAAGGCTTAGTCATTAAAAAAATCATGAATTCAATGTTAGTTCAGTAAAACAACTGGTATGTTTTAAACTTTTTAAAACACAAAAGAATTAGTAAATCAGTAACAAGTATAGAGCAATTACTGAAATCTATAATATTAATCATTTCATATATGAAAATTAACCAATTAATAATTTATTGAAATAATTAGGTTACATCTAAGTCATAATTGAGAGGATTTCAGAGGGCAAAGGTGAAAAATAAACACACAATGATAATATAGTGTCATATTTCTGTGTAAATAAATGGCTGTGGTAACTCTTGTCTAACTCATTAGCCTTATCTTCTGCCAGTCTTTCACTTGCTATTACAGTCTAGGTACATTAGCCTTCTTTAAGACTCTTAAAAATATCATGCTCTTCCCTACCTCAGAATCTTGTAGCTGTCTTAGACATCTACTCTCTGCTTAAATGTAGTATACTTTGGCACACCTATCTAATCATCTTTGTAAAACAGACATATGAACACATACATATCCACGTCTAAGCATATTCATATACAAACAAATCAGGCCCCCAGCATCCTAACTTATAGCATCCTACATCTCTTGATCTACTTGTCACAATTGCAACTAATAATTAATTGTGCAATAATTGATTTTACATCTATCTCTTTGCTAGAATGGATGAAATATAAAGGCAGAAACCATGTTTGTTTTATTCACTGCTATATCCTCAGTAAATATCAAAGGTTTAACAAATATTAGTTTATTTAAAAGATGAAACTAAGAGTATTTTGTACACTTTTGGCTTTTTTTTAAATTTTATCTTGTATGAACTTTATGCATAGCTTTCTGGGTAAAGTAGGGTAATAAAATATATCTCATCAACAGGTCAGCTTGTTTGTTTCTGGTTTTTTTAAAAAAACAGAAAATAAGCTTGCTCAAAGTTTCCAGTCTTATTCTGTAACTGTAATTACAATAACAGTAAAAAAAAAAAAAAAAAAAAAAAAAAAAAAAAAAAAAAAAAAAAAAAACCTCACAGCTACCTTAAGAGCAGCTAGAAGTTCAGAGTAAATCCATCAATATGAAAGGTAACCTTAGCCTATTAAACTAAATATAACACTGGCATGTTATGAAAATGGATGGAAAAATCGTAAAAATGTTTAGATTAATATTTCAAACTGCCATTGTATAAGAAATAGTATTAGTTAACTCCATTAAAGAGGAAAATTGATTCTTAAAGTAAATCAGATAAGAATAGATGTGGTTATTAAAATATAGGGAAACATATTCTTTACTTAACTCAATAAAACTGCCCTGGTTGTTGTTATTTTTTTTTTGCTTTAGTTCCTACAATATGCATTCCTTGGGAGCTGAAACGTGCAGAGCACTTAGCACACGTATGTCAATTTTTAAATGCATATTCTGTAGAAGGAAATTGGTATGGTTGGGCTGTGTCCTTACCCAAATCTCATCTTGAATTTTAGCTCCCATAATTCCTATGTGTTGTGGCAGAGACCCAGTGAGAGATAACTGAATCATGGGGACAGTTTCCCCATACTGTTCTCATGGTAGTGAATAAATCTCATGAGATCTGACCTGACGGTTTTATAAGGGGAAACCCCTTTTGCTTGGCTCTCATTCTCTCTTGTCTGCTGTCATGTAAGATGTGCCTTCCTTTTGCCTCCCGCCATGATTGTGAGGCCTCCTCAGCCACATGGAACTGTGATCCATTAAACCTCTTTTTCTTTATAAATTACCCAGTCTCAGGTATGTCTTTATCAGCAGCATGAAAACAGACTAATACATAAATATAGAAAACAAGTAAAATATCCTCAAATAATATATTTACAGGACATGAAAAAACATTCCCTTATTATTCAAGTGGAATGAAATTACTGCAAATAGTATAAAAAACAAAGTGGAATAATTTAGATGAATTATAAGTTCAATTATATTGAGATTCATGAGAATCCATGACAATTTTGCTATCTTATTAGCCAAGAGGGTCCTGTAACTCAGCAACTAATTAAATGATGGCAAGCAAAGAAGTTGCAGTTCAAAAAAATGTGAGGCTGATTTCTTCCTAGATTTATTGAGCAAATAAAGTATCTTTTTAAAAAAATAACATACTGCAGTCTTCAGCCTGGCTGTACTTTGATTAGTTGCTTGGTCAATTCATTAACTGTAGGATAGTATCTATTCCAGTTCACATAAATGCTATACCATATTTACTGTTCTTAAATTGCTTGTAATCTGGTTTTAAAAATAAGATGAATACATAATAACAGACAATGTAAGACAATAATAATTAAGCAATAACATGTCTGGTTCTTAGTGCTATAAGGGTAAAGAGGTGTAAAAACAAATGAAGGCTTCACGGTCAAGGAGGTTTTCACAAGAAGAGGTGGGATTAAGTCAGACCACACCAGCATTAAGGACATAATATTTTTGACTATATGGTAAAAGAAAAAGATCCAGGATTACTGAGACAAAATTAATGGTTTGGTTAGGCAATGGATTTAGAAATACAATAATATAGAAATAGAATAATTCTAATAGAATTATTACAATAGAATAATTTAGAAAGAGAATAATGCAAGAAAATATCTCAGTAGCTGAAGTTCAAGATGAAATCCCAGGTCTGAAATCCACTGCATGCTTTAGAGAGGGATTTGATGCAGATGCAGATTATATATATATATATATATATATATATATATATAATTATATATATATATATATAATTATATATATATATAAAAATTAGAATTAAAACCAAGGAAAAGCTGGAATCCAGCCAAACCTGAAGCATCAAGATCCCAGGTAAGCAGTAAAACAATAGCCAGGTTGACTGAATCAAACAAGGGTGAAAAAATACCAGAGAGAAGAAAAGCAAAAATTCCAATGCTAGGGAACCAGAAAGAGTCCTTTCCTATGCATGTATATATAATATATGGTAAATAATATGTATATATTTATACATACAAATAAAAATAAGCATATATAAAATTATACTACATATTTAAAATGTATAGAGATATATAACATTTTAAATGAGGATTATATCTTTAATAATTGATGATTGGTTGAAATTAGTGTGGACCAAACTAGAAGCAGTCAATACCAAGAAATCAAAAGCTCAAGGAAAAAACAGTAATTTAGTTTTGTAAGCAAATCCAAGGGTCAGTAGTACAAAAATGAAATTCCAAAAAGCAGATCTGCAGGCAGAAGAAAAGGAACAAGTGAGTCATGAATACTGTTTTGTAAGAATTTAATAAAATACAATAACTAGGTTTATCACACTAGTTTGCATCATGTAATGAGCACAAGTCCAAATGCGCAGGCTTTGTCTAGCAAAGTGGTTCCATCATAGGAAAACTGGAGTGAAATAGAATATCTCATTAAAGGGAAACTTGGTTGCAAGACAGGAATATGGATAACAGAAAGAAGCAAAGAAATAATAGCACTGGAGAGCTGGGGACCAAAGTCAGAGTAAGCCCAGGAGTAAGACGCTAGCAATGGTAAATAAGCAATGTACTGATATTGGGCTCCTTATATTTCTACCTGCCAGAATTAGTCTCCCAGAAGATTGGACCAAGCCCCAAAAGAGGAAGTTATAGATGTAAAAATACTTTTCAAGCAATGAAGAATCACATAAATATTGGCCGGGTGCGGGGGCTCATGCCTGTAATCTCAGCACTTTGGGAGGCCGAGACGGGCAGATCACGAGGTCAGGAGATCGAGACCATCCTGGCTAACATGGTGAAACCCCGTCTCTACTAAAATTACAAAAAATTAGCCAGCCTGGTGGCGAGCATGCCTGTAGTCCCAGCTACTCGGAAGGCTGAGGCAGGAGAATGGTGTGAAACCCAGGAGGCGGAGCTTGCAGTGAGCCGAGATCCCACGTCACTGCACTCCAGCCTGGTTGACAGAGCAAGACTCCGTCTCAAAAAAAAAAAAAAAAAAAAAATCACATAAATATTACTGATGATTATATTAGAAGTAGGGGTGATGGTTATAATGATGATATAGAATTACCTACCAGAAATAGAGAGCTTTACAAACTGAAGCAGGTAGAATAATCATGCCATTAATTAAAAGAGAGTTGTCAGAATGAGAGCCAGCATTGTAGGTTGGGCGCTCCAAAGATAACTTTTGCATATGCTAACTTTGAGGTGACTAAGGGACCATCATATGAAGAAGGTCATAAGGCAGTTGGAGATTTGAGATTGGATTCTGCAAGAGAGAGCAGGGCCAGAGATAGAGACATAGATAACATTTAACTAAAGATATCACATGATTATGATGATGATGATGACTCAAAACGAGAGTCTTGAGAGAGAAGAAGACTCAACACTGGAGAAGTAATAAGGTTTAAGATTTGGCAGAAGGAAAATAAGTTAACAAAAGAATCAGAAAAGGAATAAATATGTAAAAGGATTAATACATTACACAAATATTTAATGGACACCTTTCTTTTGTCAGATACCATACTAAGTAGTGAATAAGACAGATATAAACAGAAAAAAGCCTCTGTCTTCATGGAACATACATCTCAAGGAGAGAGTAGTGTAACCAGGAACGAAGTAGAAAAGAATTTAAAAAGAATAAGAAGTCAATAATGTTGGATGTTGTAGGGTGGTCAATGAGAACTGTGTAAGAGAAAGAGGATCTGGCTAGCCTAATTTTCAATAGTACTGGAATTCCAAAGAACATTTATTACTGTTATAATCAGAAATAGACAAATAAGGTATTTTCATTTGGAATATGGACTGTATTTTCAACAAATAATTAGTTAAGAAAATCAAATTTAAATCATTATGCTATTTGAGGAAAGCCCTTGTAGAATCATAACTGGAAACAACAAATTCCTTAGCAAACTTCTATCTTTGCATTATTAGCTATATTACTTATATTGCCTTAATAACTCACATACTAATTAACCAGGGTCTTAAAGAGATAGTTCCTAATAATCAGTGAAAATACTCTCTTTTTGCAGGCCCTCTCCAAAATCACTCTATTTTTTAGACCCTTTCTGCACAATATTTTACAAATATGTTGAGAATATATATTTATCATGCCAGCATTACAAGTACAATGACAGAAGTGAATTGAAAAAATTCCATTTTAATATGTGATCTTGCTGTCATGAAGTACACAAGCCTTGGTTACTATGACATTCAGCTTAAGAGAACAGATTCACAAAATGCTTACCATTGTGCATTTCTGAATCACAGACACTTTTCTTCCTCTTTATCTTTGTTATACTTCAGATGAATCCATATTCAGATAATCTATCTTATGAAATTATGACAAGTTTGGTAGTTCTGTTCCAAATTTATGTCTCTAGTCTCCTTGAAGCTCAATAATATTTTCCATTTTTAGTTGAACTTTAAAATTGTGTTCATAGTATTTGAATGTCATGCACAATCTATTCATTGAAATTTCTAGATTTTAATTCATTTACATAATTGAAATAATATAATATTATCAATTCTAATTAGGAATTTCATTGCAGGGTAATAGATTGATAAAATGAATGCTTCAGATGAAGCAC
The DNA here is from genome assembly GCF_028885655.2 of Pongo abelii. Taxonomy (NCBI): domain Eukaryota; kingdom Metazoa; phylum Chordata; class Mammalia; order Primates; family Hominidae; genus Pongo; species Pongo abelii. The sequence goes on along the minus strand of NC_071996.2, from coordinate 64,313,419 downwards.
CAAGAACAGATATTTATTTCCACATGGGATATAAGATTATATGCAGAATTTGCAAACCATGCTCTAAAAACCTAGTTACGTGACTCTAATTTTTCACCCACACAGAGGCTATAAAGGATCATGAGATGAAACAGACACATTTTAGAGTTCTTCGGAAAGAGCTGTAACATGAGTCTGACATTTACTTATTCTCCTTAAAAGGGATGGCAGTAGGGGTATGATTCCTACCTGAGAAACATAAAGTCGGCCTAGCTGCTGGTGGCTGACATTGCTGCATTCAATAACGCACACTTTCAGGATTTATCAGAGCACTCAATCTGAGTGTGTGTGTGTCTTCTGTGAATCATACATAAGCCACACACGAGAGGGGAGCGGGGAGAAGAAAGAGAGAGGGTGTGGAATATAGAGTCATCTTGCGCTGCCACAGAGCACTGAGAATATTTCAGCAGAGAGACTCTCATTATAACTGAATGCCTAGGGGATGAAGAGGAATAAATAGTAAGGCAGAAAAGAGTGCAGGTGAGAAAACCTCCAGGAGAGAATGAGTAAACTCAAATTCTTGCTAAGCCTAAAGAGTGTGACATTAATTTGTCACAGTAGCAGTGAAGTAAGAACTTTCCTGTTTTACCTCCATTAGAGAGATAACAAACTAGAGCTAGGAGGATGATGGAGCATCTACGGGAAGATGTTCAAGGTAGAAAAAAAAAAAAGCAACTACAGTTGACCCTTGAATAACACAGGTCTTAAAGGTGCTGATCTCCGACACAGCTGAAAATCTGTATATAACTTTTGACTCCCTCGAAACTTAACTACTAATAGCCTACTGTTGACCAGGAGCCTTAATGATAACATAGTCAATTAACACATAATGTGTATATTATGTGTATTATGTACTGTATTTTTACAATAAACTGGAGAAAAAAATTAAGAAAATCATAAAGAAGAAAAAATAGATTTACTACTCATTAAGTGAAAATGGATTATATAAAGGTCTTGATCCTCACTGTCTTCATGTTGAGTAGGCTGAGGAGGAGGAAGAGGAGGGGTTGGTCTTGCTATCTCAGGAGTGGCAGAGGCAGAAAAGGTAGAAGGGGAGGCAAGAGAGGCAGACACACTTGATGTAACTTTATGGAAATACATTGTAATTTCTGACCTTTTCGCTTTTTCATTTCTCTAAAACTGTTTCCATGAGATATGATCCTTCTTCCACCATTTACTTTAGTTTCAGTGCACATATTATAGAAAAGTCCATGTTGTAAAAAAAAAAGTTGAACTTAGTCTCGAATAATTGTAACTCTTCCTCCAGATTGTCTAATGTGAATTTGTTTTCTGGCACTGCTTTTTCAATGTCTTCTTCCTTATCTTCTGGTGCTGGTTTAGAAATACTCATCTTCATCAAGTCATCTTCTATTAATTCCTCTGACATGGTGTCTGTTTGCTCTTGAGTTTCTCCAAGATCCATATCCTGATACCTTTTACCCCCACCTTTTTTGCCATATTCACTATTAGTTTCATAATTTCCTTGATTGGCTGTGTTGTAAATCTTGTGATGTCATGCACACTGGAACACAGTTTTCTCCAGCAGGAATTTGTGGTTTCAAGCTTGATGGCTTTCATGGATTTTTCTGTAGCAATGAAGGCATCTTTAATGGTGTAATCCATCTAGAGTTTCATGATGTCTTCTCTATTGGGGTTCTCTTCCACAGCATTGACGATGCTTTCCATAGAGTACCACGTGTAATGAACCTTAAAGGTCCTTACAAAATCTGATCTAGAAGCTGATTACAAGTATTGTGTTTTGGGGCAAGTAGATCACTTTAACACCTTCATGAACATTAGCTCCTGGGGTTCTACATGGCCAGAGGCATTGTCCAATATTGAAAGGATTTTCAAAGGCATTTCCTTACTGGTAAGGTACTTCCTGACTTCGGGGACAAAGCATCAGTAGAACCAAACTAGAAAAAGGATTCTCATTGTCCAGGCCTTTTAGTATAACCAAGAGACTGGCAGGTAGTATTCATCTTTTCCTTTCAAGGATCTGGGGTTAGTAGTTTTACAGATAAGGGTAGTCTTGATCATAAACCTGGCGGCATTTGCAAAAAAACAGTAGAGTTAGCCTATTCCTTCCTGCTTTAAATACTGATGTTCTCTTCCTTTGTGGCATTTTCCCCCCAGAATTGGGCACTTTTGTCTGCTGTAAAAACCTGTTAAAGCAGATATCCTTTCTCTTACAAAAATCATAAATGAAAGAAAATACACTTACAGTACTTTACTGTATTTGTTGATAAGTTTATGCATCTTTTTATGTTATCTGCCTGAAACGGTGGGCAACCACAGCTGCAAACCTTAATCTGCAGTACATGTCAAGCAATTCAACTTTGTCTTGTAATGTTATGACTTTTCTCTGCTTCTTGGGAGCACTTTGAGCATCACTATGGCTCTTCATATGGGTTCCATGGTTATATTCAAGGTTCACAATATTATACTAAACATGATGAAAAATATGTGAGAACCATGAGAGATCATTCTTTTTACGGCAATATGCTGTTTACTGAAGAGATGAACGGCTCAGGTAGAGATGATTAGCATCACAAGGTGTTTTAAGTGGATACTGGAAACACTTGGACTCACACAATAGCAACAGCAAGTGGCTACAACATTATTGCAGTAGTACATTAAGTACAACAGTAAACTGTATGCAGTTATGATTTAATACTGCATTTTTTGCACTTGTTTACATTTCTCTCAGTTGCCAATGACACCATGCACAGTCTATAAGTGTTTGTGTACATAAGGCCTGATAAATTTCAACTTTTATAATAGATTTGTGTAGATTTTATGGTAGTATATGATACAATAGACTAGTATCTACCTATATGTTATGCATTCATGACATACTTTTTTCCTAATTTTTTTATATTTCTAGGCTATGCAGTTTATCTGTGAGTTTTTTCAAATTGTCACACATCTAAAAAAAAAGTATATATATATACACTCAATTTTTTTTGAGACAGTTTCTTTCTGCCATCCAGGCTGGAGTGCAGTGGCACTGTCTCGGCTCACTACAGCCTCCACCTCCTGGGTTCAAGCAGTTCTCCTGCCCCAGGCTCCCAAATAGCTGGGACTACAAGTGCGCATCACCATGTCTGGCTAATTTTTGTATTTTTAGCAGAGAGGAGGTTTTGTCATGTTGGCCAGGATGGTCTCCAACTTCTGGCCTCAAGTGATCTGCCTTTCTAGGCCTCCCAAAAGGCTGGGATTACAGGCATGAGCCACTGCGCCTGGCCCATACATTTTTAATATAAATACATAATATACAAAAAATACATAATATACATGTAAATGTAAAAGTCTATGTATAAGTGGAACTGCACAGTTCAAACCCATATTGTTCAAGGGTCAACTGCATTTTTAATTAGCCTGTTATCTCTCAGACTAGTTGGTCTAGAAAAAAATCAGTACTTTGAATAGCCATTTAAAAAAAAGCACAATTTGTGATTCTAGAGTTACACTAAGAAATCAATTAAATATTCCCATTAGACTTACCCAGTGTGAGCAGACATAGTCATTTTGTGTTGCATGACAACCAGTTCTGACTACCCAATCACTTCTCAGAGGTCACATCTCATAGCAGCCATGCTTCCACATTGGTATTAGGGTCCCCATGTCTCTGAAACATTTTCTCTCATCACTGTTTCCAAGGACTTAGTTCAGTTCACTCTTCGTCAGTAATCTGGATGTCTATAATACCATACATCCAATCCCCAAATCTCAATTGCTATGTACATGAGTGTTAATTTTAAGGCTTATTAGTGTTTCCTTTTATAAAGCATGAGGATTACTCACTACACACCTTTAAAATACTATTTGTAAGTAAACATGTGGTTATAACACCCTCACAGTTATGAATAAGGAGTATTTGAAAGTGTGAGATAGGGTGTCAGGTATTCAAAAGGCTTCTCTAAAACACAATGATAGCAGCAATGGTAAAGAAAATAATAATTTATTGAAATAGGGTCATCTATTCAGTGACAAGAAATATTTTATTTTGATTTAAGATAACATATGGTTCCCTGTATCTGGCCTTCATTCTTTAAAATAGAAATGATTTTATAGGTAGTAGGTTATTTTCACAAAAGATTTTTCATAACCATCCTACTAACATATTTTTAACATCTTAAAAAGGGATTCAGATTATGTTTCAATACAGTAAATTTTCCAAATGTGTAATTCAACACCCATTTTTCATGTCTATTAAAAACAGACACCTTAAAATAGTATTACATATTTCATGTAAATTGCAGTACTATCAAAATCAGAAAAAATCTTCCTGTTAAAAATTGTTATTTTTATTAGAGATGGTGTCTTGTTCTGTCACACAGTGTGGAGTGCAATGGCATGATCACTGTAACCCTGAACTCCCGGGCTCAAGAAATTCTCCCACCTCAAGCCTTCTAAGTAACTGGGTTCATAGGTGTGAGCTACAGCACCTGGCAGAATTGTCTAAGTTAATAGAATATTTCTCCTGTGTTGATGGATATTTATTTTTATGATAGCCACTGAAACCATAAAGCAGTGAAATACAAACTTCAGCCAAGAACACGGAAGATCAAGATATGGGTCTGCTTCTATATATATTAAAACATATAATGGAAATAAATAACATAGAAAAATTTGCCTAAAGAATAAAGATCTCAGCCTTTTAGCAGACTCTACTGGAATCTGTAGCCACATCAAAAAAAAATACCATTATGAGAGTGAAATCAGAACCCACAATAGTGAGAAGATATTTAAAACACATAAAACTAATGAAGGACTTATTTCCATAACATGTAAAGAACTTCTACACATCAATAAAAGTCCATTAAAAATATGACTTTACTAGGCACTTCCTAGAAGAGAATATCCAAATGGCCAAAAGTATATGCAAAGTTACTCAATTGCATTGGTAATCAAGAAATATAAATTAAAACAATGAGACATAATTACATACCTTAAGAGAATGGCTAATGTTAAAAGAATGGAATTACCAAGTGTTAGTAAGGATGCAAAAAAGCATAAGTTCTCATACTTTATTGGTGGGAATGTAAATATGTACCCCAATTTTGGAAATCTATTTGGCATTATCTACCAAAACTGAAAATATGCATGCCCTATGACTCAGCAATAGATAATTTCATTCATCGGTATGAGAAATGCATATGTATACCAAAAGACATATAGAAAAATGTTCACAGCATTATTATTTGTAGTAGCTCCTAATTGTATACGATCCAAATGCCCATCAATAGTAGAATGCATACATACCGTGCATATAGAAGCATATTAATATACTATACAATAATGAAAATGAATAGGCTGAAGCTACATCAAAAACATTGGTGAATTCCATAAACAGAACACTGAGCAATTAATTCCTCTTTTATGATTTCATTTATATAACGTTCAAAAACAAGCAAAATACCCAGTGTAAAAAGAAAGGCCAGAGATTCTTTTGAGGAGGATGGAAAACCTAATGACTGGTAATGAGCAAAAAGTGAGTTTCTAGAGTGCCAGCCAAGGTGGTAGTTACACAGATGTTTTGGTGTGATAATTCATTGGGTTTTAGATGTATGTTTCTATGCTTTAATACTTGTGAATGCTTGTCCTATACTTTACAATAAAATACATTTGTAAAAACACCTTGCTATTCTCATATAGCACCTAATTGGTCATTTAAATAGGAACAGGAAGCCACTGCCCATCAAAAAATAGCTCTTTGAGGTCATGTTTTCTATATTTGCTTCATTTCTCCTAAAGTGTGTGCACAATTTACCACCTAAGACTGGCAAAATCCTATTATAATTCCAGGACTGTGTTAATTTATTCAGTATCTTTGTGTACCATATTTTAAACATGCGTTTAATAGTCTGTATCTTTTAGATTTATTTCTACTTCTTATAGATTAGCTAATTGCAATGGGCATAATCCTATGATCTTTCCTATTAGATTCTTTTCTGGGAGGTTGAAGAAAAAAATAAACGTTGAAGTGTTACAAATTTCCCTCATCATCTTTCATATTTTCACTGACTTCAAGCTTATGCTTCAAACTTACCAATTTAAAGCAGCTCATCCTTGTTCCCAGTTGAAAATATAATTTCAAATTATACAAAGTGAATAGAAGATGACATTAAAAATAACAAATGTGGGCTGGATGCGGTGGCTCATTCCTGTAATCCCAGCACTTTGGGAGGCTGGTGCGGGTGGATCACGAGGTCAGGAGTTCGAGACCAGCTTGGCCAACATGATGAAACCCCGTCTCTACTAAAAATACAAAAAATTAGCTGGGTGTGGTGGCAGGTGCCTGTAATCCCAGCTATTCAGGGGGCTGAGGCAGGAGAATCACTTGAACCCGGGAGGCAGAGGTTGCAGTGAGCCAAGACTGTGCCACAGCACTCCAGCCTGGCCAACAGAGTGAGACTCTGTCTCAAAAAAAAAAAAAGTGAAATTTTAGCAGCTTTCTGTTACTGGAGAGTTGATTGCAATAGGAAGGAGAATTAATTAATCATCATCACATTCATATACACAAATTAATATATTTATCATATTTATTAAGTACAGTAGCCAAAGTAGGTTGAACTTATTTGTGGGCATTAAAAGTTTTTTGTATGAGCAAAACATCAACACCACCACTACCACACAGACCAAAAGCCGGTCTCTCTTTAGACTCACCTAGGAATCACAGCCCAACCATGACATATGGTAGGCTGCAACCAGTAATTGTTTTCATATGATGTAAGCATAAACTCTTCCATCTATATTAAAGGCCTATTCTTTTACCTGAATGCAACACTAACGCAACTAGGATGTTTTAACAACACTGTATTCTATGATTGGGTTTTATAATAAAGTAGGATTCTGCTGATGTTGCTTATACATTGGAGTAATAAAACTTTTTAAGAGTGCCCAAATTCCAATCAATAGAAAAAGAGGGAATCCTCCCTAACTCATTTTATGAGGCCAGCATCATCCTATACCAAACCCTGGCAGAGACACAACAAAAAAAGAGAATGTTAGACCAATATCCTTGATGAACATTGATGCAAAAATCCTCAATAAAATACTGGCAAACCGAATACAGTAGCACATCAAAAAGCTTATCCATTATGATCAACTGGCCTTCATCCCTGGGATGCAAGGCTGGTTCAACATACGAAAATCAATAAATGTAATCCAGCACATAAACAGAACCAAAGACAAAAACCACATGATTATCTCAATAGATGCAGAAAAGGCCTTTGACAAAATTCAACAGCCCTTCATGCTAAAAACTCTCAATAAATTAGGTATTGATGGGACATATCTCAAAATAATAAGAGCTATCTCTGACAAACCCACAGCCAATATCATACTGAATGGGCAAAAACCGGAAGCATTCCCTTTGAAAACTGGCACAAGACAGGGATGCCCTCTCTCACCACTCCTATTCAACATAGTGTTGGAAATTCTGGCCGGGGCAATCACGCAGGAGAAGGAAATAAAGGGCATTCAATTAGGAAAAGAGGAAGTCAAATTGTCCCTGTTTGCAGATGACATGATTGTATATCTAGAAAACCCCATTGTCTCAGCCCAAAATCTCCTTAAGCTGATAAGCAACTTCAGCAAAGTCTCAGGATACAAAATCAATGTGCAAAAATCACAAGCATTCTTATACACCAATAACAGACAAACAGAGACCCAAATCATGAATGAACTCCCATTCTCAATTGCTTCAAAGAGAATAAAATACCCAGAAATCCAACTTACAAGGGATGTGAAGGACCTCTTCAAGGAAAACTACAAACCACTGCTCAATGAAATAAAAGAGGATACAAACAAATGGAAGAACATTCCATGCTCATGGGTAGGAAGAATCAATATCATGACAATGGCCATACTGCCCAAGGTATAGATTCAATGCCATCCCCATCAAGCTACCGATGACTTTCTTCACAGAACTGGAAAAAACTACTTTAAAGTTCATATGGAACCAAAAAAGAGCCCGCATTGCCAAGTCAATCCTAAGCCAAAAGAACAAAGCTGGAGGCATCAAACTACCTGACTTCAAACTATACTACAAGGCTACAGTAACCGAAACAGCATGGTACTGGTACCAAAACAGAGATATAGACCAATGGAACAGAATGGAGCCCTCAGAAATAATGCCACATATCTACAACTATCTGATCTTTGACAAACCTGACAAAAACAAGAAATGGGGAAGGGATTCCCTATTTAATAAATGGTGCTGGGAAAACTGTCTAACCATATGTAGAAAGCTGAAACTGGATCCCTTCCTTACACCTTATACAAAAATTAATTCAAGATGGATTAAAGACTTAAACGTTAGACCTAAAACCATCAAAACCCTAGAAGAAAACCTAGGCAATACCATTCAGGACATAGGCATGGGCAAGGACTTCATGTCTAAAACACCAAAAGCAATGGCAACAAAAGCCAAAATTGACAAATGGGATCTAATTAAACTAAAGAGCTTCTGCACAGCAGAAGAAACCACCATCAAAGTGAACAGGCAACCTACAGAATGGGAGAATATTTTTGCAACCTACTCTTCTGACAAAGGGCTAATATCCAGAATCTACAATGAACTCAAACAAATTTACAAGAAAAAAACAAACAACCCCATTAAAAAATGGGCAAAGGATATGAACAGACACTTCTCAAAAGAAGACATTTATGAAGCCAAAAGACACATGAAAAAATGCTCATCATCACTGGCCGTCAGAGAAATGCAAATCAAAACCACAATGAGATACCATCTCACAGCACTTAGAATGGTGATCATTAAAAAATCAGGAAACAACAGGTGCTGGAGAGGATGTGGAGAAACAGGAACACTTTTACACTGTTGGTGGGACTGTAAACTAGTTCAGCCATTGTGGAAGTCAGTGTGGCGATTCCTCAGGGATCTAGAACTAGAAATACCATTTGACCCAGCCATCCCATTACTGGGTATATACCCAAAGGATTATAAAACATGCTGCTATAAAGACACATGCACACATATGTTTATTGCAGCACTATTCACAATAGCAAAGACTTGGAACCAGCCCAAATGTCCAACAATGATAGACTGGATTAAGAAAATGTGGCACATATATACCATGGAATGCTATGCAGCCATAAAAACTGATGAGTTCATGTCCTTTGTAGGGACATGGATGAAGCTGGAAACCATCATTCTCAGCAAACTATCACAAGGACAAAAAACCAAACACCTCATGTTCTCACTCATAGGTGGGAATTGAACAATGAGAACACAGGGACACAAGAAGGGGAACATCACACACTGGGGACGGTTGTGGGGTGGGAGGAGTGGGAAGGGATAGCATTGGGAGATATACCTAATGCTAAATGACGAGTTAATGGGTGCAGCACACCAACATGGCACATGTATACATATGTAACAAACCTGCACATTGTGCACATGTACCCAAAACTTAAAGTATGATAATAAAAAAAAAGAGTGCCCAAATTCAAACATTTTCCCAAAAATCGTTTTGTTAAATTGATGCTTGCTTCATACTTTGGGCCCAAATGATTCCATGACTTCACAGATTCATACTGCAATTTACAACATATATCTAGCTTCATAGCAGAGAGACCTGATACTCTCTTAAATTCTCCTTATCCTATACTTCTTTGGAAGTTTAATTCCAAAGAATTTTGAGGCACCTGCAGAAATATCTTCAAAATATTTTCTTTGGAATGCTTCCAAGTAAAATAACTATTTCTTAAGTAGACAGAAATTTTCTTTAATGCCTTCAGCATGGAAATATCATATATTCTCACTATGCAGAATATCAAAACCCAAATCAGATAGGATGGTGTTTAGGGTTTGGTTGAAGTCTCTGTGTGTGACTGAGTACTTATTATAGCAAATAAACTGAGTGTGGAATAAGGATGAAGGCAGAAGATTTGTACTAGAGAAACTGAAAAAAGTGAAATCTAGAAAGTTCCATTGCTTAGAAACCACCAAATGTCAAACATTTGTCGCTGATAAACCACATTTAGGTCTAAATGTCAGTAAAGATACTCAGATGATTGAAGAAGGAAAAAGGTAGGTGGCATCCAAAAACAGTGGCTAAAATATAAGAGGGAGAATCTGGGCCACCAGACTTATTTCCAAGTTTCACCAAATTGAGAGGCAGAAGCTTCTCAGAATCTGATTCTTGGTCAATTATTTAAGTGGTTATTAAATAATTTCGGGTACTTTTTAAAAATACCAGTACCTAGGGAAACATCCAAGATTAATTAAATGAAAATCCCTGAGGTTGAAGCCTAGCATCAACAATTTTTTAAAAGCTTCTCAGGTGATTCCAATGTGCCAGAAGGTTTGATAAGTAATGTTCTAGAGCATTGCTTGTCGTCAAATTTTAAGATTCATATATGTTACTGTATTAGTCTGTTTCACACTGTGATAATGAACTTCCCTGAGGCTGGGTAATTTATAAAGGAAAGAAGTTTAATTGTCTCACAGCTCCACATGCCTGGAGAGGCCTCAGGAAACTTACAATCATGGCAGAAGTAGAAGTAGGCACCTTCTTCACAAGGCGGCAGAAGAGAGAGCGAGCAAAGAGCTGGGAACACTGCCTTATAAATCCCTCAGATCTCATAAGAACTCACTCACCATCATGAGAACAGTATGGGGGAAACCGCCCCCAAAATCCAATCACCTCCCTCCTTGGACACATGGGGATTACAGGTCACTCCCTCAACACACGGGGATTACAAATGGAGATGAGATTTTGGTAGGGACACAGAGCCAAACCATACCAGTTACCTAAATATATTTTTAGTGTACAGGTCCTGACTCAAGAGGTCTGGATGGGGCCTGAGATTCTGCATTTCTGGCAAGTTTAAATTTAATGCTAATATTGTTGGCTTTATACTTTGTTTGAAGTAGAAATTTATTTTTACTATTTTTGTTGTAAAATAAAAGGTTTATTTATTAAATAACTTTTAAAAGCTAGCAGTACAACTTTATGTTTGGTGAGTTTTAAAAATAATTTCAAATTTTATTTTAGATTCAGGGAGTACATGTGCAGGCTTGTTATATGGGCATATTGCATGATGCTGAGGTTTGGGGTATGATTGATCCTGTCCCCCAAGTAGTGGGCAGTATAGTACCTAATAGTTACTTTTTTAACCCTAGTTCCCCACCCTCCCTCTCCTCTCTGGTGGTTTCCAGTGTCTATTGTTGCCATCTTTATGTTCACAACTACCCAATGTTTAGCTCCCACTTATAAGCGAGAACATGTGGTATTTGGTTTTCTGTTCCTGCATTAATTCACTTAGGATAATGACCTCCAGTTGTATACATTGTTGCTGCAAAGAACATGATTTTGCTCTTTTTTAGGGCTGCAATGTATGCCATGGAGTATGTTTTCTTTATTCAATCCACTGTTGATGAGCACCTAGGTTGATTCCGTGTCTTTGCCACGGTGAATAGCACTGTGATTAACACTCATGTCCATGTGTCTTTTGATAGAATGATTCATTTGCCTTTGGGTAAATGCCCAGTAATGACATTGCTGGGTCAATAGTTGTTCTGTTTTAAGTTCTTCGAGAAATCTCCAAACTGCTTTCCACAGTGGCTGAACCAATTTATATTCCCACCAACAGTGTGTAAGCATACCCTTTTCTCTGAAGCCTTGTCAGAATCTGTTATTTTTTGACTTTTTAATAATCACCATTTTGACTGGTGTGATAGTATCTCTTTGTGGTTTTGGTTTGCATTTCTCTGATGATTCGTGATATTGAGCATTTCTTCATATGTTTACTGGCTGCTTATATGTCTTCTTTTAAGAAGTGTCTGTTCATGTCTTTACCCACTTTTTAATCAAGCTGATTTTTGGTTGTTGAGTTGTTTAAGTTCCTTATAGATTCTGGATATTAGACCCTTGATGAACCAAATTTAAATAGCAAAGTTTCCAGAACAGTGGATATCAACCTTCTGCGGAGCTATCAACAGCTCCACAGAAGAATCACCTGGGGGTACTTTTCAAAAAATACTCATGCTTAGGCCCCAGGTACAGAGATTCTGGTTGGTGTAAGGGTTGAGCATTAGTACGGCTTTAGAACTCTCAAATGCAGTCAATATTGAGAACTGCTGTTCTAGAAAAACTGGCATAATGCATCCAGTTAGGGAAAAACAAAGAAGAAGAGGCACAGGAAACAAACAAATGATAAATACAGCTTATTTTTATTTGCTCACAAAATACTTGTAAGATGATATAAATATATTTTCTCAAATACTAGAAAATGATGAAAACTCATCATTAGAGCATAGCCCTACAGATAATCCATTCCTGGAGTCTAAGAGGGCATCTCTGCTAACTATAAGCAGATGGAACTTGAATGAGAAAAATATGCCAAATTGTCATTTTTTTACACTCTAAGACTTCTCCTCATGAAAGAGAAAACATCTGAAAATGCAGAAGATACTTAGTACATCCTACACTCTCAGCCCATCTGCCCATTCTTATGGACAACCATCCTTCTATCATGGTGGTACAGGATACCTAGAGTACTTTTCCTTACATACTCTGCCACCAACAACCATGCTGCCCCTGGCGGAAGTACAGGGCATTTGGATAAGTGTGATGCTTATTATACATACTGTTGGAAACATGGAGCATACTGACAGCAGCCTCATTAAGCAATCTTAGGATATAGCTGGGTAGATATAGCAGGAATCTACCTTGCCTTGTTTAAAAATGAGAAAAAAAAAGGAAAAAACTTGGGAGTCCGTAAAAAATACTAAAAATCAATGGAGAGTAAAAATAATCTGACAGTCCAAAGGAAAAGCATAGCTCTGAAAATTATCTACTTTAGGATAAAAAGAAAACATCCAGAAATCACTGGGGACACACTCTACCAACCAGAAAAAAAAATAAAAAGTATTCAGGAAAGGACAGGCTAAAATGTAAAGAAAATAGGATGAAATAAGAAAGAAATTCATGAAAACCAAAAATGCAACAGCAAAATCAAAACTCATAATAAAAGTAGGAAAATGCAGAATTTATACTGCAGATAATCAAATGGTAATATAAAAGACTAACATTAAACTACAGAGGAAAAGGATACAGAGCAGAAATCAGAAATCCGACGTGTACATGTATGTTCATCTTAGTGCTATTCACCATAGCAAAGACATGGAATCAACTAGGTGCCATTAGGGTGAGGTGGTTAAAGAAAATGTGGTACATATAAACCATGGAATACTATGCAGCCATAAAAAGAATGACATCATATCTTTTTGCAGTAACATGAATGCAGCTGGAGGCCATTATTCTAAGCAAATTAACTCAGGAACAGAAAACCAAATACTGCATGTAGTTACTCATAAATGGGAGCTAAACATTGGGTACTCATGGACATAAAGATGGGAACAATAGGCACTTGGAATCACCAGAGCTGAGAAGGAGGGTAGGGAACAAGGGTTATAAAACTAACTATACTCTGTGCTCACTACCTGGGTGATTGGAACATCCATACCCCAAACTTCAGCATCATGCAACATACTCATGTAACAAACCTGCACATGTACCCCCAAATTCAAAGTTAAAAAAAAATGAAAGATATATGTAGTTAAAATGTTTGAAGAAAGTAGAGGGATATGAGCAAAGAAAGTCTTCACAGAGAGATCAAAGTAAATGGAACAGAATAAAATATAATAGGAAAATGTTCCCTAGGTGGAAAACTATTAGTGTATGAGGGATGGAAAAGTTTTTTAATACACCTACCATTAGGTCAATCTTAGCAATTTTCTTCATTAAGGGACACAGAAAAATGTCTATAAACGTTCAGGATTAAAATACATAAACCTAAAAAATAAAATAAAAATAGACTATAGACTTATCTGCAATAGTTACTGAAGCTAGATATTGAATAAACCAAATAAAGCACTATAGAGAGATATTTAAAATTAAAATTGATACCCAGAACATTTATATGCAGTTAACTTACATATCTGAATGACTAAAGGTGGGTTTGCAGGAGGTTGGAGAACTGCTTAAAATGGTGGAGACTATCATGTTTCAAAGATGATAAGAACAATTCATTTGAAGAGGAAGAGGTCAATTAAATTAGAAATGGCATAAGTTTCCAGAGTGGTGAGAGGGACTAGAAAATAAACATAAAGGAAAAGAAAACTTCCTTATTTTCTTGCAGTTTTAACCATTTAATAGGAAGAAAGTTTGCAGCTATAACTTTTTAACAGGAAGAAAGTAAAATGAGTTCTTTCTGATGATATATTTTCCCTCTGAAGTAGAAAGCAAGATTACTATCAAGTAATGGTGAGAAGAGAGGATGTTGGAAAATGATGAAGAAGGTGAAGAAAGTTGAAAAATAATTATTTCAAATGTCAAAAAAGATACACAATGAAATTAGGAGGAGATGTTGAAGGTCTCCTTGAGTCATAACTTTATAATGGTTACAATCTGCCTTGTTAAATGATGATTTCCAGCAGAGTATATCTGCTTGTGGAGGCAAGGAGAAAACAGAAAAATGGAGGAACCCCAACATAAGTATGGTTTTAAAAGCTAGCAGAAGAAAAGAGATTACTAAAATCAGAGAACAACTGAAAGAAATTGAGATGCAAAAGTCCATACAAAAGATAAATGAAACAGAGTTTGTTTTTTGAAAGAATAAACAAGATTGATAGACTACTAGTTAGATTAACAAAAAAAGAGAAGACCCAAATAAGCACAATCAAAAATGACAAATGACATTACACCCAATCCCACAGAAATACAAAAGATATTCAGAGACTATTATGAACACATCTATGCAAACAAAATAGAAAATCTAGAGGAAATGGATAAGTTCCCAGAAACACAAAACCATCCAAGGTTGAACGAGGGATAATGTGAAAACATGAATAAGCCAATAACAAGTTCTGAAATTGAATCAGTAATTTTTAAAAAACCTACCAACCAAAAAAAGCCCTGAACCAGATGGATTCACAGCTGAAATCTACTAGAGGTACAAAGAAGAACTGGTACCAATCCTACTAAAACTCTTCCAAAAAATTGAGGATGAGGGGAGGCTTCTCACTAACATATTATACAAAGTCAACATCATCCTTATACCAAAATCTGGTGGAGACATAAAAACAGAAAACTTCAGGCTAAACTCCCTGATGAACATAGACACAAAATCCTCAACAAAATACTAGCAAACTGAATTGAGCAGCACATCAAAATCTAATTCACTATGAGAAAGTGGGCTTCATTCCTGGAATGCAAGATTGGTTCGACATACACAATTCACTAGATATGATTCACCACATAAACAGAATCAAAATCAAAACCATATGGTTATCTCAATAGATACAGAAAAGGTCTTCAAGAGAATCCCAAATCCCTTTATGATAAACTACCCTCAACAGGCTAGTCATTGAAGAAACATACCTCAAAACAATAAGAGCCATCTATGAAAAACACACAGCTAAAATCATACTGAATGGGCAAAAGCTATAACTATTCCCCTGGAGAACCAGAACAAGAAAGTGATGCCTACTCTTACCACTCCTATTTAACATAGTATAGGAAGACCTAGCCAGAGCAATCAGGCAACAGAAAGAAATAAAGGGCATTCAAATAGGAAGAGAGGAAGTCAAACTATCTCTCTTTGCTGATGATTATAATTCTATAAATAGAAAACCCTAAAGACTCCACCAAAAGTCAACTAGAATTGACAATTTTAGTAAAGTTTCAGGAGACAAAATCAATGTACAAAAGTCAATAGTATTTCTATACAGCAATAACATTGTATCAGAGAGCCAAGTCAAAAACTCAATCCTATTTACAATAGGCACACAAAAAAATGTAATACATCTAACCAAAGAGGTGAAAGATTTCTACAAGGAGAACTACAAAACACTGCTGAAAGAAATCAGAGACAACACAAATAAATGTAAAAATGTTCCATGCTCATGAATAGGAAGAATCAATATCATTAAAATGGCCATACTGCCCAAAGCAATTTACAGAATTCAGTACTATCTGTATCGAAACACCAATGTTGTTTTTCAGAGAATTAGAAAAACTATTCTAAAATTAGTATGGAATCAAAAAAGAGCCCAAATAGCCAAAGCAATTCTAAGCAAAAAGAACAAAGTCAGAGGCATCATATTACCTGACTTCAAACTGTACTCCATGGCTACATTAACCCAAACAGCATTGTACTGGTACAAAAAACAGACACAAACACTAACGGAATAGAATAGAGAATCCAGAAATAAAGTCAAACACCTACAACAGTCTGATCTTCAACAAAGTCACCAAAAATAACTAATAGAGAAAGGACTTCCTATTAAATAAATGGTGCTGGGATAACTGTCAAGCCATATGCAAAATAATGAAACTGGATACCTACTTTTCACCATATACAAAAATTAACTCAAGTTGGATTAAAGAGTTAAATGTAAGACTTTAAGTTATAATAATTCTAGAAGAAAGCTTAGGAAATACCCTTCCCAACATTAATTTTGACAAAGAATTTATGGCTAAGTCTCCAAAAGCAATTGCAACAAAAACAAAAATTGACAAGTGGGACCTAATTAAACTAAAGAGCCTCTGCACAGCAAATCTCAATAGTCTAAACAGAGCGCTTACAGAATGGGAGAAACTATTTGCAAACCATGCATTCAAAAAATGTCTGATACCCAGAATCCACAAGCAAAATTTAAACAAATCAACAAGCAAAAAACAAATAATTCTACCAAAAATGGGCAAAGGACATGAACAGACACTTCTCAAAAGAAAACATACAAGCAGTCAACAAATGAAATGCAAGTCAAAACCACAATGAGATACCATGTCACACCAGTCAGAATGGTGAATATTAAAAAGTCAAAAAATAATAGATGCTGACAAGGCTGCAGAGAAAACAGAATGGTTACACACTGTTGGTGGGAATATAAATTGGTTCAGCCACTGTGGAAAGCAGTTTGGAGATTTCTCAAAGAACTTAAAACAGATCTACCATTCAACCCAGCAATCCCATTACTGGGTATATACTCAAAGAAAAATGAATCATTCCACCAAAAGGATGCATGTACTTGTATGTTCACTGCAGTGTTATTCACCATAGCAAAGACATGGAATCAACTAGGTTCCATTATGGTAAAGTGGATGAAGAAAATGTGATACACATATGTCATGGAATACTATGTGGCCATAAAAAGAATGACATCATATCCTTTTGCAGTAACATGAATGCAGCTGGAGATCATTATCCTAAAAAAATTAACTCAGGAACAGAAAACCAAATACTGCATGTTCTCACTCGTAAGTGGGAGCTAAACATTGGGTACTTATGGCACTAAGTACCATATTAAGATGGGAACAATAGGCACTGGGAATCACCAGAGCTGGGAAGGAGGGTGAGGAACAAGTAAAACTATACTCTGTGCTCACTACCCGGGTGATAGGACCATCCATATCCCAAACCCCAGCATCACACAACATACTTATGTAACAAACCTGCATACATACCCCCTGAATCCAAAGTAAAAGAAATGAAAGACATATGTAGTCAAAATGTTTAAAGAAAGTAGAGGGATATGAGCAAGGCAAAAACTATGAGCTAAAATATGAATAAATGAATTAGCTAAAATAAACACTTCAATGTCAGGACAAGGAGAAAATGATGAAAAAATATAAAAGAGGGATCAAAATAAATCGAAAATGAAATTGAAAGGAATATGCTTAATGAATGTTTGAAAAAAGAATTTAAATAAATGGGAGAGAAAATAATAGAAAATAGGACATGTTTAAGCATTTTAAAGAACTAATAATATACATTCTCATTAAATATCAACCAAGAAAAACATAAAAGGCATATATGTGTGTCTGAAAATATCATAATAAATGTAAAACTAAATACCAAAATAAAGGAAATGATTTAAATTCATAAAAATACAAAATCAAAATTAACTGTAGAGCAACAATAGATTTTTATCTCCTTTCTTAACATCTTCATGAAATTGATAAATAAATCGATATTATGTTCAAAGTGCTGAGTTAAAATACTTGTCAATTTGGAATTGCATACCTAGCTAAATTATTTTTCACGAATGTGAACAAAACGTAAATTAATTCATACAAGTAATATAAACTAAGTTTAATTCAATTATTTACATCTTTAAGAAATCTATTAAAAACATTTTAAATAAAATGCTGTTTCCTATTAAAAATGAAAATAAAAGAGGCAGTAAAGGTATGAATAAAACTAAAACTTAGAACCTAAGATATTTAGAATACTAATATTACTAAATAGACTACTAGTAATTCTAATGGAATACTAGTAATGCCAAAGTATTCCTAAAACTGCATGCTATGCAATCAGACTAGGATAAACAAAGACAAACTTATGGATAGAAGAAAAGTAGAGGGGTTAAGTAGCTGCACAGCAAGAAAGGAGTGAAGCTGTGGTCAGAGAGAAAGATAAATGAATTAGTGACTTCAGGGATGGAGTGAATATGGATGAGAAGGTGAACTAAGTGCAATGACAGAGAAGGTCATAAGAGATGGGATGGTCAAGGAACTGAGAGCCAGGTTCTCAGTTATGTCATGTACATGGGCTCTCATGGCACTCAGAACCTTTTAACAACTATAAAAACACTTATTGTGGTATTCTGAATATACTTTCAAAGAGAGAGCATTCACAATAGCAAAAGTTTCACATTTGATATGGTTTGGTTGCGTCCTCACCCAAATCTCATCTTGAATTCTCACGTGTTGTGGAAGGGACCTGGTGGGAGGTAATTGAATCATGGGGGCAGGTCTTTCCTGTGCTGTTCTCATGATAGTGAGTAAGTCTCATGAGATCTGATGGTTATTATAAGGGGGAGTTTTCCTGCACAAGGTCTCTTTACCTGCTGCCATCCACGTAAGATGTGACTTGCTCCTCCTTGGTTTCCGCTATGATTGTGAGGCTTCCCCAGTCATGTGGAACAGTAAGTCCAATTAAATCTCTTTCTTTTGTAAATTGCCTAGTCTTAGGTATGTTTTTATCAGCAGCGTGAAAACATACTAATATAGTAAATTGATACCAGTAGAATGGGGTGCTGCTGAAAAGATACCTGAAAATGTGGAAGTGACTTTGGAACTGGGTAACAGGCAGAAGTTGGAACAGTTTGGAGGGGTCAGAAGAAGACAGGAAAATGTGGGAAAGTTTGGAACTTCCTAGTGACGTGTTGAATGGCTTTGACCAAAAGCTTGATAAAGATATGGACAATAAGGTCCAGGCAGTCTCAGGTGGTCTCAGGTGGAGATGAGGAACTTGTTGGGAACTGGAGCAAAGGTGACTCTTGTTATGTTTTAGCAAAGAGACTGGCAGTGTTTTACCCCTGCCCTAGAGATCTGTGAAACTTTGAACTTGAGAGAGATGATTTAGGGTATCTGGCAGAAGAAATTTCTAAGCAGCAAAGCATTCAAGAAGTGACTTGGGTGCTGTTAAAGGCATTCAGTTTTATAAGGGAAGCAAAGGATAAAAGTTAAGAAAATTTGCAGCCTGACAATGCAATAGAAAAGAAAATTCCATTTTCTGAGGAGAAATTCAAGCCAAATTCAGAAATTTGCAAAAGTAATGAGGAGCTAAATGTTAATCCCCAAGACTATGGGGAAAATGTCTCCAGGGCATGTCAAAGGTCTTTATGGCAGCCCCTCCCATCACAGACCCAAAGGCCCAGGAAGAAAAAGTGGTTTTCTCAGTCAGGCACAGGGTATCCATGCTGTGTGCAGCCTAGGGACTTGGTGCCCTGTGTTTCAGCTGCTCCAGTCATAGCCAAAAGGGACAATGTAGCGCTCAGGCTGTGGCTTCAGAGGGTGCAAGCCTCAAGCCTTGGCAGCTTCCACGTGGTGTTGAGCCTGTGGGTGTACAGAAGTCAAGAATTGGGGTTTAGGAACCTCTGCCTAGATTTCAGAGGATGTATGGAAATGCCTGGATGCCCAGGTAGAAATTTGCTTCAGGGGCAGGGCCCTCATGGAGAACCTCTGCTAGGGCAGTGCAGAAGGGAAATGTGGGGTTACAGCCCCCACAGAGTCCCTAATGGGACAACACCTAGTGGAGCTGTGAGAAAAGGGCCACTGTCTTCCTGACTGCAGAATGGAAGATCCACTGACAGCTTGAATAGTGTGTCTGGAAAAGCAATAAGACACTCAACGCCAGCCCATGAAAGCAGCCAGGAGGGGGGCTATATCCTGCAAAGCCACGAGGGTGGAGCTGCCCAAGACCATGAAAACCATCAGCGTGACCTGCATGTGAGACATGGAGTCAAAGGAGATCATTTTGGAGCTTTAAGATTTGATTGCCTTGCTGGATTTTGCACTTGCATGGGGCCTGTAGCCCCTTTGTTTTGGCCAATATCTCCCATTTGGAATGGCTGTATTTATCTAATGCCTTTACCCCAGTTGTATCTAGGAAGTAACTAGCTTGCTTTTGATTTTACAGGCTCTTAGGTGGAAGGGACTTGCCTTATCGCAGATGAGACTTTGGACTATAGACTTTTGAGTTAAAGCTGAAATAAGTTAAGACCTTGGGGGACTGTTGGGAAGACATGATTGGTTTTGAAATGTGAGGACATGAGATTTGGGAAGGCCCAAGGGTGGAACGATATGGTTTGGCTGTGTCCTCACCCAAATCTCATCTTGAATTTCTACGTGTTATGGGAGGGACCCAGTGGGAGTTAATTGAATAATGAGGGCAGGTCTTTCCTGTGCTTTTCTTGTGATAGTGAGTAAGTCTCATGAGATCTGATAGTCATTATAAAGAGGAGTTTTCCTGCACAAGCTCTCTTTGCCTGCTGCCATCCATGTAAGACATGACTTGCTTCTCCTTGCCTTCCACCATGATTGTGAGGCTTCCCCAGCCATGTGGTACTATAAGTCCAATTAAACCTCTTTTTTTTTTTTTGGTAAATTGTCTAGTCCAGGAATGTCTTTATCAGCAGTGTGAAAACGGACTAATACAACATCCTAAGACTGAAACTTGGGCACTATCAGTAAAAGTGCAAATGGGAACTAAATTAAGGCATTTTGCCCTGGATTTTCAAACCACTTTGAGTAATGATGATTATTTGTATAAATTATCAAGAGTTTTTGAGCTTTACTCAATTGTATTTCCTATATCATAAATCTTCATCAATTCTCAGCTTCTCAAAGCAAATATATAAGAGAAAAACAAAGATCAAGCTTTATCTCTCCCACTTCTCTCCAACCTGCCCAAAGTCTTTTATAAAAGTATAAACAATTTTATGAGTATAAGGTATTACTCCTAATCATAATTGTATAAGCAAGTATATTACAATAATTAACTTAATAAAAACAAGGAGAAGGATTCTTACCAAAAGAAGGTGACTCCCTTCCATCCTCTAATCCTGAATCTCTTTCTCTGTCTCTCTTTCTGTGTTTATGACCACGATGCCTGTGACGTCGATGGCTTTTTCTTCCTCCCAAGGGCACATGTACTCCAATAAACAGTGTTCGATGACCTTCATTAGGAAGCAAACCCACAAATTAAACTCTGAATTATTCCAGAGCACAGATATGATGATTTACATGTTAATGGAGACTCAATTTAATTTAATTCAGCAAGTCATTTTTGATGTTTATGATACGTAAAGCTTGGAGCTTGGCACTGTCTTTTGGCATTTTACCTAATTAAGTGTACCATAGCTCTATCACAAACATGTATAACACTAATTATTTGGTTAAATATTTTGCAATCATCACTGTCTTTATAATCTCTATGTATCTATTCCCCATGCTTAATTATACTCTTCTCATTAGAAAAAAATTGTTTTATTTTCTCTCTACCTTCAGACAATTGTGTTATCTCATTAAATCCCTTCCCTTCACGGTTAAGTGTTTTTAAAAAATCACTATCTCTAATAAAACAGATTTTGCTAAGGTCTATGTTAATGCCAAATCCCACAGAGGTTTTTCTGTTTTCCTATTTCTATATATTACACTTGATATTGGCCACTTATTATACTTAATAAAAGTCCCAAGGCACAAGAGTTGTGACTCTGGCATATTGTTATAATTGTTCAATTTTATTATTAGCTACTGTTAATCTCTTACTGTGCCTAATTTATAAATTAAATTTTATCATAGGTATGTATGCAAAGGAAAAACACAGTATACATAGGGTTTGGTACTATCTGAGGTTTCAGGCATCTTTTGGGGGTCTTAGAACATATCCTCTACAGATAAAGTGGAACTACTGGAAAAAGAAATGAGCTGTCAACCACAAAAAAGACATGAGAGAACTATTAATGCATATTGCTAGGTGAAAGAAGACAGTTTTAAAAGCTATATACTGCATTATTCCAACTAGATGACATTCTGGAAAAGCTAAAACTATAGAGACAGTAAAAATATCAGCAGTTGTCAGGACTTCAGGGAGAAGGTATAGGGATGAACAGGTGGAGCACAGGGCATTTTTAGGGAAGTTAAACCATCCTTGATACTGTAATGATAGACACATGTCATTAAACATTTGTCCAGACCAACAGAACTGTATAACACAGAGTGAACCCTAACATAAACTATGGACTTTGGTTGATAATAACCTATTAATGTTGGTTTATCAATTGTAACAAATGTACCGCACTAATGTAAAATGTTAATAAGAGGAGAAATTGTGTGCAGCAGGGAGAGGAAATATATAGGAACTGTCTGAACTTTCTGTGCAGTATTTTTATAAACTTAAAATTGATCTAAAAAATAAAGCCTATCCAACAAAGTTAACATTTGTAGCTATACAAAAATTTATGAGGAAGCAAAAGTACAAGCAAACAAAGGGATATTTGTGTCACCAAGTAGATTATGTATATGAGCGTTGTATCAGGGAAAAAACCTCTAAAGAAAACATTAAAATACTAGGTTAAAAAAAAATCTTACTTTCTCAAGTGCCAAAGTATACAAAATATTATAATGGCAATACTGTTGATGAAGGCTTATGTCCCCCGAGGTTTATATTTTAAAGTCCCAACCCCAAATGTGACTATACTTAGAGATAGGGCCTTTATAGAGGTAATTAAGGTTAAATGAGGCCATAGGAGTGGGGCTGGATCCATCCAATTAGTGTTCTTAAGAGAAGAAACACCAAAGAGCTACCTCTCTTGCTCTCTCTCCAAGCACGCAAAGAGGTAACACAATGATGCAAGGAGATGGTAACCACCTATAAACCAAGAGAAAAGTCTTCACAATGAGACCCACCTGGCTAGCCATCTTGATCTTAGGTGTCCCAGCCTCCAGAACTGTGAGAAAATACATTTCTGTAGTTTAAGCTGCCCAGACTGTGGTATTTTTTTCTGGCAGCCCCAGTCAACTAATACAGCAAGGAAGGACTAAAACAAAGCCTTACAATAATAAGTTTCAGAAGACATGTAATTGAAATTGTAAGATTTCTAAAATATCCAATGTATAGCACTTAGGCTGATAGTGTTTCTTTGAAAGAGATAACTGAATCCTACTAAAATAAATTTGCCTGTTTTAATGGATATATTTGTACTTAAATTACGTGATTTTTTCAATAAAACGCAAAAAAGAAAATATTTATTTTTTATACACAGGGCTAAATTACCTCCAAATTCTAGAAGGACTGGAGGTGAGATTGGCATGAAACTATAGAATTAGTTATTCCTCTATTGCTGGAAGAAAACCCGATATTATGTATATTTTAATAATGGATATAAATCTTTTATAATCCTAAAAATAACTATAGATCAATCCCCTGGCAAACTGAAAGCTGAAAAATAGTTTCTACATTCAGGTTTTTGTCCTGTATGGATTCATGCAGGCAAGTGAAAAATTATAACTGGTTCGAGTACCTGATTACAGACAATTAAAATGCACAAAAAGCCCTTTACCAATAAGGTTCAATTTTGGAAAAAGGAAATAAAGGGAAGTGAATTAATATATATGTGTCTGGTTCTATTTATTATTTTATTGACCACAATATTAAGTTATATTACATGAGAAACAATAGAATATTCATTAAAACATGATCTCTGAGATTGAGTCAAATGCTTACATTCATATCAGTCTGTGTCACTTATATTTATGCAACCTTTAAAAAAAGGTACTTTCACTTTATCTATAAAATGAAAATATTAGTAGCTATATCATTCAGAAAGTGTTTTTTTATCATTCATGAAACACAAGGTTCAAAAAAGTTAAGTCACATTTGAAGTCCCACAGCTAATGAACAAACCTACTTTCTCTCCCTTTAGAATTTAAGACAGATCAACAGAGCACAGGGAATTTGGGGAAGTAATAAGTTGCTACCTCTTAACTGTTGAAGAAAGTGTCAAAAGTGTAGGTGGCAATGTTAGCATCAGTTGGGGAGAATACTGTCTTCTCTCCTGTAATTCCTTTTTGGTTAAAGCTTTCTTTGTTTGAAGTAGAGATGCTACCTGTCAAAATTAGTACTACCTGTGTGATGGCATGTTGCATAGTCCCAACTACAGCTTAAGTGAGGTGTGGGGAGTTGGAGAAAACAGCAGACAGTGTAATTTTGAAATAGAATGATAAGAGAAATAGCAAAGAGCAAAAAAAAAAAAAAAAAAATTAAGAGAGAAGTTGGGCAAAAACAGATTAAGAGTTAAGTAGGATATGAAGAGACAGAAATGATAAAAAGAACAAAATTAAAAACAGAGAAAAATACAAATAAAGAAGAAACAAGTAGAAAAGTTATATGAGAATAAGAAAATGGCCTCAGGAAATATGGTAACAATGATTACAGGTGACACCCTTACCTATATTATCAGATAAAGCAAGAGAATAGACAGTAAGTTTCATTAGTTTTGCAACACATTTAATACATGTGAAGTTACAAGCTGGTAAAAATACCTTTGTTCTCTCCCAACTGCTGAAACCCTTCCAGTGAGCCAAAAATCAATTTTCTAAGTGTTTCCTTTACTTTCCTAGCTGAAACATAAACCTGTCTTTCTCTGGAGGACAATGCCTCCCCTACAATCTCTCAGTGATGGCTGCTTCTCTCCCACAGTTCTTATGCAAGATGGAAAGGTGTCATTCTTGTTCCTGCGACCTCTGGTTGGGTGAGTGGAATAAGCAAAGTGGTATTTCTTTGCTCCATTCTGACATTTTCAGACCATTTCCCCATATCCTTCCTGATATTCTTCAGATTTAAATCTCATGGTCGACATTACTCACTACATACTTTGCCTCATGGTTCCTGTTACCCACTAAGGTCCAGGTAATTCCCACTCAACCATCTGAGCTCTTTGCATACTGTCATTCTCTTCAATACTGCCTTAATTCATAAGATTTCAAAACACATATAGATGATTCTTTTGATATTCTGGCCTTTCAATTCCTTAAACTTTAATCTTCCAATGATCTTTCATCCTAGGCTTTTCATTAGCAATAATTACAACCCCTCCATAATCTCAATTTTATGCATTCTATCCCCAAAGTTTGTAAATACAAGCAAGGCAGGTATCTTTGATTTGTCCACTGATGTATCCCAAATACCTAGAACAATGCTTGACAGTTTTTGGTGCTCAATAAATATCCATTGAATAAATAGATATTTTACATAGAGAGGATGGTTTTCAAGAATAATAGATAGATGGTAGACATAATAATGCATTGTGCTACTAAACACTTTATGAAAGGAATGGAAACAAGCTAATAGCCACAATTTTATAGCAACAGTACTAAAACTGCTAAAATTCATGATTGTGGAACTACAGAGAAAATATTTTCATGCTTCTGCATGGTTAAGGACTTATAAAGCAAGACAAACTGAAATCTGGATTAAAAGTGGACTGAATAGACAGAGACCTTCAGAGATATGCAGACACTTATTTTCTACAGCTCTGTGTTTACATTTCAAAAGAGAACAAAATCCCAGAGCTACTGGTTTACATTTCAAAGGGTTTAAACCGGGACCTTCTCATTCTCTCCCCTAAAGATTTGCTTATTGTATATAAGGGAGATAAGCTTTCTCCTCCTCTTTCAGAAAAGGAGAAGACAGGAGAAGACCATTTACTACATAAAGAGTTTATATAGTAATTCCTATATAAATTCCCAGATTCATAATTTCAGGGCTCCCCTCCTGTGCACATAACTGTGTGCCTTCTTTCCAAGGTGGTTATTGCTATAAGTAATAATAATTCTCTGTCTTGATCCAAAAACCTCATTTGTTTTCATGACAAAATAAATAAACATAGATATTAAAGACCTACTAATAGATTTAGGAGATTTTCTACAAAGATTACATGAGCTAATACAATAAATATAAAATATGAAAGACAATGCCTGTTACATGGTAGACACTAATACATGTTAGTTCCCTTTTCCCTTCACAATGCCAGTGACTTAGAGGAAGGAATAAGAAGAAGGAATGATATTTTCCTGTCCCATTTCATTTTCTTCCTGTTTCTCTCTATATTACCAACTTTTCTAAATCCTAACATTATAACACTGGCCTAAAGAACTAGAGAATCCCCTCAGGTCCTGTAAAGAATAGTATAGAAATAACATTTCCAGATTAATATTACCATCAATTTTTCCAATATCCATAATTGAATTTTTCACCCAGATAGCTATCAGTTGAGAAGGCAAAAAATTCAAGAAATTTAATGATGGATGTCACTGTTCTAAAATGACTTGACAATTATTAATCCTAATCTGATTTACTTTTCAAGAATATATAAAGAATAATTTTTATTTCATAAATAAAGGCCAAAAATTTAATTAAAGGAGGGAGTCCTTTCAAGTGGACATTTCTTAAATTAATAAAATGGTCAACAAAATTAACTTTATGTAATGCAAAAAATCCAAAATTTAATAAAAATACAAAACCATTTAGATAAGAATATGTTTTGAAAACATTAATGAGCATGGAACAGTATCATTAAAAGAAAAGTTTTTTGAGATAAGCAGAGAACACTAGAATTTATTCAGAGTTTATCTGCAGTTAGTACAGTTTCCACAATTCAGGCTCAGAACTAAAAATGAATTGATTCTTTTCTTTTGTCTTGTAAAACCTTATCTAGAATGTCTTCTTCAACTAATACTTCAAACAGTTAACCAAAACTTTTTCCTATAGAATCTCTGTTAGAAAGCCTGTTATAGGCCTTCTGAAGGCCTATACAGAATTCATAATGAATTCTGAGAAAAATAAATGCAGGTAGAACACAGCTGTTGATAAGGAAAAGTCACAGAAAAATGTCAAGGTATTTTCTCTCTTTAACTTAAAGATACATATGTCAATTCAGACAAAATACAGTTTCATCATTAAGAAAATCAAAGGTTTGTATATATGATTTTCTGAGCACAAATCTTGCTAACAAATCCTAGATGTTTGACACTTAAGTTGTGTGGCTATTATTATGTTCAACAGACTCAGAATTATTGAATATTTTAATTATATAATAAGGATCAGTATTGAAATGATTCTTGATGTGACTATGGTCACAGAATACTGAATGTTTATAAAATGCGGTGAGGAAAGGAGATGCATTTGGAAACTGATTAATAATGTTATTAATAAACTATTTCTTATTTAGCTGGGAGGGAAGGGGTCAAGGTATCTACTCTTGAAGAGAACTCTATGTCTTTTGTTTTTGTTTTTTACATGAAATGAATATAACACAACTGTTGCATAATGACTGAGTTGCTACAGAAATTTAGATGTGTCAATCATACGAAAAGGTCAAGTACATTAAGCTGAATAAGCATATAATCTTTAATTCCATGGAGACTCTAACAGAGTCAGAAAACACAAGTCATCATTGATCATACTACATCAAAGCACTCGAAGTCCAACGGAAAATTTCTGCTAAGGGAGAGTAACAGAGAAGCAAAGAGACTGAGAGAATGGGAGTGAGTGTATGTTTATAGCAAAGAGGTATTGTTAGGCTACTGCACCGTTGTTCCTTGTGTTGTTTTGCTAAAAGAAAAAGACAGTGTTAAACTAGTGCTGGTCATAGTCACCTGACCCTGGGAAGGTATTTGTAATCATTATAAAACAAAAGGCTTCATGACTATGACTATTCTAGATAGAAAGTAGAAATCTTGAAAGTCGTAAAGTTGCTCATCAAAAGGGCCACTAACTGAGATTTACTAGTTTAGAAGGTACTGTGGCACATTTTCAAAAATACTGTTTCTTACAAGTTTATAACAGTGTCTTGAGCAAAACATAGCAACTAAATTAACTTTGTGTCTTGAGATAGTGTTTATTTTTAATCTTGAAACATAATAAGCATTTAATACATCTTGAATAAGTGAATGAAACCTAATAATATGTGTTTTCTTAAAAAAAATGACATGAGAACTCCCAATTTTGGTATATTATAAAACAGCTTAATCCTGGACATTTACAGCACTTAGAGAGCCAGGAGTGCAAATCAGTAAAAAAAAACTGGCTATTGAATCAAGCCCAACAATGAAAACAGCAGCAAATAATACAAATTAAAAATACACATTAAAAGCATTAAACAATACCAACCTGTAATGTGGCAAATGTTACTGTGTGGTACCAGCCATCAAATGCTGTAGGAGTTCACAATAGAGTAAAATCAAGGATAACTTGTGCAATCAGTGAAAATTTCATGGAGGATGTAGGACTTGAGTTGCTCTTAGACAATAAGCAGGTTTTACATCAGCAGAGGAGTGAAAAATTTAGAAAAAGGAGACAATGTGAGCAAAAACAGAAGAGCAATTGAGGGGATAATGTGAAGTTCATATTAGAGCAGGGAAGAAAAGGCAAGATGAGATAGAGCATATATTTTTATAATCAGCAAAGCTTGCAATTTCACTATTATTTTAAAACATTTATTTTAAAACATTTTGTTGTTTTAATTTGCAAGGAAGAGAGAGAAAATAGATCAACATATGTCCTGAGATCCTTAAAAAATGAATGCAAAAGAGAAAGTGGTACTTCCTTACCTCCCCAATCTCATCTTAATTAAATTATAAATTCTGAACAGTCCTCTCACTTTGCTTCAGGGAAATAGGTTAGGAAATGAACAAAAAATGTAAAACTAAAATTTTCCAGATTTAGTTTTGGATTATATCAATTTAACAGACATGTGCACATGTAGAAAGTAGCTCATTCTGAAAATTACAGTAATTAAGAACAGAAAGGCTTGCCTGGAAAAACTGAGGAGTTGCTGAGGAGAAAAACAGATTTCCATGAGGAAAGTTTATGAATTTCAACTGTGAAACAATTAAAATATCTGAAATCAAAGATAAAAACACTTGGCATTTCTGTATAGATGTTTACAAATGAAAAATACATACATAATGTGGTAGATTCTTTTAAAATGGCCACAATATTTTAGCAGCTTCTTCCAACAAGAGTTGGAATATATTCCTCCAACTCTTGAATCTGGATCAATGGGGCATTAGCAGATGTGACACAGAGGTTTGAAGGGTTCTTATGCATAGATTCTTACCTACTGTTGCTTCTGGAAGTCATGCCACCATGTAAACATGCCCAGCCTAGCCAGCTGGATCAGATCAGAGACCATGAAGAGAGAAGCCCTAGCTGGCAGTCATCCAGCTGAGGACTTCACAAACCAGCCGGCCTCAGTTGTGAAATCATCAGCTGATTGTCGAAGCAGGCGCCAGCTGATTCACATTAGAAGAACTAACTAGCTGAGTCCAACCCAAATTCACAACCTACAGAATTAAGACCTAAATAAAATGGTTGCTGTTTGAAGCCACTGAGTTTGGAAATGGATTGTGACACAGCAATAGCTGAATGCTAAAATTTACTTGGAAGAAAAAATTTAAAATTATAAAAGACAGATGGACAGGATATAAAATACAAAATTGAAAGTACCAGGAAAGTGATTCAAAATGGAAAATGATGAGAAAATGTTAACTTATGACCAATATCTCAATGGGCAGGCAAATTAAGAATCAAGAATCAAAAAGTATTGATACTACATTGTGATCAATGTTGATAGGAACAACAAATTATGTATAAGAACCTGCATAAAGGTACAAGCTGAGGATACTAGAGAAGGCAAACAAAATCCAAGGCAGAATATAAATAAATGCTGATTCATTTGGCACTTAAGATAGCTATAAGAGTTTAGAGTTAAAAAAAAGAAACTAGCCTTTATAGAAAATCTACAATGTACCATCTACTATGCTAAGTGTTTTATTTATATTTTCTCATTTAGTCTTCACAAAATCTCTGCAAACTGTGGACTTTTTTCCCCAACTTACAAATAATGAAATTGAGGTTCAAAAAAGTAACTTGCCAATAAATAGGTCCTAGAGATCTACTATACAGCATAGTGCCTATAGCTAACAATACTGCATTGTATACTTAAAATCTTCCAAGAGGGTGAATCTTATGTTGTGTTCTTACCACACACACACATACTACTACTACTACTACTACTAATAATAAAGGCATTAGGAAGCTTTGGGAGGTGATAGATATATCTGTGGCTTTGATGCTAGTAATGATTTTCATGGGTGTATACTCCAAACTCACTGAGTTGTATACATTAAATATGTACAGCTTTTTACATGTCAGTCATCCGTCAGTAAGTTAAAAAACAAAAAGAGCAATTCCCCCAAAGCCATACAATCAAGAGACTGAATCAAAATTCAAAATCAGATCTACCAAATCTATTTTTATCACTTATAACTGCCAGTATACATTCTTAACACCTTATGCTTTCTTATAAAACTTTTCAAAATTCCAATTTAATAAAATTATACAATCAGGTGTATAGTGCCTATAATAGGCTGTAGCATGGTCTGTCTAATCATGTTTATATTTTCAGTACCTGGCATATTAAAAGCTCAATAAGTGTTTCTTGAATAAATAAATGAATCTAAAGCCTTTTCCACAGCATTATAAGCTGGAGTAGGCCGAAATAGTCAAAAACAGAGGAGAGAAGCCTGTAAGGAAGATAAGATATGTATTGGCAGGTACAGAAAAATAGCATGCCTTGTGAGGGGAGGCACAGAAACACAGAGGGCCCAGGGACATATATTAACATACTTCATCTCTTTTTATCAGGAAGTAAAAAAATAAATTTTACCTCCTTCAATGTTCATTGCAATAAAAATTGACTTATATTGACATATAGAAACTATGTTTCTCATTTTTCAGTGTTTTTTTTTTTTTTTTTTTTTTTGCAGGACACTTTTGATGAAAACTATGGCTTACACTCTACCGTAGATAACCTGGCAGCAGTGGTGTGCTAGAGCTGGCTTACCCCAGCTCACCAGCGCCAATTACACGCATCTCTTCCTAACTTTATGTTCAGTGAAAACACCTCAGAGGTATAAAATTGGCCATAGAGAAAGAATTTAACCACAAATATTGGAAAATGCTACAAATTAAGGCTATTGAGGAGGCAGGAGGGTAAGGGGGAAGAGTAGGAGGATTAGTAGAACGTCGCTGCCTCATGCCTGGTGTGAACATAGAGATGGAACAACATAATTTTCTTTTTCTAGTTGCTGACAATGTTCTATACCCAATGTGAACTGGTCAATTTACCTTAATAAGGCTAGTATATTAGACTTTTTCTTATATCCATCTTCTTCAGTGTGTCTACCTTAGGTATATTCAATACAGAAGGGCCATAGGACATATCTGGGGCACTTGGGTTATGCCCTTGTGAACTCTTACAGCACTTACAAGTTGAAATATATCTATCACATCCCAAAGCTTCCTAATGCCTTTACTATCATTATTATTAGTAGTATGTGTATGGTAAGAATACAACATAAGATCCACCCTCTTGGAAGATTTTAAGTATACGATACAGTATTGTTAGCTATAGGCACTATCATGTATAGTAGATCTCTAGAACCTACTTATTGGTGAGTTACTTTTTTGAACCTCAATTTCTTTATTTGTAAGTTGGGGAAAATAGTCCACAGTTTACAGGAATTTTGTGAATTCAAAAAGGCTAAAGACAGAAGGCCACTAGAGTTGGCAATAAATAGCACTACTTTAATATTTAGGATTCATATTTATAAACCCTAAGAGAAAATTAGTGCAGTAGCATGAGAAAAATAGGCCACTCACATATAAACAATGTTTCAATTTCATAAACGTGACCTTTGTTTTCATGAACAATATTGTTATTAACTGTATTGATGCTGATAGTTTTGGATCAATCACTGTGATGTCATAAATTTTTTTTATGCTATATTGTCCTCTAATTCAATCATGGCAATTATCATTACAGGAAACAAATTGAGTCATGCAAAAGAAAAACAGGCATAATCTTATATAATTTAGCTCAAAATTAGAAATTATTTCGCTAATAAGGCTGCCATATTTTCATATTACAAATGTACCTAAGATATTTAGAAGCAGTTTGAAAGTGGCACAAAAGAATATTCATAGTCTTCCTGCCCCAGAGACCAGACAAAAGCTTATTGTAACAGCAGGAAATTAAAATTTTACTTTCTGCTAATAATGATTTCAATCATTTTGCTTTCTTTTATTATCTTCCCACCTGAAATGCATTAAGAAGAGAGCGAGAAGGGAAGAAAAGAGAACAGATATTTTTTCACTGTGCTTTCAGCAGTTGTGACACACTGTGGGCACTAGGAATGACTAGGTAGTGAGGAAGAGGGAAGATAGAATGGGGAGGCAAACACA
This sequence comes from Pongo abelii, assembly GCF_028885655.2. NCBI lineage: Eukaryota > Metazoa > Chordata > Mammalia > Primates > Hominidae > Pongo > Pongo abelii. Next base: position 64,280,746 of record NC_071996.2, on the reverse strand, counting down.
TAGAACTAGAGAGTAGAATGATGGCTACTAGGGGCTGGGGCACTTGAGGGGCTGAGGAAGGGGCTAGTCAAAAGATATAAAATTCTAGTTTGACAGCACAAATAAGTTCAAGAGATCTATTGTACAGCATAGTGACAATAGTAACATATTGTATTCCTGAAAAATAGTGAGAGTGGATAAGTATTTTCACTACAAAAATAATAACTATGTGAGGTAAGGCATATGTTAATTAGCTATATTTAATTATTCTACAGTGCATATATATATATTTCAAAGCATCATGTTGTACACAATAAATACTTACAATTTTATGTCAATTTTAAAAATAATATAATTTCTAAAAAAAAATGAGGAAGCAAAAAAGTTTACTTGAAGAAAATATAAAAGAGAACATTCAAAATAGTAATCTCAGAATACTGATATTCCAAAATGGAATTAATCCTATTAGGGTTGCAATGATTCTGGTACTGCTAAGATTATCGGTATTATCCCCCAAACCAAGAACATCATCCCTTTCAATTATTATTTAACATTTATTCATTATTGTCAGTATTTATATCAATTGATATTTTAAATTTAAACATTTATGTGCAAAGTGGCCACAGTAATTTATTTTTCCCAATGGGTTCTAGAACTCAAGCACCCTATTGACAGCACCAGTATCTAAACCTCCTTGGAGAATGAAGAATGTGAAATGGAAATTTGGCTCAGCACCCTCAGAGTTTGGCTCAGTGCCCTATTAGCACTTAATTAATATTGGTGAGTGCTAATAATTTCTTGAGACATGTCCTAATTGGCTGGTAGCTACACCTGTTTATATTGTGCGAGGACTCTATAGAAAGGAGATAACCTGTGAAGGCTATGTGCTGTATGCAGCTGAGGAGCTTTTAAGCTATAGTTCTAGGGGGAAGATAGCTGAAATAGAGATTTAAGAATTTAGTCAAAAAGTAGACTAAGTTGATCTCCTTCACTATGTCACCTTCATAGTACTACTCCCATACTATTAAACTCTTTAACTAAATAAGAACATATTTAAGTCTCAGATGTCTAGAAAACTCAAAACAAAAATATAGTGTTAATATAAATCTATGTGGTAAATATTAAGAGACTTTGGTCCTCTGTGGTTTGTCTTAAAAGTATTAAATAATTTTCAAGAAAAATAATGATTAAAGGAACAATTTCCTGCTGTAAAATTTCCTCTTAATTATAGGATTATATTCAATGTAATGAAAACAAGTTTATTTTCATCTATTTTTTCTCTGAAATAGTGATTGGTTGAAAACATATATATATATACACACACAAATACACAGTTCTCCTTATCCACAGAAAATATGTTATATGTCACATTAAAGAGCAAATATACCAAATAGTGAGTTATTATGCCTTTGATAAGTAGAAAATCGTACTAAACAGAGTTCAGTTATAAGGAACTATGAAGGGACATTAACAATATGAGTTCCTAACCCAGAGACGTAAAATGTATAACCAGGACCCCCAAGTTATGAAACTATACTTTTGTAAGATTTCTTAGTTATTTGTTATTATCTGCATGCAAACACATGCCGGCAAGTACTTGTAAACTGTCAAATAAACCATGATCAAATTTAGAAAAATACTTTAGATTTTTCAAATTTACCTGGAAATAAAATGCATGGTAAAAGCAGAGTATAGATAATTACCCAGTTACCTCTCACTTCAAATAAACAAAATATCAGAAATAAATTATATATCAAAATGAATTGATGTGAGTCACATACACAAATTATGTGAAAAAATAAAATGATGAAACATGGAACATCTGAGAGTTAATTTTGGAACAAAAGTAAATTCGTCTTTTAATCTCCAACTTTTATTTTGAAGTTCAGATGTACAAGGGCAGGATGTGCAGCTTTGTTGCATAGGTAAATGTGTACCACGGTGGTTTGCTGCACAGATCAACCCATCACCTAGGTATTAAGCCCAGCATCCATCAGCTATTCTTCCTGATGTGCTCCCTCCCCCAACCTCCTACCCTCCAACAGGCCTCAGTGTGTGTTGTTTCCTTTCATGTGTCCATGTGTTCTCATCATTCAACTCCCACTTATAAGTGAGAATATGTGGTATTTAGTTTTCTGTTACTGCTTTAGTTTGCTGAGGATAATGGCTTCCAGTTCCATCCAGGTCCCTGCAAAGGACATGATCTTGTTCCTTTTTATGGCTGCATAGCATTCCAGGGTATACATGTGCAACATTTTCTTTATCCAGTCTATCATTGATGGGCATTTAAGCTGATTCCATGTTTTTGCTATTGTGAATAGCACTACAATGAACACATGCGTGCATGTATCTTTATAATAGAATGATTTATATTCCTTTGGGTATATACACATTAATGGCATTGTTGGGTCAAATGGTATTTCTGCCTCTAGGTCTTTAAGGAATTGCCACACTGTCTTCCACAATGGTTGAACTAATTTACGCTTCCACCAATAGTGTAAAGGAGTCCTTTTTCTCCACAACCTCACCAGCATCTGTTGTTTCTTGACGTTTTAATAATAGCCATTCTGACTGATGTGAGATGATATCTTATTGATGTTTTGATTTGCATTTCTGTAATGATTAGTGATGTTGAGCTTTTTTTTCCTACGTCAGCCACATGTATGTCTTCTTTTGAGAAGTGTCTGTTCGTGTCTTTTGCCCACACAAAAGTAAATTCTATTATTGAAGACTTTAAAATAATTGTCTCTTATTTAGTTCTTATTCCTAGGATACCCATTGAAAAACAGAACAGTTTATTATAAGATGTGCACAGGTGTCAAAGATAGCTCAATAAAAGACTGAAATTTACTATTGGCTATATTTTCTGAAATGAAATGTTCGGTATTAGTCCACCTCCACATTTCTCATCCTGAGATATCCAGTGTTTGACAGGCAAAACCTACCATTTCAAATGAACCCTGTGTAATTAATTAACTCCACTGGTTATTACTAATGGAGCAAACACCCTTAGAATTGCTCCACCAGTTGACATTGATCCTATATCAACACTACTAAGTTGCACAAAAATTAATCAACCAATAATATCAGAAATAAACGGTTCTTTCTTTTTCAAAGAAAAACATTTGAAATAAGGAAATTATAAGACTTTTTATTTTGTGGTACAGCAGAGAAGATAATTTAAAGTAAGAGAACATGAGGTTATAATAAAAGTAGTCTCCAATGGGAGAGTGGCTTTCCTAATTATGGGAATAAATCTTAGTTCAATGGGAATTTTCTAACTATAAAACTTTCAAACTTTTGCTAAAACATTTGTAAAGTATTGTGATATGGGTACTAAATATCAAATTCCTTATTGCTTTATAATAGAATATTCTCAACTTTTTAAAAATCGTCTTGAAAAAGTCAATAAATATGTACAAGTCTTCCTTGTGGGTTTGAATCCCTGCCATACCACTTACTAGTCAGGTGACCTATTTAAGTCATTTAATCTTCTGTGCCTTAGTTTCTTTATCTGTGAAATGGAGATAATAATGTACTTATCAGATAGAGTGACTTCAAGGATTAATTCATTCTCCACAATTTGACCTACCTTATGTAAAGATTTAAACTTGATATCCAGTCACATTTTATGCCCCCAGACACAATCCCAATGCTTTATGCACATCATATTTGCCATTCCCAGAATATAACAGATCCTTCATTCTTTGCCTTCTGAACTCCTATTTATCTTTCAAAGCCCACCTCTGTCTCTGTGAAGACAACATTGATTTCCAGAAGTAGAATCCACTTTCTAATTCTATTCGCAATTTGTTATCTACAGTCATACATAATGATGTTTCAGTCAAATAATGGATTGCATATAACATATTGGTACCATAAAACTATAATGGGGCTGAAAAATTCACGTTGCCTAGTGATATAGTAGCCTTTGTAACATCACAGTGCAATTACTTTTATTTTTATAACTTTAGTGTAGCTTTTTTTTTTTTTTCCAAGATGGCTGACTAGGGATGTCAGATGCCAGTTTGTAGAAAGATCAAAGTTACAGTTGAATGGTCATGATCCAAATGGAAAGCTGAGGGAAGAGAGCCACGAGCTTTCAGAGAGCCCATGGGAAGAAATTGGGGTGCAGACAAGGAAAGCAGCAAAAGCCTGGCAGACACTGACCCCTGAGGAACTCGGAGTCCCATGTAAAGGGTAGGTTGGGGTGCTTCTCTGCTCCCCTCATGCCTGTGACAAACTGCTGACTGAAAAATTGTCAGAGAACCCCTCTGCCCTTGCAATCCCAGGCAATGCAGTTGGTGGCAATTTGGGAACTCTCTGGGGTTGGAGCCTCAGGTGGCCAGCTCGTGCTGGTGTGCCCACACTCCCCTCAGACCCTAACTGAGATGGCAGGTGCCACACTGGTTGTGCACTCATTGTGGGCCAGTGCCCCGTCCAGGGAACCTTAGTCCTTGTGTTGCCACACTACAAGATCCCCTGCAAACATACCTCAGAACCCCTTCTGACTTTGGCAACCACAGGAGACTGGTGGGTCTCTGGGGAGCTGCAGGTTCCATGGAAATCTAGCCCTCAGTGCAGGCACTGTTGTGGATGCAGCAGAGGCTTTTCCTGCTGAGGGCTGACCTGATTGCACTTGGAGACAGCCTTTCCAGCACTCTTCGTGGCAGCTACACCTCATTGAAAGTGAGCCAATGCCACCCAGGCATGCATGAAGGGTGGGACCTGTCTCCCCATCCCTAAACAGAATGGCAGTGTCCCAGCAATGAAGGGCAGACAAGTTGAAGAGCTGTTTGCTCTGGGCCATGGGAAGAGGCTCTGCCCTGAGCCCATTTTGGTGGTAGCCACCAGAGGGGCATTTCTGCAGACCTCAGTCACACTTCAGCTTGGGAGCCAAAGAACAATGTCTATATGTTGAAGATCATGAGCCCTGTGACAGAGAGGTGTGATAGGAAAACGGATCACATTCCTGCCTGCCCAGGATGAGGGGCTAATGCAGGCCCCCTGCCCCTACCACCAAGACCAGTTCACTCCAACACAAGCTCCCCACACTAACCTCAATTAGGACAGTTGTCTTCATTCATCATTAGACTGCCTGAGGATGAGTGGATTCTTACTCTTAAGCTCCACCTACTTGACTGAAGACTGAATTGCACCACCAAATAAAAAACCTACTGTCAGAAGGGTATAGTACCAGTGTACAAGATAAGTTTCCTGAGACCTCTACTCTCCTAGTCACACAGAAAATAGTGTGTTGGCTCATATGCCCAATACATGTCTACAACAAGCAGCATTTGAGAAAGCCACCACACAAAGGCTATCCATAACCAAGGAGCCCATGCAGAGTCTTGGCACTGAGAAAGCCCCAGAAAAGAAGCCAAACAATCACACACAACATACACCACAGTCATACCCTCAAGGGAAAAAAGAATAAACATGATAAAGTCCCATTCAAACAATAGCAAATTCAAAACTTAGAAGCAACAACTCCTTCGCATGAGAAGGAATCAGTGCAAGAACTCTAGTGATACAAAAAGACAGAGTGTTTTAACACCTCCAAAGGATCAGGCTGGCTTTCTAGCAATGGAACCTAAACAAAATAAAAAATGACTGGTAAAGAATTCAAGATACGGATTCTAATGAAGTGCAATGATATCTAAGAGAATGTTGAAAACCAATACAAAGAAATCAGAAGAACAACTCAGAAAATGAAAGACAAGATAGCTATATTTAAAAAGCAGAACTTCTGAAAATAAAAAAATTCACAAAAGTAATTTCCAAATACAATTGAAAACATTAACAAAAGACTAGACCAAGTAGAATAAAGAATTTCAGAGCTTAAACATTGTTCTTTCAAATTAATCCAGTCAGACAAAAATAAATAGAAAAGCATTTAAAAAATAAACAAAGCATTTGAGAAAGATGGGATTATGTAAACTGACCAAACCTATAGCTTATGGTATTCCTGAGAAAGAAGGAAAAGTAAGCAATTTGGAAACATGTTTAAAGGAATCATTCAGAAAAATTTCCCTGATCTTGTTGGGAGGTAGACATCCAGATAAAAGAAGTTCAGAGAACACTTGCAAGATACTATACAAGATGAACATCATCAAGGCATATAGTCATCAGACTAACTAAGGTCAATGCTAAAGAAAAAATCTTAAAGAGAGTTAGAGAGAACAGTCAAGTCACCTATAAAGGAAATTCCATCAGACAAGCAGTGGATTTCTCAACAGAAACCATATAAGCCAAAAGAGATAGGGGGCCTATTTTTAGCCTTCTTGAGGACAAAAAATTATAGCCCCAAATTGTATACCCTGCCTAACTAAGCTTCATAAGCAAAGGAGAAATAAAGTCATTCTTAAACAAGCAAATATTAAGAAAATTCATCACCATGAGACTGGTGCTATAAGAAATGCTCAAAGGTGTTGTAAACATGGGGAAAAAGCACAATACTCTTTGTCATAAAAGAGTATACTCTTTTATGTCATAAAAGAATATAGGACAATACTCTCCTGTCATAAAAGCTCACATAAGTACAAAATTCAAAGATCTTATAAAGCAATTACACCACTGAGACTGCAAAGCAACTAGCTAACAATACTATGATTGGGACAAAATTTCACATGTCGATATTAACTTTGAACAGAAATGAGTATACTCTTTTATGTCAAAAGTATAAACTTTGAACAGAAAAGAGTATACTCTTTTATGTCATAAAATAATATAGGACAATACTCTCCTGTCATAAAAGCTCATATAAGTACAAAACTCAAAGATCCTAAAAAGCAATTACACTAGTGAGACTGCAAAGCAACTAGCTAACAATACTATGATTGGAACAAAACTTCACATGTCAATATTAACTTTGAACAGAAATGACCTAAATGAAGATATAGATTGTCAAATTGCATTTAAGAAACAAGACTCAACATCTGCTGACTACAAGAGATCCATCTAATGTGAAAGGACACCCACAGGCTCAAAGTAAAGGAGTGTAGAAAGGTATATCACACAATGGAAAACAAAAAAAAGCATAAGTTGCTATTCTTACATCAGAAAAAACAGAATTTATACCAATAATAGTTAAAAAAAAAAAGAAAGACAAAGAATAGCATTATATAATGACAAAGAGTTCAATTCTACAGGAAGATTTAACTATCCTAAATATATTTATACCCAATACCTGACCACCCAGATTTATAAAGCAAATGCCATTAGCCCTCAGAAAAGAGACAGACAGATATACAATAACAGTGGAGGACTTCAACATCCCAATGACAGCACTAGACAGATCATTGAAGCAGAAAACTAACAAAGAAACTCTGAACTTAAACTGCACTCTTGACCAAATGGACCTAATAGATATCTACTGAACATTCCATTCAATGACCACAGAATATACATTTTTTCTCACCTGCACATGAAAAATTTTCTTGCCTAATGGCTCTTCCTAGGACTTCCAGTACTATGTTGAATGGAAGTAGCAAGAGTAGGCATCCTTGCCTTGTTCCTGACCTTAGAGGAAAAGCTTTCAACTTTTCATTATTGAGTATGATGTAAACTGCGGGACTGTCATATATGGCCTTTATTGTGTTGAGCTACATCCCTTCTACAGCTAATTTGTTGAGAGTTTTTATCATGAAAGGATGTTAAATAATAATATATTTTTTGTTCTTTACTCCGTGAATGTGGCATATCACATTTATTGATTTGTATATAATGAACCCCAGCCCAGGAATGTATCCATTGCTTCCTATAATAAATATCATATGACCTTTTAATGTACTGTTGAATTCAGCTTGCTAGGTTTTTTTTGTTGTTGTTAAGAATTTTTGCATCTATGTTCATCAGAGATATTATTATGTAATTTTCTTATCTTGCAGTGTCCTTGTCTGGCTTTGGTATCAGGGTAATGCTGGCATCATACAATGAGTTTGGAGGTATTTCCTCTTCTTCAAGATCAAAAAAGTTTGACATAAATCTTCTTTAAATGTTCGGTAAAATTCACCAGTGAAGCCATCTCTTCCTGGGATTTTCTTTGTTTGGAGGTCTTTCATTACTGATTTAATTTTCTTGCTTGTTATTGGTCTGTCCAGATTTTCTATATCTTCTTGATTCATGTTTGGTAGATTTTATGTTTCTAGGAATTTATCCATTTTTAAGGTCACAGAGTTTCTTAGCATATAATTGTTTATCATAGATACTTATGAACTTTTTAACTTATGTGATATCAGTTGTAATACCTCCTCTTTAATATATGATTTATATTTATTTGAATCTTCTCTTTTTTCTTATTAAGTCTAGCCAAAGGTTTGTCAATTTTATCTTTTTTAAAAAAAAAATTTTCATTGATTTTTTCCTATTGTTTTCTATTATCTATTTTGTTTATTTCTGCTCTGATCTTTGTTATTTCTTCCTATCAGCTAACTTTGGGTCTAGTGTGTTCTTTTTTTTCTAGTCCCTTCAAATGTATATTTAGGTTGCAAATTTGAGATCTTCCCTCTTTTTTCATATAGACTTTTATCATTATAAATTTATCTTTTAATACTGCTTTGGCTGTATACCATAAGTTTTGGTATATTATGTTTTCATCTTCATGTCTCTCAAGATATTTTCTAACATCTCTTTTGAATTCTTTTTGACCCATTAGTTGTTCAAGAGTGTTTTGTTTAATGTCCACATATTTATAAATTTTTCAGTTTTCCCATGGCTATTGATTTCTAGTTTCACATTCCATTGTAGTCAGAAATAATAGTTGGTATAATTTTGATCACTTTAAATTTTTAAAACATACTTTTCGGCTTAATATGTCATCTATTCTGGAGAATATTCTGGCTGCACTTGAGAAGAATGTGTATTATGCTGCTATTGAGTGAAATGTTCATGTCTATTGGGTCCATTTTTTCTATAAGGTTGTTGAAGTCCTTTATTTCCTTTTGGTCTGTTTTTCCCATGGGCAATGGGTAATATGTTTTACCCATCATTCAAAATGAGGTATTGAAATATCCTACTATTATTGTATTGCTGCCTGTTTCTCTCTTCAGTTTTGTCAATGTTTGCTTCATATGTTTAGGTGCTTAATTGTTGGGTGCATAACTACTTACAATTGTTATATATTCCTGGTGAATTGATCCTTTTATCATTATAAGATGTCTTTCTCAGTCTTTTGAGATAGTTTTGACTTATAGTCTATTTTATCTGATATAAGTATAGTCACTCTTGCTCGTTTTTCTTTAACATTTTCGTGGAATTTTTTTTTCCCATTCTTTCACATTGAGCCTAAATTCTGAAGGGAGTCTCTTGTTAACAGCATGTAATTCCGTTATACATTTAATCCATTCAACCACCCTACGTCTTTGATTGGGAAGTTTAATTTATTTAATTTTAAAGTAATTATTGATAGAGAAGAATTTATTATTGTCATGTACTGTTTTCTGTTAGCCTTCTAATTATTTTGTGCAGTTTTTCCTCTCTTTCTCTCATTTTTTATGTTTTGTTGATTTTTTTGTTGTTGTTGGGAATCTTTCATACTTTTCTATAAGTATTTTCTCACTAGATACCATGGGGCTTATATAATACCTTATAGTAATGATAGTCTATTTTTTTCTGATAACAACTTAAGCTCAATGACATACAAAAACATGCCTCTTTTTATTCTCCTTCCCATACACATTTTGTTATTGTCATCACAGTTAACATTTCTTTATATTGTGTATCTATTAACATAGTTTTACTTATTAAAAGTATTTTAGTTATTGAAAGTATTTTGCTACTTTTTCTTTTAACTTTTTTACTTGAATTAAAAGTGGTCTACCTACCACTATTGCAGTATTACAGTCCTGCATTTGTCTATATATTTACCTTTACCAATACTTTTTATACTTTCTTACACTATCTTGTTGCTGTTTAGTGTCTTTTCATTTCAAGTTGAGGAGGTTCCCTTAGCATTTTTTGTACGGAGGTCTGGTGGTGATGAACTGCCTTAGTTTTTGTTTGTCTGGAAAAGACTTTATCTCTCTTTCATGATTGAATGACAGTTTCATTTGGTTTAGTTTTCCTGGTTGGCTTTTCTCCCCCAGCATTGTGAATCTATCATCTCATTTCCTTCTCATCTGCAAAGTTTCTGAAGAAAAATCTACTTATACTCTTATGAAATTTCCCTTGTACCTGACAAGTAACTTTTCCCTTGTTGCTTTTTCTCTTTGTGATTGACTTTTGACAATTTGATTATAAGGTGTCTTAGTGTTGATATCTTTAAGTTTTCCTTTTTGGGGGTCCTTGGATTGCACATTTCCTTTTCCATATTTGGGAGTTTTTAGCTATTATTCCTTTGAATAAGCCTTCTGGTTCTTTCCTTCTCTCTTCTCCTTCTGGAATTCTCATAATGCATATATTGATCCGCTTGATGGTGTCTCATAACTCCTTTAAGCTTTCTTTATTCTTTTTCATTATTTTGTCCTTTTTGTTTCTCTGACTCAGCAAGTTCCAATGGCCTGTCCTTAAGTTCACTGATTCTTTCTTTAGCTTGATCTAGTATGTTGTTGAATCCCTCTAGTGAATTTTTCAATTGAGTTATTTTATTCTTCAACTTCATGATTTCTGTTTGGTACTTTCAAAATATTTTCTATCTCTTTGCTGAAATTCTCACTTTGTTCATGCAATGTCCTCTTATCCTCAGTGAGCATCTTTATGACAGTTATTTTAAATTCTTTTCCAGGTAAATTGTGTATCTTTGTTTCATTAGAGTCAATTTCTGGAGATTTTTCTGTTACCTAGTTTGGAACATATTTTCCTGTTTTTTCATCTTACTTGACTCTATGCATTGGTGTCTTTGCATCAGATAAAGCAGCCTTCTCTCCGAGTCTTCACAAAGAGCTGGCCTCATATGGAAGATCCCCACCAATAAGTCCAGGAAGAGATTCTAAAGCCTCTTAAACCTCATGCTTGTTCAACTTATTTGCTTGTGTATTTCTTGTAGCCCCAGGTGTCTAGGGTTTGCCAGGTCTTGTGAGTGCACCAGGATGAGTGAGACTGAACTCTTTGGGATTTCAGCCAATCCTTTGGAAAACCGCCAGAAAGTTTAACATATGTACCAACTCTTTCCATTCCCAGGGAGAAGCTGAAAGGTGGGGATTTTGTTTGCTTGCTCTATGCTCTGAGCTAGGGAGGAAAAGCTATGGTGGCTACCAGTCTAAGCCACCATCTCTATTCTCCCCCAGGTGGCTAGATAATTCCACACCATTAGCACTTTAAGACAGAGAAGACAGAAGCCAGTCCTTTGGGTAGCCCACATCGAACTTGGGGTATTGGATGCACAAACCTCCTCTGGGAGAAGCTGAGAGCTGGGACTCTTTTCCCAATTGTATGGTGTTGTGTTGGGGGTAGAAATTTTGGCAGACAGCTGTCGTGAATATCCTCACCAGCTTCAATGGATCTGATTTTGCATTCACCCAGGGTGCAGGAGCCCTTCAATTAGTTGCTGGATTTCCCACAAAGGGAATTTTTCTGTGAATTGTTCCTGAATTGGTGTGTTTGTGGTGGGGAGGAAGGTTTCCTACTCCACACTTTGGTGACATCAGTCTTCTGTCATTTTTTCATTGACCATCTATGTTGCTCCCAGTGTCTCCAACTCTTCACACAACTGTTCTCACCTAAACACTAGCAACATTAAACAAGTTTGTTTACTCTTGGCACATTTTTTTCAGCTACTATAATTAAACATGATTTCATCACCAACAGCAAACAAGTTCTTTTTCCTCATATTTAAATAATTTTAATACATATATAGATACCTTATGAAACATTCATCTCGAAACCCAAGCAAAATACAGTTTTTATATAGAACATTTTCTGGTTGATGTACACACAAGTAGAATACTTTTGAAAAAGCATTGTACTGAATTAAAGGACATAAGTGGAAGATATTTATTGAATATATTTATCAAGATTCACTCACCAAGTAAAGCACACCACTGATACTTCCTCCTGCTTACTGATACATAAAAGGACATTAATCCATCATTTCATGCAGGTTATGTTCCATAACATGGCAGTTGATTAGAAAAATGTAGTTGCTTCTGTTTGAAAATGTAGCTGCTGCTCTGTCCTCTGGCTCACTTTGAAAATTTGTGGTTCTGAAAGCTCAAGATACTATTTTTACGCTTAATATTTGGCTCTGACCTGTGTAGCTATGTTCCTGCTTCTCATTTCCCTTGGTTTGGCCACACTGGTGGAAAGTGGGGCTGGTGGTGTGTTTTTTAAGGTTGGGGGAGGGGTTGCAGTCACACAGACAAGATTCTGATAAGTTCACATTCAGGGTTGTTTTGACTGAAAATTAGAATTTATAATTTTACAAAGTCAGATTTTCCTTTTAGATATGTATTTTTTATTAAACATATTATCTCTTCCCATGAAAATAGAAACATGGCAAATAATATCTAAATATTGTTGGGCACTTAAACATATTTTTATCCAGGCTCAAGCTTAATTTGGAAGAAAATTGTAAACTATATTCTATTTGAATTACTTTACATACAGTAAAGTAATTTTTCCCTGAGAATGAGATCTGAAGTATTAATAGATTAAATCAAAATGAAAGAATTTTTTAAAAAATCAATAATTTATATGAGCCACTCTGAAGAAAGCATTAGAAATGTGTAAAAGCTTATTTCAAAAGGGATCATAATAGAAAAATAATTCAACTTAATTTCAATATAATAAAGGCTGAGATTTTTAAATTGCCTGAAACTGGTACTGAGCTTTTCATTAAGGCAGGTATTGTGTGGGTGGACATTGTGAAAGCCCTGTTTAGAGTGCCACAGTCTTAGAAGGGCATAGTTGGCTAACAAGTGAGCCATTCAGAAATGTACATTGGTTGAAGTCTCACTGTCCTTTTTGTTTTGTAAGAAAACTCTGCTATAATGAAAGATTCCATTTTAAGCCTTCTAATATTTATGACTATTGTCTTCTTGTGAGTCAGGAATATTGTGATGAGTGATTAGTTTGGTTATGTGGAGATATATTCTATTCTTTTAGCATAGCTATAGTGTCATTACATAATAAATACATATTTTGTCATCTAATTAAATAAAACAATCCACACTCCACTGTGCCATAAAAGCATGACAATCAAAGTTCATTTTTCTCCTATTTTCTTCTTCTGACATGATGGATATGCACTGGTAATAAAAATAAATAAAATGTCATTTGCAGTAATATGAATGGCACTCAAACTCACTGTGATTTGTAGTACACTGAGTAGCAGTGTGAACCAAGATGGAGCCACATATATTCTTTGTCACAACTACTCAACTCTACCATTGTAGTGCAAAAGCCGCTATACGCAAAATGTAATCAATGAACATGGCTATGTTCCAATCAAGCTTTATTAATGAACATTAAAGTCTGAATTTCATGTGATTTTATGTCATAATATTATTTTGATCCTTTCCTATCATTTTTAAATGTAAAAATTATTCTTAGCTGAAAGGCCATGCAAATAAAGGTGGCAGGAAAAAATTTGGCCAATAGGCTATTGTTCGCTAATATCCTTGGCATAAGATTTTAGAGGTAAAATATTAGAAAGTAGAGGACCAGCCCTAATTTTTTACGTTTTTTCTTTTCTTTATTTTTAAAACTTTTTCACTTTAGTTGAAAATATTATATTATAATTATGAGATATGCACTTATTATATTTGGCTTTTTAGTCTAAAACTCTTGAAATTACAAGAATTCCAGTTAGAAAACAATTTTACTTATCTTTAAGAGCTCAGGAATGCACTGGGTGAAATGAGAAAAGTAGGAGAATACTGCCATTGATAGAATTATTTTGTATAATAGCTTTGTGCTAGGTGCTTTGCTTATATTATCTTCGAACTTTGGGTCTTGCTGTGGTTTGGAAATGGTTTGTCCCCACCAAAACTCACGTTAAAATTTGATGTGGCAGTGTTGGGAGGTGGAGCCTAGTGGGAGGTGTTCAGTTCATGAGGGTAGATCCCTTATGAATGGCTTGGTGCCCTTCTCATGGTAGTGAGGGAGTTTTCACTCCTGCAGGATGGCATTAGTTCTCATAAAAATGGATTATCTCCCTCAAGAGCAGGTTGTTATAAAGCAAGGATATTTCTTGAGTTTTGCCCTTTCACACATGGTCACTTCCACTTTGGCCTTCCACCATGTAAAGATGATGCACAAAAGCCCTCACCAGAAGCCAAGAAGATGCTGGTGCCATAGTTTTTGGACTTCTCAGCCTACAGGACTGTGACCTGAATCAACTTCTTTTCTTCATTAATTACTTAGGTATTCTGTTATAGCAACACAAAACAAACTAAGACAGGTCTATAGTGTACCATGTGGCCCCAAAAGGAAATAAACTAGTAAGCCAATTCCTTTTGCCCAAATGCAATGAGCAAAAGAATATCAAGATGGGGCATTATTTTCTCTATTAAACTTTTGACTTAAAAGATTTTAATATCTGCTAAAAGCAATATAGTTTTTTTTTAAAGTAAGTAAATTTAATTTGCAGGCCAAAATTTTGTTATTATTTTAACTTTTTCATTAAAGTTATACTTTTATGAATTTCTGAATATCAGATTAAAATGTAATCAGATTTATCTTAGTATATGCAATGTAATTAGAAACTTCTGTATTTATGTGTTAAATGTTTGAATATCTGATGAACATTAATTAGGCACCTAATTACATTATAAATTAAAGTTATTGCATGATCAGTGACGTGTTATCGAAATATATATGAATGGCACTCAATGCAACACATTTTTTAGTACCTATCCAGTTTAAGTAAAAGTGCTGGATCCCAGGGAGAATGCAACAATGTAAAAGATGAAAATTTGTCCCTCAATGAGTTTATAATCGAATAACAAAGACATATACATATGTAAAACAATTATATAAGAAAAGGCATAAACTTTCATAAAGAGAGGTTAAGAGGAGAAAGATAATTATTATTATTATTATCTGGGAAAAGATGATAACTCTTAGAAGGTAACACTAATGGATGGGCAGAATGAGCATTCTATTTTTGTGTAGAGGAAAACACTAGCAAATGAAGGATATGAGAAGGTGTTAATTTGGCATTGGACAATACGGAAAGTTTTTGAACAGAAAGTCTGTAATAATATTCCTAATGTTTTCTACTTCTATGTTCTCAGACTGTAGAAAGTAGCAGAAATTATCTTATAAGCACTTGCTAAAACATGGGAAATAACATTCCCTCTCTCTCTAAGTAGGTTGTCTATATAACAATGATTTGGAAAAGAAATTCCACCTGTATAAACCTAATGCAGGTTATGATGTGTAATGCTAAGAAACAAAGAGATGTAATGAGTAAAACTGTTGGAGTCCTATACCATATGCAAAAATTAACTCAAAATGAATCAAAACCTTAAACCTCAAGACCCAAAACTATAAAGCTCTTAGAAGGAAACTGAGTGTGTCCCCACCCAAATCTCATCTTGTAGCCCTATAAATCCCATATCCTGTGAAACGAATCCAGTGGAAGATGACTGAATCATGGGGGTGGGTCTTTCCTGTGCTGTTCTCGTGATAGTAAATGGGTTTCAGGAGATCTGATGGTTTTAAAAACGGGAGTTTCTCTGCCCAAGCTCTCTCTCTTTTTGCCTGCTGCCATCCATGTAAGATGTGACTTGCTCCTCCTTGCCTTCCGTGATTGTGAGGCCTTCCCAGCCACATAGAACTGTAAGTGCATTAAACCACTTTCTTTTGTAAATTGCCCAATCTCAGGTATGTTTTTATCAGCAGTGTGAAAATGGACTAACACAGAAACATAGGAAAACATTTCATCATATTGAATTTGGCAAAGATTTCCTGGCTATGACATTGAAAGCATAGGCAATAAAAGTAAAATATACAAAATGAACTGTATCAAACTAAAAAATGTCTGTGCATCAAAAGACACAACCAATAGATCTAATAGGCAACATATAGAATAGGAGAAAATATTGACTAATCATATATCTGATAAGAGGTTACTGTCTAGAATATATGAAGACCTCCTACAACTCAATAACAATAAAACAGCCATGTTAACCTAATAATAATTAAAATTTTTTGACCCTATTAAATTTTTTTTAAATTAAAAGTTAATTTTAATTTTTTAAAAAAATTAAAATTAAAATTTTTTTAAATTAAAAATTTGATAGGGTTAAATGTCTATTCAAGTCACTTGCCTATTAAAAAAATAGACAAAGGACTTGAATGGACATTTCTCAAAGTTGATATACAAGTGAGCAACAAGTACATGAAAAGATGCTAAACATCAGTATTAGGGAAATGCAAATCAAAACTACAGTGAGATATCACCTCACATCCATTACCATAACTATGAAAACACACACACACACACACACACACACAACAGAAAATAAGTGTTGGCAAGGATGTGGAGACCCCTTGCGCATTTTTGTTGGGAATGTAAAATGGTGCAGCCACTATGGAAAACAGTATGGCAGTTCCTCAAAAAATTAAAAATAGAATGATCACATGATCCACTATTCCCACTTCTGGGTATATCTTCAAAAGAATTGAAAACAAGATCTCCAAGAGGTATTTGCATGTCTATGTTCACAACCACACTATTCACAATAGTGAAGCAACTCAAAAGTTCTACAGTTGAAAGGACAGGGGAAATGTGGTATATGCAATGAGATGTTATTCAACTTTAAAAAAGGAGAAAATTCTGACTCATGCTACAACGTGACTGAAACTTAAGGACTTTATATACTAAATAAAATATGTCAGTCATGAAAAGACAAATAGTATATATTCCATTTGCATGAAATGTCTAAAGTAGCTAAATTCATAGAAACAGAAGGTAGAATGGTTGTTGACAGGAACTGGGGGCAGAAGAAAAGGGGAGTTATTGTTTGTATAGCAAGTTTCAATTTTGCAAGATGAAAAAATTCTGGATATTGGTTGCATAACAATGTGAATATACTTAACATTACTGAACTGTACACTTGCAATACTGATGAAAATCTGTATGCATCTGAGGGGGGATGGCAGAGTTTCGTCTCAAGTTCTGCTGCTTTTAAAGACCTAAAGTATGCATCAGTGTGGTCACAACAGAAACTTGTCACATCCTAGAGGATGATTGGACTATTTCAAACTCGACTAACTAGTAGCACCAATTTCAGCTAACATTTAAGATAGTAAATCTTATGCTATTCCTATTTGATCTACATAAAAATATTTTCCAATCATTAAGAAAAACAGTCCATTGTTTAACAGCATCTCCTTGATTGGCAATTGATCACTGCATTCAAAATGGCTCAAATTGTAGCACATCAACTTTAGCTATTAAATTTTCTTCTCTTTATGATCATTTAAGTAGTTAATAAATCATACTATTTAAGTGACTTGCTTCATTAATTTACCCTTATGCCTGCAGAGGATACAACAATGTTCATATATGAAAAAAATAAAATATCCATTAAATTTTAAAAAGTGCCATCATTCATTCTGAGAAAAACTGGACAGGACAAAGGTGAACAATGAAGAGAGAACTGAGGTGAATAAGAGTAACTGAAGGGGCACTGGGTTATTTTCACTGAGTCCATATAGAAACTCTCCTCACCTCTCCATGCATCCACCCTGCAGTTTAAGGCTTAGTATAGAGTGGCATTCTCTTTCATGTTGCTTTTTAATCAGATTCACTGAGAAACAGACACCGAAATGTGTCTCTCTTACCAAGACCTCCAACATATTTGCCACTTCCTGGTCATTGGGTTAATATGGTGAAACAATGTGAAGTTCTGGATAACATTCACTCATCCAAATCCTCTTGGACTCTATTATGATAGAAGGTAGGAGAGTTAACATAGCCCTGGAGCAAGACTGTAAATATGTACTGTTGTACTTCCCACAGGAATGGTAACTACCCCTGGTACTCCTTTTTGATAGTAATTGGGAGAAAAATGCATTTTCCAGATCAATAGCTGCATACCATATTCCTGAGGCCATGTTATCCTGCTGTAGCCAAGATCCCACATCTGATATGGCAGCTGCAATTGGTGCTACCAGTTGGGTGAATTTGAAGTGGTCCATTATCATCCTCTAGGATATGACAAGCTTCTGTTGTGGCCACACTGACACATACTTTAGGCCTTTAAAAGCAGCAGAAACTTGAGAACTCTGCCATTCTCCCTCAGATGCAACACTGATTTTCATTTACTATCATGGCCAAATCAAGTAGTTTAGAGTCCCCTAAGCCACTACAATAGTTCTTAACTCCACAAGCTAAATAACCAATGTGGTGCTCCTGCCAACTACCAAGTACATCTATCGGTACTATTCAGGGAACAGGGAAATGATCAATTGGAGGACTGGCTTTCCTAGGAAACAGATTCTGAGATATGTGTTCAGGGAGTTTGTTGAAGAGAACTGTCAGCAATAACAACACTGAAGGATTATGGGAAGCAGAATTTGTTTGGTACAGGGAGAGCTTGAAATTATGGTGCAATTGCAGTA
Source organism: Pongo abelii (assembly GCF_028885655.2). Lineage (NCBI taxonomy): Eukaryota > Metazoa > Chordata > Mammalia > Primates > Hominidae > Pongo > Pongo abelii. Next base: position 64,262,257 of record NC_071996.2, on the reverse strand, counting down.
GAGGTCTCAATTGATTCCACATGGAACTCTGATGCTGGGACAGCCCTTCAGAGTTGTCTCATATTGAGGCAAGGGGGCCAGGCTTTTGTAAGCCTTCATTGACTACAGGGTATGTACTCATTGAGTTGTACTCATTCAGTAAACCACAGGGGAGGCAGCTCCCATAGGCAAGAGGCAGCTCCTTTCATCTGAAGGTAATTCTTGGGGAGGAACGCAGGTATAAGCCATCAAGCAGGCAATGCCTCTGGCAACTGAGGAAATAAATACCTCAGCCCTTAAAGGGGAATATTGGTGGTTCACTGTAACATCCACTACTAAGGTTTCCAGATTTAGCAAATAAAAAATAATAAATAAAAATATTGCACGGGATGTACCTATACTAAAAAGTTGTTTATTATTTACCTGAAATTCAAATTTATCTGGGCATCTTACGTTTTATCTGACATGTGTCAAAGGGAAAGTAGAAGAAGGAATTTTAAGGGTATTAATGAATTTCCCATTTTATAATCTTATACTTAGATAGTATTCATCTAACATTGATGTGGGAGGCCAGAAACAGAAATTGCTTAACCTCAAGAATTTTTGCTCTACTCAGAATCCTGAAGTTGTCTAATTACAGAGATTCAATACCCTTCAAGGTTTTTATTGCAGGAAACAGAAGTAGGCTTAGAAAGAACACTCTGGCAGAATTAAGGAGGCTGTATAATGGGAAAGACTCAGTCCACAGTACATAGGAGAGAGAGGGAAGTAGAGCAGTGGCAGTGGGAATGGAAGGGAGAGGAGATGAGTAGAGACACCACTGAGATAGATTGAAAGAAAGTACTGACTGCATGATTTACAAAAATAGGAGGTTAATAGAAGAATCTAGTAAGATAGTTTTCTTTCTATTTTAATAGGAGGAAAAGACATAAAATTGTACAAGATATACGTAAAATAAACAGATTTAGAGAGAGAAAATTATACATTTGATATATCATTTAGCAGAATGTATAATACACATATGAAGAAATTAACTAATATACCAACCTGTTGTTATTGAGAAGGGGATCATTTCCCATTAAATATATTGCACCTGAGACTTTACACATATTTTTAAACATCTGGCATTTCTACAACCTGTACTCAGGATGTTACATTACACCAGTAATTTTATTAAATAAATATATACATGTAACTCCTGAGAAACACTCATTTTCAAATGTAAAATTTTAAGAGTTCATTTTTTTAAATGTGTGTATCTATAATAGCAATTCCCAACTCCATTTTATTTAAAATATTTATTGTGTATTAACTGCCTTAATAAAGAAGCTCTTTAAAAGTGGAGTTTTGTTCTTTTCCTTTAAATTGCAAAAAAGGAGGATACTACAGTTTGAATGTGTCCCCAAAAGGCATGTGTTGGAAATTTAATCCCTGGTGCAACAATTTGTGAGGTGGGGCCTAATGGGAAGTATTTAGGTCATGAGAGCTCCTCTCTCAGGAATGGATGGATTAATGTGGATTATCAAAAGGCTTGAGACTGTGAGTTCAATCTCTCTGCCTGCTCTCATCCTTCCACCCTCCACCATGGGAATGGTACAGCACAAAGGTCCTCACCAGATATGGACCTCCCAATCTTGGACTTCCCAGTCTCTGGAACTGTTAGATATCAATTTCTTTTCTTTATAAATTATCCAGTCTGTGGTATTCTATTACAGTAACACCAAACAGAAGATGAATTACCATTGCCATTATCTCAATAATGCTACCTTTCTCCTTGGTGCTCTCCCACTTACTCATGTGATATTCAGCTGCCAGCTGATTCTTGCTGAAATACAATACCCATCACTTCACTCTTTCACTATTTCCTGACTCTGGCTAATGGATCCAGAACAACTAATAGATCTATTAAATTTTTGTGTGCCTCACAACAGAACCCTCCATAGCATCTTCAAATGCTAGATTGTTTACTAGTATGGGCTGTGTGTAACACAAATATTAGAACGTCAATATAAATCAAATTTTTTTTCCTGTTTTCCTTCAAAATTGCAAAATTCAATGTTAATTTGCATTCTATCGTTAATTTTAATCACCAATGACTTAATCACAGTTATTAGCTTATTGGATTCAATTACCCATAATTGAAATCAGTAAATAGAACAAAATCTGGCTAATCCAATTGTGCTCTACCAATCAGAAATCTCTTTTAGTAAGCATTGCACACTGTTGTCTATATTTCTTAGCTATGCAAAGCAAAGCATATGTAATATATGTAGGTATAACAATTAAAATGATCTTAGTAAATGCTATTTTTCATTAAGTGTTTTCCAATAAAAAGGACCATTCACCATCTTTAAACTCAAGATGATTTTTTCTTGGAATTGAGTATATTTCTAGGCTACCATCTTGCTTTGTTAGTTTTCTTGGTGTGTGTTTAGTAAATATAGGGATAGCTTGTCATAGCATGACACAAATAGGAAGGTAAATATGTTGTTTAAAAAAATGTAATGGCATTTCAAACTCAAAGATAAATTATTTTTATGTTATCCATTACCAGTCTAGATTTTTCAAGGTTTTGCTCCCTTAAATTTATGTAATGAATGTGGATAGCATAGCAAATCAATAGGCCCACCCAGTAAGCATAACCTTCTTAGATCTGAGTATGTTTGTGCAACAAGCAAAATGTCAGGCAAAGAGTTGGTATACTTGTTGAGAGTTGTTTCTAAATATTATAGTAATTCTCCTGTTATGTCAGTGTTGTGACTAAAGATAAGATCCAAGAGCAATTAATTTAATTGTACTATAAATGGTTACATTACAAGGCTTAAAATGAAAAAACCCTTACCTCTCAACTCAATGGTTTATTGGGAGCTCTGTCTGATGACTTGTACTTAAGATCACCTTGCTTTTACTTTTCAATCAAAAGATGACAAATACTATACCTTGTATCTCATTAGTAACAATTTCTCACTAGTAACAATTAGCTAATCCTGTAGGTACATTAAATGTTGGTATAACAATAATTGACAATATTTACACAACTCTTTTGCCAGGTACTACTCTAAGTAATTTTCCCTTAATTCTCATAGAAAAACTATGAAATATCTTCCATTATTATCCTTGCTTTAACAGTTCAGGACCCTGAGGTTCAGAAAAGGTAACTAACTGGCTGAAGTTCCTATGACAAATAAGGGGCAGCACTGGTATTTGAATCCACTGCAGTCTGGTTTCAGAACCCATACAGTTAACCCCTGGGCCATACTACCTCCCCGGTGAATTAGGCATCCTTCTTCCTATTAAAGAGAACACACAAAAATGGTGACTATACCTCTCTCCTTTATATATATATATATATATATATATATATATATATATCCTTTATATATATATATCTCCTTTATATATATATATATTTACTCATATATATATATGAGTAAAATGAGAATTCCAATTGTCCTTACCTCTCTTCCAGTGACAGCCTACTCTGACAACATAGGCTGAGTTAGATGCCCCTCCCCCTCCTGTCCTACATTCACCTCTCACACGCACTTGATATGCTGATCTGTCATCATGTCTCCATTGTAATTACATAAAGCAAGGATTATTGAAAGATTGACACACAGTACAGTGCTTGGAATATAGTAGAGGTTCAATAAATGTCTGTTGGAATATAGTAGAGGTTCAATAAATGTCTGTTGGATGAACTGATGCTTCTCATTTATTTCAGGTCTGCCTATTGACATTCCAAACTGTACCAGAACAATCAGATGTACGCCTCCCCAGTAAGCTACCATTACTCTGACACCAACTTTTGCAATTCTTCACAATGTGACAAACTACATTTATCTGTGAAATACTTTTGGAAAGCACACCAATAGCTATCCCAAGAAAAATGGTCTTACCTTCTAAATCTTCTTTCTCAAAGTGTGTTTTGAGAATAGAACGAGTTCCACCTCTATCCACAACTGCTTCTTCATCATTTCTCTGTTAAATGAGGATAAGGAAGATTAAATGATAACACACACATTATCTTAATTTCAAAAAACAAACCTTGATATAATCTAATATTTCAAGGTTTAATTCAGTCATTTAAATCTAGTTGTTCATGAGTAGTCTATTTGATTATTAAGTGTTGGCTTAAAAAGAAGAGTAAAATAAATTTGACCATATATTTGAAGAAATGTCATCTGGTTTTTTATAACATTGGAGGCAGTCAAACATTCCAGTTGGCACCATTTGTTAGTGAGATGAAAAACAAAAAAAATAGTTATTCTATCAATTTAGTAACATGTATTTTTATCCTTGATAAAGAATTCTTGTTAACAAGATGACATTTTGAACTACGCAAGGAAAATATGAAAATCATTAGTATTAACACCACTAATGCTATGGCAGGGTAAGATAATTCCACTGTCATTAAAAATGGGATTAGGGGATCTAATCTCTTGAAAGCAATTAGTAGCAATTATTAGATAAAAGGCAACTCTAATTACTTTGCTTCAGTATAATGCATTTTATTGAAACTAAACAGTAAATTATGATCATGTGCATTAAACCTTCTAGTGTCTCTCTATATTTTTGCCAATTTAGAATGAGTGGATAGAGACTATGTCTTCTGAGTACTAAACACATGCTCAAAATAATACAGCCACTAATTTGATACTCAAAAAATAATGGGCAGGGGGGCTGAGTATAATCCATTTTGACAATGCAGGAATAGACAAAATACAAAGTTCTGAAAGAAATAAAATGTAAACTATTATATTTCCAACTTTTATCTGGTTGTGTACACCTCTATAAAAATTACCTTAAAAGTGAACACTGAGCACAAAAGGAGAAATAAAAAGATAGACTAAAGGTGAGTGACGCTTCCAAGATCTATTCCTGTTTATTCCGGTATATGACTAGTAGAAAAAAGGTTTTTGTTTCCTCTTTGAAAGCCAGAGAATGCTGAAAAGAAATTTTTTAAAAAATTAAATTTAAAATGTAAAAACATTTTTTTCTTCTATCCATCAACTACATTGGAGCATCAGACATTGGGGACCTGCCTTTCTTCCATTAAGGAAGAAATCTTTTGACAGAGTGCCATAATACGTAGTAGTGAATACAAGAGTCATGGGAATCCAGAAAAGAAAGAAATTACTGTTAATTTAAGAGCATGGACAGAACAGAGGGAGGGGGAGGAAAAAAATTTCAATGCCTCAATCTTGGAGGAATCTTAGAAATAGCACACATGAAGAATTACAGTAAGGAGAAGAGAAATGAAAGAAGAATCAATAATGTCAAACAACATATAGACATTTTTTAAAATGATGCAAAATTATTTTCCAATGTTGTTGAACGTGGACTACATGATCATTGGTAACCTTGTGAGGGGAACATATAAGGGAAATGCGAAAGTCAAAATCTAGTCAAGCAAAACTAATGAGGTGATCTATCATGAAGAAATGAGGAAAGAGGATATAGTTCTTGCCTTGCAAAGCGCTGCTGATTCTCATTAGCTTACCACCCACTGCATATCTTTGCTTTTAGACCTTTGACTAGACTTAAGTTCCAGTGGGCCTTGAAAGGTGAGGTACCAAATGTGACCCACAAGGAGTTGAGCTACATTCCAAATAACTGCAAGATGCTTCCAATTTATACAGACAGAAATACAGGAAACATATGTGGGAATGGATATTAAGGGTGTTGAGGTAATAATGCAAGGAATATAACATTAGCTCAGGCTGACTTTATTGATACGGGCCCACTAAGTAGAGATTCTAGATTTAATGTCGTCGCTCAAGGGGTTAGAAAGGGCTCTAACAGTTTGGTTAGTCGGCTAAAACATGAACCAAAAAATGGGCTATACTAAATGAAGTGGAAATTCCAGAACTGCTTTGTTACACTGTAGAGGAAAGTATATAAAGGCTTAGAAAAACTGAAATGTTAGAGTAGATTTATAATTTAAGGCCTACCCGCCCATACCAGGAGAGTCTAGAAGACGCATCTTTCACCATGACTATGGGAAACGAATTTGTGATAGGAACCCTAGCATCCTTGAAGAGTTTTATGCTCTTTTTCCTCTGTGGGTCAGGAATTACAAGGGAACTGCTGTCATCAAACTGGAATCCTAAAATGGAATTGGATAATTAGATCCCAGGCAGGACAGGGGCCAAAAGACAGCACATAATCACTAAAGATGGGTGTGGTTACCATATAAACAGTAGTAAAAACAGTAATCAGAATAGTCTGATTCGAGACCTATGGTATTGGTTAATTGATCAAGGTGTCACTAGAAGTGAAATAGATGGGAAGTCTACTAAATTCTTATATGATCTGTAGAAGCAAAAAGGGTCAGGTTCTACGTCAGTAAACAAGTCTAACTTGAATCATAAGAAGAGTCACGGTCTTTCTATCAATGTCCGTACTTGAGCCAATTTACAGACCCAGAACCCCTTGAATGAAGGAGAGACCAGATCCACTAGAGAAATGATCTTGCTACACTGCCAAAAACTTGTAGTCTTTCTCACAGCCTTCCCCAAAGAGACCTACCATCTTTCACCAGGATGACTGTGCATTGGGGAAAAGGAAATAATCAGACTTTGGGGGAAATAACTGGACACTGTCTCTGAACTGACACTATTCCGAACAGACTGAAAATGTCACTCTGGCTCACCAGCCAGAGTAGGGACTTATGGATGTCAGGTAGTCAATGAAGTTCTGGCTGAAATCTGTCTCACTGTGGATCCAGTAGGTTTCTGAACACATCTTGTGGTTATTTCCTCAGTTCAAGAATGAATAATTGAAAGAAAAATAGATTATAATTGGGGAGTCTTCAAAATCAGAGTATTTGTTTTCTTTTCAAGTCAGTTAGACCTTTGCCTATCTGAAGGCTAAAGGAAAGGTGTCAATATAGAAGAGACTAAGATGCTAGGAAAGAAGTAAATAAAAATTCCCCCTAGCCCAGGTGCTAAGAAAGAATATGACTCTGATCTAAAGACTAAGCTACTAGCATTAAAGATAGGGACTCGTTTTTTCTAAGGTTTAGGGGAAGATTGGAAGGGTTGTTATATATTCAGAGATATTCTGAACAAAGAAAATGGTAGGTGAGGAACCTTCTACTAGGTGGCCCTGTTTTGGGGGGCAAACTGAGAGGTGATATCTTCTTCCAGTGGTAACAGAGCAAGTAAATGAAGAAATTGAGACATTGAGAAGAATAAAAATTCCAAATCCTTTTCAAGAATGATATTTTGGTTGACATTATCAGGGCCTTTATATGGATAATCAGAACAGATAACTCTTCCCACCAGTTTTAATTTCAGATGACTAAGGCAAAGGATTCTAAGAAAAAAAATCACAATATTTTCTGCTTCCTTTGGATAACACATTAAAAACAATTAAAACCTCCGTAAGAGCAGAGTACAGCAAGTTCCACCATTCTTAGACATTAACAATCTGTTTCCACTTAGCTTTTCTGATTAGTTTACTACTGTCTTAGAAAGGAGTTCAGGGAGTTAGATACTGAACTGGTAAATGAGGTGTGAGGTACATGGTTAACTGTTTTCCTAACTACTTACGAGGATAGCATAAATAGCAGTGTTAAAACACAAGAAGTTATAGTCAGGTGTCTGAAGTAGGGATAAGAACAACTAACACACATTATGTTTTATACCAAATAAAGTTAAAAATGCTCATGTCTGTGAAAAAGCCTGAATATGTATATATATATATACACACGCACATACACACATATATATAAACAAAACACACACACACACATATACATATATATATATATATGCTTCTTAATTCTTTAGCATAACCTTGATAAAGATTTTTGCCTCCATGTTTTACAAATCAGTACTTTCAGGTAAAGGATTATAGATACATTTCAACCAAGGAGGTCAGCTCTCCTGTGCATCACACATAGCAAAATACATAGTGGAAAGATATGTTTTTTAGCCTGTGGTCTTGTATCTTTCTGACAACATATGCTGAGACAGATCAGGGCTAAGTGTTTGCAATCAGAGCTAAAGAAATGCATGAATGGAAAAAAAATTTTTTAAATGAAAATAAAACAGGATTCACAGCCATTGCTTTGCTTTTGGGCAAAGCCATTGCTTTGCTTTTGACTTGGTTAGGAATGCTTGTGATTTTTGTACATTGATTTTGTATCCTAAGACTTTGCTGAAGTTGCTTATCAGCTTAAGGAGATTTTGGGCTGAGACAATGGGGTTTTCTAGATATACAATCATGTCATCTGCAAACAGAGACAATTTGACTTCCTCTTTTCCTAATTGAATACCCTTTATTTCCTTCTCCCGCCTCATTTCCCTGGCCAGAATTTCAAACACTATGTTGAATAGGAGTGGTGAGAGAGGGCATCCCTGTCTTGTGCCAGTTTTCAAAGGAAATGCTTCCAGTTTTTGCCCATTCAGTATGATATTGGCTGTGGGTTTGTCATAGATAGCTCTTATTATTTTGAGATATGTCCCATCAATACCTAATTTATTGAGAGTTTTTAGCATGAAGCGTTGTTGAATTTTGTCAAAGGCCTTTTCTGCATCTATTGAGACAATCATGTGGCTTTTGTCTTTGGTTCCGTTTATATGCTGGATTACATTTATTGATTTGCATATATTGAACCAGCCTTGTATCCCAGGGATGAAGCCCACTTGATCATGGTGGATAATGGTGGATAATAAATTAAAAAAATATTTTATTGAGGATTTTTGCATCAATGTTCATCAAGGATATTGGTCTAAAATTCTCTTTTTTGGTTGTGTCTCTGCCTGGCTTTGGTATCAAGATGATGCTGGCCTCATAAAATGAGTTAGGGAGGATTCCGTCTTTTTCTATTGATTGGAATAGTTTCAGAAGGAATGGTACCAGTTCCTCCGTATAAGCATTCTTATACACCAATAACAGACAAACAGAGAGCCAAATCATGAGTGAACTCCCATTCACAATTGCTTCAAAGAGAATAAAATACCTATGAATCCAACTTACAAGGGACGTGAAGGACCTCTTCAAGGAGAACTACAAACCACTGCTCAATGAAATAAAAGAGGATACAAACAAATGGAAGAACATTCCATGCTCACGGGTAGGAAGAATCAATATCATGACAATGGCCATACTGCCCATGGTAATTTATAGATTCAATGCCATCCCCATCAAGCTACCAATGACTTTCTTCTCAGAATTGGAAAAAACTACTTTAAAGTTCATATGGAACCAAAAAAGAGCCTGCATTGCCAAGTCAATCCTAAGCCAAAAGAACAAAGCTGGAGGCATCACGCTACCTGACTTCAAACTATACTACAAGGCTACAGTAACCAAAACAGCATGGTACTGGTACCAAAACAGAGATGTAGATCAATGGAACAGAACAGAGCCCTCAGAAATAATGCCACATACCTACAACTATCTGATCTTTGACAAACCTGAGAAAAACAAGCAATCAGGAAAGGATTCCCCATTTAATAAATGGTGCTGGGAAAACTGGCTAGCCATATGTAGAAAGCTGAAACTGGATCCCTTCCTTACACCTTGTACAAAAATTAATTCAAGATGGATTAAAGACTTAAATGTTAGACCTAAAACCATAAAAACCCTAGAAGAAAACCTAGGTATTACCATTCAGGACATAGGCAAGGACAAAGACTTCATGTCTAAAACACCAAAAGCAATGGTAACAAAAGCCAAAATTGACAAATGGGATCTAGTTAAACCAAAGAGCTTCTGCACAGCAGAAGAAACTACCATCAGAGTGAACACGCAACCTACAAAATGGGAGAAAATTTTTGCAATCTACTCATCTGACAAAGGGCTAATATCCAGAATCTACAATGAACTCAAACAAATTTACAAGAAAAAAACAAACAACCCCATCAAAAAGTGGGCAAAGGATATGAACAGACACTTCTCAAAAGAAGACATTTATGCAGCCAAAAAACACATGAAAAAATGCTCATCATCACTGGCCATCAGAGAAATGCAAATCAAAACCACAATGAGATACCATCTCACATCAGTTAGAATGGCAATCATTAAAAAGTCAGGAAACAACAGATGCTGGAGAGGATGTGGAGAAATAGGAACACTTTTACACTGTTGGTGGGACTGTAAACTAGTTCAGCCATTGTGGAAGTCAGTGTGGCGATTCCTCAGGGACTAGAACTAGAAATACCATTTGACCCAGCCATCCCGTTACTGGGTATATACCCAAAGGACTATAAATCATGCTGCTATAAAGACACATGCACACGTATGTTTATTGCGACACTATTCACAACAGCAAAGACTTGGAACCAACCCAAATGTCCAACAATGATAGACTGGATTAAGAAAATGTGGCACATATACGCCATAGGATACTATGCAGCCATAAAAAATGATGAGTTCATGTCCTTTGTAGGGACATGGATGAAATTGGAAATCATCATTCTCAGTAAACTATCACAAGGACAAAAAACCAAACACCGCATGTTCTCACTCATAGGTGGGAATTGAACAATGAGAACACATGGACACAGGAAGGGGAACATCACACACTGGGGACTGTTGTGGAGTTGGGGGAGGAGGAAGGGATAGCATTAGGAGATATACCTAATGCTAAATGACGAGTTAATGGGTGCAGCACACCAGCATGGCACATGTATACATATGTAACCAACCTGCACATTGTGCACATGTACCCTAAAACTTAAAAGTATAATAATAATAAAATAAAATAAAATAAAATGACTTGGTTAGAGCAATAAAAGCAATAGAAAAAAACTAAAAATGGGGTATATATAATTTTCCTAAACCAGACAAATACAAGTTGAAGCCTATTAAGACTCTGTTATTGATATATTTACAAAGCAAATTTATTATTTTTCCAAGACATAGTCAAATATATGTCACATTAGGATGAATCTCTGCCCTCTGAGGTGTTATTAGGCAGAATGCCAAAAGCTAAGTCATGTATCCATGTTCAAAGGTCAAAACAAGCACTATTCCACTGTGTCTTACAATGGCAGTCTCTTAAAAACAACTGCAAAATGGAAAGTTTTGTGTAAAAGGCCAGAAGATGTTTTCCCCTAAGCAGTGAAACATTTAATTTTTATTTCAAGAACCTGAAACAATTTTTAATTTATAAAAATAATTTTTCTCTTTATTTATATAAGGCACCTATGCTATCCTCAACCAAAACACAATTCCATTAAATAGTTGGAAAGATACTGAGAGTGAAATTTTACAGCAGAAGTAGAAGTAGAATCTAAATAAGAAATAGTTGATTATTTAATTCCTGTACAAGTTGCAAGTAAAAATGACTGAATTGTAACGTTTATTTGAAAGAAAAATAAGAGAAGCTAGAATATGAATGTAATTCAATGTAAGTGTCTCATTTTGAAGCTTCATATACAGTATGCCTTTTAAATACTCACTGGATGCTTCACAGAAAAATAAAATGTATACTCTTTTAGGCAAAAAAAAAAAAAAAAAATCCCAAGATACAAATTAATACTAATACATGTACTAAAAGTCCTCTACTTTTGTTACAGTTTGAAAGATCATATCAATATTATTCAAAACTTTTTAATAGAGCATTTCCCTTCCTCCTTGTTACCAAGAGCAAGTAAACATGGGGTATGATGAAGGGAATGCAGAGGGACATACAGCACCAGGTGCCAGCCTTTTGGTTACCCCAAACACATAGTAAGATAAATTTTTATTTCATTTTGTACTGAGTTACTCTCTAGATTTATTGAACATCAAACACATTAATGCATCCTAATTTCCACATGTATTTGCTCATTTAGGAGCAAATTTTAGCACTGTGTAAGGAAGAAAACACATAAACATATTGCATTGCCCCTTAATACAATCTACCCTTGCTATACCATCAGGATAAACTTTTTTTTTTTTTTTTTGAGTCTTGCTCTGTCACTCAGGCTGGAGTACATTGGCATGATCTCAGCTCACTGCAACCTCTGCCTCCTGGGTTCCTGGGTTCAACCAATTCTCCTGCCTCAGCGTCCCGAGTAACTGGGCTTAGAGGCATGCGCCACCATGCCCGGCTAATTTTTCCATTTTTAGTAGAAACAGGGTTTCGCCACGTTGGCCAACCTGGTCTTGAACTCCTGACCTCAGGTGATCCGCCTATCTTGGCTTCCCAAAGTGCTAAGATTACAGGCGTGAGCCACCACACCCGGCCCCATTGGATAAACATTTATAAGATAATCGTTTCCAGTAAGTAATATAGGACAGTGTTTTAAAATCTTTTTGGGCATGACCCATAGTGAGAAATACATTTTATATCTCAATATAGTCACATACTTATATATGTGTAAACAAAACAAAAATTTCACAAACCAATACTTACTATTAACAGTGCACCCCAATATTTTCTACTCTATGGTATTCTACTTCATTTGAAAATACTCATCACTATCTATTAAATTTATTTCAAGACTTAATAGGTTTTCACCTGCAAGTTGAAAAGCATTGGTAAAGACTATTGCCCTGGAACAGAGTAACAGTAACTAATCCAACAGAAATCACACCTTAAGTCCACTTACATAGGCTTCTAATCAAATGAACAAACTATAATTCATTACTTTTCAAGTTAATATTTTCCCATTTTAGAAGTGTCAGTTGTGCTAAGTTTAGGAACGGAAGAATTTTTTTATTGTTACATTTTACTAAGCAAATATTAGAGAGCAATAGCAAAAAAAGGTTTCTAGCTCAACTTCCACATCTGAACCAGTGCATTTCCTCACGGAATAGCAGCTAATATGGGCCACCGCATTTCATTGTTACAATGTTCACATAAAAATATCAACAATTTCTTCTGGAATTGTTTGTGAATATCATTAATCTCTTTATGAATATGTTAAAAAAATACATTATGCTGATTTACTATAACTCTTGTCCACTGTCTGAACAAAATATGTTTTTCCCAGTTTTACAAAATATAACTAACAATAACGCCATGAGCTATAAAATTCAAATATTTTATATCCATTTTGTAAGCCTTTTAGTAATTCTTTTTGCATTCTAGAATAAATAGAGGACAAAGTAGTTTATTTTCAATTCTGAATTCTTTCTTCAACTACTTCTAACCCTGTCATTCTACTCTGTTCCTTTCCTCTCCCTATAAATCTCCATTTTCATTGATTTTTTATTTAGCCTTCCACTATTACCACTTGATAATCTCAGCAATTATATTTATATGTTAATATATTCTCCTTTCTTTAAAAAAAGATAGCATGCTAGAAACACTTTCTTGTGTCTTGCTTTTCTTGCTTAACAATATATCCTGGAAATTATTTTACAGTATGTAGAGATCCTTCTTATTCATTTTATAGCTGTATAATACTCCACGGTATGGATGCACCATAATTCAGTCAACCAGTCTCCTATTGACAGGCATTTGAATAGCCACCACTCTTTTACTATTACAATTATTGGCAATGGATAACCTTGTACATATATCACTTTATATTTTTGCCAGTTTATTTTTTGAGATAGATTCCTAGAAGTGGGATTGCCATGTCAAAGATTAGATGAATCTGCCATTCTGCCAGATGGTCCAAATTCTCCTTCATAAGGTTGTATCTCCCTGCTTTATTTATCATATCATTTTTAAAAAGCAACCACCATTTCTGCCTTTTTATTAGCTATTAGGACAGTATGATGTACTAGATATTCTCCATTAACCCTTATAAACCTGCTTAGCACTCTTTTCCTCATGCTCTTTCTTTATAAACTACATCACCAGATTCCTTGCTTTCTACCTTCTGGTTAAGTTCAGCCATGGAGAGACCATGTCAGAGGGTTGGACCGTGGGAGAAGAGAGGCATATCCCCTGTTAGGCCATAGTATGGCAATGGCTGCATTCCTCTCTCATAGACCAAAGCTCTTGTCCTATGACTCCTTTATGGCTATAGCTCTTGCCAATTTTTATTAACTGCTCCCACACCTCATTCCTTTAGGCCTAGGGATAGTACTAGATTCCTGTTGTTGCAGGTCTCCAAGATTTCATGAACCCTAGTTGATTTCCCTTTATCCTGCCCACATCTTTATATGTATTTTTTATTTCTTATATGCCCACACCTTTATAAATAGTCCTTTCATTAAACTTTCTTTATCACCCCTTTTGAGTGACCATGTTTCTTGCTGTGACTCTGACATATACACATGTGTCATGTTTATTTTAATGACTAAAACTCCATGGCTTCAAATTGTGTGAAAATGGACATGTAATTAAGATGGCAACCTACATACATGACTTTGAGTAAGAAACATCTTTCAAAAAAAATACTGCTGAATAAAGGGTAGAGTAGAAAATGGTAGGGAAGAAACTCTGGATCATAAAAAATTGCTCAACAGCATGATTAATTCAAAAAAGTTTAATTTCTGCTCAAAATAAAAAAGAGGGTATAAGAATAAACTTCTGGATGAGAAAATCTTCGCAAGCTACTCATCTGACAAAGGCCTAATATCCAGAATCTACAATGAACTCAAACAAATTTACAAGAAAAAAACAAACAACCCCATCATAAAGTGGGCAAAGGATGTGAACAGACACTTCTCAAAAGAAGACAATTATGCAGCCAAAAGACACATGAAAAAATGCTCACCATCACTGGCCATCAGAGAAATGCAAATCAAAACCACAATGAGATACCATCTCACACCAGTTAGAATGGCAATCATTAAAAAGTCAGGAAACAACAGGTGCTGGAGAGGATGTGGAGAAATAGGAACACTTTTACACTGTTAGTGGGACTGTAAACTAGTCCAACCATTGTGGAAGTCAGTGTGGCGATTCCTCAGGGATCTAGAACTAGAAATACCATTTGACCCAGCCATCCCGTTACTGGGTATATACCCAAAGGACTATAAATCATGTTTCTATAAAGACACACGCACGCGTATGTTTATTGCGGCACTATTCACAATAGCAAAGACTTGGAACTAACCCAAATGTCCAACAATGATAGACTGGATTAAGAAAATGTGGCACATATACACCATGGGATACTATGCAGCCATAAAAAATGATGAGTTCATGTCCTTTGTAGGGACATGGATGAAATTGGAAATCATCATTCTCAGTAAACTATCACAAGGATAAAAAACCAAACACCACATGTTCTCACTCATAGATGGAAATTGAACAATGAGAACACATGGACACAGGAAGGGGAACATCACACTCTGGGGACTGTTGTGGGGTTGGGGGGGAGGGAGGGATAGCATTAGGAGATATACCTAATGCTAAATGGTGAGTTAATGGGTGCAGCACACCAGACCAGCATGGCACATGTATACATATGTAACTAACCTGCACATTGTGCACATGTACCCTGAAACTTAAAGTATAATAATAAGAAGAAGAAGAAGAAGAAGAAGAAGAAGAAAAGAAGTGAAAAAGAATAACTAATAAAATATAAGTATGGAACACTTTCAAAGAAGTTTTCTCATAACTCAAGGAATGTATGGTCTCTCTCAATCTATGGGTTGGTATCTTCATTAATATAAATAAACCATTTTCTAATATTAATTTAAGGAGCAGTAAAAATATATGGACACATATATTTTATAAACATGACCTAAGAGCTAGTTTTTTAAGTGTTTTTTATTTTCAAAGGTTTCAAACTTTTCAATTCTCATTAACGTTAAAATACTTCATAGAAAACAAAGGTTGATTTTACTCATTTCACTATGTTAAAACATGAATTTTCCAAACTTGTAACATCTCACATACCATATTACTTTCACATTCAGATTTAATAATGTTTTTCTACTGTTTCATTAATAATGGATGCAAGATTTTAACTTCTTAGTTTTCTTATTCATCTTATTACTTTTATGTTAAATCACAAAATTAAGAAAATTGAAAATTAGCATTTAGATTTAATGCTAAAATTCAACATACGCATCCATTATTTACCCTAGAGTCATTCCATTTGTTCATTACCATGTAAGTTAAAGTGCAATACAAATATAAAAGACTCAACTGCTTCAGGTTTAATTGTATCATACTGCTTTAAATAGGGCAATAGATATACGAGTATCAGCTCAGAGATTGCTGCGTTACAAGAATTTAAATACTAACTGAACTCAAATCTAAGCATAAGTCAAGCCTAACTTTTAATTTCACCACATATATTATAGTGCCATAAAATTTATTGGAATATTACTTTGAAATTAGGTTTTTAAACTCATATTTATTCTATGACATAGACTATACCATCTCATGATAATACAAGATAAATCTGTTTCATCTACTGCATTAAGTAAATCGTATAAAATATATTTCTTCTAAGTTAGTCCAATAAATCACTCTCTCTTTCCTTACGTATTTTTATTAAAGAAGCATTTAAGTTCCTTTCTGAAGTATCTAATTGGGGTGTTGGCATACCAACCAACCAAATTAGGTTTCATTTATTTACACAAAGCAAATGTGTTGTTTCATCTTTATACATACAAGAAAAAATAGAACTGAGAATAAGAATTGGAGGGTAAAATCCTCTAATGTAGGAATAGTGTTTCATTTACTTCGAAAACTCCACCAATCCAAAATGGAAAGACCAGTTGAGGGACCACACAGTTAGGTCAGGGAGGGTCTGGTCTGTCGAAATGAAATAGCCCAGGGTCAGGTTCAGGGTTCAAAGTTTCAGAGGTGAAAGTCCTCCAATGCTGGAGCTCCTTTTGGTTCAGGATTAAGTTCATCACAACATATAGTGTTATACTTCTGACTGTTGCTGTGACCTAAGGAATACTATCTCTCCTAGTGGGCCTAACATCTACTAGTTAAAGGATAAAAGGTATCTGAGAAGTTAAGAAAAGTTTTAATTAGTCAAAAGTATTTTAAAGGGTAGCAAAGCCTGCATTTTTGCCTACTGGTTTGCTTGTTTTTAATTCTAGATTTGATTCCTGACTTGTTCTTGAGGGTCCTTCTGGAGCCTCCATTCTACCTATGAATCCAATTTTCTACCCAGAACCTGGTATTAACTGCCACTAGATTTCCTTATTGGAACATGGACAGGATATTCCTGTTCATGCCATGTTTACTCTCTTCATGTTAACTTGCTCATAAATGCCTTATCACAAGGCTCCATCTGTCTTGTAGGCCTTCATTTATTTGTCCTGCTGTGTCCTTCCCTGAGCATCTGCCACATACTCCTTGAGTTCGATGCCCAAGTCCTCATTCTTTCTAGCATATCCTAACTCTCTGCTGCCGATTCTCCCATTCTGGAAGGCATCAGAAAGCCAGTGCTATATAGAGACTAAGAGTTTGTATGTGTAGCCACATAACATCTAGATGCAAGTCTTGTTTTAATAAATTTCTAGCTATGTGACTTTGTATATTTTATGTAATCTCTCTGTCTTGAGTGACTTATTAACACATGTAAAATGTATGAATTTGCCTGGCATGTAGTAGTTTTCAATAAATGTTTGTTATTATTTTTTGTATTATTTATATATTGCAGGATTTCCTTCTTTTATATGGCTCAGGAATGTGACTCTGCGTGTGTGCATGTGGTGTGTGTGTGGGGTGTGTGTGTATAGATACATACATATGTATATTATATATATACCACATTCTCTTTATCCACTTATCCATTGATATATTCTTACGTATTTTGGGGCCACAAAAACCGATAGGACATGGTTCCATCCTCAGAGAGATTACAGACTTGATATGAGTGCAGTAATACAATGGTATTATGAAGGAAATACAATAAGCAACACTCAATCATAAAGATTGTTAGTTTTTTCAGATAATGTCAGTAAAGCCTCCATTGAAAGAGACACTTGAGCTGATTTTTAAAAGATAAATGAATCTTTGCTGGGCTGACAAGGGGGAAAAGTGATAGTTTAGTCATAAGTATCAAAACAAGTGCTGAGTTATTTGAAAAAGGGAGAAAGACATGAGCAGGACCCAGAGCAAGACAGATTTCCTGCTAAACTGCCAAGCTAGTGATTTGGTTATCCTTAAAATCTCAATGCCTGGAAAGAAAATTTCTCTCAAACCCTGGGACAGGATTGAAAATCCTGATGTAAAAAAGTAGAACTTTGAGAAATTATATGTATATATGTATTTGTATATAATTCTTAAAATTGCAAATTCCATGGATGGGCAAAACAGTTAACTGGAAACATGATATAAGAATAAGGGAACCAGGAAAAAGATCTAAAGAAATTACATAGAACATAGCACAGAATTAAAAAAACATAAAAAATTCAAAAGAAATAACTAAAGAGATGGAGGTTAACATGAGAAACTGAAATTGTATAAGGTAAGAATGGACAGTGAAGGAGTACTATTTTAAAATAATATGTAAGAACTTTCCAGAATTGATAGAGGACATGAATCCTCAGATTCAAGAATCATAACAAGAAAAGTGAAAGAAAATTCGTGCCCACACACATTATTTGAAACAATAGAATGAGACATTTTTAAAGCATCCAGGAAAAAAGCCACCTACAAAGAAATGACAAAATAACAAAACAGAAGAAACAAGACAATAAAATAATATCTGTATTTTTTTGTTACTCTAGGAAAAATTTTTGTTACTCTAGAAGTATATGCCTAGCTAAGCTATCATTCAAGAAAGACATTTGATCTGCACAGCAAAGGAAACAATCAGCAAAATGAAAAGGCAACCTATAGGATGGGAAAAAATATTTGCAAACCATGTATCTGGAAAGGAGTAAGGGGTTAGTATACAAAAAATATAAGAAACTAATACAACTCAATAGCAAAATTTTTTTTAAAAAAACTTAATTTTAAAATGAGCATAGGACCTGAGTAAACATTTTTCCAAAGATGACATAAAAATAATCAACAGATATACATTACGCTAAGAGAAATAAGCCAGACACAGAAAAACAAGTACTATATGATCTCACCTATATGTGGAATCTTAAATAAAAGTCAAAATCATATAAGCAGAGGGTAGAAGGTTGGTTGCCAGGGACTGAGGAGCATGCGGAAATGGGGAGACATTGGTCAAAAGGTACAAACTTTCAGTTGTAAGATGAATAAGTTTTGGGGACCTAATGTGGAGCATGATGACTACAGTTAATAATATTGTATTGTTTACTTGAAATTTGCTAAGACAGTAGATCTTAAGTGTTCGCACCACACACAACACACACACATAACTATGTATGCTAATGGAAGTATTGATTAACTTGGTTGTGGTAATCATTATACAATGTATATCAAATCATCACTGTACACCTTGAATATACACAGTTTTTATTTGTCAATTATACGTCAATAAAGCTGGGGAAAGATACTTAATAAAACAGAAACTGAGAAAATTTCCAACCAAGACACCCTTGTTAAAGAAATTTCTAAGTATACGCTTCAAGAAGAAATAAAATGATCCCAGAAGGGATATCTAAGGTAGAAGATGAAATGCTGAGCCAATAAATTGATGGACCTAAATAAAATAAAATGAGTTTAAAATCAAATTTATGATTGCTAGATCCTTTTTATTTGTAAAATACTTGAAATTTTAAATTAAGTTGTTTTCTAGATGAAAGTAAGGGTCATATTTTGGTTTGTATTCAAGTATCTATCTTTGCTTCAACCTAAGATCATATCATTTGTAATGCTCCCAAATATCAGTATCCTTCTCCATTCCTGACAAAGGTTACATACTATGGACTTGTAGGAGACATAAGTGTCAATTGTAAGAAGGGGATGAGGATAGATGTATATATTTTTAAATGCAATTAGCAAGTTCTACCTTCTCCATCATTAATAAAACGTTGCTCTTTATAAGTCTGTAATAATCTACAATATCAGAATACTACACGGTGTTCAGCCTTCTTATCATTAATTAGGACAGTTCTGAGTTGGCCTACATATACAAAAGTCAATGATATGAATTATTTATACTGAAATAAGCCAAAAGTGTTTGTTATTTTAATGATTTACAGGTAAATTAGATTTGAACAGTCAATAATTTCAAAATGAAGATGGAAAGAAGTTTCCCGATACAAGTAAAACCAACAAATCAAAGCAGAGTGGAAATAATAAAATAATATTTGAAAGGCTTATGGATTCAATAAATTGGGAAAATTCAAGATTTTTTTTATATAAGGAGGGAGATAAATAAAACATGAGGAGATGAACTTCAATGATAAGTGAAAACAAGCAGTGGAAAAAATACTGTATTTCAGGTATGAGTATAAGTTATGAAAACTGTAGTGTTTACGTAATTAATTTAAAAAGCAAAGTAACAGCTCTAATCAGGATTGTTCTTTAACCTCAGTGATTATTTATTAGTGATATGTTTTATCATATAACTTAAGAAGTAGTAGAACTATTAGTATACGTGTAATTTACTAAAATAATGACACTATATTTCATTGCAATTTTAAGCAAAATAACTTTCTTAATTATACAGTATTATTTAATATAAAATATTTAAAATGTCTCAAAATTCAAAACATATAGAAGAGGAAATAAAAATAACGTGGAAAAAATGAAATCAGATTTGAAATTGGACATGAGGGAATAGAAAAAGGGTGAGTAAAAATATACGTAGGATTCTTGATTAATAACTTCTTAAATTTCCTACATTATTTATTCTCTTCACAAGACCAAAAATTATTTATTCTTTTTGTTAAGTTTGTATGTAATTGAGATGATGGAATTTTTTCTATTTAGAAGAACTTCATTTATTGGAAATACATGTAATTAACCTGATCTCCTCTACTTAGCATATGATAGAAACAGCTAAAACTAATTTATAGTTAGCATTGTAGCTACAAAAAGTTCCCATGTATTGAATTCATACTGTCAATTGGCACTAAGCTTAGATTTATAAGAGGCAGTAGAGTGGTAGTAAGAAAGGCTCTGAAACCAGACCACCGAGGTTTACATCCAGTTCTGACACTTACTTATTTAGCCACGTGACTTTAAGCAAGTTCTTTGTGCCTCAATTTCCTTATGTGCAAAATTGGGATTATGTTACTTACTTGGATATTATGGTTATGAAGAGTAAATGAGTTACATGTTGCTAATACGGTTATAATGCTATCTGGGAGTTCTATATTAGTGTTAGTGAAATAAACATACTTTATCTTATTTAATCCTCCCAAGAGCTCTAGAATCTAAATATTTTGATCCTCACTTCAAAGATGAAGAATCAGGAGCTTAATTTAAAAAGGTTAAATGACTTGCATTACAGCATAACTTGCCCAATTAAGATGAAACAATGTCAGGATCTGAATCAAAATTCTTTATTTAATGTCAACTTTTATTTCAGATATAGAGGGTACATGGGCAGTTTTGTTACATGGGAATATTGCGTGATGCTGAGGTTTGATGTAGGAATCCTGTCACCCAGGTAGGGAGCACAGTACTCTCTAAGTAGCTTTTTTAACCCAGCTCTCCACCCTCTAGTAGTCCACAGTGTCTATTATTCCCATATTTATGTCCATCTTACTCAATGTTTAGCTTTTGCTTATAAGTGAGCTGACTTTAAAATTCATGTTCTTTCTGTTGTGCACATACTGCCTTATTTTCTCAAAAGCTTAGCCATTTTGTTCTCATTTACATACCACATAAATAACATTAACAATAATAAAAATTCTAAATAGACAAAATAACATTCCAGATCTCTTTCTGAAATCTATAATCTTTCATATCTTTCCCTAATTGATGTCTATAAGAATATATATGCACATAGTTATATATTTTGATTCTTTTAATCTTCAACTGTGGCTTATATTATTAATACTCACAGTATCATGCTGTCTTCTTTCTCTTCCTGGACTGTAGGAAGAGAAATAGTGATGACCCAAGAGATATCAGCAAAAGTGATGTCATATGTAACATCTGGGCCAAAGTACAGGAGAGAAGATTTGACTTCTCCATGTTCCTCTCTTCCCAGGTACAGTGGGCAAGGAGATTAGGTGGCCCAAATTGTACAGCTATAAAATCTATGTAACCCTGGATTTCTGAGTGACTGTGTGGAACAGAAGCCCATAATCGTGGTCCTGACTCATCCTAAAAATGTAGTATGAGCAAGAAATTAACTTTTATTGCATTAAGCAACAGATAATTTACAGTTGTTATGCAATACAACTTAGTAGATCCTAACTAATAAGAAAACAAACATTATCATATTCATACTTCTCAAAAATCATGCTTTCTAATTGCTGCATACCATTTCATCAGGTTAATATCATATAGTTTGTTTAATTCTTCCTCTCGTATTGGCAACTTAGATTTGTATGTAATTTTTCACTAATATAAATAATTTTACAATATCCATATTTATAGAGATTAAATACTAGAAAATTTAACAAAAGCATGTAGAAGATAAAGAAGTTACTATCTTTGGTGTCTACTGCATCAAGACATGAACACAATTGGGTGCTTACTTAAAAGTACACCATCAAAATTCAATCAAATGGTACAGCATACTTTTAAAATGACATTTAAAAAACTTTTTAAAGGGGCTGGGTGCGGTGGCTCAAGCCTGTAATCCCAGCACTTTGGGAGGCTGAAGGGGGTGGATCACAAGGTCAGGAGTTTGAGATCACCCTGGCCAACATGGTGAAACCCCGTCTCTACTAAAGATACAAAAAATTAGCTGGGCGTGGTGGCACGGGCCTGTAATCCCAGCTACTTGAGAGGCTGAGGCAGGAGAATCTCTTGAACCTAGGAGGCGGAGGTTGCAGTGAGCCGAGATTGCGCCATTGCACTCCAGCCTACGTGACAGGGCAAGACTTCGTCTCAAAAAAAAAAAAAATTTAAGGAACAAGTTAAGACAACAGACAGTAAAGAAAATAGTATTTGGCACAGAAATAGCTAAATGAGAGCAAGTATTCTAAAGGGATGAAGATATTGGAATTGTGAGAAAAACAAATGTAAAATCTCTAAAAGACAGGGTCAATATCATGGGAAGAGAAGGAATGAAAACTTTCAATGCTCCCAAGGGATATTTGTGAGTATGTGAGAAAAGAGAGGGTGGTGTTGGCTTAAATTAACAAATAGAACTATTAGAAAAATGGACTTAGAAAATGGCTGCTGGAGAACCGTTGAAAATCACCTAATCCATGATCCTTATTTTAAAGATGAGAAAACTCAACTTCCCAAAGGTTAAGCCAAAAATCTCAGCTAGTCACACAACACAGCTTCTATTTCTTCTCCCCTTCAGATTCCTCCGTCTTCTCTAGTTTGCAAAAGAAATTAATCTCAGTTTGGACAACACATACCAAATGAAATAATGAATTAATGTGATATGAATATAAGCTTTTTTCCTTTAGGCAAATAAACAGTTCTCCGAAGCCCATAATGACAGCAAAGAAGAATTAGAGGAAAGATCTGGAAGAAATTTAGGGGGAAAACTGCATACCGATTAAGCGAAATTCCTTGCGGCAAAAATTGTGTTCAATGAATCTGATGTACAATTTATTTTTTTTTGTATGAGTCAGTTCTTTGCTTTAAAATAATATTTTTCATATCTAATGAACACTAAAAAGAACAAGTTTGGGAGACATGGAAATTTTGTCAGTTATATTATTTTGGTGTCTAGGTTCAAGTTTTTGCCTGCATCTGATAAATGCCAACTTGCCTGCTTTTGACAGGCTAAATTCCTTAACATTGAGCAGGTAGTAGTTGCATTTGTAATTAAAAATGTGAAATATTGAAAAATAAATCCTGTTCCTTAGGAACTTGCTATTTCTGATGAATAAAAGCTCTTTTAATAGATAAAACATAAAAAATTATATGCACAAAAGTATATATAAGAATATATTTTATTTTCTTACATAGTAGTAACTTGAAAAATAAAACTTTCAAATGCATTGCATATATATCTAATTTATTCCTAATCATGTGGAGAAAAGGGGGATAGGAAAAACAAAGACAGACAAATGACTTCAAATCCTACAGAAATGTTACATCCTTGTGACTCAGTCAATCACATGATTGGCAAGCAGCCAGATGCAATTAGCCACCACTGTCCTATCAAGCAGATGAGAAGAAATTTTGATTGCTTTTCTGCCTTGAAGGAGACACATTTTGGGCAAAAAGCCATAATTCATATGAGAACAATGTCTCAGAGTCTGATATTTAGTGTTTTTTCCAAAGTCCTTTACCCTAGCAGCCCCAAAAAATTAATTTTGTTGTTCATAGTTCCTAATTTCGTCACAGAGCTGTTTCAGAGAAAAATTCTATTGCAATTTTAAGAAGTGTTATGTTCGCCCTCCCACTCGGAATCTAAATCTGTTTATGGGCTATTTACAGGCTATTTAATAGTCCCTGAGATTAAACTAGAGGTTGCACTATTTAGAAGTCGACAATACAACTCAAGAGGTCAGCAAGATGCGATGGTTTACACCTGTAATCCCAGCACTTTGGGAGGTCGAGGTGCAGATAACTTGAGCCCAGGAATTCGAAACCAGCCTGGCCAAACCCCAGGGCCACATAGTGAAACTCACACTCTACTAAAAATACAAAAAAATTAACTGGGTGTGGTGGCACATGCCTATAGTCTCAGCTACTGTGGAAGCTGAGGCAGGAGAATCGCTTGAACCCAGGAGGCAGAGATCCCAGTGAGCCAAGAATGCACCAGCGCACTCCAGCCTGGGCAACAGAGCAAGGGTCTGTCCCAAAAATAAATAAATAAATAAATAACTCAAGAGTTATTTAACAGTAAAGTGAGCTGTTAAAGATGGAAGTACCTTGAAGTTTCATGAAAGGGCTGCTTTTTAAGAGCTTGAGAGTTTTATGTAAGAATCTCTGCCTGCAATTTATAGATGTATGTAGTTTACAGAAGGAAAGTGAAATAACAAGTAAAGTTTGATAAATTTCTTCATCGGTCACTCTTTCATCAAAAGTTAAGACTATCACTACTACTACCACTACTACTACTAATAGCTATGACAATATTGGGTGCTTTTCAAATTCCATCTCACTAAACCCCATAGGATATGGTCTCCACTTTACAAATGGGAAACTGAGGCTTAGAGTGATTGAGTAACTTGCTCAAGATTATAGAACTAGTAAGTGGAGAAGCAGAATTTGAACTTTGATCTGCCTGACTCCAAAACCCATGTTATTTGGCTAAATTTAAATCTTCAGAAAAATTGAGTCAGGCTATTTTGAAGAAGAGATAAGAGGTTTTGAAATAGTGGAAAGAATGGGAAATAAGTCAGTGTGATCAGCACACACATAAATACACAGAAAAAAGTTTAGCTTAATTGTTTAATTGGGGAACTCCAATTGTTTGATATGATTATTAGAGCTCAGGGTGCCCACTGAAAGTATAAAAATGAAGCTGAAAAGAGAGAGTATATCTACATAATAAATATCATGGTGAGACTCATATTTTATGCCATATGAGCAAAGATTATGAATTGTTTTATAATTTAATGCTTTGTAAATAAATTCTTTCTCTGCATAGGAGAAATACTTCATTTTATCCTCTTTTTTGATGCTAATTTTATTTTATTTATTTAAATAAAATTATTTTATTTTATTTTATTTATTTTACTTATTTATATTAATGTAATTTATTAATATAATTGTATATATTTATAGCATAAAACATATCTTGCTATATGTAGATATTGTGGAATGGCTAAATCAAGCTAATTAACATATACACTGCCTTACATGTCATTTTTTTGTGGTGAAAACACTTAAATCAACTCAGCAATTTTTAAGTATATGATAGATTGTTATTAAGTATAGTCACCATGATATATCTATCCTCCTGTCCACCAGGATATTCCTCCTGTTTCTGGTAACCACCAGTCTACTCTCTGCTTAAATGAGTTCAACTTTTTAGATTCTGCATATAGGCGAGACCATGCAATACTTGTATTTATGTGCCTTGCTTAGTTCACTTAACATAATGCCCTCCAGATTCATCTGTGTTGTTGCAAATGACAACATTTTTTTATTTTTATGGCTGAATATTATTCCATTGTGTGTTTATAACATATTTGTTGATTTTATATCCTGGCTATTATGAATAATGCAATGAGCATAAAAGTATATTTTATATCTCTTTGACATACTGCTTTTGTACCCTTCAGATATATACCCAGAAGTGGGATTGCTGGATCATATGATGAGAAATTCTTTAAACAGAGGCCCATGCATTTAGTTCAGGGATGAAGGGCCATCTGATTTTAAACTACCATTCATCACCTTAAGAAAGATATAACAAGGCTTTTTAAATTTGAGCTGTTCATGGGCCAAAAGAAATACAAGTGCTTCATCCTCTTGACCTCTTCTTCAAGAGAGGATTAATTAGATAAAGCAAAAAAATAATAATAATAATAAATAAAATAGGTCCTTACTGGAGCCAGAAAGCAATAAATTATGGAAGGTACATGTAAAACCTACTGAAGTGAGATAGGTCAGCACTTAACACAAGATGTACTTCCTTTTTGGAAATTAACTAATATTTCTTGAAAGATAAACAATTAGAATCAGATTTTTCAAAGGTAAATACTAACTCAACCCTCCATTTCTTTAGCAGCAAAAAAGGTTTCTACTTTAATGGGTGAGCAAGAAAAAGTGAATTGATCTCATGTATGACTAGCTAAGGCCTGTAGCTAAACTAATGAATTCATACAATTTATTAACAAAAGGTCTGAGACATAGGGAGGTTAGGATTGTATAAAGATGTACCTGAGTAAACATGTATGCATTTAATGTAATAGAATTTCATTTACTTAATTAAGAAAACTCCTACTTGGAAGATCTGTTCTTTCACCCAATCTATGACACTTAAGCCTTCATTTAATAGAAACGATAAGAGGACCCTATATAACTTAATGACATTTTTCCAGAGAATCAAAAGAGATTAGATTATTTAAAAAGGCATTTGCAATAATAATAATAA
Source organism: Pongo abelii (assembly GCF_028885655.2). NCBI lineage: Eukaryota > Metazoa > Chordata > Mammalia > Primates > Hominidae > Pongo > Pongo abelii. Next base: position 64,235,408 of record NC_071996.2, on the reverse strand, counting down.
TAAAAAGATCCAAAAAAGGAGGATGGTGATGTCAGTAAGATGGCAGAATAGGAGGTCTATGACTTTCCCTCTTCCCACAAATATACTCAATAAATATCTATATATGATCAATTCCCTCTGAGAATTGTGACATTGGCAGCATATAATCAAGGGGAGAATAAAAGGCGAGTTCCTGCATGCAGGAAAAGTTAAGTTTTTCTTAGCTTAAAATAGACTATTATAACTATAAAACATTTCATGTAAGTACTATGGAAGCCACAACAAAATACCTGAAGAAGTTATACAAAAACAAAAGGAAAAGTAATGAAACCTAGCAATACAAAAAAAAAAAAAAAGCAAAATGCAACAAAGACGGTTAAAAAAGAAAGAGGGACAAAAGAACTCAAGACAAACAGAAAACCTATAACAAAAGGACAACAGTAAATACTACTTGTCAATAATTATTTAAATGTAAATGAACTAAACTCCCCAGTGAAAAGATACGGAGCAGTTGAATGAAAACAAACAAACAACAAAAACAAAAAAACAAATAAGCAAGATCCAACTGCATGCTGTCTACAAGAAACTCAATTTAGATTCAAGGACATGTATAAGTGGAAATTGAAAGGATGGAAAAAGATATTTCATGCAAATGGTAGCCAAAGGAAAGCAGGAGTAGCTATATTTATTTCAGAGCAAAGTAGGCTTTAAGTCAAAAACTGTCTCTAGGGACACAGAAAGTTGTATAATAATAATAAAAAGGCCAATACACAAGAAAATATAACAATTATAAATAAATATAGACCCACTATCAGTGCAATTAAGTATATATAGCATATGTTAACATGTCTGAAAGAAGAAACTGATAGCAATACAATAATAGTATGGAACTTTAACACCCCACCTTCAAAAATAGATAGAACACACAGAAAATAAACAACAAACTTAACACTACAGATCAAATGAACTCAATAGACATATACACAACTTTTTACCCAACAGCAGAAGAATACACATTCTTCTCAAGCACAAACAGACTATTCTCCAGTATAGATTACATGTTAGGTCACAAAACAAGTCTTAAGACATTTAAGAAGACAAATTATACCAAGTATCTTCCAACCATGATGTCACGAAACCAGAAATCAGCAGCAGGAATAAAATAAGAAAATCCACAAATATGTAGAAACTAAATAACATATCCTTGAATAATCACTGAAACAAAGAAGAAATCAAAAGGTAATCTTAAAAATATCTCAAGGCAAAAGAAAATAAAGCAAAACCTATGGGATGCAGCAAAAACAGTACTAAGAGAGAAATTAATAACAATAAATGCCTACATTAAAAAAGAAGAAAGATCTCAAATGAACCTAACTTTAGACCTCAAGGACTAGAAAAGGTAGAACAGACTAAACCCAATGTTAGCAGAGAGAAGGAAATAATAAAGATGAGAGAAACAATATATCAATAGAGAAAAGAAAAATGATAGAAAAAATAATCAAACTAAAAATGATTTCTTGAAAAAATATAGAAAATTGATAAACCCCTAGCTAGACTAAGAAAAAAAGAGAAGACTCAAATAAATAAAGTCAGAAATGAAAGAGAAGACATTATAACAGACCTCAGAAATAAAAAGGATCACAAGTGACTATTATAAACAATTATATGTCAACAAATTGGATTACTTACAGGAAATGGGTAAATTCTTAGAAACATAAAGCCTACTGAAACTGAATCAAAAAGAAATAAACAGCTTGAACAGACCAATAATAAAGATAATAAAGTAATAATCAAAAATCTCCCAACAAAGAAGACAAGATGGCTTCACATCTGAATTCTTCCAATCATTCAAAAAACTAGTATATACCCTTCTCAAATTCATCCAAAAAGTAGAAATAGAGTAAACATTTCCAAAAGCATTTTATGAGGCAATACTACCCTGATACTAAAGCCAGAAAAAGACACCACAAGAACAAACAAAAAACAACTACAGGCCACTATCTTGGATGAATATACATGCAGAATCCTCAATAAAATACTAGAAAATGGAACTCAGTGACACATCAAAAAGATTATACACCATGACCAACCAAGTGGGATTTTTCCTGGGGATGCAAGGATGGTTTAACCAATGCAGATAAATCAATGTGATATATCACATTAGCAGGATAAAAAATTAAAAAACACATGATCTTCTCGACAGATACAGACAAAATATTTTACAAAATCAACATCCTTTTTATGATAAAAACTCTCACATAAATTCCCCAAACATAATAAAGGCCATTTATGAAAAGTCCACAATTAACATCATACTCAACTGGGGAGAACTGAAAGCTTTTCTTCTAAGATCTAGTACAAGAAAAAGATACCCATTCTCATCACTTCTATTTAATGTAATACTGAAAATAGTAGCAAGAGCAATTAGACAAGAAATAGAAGGTATCCACATTGGAAGAAAAAAGAAAATTTATCCCTGTTTATAGATGACATAATTCTATATGTAAAAACCCTAAAGAATCCACACCATGAAACTATTAGAATGACTAAACGAAATCAGTAAAGTAGCAAAATACAAAATCAACACACAAAAATCAGTTGCATTTCTTTACACTAAAAACAACCTATCTGAGAGAAAATCAAGAAAACAACCTCATTTACCATAGCATCAAAATAAATAAAATACTTACAATTAAATTTAATCAAAGAACTAAAAGATCTGTACACTGAAAACTATAAAATGTTAAAAAAAATGTTGAAGAAGACACAATTAAATGGAAAGACATTGCATGTTCATGGATTGGAAACATTAATATTGTTAAAATGCCTATACTACCCAAAGCAATATACAGATTCAACACAATCCCTATCAAAATTCCAATGACATTTTTCATACACATAGAAAAACAATTCTAAAATTCATATGGAACCACAAGAGACCACAAATAGCCAAGGAAATCTTGAGAAAGAAAAACATAGTTGGAGGCATCACAATTCTTGGATTTTAAGTTATATTACAAAACTATAGTAATCAAAACAGTATGGTATTCGCACAAAAACAGAACAGAGTGGAAAGTGCAGAAATAAGCCTAGACATATACATTCAACTGACTTTTGACAAAGCAACCAAGAAGATACCATGTGGAAAGAACAGTCTTTTCAACAAATGGTAGAATATCCACATGCAAAAGAATAAAACTGGAACCATATCTTACACCAAACACACACACACACACACACACACACACACACACACACACAAACTCAAAATGGCTTAAGACATAGACATAAGATTTAAAATTGCAAAACTTTTGGAAGAAAACAAAGAGGAAAATCTCCTTGACATTGGGCTCGGTGATATTTTCAGATATCATATGAAAAGCTTAGGCTAGAAAAGTAAAAATGAACAGGTAGACCTACATTAAACTAAGAAGTTCTGCACAGCAAAGGAAACCAATCAACACAATAAAAAAGGCAGGCTACAGGATGGGAGAAAATATTTGAAAATCATATGTCTCATCATAAGAGATTGGTTTCCAAAATATATAAGGAACTTACACAACTCAATAGCAAAAACCCCCCAAATAACTCAATTTTAAAATGAGCAAATAATTTGAAAATACATTTTTTCCAATTTCATCCATGTCCCTACAAAGGACATGAACTCATCATTTCTTATGGCTGCATAGTATTCCATGGTGTATATGTGCCACATTTTCTTAATCCAGTCTATCATTGTTGGACATTTGGGTTGCATTCTCAGTAAACTATCGCAAGAACAAAAAACCAAACACCGCATATTCTCACTCATAGGTGGGAATTGAACAATGAGAACACATGGACACAGGAAGGGGAACATCACACTTCGGGGACTGTTGTGGGTTGGGGAGAGGGGGGAAGGATAACATTGGGAGATATACCTAATGCTAGATGACGAGTTGGTGGGTGCAGTGCACCAGCATGGCACATGTATACATATGTAACTTACCTGCACATTGGGCACATGTACCATAAAACCTAAAGTATAATAATAATAATAATAATAATAATAAAAAAAAAGAAAATACATTTTTTCCAAAGAGGACATAAAAATGAAGAGCAGATATATGAAAGGGTGCTCATCATCAGAAAAATGCAAATCAAAACCACAATAAGATATCAATCCACAGACATAAGACATAAGGTAAATGTTGGTGAGGGTGTGGAGAGAAAAGAGAAGCCTTGTACACTGTTGGTAGAAATGTAAATTGATACAGCCATTATGGAAAACAGTATGGAGCTTTTCTCAAAAAAATTAAAATAGAATTACCATATGATCCATCAATCCCTTTTCCAGGTATACATTCAAAGAAAATAAAATCAACACCTCAAACAGATATCTGCACTCCTATATTCATTGCAGCATTCACAATAGCCAAGATATGGAAACAACTTAAGTGTTTTGTGATAGAAATAGAATAACAGAATAACATTCAGTCTTCGGGGGGAAAGAAAAGGTGGAGGAGACAGAGGTAGAGCAAGATGGCCAAACAGAACCTTCCAATGATCATCCCACTCACAGGAACACCAAGTTGAACAACTGCCCACACAAGAAAGCACCTTCATAAGAACCAAAAATCAGGCGAGTAATCACAGTACCTGATTTTAACATCATACCAAGAAAAGAGGCAATGAACAGCACAGGAAAGCAGTCTTGAATTGCTGACAAAACTCCTCCCCCATCCCCTGGCAGTGCAGTGTGATGCAGAGAAACTATATGCTTAGAGGAGGAAAAGTGATTGTGGGACTTTGCATTGGAACACAGTGCTGCCCTGTCACAGCAGAAAACAACACAAGACGGAATTTGGGCAGCACCCACAGAGAGAACATTTAGACCAGCCCTAGCCAGAGGGGAATTGTCCATCCCTGCAGTCTGAACCTGAATTCTGGCTAGCCCCACCACCGTGGGCTAATGGGCTTTGGGCTCCTAAATAAACTGGAAAGGCAGTCTACGCCATAAGGGCTGCAATTCCTAAGCAAGTCCTGGTGCTGTGCTGGGCTCAGAGCCAGAAGGTTTGGGGTGCATGTAACCCACTGAGACACCAGCTGTGGCAGCCAAGGGAATGCTTGTGTCACTCCTCCCCCAAATCCAGGCATCACAGCTTGCAGCTCTGGGAGGAGAGGGAAGAGTAAAGAGGACCTCGGCTTGCAACTGCGATACCAGCTCAGTCACAGTCAAATAAAACACTAACCAGAGTCCTGAAACCCCCATTCCAGGCTGTAGCTTCTCGACAACATTTCTAGAGTGACTCGGATCCAGAAGGAAACCCATTGCCCTGAAAGTAAGGACCCAGGCCTGGAATTCATCACCTGCTGACTAAAGAGTGCTTGGGCCTTGAATAAACAACAGCAGAAGCCAGGCGGCAGTTTCCTTAGACCTTAGGCAAGACCCAGTACCATGCTGGCTTCAGGTGTAACCCAGCACATTCCCAGCTGTGGTGGCAACAGGGAGATACTCCTTCTGCTGAGGAAAGGGGAAAGAAGAGTAAAAGGGACTTTGGTAACTTGGGTACCAGCTCAGCCACAGTAAAATAAAGCATGAAGCTGACTCCTAAAGTCACCAATTCCAGGTATCAGCTCCTAGAGGACATTTCAACACCTGCCACAGACAAAAGGAACCTGCTGCCCTGAAGTGAGAGACCTAGGCCTGGCAGAATTTACGACCTGTTGACTAAGTAGTCCTTGGGCCTGGAATAAACATCAGCAGTAGTTGTGCAGTAGTCATCACAGGCCTGGGGTAGTGGTGGCCACAGGAAGACTCCTTCTGCTTGAGGAAAGGAGAGAGAAAAGTAAAGAGGACTTTTGTCTTGCAGCCTGGGTACCAGCTCAGCCCCAGTAAAATAAATCACCAGGGATATTCCTAAACCTCCAAACCCAGGCCCCAACTCCTAGATGGCATTTCTAGACCCACCAGGGGTCAGAAGGGAACATGCTGCACTGAAAGGAAAGACTCAGTCCTGGGAAGATTCATTACCTACTTACTAAAGAGCTCTTAAGCCTTGAACAAACATCAGCAGTAGCCAGGAAATAGTCACCACAGGGCTTGGTGAGAGACCCAGTACTGCGCTGGCTTCCGAGGTGACCCAACAAGATTCCAGCAGTGGTGGCCATAGGAGTGCTTGAATCACCTCTCCCCCAACTTTAGGCAGCTCAGCCTAAAGTTGTGAGAGAAACTCCATTTGTTTGTGGGAAAGTAAAGGAAGAGAACAAGAGACTCTGCCTGGTAGTCCAGGGTATTTTCTGAGATTTTACACAACACCACCAAGGCAGTACCTCTTTTAGTCTGCAAGAGCCACAGTGTTACCAAGCTTGGGGTTTCCCCTAATGCAGATATGGCTGCAGCAATCGAAGACTTAGATTACAACCCTTAATTCACTTTGAATAATTGGAAAGCCTTCTCAAAAAGAAAGGGAACAAACAAGACCAGACTGGGAAGATTAGAATAAATACATAACTCTTTGACACCCAGACATCAATAAATATCCCAAGCATTAAGACCATTCCAGAACATGTGACCTTACCAAGAGAACAAAAGAAGGCACCAGTGACCAATTCCAGAGTGACATAGATATATGACTCTTTAGACAGAGAATTCAAAAGAGCTATTTTCAGGAAGCTCAGTGAAATGCAAGCTAACACAGAGAAGGAATTCAGAATCCTATCAGATAAATTTAACAAAAAGATTGAAATAATTAAAAAGAATTAAGGAAAAATTCTGGAGCTGAAAAATTCAACTGACAAACTGAAGAACACATGAGAGTTTCTCAACACCAGAACTGATCAAGAAGAAGAAAGAATTAGTGAGCTTGAGACAACCTATTTGTAAATACACAATCAGAGGAGTCAGAAGATAAAAAAATAAAAAATAATGAAGCACACCTACTGGATCTAGAAAATAGTCCCAAAAAGGCAAATCTAAGAGTTATTGACCTTAAAGAGAAGGTAGTGAGAGAGATTGGCAAAGAAAGTGTATTCAAAGAGATAATAACAAAGAACTTTCCAAACCTAGAGAAAAATATCAATATTCAAATAAAAGAGAAATAAAGACTTTCCCAGACAAACAAAAGTTGGGGCATTTTTGTCAACACAAGACTTGTCATGCAAAAAATCACTGAAGGGAATTCTCCAATCTGAAAGAAAAAGAGTTAATGAGCAACAAGCAATCACCTAAAGGTACAAAACTCACTGGTAACAGACAAATACAGGATATTACAACACTGTAATTGAAGTGTATAAATTACTTATATCTTGAGTAGGAAGACTAAAAGATAAACCTATCAAAAATAATAACTACAACATCTTTTTAAGACATAGATGACATAGTAAGAAATAAAGAGAAACAACAAAAAGTTAAAAAGCAAGGAGGATGAAGTTTAAGTATGGAGTTTTTATTAGTTTTCTCTTTGCTTTTCCTTTTTTTGTTTGTTTGTGTTTACAATCAGAGTTAAGTTGTCATCCATTGAAAATAATGGGTTATAGATGTTATTTGCAAGCCTCATAGTAGCTTTAAATCAAAAGTCCTACAACAGATACAAAAACAAATATAAAGCAAAAAATTAAAACATACCACCAAAATACTGGCAAATCCAATTCAACAATACATTATAAAGTTCATCTATCATGACCAATTGGTATTTATCCCAGGGATGCAGCAATAGTTCAACAAATGCAAATCGATCAGTGTGATACATCACATATCAACAGAGAGAAGGACAAAAACTATATGATCATTTCAATCGATACTGAAAAAGAATTTGATAAAATTCAGCATCCCTTCATGTTAAGAATCCTCAAAAAACCTGGGTATAGAAGGAACATACCTCAACACAATAAAAGCCATATATGGCAGACCCACATCTAGCATCATACTACATGGGGAAAAATTGAAAGCCTTTTTTCTAAGATGTGAAACATGACAAGGATGCCCACTTTGACTGCTGTTATTCACCATAGTACTGGAAGTCCTAGCTAGAGCAATCAGGCAAGATGAAGAAATAAAGTCCATCCAAATTGGAAAGGAATACATAGAATTATCCTTCTTTGCAGATTAGATAATTTTATACTTGGAAAGAAAGTAAAGACTCCACAAAAAAAGCCTACTAGAGCTGATTTAAAAAATTCAGGAAAGTTGCAGGACATAATCAACATAAAATATCAGTAGTTTTTCTGCATGCCAACAACAGACAAACTGAAAAAGAAATCAAGAAAGTAATCCCATTTACAATAGCTACAAATAAAATATCAAGGAATAAACTTAATCAAAGAGGTAAAAGATTTCTACAATTAAAAAGACAAAACATTAAAGCAAGAAATTGAAGAGGACACACACAAAATGGAAAGATGTTCCATGTTCATGTATTGGAAGAATCAATGTTATTAAAATGTCCTTACTACCCAAAGCAATCTATAGATTTAATGCAATCCCTATCAAAATACCAATGACATTCTTCACAGAAATAGAAAAAAAAAATCCTAAAATTTATATGGAACCATAAAAGACCAAGAATAGTCAGAGCTGTCCACAGAAAAAAAAAAAAGAAAAGAAAGAAAAAAAAAAAAACTGGAAGAATCACATTACCTGACTTCAAATTATATTACAGAGGTATAGTAACCAAAACAGTGTGGTACTGACATAAAAATAGCCACACAGATCAATGGAACAGAATAGAGAACCCAAACATAAATCCATACATCTACAGTGAACTCATTTTTGATAAAGGTGCCAAGAACGTACATTGGAGAAAGGACAGTCTCTTCAATAAATGGTGCTGGGAAAACTGGATATTCTTATGTAGAAGAATAGAACTAGACCCCTATCTCTTGTCATATACAAAAATCAAATCAACATGGATTAAAGACTTAAATCTAATATATGAAACTATGAAACTACTAAAAGAAAACATTGTGGAAACTCTCCAGGACATCGGTCTGGGCAAAGATTTCTTGAGTGATACCCAAAAAGCACAGGCAACCAAAACAGGTAATAGACAAATGGGATCACATCAAGTTAAAAAACTTCTGCACAGCAAATAAAACAATCAACAAAGTGAAGAGAACAACCCACAGAATGGGAGAAAATATTTGCAAACTATCCATCTGACAAGGTATTAATAACCATAATATATGAGGAGCGCAAACAACTCAATAGAAAAAAAATCTAATAATCTAATTTTAAAATGGGCAAAAGATCTAAGTAGACATTTCTCAACAGAAGACACTAATGGCAAACAGGTATGTAAAAAGACACTCAACATCACTGATTATCAGAAAAATGCAAATGCAAATCAAAAGTATAATGAGATATCATGTCACCCCAGTTAAAATGGCTTTTATCCAAAATACAGGCAATAACAAATGCTAGCAAGGATGTATAGAAAGGAGAACCCAGCTAGGTGCCGTGGCTCATGCCTGTAATCCCAGCACTTTGGGAGGCACAGGCAGGAGGATCACTTGAGGTCAGGAGTTTGAGACCAGACTGGCCAACATGGTGAAACCCCATCTCTACTAAAAACACAAAAAAAGCCAGGTCTGGTGGTGTGCACGTGTAATCTCAGCTACCAGGGAGGCTGAGGCAGGAGAATCCCTTGAACTCAGGAGGGGGAGGTTCCAGTGAGCCGAGATCAGCGACTGCACTCCAGCCTGGGCGACAGTGTGAGACTCAGTCTCAAAAAAAAAAAAAAAAAGAAAGAAAAGAAAAAAGAAAGGAGAACCCTAGTACAATGTTAGGGGAAATGTAAATTAGTATAGTCACTATGGAGAACAGTATGCAGGAGGTTTCCCAGAAAACTAAAAATAGAAGTACCATATGATGCAGCAATCTCACTGCTATGTATAAACCCAAAAGAAAGGAAATCAGTATATTGAAGAAGTATCTGCAATCCCATGTTTATTCCAGCATTAGTCACAAAACAAGATTTCAAATCAACCTGTGTCCATCAACAGATGACTGGATAAAGAAAATGTGGTATATACACACAATGGAGAACTATTCAGCCATAAAAAATAATGAGACCCTGTGAATTGATGCGATATGGATGGAACTTGAGAACATTGTTAAGTGAAATAAGCCAAGCACAGAAAAATAAACTTCACATGTTCTCACACATTTATGGGAGCTAAAAATTAAAATCATTGAACTCATGGAGATAGAGAGGAGAATGATAGCTACCAGAGGCTGGGAAAGGTAGTAGGTAAGGGGAAAGGAGGAATGAAGATGGTTAATGGGTATAAAAATGTAGTTAGATATGATGAATAAGACCTAGGATTTGATAACACAACAGGGTGACTAGTCAGCAATAATTTGTTGTGTGTTTTAGAATAATGAGAGAGTACAATTGGAATGTTTATAATACAAAGAAATGATGAATGCTTGAGGCAATGGATACTCCATTTACCCTGATATGCTAATTACACATTGTATACCTGCATCAAAATACCTCATGTACTCCATAAATATATACACCTATTATGTACCCATAAAAATTAAAAATAAAAAAAATGTAAAGGGGATCCTGCTATTTGTGACAACACAGATGAACCTGGAGTACATTGTGCTAGGTAAACACCAGACACAGAAAAATACTGCATTTTTACACTTAAATGTAGAATCTTTTTAAAAAACAAGTCAAACTCACAGAAACAGCATTATAGAATGGTGGTTATGGGAGTGGGGGTGGGCAGGAAGAAGTGGGGTGATGGAGGTCAAATGGAACAAACTTGCAGTTATGTAAGGTGAATAATAAGTCTAGAGATTTAATGTAGAGTATTACTAAAGTTAATAATATTGTATTGTACACTGAAATTTTGCTAACAGTAGAGTTTAGGTGCTTTTTTTTTTTTTTTTTTTTGAGAGTCTTTCCCGGTCATGCAGGCCGGAGTGCAGTGGCGTGATCACGGCTCACTATACCTCCATCTCCCGGCTCAAGGAATCCTTCCACTTCAGCCTCCCAAGTAGCTGGGACTTCAGGTGCCCACTACAACACTTTGCTAATTTTTTGTGGAGACAGGGTTTCAGCATGTTGTCCAGGCTGGTCTTGAACTCCTGGACTCAAGCAATTTGCCTGCATTGGCCTGCCAAGGATTACAGGTGTGAGCCATTGTACCTGGCCGTTTAGGTGCTTTTGCCACACACAAAAAAAGAGGTAACTATTTGAAGTGAGGGATATTCGTGAATATGTTGATTTGCTTGACTGTAGTAAGCATTTCACTATGTATATTAAAATATCTTAATATATCTTAAACATATATAGATATTGTCTCTGACTGTGCACCTAAAACATATATAGAAATTGTATCTACAGAATGTTACTACCTAGTATCATAAAACAGAAAGCATGTAAATCTGCCCTTCAAGCTATATTAATTGGAAATGCTAAAAGGGAATGAGTACGATTTCCAAGCCCACATAGTGAAGAATAAAAGTTGGAGTGCTAGAATGAGGAAATTCTCTGTGCAATAGGCCTATGTGGAGCCTAGGCCTGAGCTTATAGCAAAAGCCTATGAGCACCTCCCAATAACAACTCCTGGGATTTTGGACTAGAGAATTTCCACTTGAGGGGCATTTAATACCTTGCTATCAAATATTAATTAGAGCTACCCCTATGAATGAAGTACATAAAATAATCTTGAAACCAGAAATACCCATGCTGTCTTGGGTGATGTCAGAGAAATACTCTAATGGGAATGACAGTGCCATAATAAAATGGAAATGGTCTATATAGGTTCATGCTACCTGGGGAATGCAAGGAAGTGATACAAGCAGGGAGCTAGAACTGACTCTGGACTTGTGTACTAGGACTGACTCTGGAATTGTGTGAGGAGCTGGTGGATTTACAGTGCCCTATAAGTAGCTTTCAACTGACCAACCAAGAGCTGCTTGGTTTGTGGATAGGAGTTCCAAGGTGAACAGACAACATACTATTTGGAAGGATGCTACTGATCAAAGAAGTTAAAAACAAATCAGCTCAGTGGGCTGAATTGCACACTGTTTTCTAGCAATGATGAAAGAATCGAACATCAAAAGCCAGGTAAAAGCCTGTCTTTGGCTTTTTACTGACTTGTGGGCAGTAGCCAATGGCCTGGTCATACACTCAGGCAAGAGGATGCTGGGAACATGACCTATTGAAGGGATGCCCATATGAGGCATGACCCTATGGAAATTTGAGAGGTTCATTAAAGCAGAACATGTCCATTGAAAGAGCCCCTTCCAGGATTAAAAGGTCAAGCAGCTATCAGCAGGTGCTAATTTAAGGTGGCCACCTGGGTCCATGAAATGGGGGTACTGCAATAACGCAGAGATGGGCTCAATCCAAATATGTTCCTTTTGCAACTTTTCAGGCACATAATGCCAATAAGAACTGTTCTGTCTGCCAGCAAAAGACACAGAGACTGTTGATGGCTATGGGGCTACACTCCTATTGGGGAAGCTCTAAACATAGTTGGTAGGTGAGATTGATGCTGGTAAGTATGGGGGTGCTAAAAATGGATCTTGATAGAAGTAGACACTGATTCTGGACTGGGCTTTGCTTACCTGGTAGAAGATGCAAATGTTCAGAGCACTATTAAAAACACAGAAGATATTACACAATTTGGATGGCCAACTATATGTCTGTAGACATACGGAACCAAGGAACACACTGTACAGCCCATAATGTCCCTTAGTAGGCAAGAAAAACTCCTCCTAGAGTAATAGTTTGATAGAGAAGTGAAATGGGAAATTAAAACATTGGTTGGCCAAAATAGGAGGCGATAAAAGCATGAAAGACTTCCTTACATGCCTTCAAAAGTGTGTGCTCACACTCAACATGAGTGGGATTAAAAGAGTGTTCCCACTAGATTTTCATCCATTTTTCTGATTAATCTGGATAAAAGAGGATAGTGAAGGATGCAAGTGTGACTATGCAATTCTTATCAAGGAAGGAGGATGCTAGTATAATGATGTTACTGTTTTTCTTTCCTCCCCATATCATGTTCCCCCCACCCACCCACTTAATGCAGTGGTCCTAGGGCCAAGGATCAGCTACAGTTTCTGGAAACATAAATTATTCCTAAAAAAGAAACTGTAACTGTGTTTTTAAATCTTACGCTAGAATTCCTGAGGGCCTGATAGAGGTGGGTTTATATCTTCACCCCATCTGGCAAAATTGAGGCTAAAAGTGAATGTAGCCATATATTGCCTGAGGGTGAAGATGGCCCAATAGTTCTGCATTTACATAACCTTACCCTATCTAAATGGGAGTGGACTAAGAGGAAGGCATTTGCTAGACTGATATTGCTGTTTGCAGTCTAGACAAGCACCGTGGCTAAACCTAATGTCCTCTCCAAAGGTGGAAAAGTTTGGGTACAAATGAAGAGAAAAAAGAATACAAGCTGAGAGTAAAGGAATGACTAAATGAGTAAGGAATTGAGGGAAATCAAATATTACAGTAACACTTGTTAAGTCAGGTTTAGCCTAAAGCTTCCTTCTTGTAGGTTTGGCCTAAAGATTTCTCCATACATAGTGAACTGTAACCTAACTGGACATATAAACAAACTATATAATCTGTTCTTGTACAAATCACAAAGTTTTGGCCAATCACAGGCAGACAACTGTTCAAATAAGGCAAACACAAAACTAACTAATGCAGATGTTTCTTTACCTTACTTCCATTTTCTGAGCAACATTTTCTGTTTTCTGACCATAAATCCTCTCCAACCATGAGACAGTGCTGGAGTCTCTCTAAATCTACTCTGGTTCAGAGGCCTAACCAATTTGTTAATTTTTCTTTGCTAAATTAAACCCTGTTAAATATAATTTGCCTAAAGGTTTTAACAGTCAGTGTCAGAAGTGGGATCCCAAGTAGAGCTTCTAGCGATGCCCAGGATCATCAAGTAACAAAAAGAAGTACCTTCCAGCCCAATTTGTCCATTGCTTTCTTACAGTGCTTGGGGATCATAAATAAGTTCTCTCTCAAATTCTGAGGCACCACAGATTTGTGTTTTGGGCTGACCATGGTTGTTTGAACAATTTTTTTAATCCAAACTTGTTCAGAAGTCACAACAGAAACTGGTCTGGATCCAGGATTAGAATAAACCTGAAAACTAACTGACCTGGATCCAGTTAGAGGCCTCAGATGTCTGACTAGGTTAGGCAGAAACTGAGAGTAAATAGAAATGCTGCAGAATGTGCCAACTCTGGCTTTCAGATATTCATATTTTTCGTGTTCTATCCCCTTTGTTTCTTTTCCTTGCATGCTTAGGTGGGGAAAAAATCATCACTAAGTAGATCAAGGGGATCTGAGAACCAAAGCAAATATCCTTATTTCTAAAGAACTCTACCTACTCTACCTACCAGCTACACCTATGTTTACATGCATAAGTATTAGGCCTAAAAAGCAACAAATGCTTATAGAATTTTTAAAAAGCTTACTAAAGTGATTTAAAATTACAGTAGAACATTCCAAATGAACACAGTACTTGTAAAGGTACATTTTTAAATGAGGGCTCCTGAATTAGGACCATGAAGGAATGCCTACTGATGTAGAAAAGCTTCTAAAAAGATTTTAATATTTTTATTCCTTATTTCTTTAGAGACTCTTTATAAAAGACAAATAAAAATCTCAAGTGATTAATTAATAAGAAAAACTACATCTGCTAAACATTTGGCTGTTACTACCCAATGACAAAAAAAAAAAAAAAGCTATTCTGGATGAAGTATTTATAAAAAGTAGGCTTTCCTCTTTTTCAGAGCTATCTGTGCTGAGTCCAGACATAGAGAATCATTTCTTTACCCTATTCCCTGATGGGTTCCAACCTGAACTCAGTAATTTTAACTAAAAGGCAAAAACTAAGTTAAAAAGACCACCTATTAAACTAAATTAGTCTTCAAAGTATACCCTTCTAGCATTTAGCTGGCTACATGAAAACCGTTTTGTAAAAAAATTTACATTTATAGAGAAAATTTTGCCAGGCATGGTGGCTCACACTTGTGATCAAAGCACTTTAGGAAGCTGAGGTGGGAGGTTCGCTTGAGCCCAGGAGTTTAAGACCAACCTGGGTAACACGGTGAGACCCTGTCTCTATGGAAAAAAAAAAAAAACTCACTGGGCATGGTGGTGCATACCTGTAATTCCAACTACTCTGGAGGCTGAGGTGAGAGGATCACTTGAGCCCATGAGGTCAAGGCTGTAGTGAACCATGATTGTGCCACTACACACTGCACTCCAACCTGGGTGACAGAGTGAGACCCCTGTCTCAATAACAATAATACTTCCATCTATAAGGATGTTTAAGAGAGATGACTGAGTGACTAGAAACTCTTACAATTGTTTTAAATTTACATAACAAGTCTGATATGGTTTGGCTGTGTCCCCACCCAAATCTCATCTTGAATTTTAGTTCCCATGATCCCCATGTGTCATGGGAGGGACCCAATGAGAGGTAATTGAATCATGGTGGAGGTTACCCCCGTTCTTTTCTCATGATTGTGAATGAGTTCTCACAAGATCTGATGGTTTTATAATGGGCTTTTCCCTCTTTGCTCAGCACTTTTCTTTCCTGCCACCTTGTGAAGAAGGATGCATTTGTTTCCCCTTCCACCATGACTGTAAGTTTCCTGAGGCCTCCCCAGCCATGCAGAACTGTGAGTCAATTAAGCCTCTTTCCTTTATAAATTACCCAATCTCAGGTATTTCTCCATAGCAGCGCGAGAATGGACTAATACAAAGTCTTACATTTGTTTAATGCACTTTTTCCTGGTCATCTTGTCTTAATTGGGATTTTATATAAAAGCTTTTTCTTTGATTTGAACAAATAATAGTACAACATATAGCTGAAGTCTCAGCTCTGTGCTTTTAAGGTACAGATTTTTTATCTTGTTTCATGTAAGAGTTATTGCTTTAAAAGACAAATTGTTGCCTATCAATTACTTAGGGCAATAAAGCAGATAAATAAAAGATTAATCATCTAAACAGAAAAAATATATATTTAAAAGCCAATTAATAAAAATTCTTTATAAAAACTATAAAATCTACTTTTGTCTATGTTTCTATGTATTATGTGTATATAATACTTGATAAAGCTAGTTTTAAATAGTTTTTATGATAAAATACAAATGACTTCAAAATTGTCAGTTAAATACAATTCAGACATTTTGTCTGCATATACTGGTCAGACAATTTTATACTACCTCTGATACATGTTTTAAAGTCATGAAACTACTGCTTCTTTAATATTTTTGATACTTAATTTGACTGTAAGCCTATATTTTTAGTTTTGAACTTCTAGATTTTGGGGTCTGAAAGTTGGCCATGGTAAGATCTGGGGACATGTCCTCAGTGCTTTGATCACCAGCTACAGGACAGAGTCAAGCCCAATATGGCACTTCTTCCCTGGCTTAGCTTTGCTTCCTGGCCATTCTACGAAGGGTTGTATCCTTCAGACATCATCTTCAAAGCTGTCTTCTGTCCTGAGTTCTACACCCGGTATGTAAACTCAGGACCCAGATGGGCCCCGCCCTTCTTAGCTGTCCTGGATGCCATATAGTTATTTAAAACCCAGCGTGATTGGAGAAGGCATTAGGAAGGGTACTTGTGTCATATTTTCAAAATTATTTTCAGTAACTTAAAATCCTAAAATCATATTATATTAAATTAAGTAATACCTAATCATGAAATGTCTGAGTCATTTATAAGTAAAAATATTAAAACATTAATTATTAAAAATAAATTTAAGTTTATGTACTTTGACATTTATTTTTAAATGGTATAAAAACCTAAATATATTTAGATTTACTAATGAAAAATAATTTTTTAATTTGTCTTTCTAAAAACTTATAAGATGGTTTTCATCTACAAATACTAATATAAAACAGTTCGAAATTACTTACTTCCTATGTTTTCACTAAAAAGTAAGGTTACTAGGAGTTAAAATTTTAATTAATATATGTATATTGTATATATGTATAATATATACATTTTTTCATACTGCTATAAAGATACTACCCGAGACTGGGTAATTTAAAAAGAAAAGAGGTTTAATTGACTCACAGTTTCTCATGGCTTGGGAGGCCTCAGAAAACTTACAATCAGGCAGAAGGTTAAAGGGAAGCAAGTCACATCCTACATGGTGGCAAGAGACAGAGAGGAGAAACTGCCACAAACTTTAAAACCGTCAGACCTCATGAGAACTCCCTCACTATCATGAGAAAAGTATGTGGGAAACCACCCCTATGATCCAATCACTCTCACCAGGTCCCTCCCCTGACACATAGAGGTATTAATACAATTAAAGATATGATTCGGGTGGAGGCACAGAGCCAAACAATATCAATATGTAATTAAAACTACCAAATATCAGAAAAAAATATATATATATACAGTGTATATAAAGAGAAACAAGATATGTTTTTGGTAAATGAAAAGTTACAAAGACATAAAATGAGTATTTATTTTAAAACTAATTTTGTCTAGTTTAAAAGTTACTTAAAGAATTTCAAATTAAAAAATAGATAAAACAAGATTAAAGAGTAAAAAATAAATGAATACATTTTGTATTAGTTCATTTTCATGCTGCTGATAAAAACATACCCAAGACTGGGAAGAAAAAGAGGTTTAATTGGACTTACAGATCCACATGGCTGGGGAGGCCTCAGAAGCATGGTAAGAAGTAAAAGGCACTTCTTACATGGCAGTGGCAAGAAAAAATGAGAGAGATGCAAAAGCAGAAACCCCTGATAAAAACCATCAGATCTCGTGGGACTTATTCACTACCATGAGAACAGTAGTAGGGAATGAGCCCCCATGATTCAAATGATCTCCCATGGGGTCCCTCCCACAACATGTAGGAATTACGGGAGTACAATTCAAGATGAGATTTGGGTGGGAACACAGAGCCAAACCATATCATTCCACCCCTGGCCCCTCCAAATCTCATGTCATCACATTTCAAAACCAATCATGCCTTTCCAACAGTTCCCTAAAGTCTTAATTCATTTCAGCATTAACCCAAAAGTCCACAGTCCAAAGTTTCATCTGAGACAAGGCAAGTCCCTTCTGCTTATGAGCCGTAAAATCAAAAGCAAGCTAGTTACTTCCTAGATACAATGGGATACAGGTATTGGGTAAATACAGCTGTTCCAAATGGGAGAAATTGGCCAAAACAAAGGTTTTCCAGGGCCCATGCATGTCCAAAATCCATCAGGGCAGTCAAATCATAAAGATCCAAATTGATCTCCTTTGACTCCGTGTCTCACATCCAAGTCACGCTGATGCAAGAGGTATGTTCCCATAGTCTTGGGCAGCTCCGCCCCTGTGGCTTTGCAGGGTACAGCCTCCCTCCTGGCTGCTTTCATGGGTTGGCATTGAGTGTCTGTGGCTTTTCTAGGCACATGGTGCAAGCTGCCAAATTGGCCAGCTCAAATCTCATCTTGAATTGTACTCCCATAATCTACTATTCTGGGATCTGGAGGATGGTGGCTCTCTTCTCACAGCTCCACTAGGCAGTGCCCCAGTAGGGACTTGTGTGGGGGTTCCAACCCCACATTTCCCTTCTGCACTGCCCTAGCAAAGGTACTCCATGAGAGCCCTGCCCCTGCAGCAAACTTCTGCTTAGGCATCCAGGCATTTCCATACATCCTCTGAAATCTAGGCGGAGGTTCCCAAACCTCAATTCTTAACTTTTGTGCACCTGCAGGCTCAACACCATGTGGAAGCTGCCAAGGCTTGGGGCTTGCACCATCTGAGGCCATGGCCCAAGAGCTATGTTGGCCCCTTTCAGCCATGGCTGGAGCAGCTGGAACGCAGGGCATGAAGTCCTTAGGCTGCATACAGCTTGGGGACCCTGGAACAGCCCATGAAACCACTTTTTCCTCCTAGGCTTCTGAGCCTGTGATGGGAGTGGCTGCCATAAAGACCTCTGGCCTGCCCTGGAGATATTTTCCCCATTGTCTTGGGAATTAACATGTGGCTCCTCATTACTTATGCAAATTTCTGCAGCCTGCTTGAATTTCAGAATGAAATTTTTCTTTTCTATCTCAATGTCAGGCTGCAAAATTGTGAAACTTTTATGCTCTGTTTCCCTTTTAAAACTGAATGCTTTCAACGGCACCCAAGTCACCTTTTGAATGCTTTGCTGGTTAGAAATTTATTCCACCAGATACCCTAAATAATCTCTTTCAAGTTCAAAGTTTCAGAAATCACTAGGGCAGGGGTAAAATGCCACCAGTCTCTTTGCTACAACATAACAAAGAGTCACCTTTGTTCCAGTTCTCAACAAGTTCCTCATCTCCATCTGAGACCACCTCAGCCTGGACCTTATTGTCTATATCGCTATCAGCATTTTGGGCAAAACCATTCAACAAGTCTCTAGGAAGTTCCAAACTTCCCCACATTTTGCTGTCTTCTTCAGCCCTCCAAACTGTTCCAACTTCTGCTGTTACCCAGTTCCGAAGTTGCTTCAACATTTTTGGGTATATTTTCAGTAGCGCCCCAATTTACTGCTGGTACCAATTTACTGTATTAGTCCATTTTCATGCTGCTGAAAAAGACATAGCCAAGACTGGGAAGAAAAAGAAGTTTAATTGGACTTAGAGATCCCCATCGCTGGGGAAGCCTCAGAATCATGGCAGGAGGTGAAAGTCACTTCTTACATGGTGGCAGCAAGAGAAAATGAGAGAGATGCAAAAGCAGAAACCCCTGATAAAACCATCAGGTCTCATGAGACTTATTCACTATTGTGAGAACAGCAGTGGGGGAACCACCTCATGATTCAAATTATCTCC
Organism: Pongo abelii; assembly: GCF_028885655.2. Lineage (NCBI taxonomy): Eukaryota > Metazoa > Chordata > Mammalia > Primates > Hominidae > Pongo > Pongo abelii. Next base: position 64,215,634 of record NC_071996.2, on the reverse strand, counting down.
CACTGGGTCCCTCCCACAACACATGGGAATTATGGGAGTACAGTTCAGAAGAGATTTGGGTGGGGACACAACCAAAAAATATCACATTTATAAGAGATTATAAAAGATTTATAAAAACATCATGTGATCAAAAACTGAGATTAAATAAACTCAGTTGTAAATATTTATTAAAATTAGTTTTAGTATTAATAACACACAAACACAAAAATATAATTTTGTTTTCTCTTTTAAATAAAATTTTTTATACTATAAATGAGAAATAGTTAAAAATTTTCTTCACCTTTTCAGTAAACTACAAAAAAAAATAGAAGGAGAGACAGATTCTGTCTCATGCTGTCTTTATTAGGTGTTTTGATTGTTTGGAAAACTGAGTCTGCTCTTTATCAAAGAATAAAGGTTTAATGCTTAAAAATCTTTTACTACTTTGGCTAAATAGATGACTATTATTTTATGGTGACCTGTGATCCTATTTTGATTAAGTGTTTTAAGCCTTTTACATATTTGATAGAGGCTTTTCAAAATCAAGTTTCAATTTCAAAATTAATTTTTTTACCTCAAACTAACTTTGAGATGCTACAGAGCGGCCCCTACAGCATCCATAAGAGAGATAAATGGTCTGATTTCATATGTTTAAGTATGTGGAAGGCATTTTCAAATAAAATATGATATTTTACCTTCTTTGGGTTATATTTTATGTCTATGTTATTAATATATGTTCCAAAATTTTGTAAGATTCCTAAAATTCTGATATGTCAGTATATGTTAGCAGTCATAATTATGATTATGTTAAATTATTGTAGGCCACAGAAATAACCAAATTTTCTTGTCAATTGCATATTTAATCCTGACTATATTCTTTCCACAGTTAATTACTTAATTCTGATACATTTTCTAAAAACTCTCCTCTAGAAAATAAAATCCTAAGTGTTGTGTCTTCAAAAAAGTTCATAAAAAGGATCAAAAGGACCTGGAAAAGTACTCTTAAATACAGGTTTCTGGCCGGGCATGGTGGCTCACACCTCTAGTCCCATCACTTTAGGAGGTCAAGGCAGGTGGATCACCTGAGGTCAGGAGTTCAAGACCAGCTTGACCAACATGGTGAAACCCCGTCTCCACTAAAAATACAAAAGTTAGCTGGGTGTGGTGGAAGGTGCCTGTAATCAATCCCAGCTACTCAGGAGGCTGAGGCAGGAGAATCACTTGAACCCAGGAGGAAAAGGTTGCAGGTAAGCTGAGATCACACCATTCCATACCAGCCTGGGCAGCAAGAGCAAAACTTCATCTCAAAAAAAAAAAAAAAAAAAGTTTTCTCATGACTTTAGACTGGTTAATAATTCCCAAAACTCTAATAGAGAAACTGATTTATAAAACTGCTAATCAAAAGAGGACAAAAATTAATTGAACACCAAAAAATACTTTGCTAGATTTTCATCCTAAGTCAACCAGTACAAAATTGTTCAGGTATACAATTTAAATAAACTACATGGTTCAAGTCAAATTACCTATGATAACCCATCTAACAAACAATACTATAAACCTAAATTATAAAACAAATTTAGTATTTAAGAATATAAATCCAATGTTAAGCATAGACTCATAGACAGCCTGGACAGCCCTTTATTTGGTTTGGATTTGTGTCCCCACCCAAATCTCATGTTAAAATGGAGGAGGGGCCTAGTGGGAGGCGATTGGATCATGGGGGCAAATTTTCCCCTTGCTGTTCTCAGATAGTGAGTTCTCATGAGATCTGATGTTTTAAAAGTGTGTGGCACTTCCCCACATGCTCTCTCTCTCTCTTCTGCCACCATGTGAAGAATCTCTTTGCCTCCTCTTCCCCTTTGGCCAAGATTGTAAGTTTCCTGGGGCCTCCCAGTCATGCTTCCTCTTAAGTCTGCAGAACTGTGAGTCAATTAAACCTCTTTTGTTCATAAATTAACCAGTCTCAGGAAATTATTTATAGCAGTGTGACAATGGACTAATGGTACCAGCACTGCTATATAGACACCTGAAAATGTGGAAGCAACTTTGCAACTGGCTAACAGACAGAGGTTGGAACAGTTTGGAGGGCTCAGAAGAAGACAGGAAAATATGGGAAAGTTTGGAACTTCCTAAAGACTTGTTGAATGGTTTTGACCAAAATGCTCACAGTGATGTGGACAATGAAGTCCAGGCTGAGGTGGTCTCAGATGGAGATAAGGAACTTATTGGGAACTGGGGTAAAGATCACTCAGTCTATGCTTTAGCAAAGATGGGCAGCGTTTTTCCCCTGCCCTAGAGGTCTGCGGAACTTCAAACTTGAGAGAGAGATGATTTAGGGATCTGGAGGAAGAAATTTCTAAGCAGCAAAGCACTCAAGATGTGACTTGGCTGTTTCTAAAAGTATATGCTCATATGTGTGAAAAAGAGATTATCTGAAACTGGAACTTATATTTAAAAGGGAAGCAAAGCATACAAAATGCCTGGAATGGTGAAGTACATGTTTGCAGAGCTCACTCCTGCTTTCGGGATATGATAAGATCAATGGAAGCCTGCAAACTTGAATGGACTTGCTCTGGGAGACATACTCATAAAATATGATGATGTACTGTTCTAAGTATTAGTGACTGAATGGGAATCTAGCAATGTGTCAGTATCTTTTAAGTTGTACATTCTTTTACTGTAAGGGATCTGTGTTTGAAGACCAGGGGGTGGATTGTGACGCGGTAAAATATATATTTGGTCTTTATCTCTTGCATACAACTCCAAAAATCCTTGGACTCTCCAAAATGGTGAATCTTTTTGTATGCTAATGAGCTAAGTAACAGCCGGCAGCCCTTAGGTAGCTTCAGGATGGAGGCTGGTTACTGGAAAGGCCAAGGCGGAATTAGAGGGTTGGACTTTCAGCACCACCCCCCAACCTCTGGGGAGTAAACAGATGCTAAAGGTTAAGTTGATCACCAATTGCCAATGATTTACTCAATTATGGCTAGTAATGAAGCTCCCATAAAAACTCCAAAAAACAGGGATAAGGGAGTTTCTGAATAGTTGAACACTTGGAGCTTCTTGAAGAGCACTGCATCTAGAGAGGGCATGAAAGCTCTGCACTCTTTTCTATGCCTTGCCCTATGTATCTCTTCATTGGTATCTTTTGCCATATTCTTTGTAATAAACTGGTAAATATAAAGGAGTCGTGTCATACACCTTAAATATATACAATAATTAATTAATGAGAAATCAGAGAATATAGGTAACTTTTCAATATTGTCTGCATTACTGATTTGATATGTGTCTAATTCTGATTTTAAACTATATTCAGGGAATTTTGACAGAAAAACAGCCCAGAAAGAGTAAAAAATTTAAAAATAAGATGCAAATTTTAAGCCATGTATATTCTCATGGGTTAAGCTTGTAACCCATCAAAAAACAGAGACTATAATGAAAGAAACAAATTATAGGACTGATTAATTCCATTCATCATATTAGATCTCTTGACACCTATTCACCTAAATTTACTTTCTGAGTAATAAGTTAAACTGAATTTAATTTAAATTAAAGCTGTAAGCATCTATTATTTTCCTACCTTCATTTTTGTCAAAGTTATATATGTCTGTAAATTTAAAAGTCAAATAGTTTCACAGTGTTGCTATGAAGAAACCTGTCCCTACAATTCTTGCTCCCTAAAAGTAACTACTTCCAATTCTTGTGTCTAATGTTTAAAATTTACTTACTGAAGAGCACTAAATAACATGTGTTTATTGTTATTTATCTTTGAATATATAGATGTTAAGCTATAAATTTTCCTCTAAACATGACTTTAGCAGCATTGCAAAAGTTTTCCCCCTAAATATAACATTTTAACAAGCATTATAAAAAAATAAAGGAAAATATTCAAAAGACCAGTGGTACACTGAACCCATAAAGTCAGATAAATTCAACTACCTAATTATTTGTAAAAAGAGATTCTCATTTAATCTATGGAGAACTCATGCATTCGCATTTACTCTCAGAATACCTACCATGTGCCAGGCATTCAATAATTTTATAAAAAGAAAAACAATACTTTTTCTTTCACTGAAGTCATTGTTGGATTGTTCAAACAAGCAAACTAATACAATTTCAATTCAAAACAAAATTTATTAAATGACTAGAAATGTACATCTTCATGATTCATCAATTGTTATTGGAATTAGGATGTCATTATTGTTATCTAACTGTAAATATTATAGGTCAACCTGCAAAAGAGAAATAAAAATAATATCAGCTACTTCTTACGTGGTTAACTTCAGAGCTCTTTACCAGTTGTTATGAATATGGTTTAACATTAGGTTCAATAGTGTAATGGATAATCTATGAAAAACAAAAGTTTGCTTTGAGATGTGGTTCTGATTATATTTCACTGACACTAGTTCTTCCTTTATTTTCCAATGGGAAATTACACTTTTATGCTTTCTGGAAGTACTCTTAGAGGTCATCTAATCCAATGTCTCACCATATCCAACTACGACATACCTAACTAACCTTTGTTTGAACAAATTCAGGACAGAGACCTAACTACTACACAAGGAAGTCGGCTCTATTTTTGGAAAATTATAATATTCAGAAATATTGTTAGAATGTGAGACCACCTTACATTCTCAGGATTTATCACAACAAAGAAGATAATGATAATGATTGATAGACAATAGATAAATAGATAGATAATAGGTTGTTTTATGAGTGAGAGATAATAGATAAATAGACAGATAATAGATTGTTTTATGAGTGAACAAATGAATGGACAAATGAAACCAAAATCTGTCTCCCTATTATTTCAATGCATTTGTTTTATTTTTTTCCCATTCTGAAGCTGTATAACTAATTCTAGTCCTTCCTCTGTTTGATGATATTTTAAATATTTGAAGATAATACTGTTAGTCCTAAGTCTTCTCTTTGTCAAGTACATGTTTAAGTTTCTAATGAGAAAGTATGAATTATGCTCCTCTCCTCTCTGTGACAGAGATAAAAGTGCAAGAAAGTAATCAAATTATCAGCTGTTAATTAATTTATTAATGTATTGTTCTGTAAAGTACAGCTTAGACCTGAGGCTAAAATGCTCTTTTCACTCTTTCCTCTCATTTGAGGCCTTTGGATCCACATTTTAGCCTGTTTGGGTTTGCAGAGCATTCAGTAACCCAAGAAGCTTTATCTTGGTCTGCTTTATATTCCAGCAAGCCTAATATGGATTTGGGTAGCCACATTAACTCAGTGTTACAAATAAAAGAGGACCAGTGAAAACCAAACTGACGTGGCCTCACCAATCAAATAAGTCACTTCTCATCCTATGGAAAAGACCTAGTGAAAGGTGGTGAGAAGGCAACAACAGCTTCCTACTAGAAGTTCCTAATCTGACGTGTCTTTTAGATCTTTCCCTATTTGCATCAACTTCTCTGGAAATTCTAGTTTGCTAACTTTTTTTAATGTAGGACCCAAATCTGAGCACAATTTTTCAGATACAATACTGTTCCTAAGGAATAGAGAGGTATACTTCCTCTGTGAAAAAAAAAATCCCTTTATTTTAAAACTTATAGTCAAACATTTTTTCATTTATTACTATTATAATGCATCTTACAAATTGTGTGATCTTCTCCTACAATTTTTTAAAAAAAAACTTTTGTGTATATTTCTATAAGTTTTATCACATGTGTAGATTCCTATAATCACCATCACAATCAAAATACAGATTAGTTCTATCACCTCAAAAAATTCCTTTATGCTATACCTTTCTGAACACACTTTTTTGTGTGTTGATATCTGTGTTTAACCTTGTATCTGGAAACTTTGCTAAACTAGTTTTATGAGTTTGGTTGCCGGTGGGGGGGGGGTTCTTTGTTTTTTAGATTCCTTGGGAGAATTGTGTTGTTTGTGGATATAGATGGTTTTATTTATTTCTTTCCAAACTTCATGGTTTTTCTTTCCTTGCCTTGCCTTTTGCATTTGCTAGGTTTTAGTATGATGTTGAATAAGAGTGGTGATATTTGACATCTTTGCCTTATTCCTCATCTTATGTGGAAAGCATTTAGTCTTTCACCATTAAGTGTTACATTAGCTGTAAGTTTTGAGGGGTGCCCTTTCAGGTTAAAGAAGTTTCTTTCTATTTATAGTTTCCTGATTTTTTTTTTCTAGAATGAATGAGAAATTTTGTCAAATGCATTTTCTGCCTCAATTAAAATGATCATATGGTTTTGCTTATTCTGTTAATAAGCTTGGTTTTCAAATATTGAACCAGCCTTTCACTCCCAAGATAAAACCTAATTGGTCACAATATATTAGTCTTTTCATAGATTTGTGGACTTAATTTGCTAATGTTTTGTTGAAGACATCTGCATTGATGTTCATGAGGGATATTAGTTTGCACATTTTCTTGTATTGCCTTTGTGTGATTTTGGTATTATGGTTAATTCTGGCTTCATAAAATGATTTGGGAAGTGTCTTTTTGTCTTCTATTTTCTAGAAGAAATTATGTAGGATTGTCATTATTTCTTCATTAATTTTTAAGAGAATTCTCCAGTGAAAAATCTTGGCTAGAATTTTTTTTTTTTTTGGTCAGGGTCTTCTTCTGTCGCCCAGGCTGGAGTACAGGGCGCGATTTCAGCTCACTGCAACCTCCGTTTCCTGGGTTTGAGCAATCTCTTACCTCAGCCTCCCCAGTAGCTGGGACTGCAGGTGCATGCCACCATGCCAAGCTAATTTTTGTGTTTTATGGTAAAGACAGGGTTTCACCATGTTGGTCAGGCTGGTCTTGAACTCCTGACCTCAGGTAATCTGACCGCCTTGAGCTCCCAAAATGTTGGGATTACAGGCGTGAGCCACCATGCGGTGTTGGCCTGAATGTTTTTATTTTGAACTGTTTTTAACTGGGAATTCAGTTTAGGACTGAATAGTTATAGGACTATTCAATTTATTTCATTTGGGGTGAGTTTTGGTAGTATGTAATTTTCAAGAAATTGATCCATTCATCTAAGTTGACAGATTTATGTACATAGACTTTTCCTAGTATTCCCTTGTTAATACTAAAATGTCTGCAGAGTCTAGAGTAATATTCGCTCTCTCATTCCTGATATTGGTAATTTGTGTCTTCACTTTCATTTTTATTTATGAGGCTTGATAGAAGTTTGTCAGTTCTTTTTCTTAGAGCTTTTAGAATCTCTTTAATCTCAGTCTTTTGCAATTTGATGATGATATGCCTTTGGTGTGGTACTATTTTTATTTATTATTCTGTGCACTTGGTGAGCTCTTTAAATCACACACTGGTCCTTTTTTTCTCATAATATTTTAAAATTTGTTGGGATTATTTCTATTTTCTGTTTTCTCTTTCTGGAACTGTTATGTCAGATTTTAGACTTTGTGTCTTCTAATTTTCTCATTCTTTCTATTCTATTTTCCACCTTCCTCTCAATTTTCTTGGAGATTACCTCATCTTTATTTTCCTTTCATTGTGTTTAGTGTTTCACTTCAGCTATCATGTTTTTAATTTCCAAGAACTCTTATTTGTTCTCTCAATGTTCCTGTGTAATAGCACCTTCTTTTTATTTAATAGATTCAGTTTCTTGTCCTCTCTAAGGGTTTTAATGACAAAATTTGGAAAGATTTTTCTCCCATCCTACTCTCTGCTCCCAAAATATTTCTTTTTCCTAATGTATTGGCTTCTATCTTTTATGTTGGAGTTTTCTTCGGAGATTGCATAATCTTTGGTTATCTGCTCATATTTAAGAGTGTGAACTAAATACTGAAGAAGCCCTGAGAATGTGGATTGAGCTTGTCAACTTTGAGCACACTGTAAAGTATTTGGTTTGGTTGTTTCTTTGGGGGAACACTGATTTCAATATGTTTGGGGCTTTCTTCTTGATCCTTCCACAGAGAAGGATCCTGCAATATCCTGCCTGGTAACTGAAGGCCTGGCTGCCAGCTCTGGGAACAAGATGAAGGAATAGAGTTGATACTGCAGCTTTCTCACTGAATCCATCTGTTCTTAAGATAGTGTTTTCCACCCTTAACTGTACCTGGGTTACCTAGTCCAAAGCAACTTTGAATAACCCTCTCCAGTGAATAAAATTCCAGTATTCTGCTGGAGTAGGGGTGGGAGATTTGCATGGCTATCTGAAGTGAGGAGAAAGAGTATTTGGAAATGTGATTAACTTTTAAACCAATACTCTTTTTTAAACAACTTGAGTCTCTTTTTGTTTGTTTGTTTGCTTTTTGAGACAGAGTCTTGCTCTGTTGCCCAGGCCAGAGTGCAGTGGCACAGTCTCGGCCCACTGCAGCCCCTGCCTCCTAGGTTCAATTGATTCTCCTGCCTCAGCTTCCCGAGTAACTGGGATTACAGGCATGTGCCACCACACCTAGTTAAATTTTGTATTTTTAGTAGAGTTGGGGTTTCACCATGTTGGCCAGGCTGGTCTCCAACTCCTGACTACAACTGATCTGCCTGCCTTGGCCTCCCAAAGTGCTGGGACTACAGGTGTGAGCCACCGCACCCGGCCAATTCTCTCTTACAGAGGTACCTGGTGACTTTTCAGGTTGTGTCAGTGTAAATTGGATTGGATTTCAGCTTTTGCCACTGCCAATTTATAATTCTGGTTTCTCAGTGGGCCAAGACACTTACCATTTTCATTCTGCTTTTCTGCTTACAAAATTTCATCAATTTTTTCCCTCTAACATTCTCCCCACATTCACTTAGTTTTGGGAGAGAGGAACGGTTTAAAAAATTCCCTTAGTTGTCTTTTTAACAGGACTTCTGGAGATAGGAAAAGTAGCTGTGTATGCTGTATTAGCTAGTTTTACCTAAAGCCTCCTCATTTTACTTCATTTTTAATTCTACTATGTTTTCAGAGTAAGTAGCCAAAATAATACTTATTTGTATCCCTATTATTTGATAGTTACTCTTACTATTATTATTCATTGTAATTGTTATTTTTCTAATCTCCACTTCGCAGTAAACAACCCCTCAATGAGCTTCAGAAATCTTCTTTTTGTTGCCCTAAAGCATTTTTAAATATTCTTAAATCTATAAAACATAATCTATTGAGACATCATTAATAGATGATACTCACTAATCATTTAACATGTGCCAGAATCTGTACTAGGTAATGAGAATACTGAATTAAAAGACACACTTGCTTTCCAAGATTTCACGTTCTAAGGGAGAAGACATGCAAGTATGCGTGCTTTTAAATGTTATACATGGTAAATATTATGCCAGAAGTAGGTTTAGTATTCTAAGGGATATATAAATGAGCACCTAATCCCACTAACTTATGCTAAAACCAACAATTAAAGGACAAACAGGATCAGGGTGAATAGGGTATTCCAGACAGATGGCACGGCTTTGGCAAAAGGATGGCAGTATCGATTAAGCCAATACATTAGGAAAATTGATTTCAAAGGTTATAAATCCCCACTTTTTAAAATTTGACTAAGTTTTTTCTTTAGACATCTCAAATGATTAAACCACCCGGGTGAGAAGAGCATAAATATAGTATTTTTACTGTAATTTTTTTGTAGGAGAAAATTAAGATACAGTCAAGCCAATAGGAGGGCTAGAACTAGAACTGAAATTTTGGTTTTCTGACTGTTATCTGAATGGTTAATCATTGAATAATTCTAACTTTGCATTCTGAAACTGTTAGTTCCTTAGCCGTCTTACTTTTTTCAGTGCTGCATATAATTACAGTAATAGCTAACATTCATCATAAGGCTTACATTGTGCCAGGAACAATGCTAAAACTTTGCATACATTATCTCCTTAAAAATCTTTAAAACAGATGAGTATTCTGAGACTTAAAGAGGAGAAAAAAGTTTCCCAGGACCACTCAGCTACAAAAAGTGGAAAGAGTTTGAAGACAGGTCAATGCTTCTAGTCAATGTGCTACACTACAAAGTTAATATATTAGTTAAACGTAAAATCTAAAATTCCTCAATTTCACTTTAAAGCACCTCAGAGTCTGGCCCAGCCATACTTACATACCTCAGCCAATATGAATTCCTACTAGTGTTCAAAGCGATTTAGGCCATATTTGCTCATGAACATTTCATTCTCATTCTGCATTTTCTTATTCAACAAAAAATTTAGTAAGCAGTAACTATGTGCAAAGCACCATATAAGTTATGGCTTTAAAGAAATAAAAGATGTCTATTTAATGCCTTTGCCCTTAAACAGTTCACAGTTAAGAAAGAATAAAATCAATGACTCTAATAATGCATATATGGTGCTTCAACTAAGGTAAATCCTAGAATCCAGAAAAACATTAGAAGAAAACGACTAAGAATTAGTTGTTTCAGGGATGTGGGACTGTTTCAAAAGGAAGTGCTGCTTAACGTAAATAAATCCTAAGGAATAAGAAAAGGTCAGCAAGACTAAAACAAACATAAATGAGGGGGCAATGGCATTAAAGACAGAAGGGACCACATTTTAAGAGGCTTGAGAGAGTCTGCCTCTTTCTATCTAAACAGGAGAATTTAAGACTAAATTTAACTAAAGATGACTTTAAAAATCACTACTTCAGAGAAGCTTTTCTTGACAACCCCCAGATTTGGTAAATTGCCTGTTTCAGATTCCCATAGCACGCTTCACTAAAGATTGTATCTATCTTGTTCATACTGCTCCCCCAGCATTTAAGAAATAATAGATGGTCACAAAGTACCTGTTCAGCAAACGAATAAGTGGTGAATAAACATGTGACAAAACTACCAATGCCTCAGTATAGATCAGTATAGATGAAGTGATTGAAGGGTATATTTGGGATGTGGCAGGAGATGACCAATAAGCACTAAGTGCCTTTATGCCATGAAAATAACTCTAAAAATTATCTTGAAGGTAATGGTGAGCCTTTCAATGACTTTAAGTAGGCAAATCCCTGATTCTGCTTTACATTTTAGAAGGAGTACTCTGGCAGCTCAGAGGTGAGTGAATTGGTTTTTGGATGGTTGAGGTGAGGGGAAGAAAAAGACCGGTTAAGAAATGGTTACAATAGTCCGGGTGAAGAGAAAGAAAAGAACGGGCAGATTTTGAACTCCTTCAGAGAAAGAATCTACCTAACTTGCTGATTAATTGGTTCTGAGGTTGGGATAAGGAAGTTGAGGATTATTGTCAGGTTGTCATGCTATGAAAGACAAAAACATTTTGAAGAGAATATAGTATATTTAGTTTGATACATACCAAGTTTGAGATATTTATAAGACAAATGAGCAGAGATGTCTACCAGGATGCAATGTCTACAACACTAAACAGAGGTTAAGGTGTAGATTTCAGCTATAGATATGGAAGTCATCAGTATGTAAAGCAGCAATTCTCAACATTGTCTGCTAATTATATTTACTTGGAATGTTTTTGAAAATATTCAAGCCTGGGTTCTATCTCCATAGATTTTATTTAGTGCTTCTGAAATAAATTTGGGGATCAATGTTATTAAAAACCTACATATTTGATTCTGATGCATAGTCACTATTAAGAACCACCAACAGTCGATTTAAATCATGGATATAGGTCAGATTTGTTTTTTGCAAACAGTAGGCTGCACACCTTGAGGAAGATTGAGACAAAATTATCAGAAAGATTATGATAATAATAACTGCAATTTATTGAGAAGCTATGCCAGGAACTGTGCTAATGATGTTACGTATATTATTTCTAGTGGAAAGGAAACCAGAAGGAAGTACAATGAAACCAATGAAAGTCAAGTCACGGAGAACAAAAACGAGTGAATTCTGCACCTTCAACTGAAGTATCCAGGCTCCCTCATTGAGACTGACTAGGCAGTTGGCATGACCCACAGAGAGTGAGAAAAAGCAGGGTAGAGTGACAGCCAACCCGTAAGAGCAAGGGAAGCTCCCACCCCCTGCCAAGGGAGGAGGTGAGTGATTGTAGTACCTGCCTGGTAAACCACACTTTTCCCATGGATCTGTGAAACCTGAAGATCAGGAGATCCCCTCATGAGCCCATGCCACCAGTGCCTTGGGACCCAAGCACAGGGCTGTGCAGACTCTCGGCAGGCTCAGGTTGCGACCACGGGCAGCAGGCTGGAGAGTGCCTAAGACAAACGGGGGGAAAGGGACAGCCTCCATCACTGCAGCACCAGTTGGCCGCTGTCCCCTACCAGTGCTAGGGATACTGAGTAGTTTGGACCTGGAGGAATTCCCCACAGTGCAGTCCAGCAGCTGTGGCAAATTGTGGCCAGACTGCTTCTTTAGGTCGGATTTGGATCCATCCCTCCTCAACAGGCAGGGCATCCCTGTGGGAATTTCAGCAACTCCATCCAGGGGTTTACAGAGAGAAATCTGATCTCCCTGGGATGGAGGCCCTGTGGGAAGGAGAGGACGCAGTCTTGTGGGTTCAGTGGACTTAGTCTTTCCTGCCTGCTGAATCTGAAGAGTCCAGGCAGACCAGACAAAGGGGATTTTCCCCAGAGCAGTGCACCGGCTCTGCCAAGGGGTAGCCAGAGTGCTTCATTAAGTGAGTCCCTGATCCCATGCCTCTTGACTTGGGGAGACCCCCCAAAAGTAGTCGCCAGACACCTTGTGCAGGAGCATTCTGGTCAGCATCAGGTTGGTGCTCCTCTGGGACAGAGCTCCCATCCTTGCTGTTCTGCAGCCTCCATTGGTGACACCTCCAAGTGTGGGAGGGATTTAGGTAAATAGGATCTGGAGAGGACCCCCAGCAAACCACAGCAGCCCTATGGAAGAGGGGCCTGACTGTTAAAAGAAAAGGAAACAAACAGAAAGCAACAACAACAGCAACATTAACAGAAAAGAACCCCACAAAAACCCCATCCAAAGGTCAGCAGCTCCAAAGGTCAAAGGTAGATAAGCTCATGAAGATGAGAAAGAACCAATGCAAACATCCTGAAAACTCAAAAAGCCAGAGTGCCTCTCTCCTCCAAATGATCACAACACCTCTCCACCAAGGGCATAGAGCCGGGCTGAGGGTGAGATGGATAAACTGACAAACGTAGGCTGCAGAAGGTGAGTAATAACAAATTTTGCCAAGCTAAAGCAGTATGTTCTAACCCAATGCAAAGAAGTGAAGAACCATGATAAAACATTACAGGAGCTGTTAACCAGAATAAACAGTTTAGAGAGGAACGTAAATGACCTGATGCAGGTGAAAAGCACAAGAGAATAACCTCACAATGCAACCACAACTATCAATAGCTGAATAGACCAAATGGAGAAAAGAATCTCAGAGCTTGAAGACTATCTTGCTGAAATAAGACAGGCAGACAAGATTAGAGAAAGAAGAATGAAAAGGAACAAACAAAACTTCCAAGAACTATAAGGATTATGTAAAAACACCAAACTATGACTGATTGGGGTACCTGAAAGAGATGGAAAGAATGGAACCAAATTGGAAAACATACTTCAGGATATCATCCAAGGGAAATTCCCCAACCTAGCAAGACAGGCCAACATTCAAATTCAGGAAATCCAGAGAACCCCAGTAAGATAATCCATGAGTAGATCAACCCCAAGACACATAGTCATCAGATTCTCCAAGGTCGAAATGAAGGAAAAAATGCTAAGGGCAGCCAGAGAGAAAAGCCAGGTCACCTACAAAGGGAAGTCCATCAGACTAACAGCAAACCTCTCAGTGGAAACCCTATAAGACAGCAGAGTCTGGGGGCCAATATTCAACAGTCTTAAAGAAAAGAATTTCTAACCCAGAATTTCATATCTGGCTAAACCACGCTTCATAAGTGAAGGAGAAATAGAACCCTTTTCAGACACGCAAATACTGAGGGAATTTGTCACCACCTGGCCTGCTTGCCTTGTAAGAGCTCCTGAAAAAAGCACTAAATATGGAAGGGAAAATCATTAGCAGCCACTACAAAAACACACTGAAGTACACAGACCAATGACACTATGAAGCAACTACACTAACAAGTCTACAAAATAACCAGCTAGCATCATGATGACAGGATCAATTCATACATAATGATATTATTCTTGAATTAAATGGGCTAAATGCCCAAATCAAAAGACACAGAATGGCAAGCTGGATAAAGAGTCAAGGCCCTGGCTCATGCCTGTAATCCTAGCACTTTGGGAGGCCGAGGTGGGTGGATCACCTAAGGTCAGGAGTTCAAGACCAGCCTGATCAACATGGTGAAACCCCATCTCTGCTAAAACTACAAAAATTAGCTGGGTGTGGTGTCACATGCCTGTAATCCCAGCTACTTGAGAGGCTGAGGCAGGAGAATTACTTGAACCTGGGGGGCGGAGGTTGCAGTGAGCCAAGATCACACCACTGCACTCCAGCCTGGGCAACAGAGCAAGACGTTGAATCAAAAAAAAAAAAAAAGGGTCAAGACCCATTGGTGTGCTGTATTCAAGAGATCCATCTCACATGCAAAGATACAGATAGGCTTAAAATAAAGGGATGGAGGAAAATTTACCAAGCAAATGGAAAGCAGAAAAAAGCAGGAGTTGAAATCCTAGTTTCTGACAAAAGAGACTTTAAACCAACAAAGATCAAAGAAGACAAAGAAGGGCATTATATAATGGTAAAGGGTTCAATTCAACAAGAGGAGCTAACTGTCCTAATTATATATGCTCCCAATACAGGAGCACCCAGATTCATAAAACACATTCTTGGAGACCTATGAAGAGACTTAGACTCCCACACAATGACAGTGGGAGATAATAACACCCTGCTGTCAATATTAGACTGATCATCACGACAGAAAATCAACAAAGATATTCAGGACTTGAAGTCAGCTCTGCATCAAGTGAACTTGATAGTTATCTACAGATCTTTCCACCCCAAAACAACAGAATATACATTCTTCTCAGCACTACATGGTGCCTACTCTAAAACTGATCACGTAAGTGGAAGTAAAACACTCCTCAGCAAATGCAAAAGAACTGAAATCAACACAGTCTCTCAGGCCACGGAACAATCAAATTAGAACTCAAAATTAAGAAACTCACTCAAAACTACACAAGTACATGGAAATTGAATAACCCACTCCTGAATGACTTCTGGGTGAATAAAAAAATTAAGGCAAAAATCAAGAAGTTCTTTGAAACTAATGAGAACAAAGAGAGCATACCAGAATCTCTGGGACACAGCTAAAGCAGTGTTAAGAGGAAAATTTATAGCACTAAATGCTCCCATCAAAATGCTAGCAATATCTCAAACCCACATCCTAACATCACAACTAAAAGAACTATTTACAGAGAACCAAGAGCAAACAAACTCCAAAGCTAGCAGAAGACAAGAAATAAGCAAGATCAGAGCAGAACTGAAGGAGAGAGAGACACACAAAAAAACCCTTCAAAAAATCAACGAATCCAGGAGGTGATTTTTTAAAAAAATTAATAAAATAGCTAGACCATTAGCTAGACTAATAAATAAGAAAAAAGAGAAAAATCAAACAGACACAGTGAAAATGATAAAGGGGATATCACAGAAATACAAACAACCATCAGATAACTATAAACACCTCTATGCAAATAAACTAGAAAATCTAGGAGAAATGGATAAATTCCTGGACACATACACCCTCCTCACACTGACCCACAAAGAAGTTGATTCCCTGAAGAATAACCAATAACCAATAACAAGTTCTGAAATTGAGGCAGTAAAAAAATAGCCTCCCAAACAAAACAGCCCAGGACCAGATGAATTTACAGCTGAATTCTACCAGAGGTATAAAGAGGAGTTGGTACCATTTCTTCTGAAACTATTCCAAACAATTGGAAAGGAGGGACTCCTCTGTAACCCATTTTATGATGCCAGCAACATCCTCACACCAAAACCTGGGAGAGATACAACAAATAAAGAAAACTTCAGGCCAATATCCCTGATGAATATCAATGCAAAAATCTTCAAGAAAATGCTGGCAAACTGAATCCAGCAGCACATCAAAAAGCTTATCCACCGCAATCAAGTCTACTTCATCTCTGGGATGCAAGGGTGGTTCAACGTATGCAAATCAATATACATAATTCATCACATGAACAGAACTAAAGACAAAAACCACATGATTATCTCATTAGATGCAGAAAAAGGACTTTGATAAAGTTCAACATCCCTTCATGTTAAAAACTCTAAATAAACTAGGTTTGAAGGAACATACCTCAAAATAATAAAAGCCATTTATGACAAACTCACAGCCAATATCATATTGAATGGGCAAAAGCTGGAAGCATTCCCCTTGAAAACTGGCACAAGACAAGGATGCTCTCTCACCACTCCTATTCAAATAGTATTGGAAGTTCTGGCCAGGGCAATAAGGCAAGAGAAAGAAATAAAGGGTATTCAAATAGAAAGAGAAGAAATCAAATTGTCTTTGCCCATGACATGATCTCATACCTAGAAACCCCATCATCTCAGCCCAAAAGCTTCTTAAGCAGATAAGCAACTTCAGCAAAATCTCAGGATAAAAAATCAACATGCAAAAATCACAGGTATTCCTATACACCAACAACAGACAAGCATAAAGCCAAATCATGAATGAACTCCCATTCACAATTGCTACAAAGAGAATAAAATACCTAGGAACACAGCTAACAAGGAATGTGAAGGACCTCTTCAAGGAGAACTACAAACCACTGCTCAAGGAAATCAGAGAGGACTCAAACAAATCGAAAAACAATCCACACTCATGGATAAGAAGAATAAACATCACAAAAATGGCCATACTGCCCAAAGTAATTTTTAGATTCAATGATTAAACTATCATTGATATTCTTCACAGAATTAGAGAAAACTATTTTAAAATTCATATGGAACCAAAAAAGAGCTGGTATAGTCAAGACAATTCTAAGCAAAAAAGAATAAAGCTGGCAACATCACCCTACCCAACTTCGAACTGTACTACAAGGCTACAGTAACCAAAGAAGCATGGTATTGGTACAGAAACAGACACATAGACCAATGGAACAGAATAGAGAACTCAGAAATAAGACCATACATTTACAATTGTCTGATGTTCAACAAACCTGACAAAAACAAGCAATGGAGAAAGGATTCCCTATTTAATAAATAGTGCAGAAAATTGAAAATGGACCTTTTCCTTACATCTTGTACAAAAATTAACTCAAGATGGATTAAAGACTTAAATGTAAAACCCAAAACTATAAAAACCCTAGAAGAAAATCTAGGCAATACCATTCAGGACATAGGCACAGGCAAAGATTTCATGACAAAAATATCAAAAGCAATTGCAACAAAAGCAAAAATTTACAAATGGGATCTAATTAAACTAAAGAACTTCTGCACAGCAAAAGAAACTATCATCAGAGAAAACAGACAACCTACAGAATGGGAGATTTTTGCAATCCATCCATCTGGCACGGGCCTAGTATCCAGACTCTACAGGGAACATAAACAAATTTACAAGAAAAAAAAACCCCATCAAAAAGTGGGCAAAGGACATGAACAGACACTTCTCAAAAGAAGATATATAAGCAGCCAAAACACATATTTTTAAAAAGCTTAATATCGCTGATTATTAGAGAAATGCAAATTAAAACCACAATAAGATACCATCTCATGCCAGTCAGAATGGTGATTATTAAGAAGTCAAGAAACAACAGATGCTAGCGAGGCTGTGGAGAAACAGGAACACTTTTACATTTTTGGTGAGAATGTAAATTAGTTCAAACATTGTAGAAGACAGTGTGGCAATTCTTCAAAGACCTGGAACCAGAAATACCATTTGACCCTATTACTGGGTATATACCCAAAGGAATATAAATCATTCTATTATAAAGATACATGCGTGCATATATTCATTGCAGCACTATTAACAATATCAAAGGCATGGAATCAACCCAAATGCCCATCAATGATAGACTGGATAAAGAAAATGTGGTACATAGACACCCTGGAATACTATGTGGCCATATAAAGGAATTAGATCATGTCTTTTACAGGGATATGGATGGAGCTGGAAGCCATTATCATCCGCAAACTAATGCAGGAACAGAAAACCAAATACCACATGTTCTCACTGGGAGCTGAAAGATGAGAACACATGGACACAGGCAGGGAAAAACACACACACTGGGGTCTGCTGCGGGGTGTGTGAGAAGAGGGAGAGCATAAGGAAAAATAGCTAACGCATGCTGGGCTTAATACCTAGGTGATGGGTTGATAGGTGCAGCAAACCACCTTGGCACACATTTACCTATGTAACAGACCTGCGTATCCTGCACATGTACCCCAGAACTTAAAAAAAATAAAAGCCACAATTCTTCCACTAAGTCTTTCACGGTAGTTTCAGTTTACCTTCATGTCTTTAGTCTCAATTTGGCATTTAGAATATGCTAATTTATACATAGCTATCTAATTCAGGTGTCTATACTCTAAACAGTATGAAACAGTAGTTAAGACCAACAGCTGTAGAGCTAGACTTTCTGGGTTTGAAACTCAAATCATCCTATCCTTTGCCAGCAATTTTGATCTTGGGCAAGCTACTAAATTTGTTTTTCAGTATACTATATATACTTAAGGTAGAATGTATACGTATGTATAGACATACACACAAATATACACATACATATTTGTAGCATTTACCTAGTTCAGTGGGGATAATTATAATAACAAATGTTTATTAAGCTAGGCACTGTATCAAACACTCTAGGCACTGTTTGAAGTATTAATTTATTAATTTATTTGATTTTCATTACAACTCTAGAGATTAACATATTAGTGTCCTCATTTCACAGATGAAAACACTGAAGAAAAGAGAGATTAAGTAACTTTCCTAAGATAAAAATTGCCAGAAAGTGGAAGATATGGGATCATAACACAGGAGTCCCGCTCTGGAGCCCTAGCTCCTTGCTACTGTGGTGAACAGCTCCATGTTATACAGTAGCCTCAATAAATTCTTACAAGATTAAATTGAATTTGGGGAAAAAAATGAGTAGGGATAATGATATACATTTACATGCCACACATCATAATATGCTTCACTGGAACCAGTCTCTGTTACCTTTTAGAAAGAGTCGTTTCATGGAGGAATATTGAATTCTCCTTTAACTTATTCCTCTTATTAATCTTCCCGTATTGCCATTTTTAAAAGTCTTAAGGTGAAGAAAGGGTCCTTTTCCTCTAAATGCCTTTTATTTGCTTTTTGAGAAAGAAAACCATGTTTAAATGCTTAAATATTTTTAGAGCAACTCGAAGCCCAATGATATTCAAGGTTTCTTTCAGAAATGGGACTCTGATTCTAAAACAAGCACTGAAAATTTGTTGGGTTCCTACCAGGTGAATGGCTCTTTCCTAGGCAATGTGAAGTTGCAAAGATTAATAAGTACAACTTCACAGGAACTTCTAGAAAATACGACTTTCAAATAATGTAGATTTATACAGGAAGTACAGAGCATTCTCAGTTATATGAGTCTCCTATTGTTCTAAAAATAGAGTCAGATGAGCACCTGTGTCTGGTTTTATTTTAACTCTCCCTGTAGAATTCCAGGAGTTTTACTTCTGACATACTTTGTATGGATCATTTATACTAAGTGAGAGTAATAAGTTCCAATTTTTTCACAATTACCATGTACAAATGATGTCTTCCTGCATCCGATACCAAAAGTCACATCCCAGCTGTCACATCTAAATGAAATCTGCTCTTGGAAGGTATCCAGCTTTTTTACTAACCTCAGGCAATACTAAAATGCCTCTGGTGTATGGAGTAGAAGAAGGCGATATTAAAAGTATTTGCAAACATGGTTTACTTTATGATTTTTAAATGAACAGAGAACAAAGGTAAAATATTCAGTGACTTCCGTGATTCAAAATGGCAATTTTAATTTCCAATTTTCCCTAAGACAAAGTCCTTTTTATCCAACTATTCACCATAGTAACATGAGTATTCATTGTATTAAAATGATCCCACTAGATTGTCCTTGCTTTAGGAAATGTCAAAAACAAAGCCAAAGCTAAATCAGATTACGTACCAATAAAATAGAGTTTACATCACGGACAAGCAGGAGGTCTCTTAGGATCTGAAATCTAGGACTTTTGAGTGCTTATGGATAGACTGAGAAATGCTCTCATGTGCAATTTTGATAGAAAATTTTATTAAAATCCTTCAGTTTGTTTCTACCCCCTACCTTGTCTACTAACTACTAAATCTACTCAGGAATTTAATTTTCATTCTCAAAGTCTCAAGAGGGTTAGAGTTCTGAAAATGACTTCAAAATATAGGTACTGCTCTTTTGGTTTTTTCATTTTATTTTTTCCAGGAATAAGTACATCAGCAAAGAAATGTTCTCAGTTTAGAAATCATAATCTAACATTCAAGATTCTACACTTATCTGGTCCCAACAAACCTTTCCTGTGGTAAGTCTAAGTTATCCCACTAGGCTATAGCCAAAATGAACTATTCTATTATTTGCTTTCTGCCTCCATACCTTTAATGATGTTGTTTCCTCTGCCTGAAATGACCTTTTCTCTATGTTGGCCAGTCTTCAAGACCTACCTTGTGGCATTCACTACTTTCCATATTCTGCCATAGTTACTTGTATTTTGTAGTTACAACCCATTACCTGTGACCTCCTGAAGGTAGAGACTTACAGACTTTTATATCCTTGCCCAGTACAATTCTTTCTAGAACATTGTAGGGTTTTGTATATTTGTTTTTAAAAATTGCATTATTCTGAGATTCAACTGACTCTGTGCCAATTTGGGGGAAACAGCAGCACACTGAGGAAATTTCTTCAGAGAAGAGAAGTGAAATTCAGAGATGTAACAAAATGCCATATTTAAGCATGTAAATTTAATCCAAATATCATATTACTCACTTGTCTTTGAAGTTTATTAAGAATTTTAAGCAGATAAATGTTTTTACATTAAATAATCACCAGCAATTCAAAATATTATACTCTATCAAATGGGAACTTGAATTGTTCTATTTATATATGTAGCATTCTATTTATAATATATTTCATTTAGTGTTTCATCTAGAATAAAAATGCCAAGAAATAAAATTATTAAAAACAAGTTGTGTTTGACTTTCGGTAAAATTTTTTGTCTTGGACATTTTTGATGACTAAGTATCACTAAATCTATGCTAGGTAAATTTGCCCCTCTTATTTTCTTTAAGCCTTTAAAGAAAGGCTTTTTTTCCCCTTAATTTTAGTCTTAAACAATAAACAAGAAAGACCTTAAGTTGCTGTTAAATTTTGCCAAAGTCCTAGTAATCTTTCAGTCATGAATAAAGTAGTTGGTGTAATACAGAGAAGGAAAGAATCTGCACACATAGAATTCTAAGAGAGTTTGAATCAGCCTAGCAGGTAGATGTAAAGTTTAAACACAAAGTCTTTCATCAAGGCACAATTCTTATTGTCAGTAAATGTTAGAATTGAATCGGATATAGCATGTTGTTCTTTGTTTGCATTTTTATAACTATCTTTATTTCAGTGTAGCATATATTTTTGGCTGAATTTCTTATTTGATAAAGAGAGTAAGGGAGACGGAACAAAACTAAACTGCATGATGACTGTTACAAAGTCTTGCCAATAGCCCATCCAACCTCTTAGAATGTCTATAACAAAGTCTGCCGACAAAGGATGTTGACAATAATATGTTTGATATATGTCAGGTACTCTTATAAGTGTTTCACATACATTAACTCACTTAATGTTTACCACAACCCTTTGAGGTAGGTGCCATTATTATCCCTATATTACATATCAGGAAACAAGCCAAGATCATACAGCCAGTAAGTAGCATAGCTAAGATTTGAACCCAGAGAACATGGCAGTCCAGACACTGAACCACTGCACTAGCCTCTTGCTGCAGCCAGCCATTACAAACCAGAAGAATTTGCAAATAAATTTTCTATTGCTCTAATACAAGGAAACAGGCACTTTGGAGGCACTATCAGGCAGCGTGTTCCAGTTTGGGATTCTGGGGAAACAAGGGCTTTGCATCTTCTCTACCCACCTTCCTGCGACTTTCAGCAAACATATTGGAATGAAAGAGAAGAGAGTAATGCCTCACTGTTCACCAAGCAGCAGCTAAGTTCCACTTCCATAATTAGTTGCTCCTGATCCGCTTTCTCAGAGCCTGAGGTAAATCCTATTCCCCCATTTTATTCAAAGGACTCTCCAAATGACCTAGTTAGTAACAGACACTTCCATATTTGCTACTCTTTATTTCCAAGTTTTATCCCTATAAAGTCAAAACCCCTTCCATAATACTTAATTACCCACACTGAGCCTAGAATTAGACAGGATTGATCAAGTCTCTATGTTGAGCTGATACTTCTGCCTCCTGCCAGTGGACTGGGTCCACCTTCAGTCTCATACTGACAATGATGGCTTATACAACATGCAAAGCTATTTTACTGACTCACAGTTTATAAAGCCCTATACAAGAAATTATGCACTCTAAAAGTCTTTAATGAGATTTTCAATAAAGTTATGGGATGCATAATTATACAGTTTGACCTAAGCCTTCATTTATCTAATACCAAGAAATTTACATAAGGAAAAAAAGGTTACATGTAACTCCTTCTAGGATTCATCAGCTTATAGATTAAGTTAAAACTGATTGTAGCATACTGCCTATCAAAAGTCAATTCAAAATGTGAACACAATTTATTGTATACATTTTCTAATCTCCTTGAAAGCAGGAAATGACTTTTTCTTTTCTGCATTCCTCATAACACCAAATACATACAGTATCATGCAATGATCAGCCTTTACTATGTTTACTGAATTGAAGAATTACTCAAATAGTTTTTATAGACAGCTTACCTTTAAAACCTTTATGATGTATAATGAAATGCATGTAAAATAGTATAAACGAAGGCAACCTTTGTAAGGAAGATGACCAATCATTACTGGGCAAGTTTACAATCAGTTTTATCATTCCAAAGGTCTCAAGATTATCTTGCCACGCAAGAAGAAAGATTGAAATTGCATTTAACTACATTCTAACCAGTCTTTGCTTTTTATTGTAGTATATTTTGAAATAGTAACAGAGAAAAATTTCTCTGATTTGTGACAGAAATGACAATTCTAAAATAGTAATTTTTCTCCACCTTACAAAATTATCGAGATATCCTCATTTAAATGTCACTAAAGGAAAGTAACCAAAAATCTTTACAGTTTGGTTCTCTTGAAAGGTCAGGAATACAGTGAAAAATAGCAGAATGCTGTGAAACCAATACCAAGAGGAATCCCAAAGCAATGCCAAGAAACAGAATGTACTCATAATGACTAATACATGCAAATACTGGAAATAAATTCTAACAGATTAGACAGGTCTTGTTGCAATTAAAAGGTATATTCAAATCATTTCAAAATTAATCAAGCTTAAGAATATGCCAATCTTCCCTACTAATAAGAATATAAGCTGGCTAAGTAGCCTGAATAACATATAAATTATAGTCAATATCAGTAGGCAGAATGTGTTTTTAATTAAAAAGGAGAAACCCCTTAACTGAATCAATTCATTGTTTTAGACTTCCTTAAATATATTCATTTTTTAATCTATGTCATTTCACCCTGATAAGGCATTAATTACAATCAGGCTACAAAATCATGAAGACAAAACCATCTTGCTGTTGAGAACTGCTGCAACATGTTTCTCTCTTTTTGATCACTTAATATGGAGTACCTGAAAAGTTCTCCAACATTGAGGCAGAAGTACGTACAATATTTTAAAAAGTGAAATATATTTCCTTCAAAATCTGAATGTCAAATATAGGTAGTTTCTTATCCAAGTATATAATTCTGAGGACATGCTATAACAAATCAAAGTTAAATGCATTATATATAACTTGATGGGTGAAAATAGTTTAAAATAAATGGCAGAGTTTCAGTACAAAATGGACATCGAAATCCAAATCATTTGCATGTTTAACATAGTCAAGTATTTTCAGTTTGAAAATGAAAGTAAGCAAAGGACGAAGCTCTCTGGGTCAAAAAATCTTCAACAAGCTTAAATGTCACAAGCTTTCTTTGTGAAAAACAGATTTATAGTCTGCTTTCTTCTATGAACAATGTGTTAGTATATATCTACCTTAAAAGCAGCAAGAGCATCAATATTTCAATAGATCTGAGAAGTGATTAAAACCAATGTCTTTAAAACAGTTCAGATAATGCAATATAAATTTCAGGAAATTAGTTTATAGGTCAGATGCTGAAAAGATGATTCTATTCACCAAACTTTCTTTGCTATGTAGCACACTACAATGGTAGCAGCATCAGTTTCTATGGTTAAGAAATTCCAAATAATAAAAATATTTGTAATATATCACTATCTGTAAGCAGCTAGCTATGATGTATCCTTATCAGTTTGATCAATTTGTACTATTTTTATCACTTGAAGTAAAATATAAAGATTGACTCTATTCAGACTTAATCTGGAAAAATCTGAGGCGCCCCAAACCTTGCTTTTAATCACATTCAAAGAATCTCTTCCTTTACCACCCTCTCCCCCAAGCAGCTAAAGTAAACACAAATTTAAACACATACACACACACACAGGCACACACATACACACACATTTCTAATAATCATATTGTTTAGCTGCCATAAATCTTACTTGTTCAAATATCCTAAGGAAAGTCTGACAATAAACAATTACATTAATGAATATATTTTCAATGAATAAGAACTAGAAAAAGCAAGCACCCTACATTCTAATATTATCATCATAATTCATGAGGTCATACCTGATGGCTTAGAGATTGAAAAGGCTCACAGGTTCCAGACTGCATGACCTTTCTATTTCCAGAAACCCCTAAAGACTGCATTTCCTGTCTTACAAAAGATAATCACAGTCATCTCTATGTCTCAGCATCTTCAGGGCTAGTGAAAAAAAATATCAAACAACAGATCTGTCCATCAGTATCTGTTTAAGCCACCATCAAGATATCAAATCACATATACTATTTATCGTCTCCCCTGTGCAGTTACAAACACCCCATACTAAGAGAGACTGACACAGTTGTATTTGCTGATGCTGCTAATGCTGTCTGAAAACTGTAAGCTTACTGCTTAGAGCAATTCTGCATCATCGAAACAGAGAATGAGCCATATCCTTCAGATTTCCCATTTCTGATACTATGAAGATTTCATTTGCCAAGGAGAGTCGAATTTTTTCAGTCCTTTAAAAATAAGCAGTTTTCCATTTAATTAAGTATCCAATGTGTCTGTTGCAAATACCATGTTAAAATGTCAACTCTTAATTATTAGGCAGCTTTCTCTATATGTGACTAAGCTTTAGGCTTTATGACTTACCAAGCAAAATTATACTCTCTTAAAGGAATCTTCCCTCCAAACTCTGAATATCATCACTTATCCACCCATCAAAATGATGAGTGCCTAAAAAGGATTTTAATTTTGGCAATCTTTGATAGTTGTATAAATAGTAAATAGGTAAATACATATTCACCTTTTAATTTTCAGGAATTTCATTTATGTTTCAGATTCTTCATACCAACATACATTTTATATTTTTATTTAATTTCTTCTTCTAAAGAGTTTAACATGCAAAAGATTTACCAAGCAAAATTGTACTCTCTTGAAGGAATCTTCCCTCCAAACTATGGGTATCATCATTTGTCCACCCATCAAAATGATGAGCGCCTATACAGGATTTGTATTTTGGCAATCTTTGACAGTTGTGTAAATCGTAAATAGGTAAATACATATTTACCTTTTAATTTTCAGGGATTTCATTTATGTTTCAGATTCTTCATACCAACATATATTTTATCTTTTTGTTTAATATCTTCTTCTAAAGAGTTTACATGCAAAAGATAATGTGGTATTATCAAATTCTAAAACTGCATAGTTAAGTCTAGCAATGAAACCTATGTAAGTTGTTGGCATTTTTACTATGGATTTTCACTGTGTCTTATTTATCAAAGTTTGAGTACTGTTTTCTTTTACCACAACATAGCAGAATCAGGGAACTTTAAGATTGATAAAGTGTTCTAATATAGAATCAATATCTCAAAAATTATAATTAGAAATGCTTTCTCTTTACTGTGTGACAAAAGGTTGTGTTTTATAAATAAAGAAAACACAAACCAAAAAAAAAGACTAAGATTATAGTCAATTCAACTACATTCAAAATTAAGACACCAAGTACAACATATCCTGAAACAGCCCTCACATTATAAACAGCCTGAATTCACGACTCTATGAACACTTTATTTACCTGTGAATAGTTTCCCTTCTTTCACTCACAATATTTGATGGAGACTAGTCACAATGAGTCTTAAGAAACTGGGCTGATCCATATTATACCTTGAGAAAAACTATTGCCTCTAACTGCACAAGTTGGAGACACAGAGCTTGGTATTCTGCTGTATGTATACTATAACACATCTGAATGAAAAATCACATGTAAACAAATATTTCTATCTATGTAGCATTTACCCTCTTATTATAATCAAAATAGGTACTCATCCTTTAAGACCTATCTTCTCAATAAAGCCTTCCTAAGCTACATTGTCTCTCTTTCTGTATTCATTCTTTCCTGTAGAAAATATTGAACATCTTCTATGTGTCAAGTACTATATAGGTGCTAGGGACTCCATAACAAACAACACAAAACCTGCCATCACAGAAAGCAGATAAATCAAACAAGTATGTTTTGTTGTAGCTGAAGAATTAAAAGTTGATATGAAAGCCATAGCAAGGCATCCTACCCTAATCTAGAGATCAGAAAGGATTTCCCTAGGGAAGCACTGTTAAAACAGAAGATTCTGATCTAGTCACACTCAAGGAATGGCAAATACAACATAGGTTAGACCATAAAGTGTAAGAACAGAGGGAAGACATGAGAAGTGAGGCCCAGTCACGGTAAGCGTCAGGAGCCATTTAAAGAGTGTGAGCTTTACCCTTAGGGAAATGAGAAACTGTCAGCATAATCAGGTTTAAAATATCCCGGCTACTCAATAGACAATCAATTGAGTAAAACAAAACTGGAGGACGGGAGACAAATTAGGAGAATGTTACATAATTTCAATCAGGGGATGATGATGGCCTGAACCAAAGAAGTGGCAATAGGAATGAAGAGAAATGAATAGATCCAGATACACATCTTATTGAAAAAAGATAGAATTCAGGGATTGAATGTGAGAAATGAGGAAAAGAGAAACGTCAAGCAAGGTTCATTCCTAATCTTCTATACTATTACATATCAAAGTTATTAAATGAATCAATAATGAAAAATAAGAAAATTGAACTTTTCCTTCAGGTATTGTGTCACAGCAAGAATACAAACATTGATATTTTTATCATTCTCTGGACGTTATTAATTAGTATATATAATCCAATTTCCTTCAGTGTTTTCTTGTAAGCACAATTGATCTTTGCAATAAAAACATGAAACCTGAGTGCAAAGCAGCTCTTAATCTATTATCTAGTTGATAAGATCTATTTCATCCAAAAAATTACTTAACATCTATTACTTGACCCTCTTAATAGCAATTTAACACAATTAATTACTAAAAACTATGATACCCCATTTTTAGAAAACCATTGCTCTAAAACAAATTATTTACTCATACGGTATGTTACTCATACCAGTGTTATTAAGATATGGTCATAAGAGTAAAGCAGAATACCTCTAGACTTTCCCTAATAAGCCTTAACAAATATTTGATAAAAGAAATGAAGAGTAGCCAAAACCTAGCAGAACACCCTTGGACTGAATGAGGAGAGAGCCAAAAGAGTGTATCTTAGTACGTTTGGGCTGCTATAACAAAATACCACAACAACAAATATTTATTTCTCACAGCTCTCAAGGCTGAGAAGTCTCACTCTAACCTCACATGGCAGAAAAGGGGGCAAGGCAACTCTCTGGGGCCTCTTTTATAAGGGCACAAATTCAATTTATGAGGTCTCTGCCTTCATGGTCTAATCACCCCCCAAATGTCTCACCTAATGCCATTGTATTGGTGATTACATTTTCAACATATGAACTTTGGAGATGCAAGAACATTCAGACCACAGCAGGGTAAAAAGCATACATTGAGGGTAACTCTATTTATTTGATGACTTGCTGAACATAAGAACATCTCAAATAATAAAAGATTAGCATCTTAAAAAGAGCAAGAACTTCTTTATAATAATTACTACTCATTTAGCTCTTGCTTTTCATCTCTAAGGGATCATGTGATCCAATGCACTTATTTTACAGATGGGGAAAACTAAAATCTAGGGAAGTTAAGTGACACACCCAAGGTCAGTTATTAGTAGGGCCAAGGTCAAAATTCAGAATTTCTGTTTCCTAGTTTTCCCCAATATAAGTCACTGTTTGAAATTATATTTTTGTATAAATATACTATATCTTAGTAATTCAAATAGCATTCATTTTAATATTTTTAGGTTGAGAAACAGTGAAAAAAATCTATAAGAATCAAGTTTCTGTATTAAAGTTTACTTTTATCATAAAGAATTTACCTTATATTTGTATTCAAAAGTGACTTGCTTCAAATACCTCAGTAAATACAAGTAATTCATTTTGTTTTACATACTACTGCTTTAAAAAGTGTAAATTAGTTCATCTTCTCAAGATAACTTGGCAAAATGTATTGAGTCTTAAAAATGTTCAGTCGTTCATCTTAGTATTTCCTGTCTAAAGGCAATAGGGCAGATTAAGATTTATGCTCAAAGATGTTTAGTGCTACATTATTTAAAAGTAAAGAAAAAATAGAAACAATGAGAGAAAGTTTAATTAAATTATGGAACACCAAAAGTGTAATGCCATGTAACCACTGAATATTAAGAACAAAAGATGTTAATGATAAACGAAAATATATAGCATAATAGCCTATCAAATGGAGAGCAAGATCCCAATATATTTGTGGGGTACAACCTCAACTATGTAAAACATACACCAAAAGAAATAGACAAAATGTCTTATTTTTTAAAGATGGCTCCCAATATGACTCATCTTATAAATATATACCTACAGACTTCATTGTTTTTCATAAAAATAGAAACTAGTTTCTTTGGAGTATTTCAATAGTTCAACAAATACCCCTGTTTCTCATGTGCTTCCTCTTTTTACTAAAAATTTTGGTTCAGATTTTGGTCTTTCTAATGTTGTACTCATATTTCTGGTCTAATTTCTTAAAAAGTATTCAAATCTACTTTCATTGACTATCTAAACTTTGAAAAAATCATTCCTTATGTGCTTTGCATATTATTTATTATGTGTGTGTGTGTGTGATTGATTGTTTACTTTCACACTTTATTTATACTGGGCTAAAGCTGGTGCAGACTGTTTTTGACGAATTAGCTCTCACAACAGTTTTAGTGCTATATGAAAAAACTGGAAAAAAAATTGTATGGCATAACTTTTTGACACTATTTGTCTAACTAATCATTGTTAGTTAGATTTGATCTCAAGCGATTTTCACTAACAGCAGGACAATACAAACCACTGAGTGTACTGCAGAGTACCTACTTCTCTTTTTTTGAGAAGTGATGAAACTACCATATTTTCACATTTACAAGGAATATGGTTGAACTTGGGGGCATAGGTCACCACGTATGTATAATGTACAGCAAAGCTATTAGGAAAGAACACCTTATAGATGGAGGCTGGCCATTTCTATTGAAATCCTAATTATTATGGCAAATAATCAATGCTGCCTGTTGAGGTAGATGTTGTAGGGTGCCACAACACATAGGGTCAGTTCAGATGAAGTGTTTGTGCCTCAAAAAAAACACCTTTGCCTTTCTAAACAGGTAAAGATATGGTATCCTCTCAATATACAAATGACTGCAGCAAATCTTAATAATACATCATTTCTTCTTTTTACTCCAGTTATTAATAGATTCCTTTCTTTTCTAATTTCATCATCATCAGTAAAACTGTATAGGAGATCACACAATAGAGGAAAACAAGAGATGTAATAATTTTCTAGATAATACTGATTTTGTATTTGACTAACTTTTTATACCAGTTACAAAAGTGCTTCATATCTACACAGACAGAAGAAAACATAAACATCAAAAAAGTGGGGAGAATCACTCATGAAATTTCATTATACAGAGATAACCATTATTGATATTTTAGTTTTAGTATTTTAAATAATATACACCTGAAATGATAGTAAACTATTCATCTTTACCAAGTATTATATTAACATTTCCTTACATCAATAATTATTTTTCTATAACATAATGTTTAATGGCTAACTGGTATTCTATCAAATAGAGGTACCATACTTTATTGAACCAATCTCCTACTCTTAGACTTTCCCATTTTTTCCATTTTTCAATATAATAAATAACAGTGTGATAAACATCTATGTGCACACAGCCTTACATATATCCTCTATTTTCTTAGAATAAACCCCAATAAGTAAACTTACTAGATCAAAGGATATTAATGTTTTTGAGGCTTTGGGTAAAAAATTGCTGAATTTCCCTCCAGAAGGGTTATATCTATTTACAATCTCCAATAGAAATATCGTGTTTACTCATTGTCTTGCCAAAACTGTGTTATCACACAGTCTCTATGTAGAAAAATGGTCTCAAAAAGTTAATATGAAAATGGAAAAGGAAAGGTAGGCATACATTAACACAAAGGTTTAAATTAACTATAATTAAACCAAATAGACTTATCTTTGTAGGTTTTCTAACAGTAACAACAAAAACTTAGGATAAATAAAGCGCCCTTGTTTCTATGCTTATAGACAAAGATACACTGCTGATCCATAGAGAACATACTTAGGATTGTAAGGCAAAACAACTCTTTGAATAGAAGTTATTAAAAGTTGGCAAAGCAGACTAATTGAAAACCAACGCAATGATAAATGTAGACATAGACTTTATTTTTTCTCTGTGACATCTGTAGAATGAGTGGACCTAGAGAGAGGGAGTCATTTTCCCAGAGCAAGCTATTTTACTCATTGAAACAGAAAGACAGATTTTTGTAGCCTTAGGAAACCTTCCAAATGACTATCAGATAGACCTTCAGCCAAGGAATAACTTGGGAGGACCAACAATCCACCAATAAGTCTCCAAAATACCATGTGTAAAGACAATATTTTTTAATGTGTCAACTTATTCTCTCCAAGCACTATTCCAGTGCTAAGTAAATGACAGGAAAATATAAATAAACATTTGCAATGTATTTAATCTTTAAAAGTTTTCATTGTTTAAAAAATCCATTGAAATAATGATCCTTTAAGTGAAATTTTTTGATAAACTTAGCTATCATTAAAATGCAATCTTAGCTTATTTTACTTAACATAATGACCTCCAGTTTCATCCATGTTGCTGCAAATGACAGGATTTTGTTCTTTTCATGGCTATATAATATTTCAATGTGTATATATACCACATTTTCTTTATCCATTCATCTGTGGTTGGACACTTAGGTTGATTCCATATCCTGGCTGTTGTGAAATGCTGCAATATATCTCTTCAATATACTGATTTCCTTTCTTTTGGGTATATACTCAGCAGTGGAATTGAGTCATATGGTAGTTCTATTTTAGTTTTTGAGGAACTTCCGCACACTATTTTCCGTAGTGGCAGTACTACTTTGTATTTCTACTTACAGTGTACCAGCATTCACCTTTCTCTGCAGCCTGGCCAGTGTCCATTATTTTTTGTCTTTTTGATAATAGCTATTTTAACCGAGGTGAGATGATATCTCATTGTGGTTTTGATTTGCATATCTCTGATCATTTCACATTCATATGTGGGAGCTATAAATGTGGATCTTATGGGGGTAGAGAGTAGAATGGTGGTTATGAGAAGCTAGGAAGGGTAAAAGGAAGGGGGATAAACAGAAAATGGTTAATAGGTACAAAAATAAAATTAGATAGAAGGAATCAGTTCTAGTATTCACTGTTATAGTAGGGAGATTATAGTCAACAATAACTTACTGCATATTTCAACATAGCTAGAAGAGAAGAATTGCAATGTTCCCAACAAAAGAAAAGATAAATGTTTGAGGTGATGGATATCCCAATTATCCTGATGTGATCATTACAGTTGAATGCCTGCATCAAAATATCAAATATATCCCAAACTATGTACAACTATTATATATCAATTACAATTATTTTTAAATTTTAAGTGAAAATAATTAGTGTGCAGTGAAAAAATGCAATTTTGGCAACACTACAATTGTACTTAAAGTGATAGTTATGAAAGCTAAAGACAGGTTTTGTCTTTTTAAATTCTAACACAGACAGGTTCACAGATCATAAATAAATATGACTGTTAACAGCAAAAAACACCTAAAAGAAAAAACTAGAAACCCTCAAAACTCACTCTTTATTTGTCAAAAGGACTCATATGTCTGTGCTTAGAAACACAGGCTATGGAGGCAGACTACCAATTTCAAATCCTGGTTTTGCCCTTGGGATCTGTATATATGCTTTCTGTCTCAGTTTTCTCAAATGTAAAATTATGATAACCCTAGGCAGATTGTTGTGCAAGGATTAAATGTGATTATTACATGTGAAGCAGGCAGCGCGCTACGTGTCATAGAGTCATTGCTGAATATATTTTTGCTACTATCATTCTAAAAAAGATTGACTTGTTATAGTATCAAAAAAGAAAAAACTGTATAAACTAAAATTATGAAATAATCAGACTGAATCAGACACAAAATACATGGCTGAGCAGTAGTTTCCAAGATCTGAGAATAAGAATGTAGACACTACAGAGCACGTAGAGCAGAACCTGTTATAAAAAAAAAAAGTGCAGTGTAATAACATAGCTTTTATATTCTGTTGCCTTTTGAGTCAAATACTGACTAAATCTTGGATTCACCAATTAGTAACCATGAGCAAAGTTGCTTGAGCTTCCAACCTTAAGTTTCCTCATCTGTAAAATACAGTTAATATTGTTTTACCTCATAAAGTTATTCTGAAGGTTAAAGAAGATGATATACATAAGGCAATCAACATAGTCTAGCAAATATAAGTTCAATAAATGATATTATTTTATTATTGTTATCATCTTCACTATTAAGGGAAGATCCAATGGATCATTTAAAAAGTCGATATGCCAAATGTAGGAGAGAAAGTACATAACGGAGGATGATCAGTTCCTTCCTCTTTCCACATCCAATGGCCATTTCTCTATTCTCATTATTTTCAACATTAGCAACATTTGCCTCACAATCCTGGCACACAGAAATTACTGAATAAATGCGATGGCTATATGAATGACCACCTAGTTACAAAATCCAGTAACCTCTCTTTAGTCTTATTTTCTACCTGTCCAAAACCACTATGTCATTAGCTAGTCAAAAACTCTCTATAGGTTTCCTAAGCTAGTATTTGATGACCTCCATAACTGATCCTGACAGATCTTTCCAATCTCATCAACCACTACTGGCCTTTACTTGTCAGTTACTCTGCCTAAACCCAATAGCTCACCATTCCCAATAATCACTCTGTGTTTTAAGGCCTTAAGTTTTGTTCATGCTATTACATCTGATCTTGGTTCAGATCTTAGTGCTGCCATTTAATAACCCTAGGACATTTTACCAGTTACAAAATTTCTGTGGACCTCAGTTTCCCTATCAATATAGTGTAGATAATAATAGTATCTATCTACATAGGGTTTGTTGAAAAATTAGATTAACTAAAATTATAAAGTGCTTAATTCATAGTGCCTCAAATCCAGGAAATAAGAAGTACTTAACAAATGTTCTTCTTGTTGTTAGAATGCAGGCCTCTCTCCTTCATCTCCATAGTTTTAAATCCTATCTATCCATCAAAGTTTAACAAAGAACATCTTCCATGAAACCTTCCTTGATTACATGCTTTTGGTTCCACCACCCTTTCTCAAAGCCCTTTAATCCTCAATTTTAACTTCCTGACTACTCTGAAACATTTTCACTTTCTTTTAGGCTTAATCTTGTCTTTCATTTACAATTATTAAGATCCTCAAGACAAATCATATGTATGATTCACTTTCATATTCCTCCATCACACCTAATAAATACATTGGCAATATTTGAACTTAATATATGCTTAAACTATGCTGTGAATCATTAAAAATGAAGACATTTTTCAGGCCATTAAAATTACCTTTGTATGCCGGGATGGCTATTTCAAAACTCAAAACACATTTCTCTTGTTTGAGTCACCTTTGAAGCTACTCTTATGGTAAATAAAAGAACAATTTCAAAGGTGACTCAAACAAGAGAAACATAATAAATGTCGGCCGGGCGCGGTGGCTCACGCCTGTAATCCCAGCACTTTGGGAGGCCGAGGCGGGCAGATCACGAGGTCAGGAGATTGAGACCATCTTGGCTAACACAGTGAAACCCCGTCTCTACTAAAAAAATACAAAAAATTAGCCAGGCATGGTGGCGGCGCGTGTAGTCCCAGCTACTCCTGAATCTGAGACAGGAGAATGGCGTGAACCCGGGAGGCAGAGCTTGCAGTGAGCTGAGGTGGCACCACTGCACTCCAGCCTGGGCTACAGAGCGAGACTCCATCTCAAATAAAATAATAATTATAAAATAAAAATCACTGAATGGACCAATAACAGGCTCTGAAATTGAGGCAATAATTAATACCCTACCAACCAAAAAAAGTCCAGGACCAGACGGATTCACAGCCAAATTCTACCAGAGGTACAAGGAGGAGCTGGTACCATTCCTTCTGAAACTATTCCAATCAATATGAAAAAGAGGGAATCCTCCCTAACTCATTTCATGAGGCCAGCATCATCCTGATACCAAAGCCTGGCAGAGACACAACCAAAGAAGAGAATTTTAGACCAATATCCCTGATGAACATTGATGCAAAAATCCTCAATAAAATACTGGCAAACCGAATCCAGCAGCACATCAAAAAGCTTATCCACCACGATCAAGTGGGCTTCATCCCTGGGAGGCAAGGCTGGTTCAATATACGCAAATCAATAAATGTAATCCAGCATATAAACAGAACCAAAGACAAAAACCACGATTATCTCAATAGATGCAGAAAAGACCTTTGACAAAATTCAACAATGCTTCATGCTAAAAACTCTCAATAAATTAGGTATTGATGGGACGTATCTCAAAATAATAAGAGCTATTTATGACAAACCCACAGCCAATATCATACTGAATGGGCAAAAACTGGAAGCATTCCCTTTGAAAACTGGCACAAGACAGGGATGCCCTCTCTCACCACTCCTATTCAACATAGTGTTGGAAGTTCTGGCCAGGGCAATCAGACAAGAGAAAGAAATAAAGGGTATTCAATTAGGAAAAGAGGAAGTCAAATTGTCCCTGTTTGCAGATGACGTGATTGTATATTTAGAAAACCCCATCGTCTCAGCCCAAAATCTTCTTAAGCTGGGAAGCAACTTCAGTAAAGTCTCAGGATAGAAAATCAATGTGCAAAAATCACAAGCATTCTTTTACACCAATAACAGACAAACAGAGAGCCAAATCATGAGTGAACTCCCATTCACAATTGCTTCAAAGAGAATAAAATACCTAGGAATCAAACTTACAAGGGATGTGAAAGACCTCTTCAAGGAGAACTACAAACCACTGCTCAATGAAATAAAAGAGGACACAAACAAATGGAAAAACATTCTATGCTCATGGATAGGAAGAATCAATATTGTGAAAATGGCCATACTGCCCAAGGTAATTTATAGATTTAATGCCATCCCCATCAAGCTACCGATGACTTTCTTCACAGAATTGGAAAAAACTACTTTAAAGTTCATGTGGAACCAAAAAAGAGCCCACATTGCCAAGTCAATCCTAAGCCAAAAGAACAAAGCTGGAGGCATCAAACTACCTGACTTCAAACTATACTACAAGGCTACAGTAACCAAAACAGCATGGTACTGGTACCAAAACAGAGATGTAGATCAATGGAACAGAACAGAGCGCTCAGAAATAATACCACACATCTACAGCCATCTGATCTTTGACAAATCTGACAAAAACAAGAAATGGGGAAAGGATTCCCTATTTAATAAATGGTGCTGGGAAAACTGGCTAGCCATATGTAGAATGCTGAAACTGGATCCCTTCCTTACACCTTATACAAAAATTAATTCAAGATGGATTAAAGATTTAAATGTTAGACCTAAAACCATCAAAACCCTAGAAGAAAACCTAGGCAATACCATTCAGGACATAGGCATGGGCAAGGACTTCATGACTAAAACACCAAAAGCAATGGCAACAAAAGCCAAAATTGACAAATGGGAGCCAATTAAACTAAAGAGTTTCTGCACAGGAAAAGAAACTACCAACAGAGTGAACAGGCAACCTACAGAATGGGAGAAAATTTTGCAATCTACTCATCTGACAAAGGGCTAATATCCAGAATCTACAATGAACTCCAACAAATTTACAAGAAAAAACAAACAACCCCATCAAAAAGTGGGCAAAGGATATGAACAGACACTTCTCAAAAGAAGACATTTATGCAGCCAAAAGACATGTGAAAAAATGCTCATCATCGTTGGCCATCAGAGAAATGCACATCAAAACCACAGTGAGATACCATCTCACACCCGTTAGAATGGCGATCATTAAAAAGTCAGGAAACAACAGATGCTGGAGAGGATGTGGTGAAATAGGAACACTTTTACACTGTTGGTAGGACTGTAAACTGGTTCAACCATTGTGGAAGACAGTGTGGCGATTCCTCAAGGATCTAGAACTAGAAATACCATTTGACCCAGCAATCCCATTGCTGGGTATATACCCAAAGGATTATAAATCATGCTGTTACAAAGACACATGCACATGTATGTTTACTGCGGCACTATTCACAATAGCAAAGACTTGGAACCAACCCAAATGTCCATCAATGATAGACTGGATTAAGAAAATGTGGCACCAGGGATATTGTGAGACAAAAAGAGATGAGTATATGAAAGCATTTGGGAATGGAAAAAGCATTTCTCAAGGAGCAACAACTCCTTGACAGGTCAGGGCAAGAGAGGTGTCTCTAACGTGCTTTCAATGGGATCATCCTGGACAAGCAGAGTGAGTCGTCCTGGCAGACACCTGATGACTTATAGGGCATATTGTAAGGAGATGCAGAATAGTTGGCTTGGAGGAGAGGAGAAATGATGAAGTAAAAATGCTTTCAAACACAGTTACTAAATTAAGGATTATTATAGCAGATACAGTTCTGTATCAACATGTTTCTAGAGAAACAGTGGAAGTAACTACAGCAGAAAATTTTAAAGCACTGTAAATTATACTGTGCCAGTTATGAAGAATTTATTTTCATTTGTATAATACATAAATGATTTAACAAAATATATCATTTGTTTTAATTTTTGTTATCCCTAAATTATTATAAAAAATCTTCCAATCTTAAAAAAAAAAAAAAAGAAAGAAAATGTGGCACATATACACCATGGAATACTATGCAGCCATAAAAAAGGATGAATTCTTGTCCTTTGTAGGGACACAGATGAAGCTGGAAAGCATCATTCTCAGCAAACTAACACAGGGACAAAAAAACCAAACACCGCATGTTCTCACTCATAGGTGGGAATTGAACAATGAGAACACTTGGACACAGGAAGGGGAACATCACACACCGGGGCCTGTCATGGGGTGAGGGGAAGGGGGGAGGGATAGCATTAGGAGATATATCTAATGTAAATGACGAGTTAATGGGTGCAGCACACCAACATGGCACATGTATACATATGTAACAAACCTGCACATTGTGCACATGTACCCTAGAACTTAAAGTATAATAAAAAAATTAAAAATAAAAATGAATAAATAAATAAATAAATGTCAGGTAGCCTTGGTAACTGCTGTCACTAAACATTTGTTCCTTTGAATTATTGTTCTCTTTAGTGTTTATGGTTGTAGAATGCAGGAATTAGCCTATTAAGAAGCTCTTAACTTTAATGAAAGAGTGCTTCTTAAGCCTGACTGTAAATAGAGCTATAATAATTTTGAACATGCTTACTCTTGAGAAGATAGTCTATAAAATAGCCTAAGGAATGAGAGCACAGAGATATAAGTGCAACGATCATTATAGCAACAGAATTTGTAACAGCACAATATTGAGAAGCCTCTAAATGCTAATCAATAAATGGTTTGTTAAACATAAATGATTATAAATATGTAGGTTAAAGTCTTCAAAGAACTACAGTTAAGAGTTGATATCAGTGTAATTTTAGATTGAGAAGATGACCAAGGAGAATTTATCTCTAAAATCGTACCTCCTGAAGGATGAAAAATGCAACAGTACGCAAAAATTCAATAAAATGAAATGTTAAGATTACTCTTCTCTCTTTCCCTCCAAGAACAACTAGTATTGGGTATATAAGAACAAATTAAGCAGTATGAGTGAAACATCAGCAAAAAGAGTTGATTTGTAAATAATATTTAAAATCAATGCTAATTATAGGTGTGCTAAAAATCAGTTTCAGTCCATGGCACAGAACAGAAAACTTCAGAAACACAGAATAAAGGAAGATCGAAAACCATTTTCTCCTTTACTCAATTGGCTCTAGAGATTCTTAATTTCTCTGTATTTTAAAGTTATAATATTTACCCAGTCTATATTTTGTTGAACTCCAAATATCTTTGGAAGAAAAGAAGTAATTACTACGTCATATTCACATATACAAATATTTATGCTTAGTTACAATTTCACATTCAGTCTTTTTTTGTTTATAGATACCTGGAGAATTAAATGCAGTGCTGAAATTTAGCTTAAGGCCATAATAACTTTGATTATGGTACACAAAGATATAAGAAAAATTCAATGTTGACATATAAAATTTTTAAAATACTCTATCTCAATATCATTAACATCTAGCAGTAATTTTAAACTAAAATAATAATGACCGAAGGGGATGTGTTAATATTTCTTCCAAAGATAATTCTGCAACTTTATCTTCTGTTGACTGTTGGTTACCATTTCAATTTAAAATTGGGTTAAGGTTTAAAGCCTGTTTTAAATTAATTCAGCGAACTAGCAACTCTTCAAAGAACATAAATCAAACAAGAATCTGAATTATTCTGTCCATTAGCCTCAAACATAATAGTTTGTTATGCCCTTGTGTTTCTCCACTAAAGCTTTGATCCTTACAAAGTCAGGGGTTTTTTTTCCTGTTACTTCTAAAGTAAATTCCTCTCTTTAAATATGTACAGTATATATAGAAACAGAATGGCTTTATTCCTTTTTTTTTTTTTGACAATCTGCTGTAGTCTCTGAATTTCATTCATTAAACATTTTATCGTATTTCTGCTTTAACATTGTGAAGTTTAAGAGAAGTAAAATATGATCTTAGCCTTAAGCAGCATAAAGTATGTCTGGAGAAAAAAATACCTATGCATAAATAGTAGCACAAACATGTGAGTTGTACATGCAAGTTTTAAGGGAGTTAAGGTGTCTCAATCCTCGTCTTAATTAATGAGGTCTTCCATCATTAATCCTTAAATTCAAATAATTTGTTCCTCTGACCTTACAATTTTGATTTATTTATACTAAGAAACTATGATATCAGGTCATAAATAATAAATGATATGTATCAAAGTCACACATGTTCTCAAAAAAATTATTGTAGGATAAAGGTAAAGTGAGTAATAAAAGAAAAGGGGCTGTCATCTGGAAAAGTCAGTTGTCTCTCAAGAGACCTCAATGATTGGCATCACTTTTGTGAATGTGCCAAGTTTTGAGTATTTCTCTTAAACTTGCACCCTAAGAAATACAATTTTGGTATCTGCACTCCCATCTTTATTACAGCATTATTCATAATGGCCATTAAATGGAAACAACCTAAGCATCCGTGGATGTACGAATGGATAGAGAAAATGTGGTATATATAGACAATA
Organism: Pongo abelii; assembly: GCF_028885655.2. Lineage (NCBI taxonomy): Eukaryota > Metazoa > Chordata > Mammalia > Primates > Hominidae > Pongo > Pongo abelii. The sequence continues at coordinate 64,175,880 of NC_071996.2, read as the reverse complement.
GGATATTTTTTAGCCATAAAAAAGAAGGAAATCCTGCCATTTGAGACAACATGGATGAACCTGAAGGCCATTTTGGTAAGTGAAATGAGCCAAACAAAGAAAGACAAATACTGTACATATCACTTATATGTAGAATCTTAAAAAAAAAAAAAAAAAAAAAAAAGTCGAATTTGTAGAAACAGAGAGTAGAATGCTGGTTGCCAGAGGTTGAAGGGTGGGGAAAATGAGGAGATGTTGGTCAAATGGTACAAACTTTGATTTTTCATTTATTTGTTAATTAAACTCAATAGAACTGAAAAAAATAAAAGACAGATATAGCAAAAAAGGAAAAATGCTGCAAATCTTTGCTGGATGAGATTTTGTTACGAGCACAGTTGGCCCACAGGTTTCTAGGAAGTAGACAACAGTTTACACCTGAAATTTCAGATCCATACTTTAAACCATCACTTTTATTTTGTCATTTTTGAGGATATTTTTGTTTGAGTGAAAGCTGGGATAAGTTTTGTTTTAAGTTAATATCTAAAAAGTTTAAATTATTTAAAATAAACAGTAGTTCTGGAATTCCTGACCAATGCATTTGCCCCAGGGTTTACCCAAACTGTATAGAACAATACTGCCAGCAAACAACCAAGATGCTCCCTTTCCCTTTAAAGTTTTGAAATCGTAAAGAAGTTTTGTAATTTAGGGGCCATCTAAGGTGTAAAAATCATAACAGAATTTAAAGTGATACACTCGAACTTGCCTTTTTCTCCAGTTCTGAGAGAATCACTCTTTCATCTGCCTTTAGAATAAAAGGGAACATGGCAATCATCCATGAAACACTGCTTATTGTTTCAATTTAAGCAACCTGAAAATAAATAACTGCCTTTTTACATTGTTAAAAACAATACAGTTTTTTTTGCTCACCAAGATTTGTTAATTTATGATACATGGCTGCTAAGGCTGCTAAGGCTGCTAACTCCTCTCCAGTACAGCACCATGGAAAGTCAAATTGTAATGAAAATTGCTTTAGCAAATGTAGCATCGAACTTGGACGAGTTAGTTAAAATTTAAACATCTGATTATATAAGGTAAAAATATACCATCTATATCTAGATAAGTAATTGGAGGTTTTTAGATCGAGTGCTCAATGCCCTACATTGGACTTGATAAATACTGCCACCATTTGCCCCTGTGACCTGCCTTTATCCATGCTGTCCTAGCTGCTGACGTTTCCTCCACCTGATTGAAGAGTCTTTCGTTAGCAACGTTAACACTCAAAGTGACTTTACTAAGCTATTTTAGGCTTGGAGTCATTTGGTATCTTTAAAACAATATTTCATATTACGTGTTAAGTACTGACTTAAAAGTTCAGTTCTCTTAAGGAACACTAACTACCTTATATTCAAATACTTGAGGTGCAACTCACCATAACAACATTCTATAATCATGCAGACAAGCAATATTATTCTCACAATAAAGTGAACCAAGTATGCTCAACAATCCAAATTTCAGCCCATAGAAAAATGTATTACAACATTTAATAGTCCTATATGTTTTTCTTTGAATAATTATCTAATTTTATATTTCTATATATCTACATAAAAATTTTTAATCTCTTAAAAATGCTAATTTATAAAAAGGCAGAGGATCATATAACCATTCTAACGTGTGGAACCGTATGTTTACAAGGCCCTCCTTCTGGGGTGTCCTTTCCACAGACTCCACTGCTCTTTTCTTTTCTCTTCTTTTTTCTTTTCTTTGTTTAAGGAGAATTTGTCGTATCTCCTAAATAAAATTTTCCCCAACTTCTCTCAAACTACTTGACTAATCTGTCCTCTAAAGCTCCATGTTATTAACCTCATTCATTTGACATGTAGCCTACACTACTTCACATGGACACCTTTCTTTTTATGTACATGACCTCTAAATGCATATTTTATTTGAACTTCTATTATGTCCATTCACCATTTACAAACTTGTTTCATAACATTCATGTATGTTTTGTCTCTTAACCTGTAAATTCCTCAAGAGAATGGATTTCTAATTTGAATATATAAACATTCAACAAATGTTTGATGAACAAAGGAATGGAAGACTTGTTTCCTCTACAAGATTATCTCCTCTATGAGATTCTGCCCTCCTGAGGGCAGAAACCATATTTTATGCTACTTGAAAGTCACAGAATTGAGTATATAAGAGCTCAATAATACTTATTTACTTTTTAAAATGATGACAATATTAATTTTTAATTTTTCTGGGTACACAGTAGTTGTATATATTAGTGGGTACATGAGATGTTTTGATATAGGCACATAATATGTAATAATAACATTACAGAAAATGGGCTATCCATCCTGTCAAGCATTTATTCTATGTGTTACAAACAACCCAATTATACTCTTCTAGTTATTTTTTAAGGATTTAAATTATTTTGACTATAGTCACTCTGTTGTGCTATCAAATACTAGGTCTTATTCTTTCTTTCTATTTTTTTTGCACCCATTAACCATTGTCACCCCCACCCCACCCCACCCTCCACCTACCCTCCCCAGCCTCTGATAACCATCCTTCTGCTCTTTATCTCCATGTGTTCAAGGCAATATTAAATTTTATAGCCATGGGAAAATAGTGTCTAATTTTCTAAATAAAATGCAAAACTTTCTAGGGAATACAACTGTTGGGTTAAATCTGTAAATGAGCTTTTGATTTTCTTGATGTATAATGAAAGTTTATACTTGTATCTCACTGCATCATATTTGACTGCAGAAATTAAAGCACAATTTAAAAGATATGTATGTATCTATATGTACATATATAGTGTCTATATGCATATGGAAATCAAATTAATATCCATATTATAGACATAATTTGGTTATCACCACTTTCAAATTTCTTTTTTTCAATTTAATATTATTTTACTTTAAGTTCTGGGATACATGTGCAGGACATGCAGGTTTGTTACATAGGTAAATGTGTGCCAAGGTGGTTTGCTGCACCTATCAACCCATCACATGGTTTTAAGCCCAGCATGCATTAGTTATTTTTCCTGATGCTGTCCCTCCTCCAACACCCTGCCATAGGCCCTGGTGTGTGTTGTTCCCCTTCCTGTATCCATGTGTTCTCATTGTTCAGCTCCCACTTATAAGTGAGAACATGTGCTGCTTGGTTCTCTGCTCCTGCTTTAGTTTAATGAGGAGGCTTCCTGCTCCATCCATGTCCATGCAAAGGGCATGATCTCATTCTTTTTTATGGCTATATAGTATTCCAGGGTATATATGTACCACATTTTCTTTATCCAGTCTATTACTGATGGGCATTTGGGTTGATTCCATGTCTTTGCTATTGTGAATAGTGCCGCAATGAACATATGCATTCATGTATCTTTATAAAGAATGATTTATATTCCTTTGTGTATGTAACCAGTCAAATGGCATTTGACTGATTCAAATGGCACTGGTTCAAATTGCTGGGTCAAATGGCATTTCTGGTTCTAGGTCTTTAAGGAATCACCACACTGTCTTCCACAATGGTTAAACTAATTTACATTCCACCAAAAGTGTAAAAGCGTTCCTATTTCTCCACAGCCTTGTCAGCATCTGTTGTTTCTTGACGTTTTAATAATCACCATTCTGACTGGCATGAGATGGTATCTCATTGTGGTTTTGATTTGCATTTCTCTAATTATCAGTGATGTTGAGCTTTTATTTATATGTTTGTTGGCTGCATAAATGTCCTCTTTTGAAAAGTGTCTGTTCATGTCCCTTGCCCACTTTTTAATGGGTTGTTTTTCCTTGTAAATTTGTTTAAGTTCCTTCCAGATTCTGGATATTAGACCTTTGTCAGATGAATAGATTGCAAAACTTTTTTCCTATTCTGTCAGTGAAACTTTTAAATTCATTTTGAACACTAGTATATGCCATGAATCCACCATATTCTTTAGAGAACAGAAAAGTTTTGAGGAGTCTGGGAGCCTGGTGTGTTCAGGGCAGAGCATGTCAAAAAGAGAACCTGAATAAAAAATCTGAATGAAAATGCACCAAAAGACAAGGTGAAAGTTCAAAAGATATATTTGTTTTGCTTCATGATTTTGCCAAGAGTCTGCTGTGCTTATTGCATGGTTGTCTTACCCACTAAAGTGTTGATTTAACTAGTAAAAAATGTCGGTGCCCAAAAGCATTAATAGAAAATATATTATAACATCTGGAAAGATCTTATTTCTTTAAAGATTATGATTTCCAAATATTAATTACAGTATTAATTACATGAAATACAGCCTCACTTAATGACAGGGACATGTGATGAGAAATGTGTTCTTAGGCAATTTCGTCATGATGCAAACATCATAGAGTGTACTTAAAATCTGGAGGGGATAGCCTACTACACACCTATGCTATATGGTATAACCTATTGCTCCTAAGCCACAAACCTGTTCACCATGTTACTGTGCTGAATAGTGTATGCAATTGTAACACAATGGTAAGTATCTGTGAATCCAAACTTATCTAGTCATTAAAAAGGTACAGTAAAAATATGATATAAAAAACAGTACACCCATATAGAGCACTTGCTGTGAACAGAGCTTGCAGGACTGGAAGTTGCTCTGGGTGAGTCAGCGAGTGGTGAGTGAATGTGAAGGCCTAGGACATAATTGTATACTGCTGTAGACTTCATAAACACCGTACAATACACTTAGGCTAGAATAAATTTATTTTTAAAACCCTTTCTTTCTTAACCTTAGCTTACAATTTTACTTTACAAACATTTTAATTTTTTAAACTTTTTGATTCATTTGTAATAACATTTAGCTTAAAACACAAACACATTGTACAGCTGTGCCAATATATTTTCAATCTTTATATCCTTATCCTATAATCTTTTATCTATTTTTAAAAATTTTTGTTCTTTTTTACTTTTTACATATTTTTTGTTAAGAACTAAGGTACAAACACACACATTAGCCTAGGCCAACACAGGGTCAGGATCACCAAGACATCATTAAGTAACAGGAACTTTTCAGCTCCATTATAATCTTATGGAACCACTGTGGTATATGCAGTCCTTCAATGACCGAAACATTTGTTATATGGCACATGACCATAATAGAAAATAGAAAATCTGTGGTAGGACAAACGTTATACTTACTTTCATGATTTTCCCACGAATGAAAGCCAACTATTAAATTACATTAGCTAAATTGTGAATAGAAGTTATTATTTACTTGTGAATGGAAGACCAAAGAAAGGACATAAAGGCACCAAAAGAGATACTTTAGTTAATTCCTATCCAATAAAAATGATATTCTTTAGCATTAAAGAAATAATTCTAAAAACAACTTTTCAAAATATAGTATTGATTATGAAATTGTTTTACCTAACAAATTTAGAGAACAAACACATGAAATAATGTAATAGTTGTAGTCTTAACTATCAAACCTCAGGGAGTACTAATGTATCACATACTCTACCCAAGAGATGTATTTAGACTCCATTTGGGTCAATAACTTTATAATCATTGCACCAAAAAATATTAATTATTCTACACCAAAAAAAGACTATTATTTATTCTAGGTTATAAAATTACAACATTATAAGAGATGGCAAGAGGTTATTAAGTCAAATGATCCTGTCTCAATTAAGATTTAACACCTAAACTTTCTAAAACAGATGATTTTTCTATCCTATTTTTAGACATAATAGAGAATGATCAGATAGTTGTAGATATGTGGCATTATTTCTGATGGCTCTGTTCTGTTCCATTGATCTACATCTCTGTTTTGGTACCAGTACCATGCTGTTTTGGTTACTGTAGCCTTGTAGTATAGTTTGAAGTCAGGTAGTGTGATGCCTCCAGCTTTGTTCTTTTGGCTTAGGATTGACTTGGCGGTGCGGGCTCTTTTTTGGTTCCATATGAACTTTCAAGTAGTTTTTTCCAATTCTGTGAAGAAAGTCATTGGTAACTTGATGGGGATGGCATTGAATCTGTAAATTACCTTGGGAAGGATGGCCATTTTCATGATATTGATTCTTCCTACCCATGAGCATGGAAAGTTCTTCCATTTGTTTGTATCCTCTTTTATTTCCTTGAGCAGTGGTTTGTAGTTCTCCTTGAAGAGGTCCTTCACATCCCTTGTAAGTTGGATTCCTAGGTATTTTATTCTCTTTGAAGCAATTGTGAATGGGAGTTCACTCATGATTTGGCTCTCTGTTTGTCTGTTATTGGTGTATAAGAATGCTTGTGATTTTTGTACATTGATTTTGTATCCTGAGACTTTGCTGAAGTTGCTTATCAGCTGAAGGAGATTTTGGGCTGAGACAATGGGGTTTTCTAGATATACTATCATGTCATCTGCAAACAGGGACAATTTGACTTCCTCTTTTCCTAAATGAGAATGAAGAGTTTTTCTTTGGTAACACTTTTACTGTTTTCTTTGAAATTTAAAAAAGTCTAAACAATTTCCTAAGTAATTCTTTTACTATAATTTAAGCCCATTTCCTTTTATTCTTATCACTGAATAAAACATATTTCTATTGTCATTTATGTATGAGCAATAAAAAATAATTACTTTGGTAGAAAGCAGAACATTGCCTGCCATGTGTCTTAATGTGTAGATATTTGTATTAGTCCATTCTCACATTGCTATGAAGATATACCCAAGACTGGATAATTTATAAGGAAAAGAGGTTTGATTGACTTACAGTTCCGCATGGCTGGGGAGGCCTCAAGAAACCTACAATCATGGCAGAAGGCACCTCTTCACTAGGTGGCAGGAGAGAGAATGAGTGCCAGCAGGGGAAATGCCAGACACTTGTAAAATCATGAGATCTTGTGAGACTCACTCATTATCATGAGAGCAGCATGGGGGAAATTGCCCCCCTGATTCACTTACATCGACCCAGTCCCCACCTTGAAACGTTGGGATTATTGCAATTCAAGGTGAGATTTGGGTGGGGACACAGTGCCAAACAATATCAATATTGCTTAACAAATGTCCATAAAACATTTTCTTTGGACACAGTGTATAGAATAGAGAGAAAAACCAGTGAAATCAGGAAAGGCTATATTAAAGTTTTAAATTGTTATAATTCAGTTAATTATGTCAATTAAAATGGAAAACATTGGCTGAATTATTCTATGATTGCTTTATTTTATAAATCCAAGACATTATTTTAAAATTATATGTTTTTCTAACTCCTAAAATAATACTTGTTTATTACAGAAAGCATAGAAAACACAAAGAGCACAGAGAAGAAAAACTCACCTGAAGTTTTAGCATATTCAAAATGCCACTGCATATATTTTAATATATGTCCCTCCAATATTTAAATACATACACAGAATCATAATGTATATATTTGTAACTCTTTTTTCCACTTAGCAATTCATCATGCACATGTTCTGATGTCTTTTCAAAAAGTCTTCTTAAGGCTGGGGGCAGTGGCTCATGCCTGTAATCCCAGCACTTTGGGAAGCCCATCAGCTGAGGTTAGGAGTTCAAGACCAGCCTGGCCAACATGGCAAAACCCTGTGTCTCCTAAAAATAAAAAAATTTTGCTGGGCATGGTGGCGTGTGCCTATAGTCCAGCTACTCAGGAGGCTGAGGAAGGAGAATTGCTTGAACCCGGGAGGCGGAGGTTGCAGTGAGCCAAGATCACACCACTTCACTCCAGCCTGGGCAACAGAGCAAGACTCCATCTCAAAAAAAAAAAAAAAAAAAAAAAGACAAGAAAAGTAAAGAAAAAAGAAATAACCAAAAAAATGGGCAACCAGCAGCCCTCAGGCCTGCTCTGCCTATGGAGTAGCCATTCTTTTACACTTTTACTTCCTTAATAAACTTGGTTTTGCTTTGCAAATAAATAAACAATTTAAAAAATAAAAATTCTTCTACAACCTAATGCCAATGGCAGGGCATCAATCTATTATAAAGGCATACATATTAATTAACCATCATGATTTCTATTTTTCTATTGTAAACAATGTTGTAATATAACTCCTATATATAATTTTGCCCAGACTTCTGATTATTTGTTTCCCTTGAATGAATTACTGGAAGTAAAATGTATCTGACATAAGAAATTGATGCTCCACATACATATTGTCAAACTGTCCTTGAAGAAGAATGAAACTATTAAAATCTGTACCTGTAAGTGAATGATAATGCCCTGCCCTTTATTCTTGCCTCATCAATACTAGTTATAATCAATCTTTTAATATTTAATAAATTGATATTTGAAAAAATATATCTTAATTTTGTAGAAATTTATAATTTTTATTACCATTGCAGCTATTTGTAATTCCACTGAGAATTGCCTGTTCTTTCTTTATCCATAAGAATATTAACAATGTGCTTTTAAAACTTCATCTTTCATATCCCTAAGGGATTTGATTTTAATACTGTTTATAAAAGTGGTTTATATACTAAAAATATCAACCCTTTGAGTATCATATATGCTACAAATATTTTTCCAAATTTGTCATTTGGTTTTTATTTGTTCTATTTTCAATCAATTCCCCTTGAACTTTAAGCAACTCAGCTTCTACCTGATTTTCTCTCTTCTGATTTTCCTTGCTCCACTTTCCTGTTGGGGGCTAACTCCTTTGGCCCCAGAATCTTGTGCTTTATTACAGTACTTGCTGGTCCATTTTCATCATCAGACTATGACCTCCTTGAAGGCAGGGACTGTGTCTTTCTTAATATTGCAATAGTACAAAATCTCCAGTAGAGGGATTTTTTCCTTTAGTTAATAAATTTTGTGTAAATGTAATTGGAGTTAAGTCAAATAACCTTGGATGATACAGCTATCAGGAATAAAAACAAAGGAAAAATTCACCTTTGTGCAGCTGTTAAAGCACAGTTAAGTCGAAGTGCTTGAACTCAAATACCAACTTCACCACTTACTAGTGTACAATATTGGAGAAATTGTTCGATCTCACTAAACCTCAATTTCTTTGGTTTGTTTTTTTTTTTTTTTTTTTTTTTTTCTGAGACAGACTCTCCCTCTGTCACCCAGGCTGGAGTGCAGTGGCATGATTTCGGCTCACTACAACCTCCGCCTCTTGGGTTCAAGCAATACTCATGTCTCAGCCTCCCAAGTAGCTGGGACCACAGGCATGTGCCACCATGCCCGGCTAATTTTTCTGTATTTTTGGTAGAGATGGGGTTTCGCCATTGTGGCCAGGCTGGTCTCCAACTCCTGGCCTCTAATAATCCACCCACCTTGGCCTCCCAAAATGCTGAGATTACAGGAGTGAGCCAGCAATTTCTCTATCTGTAAAGTGAGAATGGTAATGGCAACATACCTCACAGAATGACTGCCAGGATATGAAATGACATATGTAATGCACTTAGCCCAGGGTCTAGAGCATACTAAATAATAAATAGTAGCAGCTATCATTAGTTTTTAACTGGTCTATCCAGTATTGCTTAGAAGAATCATTAACCATAACTCAGTAAATAAATCTCTGCTGATAATCACCCTGAATCTAGCAAAATTGAGTTCCCAGGCGGTAAACAGATCAACTGCAAATCATGAAAATCAATGCCTACTGTTAGGCAGTCTGGCTTTATGCCTCTCTATGGGGTCCATATGCAAAACTGTTGCTTATCTTCCTACAGCATCTTAATATACACACATCATCTGACCCCCTAGCCAGCCTCTTTTTGAACCTCAGAATCAGCAACACAGGAAGATGACTGCCTATTTCTGGCTATACCACCTTCAGTCCCCTGAGTGAGTAAGACACAACCTGTGTTTTAAGTTATGTAATTCCAAGCATTCAACTTAAATTTGTGAAAATCCACCAGCCATGTTTTCCATGATGTGAGAACAAAAACACACACACAGAGAAACTTCATTTTATTTATTAACCTACCATGAGTCAAGCATTTTCATTTAATCCCTGCAACAAACTTGTAAGATTGATATTATTTCTATATTTTACAGTTGAGGAAAGTGAGACAAAATCAGGTCAAGTACCTTGCCCAAGGTAACATAGCTAGATAAGTGACAACATTCTTTCTCTTTCCTTTTACAATCCCCTATCCCCAGACAAATATTTTCTTCTTCTCTCAAGTCCTTGCTCAAGCTCTTCTCCAAATATGAAAAAGAATGTCCTTGTTTTGTACCTATAGCTGGGAATATGTCTTTCACTGATCTCTCCAGGGCACTTTTCCAGAAATTTTCCTAAATGAGCAGAACTAGAAAAGGGAATATGAAAAACTTAAATAGACTGCAAGAAGAAAAAAAATGCAGAAAAATGGTCATAATAATCAAAAGATAGAAACAACCCAAATTTCTGTCAGCAGATGAATGAATAAACAAAATGTAATCTATTCATACAATGGAATGTTATTCAGCCTTAAAAAGAAATGAAATTCTGATACATGCTACAACATAAATAAACCTTGAAAATATCATGCTAAGTCAAGTGAGCCGCACACAAAAAGGACAAGTACTATATGATTCCACTTATATGAATTACTTAGAGTCATCAAATTCATGAAGAAAGAAAGAAGAACGATGGTTGTCAGGGCCTGAGGGAAGGAGGGAATGGGAGTTATTGTTTAATACACACGGAGTTTCAGTATAGGATGATGGAAAATTTCCGGAGGTGAATGGTGTTAACAATTGCACAACAATGTGAATGTACTTAAAGCTACAGAATTGGAACATTCAAAAATGTTTATAATGGTAAATCTTAGCAAATGTACATTTTACCACAACAAAAAAAGTTGAATGTGGTTTTCATTTCTAATTGTAACTCTAGAGTCTATTGTCTTTCTTTATCTTACAGTTTTACTTTTGTTTTCCCTACCTATTGCTAAAGATGTTACAAAATGATAACATTTAACAAAAATGCTTATAACTTTTAAGTCAAATATTATTCCTCTTTCAGTCTAATTACCATAAAACAGATTTACTGGAACCATTACACTATAAAGTACCTAAAAGCATAAAATTTGGCTAGAGATTTTAAAACCTAAGAAATCTCTAGACATTTCAACCAACCAACAAAAGAACAGAATAAGCAATGCCATCTGCAACTTCAAGGAATGCTAATAAAAGCCTATAAGCTTTTCTTTACCCTATTCTCCTTGACTTTTCTGCTACAATCAATACAACCGTCCACTACTCTTTCATTTGAAGCTGTCCCTTTGGCTGGTTCTCTTGCTGTTCCCTAAATACCCTCTCTGCAACTTATTTCTAAAGGAAGTTTCAGTGCTTAACCCTCTGCTCTTCTCCTTTATATATTCATTTATTAAACAAAAGTTTATTGAATTCCTCTTAGGTACCTGGTACTGTGTGCTAAGGGCTAGTAAACTAAACACAGTCTTTGTTCCTCAATGTTCTAATATGAGAAATAGACAACTAAATAGGAGATTTTCAAACTATTACTCAAGCTAATCTACTTTCTATTCTGTTTGCCATATGAGGTCTGTGGTAGTCTGATGTATGGGGGCCCCCAATCAACCATGCACCCTGTATTCACACTCTTCCATAGTCAGTCCCCTCACCTGAATCTCAACGAGGCTAATGACTTGCTTTAAGCAAAAAATGCAGTATTTTGTTGTAAACTTGTTTATATATTATAAATGTTTATGTTATATATAAATTTCATATGAATTATATATTGCATATATATTTTATGATATTTATATATTACAAATTCATTATAAATTATGCAGGGGCAACTCTGAGCCTATGCCTTTAGGAGTCCCAGCAGCTATGACTTTTGTACTATGGGGAGCCATGAACTGCCATGTAAAAGATCTTTCTACCCTAAAGGAGACACCATGTGGAGAGACCAGGCAGAGGGGGAGAGATTCTCAGGCTACATCTAAAGAGAGAAAGAATACCTAGCCATTCAGCTTTTCAGCTGACCCCAGCCCCCACCCGATTCCAGATAACTGCAGCCACACACATGGAACCCACAGTAACAGCCAAAAGCCATACAGATGAACCAAGCCCAGATTGCAAAATGATGAGCAAATAAAATGATTGCAAGCCATTACTTTTAGGGTGGTGTGTCATACAGCAAAAAAAAAAAAAAAAAAAAAACAGCATCTCATTGAACTCAAATCCTGTAAAATTCTGTTTATATGTCACCATCACAATTTTAACACCTAAAGATTGAATTCATTTGCCTTATCATTGAAGTTCCACCTTGAAAAAGTTAACTTCCCTTTACCTGCAATATTTACAATTCTCATAAGCATAAATCTTTAAAAACATAATGTATACTCACTGATTTGATGATACAATAGAACCAAAAGATATTAATAAATGTTAGAAGAAAATAGTTCCATAGGCAAGCAAGTTTTTACAACTCTGGATTAAATGAAATTATAAACATGTCTTTACTACTAGATTTCTCTGAGACTTAGCTTGTTAAAATTCGAGAGGGGGATATAAAATAAATATTTCCCAAACATACTCGACATGGAATCCTTTTCCCAAAAAGTATTTGGTGGGACTGGTATTTTACAAAATACATTTTGGGACTGCCATATTTGGAAAATGGACAAAGTAAGGATGAGTTACATATTAAAGTCAAGAAAAAAGAGGACAAGTCTGATTGTCCCTGAAGGTCTTCATTCTCTCAAAAGTCAAAAGCAAAAGTCAAAATACATTTTTAAATGTATACTGTACTTTAAAAAAAGTAGACAAAAATAGAAATATCAGCTCAAGGCAGACAGAAGGATAGGTATGGCAATACTAAAAACAAACAGCATGAAACTGTAGAGGCTCATGTCAACATAATTCCATGATCCCATTTTCCCTCAATTAGGTTTTCATTCCAGGAAGGCAAACACAGAAATTGAAAAGAGGAAGGAAGAGCCACAGTGATCACATCAGAAGATTAAAATGTAAGAAAGCTTATTATATTAATAAAGAGAGTATTTAAATAGCTGTAAATGTCCTGCAGATGAGACAAGGAGTTATAGGTGGTCAGAAGGTGTTTAATTGAGTACAGTAACTCCTTAGGGCAGGAATCCTATAAAGCAGAGGAACTTGCTCAGTGAATATAGTAATACAAGGGCAAAGTTACTAAGTTTTTGACCTAAGAAAAGGTTATTCATGTTTTGGAACATAGAAATTTAGGATTAGAAAATGTATATTAATGAAAAGTATACTGAATTAAAATTCAGAAGACTTAGAACTAACTAGCCATGATTCACTAGCTAAGTCACTTAACATTTCTGTTCTCAGATCCTCATCTCCAAAATGAATATCAACTGTATATTCCTGTCTGGTTTCAAAATTCTGTGAGTCTCTGATTCTAGCTGGATGAATGCCACATGATGATTAAGTTTTTAACAGTGCCTGGCTGATGCGAAATGGTGGCAATGAGGAATTATGAGTCATGAGCATGAATGTTGGCAGCCAACTGCAGGGAAAGGAAGATTGAGAGTCCACTATGTTCTCTATGTTAGTTATAAATGGATTCAGGTGGATAGTAAGTGATAATGAGAATTTGAAGTAAGTGGCGTCAACTTCAAGCAAAGTGAAAAAGAGAGAAGGCTGCCATTTGATATTCTTTGAGTTACATTGGGTAAGCCAGTACCTCCTGGCTTGTTACTGAACTTAGGAAAGTTAAATTGAAGTTATGTCTCGCTTATTGCTAAGTTATATTAATTTGTCCTTTAAGATGTTACTTATATCTATCTCTTCCTCTGTAACTGCACTGTCATTACCTTTGCCTGAGTTCTCATCATCTCATCTGGGTTACCGTGAAAGCCTCCTATCTGATCTCACTAACTCTATCCTTTCCTCTAAAATTCATTCTGCAGACTGCTATTAAAATAATATTCCTTATTCATTTCATAATGTATACATATATAAAAATAATACATTGTATACCATTAATACATACAATTTTTATTTGTAAATTACACCTTAAAGCTGGGAGGATAAATTAATAAATAATAAATCAAATAATATTCCTTAAAACTTGCTTTCATCACATTACTCCCTTATTCAAACCTATAATGACTCCCTCGTGCCACCGATATCAAGCTTAAAACTCTCTATCAGACCCTCAAGGTCCTCCATAATCTGACCTCATCCCACATTTTCAGCCTTTACTCCCATATTCTTTGACATAAACTAGCCATTCCAGTCCAGTACTTCCAACACAGGCCATCTTTCCCCCACCCCCTGCCCCACTTCCCTCTCCTATTCCCTGTACACACAATGTTAATTCCCACCTCTGGTTTTGCTGTATGTTCTACCTCTTGGAAATACTTTATCCCATCCTGTTGATCTACTAAAATCCTATACATATACTGGCAGGTGGCTTAAATTCCAGCTCATCTAAATATTTATTTACTATTAAGTATGAATGACAGCAACCTTGCCCTTAATAAGTTCACAGTCCAATAGAGAAAATGAATAAGTGAATCAACAACTACAAAACTCTGTGAACAGAGCTCTCTGTGAGAGCACAGAGAAGGAGCATTTAAACCAGACATAGATGGTGGATCCAAAATGGTTTTCTAGATGAAGTGAACCTTCATCCAGGTCTTTATGGAAAAGAAATACAAAGGGAAACACCATAGACAAAGGCATGAAGTATCATAGTGAATTCAGAAAAATGGAAGTAATTCAAGGTACATAAAAAATTGCACGTACACTTGGGAGAGGTGGCAAGGTATAAGGTTAGAAATATAGGCCAGGGCTAGAGTATGATAAAGTCCTAGGTGACATGCTGAAGAGTTTGATTTTGCCCCCAAAACAATACGAAAAAGTTGAAGAATTTAAGCAGTAGAATGACTACAAGTAGCAAGACCTAGCTTTCAGGAAGAATATTCTGATTAAATAATAAATAAAAGAGGACTCAAAATAAAAGCAGACAAGCCACTTGAAAGGCAGTTTTGATATACTACACACACACACACGCGTGCGCGCGCATGCGCATGCACATGCTGACCTACAATTGAGGTAAAAAAATAAAATAAAAGTAGATTCCAGAGATTTAGAAAGCAGAAATGACAGTATATAGTGATTGATTCAATATGAGAAACTGAGGGAAAAAATCTCTAAAGGTAACTTGAGGAACACTAATTTCAATTCCTTCTTCCTACACTACTTACAGTCTATTTTACATGTCATCATGTAATTTTGGATTGCTAATTTAATGTACACTGTTTTTACCTCCCTAAACAGACTGTACAACCATTGAGGGCAAGGACTAGCCTTTCACTTTTACCTTTTGTATCCTTCCCATCACTAAGTACACTACTAAGTACTTAGCAAATGTTAGTAAATATTTACTAAATAAAAAGATTTTGTGCTGCTTAAGCAAAATATGATTTATTACCTTAGACTATGGGCCAGCAATAAGTGCATTTGCACACATTAAACACGATAAGCTTGAAATAAGTATTTGATGAACTGAAAAACAACCTAGAGTACATGAGTCTTTAAATTTCCCCTGTACATAAAATATCCATGTCACTAAATACCAGAATGACTAAAACATAAGACAGACAATTCCAAAGGTTAGGAAGTATGTGGAGCAACTGGAATTCTCATAGATTACTGGTGAGAAAGTAAATTGATAAAACCACTTTGGAAAACTGTTGGGTAATAGGTACTAAAATAAATGTATTCACATCCTAACAATTTCATTCCTAGTTATATACCCAAAAGAAAGGCTTCACATGTCTATTAAAAAGAAATGTTTGAGAATATTCACATTGGTTTCAATCATAACAGCCAAAAATGGAAATAATCCAATGTCCTTTGATAGTAAAATAAAGAAATACATAAATTGTAGTATGTTCATATAATGAAATACTACATAGAAAAAAGAGTAAACCACTCAATGCAAGAACATGGATGAATCTCACAGACACAATGGTATGCAAAAGATGTCAGACACTAGAGTTCATATATATTATTTCAATGTATATGAAACTCAAGAAGAGGTAAAACTAATCTATGGTAACAGACATTGGAATAATGGTTATCTGTAGTTTAAGGTCATTGACTAGAAAGAAGCATGGAGGAGTCTTCTTTGGTGTTGGAAAAGTTGTATACCTTGATCAGAGTGATGGCTACATAGGCATATGCATATGTGAACACTCACATGCACGCATAAGATTAATGAGCCTTATTGTATGTATATTATAACTCAATAAAAGTTTTTAAAATATCCGTGTCCTCTCTCACTTTGGCATTAATAAAATCAACTTTTTCTATACTTATTTAAAACCATTTCTGAGGGGAACTGATGAGCATCCAGCTTCAAGTGTACAGTACTTCCTCTCTATAAATAGCAAAAATGGCCAAGTTTTTAAGGAGGCAAAGCATTTCGTTTATCTCTTAGGAGATATTCAGAAGTCTTCTGAGTTCAAATGCAATGCTCTATTCTCGTTTTTTACCTTGTCACCTCTCAACTTCCCAGATTCATTATCTAAGCCAATCATCCAGATTAGGACAGATATGGGTCCTCAGAGGAATTCATTTGGGCCTAAAGGAAGTCAGGTTATAAGGAAAGACGTATCTGTCTAAAATTAACATTTAAAATGCACAGTGAAAAAATATAAAAGCAAGAAAATGAGGTGGGTGAAAATAATGGGCAAAAAAGGCCTCTTATCTAAGCCTTTGGAAGTTGACAGACCCCATGAGCAGGGTAGTTGAAGAAAGGAAGGACCACGTGATTTCAGGATATACCTCTTGCCTTCCCTGTGATCTATTACCACTTCCTAAAGTAACATTGTAATGCCAAAGTAAGAATCGTAGACAGAAAAGTCCCACGTGCCATTGTGAAACTGTCCACGTTCATTTCTTACTGTCATTCACTAGCTGTGCCAAATCTTGCTGCCACTTAATTCTCTATGTACCAGTTTTATAATATATAAAGTAAACATAGTAACAGAACCTATCACATGGCTTATTTTGAAGATTAAATGAGATAACTGATGTAAAGCCCTAAGATAGAGACTTGTACATAATAACTGCTTGATAAGTGCTACCTCCCATTACTTGTCCAAAAATTTACAGAAATTCTGGGAAGACTCTCTGAGTGTCTTCCCAATCCATAATGAACTGAATATTTCAAGGGAACATTCTGTAGCAGTATGTTCTTGAAAAATATTCTGTATCTCAAGAATAAGATATCTTGTTAAGTGTATTTGTAATAGTTTTCTGGCGTTCTGCAGAGCACTAGTTTCATCAAATATTAATAGATATTTGTCTCAGTCCATTTGTGTGGCTATAAAAGAATACCTGAGGCTGGGTGATTTGTAAAGAAAACAGGTTTGTTTGGCTACTGGTTCTGCAGGCTGTACAAGAAACACGGCATCAGCATCTGCTTCCGGCGAGGCATCCAGGCTGCTTTCACTCATGGTGGAAGGCAAGGGGAGCAACATGTGCAGAGGTCACATAGTGAGAGAGGGACTGAGAGAGAGGGGAAGAGGTGCCAGGCTCTTTTCAGCGAACAGCTCTCAAGAAAACTAAGAGTAAGAACTCACACACTTCCACGAGAATGGTACCAAACCATTCATGAGGGATCCACCCGAACAAACCAAACACCACCCACCAGGCACCACTTTCAATACTGGGGATCAAATTTCAACATGAGACTTGGCAGGGCCAAACAAACCATATCAAAATCATTGCAATATTATATATATTTCAAATTGTGTAACCAAATAAACTGTTACTGTAGAGCTTCTCAGAGCCTTTAATAGGCTAAGAGGTGATATAGTTATTTACCCAGAATCACCATACAGCACTCCCTGTAGGGTGCCATTTTCATAGAACTACAAATAAGAGTGCAGAGCATGGCAGCCCTGCATTTTCTAAACTTACCTGAAGATTTTTCTGTGAAGCAACTTAAGTTACAACTAATTCTTAGAAACTTTGAATCAAGGTAAATTTTTGATACCAACTCTTTTCAACATATAGATATATAAAAAATTAAATGCTCCAAAGTAAAGGGACAGCCCATTCCATTTTGTAATAATTACACCCAGTTTATGTCAATGGAGTACTTAAAACTTAGATGCCTTAGCCTCTAGAATAAAGAACTTCATTTAATTTATAACCTAGTTTTAAAAATCTTTCTCAGCTACAAAGTGAATTTCCTAGATAGAAAAGATAACCAAATATTACCATACCACCTAAATTTGCCATAAAATATGAAATAGCAAGTAAGAAAAAGAAATGAGAAGTTTGACATACAAATACCAGCAAAAGTCTAGCAAAAAATAGGCAATAAATGACCAGATTATTTTAAATGGCATTTCAACATGCGCATCCACATTCCATGACAGTGCCCACAGTCTTTTCAGAAGGGATATAAACTAGTCATTCCCATTCTCCCTGATCCCATGCTATATTGTAAGGGCTACCAAGAATATCAAAGTAACACTATTTTGCAGATCTGTCTGATGCAGAAAGTAGTTCTTAACTTTTGGTGGATTATGGGCTCCTTTGATCATCTGATGACAGCTCTCTGCCCATGTAAGTATACAAGGCATACCCACAAAGTGTTTACCTACAATTTCAAGTGATTCCTGGAACACTTGAAATCCACCCATGATCTTTGGTCCTGAGGTTCTAGTGTAGCAATTTAGCATAAATGGTGTTTTCCAAGCCTGGCTGACTAAAAAACAGAATTCTGATTTTAAATAAATATCCAAAAGGAAAAAGTACATGATTTCATTGAGAACTTCAAATACTTGTGGGAGAAGAATTTAAAATAGGCATAGAGGAACAAAGCCATCTTGATATAAGATGTTTACATTGAAATGACTTTTAAAAATAAACAGCATAGGCTGTGCATGTTTTTCATGATTTTTCAGTAAAAGTGAAGAAAAATAACTATTTATAAATGAACTATTACCTATTTTATATTTAACAAAATGTAGACATCATTTAACAGAAAATATTAGAAAAAAAGGTCCATGGTATTATAAAAGTATAGAATTCTTTAAGGTTTTAAAAGGAGCTTTAAAAAGATCTAGTAGTCCTCTTATTTTACAACATGAGGAAAAAGTAAACCCAAAGAGGTCAAGAGCTTTGCATAAAGTCATATGGTTAACAGGGTTAGCTTATGTGGTTTTTTTACTTTTACATCTTATTTTTTTAAATCCTATAACTGTCTTTCAAAATAAATATCAATGAAGCTAATTTTTTTATTCTTGGAAAATTATTATTTGAAAAATGCTACCAAGGCAAGACATGGATCCTAGGAAAGCTTGGGTGCCGTTTCCATGCTATCTGAGCTGGGCAGATGCCATGTGAGAAGGCTTCAAGTCTATTCTTCCACCATCAGAAAGATAATCACCGTCATAAAGATCATCTGTGGCATCTTTGGAGAATAAAATACAAAAACAGAGTGGGAGGAAACTCATGAGGTTTCAAGAAGGCCTCAGGGGCACAATTAAGTCAGTGACCAGGTAGGAGTTGCCCTCTCATCACATGATGCAAGCTCTGGCTTTAAGGACCACTGTCACACAAAATTAATTACAGCTACAGTGACCTGGCCTGATTGCAACTTCACAATTCTAATCTTGAAATGGATTTTATTTTTTAAGATCCTTGAAATGGGACAGGTCTACTGTGTTAAGAAGTTTTTATTAAAGTCCCATTAAGCTGCTATAATTTGGAAGGAGAAACAAGTACTAGATGTTTGCACATTTTGAGAAATGTCATGCTTAAAGGTGTTTGGTTTGGCTTTATTTTTAATGCCTGAATGGACTTAAAATCAGTTCCCTTAGTTCTTTATGTCTGTCTTTCTGACTAGAATGTAAGCTTTTTAATAGCAGAAGTCATTTCTGTCTTATTCACTGCTATATCCTCAAGACATAAGACAGTAGCTTGTATCCAGCAGCTGCTCCACAAAAGTATTTGTATATTTGTAAAAGGCAGGGATGAAGATGATTTTCCTCCCAATCAGGGTATATATAAACAGACCATGCGTATATTTCTTCTCTTGACCCCAGTGCCATCGATTTCCAATCATATTATGAAATAAAAATATTTTGTGATATAATTTCAGGTGACCAACCAGCTGTCTCTCCTTTCATTAGAACAGCATTTTCAAAAAGAAATCAAACTTTTCTTATATTATAGAAAGATGATAATGCTAAACTATAACACAGTGCTTAGCAGCAACAGTGGCAGCAGTAGCAGAAATAATTGTAAGAGCTACCATCTATTAAATATCTGCTATAATACGTTAGTCATTTAGTGCCTATTAGGTGCCATATTAAATGCACTATCACTGCTACTTCATATTAAAATTAAATATTAAATGCAATACCAATGCTACTTCACAATGCTGTGAGGTAGAAATTTTTATCCCATTTACAGATGGAGACACTGTAGTTCAGAGAGGTTAAGATATTTTTCTCAAGTCATACATCTAGGAGTACTTCAAATTCAGACCTGCATAAAGCCACATTCCATATCATTTTAGTGTACCACACTGCCTTCTTAGGAGTTGACAAATGAATACGTATCCAATTAATGATTCTTACAAGCATGTTTTTAATCATTTTAGCTTATATTAAATGTGATTGTTATATTAAAACTTACCTATTTTTAAATGTGGATTTTTTCAAATATATTTGTTAAAGAACTTCATTTTGTTTTGTTTTGAGATGGAGTCTTGCTGTGTCACCCAGGCTGGAGGACAGTGGCATGATCTCAGCTCACTGAGACCTCTGCCTCCTGGGTTCAAGCGATTCTCCTGCCTCAGCCTCCAGAATAGCTGAGACTACAGGTGTGCACCACCATGCCCAGCTAATTTTTGTATTTTTAGTAGAGACTGGGTTTCACTATGTTAACCAGGCTGGTCTTGAACTCCCGACCTCAAGTGATCCGCCCGCCTTGTCCTCCCAAAGTGCTGGGACTACAGGTGAGAGCCACCGTGCCCAGCCATTGTTAATGAACTTCTAATCCTCATTTTTAAAAATGTATTAATACTTAAATGCTTTATACCCAAGATTCCTGTGTTTCAAGGAAAGCTTTTTAATTTTTATGTGGCATTTTAATGAAACAGAGAAGCAAAGGTGCATTGTTTATTTAATCTGTTTGTCAAAGTAGATCATATTCATCACTGCTAGGAAAATCTTACCAGATTGTACCTTTTATAGAATTTTGAAAAAGCGTTTATTCTTCCCCTTCCCTCAGACACTTCCAGCCAATTATTTTAAAATAATGCTAAC
Organism: Pongo abelii; assembly: GCF_028885655.2. Classification (NCBI taxonomy): domain Eukaryota; kingdom Metazoa; phylum Chordata; class Mammalia; order Primates; family Hominidae; genus Pongo; species Pongo abelii. Next base: position 64,154,717 of record NC_071996.2, on the reverse strand, counting down.
TTCTCTTTTTAAAAATACTACCTACATTTGGGAACCATGATTACAATTTCACTCAGATATTTCTATCAAATATTTCACAGTACACCCTGACCTGATGAAACTGACCCTCACAACAAATCCATCATCAACTGGAATCAAGTGAATGCATTGTGTGACTTACTTTAGAGACACGGAAACTAAAATCCCAGGGTCACAGGGTGAGTTAGGGAGAGTACAGATACAACCTCAGACTCTTTCAACACTCATCCATGAATGTTGTAGTGAATTCTGTTGTTAATTATTCCACTACTTCAACAAGAGTGTTAGCTGGGCATTTAGTGTATCAGGAAGTAAACAGTTAATCCCCCTGCCCTGCCCATGGCGCAGTTTCCCAGTGCAGTAATACTTCACTCACATATGCACATGATATATGCATTAGCCTGAGACTCAGAAAACTCCAGAATGGTTTGACCTTTATTTGATGACCTACAAATAACTGCCCTCATTTCCAGAACTGTACCATCCCAAAATGTTTTTCTTTTACCTTGTACTTCTGAATACTTATTTTTAACATAGCCAAAAGAAGCACAATTAAATGAAAAAGATCAAAAATCCATTCACATCATTATACTTGAAGAAGTATAAATTGGATATTCCCTTTAATATAATTTGGCATTGGGATTTAATACTAACTCAGAATTAGATTAATAATTTAAATCATGAGGTTAATGCTTATGACAACATTTTGCTAAATTGTGAATTGCTATATAATCTTGAAAGGACAGAAGTTGATATGCACAAAGCTAAGTAATGCTGCAAGAAATGTTTCTATCACCCCTCAAAGTAAAAGCTGATGAAGAAAATCACTAAGACAAAGATATAATTCAGTCAATCAGAAATACTGTGGTCTCCAATTAAAAAAAAAAAATTTTTTTTTTAGACAGGGTCTTGCTACGTTGCCCAAGCTGGTCTTGAACTCCTGGCCTCAAGTGATTCTCCCACCTCAGCCTCCCAATATTGTCTCTAATTTGAAAAAGTTGGGAGGCAGGAGTATTTTGTCACTTCACTCCTTATTAAAATTTTTTTGTTTTTTTTAAACATTAAATTTTGAAAGTCACTCTTTAGATATTTCTCAGGTTTGTAAAAATACATGAAGAAGAAAAACTGATTATTATAATATTAAAGTTTCCTTTTCAAATTACTCAAATCTTATTTCATCTCTAAAGAGATCACCAGGGCTGTTATGCTTAAACAGTTTAGACCATGTCATTTTGCTCTCAAAAGCCACCAGGTCTTTAATGAACTGATCCCAAACCACTTCACCCAACTGCGCTTCTCGGTACATCCCACCATGCACCCTACGTGTTTATCGTGACAGCTCATCCACACCCCCCATTCTCTTTTTCACAAATTCCTTTTAAGAGTCAAAGCTCACCTCAAGTGCAACTTTCTTGATGAAGCAATCCCTAATTCACACAATCAAAATAAAACAGTTCTTTCCTATCATCACCAAAACACATTATCTTCCCACTCTTTAAGAACCTGTTTTCCTTTGGCTTGATTTATAGGGTTTTTTGATCATTCTCAAATGCAAGTACCTTGATATCACAGATAATTTTCATCTATCTGTCTCCTGTAGTACCTAGCAGTATAACTATAATTTAAAAGCTATAAATTTCCCAAACTCTGAAATGCTATGAAAACGTTTAACAGAGTTGGATTATTTTCGGACAATGTTTTGTCTGTTTTCTTTTTTATTTTAGATTTAGGGGTTACATATGCAGGCTTGTCACATAGGCTTTTTGCATGACGCTGAGGTTTGGGTATGAATGATCCTGTCACCCAGGTGGTGAGCATAGTACCCAACAGGTAGTTTTTCAGCCCTTGTCTCCCTCCCTCTCTCTCTTCCCTTCTAATAGTCCCCAGTGTAAGATAATTTTTGAATTTACATTATATTTAACACAAGAAAGATAAAATAATTGCTCCTGGTGTCAACTAATCAAATCAACTGATTGTCTCCATCTATTAGTGTTGCTATAACAAAATACCTGAGACTGGGCAATTTATTAACAATAGAAATTTATTTCTCACAGTTCTGGAAGTCCAAGATTAAGGTGCTGGCAGGTTTGGTGTCTGCTGAGAGCCCATCCTCTCTGCTTCCAATATGGCTCCTTGTTGCTTCATCCTCTAGAGGGGATGAAGTTGTCCTCATATGGTGGAAGAGTTGGAAGGGAAAGAACCTCTCAAGTCCTTTTATAAGGGTCTTAATTCTATCGATCAGGGCTCTGACCTCATGACATAATCATCTCTTAAAGGAGCCACCTTTTAATACTATCACACTGGCAATTAAGTTTCAACATACAAATTTTGGGAGACACATTCAGACCATAGAACTGATATTTACCAACGATCTATTATCATTGTAGCTGTTCAGTACCAAATTATTGGGGAAAAGATACAAAGAAATATTAAAATGGGCCCTGCATTCCAAAAGAACACTCAGGAGGAGCATACATGTGGCTCAGATGAACACAATAGTCTCCTAGAGAAGAAAGCGATATCTTACACTTAGTGTGGTCTGAAAAAGCTGCATAGAAGAGGGAGGTTTGATCTGGACCCTGGAGAATTTAATTTCCTGACTACAGGAAATGTCATACTGAAGTAGAAAGAATTATGTGAGAAAAAGTATGGAGACAGACATGCTCAAGAGAAGTAAGATAATTTTTTGCAAAACTAATAAAGGAAAATTGGGTTGGACCAAACTATAAAAACACTTGCAGAGTTAAAGATAATTTTTTGCAAAACTAATAAAGGGAAATTGGGTTGGACCAAACTATAAAAACACTTGCAGAGTTAACCTCATGACCTAATAATACCTTGTTAGTATTTATAAACCTGTATTATAAATATCCCATAATAAATACCTTGTTAGTATTTATAAACAAGGTTACTAAGGGAGTAAATTATGTACGCACAAGATAAAACCTGGCCAAGCACAGAAAGGACTCAAAACCTGAGATACAGGAAGAAGTGAAGGATCAAAAATTCTAATACCCTTGCCTCATTCATTCTGGAATGACTGAAAAACTCAAAATCTAGACCAGCAGATTTTGCATACTTAATGAAAAGGGAAAAGAGAAATTGCCTCCCCTTATATCCAATGCCTAGAGCATAGTAAACGCTCAATAAACCCTGTGGATGGAAAAAAAAAAAAGGAAGATGAAAGGGAGGAAGAGAAGAAAAAAGGGAGGAAGAGAAGAAAAAAGGGAGGAAGAGAAAAAAAAAAAAGAAAGGGAGAGCAAGAGAGCTCTGAGTAGCAGCAACTTAAAAGGCTCCTTCTCAGCAAATTGGATACTGGGAAAGACCCTAAAGACTAAACTAATAATGATAACATTATTCATTTCTGTGGGCCAGACACCATTATAAGCACTTGACATGTATTAGTTCATTTGATCTTCACTACAACCCACGAAGTGGGTATAATTATTACACAGATTTATTGATACAGAAACTGAGGATCAGAGAAACAGCAAGACACACACAGACAGTAGGCAATGGAACCATGATTTTAACAGTTTAACATCAGATCTTGCATTTATAACCCTGAAAAAGAGGTCACAGTTTTCTTTAGTCTTTGCAGAATATATCAAACCATTGCCAAATATAACAAACCATGGCTTCATAATAAGTCTATTCAGTTTTACTGTGTCACCCAGTTGGAGGCCTGGATTGGTATTCTAAATAATAATTCAACTCACTAGTTTGTATACAGTGGAAGCAACAACAAGCCTCATCTTTAAAACAAAAATAAGAGCAACATATTTTCCTCTGCCTGCCCTAAATAAATAGCGAAGGTTAATCATATTTTAAAATATCAACTATGCCCTATGTTTATACACCACATGATTTTATTACCAATTTAATATTACAAAATGTTGTCCATCACTATGAAATGATCTCTACATCAAAGTATGTCACTCACATTAGCAATGTATATAATAGTATTTGTATGACAAATTAATTGTACCAAAACTAGCTATGGCACATTTAATTACGAAATTATTCTGCTTGGACTTGAAAAGAGGTAGTCCAATGAAACACTAATCCATATTTATGTTATATATGTGCATGTGTCTGTGTGTTATATGTACGTCTATATGTGTGTGTGTCTGTGTGTATATATATAAATCCTTAAGTAAATGAAACAGACCAAGTGACTTTTTACTTGGATATATCCTTCACTGTTCCTGCATAAGCAATGTTTGCCTACAAAGGCCACAAATCCTACATGATCCCATAATCCCAGTTTGGTAGGAAAGACATTGAATTTAGCTGTTTCTTCATAAAAATAAAAGACAGTCAAACTAGCGGGCTAAAAATAAATTGTTTCATCTGATATACCAAAATTGTTATATAGTCATACAGTTTGTGTCTAGCATTTCAAATGATATTCAGAAGCTAATTTATCACAAATACTGACAGAAGGCAAGCTTCAACATGAGACAGATATAAAATAATTCATTTAAAACAGGGAAAAGACCTTCTACACAAAATTCTTATCATAAAGCTTGAAAAGCTAGAACTTGATAGCATGACACAATGCACATTTAATAATGAATTAAGGCATCCTTTAGAACATTCAAAGTGAAATAAATTGAAAGGTGAAAATGCAGCCTTAGCTCTCTGCACAAACTAAATGTAGAGAACCAGGAATAAAGATAAATTAATCCATTTAGAAATCTTCTATAAAAGACTCCGCTAAAAAGGGTGAAATTTTGCATATCCATATTCTCTTGGAATAAAAAAAATCAAGTAATGTGTTCCAAAAGACTATATTATAACTTAAATATATTCCAACATATGAGAATTGAAATATATGTAATGAAAGTTATGGATTCCCTGCACCAGTAAAATATATTTTGGAAAGAAAAATCTCCAGATGTTATAGAATCATAAGGTTGATAAAACACTATCATCTAATATTTAAAGTCCCTGTTCAAAATAATCAAAAGTGATCACGTGTTCTCTAGTTGATTACTTCTAGTAGTGAGAAACTCACTACTTCTGAGGCTGCCTGCTCCACTGTGGGGTAAACTCTTTCTCTGTATAATCCACTCTCTGGCTCTAGTTTTGTCCTCTTGTCACAAACAGAGTAAACCTAATTATTCTACATGAAAGCCCTCCAGATCATTTCAAACAGCTATCATATCCTCTAGGCATTCTCTCTTCTCCCGGCTAAATTTTCTTGATGCCTTCACCCATTCCTTAGAGGAATGTTCAAGTTTCTTCCTTTCTTCCTCTCCCCTTTAGCTGCATTTATCTTAACTGCAAAATTCTGGGTATATAGTCAGACCTGAACAGGACTCATGACAATCTGACATTCCATACTTTAATCAGTGGAGTATTTCAAAGTTTCGTTGTCAGAGTTGTTTATTAGACAACTAACATATATATACTGCAACTACAATTTTTCTGTTACCAAAGCACCATGTACCAGCATTGCTGCTATGTATAATGATAATACTTTTTCTGAAACTACCTTTAAAGTCAGTTTATAAGTATAGAAAATAAGATCCTGTCTCATATCATACTTTTCTTTGATTGTGCATTTATTATTCTATTATTATTTTAAACAAGAATGAATTTACTCTGTTTAGCTACATTATACAACATATTTTATTCTGAGTAATTTCTAGTTCTTTTAAAAAACTAGATACAACCTCAAAATATGAAAATCTGCTACCACAATCAAAACAGTATGTCACAGGACCTGAAGACAAGTCCAAAAGAAGAGCAAAAGTAGTTTGAATGATGGCAGTATTACCTGAGAGTGGCAGTATACACACACATATATGTACATATATATTCAATATATAAATATATTTTCTCAAAGTAACTGCTACAACTCATTGTGATAGGTACATTTTTATCAATGTTATAAAAATCCACAGCACTAGTTTATGGCTGTAGATTACACTGGATATATGGCTGAAACGTTATGGATGTCACAGTATCTTCCCATCCCACCCTATGCAATGTCAAATTCAAGCTTATTTCTTGTTGCTGAATCATAAACGATTAAATGTTTGTATCTGATAACCTTCTTCATAGGTCTTATCATACTTTATTGCAATTATTAACTAACTTGTCTTCCCCACTAGAGTCTAGGCCCTTAGAAGGCAGAGACATTAGTTTTCACTTCTGTTTTACCAGCTCCTAGAGCAGAATCTGGAACACAGTAATAATTTTTGCAAATATTTCGAATTTTGCTAAAATAACATCATAAAATTAGGCAATTAATTCATATTTCTGTTTGCCCCCTTTTTCAGTAGGATGAAGAAAACAAGGTAGAAATAGAACCCAAACCCAGATGTGGGGTGCTTAAAATTCTCAGCTCGATTATATCTCTCAACATAATGCAAATGAAATGCTTCACACTGAGGTGAACACACCAACTACACGTCTACATTTATTAGCCCAATATCAATAACAGTGATCAATTTCATTATAGATACTCTTTCCAACCTCAACAGTTCAAAAAGTCATTTTTTAACATTAGAATTGTCATTCACAACTTAAAACTAAAAAAGACTGTAGACCAACCCAATAGTGTCAAAGTAACCAAGCCTATTAATAGAATATAACTTATAAGCAGTAAGTGCTACTATTAAATGGTTCATGGCATTTTAAAAATCATTAACATGAGCAGAAATATATTTACATAAATTACATTGTTTCTTTCAAGCTATTATTAACTAGAACATACATTTCAATAGACTTCTGAAAGAATTATAGTGCGTTCCAGTAAGTATATAGCAAATCCTTAAGAACTCCTTCCATATTAAATGTCTCATACTCTTTATTATTTGTTATCTGAGAAATACTAGCTCATGAATTATTCATAATATCAGCCAGATCTGTTACATCAGGTGTCAGATTTATCTAGAGGTAGAAAGTGCTGAGTTTTACATGAAGTATTCATTAAACTTAGTGAACTCATTAAAGTATGTTAATTAGGTAGTAGACAAAGAAACTTGGTATTTGGTAGAGATTGGGCCCTGTTAATACCTTGCTTTGTGCTAATACCTTGGCTGCAGTTTTTTCCCCCTTAATGAGCACAGGGAAAAGCTGATTATTCCAAACGCAGAAAAAGAAAAAATCACATGTGTTACGTGTTGGAAAAATTGCCCCAGGTGACAAAAAGAAACACATACCAAAGGAACTGGCACTCTAACAAAGAGTATCATTTCAAAGCTTCTAAAATTTTATTTGGTACAATATTCTGTCATGAGAAAACTACAGGTTAATTTGGACATTATCAAAAACAGTTCATTATTTGCAATTACTGTTTGACTAATACAGCTTTTTCATCTCAATTAAGATTGGCCTATATCAAAAATATATGATACCTGTCCTTTTTTTTTATTATTTTGGGTTTTTTAACATTAAAAATTTAAATACCTGAGAATATATATGTTCATTTATATGAAAAGAAATCACAAGTAGTATCATTACAATAAAATAATTTCCTATTAAATGAAAGCTTTTCAAAGACTATATTAATATAGTCTTTATATATTATATATATATAAAATGTAGTCTATATTTAGGGTTTTCCACAAAAAGACCTGAATTTGAACATAGAAAGAGCAAACATTTGGATGCTCATGACAACCAACACACAAATTGTACTGAAAAGATGGCCTCTGGACTCTTTTATCAGAGTTTTATTAGCTACCTCCAAGATTACCATTCAAATCACACAAGCCAATTTCTATGGCTCAGTGTTATATGTGAAATTTGCTTGTGCAAAATAATTAATTTTTATATTTAAATTAGGTATATTTTTGAAAATACAAATAAATATTTCTTTCCAGTTGTCAAATAGCTTAAGATTTGGACATTTTTGAGAATTGTGTCTACTACTATATATTCAACCCATAATTGAAATCCCCAGAGCCCAACATGAATAGTGAAACCAATCAATACTCAAATATGCTTTTTTTTCCACAGGACTTCACCTATCTTGTTTTTTCCTATTTCCTCTTCTTCTTTGCAAAAATTAACATTTCACACAGAATTTAACTACACAAACAAAATGATTCCACCAACATTAGGACAAAAGTGTCATATTTAGTTAGTGATCCAGAACATCACAGCGGGCTCCATTCAAAATATTATTCCATTCATGCTGTAGTCAAGACTAAAATATTAATTTTACTTTTGTCATCATTACACTACATAGCCTCTCAGATATATGATCTTGAAAATGCAAGGAACTGAATGAAGTAAAATGAACTCTTTTGAAAAGTTAAAGTGCATGATTATTTCATTTATCATCAATTCCATAGGGAAAATTTACTCATCTAAGGGCTTGCAAAGTAGCATTGATCAAAAGCTGCTACTATTTTTGGATTGAACCCATCTTTCATAGGATGGCTTCAGTTACACTCCTGCAATTCTGCTTACAGAAATACATTCTTCAATCTCTGAAATAACTTGTATACTAAATGTCATACAAGATTTTTCTAGAAATATATTTCAAATTTTAATTGTAGCACATTCATTAAAGTGAAATAAAAATATTAAATAGAATTTTTTGATGTTGCCTCTGCTTCTTAGACTGTTTGCCAAAGCTTCAAAAACTCACATAAAAAATTATGTTCATTAAGGAAATCATGTGTATATATAAATAAGGTATATGAAATTAAATGCAAGTAAGCTAAAGGAGTTAGCTTTGCCCATAAAAGCAAATATGGTACTATATAATTCTCTAATGTTATATCAACTCAACACCCTAAAAATTGGAAAAAAACAAAAAGGAAAAAATATCCCCACTAAACTTAGACAATAAGTCAATATTTTCCATAAATATTTTCATTCTAAGTCCTAATATTCCTCTCACAGCAGTTTTAAAAGAGAGCAATATTATGGGAAAAGTCTGTTTTCAAATACGAACTAAATATCTAAGTGATCTAATATAGTCTAGCAATGATGCCACAGTCTGAAAATACACTAAAAAGACTTTATTTACAAGAAGCCACTGTAATAGAATGCATAATAGCTCCTGCATGTGTCATTATATCTGATTACAAATTCTAAAAACCATTTTTTATTGGTTCACTCATTAGATATTAAACATCCAATTTGATCTTGTATCAACATTGTACAATTCACCAAGGTTTAAACACAAATGCTGTACTGACTATTTGTTAGCCCAGGTGACTTTTAGTTATGAGTTCAATGATAATACTGCACAAAAGGTTCAACCATTTTGTTTGTTGCTTCATAATAACTCTTATGACATGGTTAAAGAGATAACCAAAACTCTCATTCATTTTACTAAGAAAACAGTACTACAATGCAGGATTTAAAAAAAAGATTCAGGGCTAGAATCCCAGAGCTTCTTGTTTCTACTTTTTTCATGTCCAGTAGACCATAGCCACTATTAAAAATATTCCCTAAACGAAGCCTAACATTTCACTAGTGTAAATCTAAAGCAAAACTAAAGAAAATCTTACTGAAAAATGCTCCCCAGCATCATGTTTCTTTGCCTCAGGAAATTTCTTGGCAGGAGGAAAACAAATGTTACAAATATCTATTAACAAAAAATGTATGCAATTATGAAATATACAGCCTCCCCAATTCTACATAAACATCAAAAATTCTTGGTCAAACCAACAGCTGTTCAAAAAAATTCATATTATAACAACAATTTGACAAGATTATATTGTTTCAACATCTTTGGAAACCAATTGAAACAAAAATGTGCAGATAAAATAAATTTTATATTGCTACTCCAAGTTTGTAATACCCTGCAACACAGATATGTAATCATATTTCACAGTGTCTTGCTTCCCCTTTTGTACTCCCATCCCCACCTCACACTTTCCTAGCCTCCAACTCCATTAACTAGTTTTATAATTTATATTTTCCCTCACTTTATATCTTCTTTCTTTCATTAATAAGTAACACGTTTAAATTCAAGTATGTTAAAAGGGAGTGTTTGATAATATTACATTCTAATGTGGTGCAATATTCACAATGTCATACCCAAAACTTAACATATGGCCTTTAAAAGGTAAAGCGATAACTCAGAAAGAAAATGAAAATGTGGGTAATCACCACTTAAAAATAATTGTGTAGAGAATATGGAAATATAGCCCCAAATCATCAAAGAAAAAGATGAAAGAGTGTAAACACAAAATAAGCAAAAAGAAACATATTCTTTACTTCAGGTTTTAAATTTGTTTTTTGTGTGTTTGGTATTCTTATTTCCCTTAAATTGATTTGTTAAATGGCTGTTTTCCTCTAACTTGGTTCCAGTATTTTAAAAATTGTTTTAGTCCCTTCAGAAATGAAACAAGATATGGCTGTTATAAAAAAGATTTCTTAGAAATTATCTAAAAGGCAAGTGAGGTACTGTGAACAAGAGTATGATACTATAGTCCCTCATCTAATTTACAAGAGCAATTTACCACATTACCTAATGGGGTACCATAAGGACACAAAGTTGAGTTGGGGGAAGGGGGGTGGACAATACACATGACCAACACTGCCAGGTCCACATCTATCTTTCCTCTCAACTGGAAGTTAAAGACAAATGCATTGGCAACCTATCAATCATCCTCATCAACCAGTTACTCTGGCAGTAATATCCACTTCAAAACACAATGGACACTTCCAAGATTTATGTAGGACATACAGATATAGCAATGGTTTGTCAGCTTAGAGAGCAATAGGTAACTGTTACTCACTTTAGTTCCTGGGTAAAACAAAACACAACAAAACAAAAAGCTTTGGAATATGAAGGTACTAAGGCCTAGAGGTAAATTTATAAATATATGCATGTGACTTTCAAAGATCCTGCTGTGAGTGAAGCTGAAATGTACTGGTTTCAATTTTAAATATACAGACATTCTCATGGCTAGCAAATCATACAGAAATCTGATTAACCATGAGTCAAGATGCCTGAAGGGAAAGCTCAGGAAAACAAGGGAATTACAAACAAGAGAAAAGTTGTTGGTTTTTATTACTGCTATTATTGTTGTATTATTTTTGTAATACAGGCTACCTATTTTGATAGGGTAGAATAGTTTCTAGTCACAGAGATTACTGGAAGACAGTTTTTTTAAAAAAAATCCTGCATCTCCTTAGAGAGAAAACTCTTTTAAATACACATTAATTATAATAAATTACAATTTTAAGGAAACTGTAAGCCACTCCATATTTGTCTCCTCAAAACAATGAATAAAGAGGTTTGGTTGTTCTGGATACAGTTTTAAAAAAATGAATGCTTAAGCAATATTTTTTTTACCGTGGAAAAAATAAGCTGTAAAACAATTTAGATATAATCTAACCAGAAATAAGGAAAGAGCCTAGATGATCTCTTAGTCTCTTTAGCAATTGTTTATGATATAAAGAATATATACATTACCCGAACATTCATATTAGGTTACTGCATGAGGGAGAAGTTAAAGAGTCTGTAGAGTCAGGATACTAGTCATTTTAACTGTTAATGAGTAGAATATCTCCATAAAGCATATTTTCTGAAACTACTGTTTTTACTTTTCAAAGTACAAGGTATGAGGTCCCATGCTTAGCTTGTGAATATTACAAGTTTAACTAAAATTCCATTGCCTGAAGTAAGGTATCCTAAGGTACTAAAATATTCATTTATAGTAAAATATATATATATATATTTTTTTGCTGAAATCTTAAGTTTCAACACTTTTACTACCTACTAAGATTGTACAAATTATGTTAACTATGCAGTTTGAATAATTCAATTGGAAAAATGGGAATGAAACCAACAAATAGAAAGCCTAAAAAAGTATTAATGAATTCCTCAGCGATCCATAAACAAACAATGCTAAAAGGCAAAGCAGTATATTTTCACAGGCATTCTAGGAAAATCTCATACAGTAAAATCCCATAAAGCACTTTCAAACAGAAGCTAAGTATTAGACTATCCTGAAGATTTCTAAACTCAATCTAATCAAAAGAAAGACTTCCACTCATTCAGTTTCAATATTGCCACTAAACACTTTTCTTGTCTTTTTTTTTTTGAGACGCAATCTCGCTCTGTTGCCAGGCTAGAGTGCAGTGGTGCAATCTCGGCTCACTGCAACCTCCGCCTCCCAGTTCAAGTGATTCTCCTGCCTCAGCCTCCAGAGTAGCTGGGACTACAGGCGTGTGCCACCACGCCCAGCTAATTTTTGTATTTTTAGCAGAGACGGGGTTGCACCATGTTGGCCAGGATAGTCTCTCGATCTCTTGACCTTGTGATTCGCCCACCTCAGCCTCCCAAAGTGCTGGGATTACAGGCGTGAGCTACCGCACCTGGCCAACATTATTCTTGTCTTGCCTTTTCATGATGTTCATATTACACTAGAAGAGAAACAAATTAAATTGAAAGGCCCTAATGAACAGCAGTTAGAAAAGGAAATTATATAATATAAATTAAAAAGTGTTAAGTCTATAATTTTAAATTGACAATATGTGATCTGGGGTGCTCCTGAAATCTTATTCATATAATCAAAGCTTATTTATAAATCTAATTTAATGGAAAAATGAATACATGGCTGGGTGTGGTGGCTCATGCCTGTAATCCCAGCACTTTGGGAGGCTGAGGCAGGTGGATCACTAGGTCAGGAGATCTAGACCATCCTGGCTAACACGGTGAAACCCATCTCTACTAAAAATAAAAAAATAAAAAAAAATTAGCTGGGCGTGGTGGTGGGCACCTGTAGTCCCAGCTACTTGGTAGGCTGAAGCAGGAGAACTGCTTGAACCCAGGAGGCAGAGGTTGCAGTGAGCCAAGATCCTATCACTGCACTCCAGTCTAGGTGACAGAGCAAGACTCTGTCTCAAAAAAAAAAAAAAAAAAAAAAAAAGAAAGAAAGATGAATACACAAACTATTAATGTACTTTTGTTTCTTATTTTTCATCCAAAAGGATATATGATTTTTTTGCCAAATATGGTAGAAGTCCTGGACAACAATAATGCTTTCATATACTCCCACTTGTTCTTACTGAAAATTCATCAATACATAACTGTATTTTTCAATTTTGGATACTCATGCCTTAGCAGATGGAACATGCCACATAATAAAATGTTGAAAGTCAAAAGAAGTAAGGAGAGCAGTAAATAATTTGGTTTCAGCAGAATGCTAGAATATAACTTAGTAGTGGTTAGAGCCTAAATAAAGCTTTACTGTGGACTTAAAGAAAATGCTAGAATGCCATGCAATTCTTTATTTTTAGCAGTTTTATTGAGATGTAATTCATATACCATACAACCCAACCATTTAAAGTGCACAATTCAGTGGTCCTTAGTATGCTCACAGAGTTGTATAACCATCACTATAATCAATTTTAGAACATTTCCATCACCCCCAAAAGAAACTCTGTGCTCATTAGCAGTGACTTTCCTTCCCCCTCCAACCCTCACCCCTCTTCACCCCAGGCAACCACTAATCTACTTCTGTCTCTATGGATTTGCCTAATCTGGACATTTCATATAAATTGAATCACACAATATTTGGTCTTTTGTGACTGGCTTCTTTCACTTAACATAATGTTTTACAGTTTATTCATATCGTAGCATATATCAGTACTTCATTCCTTTCTAATAATAAATAATATTCCACTACATGTATATGCTGCATTTTATATAACTATTCATCGGTTGATGGGCATTTGAGATTTTTCACTTTTTGTCTATTTTATTATTATTATTATTATTATTATACTTTAGGTTTTATGGTACATGTGCGCAATGTGCAGGTAAGTTACATAAGTATACATGTGCCATGCTGGTGCGCTGCACCCACTAACTCGTCATCTAGCATTAGGTATATCTCCCAGTGCTATCCCTCCCCCCTCCCCCCACCCCACAACAGTTCCCGAAGTGTGATGTTCCCCTTCCTGTGTCCATTATAAATGTTCTTATGAACATTCCTCTACAGGTTTTTCTGTGGACATATGTTTTCCTTTGCAATTCATTTTTTGTTTATTTTTTATTTATTTATTTTTGTATAAATTTAAGGAGCATAAGTGCGATTTTGTTCCATTGATATGTTGCATAATAGCTTTCGGTGTGTCCATCACCTGAAAAATATACACATGTACCCAGAAAGTAATTTCTCATCACCCACTCCCCATTACTCTCCTACCTACTTTCATTGCGTAATGGCTTTCAGTGTATCCATCACCTAAAAAATATACACTGTACCCATAAAGTAATTTATCATCACTCACTCCCCATTACTCTCCTACCTACTTTCATTGCATAATGGCTTTCAGTGTATCCATCACCTAAAAAATATACACTGTACCCATAAAGTAATTTATCATCACTCACTCCCCATTACTCTCTCACCTTTCCAAGTCTCCAGTGTCTGTCATTCCACACTCTCTGTCCATGTGTACACATTATTTAGTTCCCAATTATAAGTGAGAACATGCAGTATTTGACTTTGCTTAAGATAATGACCTCCAATTCCATCCATGTTGCTTCAAAAGATATAACCTCATTCTTTTTTATGGCTGAATAGTATTCCATTGTGTATATATACCATCTTTTATTTATCCAATCAACCAAAGATGGACACACAGATTGATTCCATATCTTTGCTATTGTAATTAATGCTGTAATAAACAGATGAATGAAGGTATCTTTTTTATACAATGTTTTTTTTTCCTTTGGATATATACCCAGTAGTGGGATTGCTGGACTAAATGGTAATTCTAGTTTTAATTCTTTGAGAAATCTCCACACTGTTTTTCATGGAGGCTATATTAATCTACATTTCCACCAACAGCATGTAAGTGGCAATTAAATCTTTAAATACTAATTTTAAAAAGAAATACAAAACTGGCCAGGCGCGGTGGCTCATGCCTGTAATCCTGGCACTTTAGGAGGCTGAGGCAGGCAGATCACTTGAGGTCAGGAGTTCGAGACCAGCCTGGCCAAAAAGGTGAAACCCTATCTCTACTAAAAATCCAAAAATTAGCTGGGCGTGGTGGCATGCACCTGTAACCCCAGTTACCTGGGAGGCTGAGGGAGGAGAATTGCTTGAGCCTAGGGGGCAGAGGCTGCAGTGAGCCGAGATTGCACCACTGCACTCCAGCCTGGGCAACAGAGCAAGACTCCATCAAAAAAAAAAAAAGAAAGAAACTGTTTTCTTAAACACATGGTAAAAATATTGTATACTTGTCTCAATACTTTTTGTTGGTGGTCATAATCATAAATAAAATGTAAGCAAAATTCACCATAATGTATGCACATCCAGTTCCCCTTCGATTTTGCTGAGTTCAGCCAAAATTACTATCCATTAAGCTGAACACCAGATTTGTTTCAACAGATACAAAACCAAGAACTTTTCAGAATGCTTTCTCCTACCCTGGAGTGGAACCTATTAAACAGCAAGGCAAATACTATCAATTGTTTTATCTCAAATGTTTTAATTCATCTGGATTTTTCTTTAAATTGATTTTTTTCTGCTCTGGGTTGATATTCTATGTTGAATCTAAAAAGTAAAGATTCAGGCTAAAGTTTTCTAATGCAAAATTTCAGTGCACTCATAAAATAGAGCTTTGCAGGACAGCAAATCAATCTGTAAGCATATGTTGAAAAGACTATCTCCTAAATTAACAAGTCAGTTAACATCTAAAAGCTACTCATTGCTTGCAGGAAAAGAAAAAAATAAGTGATAAATTGTGTCATGAGCACACTATAAATAGAAAAGAAAAACGCCCTGCTATTAACAAGTAAAATACTCTGTCATTTACTGTCATTGCCCTGAAGATTGTGTACTGGCCTATTATAATTTAATTAAATAATTATAATTGCATATTGGTCTATTATAATTTGGTATATTGTAATTTAACTCCAACTCAAAATAAGTTAGAACTTCTCATCATTCATCCATATTTTCTACTCCTCCCGTATTTTCTGTAGATTGTTATTTTAATTGCATATTGGTCTATTATAATTTCCCATTTTAGTTTTTTAAGCTATCTCTTTAATTTCATAGAAAGATTTTATTTTCTCCCTATGTTAACAATTTAGAAATAACAGAAACAGCTTTAACAAATTTATCATATCTATCATAAAGACCCATCATCATATCATATAAAATTAAAAATTGGTGTATTTTCTTGATAAAAAATATTCCCAATTATGAACATTTGCTTATTGTTAAAAAAATAATAATAATAATCCTGATGAAATCTTTTATTTATTCTTCTTGGGTATTTAGAGAAAGGTAAGTGGACAAAATATGAGGAGTAGGTTATAATAACTTTACTCAACTAATAGCTTAAATCTAGAAATAATCTAGAACAATATATTATGAAACACTTTAATTTTATGAATTTTACATGGTGTAGTAGAAAATAAAAGAATTAACATTTTTGGATCTATTTTTATGTGCCAGGCTTTATCCTAGATGACTTTAATATGTCATTTCCTTGATCCCCACAAAAACCATGCAAAATAGGTATTATATCTCTATTTTTCAGATAGATAAACTGAAATTCAGAGAATAAGCTTGTTAATACTGAAAACTCATTATCTTTCTACTCAATATTCATATATATTAAGTAATAACAAACAAATATTCAGAAGGGAAAATTATTCTAAAATGCTGCAAATTTGTTGTGTTTATCATTAAAGCTTGCTACAATTATTAGACATTTTAATAATGATAGATTCACTGAAGTAGAAAGAAATCATCAGACAACTCTTGAATATCATCTGAAATATTACATCTCAGAATCTAACAAATTATAAATCTTTGCAAATTTGGCTATATAATATTTTTACTTCATGTTCAGAGCACCATTTTTAAGCTTATAATATTCTCAATTTTTTATGAGAACCAAATGAAATATGTAAAATCAAATGAAATAAACACCGATATTAACCAAGAACATATATGCATTTCACAATATAGCTATCTATTTATAAAACAAAGCACATTTTTAGAAAATTCTTATAATAGAATTACTAATTCTCAGGCCTAAGTTCGATTGGCTTGAATGCTAGTCAATGTAGAAATTTTTAAATGGTCAGCTGGTGACTCACGCACCAAACATTAATTCAAAGATATCACTTTTATGCAAAAATATATTGTTCAATTCTTGAGTTATATTTGTATTTTATACATGTTATTAGAATACAGTTTCAAAGTTGAGCCATATTCAGAATACATAATAACTGAGTAGTGATCACATTTGTTTTAATACTTTCTACACCTCCTCATTTATTTAAAAATAAATAATTATACAATAGATAAGTGATGTCATTTTCTATGTTCTTGCGTGTGAATATTTTTAATTTAAATTGCCAATCTTTACATGCAGTGAACAATTCATTCAGTACTTAATACTCTGCCACTAAAATGTAATTAGTAATATGTTGAAACAGCTTAAGAAAGATGTCTCAAAATACAAAAGAATCCTGAGAGTTTTTATCAGAAAAAGGTGTCAAATTTTGCCAAATGCTTTTTCTATATCTATTGAGATGATCATGTGATTTTTATCCTTCATTCTCTTAATATGGTATATCACGTTTATTGATTTGTGAATATTGAACCATCTTTGCATCCCAAGGATAAATCCCAATGGGTCATAATGTATTAAAAGAATTTTTGGCTGGGCCTGGTGGCTCATGCCTGTAATCCCAGCACTTTGGGCGGCCAAGGGGGGGTGGATCACGAGGTCAGGAGTTTGAGACCAGCCTGACCAACATGGTGGAACCCCGTCTCTACTAAAAATACAAAAATTAGCCGGGCATGGTAGCACACGCCTGTAATCCCGTCTACTCAGGAGGCTGGGGGAGGAGAATCACTTGAACCTGGGAGACAGAGATTGCAGTGCCCCGAGATCATACACTGCACTCCAGCCTGGGTGACAGAGTGAGACTCTGTCTCCAAAAAAAAAAAAAAGAATTTTTAATGTGCTGTTGACTACAATTTGCTAGTATTTTGCTTTTGCATGTACTTCATCACCAATATTGGCCTTTAGTTTTCTCTTATAATGTCTTTGTCTTGTTTTGGTAGCAGGGTAATGTTTGCCTCATGAAATGAATTTAACTGTATTCCCTCCTCTTCTGTTTTTTGGAAAATCTTAAAAATGGTTGTCATGAATTCTTTCTTAACTGTTCGATAGAATTCACCAGTGAAGCCATCTGATCCTGGGCTTTTCATTGGGAGGTTTTTGGTGACTAATTTAATCTTCTTGACATAGTAAAGGCCATGTATAAAAAGCTCACAGCTAACATCATGGTCAATGTGAAAAAACTGAAAGCTTTTCATCAAAAATCAGGGAAAATGCAAGGATGCCCATTGTCGTCACTTTTATTCAAAATAGTCCTGGAAGTTCTAGCCAGAGAAATAAGGCAATAAAAAGAAATAAAGTCATTCAAATCAAAAACAGAAGTGAAATTGTCTCTGTTTCTTGAGAACATGATTTTATATATAGAAAAACCTAAATATCCCACCAAAAAACTGTTAGAATAAAAAAATTCAGTATTGCAAGATACAAAATCAACATACAAAAATTATTTGTATTTATACTAAAAATTAGCTATCTAAAAAAGAAATTAAGAAAACAATCACACTGACAATAGCATGAAAAAATTAAAATACTTAGGAATAAATTTAACCAAGGAGGTGAAAGACCTGTACACTGGAACTTACAAAAGATTGAAGAAGGAAAGTTTAAAAGACACAAACAAATGGAAAGATATCCTGTGTTCATGAATTCGAAGATTTAATATTGTTTAAATATTCATACTACCCAAAACCACCCACAGATTCAATTCAGTCTCCATCAAAATCCCAATGGCTTTTTTTTACAAATAGAAAAACAATTCTGCAATTCATATGAGATCACAAAGGACCCCAAATAGCTAAATCAATCTTGAGAAAAAAGACCAAAACTGGAGGCACCACACTCCCTGATTTCAAAATATATCATAAATCTACAATAATTAAAATAGCATGGTAATGGAATAAATACAGACATACAGACCAATGAAATAGAATAGAGAGCCCAGAAATAAACCCATGCATATATGGCCAACTAACCTTTGACAAGGGTGCCAAGAATACACACAGGGAAAGAATAGCCTCTTCAACAAATGGTGATGGAAAAACTGGATATTCACATACAAAAGAATGAAATTTGTCCCTTATACCATTTGCAAAAAATTTACTCAAAATGGATGTAAGACTTAAACATAAGACTGGAAACAAACTCCTAGGAAAACAACATAGAGGAAAAGCTTCATGACACTGGTCTTGACAACGATTTCATGACTATAATAACAAAAGCACAGGCAACAAAAGCAAAAATATACAAATGGGACTACAACAAACAAAAAATCTTCTGCCCAGCAAAGAGTGAAAACGCTCCACAGAGTGAAAACACAACCTACAGAATGGGAGAAAATATTTGCAAGCCATATATCAAATAAAGGTTTAATTTCCAAAATATATAAGGAACTCCTATAACTCAGTAGCAAAACTCTAACAACCCAATTTAAAAATAGGCTAAAGACTTGAAGAGGTACTTCTCCAAAGAAGACATACAAATGGCCAGCGTTATATGAAAAGATGGTCATTGTCACTAATCATCAGAGAAATGCAAATTGAATTACTTGAGACATCACTTCACACCTGTGATGGTGGCTATTTTCAAAAAAACAAAAGATAACAAGTGTTAGGATATAGAGAAATTGGACACTTATACACTGTTAGTGAGAATGCAAAATAGTAGTCATGGAAAAAAGTATAGAGATTCCTCAAAAAATTAAAAATAGAATATAATCCAGCAATCCCACTTCTGGGTATGTATCCAAAAGAAATGAAATCAGCATTTTGAAGGGATAATCTACATGTCTGCATTCCCATATTAACTGTAGCATTATTCACAGTATCCATGATGTAGAATCAATCTAAATATCCACTGATGGATGAATGCATAAAGAAAATGTGGTATATACATACAACGAAATATTCACCCTTTAAAAAAGAAGAATATCCTGCCATATTGGACAACATAGATGAACCTTGAGGACATTACGCTAAGTGAAATAAGCCAGCCTTGAAAAGACAAATACTGCATTATTCCACTTATATAAATATTTAAAATAATCAAATTCGTAGAAAGAGAAAGTATAATAAACAGTGGTTCAATGAAATACTATCTCACGCCAGTTAGAATCGCTATCATTAAAAAGTCAGGAAACAATAGATGCTGGAGAGGATGTGGAGAAATGGGAATGCTTTTACACTGTTGGTGAGAGTGTAAACTAGTTCAACCATTGTGGAAGACAGTGTGGTGATTCCTCAAGGATCTAGAACTAGAAATACCATTTCACCCAGCAATCCCATTACTGGGTATATACCCAAAGGATTATAAATCATTCTACTATAAAGACACATGCACACTATGTTTATTGCAGCACTATTGGCAATAGCGAAGACTTGGAACCAACCCAAATGCCCATCAATGATAGACTGAATAAAGAAAATGTGGCACATATACACCATGGAATACCAAGTAGCCATAAAAAAGGATGAGTTCATGTCCTTTGCGGGACATGGATGAAGCTGGAAACCATCATTCTCAGCATACTAACACAGGAACAGAAAACCAAACACCACATGTTCTCATTCATAAGTGGGAGTTGAACAATGAGAAAACATGGATGCAGGGAGGGGAACATCACACACCGAGGCCTCTTGAGGGATTGGGGGATAGGGGAGGGATAGCATTAGCAGAAATACCTAATGTAGATGATGGGTTGATGGATGCAGCAAACCACCATGGCACGTGTATACCCGTGTAACAAAACTGCACGTTCTGCACATGTATCCCAGAACTTAAAATATACGAAAAAAAAAAAAAAAAAAAGAATGTATATTCTGCAGTTGTATGAAGCATGCTATAAATGTCAATTAGGTCAAAAAAAAAGAATAAACGGTGGTTTTCAAGGGCCAGGGTAAAGGGGAAATGGAAAGTTGCTGATCAATGGTTATAAAATCTGTTATGCAAATTGAAAAATTTCTAGGCACCTGCTACCCAACATTGTTCGTATAGTGAACAGTACTGTATTTTACATTTAAACTTTTGTTGAGGGTAGACCTCATGCTAATTTTCTTGCCACTATAAAATAAAAATTTTTTAAAAAGAGAACCCTGAAAACTGAAATGTCCTGTATCACTTTAAGCCCTAAATATTTTCAAAGGAAGAGGTCAATATATTAGAAATGTAAATATATTTGTATATGTTATTACTTCCAAAGTTTTAAAATTCTTCATATATATATGTGTGTGTGTGTGTGTATATATATATATCTTTTCTCTTGCATTCAACACGATCCCTCAAAACATCAAGAAAAAATTACCAATGCCCAAAGCTGTAACAATTTGAGTAAGAAAATAAATAACATAGTATTGACTCATACCTCAACGTGTAAAAGAAATATGCATGATCCATACTGATATAAATAAATGATTGAATATAGATAAATGGAAGATAAGGGATAAATTTTCTTCACAGAACAAAAAGTACAAATAATGAATGAGAACAAATAATGGACATAGGTACCTCCTCCCTTCCTGGAGGTGGATCTTCCCCTCCCCTGAGTGTGGGATGGACTTAATGAGTGGATTCTAAAGAGTAAAGCATGAAAAGGATAGAATAGTAACTTTATAGTGGAGAAAACTGGCAGACATTACTTTAACCAAGTGATCAAGATTAACATCACCAAGTGATAAGTCAGGTTGATACTGTCACAGGATCTTTAGGGTGTCAATTTGCCAGCCAGAAACCTCTGTGGCCAGCGGCGCCTTCTTCCTGAGTATTTCTCAGGTCCACTGGGATCATTCTGCCCACTCAGCTGAGCAGGTGCACTCGGCTTGCGCTACCAGCCTGGATCCCACACCTGCCAAGGACGAGATAGGCGTAGAGCAGGGAGGGGTGTGTGTGTAAGCAAGCTCAGGGTCAGGCCCCCGCACACAGCCAGGCATGCCAGCTGCTGTGGTGGGGCAGGCAGCTCCAGTCGCCGGCACAAATGCTGGCTCCGTGCAAGGCTGCAGCAGGACCAGATGTACCACTTGTGGCTTCTGCTGCGGGCACCCACATCTGGACTTGGGGAATGTGGTGGCGCCCAGAACCTTAAAGATGCCAGAAACCACAGAGCCCCAAAGAGGGTGTCACAGCCCTGACTCAGGGAGCCCATAGGTCTGGGCTCCCTGAAGGGCTGAAGCTCTTCTCTCCTTCTTGTCACTCGCAACGTGGCAAGCAGGGGGGCATGTTTCAGCCCCGTTTGTATTACAGCTCTTTTAGTCCTGCCATTTGGCGGGTCTCAAGTTCTTGTCCTGCATCCAGGAAGAATGAGGTACACAGACAACTGGAGGGTGAGCCAGGTGGAGAGGAACTTCACTGAGCGACAGAACAGCTTTCAGGACACCAGCAGTGGGTAGCTCCTTTCCACAGGCAAGTTGTCCAGATGAGTGTCCAGCTCTCAGCAGAGAGGAGACCCACAGTGGGTAGCTCCTTTCCACAGGCAGTTTATCCTGAACAGGGGAGAAGTCCCAAAATGGGTGGCTCCTTCCTACAGCTGATAGTCCCAACATCTATATGAGTCTGGCTGAGTCCGGAGGGGGGATGGGGTTATGGGCTCAGAAGGGAGGAAGTGCATGCTGATTGATCCATGGTTGACCATGGAAAGGCCTGAAAAAAGAACCATAAGTTTCCACTCCAGGTGGCAGACTCCACCCAGAACTGACAGTACAGGCCCCAGGCTTCAGGCCATCTCTGGCTTGTAGGTGGGGCTTCTCCAGGGACCTGCCCTTTCTGCCCAAGAGCCTGTCTGCCTCTTGCCGCCATCAACATGCTGTCCATGGCGCTCAGGCTGTTCCTGCTGAGGTACACCTGCAGGCCCATGCCTAGCTGCCCTCAGCCCCCACTCAGCCTCCCTCCCGTGCGCACTGGCACCCAAAGTCCAGAGGTTGCCAAGGCAGCAGGGGGCTGGTGTTTAAGTGCCGCCTTAAGTGGGTGCACACCCAGCCAGGTTGCAACCGCACCTGGGCTCGGCCTCAACTTTGCTCCGAAATTAGAGCAGGTGTCAACAGCCGGGAGGAACAGGAGCTGGCACTTCCAAGCTTGTGGGGGCAGGGGATCTTCCCAGGCCCCCCGAGAGTGCAGGGATGCCCAGGTCCAGAGCCACAGCTAGGCGGCTGCAGCTGCACGCAGAAACATGGGGCTCCCCCGTCCAGTAAACTCGGTAGGGGGCAGGCCTCCTGCCTGCTCCCAAGTCCCCGCTGGCTCCATGGCCAAGCACACAGCCCTGGCCAGGCCTCCGCCGCTGCAGCTGGCGTTCCTGCAGTAGCTGCTCCAGAGGGGCCACTGCTGCCATCATTATCATGTAACACACCACCTGATATGATGTAATGAAAAAAGACGCTTCACCTTTGTGGTGTTCTTCCCAAAATCACATAACCCCAGTCTAATCATGCAGAAAACATCATACAAGTCCAAATCAAGCAACATTCTACAACATATCTGACCAGTACTCTTCAAAAGTATCAAGATCATGAAAAACAAACGAAGAGTGAAACTATCACAAATCAGAGAAGACTAAGGAGATATGACTACTAAATTCAATGTTGTATTCTTGATGAGAACCTGGAACAGAAAAAGGCCATTAGTGGGTACACTGGTGAAATATGAATGTAATCTATAGCTTAGTTGAAAGTAATACCGCAATGTTAATTCCTTAGTTTGGAAAAAGTTACCATGTATGACATTAATAGTAGAGGAAATTGGGTAAAGAATATATGGGGGCTCTCTATCTTTGCATCCTTTCTATAAACCTGAATTTATTCCAAAATAAAAAGATTATGTTTTTAAAGCTTATTAGATTTGAAAAAATAAGGTTAAATACCTGTCTCAAAGCACTACAAAAAAAATGTCTATTTATGCCTAAGGACCAAAAAAGTATTAAAATATATAATACATATGAGATAATATATTGTTGAACTTGACTAAAATACAAAAAGCAAAAATTGACAAATGAAAAGATTGATAAATTTAACTACCCTATGAAAAACTTCTATAGAAAAACTCCACAAATAAACAGGCAAAATAAAATAAAATTAATTTAAAAATAAAATAAACCTAGAAAATGAGATTTGAAATATAATTAATAAACAAAATGTCAGAATCTATAAGAAGTCTTAAGAATCTGTAAGAAAAAATAGTCTATGTTTTTAAGTGGATAAAACTATGAACAGGCAATTCACAGAAAAAGAAATGGCCACTAAATTTGAAAATATATTCTAAAGAAATCCAATTTTTAAAATAGTCACATATTGTTTTTCAACCATTAGATCGGCAAAAACAATTTTTTTTGAGACAAGGTCTGGCTCTGTCACCCAGGCTGGAGTGCAATGGCACAATCTCGGCTCACTGCAACCCCTGCCTCCCAGGCTCAAGCCATCCTCCCATTTCAGCTTCCCGAGTAGCTGAGACTATAGGCACATGCCCAGCTAATTTTCTGTATTTTTTGTAGAAACGGTGGTGTCACTTTGTTGCCCAGGCTGGTCTCAAACTCTTGAGTTGAAGGGATCCACCACCTCGGCCTCCAAAGTGCTGGGATTACAGGCATGAGCCACTGCTCCTGGCCCACAATTTTTAAATAATATCACATTTGGGAGAAAGCACGAGTTAAAAAATCTCAAAGACTGCATAAAAATTGGGTCAGCCAATCTGGAGGACAATTTTCTGAAAATTTAGTATAATTTTTAATGCAACTAGGGATCTCAATATCTACCAGGAACACACATAAGTTTTTCACTGAGGTACTACTTATAAAAGGAAAAAAAAATAAAAAACAACTGACCTAAATGCCCATCAATAGAGAAATAGTTTCACAGACTGTGGAATATGCAACAGACAAACAATGAGATAGATCAATCAACCAACATGCATAGATCTCCAAAACATATTGCTTAAATAAAAAAGCAATTTATAAAGCAATAGTATGATACCATTTTGGGGTACACCCTCAATGTTATGTATTATCCCTGAGTACGTGCCAGGTCTGGAAGCATAGTCACCAAACTGAAACAGTGGTTAATTCTGGGAAAACTGGAGGAGGATAACACTCAGGGTTGGTGATCAATGGAAACCTTAGCTCTCTATTTTTTACAACTAAATTATATTAATTGTTTCAAATATTTGGAATTTATTGTTTTTAAAGAACATTTGGTCCTATTTATCAATTATTAGAGTCTCAGGATGAACAATACTCCAATAAATATCACAGTAATCACTTCAAAGTTCTTACCAAGCAAGCATTAAGCTTAGATAGGAAATTGAAGTCAGCGGAGCCAAGTCCTTAACACTCAATAGCATATACTGTATGTTTTCAATAAATATTCGAATTAAGGGGTAAGTGTATGAGTAAGTAATCACATAAGATTATCTATTTTGAAAAGTATACTTGCAGCCTTAGGTAAGTAAACTATAAGAGAATGCTGCCATTTCACAGAGTAACAGAAAAAAAAAAAAGTTGACCACATTAAGATTCCAGATATCTGAGTTCTAGTGTTGTTTTCCCATTGACTTATTGCATCACAGTTAAATTAGGCCAACTGAGCCTGATTGTGTTTATCATTTTTCCTGGAAAATAATGCTGCTGCCTTAATTACTTCATAGAGATATAGAATACAGAGGCAGATATGAGATCATAGATATAGTAATACTTTGAAAAATGCATGAATGCTATACTACTAGTAAAAGAACTTTTGAAGAGCTTCTAAAAACCAGCCATCATGCCATTTAATCGGGTTGGTATTATTGCTCTGCAGCCAGTAGTAGTAGTGAAAAAGTGGTCAATGAGACTGGACCTTCTCCTCTAATCCAATTTGCCTGATCTTTGTGACATCTGGATGACAGAGAGAAGATTTATAACGTATAAAATATAGAACTAGAAATTACCTATGTTTAAGTGTTAAGGAAACTGAAGCTACAGAGAAAACAGTTTGAAAGAGAATTACTATACATTTTAATAATATCATACTAATACTTTTATGGTTAGCTCAGTCAACCTAGTTTTCCCTTTTTTCTCTAAGAACACAAGATAATCATTTCATTACTACGTTGTGCTTCCATCTTTTTCCTGGAGTTCTTTCTTAAACATATAAATTCTAAGTTGGCTTTAAAATTGATTTCAAATTTTGGTGTATATCTATACTGCTTTAATATATAAACTATTTCACAGCAAATGATCTAAGATATTGATCAAACACAACATCAAGAAATTATTTTTATCATTATAGTTGCATGCAGAAAAATGAGACATACATTTATTTGGACATATTATCTTGATTATCAATTAATATTTCAAATTCTTCATGGCTTAATCTCTTCTAATTTGGACATGAAAATAAATATGTTCCTTGACAATCACCCTGACAGGCTGAAATACCTGAAATTAATCTGTTCAATTATTTGAGGAAATATACTATTAAAGATGATAGGCATGTAAATGTTGTTAACTATGGGATTACAAGGACATCTGAGGAAGTACTTAGTTTCAGTGTCAAATCAGGGCAGTGTGATTTCTCCAAATGAAAGAGGAACCGTAACAGATTTCGTTAACAGTTTTCAATTAAGAAGATCCTGTATAATCATTCCAGAAGAAGAAAAAGTTGATTTTTGAAAAGCCTCCTCTAAAATCTCTAAGCACTAAAGATATGCCACTGCTATAAGAATAGTACCTATTTTAGAACTGCAAATAAATGAGGAAAAGTTAGAAATTATGCTCTCATAAAACTCTTCCTAAGATAATGAAAATTTCAGAAACAATACATAAGAAAACCAGGTGAAAGGGAGGATTTCAACAAATGTGAAATGTTTTCCTATTACAGTAGCAAGGCTTTCCATAAATTTTTGTCACTGTATCAAGGATAAAAAATATCTATGGCACTGGTTATGTCTAATTTTGAATAAATTAATTTACAAAGAAGAAATAATTTTCTAGTTATAATCTTAGAGTATTATCAGCAGTACTGATTACAAAATATATATTTACTTATTTAGACATTTGAAAATATGTCCTAAAATCTCTTCTGATTCACACATAGGACTTTCAAATTTTAACAGGCTATGCAAGGATGAATTTGAGCTCTAAAGAATAGTATAAAGACTTTCACACTATGTGGAACAATAGTGTGAAAATTATTAATTTAGCCTGGTGTTTTCTGCTTCAGAGCTTCAAAATATTTCCAAGTTATTTGTGATGCATAATTCAAACAAGTTAGAGAGAAATTTTTGCATTGCTTTATTTTTAGCATATTTGTTTTTAGCAACCATCCCTTTACATTTGGTTTAAAGGCATCATCAAGCAAATTTCAGTTACTAAAATTGAAGAACATCACAAAAAATACCTAGCTAGTCTCTAATGGGATTAAACCAAGGAATCTAAACAGAGGGCACTCTAAGTTATCACTATGAGTCATAAAACTACTTTGCTTTTATGCATCTCTAGCCTGATTCTAAATCTGACCCTATGGAAACTTAATCAATTTATCTGCTTAGCTGCATTATAAATAGATCATGAAATAACATATGCTTCCCCAAAAAACCTATTAGCACTAGAAGCTGAAAACCTTTGGTGCAACAGATAAATTTTGCACATGGTTCACTATTAACTTCATTGGAAATTTAAGCTTCTGTCAAACTTTTTTAAAAATATGATTTGATTCACAGTCATGTGCATTAATAGAAGTTATATATATTGAAGTATATTATCAACTTTTTAGACTACTTCCTTTCCCCATCCATGGGTAAATGCTTAGTAATATTAAAAAGGAGTTTTGTAAATAATACAGATTCTCAAAAGTGGACAAGAATTAACAGGAAGTTTCCAAACATCCCTCAGCATTCAATAAATGTTCATTGCTCATTATTTTGACTGGCTCTCAGATTTATGTAAAATTACTTTATTTGGTTTTCAATTTGAATGTTCAGCCAACACTAAATTTTTGGGGAATATTATATTTTTAAAAAGTCTTAGCTTCTTGAAAATATAACAAAGTCCAAACTATACAATGTGTTTCCTACTGCAGGCTTTATCCAAAATAACCAAAGGTGAACTCTTGTATCTTTATTCACATAATATAAAACAACTGTAATAGTTTTAGAGAAAGGAATATGCATTTAGAAAGTCAAACTAATATGACATAATTACTAATTCACTTGGGGAAAACTGGGGAAAAATATCAGGATGAGGCTAACAAAAATTACATGTTGTCTTTTCTGTACATTTCTCTTTGTGGTTATATTATTAAATGTTTTGTCATAATTCATATATATAGGTGTAACCCTGACTATATTAGTTATGAGCAAATATTATAACAAGAAGTCTTGTAGTATGAAAAATATTACTAGTATATTTGGAATTTTTAATAAGATTTCCATAGAAGCCCATAGTTTCATGGGAACATATAAAGCCAAGAGAGGAAAAAAAATATTGGAAATTCCCGAATTGCTTCCAACACGTGGATGTCAATAAATAAAGTAGGATGTTCACACCCAGCCTGACACACACTTTTTTCTATTTCCTTTTTAAGGACAACTTATGGGTTAATATAGCATAACCATTTTACTTTTGAGAATAAAAATAGTCTCTTCCAATTCTCAATTGCTTCTGCTTATTAAATTATTACTTCTGAAAATCAAATGGTCTGTAACTCTCTCATGCCTCATCATTTATTGTATAAAGCATTAGATGGGTTAGGATCCAGTCCTTCTTGTTTTGATGTAACTTTATTATCACTTCAAATTGTAGTCCAAAAAGGCTCCAAAATGTTTTAATAAATAAATTTTATTTTGTTTCATTTGTGTGTGGTTTTTTTTACTTGAAAAATGGTGGATAGAAATAAAAATTTTTATGAAAACTTCTGGCTTAAAACAGAAGCTTATGAGCATCTACAAGATATCTCTAGAACAATTGGTAAGATCATAAACACTATTTCAAAGGTTATTAATGTCTTAGTTTAAATAAGGGATAGTTTGGTTAATACTGTGAGCATATCAAAATGTTGGCTGAGCCTGAAACCTTGCTATAAGTCAAAAATTGTATATAATCAAATATTTACAGTTATTCAAATCCATTCGTAGAGTCAATATAAAAACAGAATTTTCTTAAAATAAATTATAAGACTTCACCACGATGTGAAGCAATTTTAATTCATTAATTTACTAGTTTGTTTTTGTTTTTGTTTTTGAGGCAGGGTCTCACTCTGTTGCCCAAGCTGGAGTGCAGTGGCAATCACAGCTCAATGCATCCTCTAACAAGCAGTCCTCTCTCTTCAGCCTCCCATGTAGCTGGGACTACAGCAACGCACCACCGCGCCCGGCTAATTTTTTAACTTTTGGTAGAGATGGGTCCTCGCTGTGTTGCCAGGCTAGTATTGAACTCGTGAACTCAAGCGATCTTCTCACCTCGGTCTCCCAAAGTGCTAGGAATACAGGCGTGAGCAACTATGCCCAGTCGTGTTATTGTTTTTTATGGAACATAATCTTCCATTCTGTCTTTGATATTTCATGTATCTAAAACCTCTTCAGATATTTAACTCACTTTCTATATATAAAAATAAGTATCTAATAAGTGTTGTTAAGAAAAAGAAAAAAAGGATTAGAGGCCAGAAGGAAAGGAGTGACTTTGTATAGCATACAAAACCCAGACATAAAAGAAGGGTAAAGAGACAGGCAAATACATTGTGCTGCCATCATAAACATGAATTATACCACCCTAAATCCTCTTATTTGGAATCACCCCATCCTATTTTGAACCATCTCTCTTATTTTGAATCCACCCCACCCCTATTTTTAACCTAATAGATTGCTATTGGGTTCAAAAGTACATGTTCTACTTGAATCAATTAATTTTACCTTGCAATGAATAAAAGTTTTTCTTGAATGACTTCATGATAGAAAAGAATGCAAATAATAAAAACATGGACATATTTAAAATGGACAAATAATGGAAAATATTTAAATATCTTGCCTTATGCAGACCATGTCAGTCACAAATATAAGAACCAAATGTAGTTACCAGTCCCTCTCTTAGTAGACTCAACCTGATAAACTTTTAAACTGTATATGAAAAAACTATCTTTTTTGTCATATGTAAGATATATACCATTTCTATGTAAAACATTTTTAAACATCAACTCATATTTGGATGTAGTTTTTCATCAAAAGTATATATGCCATATTATAAGTAAATTACTGCCAGTCAAATTGAACTAAAAGTGGCCAAAATACTAAGCATTTATTGGCATGCATAATTCAAAATTCAAATTAATTTATTTTCAAACTATTTATAGGGAATGTATGTTCATTTTGAATTAAGATTCAGTAAAGTAATGTTTTTTCAAATGCTAATATCCAAACTGCAGCAATAAAAAGTAAAACCCTTTTGGCCTTTGCCTTCCTCAAGTCTGATTTCTATTCATTTAATAGCACAACAGCACATTTCTCATTATTAAATTCAGTGGAAATGTAAGCTTCTATCAAATTTTCAAAGAAACATGATTTAATTCATAAAACACTCAGGTGCATTGACATAAGTTATCTATATTGAATTACATATTACCTTGGCCTCAGGTTGTTTCCTTTTCACCATTTCTAGTTAGAATACTTAAAAATATTAAAAGAGTTTGACATGAAATATGGATCCACAAAAATAAATGAGAATTTGGATGAGATTTCCATTAGAAGATTTCATAGCTCAAAAGCATTAATATTCTAACCTGAACTGGAGAAAAGAAACCTTGAACCAAATGATTTTTGTCTTCGCTACAAAAACATTAGTGAAAAGTTTAAGAAACCAGAGGCTGAAACTATTGACTTAAAATGGGAATTTTAACTGAGTCTTATTTATTTGTACTGACCTATTTTTCATGAATCATGGATCATCTACACAAAGATATTATGATCAAAGCAGTGCAATATTTTTCTTATGCCTATGATTAGAATTTCACCTCCCTAAATGAGTTGAATTCCTACTGCATTTCTTAAAATTACCACTTCCATTCTTACTCAATAAAACATTAACAGAAATTGAGTTAATGTAAATGAGTTAACTAAAATTTAAGATTCATTAATATATGAACCATTCATATTTTAACACTTGTTCTAAATTTCAAGTGCATTTTGCCAAACATTCTTGTGCCTTGTTTTCTAAATATGCAGATTATTTTTAAGAGAAAAGTAAACGTGTATTGATAAATTATTGAAACATAATCGTCAAATCTTTTTTTATGGAACAATCTGAGATTCAGCAAACTTGAAGTCTTTCCATTCCCATTCAAGATACTTTTTGAACCAAGAAAAACAACACAAAAAATGTATTTTTTCAAGAAAAGCTGATTCTAACGCCAAAAGTTTCAGTATAACTATGAAAGTTAGGTTCTAGGATTCAATCTAAAATATTTGGTCTATTTGAAATCAAAAGGGCTACTTAGCTAACTAGATATTTTTACATTGAGATACATCACTATACTAGGGAATCAAAGATATATGTATCCTTTTTGTTCTATACCAGGCCATGCTACCATCTGAATAGATGGGGCAAATGTGTTTAGATGGATGTGAAAGGTTAGGAATACTGAATTATATTGCTAAGAGAGATAGTGAAGATTAATTATGTGAAATGAGATGGAAGAATATCTTAAAATTATAAAAGGAAACAGATGGAATTATAAGCTACTAAAAGTAATTTTGTGAAAAGTTGATTTTTTAAAGCAGCATTCAAGGCTGAATCAATACTTTCTAAATGAATATTGTAAAATTATAAGTTCCTGAATTATGAGGCAGCTTCATGTATTTTTAATGGACAACATGGATATTAAGTTCACCATTTCATTATCCTCATAAAGATTTAGCAAAATATTATATTACCTTATATTACACAAATGGTCTTTACTGGAGATTCCATCTCCCTTTATTAGACTAGCACTACTATCCAAACAACTTCTAATATCAGGCTAAGAGGACTGATGTTAGAAAGTTGTTGTTTAGTCTTCATGATAACCAATTATAATGAATATGTTAAAAATCTAAATAGAAAGTACTACTATATTCACAATACAATAATGAATGTGAAACAATTACTACAGTATAACTGCTACAAGATTACTCAATTTAAAATAGATTACCCCTAATTTCAGCTCTTAAGAACCAATTGTTTTTTCAAACCTCTTAAAGATAAAAAGCAGGATTATTAAATCAGAGCATTATGAGCAAGGTTCAAATCATCATGCTTTATTTCACTAACAACATATAGGGAGGCTTAGCAATTTTACTTTTGTCAAATTTGTCATATATTATGACTTTTGGACAGTTCTTCAACATGGTTTTGATGACACAAAAGCTATTGGATAGTTCAAATAAGAATGAGTATCTTCATAAGAAGTGACATAAATGAAAGTACATAAAAATCATCTTAATAGAATAAATAAAAACAAGTGTCTCTGTCTACTCTATCATATTGTAATAAACAGTAAGATTGGAAAAGGATAAGACACTGAAATACCTTAACTGGACCTCTTTCAACTTTGTTCTTAAAAACTAAAAAAAAAAAAAAAGAATGTCGTTTTTGAGGAAGCAAACGAACCGTTTCATTCATTATTCAAAGACTGAAAATTGTCATGGCCAAAATGGTATCTAGAGAGGATCTGTAATGATGAGGCTGGAGACTTATACCTTATACCTTATAATGTACAAGGGAGCCAGGTACACAAGCATTTCAGTAATACCTTGTTACTCATGAAATTCACCTACTGGTAAACTAAATTAAATAATATTTCAAATAGTTCAATGTTTCATTTGAGCTGTGATTTTTAAAGAAAAAAGAAAAAGCAGGCCAGGGAGGGTGGTGTGTGCCTGCAGTTCCAGCTACTTGGGAGGCTGAGGTAGGAGGATAGCTTGAGACCAGGATTCGGAGGCTGCAGTGCACTGTGATGATCATGCCTGTAAACAGCCACTGCACTCTAGCAAGAGCAACATGGCAAGACCCCATCTCAGAAAGAAAGAAAGAAGGAAGGAAGGAAGGAAGGAAGGAAGGAAGGAAGGAAGGAAGGAAGGAAAAAAAGAGAACGCTTACTTCATAGAGAAATACTGATAGCAAACAAAGTTGTAAATGGAATACAAAGGAAAGTTAGTAAAATGTTTATCGAGTTAATTGACAAAGTTTGTTAAATACCATTGAGGCTTCTAGTGGAAGTGAAAACTGGTATACAATCTTTCTGGAAATAATTTTAACAATACTTATAGATAGCCTCAAAAATTAGCCCAGCAGCTCCTTAATGACGTGGTTCATTCCAGAGTGGAGTCAGGGAAAATATAAGACGATGTTGAAAAACTCTGTGGTACCAGACTGTAAGGGAGCATTCACAAAAGGATGGAAGCATGCTAAAAGAACATGGGAGCCCTGAATTGAGAGAATTCATTGAGAAAGAGTTCTCAATGTCCACAGATGAAACAATCAAACAATCTGAGCAACAAAGTACTGGACTACGACCCAGAAAATACAATAAATACCTTTGAGTCCTTACTGAAATAAATAAATAATTGAATAAAAAAATGGAGAAGTAACAGCTCTTCTCCACAGATAACCAATATCTAAATGCAGAAAGAATAAGAGAAATAGTCACCATGAGCTATTATAAATGGAATTGCTTTCTTGATTTATTTTTCAGATAGTTTCCTGTTGGCATATAAAAATGCTACTAATTAGCATTTTGGACTTTGTATTCTGCAATTTTACTGCACTTATGTTCTAGCTCTAACAGTTTTTTGGTGAAGTGCGTAGGGTTTTTCATATATGAGATCATGTAGTCTGCAAACAGGGACAATTTTTGACTTCTCATTTCCAATTTAAATGACCTTTATTTCTTTCTTTTGCCTAATTGCTCTGGCTAGGACTTCCAGAATTATGTTGAATAAAAGTGGTAAAGTGGGCATCCTTATCTTGTTTTAGATTTCTGAAGAAAAGCTTTCTACTTTTCCCCATTCAAGTATGATGTTAACTGTATGTTTGCCATATATGGCCTTTATTGTGTTAAGGTATGTTCCTTCTCTACCTAATTTGGGAGGGTTTTTATCACAAAGGGATATTAAATTTTATCAATTGCTTTTTCTGCATCTATTGGGATGATCATATGGTTTTTGTTCTTCTTTCTGTTAATGTGATGTATCACATTTATTGATTTACATATGTTTAACCATCCTTGCATCCCTGAAATAAGTCCCACTTGATTGTAGTGAATGATCTTTCTGATGTGCTGGGTTCAGTTTGCTAATATTTTGTTCAGGATTTTTATGTATATGTTCATCAGGGATATTGGCCTGTAGTTTTCTTATTTTGTTGTGTCCTTGTCTGGTTTTGGTATCAGGGTATTGCTAGCCTTATCAAATGAGTTTGGAAAAATTTCCCCTCACTTCAATTTCTGGAATAGTTTGAGAAGAATCGTATTTGTTCTTTATGTGTTTGGAAGGATTCAGCAGTAAAGCCATTAGGACCTGGACTTTTCTTTGATGGGAGACTTTTTATTACTGATTCAATCTCATTACTTGTTATTGGTCTGTTCTGGTTGTCCACTTCTTCATGATTCAGTCTTGGCAGGTTGTATGTCTCTAGGAACTTATCCATTTCTTCTAGGTTTTCCAATTTTTTGTTGTATAGTTGTTGATAATGATCCTTTGTGTTTCTTAGACCATGAGTTGAAATGTCTCCTTTTTTATCTCTGATTTTATTTATTTGTCTTTCTTTTTTTCTTAATTGGTCTAGCTCAAAATTTGTCTTTTTTTATCTTAAAAAAAAAGAAATACCTATAAATAAATTTAACCAAAGAGATGAAAGATCTCTAAAATAAAAACTATAAAACATTTAGGAAAGAAACTGAAGAAGACACAAATGAAAACATATCCCATGATGATGATTTGGAAGAATTAATATTGTTAAAACACTCATACTACTCAAAGCAATCTACAGAATTAATGTAGTCCCCATCAAAATACCAATGACAGTCTTCACAAAAATATAAAAAATCTTAAATTTTATATGGAAACCCAAAAGACCTTAAATATCCAAAGATATCTGAGCAAAAAGAAGAAAACTAGAGGTATCACACTAACTAACTTCAAAATATACTGCAAAACAATAGTAACCTAACTATCATAGTGCTGGTATAAAAACAGATCCATAAATCAATGAAACAGAATAGAAAACCCAGAAACAAATCCACATATTTACAGCCAAATGATTTTTGACAAAGGCACCATGAGCACATATTGGAAAAAGCCTTGTCAATAAATCATGCTGGGAAAACTATGTCCACATGCATAAGAATGAAACTAGACCCCTATGGATCACCATATACAAAAATCAACTCAAAATGGATTAAAGACTTAAATGTAAGACCTGAAACTATAAAACTACTAGAAGAAAACACGTCGAGGAAATGCTTCATGATATTGGTCTGGGCAAGGATTTTCTGGATAAGACCTCAAAAGCACAGGCAACAAAAGCAAAAACAGACAAATGGGATTACATTAAGCTGAAAAGCTTCTGCTCAGTAAAGGAAACAATAAACAGAGCAAAAAGACAACTTAATTGGAGAAAATGATTGCAAACCTTGCATCTGACAAAAGGTAAATATCCAGAATTTATAAGAAACTCAAACAATTAAATAGCAAAAAATTAAATCAGAAACTCAAACAGCAAAAATTAAATCATCTAATTTAAAAATGGGCAAAAGATCTGATTAGGCATTCATCAAAATAAGACATTCAAGTGACTAACTAGCATATGAAAAACTGCTCAACATCACTAACAATCAGGGAAATGCAAATCAAAATCACAATGAGATATCACTCCAGTTAAAGTGGCTATTGTCAAAAAGAGAAAACAAACAAACAAATGCTGGCAAGAATGTGATTTTCTCACAATTGGTGAGAATGTAAATTTGTACAGCCATTATGGACAATATCCTCAAAAAATTAAAAATAGAACTGTCATATGACCCAACAATCCCACTACTGGCCATATATCTAAAGGAAATGAAATCCATATGTTGAAGAGATATTTGTACTCCCATGTTTACAGCAACACTATTCACAATATCCAAGACATGGAGTCAAATTAAGTGTCCATCAATGAATGAGTGGATTTAAAAATGTAAGCCAGATAGGCTGGACACAGTGGCTCACACCTGTAATCACAGCACTTGGGGAAGCCGAGGTGGGTGGATCACCAGAGGTCAAGAGTTCGAGACCAGCCTGGTAAACATGGTAAAAACCTGTCTCTACTAAAAATACAAAAAAAATTACCAGGAGTGGTGGCAGGCGCCTGTAGTCCCAGCTACTCGGGAGGCTGAGGCAGGAGAATTGCTTGAACCTGGGAGGTAGAGGTTGCAGTGAGCCAAGAATCGTGCTACTGCACTCCAGCCTGGGCAACAGAGTGAGACTCTGTCTCTCTCTCTCTCTCTCTCTCTCTCTATATATATATATATACATAAAATACATATATATATACATAAAATAATAAAAATAAAAATGTAGGCCAGGTATAGTGATGAACGCCTGTAATCCCAGTGCTTTTGGGAGGCAGAGGCATGAGGATTGCCTGAGGCCAGTAGTTCAAGACCAGCCTGAGCAACATAGTGAGACCCTGTCTCTACAAAAAAATAAAAAAATAAAAATAAAAAAATTAAAAATTAATTAGACAGGCATGGTAGTGCACACTTGTAGTCCTACCTACTCAAGATGCTGAGGTGAGAGGACCACTTGGACCCAGGTCCTTGAGGCTGCAGTGAACCATGATTGCACAACTAAACTCCAACCTGGGTGACAGAGCAAGACCTTGTCTCTTAAAAAAATAAAAAGGCCAGGCATGGTGGCTGTAATTCCAGCACTTTGGGAGGCCAAGGCAAGTGGAACACCTAAGGTCAGGAGTTCGAGACTAGCCTGGCCAACATGGTGAGACCCCATCTCTACTCAAAATACAAAAAAAATTAGCCAGGTATGGTGGCGGGCGCCTGTAATCCCAGCTACTCAGCAAGATAAGGCAGGAGAGTTGCTTAAACCCAGGAGGTAGAGGTGGCAGTGAGCTGAGACCGTGCCACTGCACTCCAGCCTGGGCAACAAGAATGAAACTCCAACTCAAAAATGGTAAATAAACAACAAATAACACAAATAAAAATAAAAATGTAATATACACACACAATGGAGTACTATTTAGCCACAAAAAAAGAATGAAATCCTGTCATTTACAACATAGACAAACGTACAGAACATTATGTTAAGTGAAATAAGTCCAGCACAGAAGGACAAATACTGCATGATCTCACTTATACAAAGGGTCTTCAAAAAGTTCACAGAAAATGTGTATGATAAAGAAATTTGCATGAATTTCAAAAAAATTTGCACCAAAATAAACTCATACTAACTTGTTATAACATGTCTGACGAGTATCTAGAGGCACCTAGAAAGATAAGACATGAGTTTGAAAAAAGCCCATATCAGAGCAACACAAATTCTGCTAAAATTGAACCAAGAACAAACATCAAATTTATGGTGAAGCCTGAGTGGAAGAATGGTGAAATCATCGATGCTTTATGGAGACAATGCCCAAAATAAATCAGCAGTTCACAAATGGATAACTCATTTTAAGAAGGGAAGAAACAATGTTGAAGCCCACAGTGGCAGACCATTCATATCAATTTTCAAGGGAGAAAA
Organism: Pongo abelii; assembly: GCF_028885655.2. NCBI lineage: Eukaryota > Metazoa > Chordata > Mammalia > Primates > Hominidae > Pongo > Pongo abelii. The sequence continues at coordinate 64,116,905 of NC_071996.2, read as the reverse complement.
TAATCTTGTTTGTGCCCTAATTGGAGAGGACCAATGATTAACAGCACAAGCAATAGCCAACACCACAGCTATAACCAATACTTCAGCTTACTCAATTCTGACTGAAAAATTAAAGTTTAGCAAACTTTCAACTAAAACAGTGCCAAAATCACTGCACCCAAATTATCTGCAGGCAAGTGCAGAACTTTCAATTAAAATTTTAAGCAAGTGGAATCAATGGCTTTACCAGAATGATCCTGAAGACAAAGCACAATCAAAGTAATGACTACCAAGAGGAGGATATGGTCTAGTCAAAGCAAAAGCAGACCCATTAATAACAAAGGTCATGGCATCGGTTTTTTGAGATGCTAAAGTCATTTTGTTTGTGGACTTTTTGGAGGGCCAAGGAATGACAACATCTGCTTAGTATGAGAGTGTTTTGAGCAAGTTAGCCAAAGCTTTAGCAGAAAAATGCCCAGAAAATCTTCACCAGAGAGTCTTTCTCTACCACAACAATGTTCCTACACATTCCTCTCATCAAACAAGGGCAATTTTGAAGGAGTTTCAATGAGAAATTATTAGGCACCCACCTTAAAGTCCTGATTTGGCTCATTCTAATTTCTTTTTTGTGTGAATCTTAAAAAAAATACATAAAGGGCACCCATTTTTCTTCAGTTATTAATGTAAAAGAAAGACTGCATTGACACTGTTAAATTCCCAAGACCCTTGGTTCTTTAGGGATTAATTAAATGGCTGGTATCATCACTTACAAAAGTGTCTTGAACTTGATAGAGCTTATATTGAGAAATAAAGTTTATAATTTATTTTTATCTTTTAATTACATTTTTCTACAAACCTTTCGAAGTCTCCTTATATGTGGAATCTTAAAAAGTTGTTTCCGTAGAAGTAGAGAATAGAATAGTGGTTACTAGAGGCTGGGGAAGGTAGGGAGAAGGGAATGATGGGTAAAGGTTGGTTAATGGGCACCAAGTTATAGTTAGATAGGAGGAATAAGTCCTGGTATTCTATTGTACAGTACAGTGACTACAGTTAACACTTATGTATTGTACATTTCAAAATAGCTAAAATCAAGGATTTTGAATGTTTTCATAATAAAGAGATAAGTGTTTGAGGTGATGGATATGTTAATTACCCTTATTTGATTATTATACAATGTATACTTGTATCAAAACATCATACCATACATACTTACAAAATAAATATGTATAATTATTATGTGTCTATTAAAAACCGAATAAAAGTTTTAAAAAGTCATGAGGCAGACACCTCCATAAGTGCTACAGGAAATATTTACCAATGAGTGCTAAAATTAATGTGCAAAAGTTTGAGGAGAAATAGGATATTCACATAGTCTCAAAGTATCTCCCCAAATATATTATTACAAAGGGAAACTTCTTTGACTTTTCAATGGGAAAAAAACAGAAGATACCTCCATAATCAAAGTTAATGTCACGAGAAGTAAGATATGTATATCCTGGTATAAAGAAAGGAAAATGGAACATCACTTCTACAGTATTATTGACAAACAATGCATAACCTCAATCTAACTATGAAAACCTCAAACACAAATTGAGTAATAATCTCCAAAAAGTTGACCTGTACACTTCAAGAGTGACAAGGTCATGAAAGAAAAAGACTCAGTAACTGTCACAAACTGGAGATTAAAGAAATGTGATATCTAAACACAATATGGTACTCTGAATTGTATCCTAGAACAGCAAATGGACATTAGTGAAAACACTGGTGATATTCAAATATGGTAGTTTAGTTAATATAATTGTATCCATGTTAACTTTCTAGTTTTTAGAAAGTTTTTAGAAAGTTAAGGTAAGGTGGATGAAAAGGATATGGGAATTCTGTACTATTTTTGCAAGTATTCTGTGAGTAAAAATAGTCTCAAAATAAAAAGCTAAAACATGACAAAATTAGTTTATATTTACTTTTGATGCCCTCCAAATGATCCTAAAAATCAAGTATTAATTTTATAATTAGAAAAAGGATTGTATTGTATTATAATTATCAATTTATATTATTGACATACTTCTATATTACTGTCAAATGGATAAATCGAGTTATTGAGTAAGCATTATTGAATCAAGGACTGAATTAATTGTGCATATCAGGTAATGATTTTCGTTCAAAAGGAAAACTATTAAGCCAAGAATAAGAATAATAGCTACTATTACTGAGTCATTAGTCTAAATGATATAATATGTATTTTTTTCATTGCTTTTCACAAACCTGGGAGATAGATATATTATTACCATTCCTATTTCATAGGTAAGAAAAGTAAGACTTTGAAAACCTAGATAACTTGCCAAAGTTGACACACCTCCTAACTGAAACTTTTAGAATTTTCCAACTCCAATGTCCAAACTCTTAACAATTAGTGTCTGCTAGTGTTGCTGCTTAATCTATTACTCATGATGTATTTAACAAGGAGTTCTATGCACTTGGTTCTGTGAGAGCAGCACAAAAATTATCTAAAATAAGCTGCTTTCAAGAATCTAGCTACTGATTGAGGCAACAAGTTATATGTATTTGCATTTAAGTAAAATAATTTACATACAGATGCTACTCAACTTACAATGGAGTTATGCTCTGGTAAACCCATTCTAAACTGAAAATATCATAAATTGAAAGTGCATCTTCCATATATGGCATTTTCCATTTACAATGGGTTTATCCAGAGGTAACACCATGGAAAGTTGAGGAGTATACTGAATGTCCATAGATTTTGCACCCTGGTAAAGTTGAAAAATCATAAGCAAGCCATCATAAATTGAAATCATCAGGGTATATATACATGTATATACACAATATTGCGAAGTAATAGGTAATATGCTAAATAAGTAAATAAGCACTTAATTTTCTAGCCCATTATGGTTTATTGTTAAAAAGGCTGTTTTATGGCAAAACTTAGTCTCCCAGCATTCTTACGGTTAAAATAATTTAAAAATATATGATGATTTTTCTATTTTGTTGATATTTAAGGCAAAAATTTTCAAGCTTTAATGTACATGAGAATCACCTAGAGGTTTTTTTAATGCTGGTTTCCTTAGTACTATCCTTTAATATTCTCAGACTGTAGGCTTAAATAAGGCCCGGAACTTGAATTTATAACTAGCCCTCCTGACAATTCTGATGCAGGTGGTCCTCGAGAGTAAGGTTTTCAATAACTCCATTGTTTAGGAAAAAAATACCAAATTTTTATATTTACTGTAAGTGTTCTGTCAATTATATATGACATGTTTTTAACAGACATTTATATCACAAAGTTATACTACAAAGTACATGATTATGCACTAAAATAACAAATTATATTATACCTTAAGGGTGTGTCTTGCTGCTGGCTCTGTGTTGGGTTTCTTGTGTGTATGTGGTAGGTTTTTTTTTTTTTTCATTTTTAAACCACATTCATATATCTGAGAAAATCAGAAGCATTTGGAGAGGTTTATTCCCAGAAAACCTTAAATATCAACAGAAATTCACCACTTTGTGAAAAAAAGCAGTATGGATCTAACAATAACGAAATGTGCTTCCTAAGCAGAGCTATGTTTTGATCCCATCTGGTAGTTGTTATATACCTACTTTTTATGTCACTTGCTTTCTGAAATTTGACTAGGTCATCATCTTTGATATCAAAGCCTTATTAGTCAAAAGGGGGAAAAAAGACACTAGAAAGAAATAGCCTTCTCTAAATTATTTTGGTTTTCCAGAATTAGCAAGAACAAGTGGAGTTACAAATAAATGTTGGAGGCACTCCAGCAACCTAGCACATTCAATATGCAATGGGAAAATTCTGCCTTAAAAACTTGCTTATTAGATCCTTAGAGCATAATTTTCATGATGAATGAGCAAGTCTTGCTGATGTTGGTACAGGGACTTTGTCATTAATTCAAAACTATACGAAGAGTCTTTAGCTATAATATATCCTCACTCTATCCAACTGAGTTTGTAGATTAGTCTCCATTTTCATCTTCTGAGAGCACCTCTCGAGTTCTGAGCTACTTGGAATTCAACATGAATTTGGTATTTAAGCTCAATGTAGGAACCACTATATAAATGGCACTTCTGCAATTTTTGTGTTATTCTTGCTGTATTGCATAGAAATTTACACTAAGACAAAACTGCAAAATATTGCCATAAGAAATTAGATATCTAAATACAGTGTGACTCAAGTGAAATAGCTCTCTCTCTCTCTGGTACATAAAATGCACCATATATTCTCTTAACTCAGCTTTGAAGATATATTCCAAGACCTCTAGGTCTGCAAATAACCTGAAACCCTGACAAATCTCAGCATTATCTCGACAAACAGAATCAAATTTGTGGTAATGAATTTCTTGTGGGGGGAGGAAGTTATTTTTATTTTGTGAATATTTTATTTGCCCTCTTCTTAATTTATATAAATGTAACTGATAAAAACATTTTTTGGATACTTGGCCTTCTCCTTGTTCATGATAATGCTAAACAGTAACTTACTTTTAAAACAATTTTTTGAAATAAAATTTACATAACATAAAATTCACCATTTTACAGTGTGCAGTTCATTGGTTTTTAGTATATTCAGAGTGTTGTGTAACCATCACCGCCACGTAATTTCAAAACATTTCCATCACTGCAAAAAGAAACTCTGTACCTATTAGCAGTCACTCCTAACTCTCCCCTACATCCCAGGTCCTGGCAACCACTAATCTACTTTATGTCTCTAAGGATTTGCCTATTCTAGACATTTCATATAAATGGAATCATGAAATATGTGGGCAAAAAAACCTGACATTTTATAGCACCTTGTATCAGAGTACTTTCATATCTTATTGGAGAGGAAGATGTGAAAGCTCATTTTATAACGGGATTCTTTTTTATTGTTTAATTAGCCTTAAGGGAGACAAGTTACTTATTAACTAGATAAAATATTTTCAAATCCTAGCTTAGCACTTCTTAGCTATGTGAACTTGGATAATTTATACAAATCTCTGGACCTCAGTTTCTCATCTGCAAGGCTGGAAAACATTAGCAACTTTTCAGGATTATCATGAGGATTACAGATGTTTGTACCTATCATGAGCCTGAGACAATATCTATTATTACTTTACAAACATTGCCTAATTTCCATTTTAATTTGAAACTCAGCTGTTGATGTTATGCTAGTAATAGAGACTATATAATAGTGGAAAGAATGATAAATGAATAATCAAGAGATTTGGACTCTAGGCTGAGTTCTGCCATTAACTAGCATCATAAGTAGCATGCCCTTAAATATATCTCTTTATGTCTTTGATGTCCAGTTCCATCATCCGTAAATTAAGGAGCCAGTCTAAAATCTAGACTCCAGTTGATCTCTACAATCCTCTGGTCAAAATATATATGAATCTATCTATTAAAAATAATGGTGTCAACAATGAATAACCTTCCAAAACAATCTATGTCAGAAAATAGAAAGGAGGAACACTCCCTAACTCAGTATGTGAGGCCATCACCCTAATACCAAAACCAAACAAAGATATTATAAGAAAAGAAGACTACAAACCAATATCCCTCATAAGCATGAATGCAAAAACTCTCTACAAAATATTACCAAATCAAATCCAACAACATATAGAAAACTGACAACACCAAATGCTGGTAAGTGGGTGGAGCAAGAGGAACTCTCATTCATTGCTCGTGAGAATACTATGTAGTATAGCCACTACTAAAGACAGCTTGGCAGTTTTTAAAAATACTAAATACTCTTATACAATCCAGTAATAACACTCCTTAGTATTTACCCAAAGAAATTGAAAACATGTCCACACAAAGATCTGCACATGGATGTTTATACCAGACTTATTCATAAATGCCAAACTTGGAGGCAACCCAGATATTTTTCAGGGCGTATATGGATAAATAAACTGTAGTACATCAAGGCAATGAAATATAATTCAGTGATAAACAGAAATGAGATATCAAGCCATGAAAAAACATTTAAATGCCTATTACTAAATGAAAGAAGCCAATCTGAAAAGGCTATGTACTGTGATTCCAACTATATAATACTCTAAAAAATGCAAAACTATGAAGAAAGTAAAAAAGTCAGTGGTTGCCAGGGGTTAGTGGAAAGGAAGGGATCAATAGGCAGAGCACAGAGGATCTTTAGGGCAGTGAAATGACTCTGTATAATACTATAATGGTGGATACATGTTATTATAAATTTGTTCAAAACTATAGGATGTCCAACACCAAGTCCTAATGCAAACTGTGGACTTTGGGTGATAATGTTTCATCAACCGTAACAAATGTACCACTCTAGTGAGAGATCTTGTTAATGGGGGGGCTATGTATGTGTAAGGGGCAGGGGATATATGGGAAATCTCTGTACCTTCTGCTTAATATTGCTGTGAACCTATATCGCTCTAAAAAATAAGACCTACTAATATATATATATATAAAAAATTCCATAAAAGATGCAACACACACAAATTATTCCCTTTTTCTAAAAAAAAAAAAAAAGTAGTACACCCCAAAGAGTATCTGAGACAACTGTTTGTGGTGCGAGAATATATTAAAACTTCAATCTAAATTTATTTTACCTAAAAATAAAACATAAAACTTAACTAATATTTACTGTATAGATTGACAATGGTGTCCTCACAGGAAGTCAGATGATCATTGTCATGTGTCCTGTGTGATATGGGAAAGGAAGAGTTGAAGTCTCTCTCACAGAAGGGCTGAGAGTGGCATCCACATTTCTCCATTTACTTGCGGTACATCGTAATACACTTCAATCTATTCATGCCCAGTTTAGACCTCTGAAGCAACCATCATTCCAGGTTAGAAAGAAATGATATATTGGAAGTATCATTGTATTCTGACCATGCTCTCTGACTCTATTTGAGTTCCAGACCTTGGCCCAGATATTTTCTAACTCTTCATCATAAACTAGCCCACTTCCTAATCTGATCTCAATATTTTTATCATAAACATAATATTAATAAATAAGTAAACTCAATACCTATAGCCTTCAGATTCTACCACTCATTCCCAACCTTAGCATTCCATACACATATTTTATTTCTACAGTCACTCACCATGCTAGAGTAACAATTCAAATCATGAAAGTAGAAATGGGGATTAATTTCTTATACTGCATTTTGCTTCCTACTGACTACAAGGTGTAGTGAGTATGTTTTCTTTAAACTCAGATTATAATTTAAATTTCAATTCAAATTGAATAGAAAAAACAATATTACTTAGCCAATCCATGTGCTCTTTTTGTTACTTTGACATTTTAGTCCCATTTCCTTTCCCTGATTTAATAATATTAAAGACTTTTTATAACTTTTTTCCACAAATGAAACAATTCAATAAACTGGGCCACTTGGAAATATGGAATTAGCATTTTCTAAAAGTACTAAATCCAATCATCTATCCTATATCATCAAATTACCTTTTAAAAGTGAACTATACCGTAGTTTTATACCTTAGGGAAATGTTATGAGTAAGCTCAACTTAAGTCCTTTTTCAGACATCAGAATCTTAGAAGGGATCCAAAGTGGACTCACTGTAGATCACCCAAGATTAAACGTCATGAGATAAAAATATTTGTTATATATTCTGCTGGAAGCTTCTTCCATGGCCTGATAATTTTTAAATTGTTAGGTTACTCCTAAAAGCAAATTCAACATTGAATATCAAAGGAAAATGTGAAATCATAATGCAATCCTAAATATCGGGCTTCAAACTTTTAAAAGGCTAATTCCATTCTTACTAAAATGATATCACCATTATTACTGTTACATATATTCTCCATATATATCCATATCAAAGAGGTTATAACAATTATTAAATATTTGAGGAGAAAGCAGCAGTCTCTTAAAAAGTTAAATCAAGTCCTATTTCTAGTCTAGCTGGAGTGTGAGGTTTCACATATATAGGGTGTTTGCCTGCCTTATTTATTGCTGCATCTCCAGCACCAAGAATGTGTTTGGCCAACAGTAGGCACTTAAGAGAATACATCTTTCTGACACAATTTTTCTGTAACTTCAGACATAACAGTCAGTTGCTACCAAAACCAGACTATACACTTAGCCAACAAGAGTGAACGCCCTAACCCTTGGAGTGATTAGAGTCTACAAAATGCAATGATGGCTTGTCCAGCAAAAGGAAATTATCATTGAATCTTCCTAAGAAGGACTGGGAAAAAAAGAGAAACATATCTAGGCCTCCTCTGCCCATATCCTTCAAATGTACTTTATATATACTATACTAAATGGAGGTAAACCCTGGGAGGCTTAATGAGAATCTGTTCCTCCATTTCACTTGAGTCAGGATTAATACATTCACTCATTTGACATACTTATCTATTCTTATTTTTCTTTCTCTTTCACTTCTCTACCTTTCTACTTCTGACTGCTTCTGTCCCATATCTAATCTTGGCTTTTAATGCCTGTCCAATTGGCTCTCCAAACATACTGCAAAGTTTTCATAATTATAACTAAAAAACTCCACCTCCCACCTCCACTATGAAGAGTCTTTTCCAGTTCTCCATTTTCCACTTTTCCTTCTTGGTAGAAAGTACTGACAAGCCATTTCTCATAAAAACCTGAAACCTATACATCCTCTCAGTATCTACATTGAGACGAATATAGCAATAATATATTCATTTTACAGCAACATTGTCAATGACAATAGCAAGTTTTATCGAACACTTACTAAATGTCAGGAACTTCATATAAGTTATTTAACTTATTCCAAAACTCAAGAGATATATAATAACATTCCCTTTTCATTTTTCAGTTGAAGAAACTATGACTTACAACTTTCCCAATATCATATAACAAATAAATAGCAGTGTTGGGCCTTGACTGCGTTCTACATATTATGCTATATTGTCTCTCACAAAATTATTTGCAAAGTCGTCTGATTAATTTTCTAAAACAGAGCCCAGAGCTCTCTTCCAAGCATAAAAACTTCAGTCCAGGAACTGATCATGTTAAGGCTGGTTAAGAATGTAATGTAAAAAATATTGAATTTTTAAAAAAATTTCTGAACTAGTTTTAGATGACCTAAATTCTAGTCCTGGTTTCATCACTGGGTGATCTTAGACATGTTATTCAGACTCCCTGTGCCTCAATTTCTCACCTTGAAAATGAAAACAATAAAATCTGCTTTACATAACATGTTTGTTTTGAAAACTAAACAAAAAAGGGTTTTCATAAAAGCAACTGCAGGAGTTGCTATACAAGTATAAAACTGGACCAGTAATTCAGCATCCTCTCTAGCCCCTCAGGCGTGTTTTTCTTGTAATGATCTACTAATATGATTCTCTCTTACCATTAAACTGTCACTATTTTGTACTGACCATTAACCCCATGACTGCAAACTTTTGACTCTGGCCTTCGAAAATTTCCATCAGATGTATTGTAGACCTTCTTTTCTGGAAAGACTTGTATTTTCTCTGCTCTTTTAAGCTATAAATTGCTTGCCCATCTAGCCCAGTAATGTCATCCTCTTTTAAATTCCTCTAGTTAATCCTCATTTGGTCCTAAACCCTTTAACTGTTCCCCACAAGTGACAATCCATAAGCCACATCAAACTGGCTTTAGCCTGCTTTTCTAGGACAGGTTCCAACACCCCACCCCACCCCCACCACCAGCCAAAAAAAAGGGTTGGGGGTTTCCCTAAACCTTCCCTAATCCACATACCACGATTCCTGTGTATAGTTCCTGTCTCTCATCCAGGGAACAAGAGTTCCCTGGTATTCTTAACAGTATTTATTCTGAGTACTAACAGAATCCTAATTTATGTATTTGTTCAAGTTTGGGAAGATGGACAAATCTTTTACACTTATTTTTTATAACTCCACTTTGATGCCACAAAGAAATATCCCTACTTTTAGGCAGACAGGGTAATTGACAATCTTCTTTCTCCTGTACCCTTTCTTCCAGCCCCCTACCCCGACACTGCCCCTGTCCTCTATTGAGACTCTATTCTTGGTGGTAACTCCTTGCATTCTTCCCATCACTCTGCTCCCTCCCTGCTCAAACCTGGCGTCCGCAAGAGAACTGGGCATGCTCAGTCGCCACAGTTGATTCCGAGGATGCAAACTGGAATCTTTTTGCAGCATGTGAGCCCGGCAGGAGAGGTAAGGCCCTGAAAATACAGTGGCCCAGAATTTGCCCACTCCTCCTACGGAAGCATTTTGTTGAAAACCTAGGAATGGACTCGGAAATGGACAGCTCACCGCCAGTCCCTTCCGCGCAAGGTGGGTCACCAACCTTAGTAACAGGGAGCTGAGAAACAGCCCCTCCGTCTGGTTTGGTGCAGGGAGGGGATTTCTGCTGTGGTAGCACTGATAGATGGCTGGAAGCTATGACTGTCATCTCTGTTGCATCAAGAAAATACTGGGGTTTTTTTTTTTCTTTTTTTCTTAAACACAGCAACAGCAGCTGCTCCAGACTGAAAAAGATGTTGCCTGAAGATCTCCAAAGTCTGCGAGCCAGACAGAGAGATTGTGGAGAGGATAGGCAAATCAATCACTTACACAAAAATTAAATGTAGGGAAACAGCTTAAGAACCCAGAGATAAACAGATGGGCTATTACCAAATGACAGTTCAGAAACCTTTCTAATATTCAAATCTGAATTGTGTGCCTGTCCCCCAAAAATGCATACCTTCTTTGTACAAAAACCATGACACATTTCCCTTTGAGAAAGAGACAGAACACACACACACACACATACATACACACACACACACGATCCTTCTGTTCTTTCCCCTGGTTTCTGTGGAGACTAAATCTCTAGAGCTGCAACAGCAGCAGATTCCCTCACCTCACTGCCTGGGGATGAGGCAGGGGGAGGAAATTCGACAGGGATTAAACATGATAAAAGGGGGCTTCTTTGCAAGGGCTTAAACCAGCACACAGCCTGAGAATCAGAGAGATAAGCAGTAACAGGCAGGCAGAGAGACACATAACTGCCCCTGCTGCTAAAACCTAGCCATTTCTTCAAACAGCAGCAAACATGAGACATTTCATCACCGTAGTGCATCCATATTGAGAAGGGGGGGAGAATCGTGTGCTTTGCTTTATGCATTTCAGTCTCCCAAGATGGGAGGAGACCCCTGTCCATATGTCGTAGGAGCTATCCACCACCCTAAAAGTACACTCGCTGCACCTAGCTAGCAGACCACTTGCCTAACAGGTTTTGCAGCAAACGCGGTTAATCTATGTGACAGCAGGTTGTCTCTTACCGTAGGCAGCAGCGGCTCCATTTGGGCTCCCTGGTCTTTAATCTCCATGTTTTGTAACGCCTCTGGAATAAGCACCTTGCTCTGCAGTGTCTTCAGTGTCTTACAAGCCCGACACTCGCTCTGCTTAGTATTCGGATCAGGTAGCTCTGAAGCAGGAGGCAATTGCACACTCCAACTCACCAGAGTCACATGGCTCCTACTCACTCGGGCTGCTGGCCAGGTTTTGCACTGAATGCCTTGGATCCCTGGGCCGGTAAGATAGATCCCCCAAGCCCTGTATCACTGCCCACACCTGGCTACTAGTATAAAATACAGCAAGCAATGCTACAAGTCTAATGGGCATTAAGAATCTCACCTAAGATGCTCACTTTTCATATAGACTAGTCCAAGTTGGCCTCCAACCAAATCAGTCTGATTTTGACACTTTGAGGTAACTCGCTTCATTCTCAGAACCCTATAGGAGACATAATTCAAGCAAGATGATGTAAATAAGGTTTACTAGGTGTTCCGCTCTGAGTACCTGGGGGCTTTTAAAACAGATAAGATGACTTTAATATTAGCATGTCTTAGTGAGGCTGAAATATTCACCACCAACGACAACAAAATCAAGCATTTAAGTCACTGTTGACTCAATAAGATTGAACAGATATTTTCAGTATTTTAAAAGTGAAAAACTTAGGTAAGTCACACATTGTTAAAAGTAAAGTATATGTTTTTCTATGATTTCCCAACAAAAATGACAGAGAAAGAAAATATTTTGATAGTAGGAATGATCAAGATACTAAAGCACTTTGAAAAGACAATGAATCTGACGAGAATATATCCCTTTGTCTAAAAGTCTCAACAAAATAGGGTAGGGGATTATTTAAATAATCCACAGAAGAAAAGACATGCTCTTTTGTAGGAAGAAGTAGTTGGTGAAGATCATCAAGTGACTACACATATTTCCTAAAACTGATTATAGATCTAGAGTATTTTAAGTAATGAAGCCCATATATCACTGAACTCCAGACTAAGTGTATGGAGGTTACAAATGAAGAGTAATAAAGAACTTTCAGGGATTAAAAGAGGGTGACTAAAAATTATTAGCATAGTTTATCTTAAATAAGAATAACTTTACCAGATTCTAAAACCTTTAATAATCAGGAATGAATATTAAACTATTTTAAGCAATACACCAAAATTTTCCATAATGCTCATTGCAGGTGGAATTATGGATACCTTTTATCTGCTTTCCTTCTCAATACAATTCTTTACAACAAGCTTCTATTATTTTTATAAGAAAACATTTATTTTAAAACCCTAATGATTAATATATTTAAGTGGCTACTTTGTGCATAGCATACTGAGTTGATACCAAGGGTTTAAATAACAAGATATCTGACTAGGAATTTACTGATATTGGGGTCAATTTGATTTTCTACCACAGACTGATGAATAAAAGCTACCTTCCCATTCAAATGACCATAATCAACAACCACAAACAATTTGTTATAATAAAAATAATAACTTCACTTTAGAAAGATTGTTTCTATCCCATTGAGAAGCCTATGTTGTTCCACTTATATTTCTTCAAAGTTAATTTAAATATAATTAAGAAAAAGTCTGGCCCTTAATTCCAAAAGCCAAAATAAAAGTAAAATTGTATTTAAAATTACTTTTTAACAATATTTTCTTAAACTGTGTATTATTAAACCACAAAGGTACTTTGCTGGAACAACCATTGCTTGAGAGCTTACGATATGACAGAGCTACTATTTGTGCCAATATAATAGGACCTAGCCAGGGTTGCAACAGCAGACAGTCTACTTCTAAAGATCAAGAAAGCCTATGTATCTAAAGTTCTCTGATCCAAGATGTCAAATACTAGCCTAGCACAACAAAGTGGAGAAAATGATCCTCATTTAATCTGCTACCTATCTAATAGAATATATGAGAATTAATGCCCATGACCTGACAGAATGCATCCACATACTAAATAAGTCCCAATGAAGAAGATAGGTATAAAACTAATAATTCCTAGGAAGAAAATCATCAGTAGGTAGTGGAATTTTTACTAACAAAATCATAGAATTTTACAGCTCAACTTCTCCATTGATTTTCAAACTCAGAAAGTGAAGAGAAACATGGGAACAGGAAATACAAATTGCATGAACAACTTTTTCTCAACTACATATTATCTGCCTTGGAGATTCTGATATGTCCTTGGTGGGGGTGAGGAGAAGAAGTAGTCCCAGGTAAATTTTATATTTCTTCCAGTCTGGAGCTCTTTCCACTACAGTAAAGTTTCCTTGGATCTGAGATTATAAAAATAGGTTCCTGTTTAGCCTGCTCCTATTTAGAAATCCAATGAGATTCTATTAGTACAATTTGACAGCAATGATTTCAATCATCACATTAAAGTATTGCAAGACTGAATTTATCCAAGGAACGAAATGTTCCAGACACCCTACCGGAATGAGACAATAGTCTGATTTTCACTCAGTCAGTCCTACTATGTGTGAAGTACTATGCTACTTCCTGTCATACACAGCAATATTAAAGTGGAATTTTCCTCTCTGAAGAATGAAATAAAAGTAGGGATCGGCCACAAGCCAACCGCACAGACAGAGGAATAACAGAAAGTACTAAACAGAAGAGCCACCTTCCTGTCCAGTTGCCCAGGTTGTGACCAGTAGGAAAGGAATACAGCCACCATGGTGTGCTTCCTTCCTTGATCTCTCGTGTATCTTCGGACTCTTGCTGACCTCAAATTTTACTAATCCCTTAAGTAAGCAAGTCAGCATGGATTCAATGTACTTTCAGTTCCTACCTCCTTTTGCTATTTTAAGCCCCTGGTGTTAAAATATGCACATTCATATAATGTTTATCTTAGAGAAAAGACCATCTAGTATTGATTGTATTGGAAGAAAACACTGGATTCTAAAGGTATTGCCAACACTGATATTTCAAGAAAACACTTTCAGTCCTGGTGGTATTGAGTTTCTGGCTTAGATCTCAAAGTTCTTTGCTTTGGCCCTTTTTAACATAAAATAACTAAATTTTAGGTTGCATTGAGTTCAGAAATATATTCTGAACAGTAATACTATGTTAGTGGTAATATTACCAGTTCAAGAATAATATTTCAAAAAATTACTATTTTTCACATACAAAAATGCATCTATTTACATCATTTATTTATGTTTCATTCCTTTGTATCTCTTATCCCTTGAGACCTATACAAATGTTCTCAACAACTTAAAGCATTATTATGAAGATTTGTCAAATACAGTTGACCCTTGCCAAATACAGTTGACTAAAGTTTGTATTAAAACTATTAGTGTTGGAGGGGTTGGAGGGACCAAGCCTCTGAGCAGTTGAAAATCTGTGTATAACTTTTGACTACCCCCAAACTCAGCTACAATACTGTTGACCGGAAGCCTTAATAATAACAGAAATAGTCAATTAACAGATATTTTATATGTTATATGTTTTATATACTTTCAATAAAGTAGGCTAGAAAAAAGAAAGTGTTAAGCAAATCATAAAGAAGAGAAAATATACTTACTGTTCATTAAGTGAAAGTGGATCATCATAAAGTCCTCATCCTCATTGTCTTCACTTTGAGTAGGCTGAGGAAGAGAAGGAAGAGGAAGATTGGTCTTGCTGTCTCAGGGGTGGCAGAGGTAGAAGAAAATCTACATATAAGTGGATCCACGCAGCTCAAACCTCTGTTGTTCAAGGGTCAATACAAAAGCATTTTGTTGAATTTGACCAACTCAAGAAATACCAAAAATGCTTTCTTGACAGCTTAAAAATGGTGGCACTTAACCATTAAGAAAAAGGGTAAGACTGCCTATTCTAAAACCTGGCATATCATAAGGAACTTCTTTATATAATATTAAAATTTAAAGGTGTCAAATGACACTACGTTTTTACAGATGTTCTTGGACTCCAACCCGATAATGACTCCAGTCATCAACTATGAAAAGAGATACATAAAATAAGTAATCAGGGAGCCCATTCCAACATTGGGCTAATGTCCACATTTAAAAAACTCTCTTAGTCCCACTTCTCTTAGTTCATGACTGATTTTTCCACTTCTAAAGATTGGAACAAAGACCTGCTTTTCACTTTTTGTCCCAATTGCCTCCTACAGGGAAACTCATAGAAGGCCTACTCTCTAGACTGAGTTCTAGAGGGCAGCATCTTAATTTAATTTAACTCAGTTCAATAAAAATTTGAGTACCTACCATGTGCTAGCAACTATACAGAAACAAATAATAAGACAGAGCCCCTGGACTCAAAGAGATAATTTAGAAGAGAACAAAGATAACATCATTCAGCAAAGTGCTATTTAAATTTTAAAAAATTCTGCAAAAATCAGAGGTAGACAAGAAGACAAAATGACTAACTTTTAATAGCATTTTTCTCACCCTTACCCCAGAGATTTAAAATCCTTAGGGGACTTGTTTTTATGGAAAGATCTAATTTTCCTTTGCTTGTTATATAAACAAGAAATATATGCATGCCTCAACTTATTACTTCTCCAATTATCAGCCTTTAAGCCTAATTATCACTGCCTTTGTTAAATGGTCCTGAATGTATCATTTCTATTCCTAACTTGAAAATAATCAATATCACACTTACAGAGTTAATCTTGTAACTAATCCTTAACGTGTCCTTTTGTATCCCAAGTTATGAAAAATTACGCTAAAATAATCTTTATTCACAGTGTTCTATGTGTAAATTTTAGTGTACATTCTCAAATGACAACAAACAAGAAAAATCTTTGTGTTTATTATTGAGTTTGCACTCTATCTGTCAAAGAAAGATGGCAAATGTCATATGGGAAAAATGTAAGAAAAAATCAAAATGTACCTATAGCAATTTCTCAGCTTCATAATAAGCAACCAAACTATTAGTGAACAAAGAGTGTTCAGATGCCTTTTACATGGTCTTATATTACCTAAGAACCTGAATTTTTTTCATTTTGCTGTAATTTTCAGATTGTTCCACAATTCACGTGTTTACATATTATTTATGTAAAGGGCTTTTTTTCCTAACAGAGAGAAAATCTTATCTGAAGCTGTAATTTAGGCAAAGCATAAAATAATCTTATGTAGATCTTTTTTTATTAGTCAATTTCACAAAGATTAAGCACAGATTTTGTACTATGTGGTAGTACAAAGATAAATAAGATAGGATCCTCGACTCTCTAGAACACGAAACAGGTGATTATTTCAATGTACTGTGGTGATAAGACAATGAGCTGTCCAAAATATTAAAGGAGTATCAAATAGGGACATAATCCCAACTAATGAGTTTGTAAATCAGGGAGATGAAACATAAACTAAAGGATGAGTAATAGCAAACCCAAGTGAAAAAGCCCTTTCATTATGGAAATTTTTCAAAATTCGGAGCAGTATGAAGATGAAAATGACAGTCATTCATAATCCCACCAACCAGAGATAGTCACTGTTAACATTTCAGCATGTTTTATTATAGACCTAACAATTCTGGGAGTGGGGAATGATATTCTTTTATATTTATTATTTCCATCACATTTAAAGCAATGGAATTATGTTGCATATATGAAATGAAAGTCCTTACTAGAAAAACGTAATATCCAAATAACCTCTTAGATTTGATCCTTTATTACTATACAAATATGTCTATCCTACTTCTCCCAGCCTGCATCAGGAATGAGAGAAACTTTCAAACCCTCTAATTGGGAATGGGACACAAGTTGTCTTTTCTTTCAAATTCTGTAAACCTAACTGAATTACCTGTTATTTTCTCTCTTCCAAAACCCAAACCAGGGCTCAGTTAGTGGAAAAAGCACACAGCCCTTTCTTAAGGTTACACATTGACACATGAAGTTCTTACTACTTCCAATTCTTCCTTTCCTCCATTCTGGAGAATCTTTTGATATGGACAGCCTGGCTCTTCATCTTTTCTCACAATGCTATTATTTGGAACCTGTGTCCAACTAGATTAAGGCTTCTGAAACTTAAAGCCAGATTGTCTGCTGCATTATCTATCCTGAAATATGAAACACCAATGATTAAATGAAGAAATACAAGGCACTTAAATAAATGTATGGGGAAATTTAATTAAGATTTTAAAAATACTATCTTAATTCAATATTAATAAAATAGTAAAAAACTAACTGAAATTTGCTTTTATTTCTCTGAGAAAATTGATTTTGATATGTGTTTGAATTAAATGATACTTTTCAGAAACATAATCCCATACATCCAGGAAGATGCACAAAAACTTGTGTATTCATTTAATAGATATTTACTGAATACCTCCTATGGGCTCAATACTATGCAAGGCACTAGAAAGGCAAAGTCCCTGCCCCAGGGATCTGATAGTCTGGAAGGGAGACAAACAATCAGACATGTCCAAGACATATACCTTAAATATGACAGGTATGTGACAGAAATAGAAGGGGCACCTGTTCCAGACTAGGGTGGAGGTATAAAGATATAAAATGGATTATAGGGAAGAATAAAAGTATTCCAGAAAGGAAGAATAGCATGTTCAAGAACTATAAAAAGTTGTCTATAACTGAAACACTGGATATATCAAAGGATATGGCAGGAAAGAAGGATGAACATGAGGGCAAGGACCAGATTACAAAATTCCGTATTTGCCATACTCAGGAGATTGGTTTTATTTTATAGGGGATATTAGAGAAGACTTCCCAATGGACATCATATCTGAGATGAACTTTAAAACATACAGAAGAGTTTATCAGAATAACCTGAGGTGATTCAGAATAACCTTAGATGCTTCTGAAAATTTTTGATTCCTAGGTCCCATATCCAAAGATCCTAACCTAGTAAACTGGGGTGAGGATAAGGATTCTGTATTTTTCACAAGATATTCTGATAGAAGTGCCTATGCATCACCCATTCCAAATTTGATATACATACTTTCCATTACTCTAACTACAACTCTTTCTTAAAAGAAAAACACACACACTTGGCTTAAATATTTACAATTATTTAGAAGACAACATGTAACACTGTATTAGGATTATTAGGACAATGTGCCATCCGCTGTTTAAAAATGAAACCTACCATTTACTTAGTGTTTATTACATGTCAGGTATGTGCCAAATCTTTTATATAATTATTTAATTTACCACTCATATCAACCCTGAGAAGTATGCATTTTACCTCCACTTATATATGAAGAAACTGAAGCTGAGTGAAGTTAAATAATCTGCTGAACTTCACACAGCTATAAGCAGCAGAAATCCCAACCCAGGCTATCTGCCTCCAACGCACTTACTTTCTGCATCATGCTATAACTGATCTCTACCTTGTAAAGGTTGCCAGTGAAATGTTTGCTCCAATTCTAATTACCACAAAGAAGAATAAGAGCACCAGATCCAAACTCATTGTTGGTACTATGGCCAGACATTTTTAAAAGAATGAAAATTGTCAAGCCAGAAATAAAGTATTTCTATCAACAATGATTCATGCAAATGCTGCCTCATATTTAGGCTTCTTCCAGTTCATTCAGAAAACACTGAGGAAGATGCATGGGATCCCATTTCTTAACAGAAAATAATTGGGCTGATAACTACTGTGTCAGGGTGAGAAATCCTATGGTGGTAATCTCCTGAGCCAGGTGGTTTTAGTCTTTCTTTGGCCAAATAAGACATAACATTGCTTTCTCCAAGTCTGCCACTGTCTCTCCTTCAGAGAAGGCAATTCACAAAATTCCAATAAATTCTGACTTAGTGTAAAAGATACTACTTGGAAGTGGAAAAAGACAAACATTTATTTAATAGTTCATATGATAACTACTGTAATAAAGGTATAAAATGGATTATAGGGAGGAATAGAAGTATTCCAGAACGGAAGAATAGCTTGTTCAAGAACTATAAAAAGTGTCTATAACTGAAACACTGGATATATCAAAGGATGTGGCAGGAATGAAGGATGAACATGAAAGGGCAAGGACCAGATTACAAAATTCCGTATTTGCCATACTCAGGAGATTGGCTTTATTTTAAAGACCTTTCTTAAACAGTTAGAAAGGTCACTTAAGCTATAACATGAAAAATGTTGGGGCAAGGTAGGTGGCAGGGAGACTAGTTAGTAAGCTAATAAAAGAGGATAAAAGCCTGAGCTATGAAGCTGTAGTGAGGATGGATAAAAGGAAATGGTCCCAAGAGATATAGGAGGAAAAATAGATGTGAATTGCTGACTATTCAGATGCAGTGAATGAGGAAGAGAAATATGTCTAGGTTTCTGGCTTGATGGATAGTGGTGCTGTTAAACAATACACACAAATTAAAAAAAAAAAAACAGTAAAAGAAGCAATTTGAGAGAACACCTGAAGAATTATATTTTGAAAGTAATCACAGTGGTTAAGAACATAGGCTTTGCACTCAGAAATGTCACTTAATATCCAGGTGACCTTGGGCAAGTCACAAGGATATTAAGTGACTCCTGAAGACCGTTTCTTTATCTATAAAACTAAGGTAATAAAAGAACCAACTTAGAATTGTTCTGATGGTTAAATCAACTAATGCAAATAAAGCATTTAGAATACTGCCTAGCAAAATGGTAATCCCTCAACAAATTGTGCCTATTATCATTGTTTAATTGAGTTTGAGAAGGCTAGAATGTCCAAATGCAAATTGTCAGAAAAGAGTTGGGAATACGGATTTGGGACCAGGAGAAACTCTAAGTATGGATGGTGTTTCTTTAAGAGGTTATACAGAGTTAGAATAACACAATGAATGGATTTCTGAGGAAACACCAACATTAAAAGGATTTCTGACTTTGTATTGATGCACTAATTATCCTAAATTTTTGTTTCAACCATTCTTCGGTCACAGTTTGTGAGTCTAAAAATATTTTTCCCGATAAATCAAACGTCCAAACCCTTTATAAGTATTCTTACAACCTATTCTTATGATTTTTATTTGTATAAATCTACGTTAATGTACTATTGTCTATTTCAATTTTCCTAGAAAACTTCCATATCCTTTAGAGCAAGACTCAATAGGGTTATATATGTACTAAAATACTTCTTTACTGACACAAATATCATCCACATATTATGAGGAGCTATTCATGATTTCTATGTTCATGTACAATTTTGACTCCTGTTGAAGAGCTATTGGGACTCACTGGCAGTGTTAGGTCCAGAAAAAAAAATATGACAAAAAGTGGGTTTGGAAGAAGTCCTTATCCTTTGGCATCTGTCTGATGGCACTGCTTGCCACAATCTCAGTCAGGATTCTCCTACATGCTAATCTAATAGCCTACTTCTTAGCATTAAGGTTCTCATTCACTTAAATTGTCAAAAGGGGCTTCTCTTGGTAATATTTCCTTTCCACTTTAAAGATATTAAGAGAGAACAACAGAGCTTTCTCAAGAAATTCAATACTTTCAAGGCCTAAAGCAGGGGTAATCACAAAGATAGGGATACTAGCCCTCAAAAAATATAATTCAGCAAAACAGACACAGAATAATATAGAAAAAATGAGGAACAGCTGAGTTAACAAGTGAGCAGTTATCATACCCCAAGATGTCACTGCTCCACTTGACTCTGGTGTCTATAGAAGAATTTGTAAGATCAAGAGCTCAGTCTGTGCTACGGCATTTCAAAACAATTCTCACATTAATAAAAAGGAAGATCTAAAAATGAAATGTGCTATTTAATCTAAGTAAATTAAAATCACACAAAGCAAGAAAGAGTGATTGTAAGATTAATACTTTATTGTTTTAATGTGTCATTTTTATTTTTAAATTACAATTGAATCTAAAAGCACGATATTCTTCCCCAGTAAACCAGGTCTATAGAAAACAAACCTATTCAGACTATTACTGACTCAATGAAAAACATTATCCTCATTAAAATAAAATTTATTTTTCTTCAAAAAATTATTATTTAAGCACTTTTTATGTGCCAGATACTTCATACTCACTGTCCTGGGAACTGGGGATATAGTAGGGAAATAAGACATTCCTAGTTGGAGGAAGGGAAATGAGGCAGTCAAAGAATAAATAGGCATATGAGCAAAACATATAACATGTGAGATGATGATAAGTGCAATGAAGAAATACAAGGCAAGAAAGGAGAAAAAGGAGGGTCCCTACTTCCAATGTTAATTAAGGTAGCCAGGGAACAACTTGCTGCGGTGACATCTGAGAAAAGACCTGAGGGAAGTGAAGTAGTGGGCAATGAAGCTATATGGTTGAATCGGTTTTCCAGACAAGGAGAACAAGTAAGAAGAATAGACAGAGCTGAGTAAGGGAGGGAGCAGAGAAACCAGTAAAAAGCAAGAAATGGTAAAGGCCTGAAGCAGGTGAGAAATGGTAGAATTGTGGATGTGTTTCTGCAGGTAGAGACGACTGTATTTGCTGAAGGATGCAATGTGGGATGCGGGAGAAAAACAGAAATCAAGGATGATGCCAAGGTTTTTGGTCTGAGAAAGTTGAAGGATGGCATTTCCATTGCTAGAGACAGATAAGTATTGAGAACTTACATGTAGAAACAAAAAAGTTGTTGGGGACTTTCACAAGAGCAGTTCAATAGAGTGTGAGAGGACAATTTAAGAAACAATAGGGTGAGAGAAATTGGAGTATCAACAATGGTACTCCAGAAGATTGGAAAAGAGGAACAAAGAATTAGGGCAGGAGGTAGAGGGAGAAATGGGCTCAGAAAAAGAAATTAGTTATTGTTTACTTTGCAATCTACATAAGTAAAATGAAAATATGTAGATTATCTTGTTTTCTCAGGTTGTTTCACCATATCCTATTTGTGTTTCTATTTACTTCCCTGTGAATAGCAAGTTAATATAACAATTACTATTGGACTCATTCAAGTCAAATTACAACATTATAACAATAATGTCTCAAAATACTTCAAGAACATGTACAAAATAAACAGCAAATCATTTTTAGCAGCAAATCATTTTTCCACTAGAACATCCACTGGGAAAAGAGTTTAGTGGTGTAATCAGCAATAAATAGGAGTTATTTCCTTTATTAAAATGCCTTATTACATAAGAAGGACACAAATATTTTTAAACTGTGTCATGGTATCAGTTCTCTCACCATGAAATGTTAATTCCTGTGGTCTGGTAGACATAGATCTGCTGGAGACAGGAAGCAAAGAATGCTATTCAGCTGAATGAATGAACGAACCATTATGGTAAACTAAGTATAATTCCCAGAGTCAGGTCAGGACATCAGGGATAACGACAATGCAGCTCTCTTCATGAAAGCATGGAAGATTTTTTAGGTGTGTTTTTCCACCAAGAGGAAAAACAGACAGTGATTCGGGGCTTCATTCAAAAGATTCCACTACTGTCTATGTTCTATGATAGTATAGACTAAATCTGTCTTGTTCCCTGTTTTCCCAGGGTCTATCGTGCTGCTGAATGCATAATAGGAATTCAATAAAATTTTTCAATAAGTGAATGAAAGCATGCAAAAACCAGTTAAATGAATAAATGAATGAATGCCACCTTAACTCTATGGAACTATAATAGATGATAAATTACAGCCACAGTCAAGAGTCTCATCTGATAAATTGCTTCTACAATAAATAACCACCACAACTTACTCATACCACAAAAATAGAATACTTTAAAGACTACCCATATGGTATCTATTTTGATTACCCAAACAAGATATTATTACTGACCTCATTGATATGCCTGGTGAAGAAAAACTTAATTTGGCCTTGTTCATTTTATAAAACTAGCACAGGGGGATTTCCATCAGTTGCTGTTCTTAAGAGTAAGACATATTTTGAGAGAATCTTCATGAAGAAATCTGTGAAGTCATGATAAATATGAATATTGGTGTTGAAGATTCAGATGTGTAATGTTTAAACAATGTAAACTGAATTCATCTTTAGCCTGACTGTGCTCTGCTAGAACAAGAGAAAGATGTCCTACCTATCCATTCATATTAGCCACATAGTGTTATTTATGAATAAATAACAGAGTTTTAGAAGTATAATGTTCAATATTTCCATTTTCTTGTCTGAGTAATGGAGATTCAACCATACCTGTGGGTATGGATGAGAATTCCTCTGAAAGAATTCTGTCAGCCATCATGGGGCAGGCTTTGGAGTGGGCATGAAAAGGAGTTTCTCTGAAATAATAGTTGAGGATTTAGGACTCTGGGTCCAGGATTCCTACAGATTCTCTCTGGTGGGAATTGAGCTTGCCCTGATACGTGATGCCACATGGGAACAAGTTAATATGAGGAAACAGCTTGGACAATTATAAGACTGTCTTTAATCATCACCATATCTCTGGAATAACAATGATCGAGAGTGTGGACAACTGGAAGGGTGCATAAAGAACCAATAAGACAGATTAATGGAACATATTAAAATTCCTTTGGTAGTCTCACACATTAACTCGGTGAAGGAAACCAGTAGAAAAAAATTTAACTACCCTACCTATGGGATGAAAATTTGTAGTCATATTTTGGATCTCATACTGAAAATTTATTGTTTTGCCAATCATGAAGATCAGTCCTTTCCTTCTAGAAAATGTCGCACCTAACCTTTCATTCAGCCAGACTTTATTGGTTCAGAGATGGGCATCTGATCCCATGTGTACCAATCAGTATCAGTGCTCTTTCCCTGGATTCTTCAACTTGGTAGGAGACATACCTAGTCTCCAAACCTCTCTGATGGAGGAAATTTAAAGTTTTAGAGCAAGTGGAGACCATGTCTCTCACCAGAAGAAAAATCCCTGGGGGACAATTAATCTAAATCACAGAAAATAACTGAGGAGAAATGTAATGAGTGACAAATGATAATTATTCCTGAGATCTAGACACAGTCCAGCACTTCCTGTGGTTTGATCATCAAAGCCAATAATCCTTTTTCCTAAGCTAATTTAAACTGGATATCCATCTCTTACAATCAGAAGAATCCTGCCTAACAGAAGCATTAAAGGAAAGTGTCACTTCATTTTATTGCCACAGACTGGAAAGGTCCAGAAACATGCTGATTACATTTTTATAGGAAAACTGAAACTCAAAAACTTAAGTGTCTTGCCCCCCAGGTCAAAATGACCAGCAAACAATTCTGATTCCAAAGCCAATCACCCTTCATTAACCATTACCCTATGATAAAATTTCTATAGTATGGACATGTTGATAGTTATGGAATATTTATAAAAAATATTCCAAAGACTTGACAACTGATGGGTTTGGAGTTTGAAGAACTACCTTATCTAGCAAATGGGCTAATCTTACAAAACTGATTAAGTTTCTATTCAACGTAATTTTCTAATAAAGGATTGGTAGTACACATCATACTTGACCTGGAAGCTTTTTATTCTCAATAAATACTTATTACTTGTTTTTCATTCTGGAAGCTTTTTATTCTCAACAAATAGTTATTCTTTTTATACTCCTCAAATACTTATTTAGTGTGATAACTCTGTGCAAAGATAAAACACTAAACCTTTCTCAATTTATTCTCCCAAAAAAATAAACAAAACTGGTGCTCTGTGCATATGAGCCACTTGGGATTCTTGTTAAATGTAGATTCCAGTTTAGTAGCTCTGAAATGGGATCTGAGATACTGTACTTCTCAAAAGATCCCTGGTAATGCCAATACTCCTGGTATACAACCTACATTGTGACAATCAAAGTGCTAGATACTCTGGGAAATAAAGCAATTAATGCATGCCAGATTTTTACCCTATGCCAGATTCCTATGCCTCCAGATCTTTGAATGACTTGCTCCTTCTCACCACTCAGGTCTCAAGCTGAAATTCAGTCCTCAGAGAGGTGTTCCCTGAACACTCTCTAAACAACCCAAATCTGAATTTGCATTACTCATTTTTTTTATTTACTATCTGTTTCTTCCTAGAAAAATATAAGCTCCACTTCCACTTCCAGCCATTATGGAGTGACAGTTACCCAATTTGCCCTACTGCATGAAACTATTAATACATAACACTTGGACAAAATACATGAAACAATGGTTTTTGGACATTTGACATAAAGTAATGCATAACAGTAATCCCTGAATGCAAAATACAAACTGAACTCTCTGAGTGCCCCAGCTGCTATGCCTGTAGTACAAGAAAGGAAATCCAGGCAGACTTTGATGCTCTTCTTGAGTTGAAGAGATGAAGCTGGGAGTCCAGACAGGCCCAGGTTTAGCAAAGCAGATACCAAAGAGAAGAGAGATGCACAGAGAGAGAGAGATGCAAAGGATCTCTTCAGTCTTCAGCTCCATAATGCTTAACACTGGTGTATGAAGAAACTACTTGAATGGGGTGGAGATGGGGCATTGAAGAAATCACTTTACAGTGCAAAGGAAGCAAAGGAATTATCATAATCCTAAGGACTCAAGCAGTGCCAGGAATACTAATGTTCCCATCAGCCGAGTGGAAAACCCTGCAAATCACAGGACATTGGCTAGACTACTCAGAAATTTATTGCCTCAGGAATAAGGAAAATGAGGCCTAGTTTAAAGGCTTCTCTGTTTCTAACTAACCAAGCCAAATTCCAATGTTTGAAAAGATCAAGCTACTTCCAAGTAACTTAACTGTATCATGAAAAAAAAGAAGCTCAGGAATATTTATAGGAATAAAAGAATTTTCAGTACTCGATAGAATACAATGCACAATTAGTTTAGCAACTACTAAAAAATTATCTGGCATACATACTGTCCAAAGCAATTTATAGATTCAATGCTATCTCTATCAAACTACCAATTCCATTCTTCACAAAAACTAGAAAAAAACTAATTTAAAATTCACTTGGAACCAAAAAAGAGCCCAAATAACCAAGACAATCCTAAGCAAAAAGAACAAAGCTGGTAGCATCACACTACCTGACTTCAAACTATACTACAAGGCTGCAGTAACCAAAACAGCATGGTACTAGTATAAAAACAAACACATAGACCAACAGAAAAGAATAAAGAGCCCAGAAATAAGGCCACACACCTACAATCATCTGATCTTCAACAAAGCCGGAAAAAAAAAAAAAAAAACAAGGAAGGGGGAAAGGACTCCCTGTTAAATAAATGGTGCTGGGATAACTGGCTAGCCATATGCAGAAGATTGAAACTGGATCCCTCCCTTACATAATATACAAAAGTTAACTCAAGATGGATTAAAGACTTAAATGTAAAACTCAAAACTATAAAAACCATGGAAGACAACCTAGGTAATATCATTCTGGACATAGGAAAGGGAAAGTATTTCATGACAAAGACACCAAAAGCAATTGTGACAAAAGCAAAAAATGGCAAATGGGATCTAATTAAACTGAAGAGCTTCTTCACAGCAAAAGAAACTATCAACAGAGTAAAAAGACAACCTACATAATGCAACAAAAGCAAAAATTGACAAATGGAATCTAATTAAAGCAAGAGCTTCTGCACAGCAAGAGAAACTGTCAACAGAGTAAAAAGACAACTTACAGAATGGGAGAAAAATTTTGCAAACTCCGCATCTAACAAAGGTCTAGTATCCAGCATCCATAAGGAACTTAAATTTACAAGGGGAAAAAAAAAACATTAAAAAGTGGGCAAAGGACATGAACAGACACTTCTCAAAAGAAGACATACATGTGGCCAACAATCGTATGGGAAAAAGTTCAACATCACTGACCATTACAGAAATGCAAACCAAAACCACAATTAGATAGGATCTCACACCAGTCAGAATGGCTATTATTAAAGAGTAAAAAAAAAATAACAGGCGCTGGTGAGGTTTTGGAGAAAAAGGAAACCTTATACACTGTTGGTGGGAGTGTAAATTAGTTCAGACATTGTAGAAGACAGTGTGGTGACTCCTCAAAAACCTAAAGACAGAAATACCATTCAACCCAGCAATCCCATTACTGAGTATATACCCGAAGGAATAGAAATCATTCTATTATAAAGACACTTGTATGCATATGTTCACTGCAGAACTATTCACAATAGCAAAAACATGTAATACACCTAAATGTCCATCAATGGTAGACTGGATAAAGAAAATGTGGTACATATACACCATAGAATACTATGCAACCATAAAAAAGAATGAGATCATGTCCTTTGCAGGGACATGGATGGAGCTGGAGGCCATTATCCTTAGCAAACAAATGCAGGA
Organism: Pongo abelii; assembly: GCF_028885655.2. Classification (NCBI taxonomy): domain Eukaryota; kingdom Metazoa; phylum Chordata; class Mammalia; order Primates; family Hominidae; genus Pongo; species Pongo abelii. Next base: position 64,089,568 of record NC_071996.2, on the reverse strand, counting down.
ACAGAAAACCAAATACTGCATGTTCTCATTTATAAGTGGAAGCTAAATGATAAGAACACATGGACACAGGGAGGGGAACAACACAAACTGGGGCCTTTCAGAGGGTGGAGAGTGGGAAAGAGGGAGAGGATCAGCAAAAATAAGTAATGGGTACTTGGCTTAATACCAGGGTAATGAAATAATCTATACAACAAACCCCCATGACACAAGTTTACCTATGTAACAAACCTGCACTTGTACCTCTGAACTTAAAATAAGAGTTAAAAAAATCAAAGAATATCTAAATAAAGGAAGAGACATTCCACGTTCATGAATCAGAAGACTTTGTTAAGATATCTTCTTGTTAAGATGGTAATATTACATCTTATAAATCTAAGGCAATAAATCTAATTGATTTCTTTTAGATAGAAATTTTAAGGCAATTTCTATCAAACTCCCAGGAGGCTTTTTTTGGCAGAAATTGACAAGGCAAACCTAAAATTCATATGAAAATGCAAAGGAAACAGAATATCTAAAACAGAATATCTAAAATAAAACAAGTAGTTTGGGGTACTTACACATCTTAATCTCAAAGCTCACTCTAAAGCTACAATAATCAAGATAATGTGGTACTGGCATAGGAAGATAGATAGATAGATAGATAGATAGATAGATAGATAGATAGATAGATAGATAGATAGATAGATGATAGATAAAATAGAATTGAAAGTCCAGGAGTAAAGTTAATTTTCATATTATATACAAAACATACTTCTTAAAAGGTGCAAGACAGTTCAATGGGGAAGATAGGGTCTTTTCAACAAATCATTCTAAAACAATTAGATATCTACATGCAAAAGGACTAATTTGAACCCTTGCCTTATGCCATACACAAAAATTAATGAAAAATAAATCATGGACCTATGTGTAAGAACTGAAACCACAAAACTTCTTAGAAGAAAACATAAGGGTAAATCTTCATGACTTTTGGTTAAGCAATGATTTTTAGATAGGACACCAAAAGAACAAATAATAAAAGAAAAAATGTAAACTTTTTGTGTTTCAAAAGACACTATCAAGTAAATAAAAAGACATGATCTAGACAGACAGAAAACATTTGCAAATTATAGATCTTGTAAGGGACTCATCTATAATCTATAAAGAACTCCTAAAACTCAATAAGAAAGGACAAAATATTTGAATCAATTTATTCCCCCCAAAAAAGATATGTTAATAGCCAGTAAGCACATTAAAAGATGTCCAACATCACTAGTCATTAGGAAAGTGCAAATCAAAACCACAATGACATACCAGTTCACATCCTCTAGAATGGCTATAATCAGAAAGACTGATAATAAGGGTTGGAAAGCTGTGGAGAAATTGGAGCACCGTATGTTGCTATTGGGACTGTAAAACGGTGCAGACACCTTGAAAAAGTTTGGCAATTTCTTAAAATGTTAAACATAAATTTACCATATAACCCAGCTATTTCACTACAAGATGTGTATCCAGAATTTTACCAACCTAGGTAAGACAATTAGGTATTTCCCCTAAAGTGAAAACATCTATTCACACAAAGAATGGTATCCAAATATTAATACTAGCACAAGTCATAGTAGGCAAAAAGTGGAAACAACACAAATACCAGACAGCAACTGAAAAATTATAAACAAAAAGGGGTATTACAATGGAATACTTTTTTATAATAAAAAATTAGGAAGTACTGATACACAGTACATGAATGAACCTCAGAAACATGCTAAGTGGAAGAAGTCACATACAAAAGACCACATGTGGTATGATTCTACTTATACAAAACATCCAGTAAATTCAAATCTAGAGACAAAAAGTAGATAAGTGATTGCCTAAGACAGGGTGGTAATGACCACAAATGAAAATGAAGTTTCTTTTCAGGGTGATGGAGACTTTCTAAAGTAAGAATGTGGTGGTGGGTGCGCAGCCCTTTAAATACACTAAAAATCATTGAATTGTATTCTTAAAAGTGGTAAATTTATGGATGCAAATTATACCTCAATAAAACTGTTCAATAAAAAGCAAAGACAAATATAAAATACATCTGACAAAATACAAAACTTTAAGGAGGATATTAAATGACCATCAGTACAAGAAATTAAGTTAAAGGGAGCTACTCAAAAAGAAGGAAAGATATCAGATGAAAAAGTAGATCTACACAAAGAATCAAAGTACTGGAAATGGTCAATATGCGGTATGTGTAAAACAAGCTTTTTCTTATTTTTAAAAACTCTTAACAGGTAACCGTTTAAAGCAAAAATATTATCAGTGTCATATGGAGTTTTTAACATAGGCAGTAATAAATATATGACAAAACTAGCACAAAAGAGAATAAAAGGAAATGGGAGTATACCATTGTAGGTTCTCATCCAATATGTCAAGTGAAAAAAAAAATTAGAAAGTAGACTGTAGCGGCAGGGGAACATCACACTTCGGGGACTGTTGTGGGGTGGGGGGAGGGGGGAGGGATAGCATTGGGAGATATACCTAATGCTAGATGACGAGTTAGTGGGTGCAGCGCACCAGCATGGCACATGTATACTTATGTAACTTACCTGCACATTGCGCACATGTACCATAAAACCTAAAGTATAATAATAATAATAAAAAGAAAGTAGACTGTGGCATGTTAAAATATAATTTGTAAATGCTTAGGCAAACACTAAAAACAAAACAAAAAGCATAGTTTAAAAGTCAATAAAATAGATAAAATGTCAACATAAAAATTACACAATCCAAAAGAATACAGGAAAAAGAAAGGGAACGAATAGGTCAAATAGAAAAAAAATAGCAAGATGGTTTAGGTATACTCCTCTATATCAATTACACATTTATTATAAAGTATCTTGTTAATCTGTTACATACAATTTCCTCCCTTATTCCTGCTTTTTTATTCCTAAAATATGCCCGGCACATAGCAGACGAGTAATAAATATATGTCGAATGACAGTTGAATGATTAGAAGAATGGCTGACAGATAAATACAAATTTGAAAGCCACTCATATGGTTTTCTAAAAGTTATCTTTTAAGAATGTAGCTCCTTTCTGGGATGAAATAATAAAATATATAATTAAGAAAGAATTATTGATTTTGTGAACTGTCAAAAATCTTCAACTTCTGTCTCAGACAAACTTCAGAAATATGAATTTTTAAATCCACCCTGGCAATAAAGCAATTAAAAAGCAAAGGAATATATATTCTCAATAGTATTTAGAATGTGGCCTTATAAGCTGTGGGCACCTTCCCTATTCCTGCTAGGCTGAGTCATTATTTTCTACTTCTATTGATACCAGCAAGTATTATAAAAACCAAAACTTGAGACTGGCTGTTGGTTTAATGGGAAGCTTATGAAAATCATCACTTCTTATCAAAAGCATGCTTCAAAATGAAAGTCAGCTATTGCCTTTTCGGTTCCTATGAATTGTCTGTCTAGATTAAAGTGTCTGCCTTAATAGTACTTCATTATCTTGTTCTGCTAACTTGTTTGCCTGGTTTTTGGTCTTCTGCTTTCCCCTAATGTTCAATTGGTTTATCTATAAACCTGAATTCTGCTTGCCTGCCTGGTTTCAGATTCACTTCTTCATCTGGAATCTCAATTCATATTTGACTCAAAAATTCCAATTATCTGCCTCCAGGCAGATTATCTAGTACACCCAAATGCTAACTTATCCCAGTCTCAATTCTGTTCTGCTCCCTGCTGCTTAAGCCCAAATGAATACTCTGAAACTTGTACCCTAAGATCCATAAAGAAATGAAGTCATTTTAGCATTATGTATATATATACAAATTACATTAATATTGACTAGAAACAAGTATTCAAGAACACTGAGCTAGAGTCAACAATCATTTTCCGTCTAACACAGTTTGAAAACCAACTGTACTCTCATACAACCTGGTTTAAATAACCCAAATTTTGTTAAGCACTCATCTCAGTTGTTTTAGCTAGATCTCAAATAGATACATTAGTATACGCTAGAGAAATGTACAGATTTCTGCATGTGCCATGTATACCCTATATATATACTATCGTCTCTTGAAGTTGTTATATGTGTCAATTAACAAAAGCTAAGGGAAAATATCAACTGAAAAACATTTTAATCTGATTATAAGATTTTATTTTTGGTTTACTTTACACTTTAATATGTAATAACTCTCTGGGAAAAACTTGGGTTCCAGTAAGATTTAATGACTTTAAGTGCTTACATATTTCTACGTTTCAGCACAAATTTGTGATAATATACAAACTATACTTTGAATGTTATGTGCAGTGTTCAGCATTTTACACAGTAAATTCACGTACTGTTAAAAACATTAAAAATATTTTAATTTTTCATTTAACAAGTACAATATTCACTAAGCAACTCTTAAATAGTTAATATGAAAGCACATGGATCAGTACACTACTAAATTATGAGAAATTAAATGTTATAACCCCAAGTATTGCTTTAGGAATAACATTTTAAATGTATGGTCCCCTTTAACATAAAATAAATGAATAGGCAACTCAGACCTAATGAAATAATCATATTTATAATTCAGCATAATGCATTATAAGGGTTTTTTATTTGACTACAGCTTATATAATACTATAGAGCATATTTGCTTAATCTCATTTAGTGAGACACAGAAACTATTTACTATACAAATCACAATTTTTTTAAAGCACAATTTAAAGATTACGACAAAGAGGAAGAAGTGGCTAATTCATTCCAATAAATTTTATAAGAAGTTCAGGCATCTTATAATCAGAATACTCTATTGAGGTAAAATTCATATAACATAAAAGACACCATTTTAGTCATCTTAAAGTGCACATTCAGTGGCATTGAGAACATTCACAATGTTGTGCAACAATCCACCAATATCTAGTTCCAGAACATTTTCCCTGCCCCAAAAGAAAGCCCATTCCCATTCATCAGTCACTCCTCATTCGCCCCAAACCCCATGCCCTAGCAATCAGTAACCTTTCTGCCCCTGTGAATCTGCCTATTCTGGATATTTCCTACAAATGGAATCATACAGTATGCAGCCTTTTATGACTGGCTTCTTTCAGTTAGCATGAAGTTTTCAAGCTTCATTCTTATTGTAGCATGAATTAGTACTTCATTCCTTTGCATGCCTGAATGATATTCTATTGAATAAATATACTGTATTTTGCTTAGCCACCCAGCTGTTGATAGACATTGTGGTTGTTTCTACTTTTTGGATATGGTGAATAGTGCTATGAACATTCATTTACAAGATTTTGTTTGAACAACTGTTTTCATTTCATATGAGTGTTTACCAAGGAGTGGAATTGCTGGATCATATGGTAACTATAAGTAGGACTTTTTGAGGAATTGCCAAACTGTTTTCCACAGAAACTGCACAATTTTATATTCCCACCAGCAACGTATGAGGGTTACAATTTCTCCACATCTGCACCAACACTTGTTAGTTCCCATTTTTTAAAATAGCCATCCTAGCAGTGGAAAATGACATCTCATTGTGGTCTTGATTTACATTTCTGTAGTGACTGATGATGTTGAGCATCTTTTCATATGCCTATTGGCCCATTGTACATCTTCTTGGAAGAAATGTCTATTTATAACTTTACTCACTTTAAAAACTGGGTTGTCATTTTGTTGTTGAGTAGTTAGGGTTTTAACATATTCTGTATACCAGTTTCTTACCTGATACAGGATTTGCAAATATTATCTCTGATTCTGTGGGTTGTCTTTTACTTTCTTGATAGTGTCCTTTCATGAACAAAAGTTTTTTAATTTTGAGGAAGACCAATTTGTTTTTTTCTTTTGTTGTTTGTGTTTTTGTTGTCATATCTAAGTAGCCAAAGCCAAACACTAGGTCGTGAAGTTTACTCCTATACTTTCCTCTAAGAGTTTTATAATTTAGCTCTTACCTTTAGGTCTTTGATTAACTTTAAGTTAATTTTGTATACAGTATGAAATAAGAGTCAAACATCATTCTTTTGGGTGGGCGTAGTGGCTCATGCTTATAATCTCAGACCTTTAGGAGGCCAAGGTGGGTGGATCACTTGAGTCCAGGAGTTCAAGACCAGCCTGGGCAATGTGGTGAAACCCCGTCTCTACCAAAAAAAAATAAAAAACAAAAAAAATCATTCTTTTTGTCAGAAACATTTTTATTGAGATCATGTTCATGTAACTTAAAATTCACCATTTTTAACTTCTAAAATAGTTTTTAGCATATTCACAATGTTGTGCAACTACAGTACTAATTGTGGAACATTCCATCACACCAAAAAGAAGTCCCGCTCCTAATCACTGGCAACTACTAATCTCTAATTTCGTTTCTGTCTCTGTGGATTTGCCTATTCTGGACATTTCATATAAATGGAATCATACAATATATGGCCATTGTGTCTGGCTCCTTTTATTTAGCATTATGTTTTCAAGGTCATCCATGTTGTAGTATGTACAGCTATTTCATTTCCTTTTTATCAGTGAATAACACAGCATTACATGGATATACTACATTATATTTATATATTCATCAATTAATGAACACTTTGGTTGTTTCCACTTTTGGCTATTTTGAATAATGCTGTTATGAGAATTTGCAGACAAGCTTTTAGCTAAAGATATATTTTCCTTTTGGCAGGGGTATATACCTAAGAGTAGAATTGCTGGGTCATATGGTAAGTCTACATGTAATTTTTGAGAAACTGTCAAACTATTGTTCAAACTGGCTCCATCAGTTTAAGTTACCACCAGTAATACATGAGGATTCAATTTCTCAAGAGTTAAATATCATTCTTTCATATGTGGCTATCTGGTTGCCCCAGCATATTTATTGAAAAGACTATTCTTTCTCTATTGAATGATTTTGACATACTTGGTCATCTTTGTCAAATGGCCATGTGTGTATGAGTCTATTTCTACACTCTCAATTTATTGCATTTATATAGACATATGTCTGTTCTCATATTACTACCACATTGTGTTGATTTCTGTAGCTTTGTAGTCAATTTGAAATGTGAAAGTATGGGTCCTCCAACTTGGTTTTTTTTCAAGATTGTTTAGGCTACTTAGAATCCCTTATAATTCTATATGAATTTGAGGATCAACCTTTCCATAAATGCGAAAAAAAGGCTATTGAAATTTTGATAGGGATTGCAATGAATTATGTAGATCACTTTGGGAAGTATTGCTATAGTAACAACATTGTCTTCCTCAAAAGTATTCCACTGAAATGAGAGAAAACACATAAGAAAAGAATAAATCCATAACCATGTTACAAAACAGGGAAGAATGGATGAGAATGGATGAGAAATGTAAGGATTTTCTGGAAGCCAAAAGCTAATAGGATCAGAAAAAGAGAGCAATCAGGGCAGAATGAATGAGAAATGTGAGGATTTTCTGGAAGCCAAAAGCTAATGGGATCAGAAAAAGAGAGCAATCAGAGCAGAAAAACCACAACCAAAGTAGGTGTGGCCGAGAGCTACTGAGAAGGTAGCATTCTTAAAGATTTTCAAGAAAAATTCTGGGTAAACAATCTAAGCAAAAGCCGACAGTAGACAAGCCAGCATTTCTCAAACCTGAATATGAACACAATGCACTTATTTCTTATTAAATATGGTTCTTACTAAAATACAAATTCTGAGGTGAAACCTGAGATCCTGCAGTCCTAAAAAGCTCCTCCCAGGTGATAGGAATGCTACTGGTTCACATATAACACTGTAAGTCTGAAGCACTAATCCAGTGCACATTAAAAATCACCTGAGGAGCTTTTTAAACAATGCCTCTCTGCAGGTCACAGGCCTTACCATTTAAATCAGAATATAGCAGGATGGGAACCAGGCATAGGTATTTTTTAAAGACCCAGGGTGATTCCAAAGTGCAGCACAATTTGAGAACCACTAGACAAATCAACAGTAAATTTAAAGACTGCATGATATATGCTGAGTAAGATACACTGTTCTCATCTCCCTTCTTGTGAACACAAGGCAGATACTTAGGCGATTTTCACTGTGATAAAGCTATGATAGTTATTTAAACAAAGTGGAGACCCACCAGATTAGTAGCGGCAGGAAGAAAGGAGAAGGCATGGCTCCTAATCTATATATAAGAACTGGAGAGAGAACCAAAGCAGAAACCAAGAAAGTTGGCTCCAAATCATGACAGAGATTTGGAAAGAGGCACACACTCAAAAATGAAAGACCTTAAAATGCTTCATCTCCAGAGAAGAGCCTTCTTTACTAATACTTCTTTGCCCACTCTCCAGCCACATGTATGACTGCAATTGATCCTGATGAATATATTTGTAACACATTACTGACAAAAAAATTAGTATCTAAAAAAAAGAATTGCTAAAAGAGCAAAACCCAATTTTTTAAAAAATGGGCAAAATCCAGGAATTTCTCCAAAAATCAAACACAAATGGCCTGTAAATATAAGAAAAGCTGCTCAGCCTTGCTAGTAATCAAGTGAATGCAAATTAAAAGAAGGTACAATTTCATATCCACAACACTGGCAAGAAAAAATTTAATGGAAATTACCAAGTGTTGGGAAGGATATGAAGCAACAGGAATTTTCATTCTTTACTGCTGACTATGGAAACTGACACAATCATTTTGGAAAACAGTGTAGCTTTACTTAGTAAAACTGAACTTCTTAATATCTTATAATCCCACATTCCATTGTTAAGAATATGCCTTACACTCCAGCCTGGGCGACAGAGCAAGCAGAGCAAGACTCCGACTCAAAAAAAAAGAATATGCCTTACAGAAACTTTTGTCTAAGTGTGCCAGTAGAAATGTACAAAAATGTTCATGGCAGCAAAATTTATAGTAGCAAAAAGCTGGAAATAACCTTTATGCCTACTGAGAGAAGATACAGATGGGAATAATTATAATGAAAATGATGATAAGTAGCTTTGAAGCTATTATTGTTTACCAAGCAATATTTGAAGAACTTTATACATATTATCTCATTTAATTCTCACAACCATATGAGATAATACGATTGTTATCTTCATTTTAAAATGAAAAAAAAAACTGAACAGAGAGAATTACAGACATGCCCAAAGCATTAATTGGTTGAGTCATCATTTAGTCCAAAGCCCGAACTCTTTTTTTTAATTCAACTGTTATTTTGGATACAGGGGGCACATGTGCAGGGTTATTACATGGGTATATTGCATCCAGGTACTGAGTATAGTACCCAATATTTAGTTTCTCAGTCCACACCTCTCTACTGCACTCCCTCCTCTAGTAGTCCACAGTGTCTGCTGCTCGCATGTCTATGTCCCTGTGTGCTCAAAGTTTAGTTCCCGCTTGTAAGTGTGAACACACAGTATTTGGTTTTCTGCTGCTGCATTCATTTAGGATTATGGCCTCCAGCTCCTTCTATGTTGCTGTGAAGAACATGATTTCATTCTTTTCTATGGCTGTGTAGTATTCCGTGATGTATATGTACCACATTTTCTTTACCCAATCCACCATTGATGGGCATCCAGGTCAATTCCATGTCTTTATTATTGTGAATAGTTCAGTGGTGAATATACAAGTACATGTATCTTTTTGGTATAATTATCTATTTTCCTTTGGGTATACACCCAGTAATGGGATTGCTGGATTGAATGGCAGCTCTGTTTTAAGTTCTTTGAGAAATCTCCAAACTGCTTTCCACAGAGGCTGAAGTAATTTATACTCCCACTAGCAGTGTATATGTGGTTCCTTTTCTCTGCAGCCTCGCCAGCATCTGTTTTTTTGTTTGTTTTTTTTTTGACTTTTTAATAATTGCCATTCTGACTGGTGTGAGATGATATTTCATTGTGGTTTTGATTTGGACTTCTCTGATGATTAGTGACAAACATTTTTTCATATGTTTGTTGGCTGCTTGTATGTCTCCTTTTGAAAAGGGCCTATTCTTGTCCTTTGCCCCTTTTTAATGGGGTTATTGGTTTTTGCTTATTGATTTGTTTAAATTCCTGTTGCTTCTGGATATTAGACCTTTATGAGATGCATAGTTTGCAAATGTTTTCTCCTATTATGTAGGTTCTGTTTACTCTATTGATAGTTTTCTTGTTTTTCTTTTTTGATGTAGAGAATCTCTTTCATTTAATTGGGTCCCACTTGTTAATTTTTGTTTTTGTTGCAATTGTTTTTGCGAAATTAGCCAAAAATTCTTTACTAAGACCAATGTGGGGAAGGGTATTCCCTAGGTTTTTTTCTAGGATTTTTATAATTTGAGGGCTTACATTTAAATCTTTAATCCATCTTGAGTTAATTTTTGTATACAATGAAAAGTGACGGTCCAGTTTCATTCTTCGGCATAAGGCTCGCCAGTTATCCCAGCACCATTTATTAAATAGGGAATCCTTTCCCCATTGCATGTATTTATCAGCCCTGTCGAAGATCAGTTGTTTGTATAAGTGTGTGGCTTTATTTCTACTCTGTTCCACTGGTCTATGTCTGTTTTTGTACCATTATGTTGTTTTGGTTACTGTAGCCTTATAGTATAAAGTCAGATAGTGTTATTGTTCCAGCTTTGTTCTTTTTTTTAGGATTGCTTTGCCTATTGGGGATCTTTTTTGATTCCATAAGAATTTTAGAACCGTGTTTTTCTAATTCTGTGAAGAACGACATTTGTATAATTGTTGGAGAGGAATAGCATTGAATCTGTAAACTGCTTTAGGTAGTATGGCATTTTAGTGATATTGATTCTGCCAATCCATGAGCATGGAATGTTTTTCCATTTATTTGTGTCATCTCTGATTTCTTTCAGCAGTGTTTTGTAGTTCTCCTTGTAGAGATCTTTCACCTTCTGGGTTAGCTGTATTCCTAGGTATTTTGTGTTTGTTGTGACTATTGTAAATAGGATCACATTGTTGATTTGACTCTTGACCTGGGTATTGTTGATGTATAGAAATGTTACTGATTTTTGTACATTGATTTTGTATTCTGAAACCTTATTAAAATCATTTTTCAGTTCTAGTAGCCTTTTGGTGGAGTCCTTAGGGTGTTCTAGGTGTAGAATCATCATCAATGAAGAGATATAGTTGGACGACCTCTTGCTAATTGCTCTGACTAGGACCTCCAGCACAATGTTGAATAGGAGCAGTGAGAGTGGACATCCTTGTCTTATTCCAGCTCTCAAAGGGAATGGTTCCAGCTTTTCCCCATTCAGTATGATGGCTGTGCATTTGTAATAGATGGCTGTTATTACTTTGAGGTATGCTCCTTTGATGCCTAGTCTGTTTAGGGGTTTTATCATGAAGCAATGTTGAGTTTTCTTAAAAGCATTTTCTGTGTCTGTTGAAATGATCATACGAGTTTTGCCTTGAATTGTTTATGTGATGAATCACATTTACTGATTTGCATATGTTGAACCAGCCTTGCATCCTCAGCCTACTTGATTGTGGTGAATTAACTTTTTGATGTTATATTGGATTTGGTTTGCTGGATTTTGTTGAGAATTTTTATGTCTATATTCATCATGGGTATTAATAGCCATGGTAATGAAATTAGAATTGGCAGGTATTCTCAAAGTGTGACTCCCTAAACCAACATCATTAGCATCATCTGGGAACTTGTTAGAGAAAGGTGATGTTCAGCAATTTCTATTTTTAAAAGCCCTCCAGGCGATTCTGATGCACACTAAAATTTGAGAAGCACTGGAACATGCAAAGATTTACTACATGAAAAAGAGGTAGTCATTTCAAATGAGAGAGGTATATTCATTAAATAATAAAGAGTTAACTGACTAGCCGTTTTTAACATTAAAAATAAAATAAACCTAAATTATTATTTCATTTCTTACATCAATACATGTTCTAGATGAAATACATATGTGTATGTGGGAGACAAAAACATGAGGAATACATTTCCTTATAATTTCTCGGTAAAACGGAAACCAGAAAAGCCATAAAGGAAATGACTGACATATTTGAATATACAAATATGTATAAAACATTTATATGGGGAAAAAAGCTTAAAAATTTAACACTTGCCTGAAAAAAAAACTCAGTCATAATCACAGTAAGGAAACCATTAATTTCCAGCAGATTATACTCTGACTTCACCAAAAGAATTTCCTAAGCAGATATCTAAAAATATTTCCAAAGGCAGAGAACTCTTCCTCTTTATCTCTAGGTTCCAGGTTAAACCTATAGATATAATACCCATAATCAGCTAGAATTCACCATTGCTTTGAGTTGTTCAAGGTGCTTTCTCCACAGCACTCTATAGACATGCAACCATTCTAGAAGTTTTCATGGACTTACACAGTAGGTGACTCATTCATTTATTAGAACTTGAATGTCCCTAAATTCCTTTACTTTCTGTGGCCTTTCCCTTAATAGCCAAATAAAATGACTTAAGTTCCCATTCTACATAACCGTGGGAAGTCTAGTACCCAACCCTTCCCTGAATATTTTTAAATATTTCCAGTGGGAACTAACAAAGCCTAACTTCTACCTTTAATCACATTTTACTCTGAACTCCCACTTCTCCTGCATTCTCAATTATCTCTCACCATCTTACCTCCTACAACTGCAATTTCCTTTTCATCCTGATCTTCCCTCAGAAAGGATATAACTTATAACCACAACTCCTTTGTTCCCAAAAGCGTTACCCAGCCATTGTAACAGGCGCGCGCAAACACACACACACACACACACACGTGTGTGTATATATATACATATATATATATATATATATATATATATATATATACATACTTTTTTTTTTTTGCTGAGATGGGGTCTTGCTCTGTCATCCAGGCTGGAGTGCAGTGGCACGATCCTGACTCACTGCAGCCTCCACCTCCTGGGTCCAAGCAATTCTCCTGCCTCAGCTTCCTGAGTATCTGGGATTACAGGCACCCACCACCATGCCCAGCTAACTTGTGTATTTTTAGCAGAGATGGAGTTTCACCATGTTGGCCAAACTGCTTTCAAACTCCTGATTTCAAGTGACCCACCCGCCTCGGCCTCCCAAAATTCTGGGATTACAGGCGTGAGCCACCGTACCCAGCCATAAAGGCTTATATTGATGTTTTGAGTATAACACAACATATTTGTTCAAGAAACAACTTGAACTTGAATACTAGTATTATTCTTATAATACCTTATCCATTCCAACCACAGGGAATTTGTTACACTCTGCCTCTTTCTTGGACGCTTGCCTACCATTTTTATGGGATACATTTTCCTGCTCAAGGTCCTTCTCTCATTTCCTCCATTATCCAAGCCCAAAATGAGTTCATCCACTGTCTACCTGGCTGCTCAGAATAAATTTTTAAACTCCTATTTTTACATTCAGATTGACAAATTAACTTTTGTCTTCACTCTTACTTTATTCTTCAGGAACCATGAAAACTGATGTAGCCAATGACTTTTATGTTCTTTAATTATGGGAGATAAGAAAAAGTCGTAATATTTTAAATAAGCATGAAACTTTATCAACTGTAAAAGATGACTCCAACCCCTGTTTCTTAATAGTTTTAGTATTTTTAAAAATTTGTGGTATGGAGCAAGATGGCAAAATAGGAATTTTCTGGCTCTACTCCCCCAACCCAGAGAAATCCACTTAGCAACTACCCACAGGCAAGAATACCTTCATGAATATCCTAGAACTTGAAAGTGAGGCTGAGACACCTCCTTAGTACAGAACTGAGAAATGCCTAGTTTGAAGGGTAAGAGGAACAATTCTCATTGATCAGGCCACCCATACCTCAAGTGGTACAGTGCCACACACAGAAGATTCCCCTGGACCTACAGTTTCTACAGTGGGAAAAGTAAGTTGGAGGCAAACATTCAGCTACCCCACTATTGTGGAACCCTTTACAGCAGGCTCATTCCTGTGCTGTCCCATGGAAATATTGGGAGTGCCAGCAGAGCCTAGACCACCAGTGGAGAGTTAGAAACACAAGGGTAGGATTCACAGCTGCCAGCACACAAATCTTGGTCATTGCTCTGCATTTCAGCCAAGAGAGACACCACACTGGAGAGACTAGCGAATAGCACTGTGCTGCATAAAGTGTAGTCCACAGGTCAGCCAGGCTTGGGTCTCTAGCCAATTTCCCCACACAACTCTGGAACACACATTAAGTCTTCCCAAAGCTGAGAGGCAACAACAGGTCAGTGATCCCTCAAGGAGGGAGCATCTGGCCCCATCCAACCCTGACTGCTGAGCAACAACTCTACCAAGCCTCAGTGCTCTACTTAAACCTGCCATAGGCAAGGAACCAAGCCCAAATCCACGCATATCTGTGGAGTATAGCCTCTCGCCCTGCCCACTCCATATGGCCAAACAGCAATTCCAGACACTTCACTTAGCCTTAGAGCATAACACACAGCCCTGTCTTGTAACTGCAGATTATAAACAATAGTATATTGTTTATAATATATATAATATAACATATTATATTAGAATAGAAAAATTATGAAAAATCAGGGAAATATGTCTCCACCAAAGGAAATTAATAAAGCTCCATAATTGGGCCAAAAGAAATGGAGATCTATGAAATGACTCACAAAAAGTTCAGAATAATCCTTTTAAAGAAGTTCAGAAAACTCCAAGAAAATACAGACAGAAAATTAAAATTTGGGAAACAATTCATGAACAAAATGAGAAGTTTGACAAAGAAATAGAAACAATACAAAATAGAAATTCTAGAGAGAAAGAATATAATAACTGAAAAATTCAATAGAACACTTCAACAGCAGATTTGGTCAAGCAGAAGACAAAATCTGTGAGCTCAAATGTAGGACATTTGAAATTCTCCAATCAGAGGAACAAAAAGAAAAAGGAATAAAAAAAGAATAAACAAGGCCTATGGGAATTATGGGACACCATCAAACAAACTAACTTTTGCATAATAGAAGTTACAGAACAAGAAGAGGGGAAAAGTCCTAGAAAGCATATTTAAGAAATTAATGGCTGAAAAATGGTCAAATCTGGGGAAAGTTGACAACATCTAGGTACAGGAAGCTCAGAGATCGCCAGGGAACTTCAACCCAAAGAGGAGTTCACCAAGATACCTCATAATCAAGTTATTAAAAATCAAAGACAAAAAAAGAGAATACTGAAAGCAAGATGTACATGTACATATGTGTGTGTGTGGGTGTGAGTGTGTGTGTCTGTGTATCTCACTCAGGCCAAAAGAGAGTGAAATGATGTATTCAAAGTGCTGAAGGAAAAAAACTGCCAAACAAGAATACATTATCCGGCAAAGATGTGCCTTGGAAATGAGGGAGAAATAAAACTTTCTCAGGCAAACAAAACCTAAAGGAGTACATCACCAATAGTCTTGCTTCATAGAAATTGTTAAAGACTAACATTTAAGCTAAAATAAAGATAAAGGCTGCAATTTGTTTTTTAAAAAAACAGATGAAAGTAAAAACTCAATTATAAGAAATACATAGTCATACTCAGAATTCTCCAATTTTGTAAGAGTGGTATGTAAAGCAATTTTATCACCATTACAAAGGTTAAAAGTCAAACTTTTAAAAAATAAATTACAGCTACAATAAATGGTTAAGGAATACAAATTACAAAAAAAGTAAATATTGACATCAAAATTATAATACATGGAGAGGAGTGAATGCATAGAGTTACTGCATGCAATTAAAATCAAGTTATTATCAGCTTAAAGTAGCTTGTTTTAAGGATAAAATATTTTATGCAAGCCTTGTGGTGGTTACCACAAAGCAAAAATCTATAGTAGTTGCACAAAAGATAAAAAGAAAGGGTTCAAAATATGCCACCACATAAAACCATCAAACACCACAGAAAGCCATAAAACCACAAAAGAAGACAGTGAGAGAGGAAGAAATCACACAGGACCTGCAAAACAATCAGAAAATAAATTACAAAATGGCAATAGCAAGTCCTTACCCATCAATAATTACCTTAAATGTATAAAATTCTTTAATTAAAAAAAAAGAGTGGCTGAATAGATTTTTTAAAAACAAGACCCAGGTCAGCTGTGGTGGCTCATGCCTATAATCCCAGTGCAAGGGAGGATCACTTAAGATAAGAAGTTCAGGCTCAGCCTGGGCAACATAGTGAAATTCTGTCTCTACAAAAAAGTTAAAAAAAAAAATAGCTGGACATGGTGGTACATGGCTGTAGTTACTGTACTCCTAGCTACTTGGGAGGCTAAGTCAGGAGGATGGCTTGAGTCCAGGAGTTTGAGATTACAGTGAGCTATGATCACACCACTGCACTCCAGCCTGGGCAACAGAGCAAGACCCTGTCTCTAAACACACACACATACACACACACACACACACACAAACACACACACGATCCAACCATGTACTGCCTACGAGAGACTGACTTTACTTGTAAGGACACACAGTAAGTAAAAGTAAAGGGATGGAAAAAATATTCCATGCAAATGGAATCCAAAAAAGATCAGAGATAGCTAAACTTATATCAGACAAAATAGACTTCAAGCAAAAACTGTAAAAAGAGACAAACAGAGCCATTACGTAATTGATTAATTCACCAAGAGAATGTAAAAGTTGTAAACATTCAGCCAATATCATACTGAATGGGTAAAAACTGGAAGCATTCCCTTTGAAAACTGGCACAAGACAGGGATGCTCTCTCTTAACACTCCTATTCAACATAGTGTTGGAAGTTCTGGCCAGGGCAATCAGGCAGGAGAAGGAAATAAAGGGTATTCAATTAGGAAAAGAGGAAGTCAAATTGTCCCTGTTTGCAGATGACATGATTGTATATCTAGAAAACCCCATTGTCTCAGCCCAAAATCTCCTTAAGCTGATAGGCAACTTCAGCAAAGTCTCAGGATACAAAATCAATGTGCAAAAATCACAAGCATTCTTATACACCAATAACAGACAAACAGAGAGCCAAATCATGAGTGAACTCCCATTCACAATTGCTTCAAAGAGAATAAAATACCTAGGAATCCAACTTACAAGGGACGTGAAGGACCTCTTCAAGGAGAACTACAAACCACTACTCAATGAAATAAAAGAGGATACAAACAAATGGAATAACATTCCATGCTCATGGACAGGAAGAATCAATATCATGAAAATGGCCATACTGCCCAAGGTAATTTATAGATTCAATGCCATCCCATCAAACTACCAATGACTTTCTTCACAGAATTGGAAAAAGCTACTTTAAAGTTCATATGGAACCAAAAAAGAGCCTGCATTGCCAAGTCAATCCTAAGCCAAAAGAACAAAGCTGGAGGCATCATGCTACCTAACTTCAAATTATACTACAAGGCTACAGTAACCAAAACAGCATGGTTCTGGTACCAAAACAGAGATATAGATCAATGGAACAGAACAGAGGCCTCAGAAATAATACCGCATATCTACCACCATCTGATCTTTGACAAACATGACAAAAAGAAGAAATGGGGAAAGGATTCCCTATTTAATAAATGGTGCTGGGAAAAGTGGCTAGCCATATGTAGAAAGCTGAAACTGGATCCTTTCCTTTCACCTTATACAAAAATTAATTCAAGATGGATTAAAGACTTACATGTTAGACCTAAAACCATAAAACCCTAGAAGAAAACCTAGGCATTACCATTCAGGACATAGGCATGGGCAAGGACTTCATGTCTAAAACACCAAAAGCAATGGCAACAAAAGCCAATCTCAACTCAAACAAACTTACAAGAAAAAAACAAACAACCCCATCAAAAAGTGGGCAAAGGATATGAACAGACACTTCTCAAAAGAAGACATTTATGCAGCCAAAAGACACATGAAAAAATGCTCATCATCACTGGCCATCAGAGAAATGAAAATCAAAACCACAATGAGATACCATCTCACACCAGTTAGAATGGCAATCATTAAAAAGTCAGGAAACAATAGATGCTGGAGAGGATGTGGAGAAATACGAACACTTTTACACTGTTGGTGGGACTGTAAACTGGTTCAACCATTGTGGAAGTCAGTGTGGCGATTCCTCAGGGATCTAGAACTGGAAATACCATTTGTCCCAGCCATCCCATTACTGAGATATACCCAAAGGATTATAAAACATGCTGCCATAAAGACACATGCACACGTATGTTTATTGCGGCACTATTCACAATAGCAAAGACTTGGAACCAATCCAAATGTCCAACAATGATAGACTGGATTAAGAAAATGTGGCACATATACACCATGGAATACTATGCAGCCATAAAAAATGATGAGTTCATGTCCTTTGTAGGGACATGGATGAAGCTGGAAAGCATCATTCTCAGCAAACTACTGCAAGGACAAAAAAACAAACACTGCATGTTCTCACTCATAGGTGGGAATTGAACAATAAGAACACATGGACATAGGAAGGGGAACATCACACACCGGGGCCTGTTGTGGGGTGGGGAGAGGGGGGGAGGGATAGCATTAGGAGATATACCTAATGTTAAATGACGAGTTAATGGGTGCAGCACACCAACATGGCACATGTATACATATGTAACAAACCTGCACATTGTGCACATGTACCCTAAAACGTAAAGTATAATAAAAATAAATAAATAAATAAATAAATAAAGTTGTAAATATATATGTAACTGACATCAGAGTCCCTAAATTCATAAAGCAACAATTAAATGATCTGAAGGGAGAAATAGGATGCAAAACTGTAATAGTAGCACCTCACTACTCGACTTTCAACAATGGTCAGATCATCTAGATGGAAAGTCAATAAGGAAACATTGGACTTGAATTACATTTCAGACCAAATGAAGCTAACAGACATATATGGAACATTTCATTTAACAGCAGCTAAATACATATTCTTCTCAAGTACACACAGAATATTCTCCAAAACAGATCCACATGTTAAGCCACAAAACAAATCGTAACAAATTCAAGAGGACTGAAATCATGTCAAGTACCTTTCTGGATGACAATGGCATGAAACTAGAAATCAACAATAGAAAAAATGTTAGAATTACACAAATGTGTGAAAATTAAACATGTTCCTAAACAACCAATGGGCCGTAGAAGAAATAAAACAGGAAATCAAGAACTACCTTGAGACAAATGAAAATGGAAACATAGCATACCAGAACTTATGGGATGCAGCAAAAAGCAATCCTAAGAGAGATATTTATAAAAACAAATGCCTATATCAACAAAGAGGAACAATTTTAAATAAACAATCTAATGTTATGCTTCAAGGAACTAGAAAAAAAACTAAATCCAAAGTTAGAAGAAGGAAATGAATAAAAAAGGTCAGGAATAAATGAAATAGGGATTAGAGAAACAACATAAAAGACTGAAGAAAATGAAAATTTGTTTTTTGAAAAGACAACCCAAATTGACAAACGTTTAGGTAGACTAAGAAAAAAAGAGGGATAACTCAAATAAATAGGTAAGATCAGAAATGAAGGGGGGACATTACAATTGATACCACAGAAATACAAATAATAATAATAAACTACTTCAACAATTATATGCCAGCAATTTGGATAATCCAGAAGAAATTGATGGATTCCTAGTCACATACAACCTACCAAGATAGAATCCTGTAGAAACAGAAAATTTGAACAGACCAATAGCAGATACAGAGATTGAGTCAGTAATTTTACAAAAATCTCTCAACAAAGAAAATCTCAGGACCTGATGGCTTCACTGGTTAATTTTATCAAATATTTAATAAAGAATTAGTGCCAATCCCTGGCTCAAACTCTTTCAAAAAACTAAAGCGAAGGGAACAAATCCAAACTCATTTTACAAAGCAAGAATTACCTTGATACCAAACCAGACAAGGACACTACAAGAAGAGAAAATTACATACCAATATCCCTGATGAACACAGAAGCAAACATCTTAAGTTACTAGCAAACAGAACTTAACAGCATATTAAAAGGCTCATACACCATTATAATTTATCCCTGGGATGCAAGGATGATTCAACATACACAAATCAATAAATATGATATACCACATTAACAGAAAAGTATAAAAATCACATGGTAATCACAATAGATGCAGAAAAAGCATTTGACAAAACTCTGTACCCTTTATGATAAAAAACTTCTCAGCAAATTATGTATAGAAGGAATATACCTCAACATAATACAAGCTACATATTACAGTCCCACAGCTAACATCATACTCAATGATGAAAAGTTGAAAGCTCTAAGATCAGGAACAAAATAAGGATGCCCCCTCTGTTGGAATGGCTGTCATCAAAATGGCAAAAGATAACAAGTTGGCCAGAATGTGAAAAAGATCCCTTGTACATTGTTGGTGGAATGGTAAAATGATACAGCCATTATGAAAAAACAGTATGGAAGCTCCTCAAAAAAATTAAAAATAGGACTATAATATGTTCCAGCAATCCCACTTCTAGGTATATAGTCAAAGATAATAAAATCAGTATCATGAAGAGATTTCTATATTCCAATGTTCATTGCAGCATTATTCACAATAGGCATGACATGAAATCAATCTAAGTGTCCAACAGCAGATGAATGGATAAAGCAAATGTGGGGTTTGTGTGTATGTGTGTGTGTATGTATGTATATACTTCTTTTTTCATATATCACAAGTACTATGGAATACCATTTAGCCTTAAAAAAGAAGGAAATTCTGTCATTTGCAACAACATGGATGAACCTGGAGGACACCATGCTAAGAGAAATAAGCCAGTCACAGAAGTTAAATTCTACATGATTCCAATTATCTGAGGTAGCTAAGAGTCAGATTCATAGAGGCAGAGAGTAGAATGGTGGTTGCCAGAGGACTAGGAAGCTGGGGAAATGGGGAGATGTTGGTCAAACAACACAAAGTTTCAGTTACGCAGGATGAACAAGTTCTGGAGATCTAATGTACAACATGGTGAGTATAAATAGTAACGTATTGCATACTTGGAATTTGCTATGAGAGATCTTAAATGTTTCTCCCCACAAAAAGATAACTATGTGGGGTGATGGATATGTTAAGCTTCATTGTAGTCATCATTTCACAATGTATACATACATCAAAATATCACGTCATACACCATACATATATACATTTTTGTCAATTGTACCTCAATAAAGCTGGAAATAAATAATGGTAACTGTGAGGTTATGAATCTGTTAATTAGCTTGATTGTAGTCATCATTTCACAATGTATATGTATATCAAATCAGTACATTTTATATCTTAAACATATATATTTTTATTTGTCAATTATATATCTCATTAAATCTTGGGAAAGATTATTTTAATTTTTTAAAGTTCAGATAAGCAATAAAACATATGATTTTCTTTCCCCTCCAAAATAACCAAATTCTGATCTTTTTTTCTAACTCAAATTATACTGACATTTCCCAAATTAGGTCAAATGTAAAAACACACATTATAGGTATAAGTAAATAGTCTCAAAAGAGTTGAAAAAAATGTTTATTATGGGTATTGTCATTTATGGGTACACAAGAGCTTAAGGTTCAACATGCGTATGGGTGCTTTCCATCTGAAAACCTTCTTCTAAGTATAGATTTTCCTTCCCTTCAAAGAAAAAGGGAAAATATTCAAGGATAGGTGCCAGTGAAGTTAATCATCTTTGGTCATTTTCAGAGCGGTTTACTCCTTGCTTTTAAATAATTTGCAAATAAAAGCAAGAGAGTTTGGTTAAACTTCCAGTTCCCAAAAATAAGTGACTGTAAAACTACTTTTTCTGTCTTTCTCTAAGCTCAGAATACTTTCTCACTAATCCTTTTTTCACTTTTCCAAAGCCATTTACCCACCAATAGACCCCAAATCTTAGAATTTAAATTGACAATATGTTATCTGTGACCTAGGCTTTAGTGCCACTTAGTGTTCAAATGATAGAATTACAGCAAATCAAACCAAATCTAGCATCATTTAGTCTACGCAGCCTCAAAATATTTCCTCAGGATTTACAGACATTAATTTGAGGCCTCTTGATTCCTACCTGCTTTACTCTGCCTGATATATATGAGAAAGATAGGAAACTCAGCATATACTAGATACCTGTCGGGAGCTAGCTCATACGAAAGCAAGGAATGAGTGCCAGAGATCTTTTTTCCGTTCTTTTTCTGCTTGAATCATCTAGTACTGTGCCATGTCTCCAAATATAAATTGACTTACTGAAAGAAGAGGAGAGAGAGAGAGAGCATTTGTTCAGGGGAGGGGAAGTTTCACGAATTCAGGAACGAGACCTAACTAATAAGTCCCACGTTAACAGAAAATTGACATATCAATAGAAGTTTATCAGCAAATACCACCAGTTATTGAGAACTAGGTTATGTAATCTTAATTCTGTTAAATAATATAAAGTAAAATAAGCAAGCTGGCATCTTCCATTTCACACAACAAATTTCATGCCAATTTTGCAAAATTTTTATTCCATAGAAAAGAAGAAAATTTTGAACACTGGTATATTTTATTACCAAACAATGAATTTAAAAGCTAAACACTGGATACTCATAGGCATAAAGATGGCAACGATAGATACTGGGGACTACTAGAGTAGGGAGGGAGGGAGGGAGACAGCCAAAAAACTATTGGGTACTATGCTCACTACCCAAGGAATGAGATGATTTGTGCCCCAACCTTAGCATGATACTATATACTTATGTAACAAACAGGCACATGTAACCCCTGACTCTAAAATAAAAGTTAAAATTATTGTTTAAATTTTTTTAAAAATTGGAGAAGTTTTTATAATAAAAAACAGAATATAGGAAATATATTAGAAAGAATAGAAATCAGCAAATATAAATGGGAAGAAGTTAAAGAAAAGAAATAAAGATAAAACTATGGCCAAAAAAATGAGTCAAAAAAAATTCACATGGAAATAATAAATAAAACATCATTCAAGTTTACTCAGGAATAACATTATGACAACTATCCATTACAAGACTAAAATAAAGATCCAACGTGTACTATTCATTAGAAATTTAAAAAGGATGGAAAGATCAAAATTTTTCTCTTGTAAATCTGTGATTATGCTTTTTTAAAATCTTACATGCAACAAGAAGTAAATTAAAGAAATTTTCTGGTAACTTTTTTTTTTTTTCTTTTTGAGATGGACTCTCCCTTTCTGTTGCCCAGGCTGGAGTGCAATGGCACAATCTCCACTCACTGCAGCCTCCACCTCCCAGGTTCAAGTGATACTCCTGCCTCAGCATCCTGAGTAGCTGGGATTACAGGTGCCCGCTACTACGCCCAGCTAATTTTTGTATTTTTAGTAGAGACGGGGTTTCACTATGTTGGTCAGGTTGGTCTCGAACACTTGACCTCAGGTGACCCACCTGCCTCGGCCTCCCAAAGTGCTGGGATTACAGGCATGAGCCACAATGCCTGGCTGGTAACTTTTATGTTTTTAAAAAAATAAAATTTCTTTATTGTAGAAAATTTGGAAAATTAAAAATAAGACCCACTCATATTCTCACTAGAGAAAATCAGTTGATATTTTCATAAAAACTTTTTCAGTCTTTTATCAATACAATAACGTACAATTTTTAAACGGAATCTTAACGAGTTAATGATCTGATTTATTCCCTTAACACATAAAAAAATGCCATCAAAAACTCTTTATTTATTTATTTTTATTTTTATTTATTTATTTATTTTGAGACACAGTCTCCCTCTGTCGCCCAGGCTGGAGTACAGTGGCACGATCTCGGTTCACTGCAACCTCCTCCTCCAGGTTCAAGTGATTCTCCTACCTCAGCCTCCTGAGTAGCTGGGACTACAGGGACGCACCACCACGCCTGGCTAATTTTTGTATTTTTAGTAGAGACGGGGTTTCACCAGGCCAGGCTGGTGTTGAACTCCTGACTGATGGTGATCCACCCGCCTCGGCCTCCCAAAGTGCTGGGATTACAGGCGTGAGCCACCGCACCCAGCCCAAACAACTCTAAAATATTACTTTAAACAACTACTGGCATTCCATTTTATAGATGTATGCTAATTAATCAGTCTTCTATTGTTGAACATTTTGGTTATCTACAGTTTCTAGCATTATAAACAAATATTGAGTTAACATCATCATAACTAAATCTCACATATACACAATTATTTTCTCAGGATTAATAACTAAAAATTAAATTACAATGTTAAAAACTATAACTGAGTTTTAAGGGATTTTGTGGGTAATTTTCCCAATGAAAGGATTTACCAATTGTCTGGTTTTTCCATATCTTGCCAAAAATGAACATAACCATTGTTTAAAATTTTTGTCAGTTTGATAGACAAAATGTTGTCTAATTATTTTCATTTCCATTATTTGTTTTCCAGAGAGAAAATAAATATTATATGTTTACTAGCCATTGGGTGTCTTTGCAAATTGCCTGTTGATGTCTCTGGCCACCTGTAAAAATGGAGGGAAGTGTAGCTTAGTGGTTAAGAGTACAGACTCCAGGGTCAGACAACCCAGGTTTGAATCTTTCACTCATGACTAACTGTAAGACCCCTTGAAGCCTTAACTTCTTTATCTATCTGTAAAATAAAGATAATAACAGTACCTAGCTCTCCAGATGAAAAGATGATCTGGTATGTGCAATATGCTCTTATATTTTAAGAGCTCTTTATAAGGATTTTCACCCTTTGTTCACCGTATGTGTTGCTCCCATTGTTCCGAGTTGTCAGTTGCCTTTCAATCTTGTTTATAGTGGATTTTAGCAGACAGCTTTAAATTTTTTGTAGTAAAATCTATCACTCTTTTCTTCAGGATATTCGCCTTTGGTATCATGCTTAGAAAGGCAACAGATTTAGAGAAGGAGTAAAGATAGTACAACTTTTTCAGGAAAGCAAAATATATCTGGCATGTGTATTGTGAATAAGATAAAAACCCAACATTCCTCTTCCTATGCACCTCTACTAAGCAAGGACCATTTTTAAATAACATCAGTCTGAAAAAGAAATACACAGAAATCACAATGTCAAGTAACTATACCCACAACTTCCAATGATCATGGCCTATTGAGTTCCTTAGTTGGCCTAGATCTTCATCTTTGCCTTAAATAAGAGGGATATAAATATACATATAGACATACCATAGCAAATTAAATTAAGTTCCTCTTTTTTTAACCAATTTCCCAGATGATTGTGAAATATTCATAATGAAATTAATCATTCCATAAATCAAAGAAGTAGCCAGAATCAGTCACATCTGAGATAATCTGGTGTGTGAGTACAAATTTATTTACCCTACCCTCAGCAAATATAACAAAAAGACTTTCAAAGTTTAAGGAAAATAAATCACTAATAAATTAGCAAGGTACTGATCATTTGAACCAAGATGATGTTTTCTCTTCAGCAAAGGACAGTGCACAGAAGCTGAAATACCAAACTATGACCTGATTCTTATCCATGTCACACACAATAGCATTATTTATCAAGGCCTAGTTACAGAGGCAGTATTTAATCAACTAATGTCTCTGAAATAAAACTATAAGCAGCTAAACATAATTGAAATATTATAATAATTTTTCAAATTTAGATTAATACTAATTGAATTTTAATACCTAAAATATCTTAATAGTTAAAGAATTTTTGTGATAGGTTGAAGTTCAATCCAATATTATATTTTTATTCCTAATTCATATAGCAGTTCAAACCAAAAAGTTACCGCTGGCCATATAAAGGACATGTTTTTACTTATTACAAGAAATTGAATTCAAGTTTGCCACTTTGGAAACACTAACAGTAGCAATAGATTATGCTACATTTTAAGAAAACACACAAAGAATTATTCTTGAAATCTCGGTATTCCTATTGTACAGATATTTGGAACAACTGTTTTCTTCTTTCATAGCTATAAAATTGTGGTTAAAAATCAGAATTATAGACAAGGCTACTGGTTTTCTCAGGGTCACAAAAAAGTAAGTAATAGCATGTCAGTGATAAATTTTTCTTATTCTGCTACTCTATCCACCACAGTATGTAATTTCTGCCTTAAACATCTTAAAATATGTAGAAAGTCATAAGAATTGCTAATACTACTTTTCAGCACTGTCATATTTTGTCCGCTGAGCCAAACATACCAGATGTCTTTAAATAAAAGATTTAGACAGCATAAAAATAAAGTGTTATTGTATATGGGCTTTTTAAAAATACACCAATACGTTAGGGATATCGTAAGGTTTGAATACATGCTATTCCAGAAGAGAGAAAGTTTACAGATACTAATACTGAAGGCAAGGAAAGATAATGACCATAGATGCAAATGAGAAGAAGAAAACAATGAAAATTAACATAACACTCTGCATGATAAAAATTATTTTATTTATTTTAACATAATGAGCCAGAACCATATATTCCCATTGATACGGTTTGGATCTCATGTTGAAATGTAATCTCCAGTGTTGGAGTGGGGCCTAGTGGGAGATGTTTGGATCGTGGGGGCGTATCCCTCATGAACTGTTTGGTGCCATCACCTTGGCACTGAGTGAGTCCACATGAAATCTGTTTGTTGAAAGGTGTATGGCACCTCCCACTCTTTCTCTCTCTTGTCCTGCCCTGGTCATGTGACATATCTGCTCCCACTTCACCTTCTGCCATGAGTAAAAGCTCCCTGAGGCCTCCCTAGAAGCCAAGCAGATAGGGATGCCATTCTTGTACGGCCTGCAGAACCAGAAGCCAATTAAATCTCTTTTTTTATAAATTACCCAATCTCAGGTATTTATTTATAGCAATGCAAGAGTGGCCTAATACACCAGTTTCCTTAATAAAATATGAGTATTTCATTTCCTAAGATTAATATAGTCCCATCAGTGTGTAATTCTAGTAGATTCTATGAAAAGCTATTGTTGATAAGTAGGCTGAAATGACTGTAAGGGGATGAAGGAACTGTGAGGTGACTATTAGGATTAACTGGATGCTACTACATTTAAGCACACACACTCACAACTAGTGAAAACAGAACTGTCTGTGAGAGCAGATTTGAAACAATAGCTTCATCCTGAGCTCCACTTGTGCATCTGGTAGATTTACACATTTCTATCTAGTAACTCTAGATGT
Organism: Pongo abelii; assembly: GCF_028885655.2. NCBI lineage: Eukaryota > Metazoa > Chordata > Mammalia > Primates > Hominidae > Pongo > Pongo abelii. The sequence goes on along the minus strand of NC_071996.2, from coordinate 64,062,615 downwards.
TTAGCCAAACATCTGTCTCCCCTATTTCTAGCCACAGATGTCATACAGGAATAGGTAGAAAGGAAAAGATAGATGAAGGCAGAGTGGCAAGTCTTACATCCAACACATGTAAAAGGATATTAAAAGATATGCATAGACATAGATACAAACATCAAAAAGTCATTATTTTATTTAATTTTATTTTTTGACCTCTAAACTTTTTATTGGACTACTGCTCCCCAAAGGGTACCCTGTTTCTGCTGGCTCAGTGCCTCAGAACTTTGGTGTTGTTGGTCTCAGACACCCCTTTGCCATCCACTGTCCTGCAGGCAGTGGTCTGCTGGATGGTTTGCATGGAATTGCTCCCGTCCAGGGCACCACCGAGATTGAAGTCCTCCCCATATTCCAGCAGGCAGCTGGCAATCTCAGCCTCCAGCTTGACCTTGATATTCAGCAGGGCCCGTACTTGTGGGCCTAGGGCTGCCCCTCTGCCCAGGTCTGTGCCAGCTCTGACTCCAAGTGCCTCAGGACCCGGTTTAGCTGCTCCATCTGCATGGAGTGGCAGGCCTCCACTTCTCTCAGGCTGTTCTCCAAGCAAGCCTTCAGATTTCTTATCAAGTACAAGTCAATCTCCAAGGACTGAACTGTACATCTTAGCTCCATGAGTGTCATCTCAGCAGCTCTGATCTTGGTGGACTGTGTGGTGACCACTGTGGTGCTCTCCTCAATCTCCTGGGACCAGTACTTGTCCAGCTCCTCTCGGTTCTTCAGATCCAGCTTGTTGTACTAGGCCCAGATGTCTGCCATGATCTTGCTAAGGTCCTGAGATTTGGCGCATCTACCTTCACAGTCAACCCAAAGCTGGCAATCTGGACTTGTAGGCCTTTTACTTCCTCTTCATGGTTCTTCATGAAGAGCAATTCCTCCTTGAGAGCCTTGATCTCTGCCTCCAGCTGCAGCTGAGTGACATTGGCGTCATCGACGACTTTGGGGGGCCCATGAATGTCGCTCTTCACAGACTGGCAAAAGGCCAGTTCTGTCTCATATTTGACTCTAAAGTCATTAGCAGCAAGATGGGCTTTGTCAATCTGCAGAATGATGTGGCCATTGTTCACAGAATTTGCAAAGATCTGAGCCCTCAGGTCCTCAATAGTCTTGAAGTAATGCCCCCAGTCTCTTACCTTGGTTCCCTTCTTCTCCACGTTTTCCCAAATTTTGTTGTCCAGCCTCTGATTCTCAATCTCCTAGCTCCTCACTCTGTCCAGGTAGGAGGCCTGGTGGCTGTTCAGGCTTTGAATGGTCCCCTCATTCTGGATGCCCTGCATTCCCACCAGAGTCCTGGCCATCCCTATGACCAGGCCTCCAGACCCCCAGTGGCCCCAGAAGCTGGTGGGGACACAAAGATCCAGGAGCCCAAGCCCCTGGCGCCTGCATAGAGGCTAACCACACTGCTGGCAGGCTGGACGCTGTGGCTGGGTGACTGGATGGAGCCCAGGGACTGGTAGTTGGGGGAGAAGGTGGTGAAGCAAGTGGTGAAGCTCATGCTGTCCAGGGAGGAAAGCGAGAGGACAGGTCTCAGGCTGTGCCCAAAAGTCATTATTTTAAATATCCACTAAAATAGTTTAGAGATTATTCTCCATTGCCTGCAGAAAGTGTAAAATATCAGCTAGACACAGTGGCTCACACCAGTAATCCCAGCCCTTTGGGAGGCCAAAGTGGGTGGATTGCTTGAGTCCAGGAGTTCAAGACAAGCCTGAGCAACATGGCAAAACCCCATCTCTACAAAAAATACAAAAAATTAGCCAGGCATGGTGGCGCGTGCTTGTAGTCCCAGCAACTCGGGAGGCTGAGGTGGAGAGATCACCTAGGCCTGGGAGGTCAATGCTGCAGTGAGCCTAGAGCATGCCACTGCACCCCAGCCTGGGCAACAGAGTGAGACCCTGTCAAAAAATAAAAAAAAAGAGTGTAAAACATCCTTAGCATGACAATATATTAAAGCCTTCAACAATCTGGTCCCCACCAATATTTTCAGTCTAATCTCCCACCATTCACTCATAAGAACCCCTTACTCTTTTCACACCAATGCATGCCATTCTTTAAATCCATAAAAATTTTATGCTTCCGTGCCTTCAAACAAGCCATTTCTTTTGTCTAAATCATCTTTTTTTAGCTAACCTAGAGAACTTCTACTCATACTTCAGGACACAGTTCACTTATTACAACATGTAATAATTTGCTTTTTTGGGTGTTAGCCTCTATGAGACTAGATTTCAAACTCCTAATAAGCAAAAATTAATCTTACTTATCCTTGTGTTCCTAGCACCAATTACACTCCTAGGCATACAGTGTTGAATTACAAATGTTTGCTGAATGATGAATGAATGAACAAATATTCAATCAGGACTCATAGAGATTTTTAGGAGTGGTAGAACCTGTTTTTCTTTCCTCTCCTTTCTCTTCCTCCTCCCCTCAACTACCCCAGTCTCATCCACTAAAACTCCTAACCTCAGCAGCAAATAAAAGATCTTTTCTATAGGACACATTATTCCAGGAGATGAAATAAATATACTTTTCCTTATTCCACCTGTTAGGTAAAACTAAAAACCCTGGACATAATATGTAAGGCAAACACAGGAAGACTCTGAAAGGTGGAGAGAAGATTGCTTGCTAGGAACATCAAAACCCAAAGAACAACATGGTCATGTGTTGCTTGGAATTCATTTTTGCCTAATATATCTGAGACCTGCAGCTGAAGAAGCCAGAAACATGAAAACACCAACATGCATGGGCAAAATAGCCTGAACAAAAGCTTGTTCTCTCTAGCTGAAGGCCAGGAAAAGGGTGGCCTAGTCAGACAGAAAATTTTTAGACAAGAAGTGCTCTATTCCAGCCTAACCCCACGGAAAAAGTTGTTGCTCCACTCCCATCCATGCCAATGAAGGCCACGTGGGGAGCCTACACTTCCACCCTCATGAGACAGTAATGAGGTGCTCCAACCCCCTCACCAGAGTGGTATCAAAGAAAGCCAAGTAGGGAGCCAGGACATTCATCCAACTGGCCAATAACATGATCTCCTCCTCCCTGAAGTGTGAGTAAAAACCACAGAAGGAGCCAGAATTTCTACCCCCATCAAGCAGTAATGAGGCACCCTCCTCACCCCACTGAAGTAGTGTTAGAGGAGGCCTACTAAAGAATCAAGACTTTCACCGTCACCCAGCAATAATGAGGCCACACCCACCACAGTGTCAATGGAGACCATGTGGGGAGCCAGAATTCCCACCCTCACCCAGCAGTAATAAGGAGTCCCTCCCATTCAAGTGTCAACAAGGCCAATTGGAGAACCTAGCCTTCCATTCCACCTGATATTAACAAGGTGGCACCTCCCTCCTTCCACTACTAGAGTGGTGTCAGAGAAGTCCAATCAAAAGGGAAGGTTTAAATAAGATTTAGAGTCTCATAAAATAATATGAAAATGTCCAGATTTCAATGTCCAGAGAACAAACATAAAAATCGCACATCACACTAACAACCAGAAGGTCTCTACTGAATGAAAAAAAGTAATAGATGCCAACAGCAGATGATAGAGGTGCTATAATTACCTAACAAAGATTGTAAAGCAACCATTATAAACATATTTCAATGAGTAATTACAAACAGGCTTGAAACAGATGAAAAAAAAATAAAAAGCTTTAGCAAAGAAAAAGAATGTCTCAACAAATAAATGAAAGATACAAAGAAGAACCAAACTGAAATTTAGAACTGAGAGATAATAGTAACTGAAATTTTAAAAAGCTCAGTGAATAAGTTCAACAGCAGAATGGGGGAAATAGAGGAAAGAAATGATGAACAGAAAGAGCGAACAATGCAAATTACTCAATCTGAACAACACAGAGAAAAAAAGACTTGAAAAAGGTGAACATGCTTCAGGAACCTTTGGAAGTATTTTTTAAATGTAATATTTGTGCCATTGAAGTCCTGGAAGGAGAGAAAAATGAGGGCAGGGATGAAAAAGTACTTAAAGAACTAATGGCTGAAAACTTCCCACATTTAGCAAGAAACATAAAACTACAAATTCGTGAAGTTGAGTGAACCCCAAACAAGATAATAAAATAATACACAGGAAGACATACCATAATTGAAATTATGAAAACTAAAGACAAAGTGTTGAAAGCAGCCATGACACCTTATATATAGGGGAAAACAATTTGAATAACAGTGAGTTTCTCCCTGGAAAAACCATGGAGGCCAGAAAGAAGTAGCACAGTATCTTTCAAGTGAAAAGAATTGTCAACCCAGAACTTTACACCCAGTGAAATTATCCTTCAGGAATTAAGGAGAAAGCAGTACATTCTCAGATAAAGGAAAATTATGATAGTTTTTCAAAAGTCGACCTACCCTAAAATAATAGCTTTAAAAAAGCTTTCTAAACACAAATGTTAAAAGAAGGAAGCTTGGAACATCAGAAATGAAAAAAGGATGAAGCAACAGAAATATGGGCGAATAAAATGGGCTTTCCTTTGCCTCTTGAGTTTTCTAAATTATGATAGACCATTGAAACAAAAATTACAAGACTCTATTATGTGGTTCTAAATGTATATGTAGAGTAAATATGACAATTATAAACAAAGGAGAGGAAAGGGATGGAGGTAGCATTTATATACTTTATGCAAACTGGTAAAATAATGATGCCAGTAGATTGTGATAAACTACATATGTTGCAACACCTAGAGCAAACTTTTTTTAAAAAACTATGCAAAGAGATACACTCAAAAACACTATAAATAAAACAAAATGGAATACTAAAAATTGTCCAAGCAACCCACTAGAAGACAAGAAGAAGAAAACAGCTAAGAGAACAAACATAAAACAAAAAATATAGGGTAAATTTAAGTCCTGTTGAAATAGGAAAAGTTCCCTTGTTCTCCACACAGGGCGTGTGATGGGGGTGTGGCTCGCTTCTTCATGACTTGCTGCTCAAAACCCCTAGGGGGAGCAGGAAGATGGGCAGGTCATAGGGAATGTGGGATCTGACCTACGGCAGCGTCTAGGGGTGAATGTTTACAGCTCCTGAGGCCCCAGTGGGCATGTGTTACAGTGTGCTCTTTCAGTGTAGCCTTTCAAAGGCGGCTTGTGTTAATCAGCGCAAATTGCCTTATCGCAAGGACAGAGGGATTTCTGTATCCCGGGTTCTTGCCTTAGTGTACCAGAAAAATCGGATCACACATGGGCTTGGAGAATGACTGCAAGGTTTTTTATTGAGTGGTGGTAGCTCTCAGCGAGGTGGATGGGAAGGCCAGAAGGGGAATGGAGTGGGAAGGTGGTTTTCCCCTGGAGTCGGTGTGCCCAGCGGCCAGACTCTCCTCCAACCGCTCCAGCCAAATTCCCCTCAGGTCCGCATTGTTGCGCTGGTTGATGGCCTGCCAGCATCTGCTGGTGCCTGTCAGCGTGCTCTTCAGCCAGTGTGATCTTCTCAACGTCCAACCACTTGTGTGTTCTTCCACCAGTGTGATCCTCTCGATGTCCAGCCACTTGAATCTCTGCCCACTAGGGTCTCAGGGTTTTTACAGGAACAGGATGGGGGCATAGCAGGCCAGGGTGGTCTTGGAAAATTCAACATTTGGGCACGAAAACAGAAATGCCTGTCCTTACCTAGATCCGTGGGCACAGGCCCGGGGTGGAGTGCTGGCCAAGGACCCCACCCTTCTCCTAGCATTTCCCTGCCCCCTATCCCATATCACTAATTAAAAAAAAACAGTGGATGAATGGATTTTAAAACAACAACAAAATACAGGCTAGGGGTAGTGGTTCATTCTTGTAATCCTAGTGCTTTCAGGAGGTTGAGGCAGGAGGATTGCTTGAGGCAAGGAGTTTGAGACCAGCTTGGGCAACATAGCAAGACCCCCATCTTAGATTACCAAAAATAAAAAACAAACTTAGCCCAGCATGGTGGTATGTGCCTATAGTCCCAGCTACTCAGGAGACTGAGGTGGGAGGATCACTTGAGCCCCTTGATTACTTGAGCAGTTTGAGGCTGCAGTAATCTATAATCACAACACCTCACTCCAGCCTGGGTAACAGAGTGAGACTCTGTCTCTAACAAAGAAAGAGAGAGAGAGAAGACACAAATCACCAATATCAGGAATAAAACAGGAGGTTTCACTAAAGACCCTACAGCCACGAAAAGGATAATAAAGAAATACTATGAACAACTCTACAAACATAAATTTGACAACTTAGATGTAATGAACCAATTCCCCAACAAACCCAAATCACCATAACTCACCCAATATGAAATACACAATTTGAAAATCCATATCACTACTAAAATAATTGAATTTTTAACTAAAAAAAAAAAAGAAATCTGCAGTTCTAGGTGGTTTCACTGGAAAATTTCACTAAATATTTGAAGAATAATAACACGAATTCTACACAATCTTTTGTAGAAAATAGAAAGGGAAGAAACATTTTCCAATACGTTTTATGAAGATAATATTACACTTAGGCCAAAACCAAAGATAGGACCAAAAAAAAAAAAAAAAAAAACTATCATGTTCATGAATTGAAATACTCAATATATTAAAGATGTTAATTCTCCCCAAAATGATGCATAGGTTTAATGCAATTCTTATCAGAATCTCAGTAGGTTTGTTTTTATATTTAGACAAGATTATTTTACTATTTATATGAATAATCAAAGAACTAGAATAGCTAAAACAATTTTTTAAAAGAAGAATGAAGAAGAATCAATATACCTAATTTCAGGACTATCTATATAACAACAGTAATCAAGACTAAGTGATATTGGTCTACAGACACATACATCAATGGAATAGAACAGAGAACACAGAAATAGAACCATATAAATATGCCCAAATGATTTTTGTCAGAAGTACAAAAGCAATTCATGGACGAAAGATAGACTTTTCAACAAACTGTTGGTGCAACTGGACACCCATAGGCAATAAAATGAACTTCAACCTAAATCTCACACTTTATATAAAAATTAACTCAAAATGAGTTATATACATTAAAATAAAGTATAAAATAATAAAACTTTTAGAAAAAAAACCATAGTAGAAAATCAGGATCTAGGGTTAGGCAAAAAGGTTCTAAGATTTGACACCAAAAGCATAATCGATAAAAGGAAAAAAATGACAAACTGGACTTCATCCAAATGAAAAACTTTCTCTCTTTGACAGCATACAAAATGGGAGAAAAATTTTGCAAACTGTGCATCCAACAAATGTCAAGTACCCAGAACAAATTAATAAGTAAAAAACAACCCCATTAAAAAACGGACAAAGTACATGTACTGAAAGTTCTCAAAGGAAGTCATACACGCCGCAAACAGGCATATGAAAAAATGCTCAACATCACTAATCATTAGAGAAATGCAAATCAAAACCACAATGAGATACCACCTCTCACTAGTCAGAGTGGTCATTATTAAAAAGTCAAAAAACAACAGATGCGGACAGGATTGCAGAGAAAAGGGAATGCTTATATGCTGCTGGTGAGAATGTAAACTAGTTCAGTCACTTTGGAGAGCAATATATAAGTAAAGAAATATCAGTTGTTCTACCATAAAGAGACATACACTTGTATGTTCATCACAACACTATTCACACAATGGCAAAGACATGGAATCGACCTAGATGCTCAGCAATGGTGGTCTGGATAAAGAAAATATGGCATATATACACCATAGAACACTACACAACCATAAAAAAAAACAAGAATGAAATCATGTTTTTTGCAGCAACATGGATGCTGCTTAGGGCCATTATCCTAAACAAATTAATGCAGGAACAGAAAACCAAATACCTCATGTTCTTACCTATAAATGGAAGCTACACATTGAGTGCACATGTACACAAAGAAGGGAACAATAAACATTGGAGCCTACTTGAGAGTGGAGGATGGGAGGAGAGTGAGAATGCGGGGGCGGGGGGGGGGGGGAATACTATGTATCAAGTACTATGCTCACTACCTGGGTGATGAAATAATTTGTATACCAAACCCAAGAGACACACAATTTACCCGTGTAACAAACCTGAACATGTACCACAAAAACTAAATAAAAGTTGAAGGAAAAAAAACATATGTACCATATCATAAGTAATTATAAAGCATACCAGAATTAATGTACGTTACATAATACATTCTTGTACTCTGAGTTTTTTTAATGTTGCTCTTTGAAATATTCTGTTTCTAAGATGAAAACACAAACTATAGACTGTGAGAAAATATTTGCAAACCACATATCCAAAAAATGATGATATATTAAATATAGAAAGAACTCTTAAAAGCTCAGCACTTTAAAAAAATCTATTAGAAAATGGGCAAAATGGCCAGGCATCACACCTGTAATCCCAGCACTTTGGGAGGCCAAGGTGGGCATACCACTTAGGTCAGGAGTTCGAGACCAGCCAGGCCAGCATGGTGAAACCCCATCCCCACTAAAAATACAAAAAAAATTAGCTGGGCGTGATGGCGGGCAGCTGTAATCCCAGCTACTGGGGATGCTGAGGCTAAAGAATTGCTTGAACCCGAGAGGCAGAGGTTGCACTCCAGCCTGGATGACAGAGCGAGACTCCATCTCAAAAAAACAAAACAAAACAAAACAAACAGAAAATGGGCAAAATGGGCATGAAAAAACATTTCACCAAAGAGGATACACAGATGGCAAAGGAGCACATAAAAAGATATTCAATATCACTAGTTATTAGTGACATGGCAAATTAAAACCATGAGATACAACTGCACACCTATCAGAATGATTAAAATTAAAAATAGTGACAAAACCAAATGCTGGTGAGGATGCAGAGAAACTCATACATACTGTATGGTACCATTTATATAACATTCTTGAATGATAATATTATAGAAGTGGAGAGCATATTAGGGTTATTAGGGATTAAGGAAGGGGTGGGGAGGAGGAAGAAATTGGGTGTGGGTATAAAAGGGAAACATGAGGGACCCTTGTGGTGATGGAAATGTTCTGTATCATGACTGTATCAATATCAATCTCCCAATGTTACCCAATGGTTACAACTTGTAAAACTATAGTACAACATCACAATATTGTAAGAGTAACAGTACACAGGCTCTCTCTGTATTATTTCTTATAAGTATATGTAAATGTACAATGAAATCCAATTTCGAAGTTTTTTTTAAAAAACACATCATTTTTCTTAAAGAACTAGAATAAGGAAACAATATTGAGTATCCTATAGTCAACAAAATATATTTACTAAACATAGTGTTAAATCGAACAATGATTAAACGACTAGGCAATTCCTACTGGCCTATGCTTCATCTGATAGACAGCCCTGTCTTGACCTTGTGGGTAATTAAAACCCAACTCAACATCCTTGTTTTGTGTCACAATGAGCAATGCAAGTTTAGTGTAAAGGGTCACAAGGAACCTTAGAGGTCATCCAATTCAACTCTTTCATTTTATAGAAGAAAAAATTGAGGGAAGATGGCTGACCAGATTTGATGAAATTGAGAGAAGATGGCTGACTAGATGTAGGTAGTATGTACCTCTTCCACAGAGAGGAACCAGAATAGTAAGTAGATACTCACCTTTCGAAGAGATGGTCTAGGAGAGCATGCTGGGATTCAGAGAGAGAGATGGGAAGCACCAGAAGTAAGTAAATAGAGGATCTGAAGCATCTTGCCCAGCCAGGGACTGACTAAGAACTGGGAGAGGCTTCTAAACACAGGGAAACAGGAAGAGAGAAACCCCCAGGGCTTAGCTTTTATGACCTTGACTATAGGGGAGACCCTTGACCCACTAGGCCCTTGAGCCTGATGTGCAGAGCTGTCTAAAGATATCACAGAGACATTGCTCTAGAAAGAAAACCCACATGAAATCCCACAAGCATCCAGGCCTAGAGCAGCCTCAGCAAGGTGCCATTTTGAGAGCTTAGCTACAGGGGACCTACAGACGTGGCTGCTGCCACTGTGCAGCTCCAAGCAGGGAAATGGGAGACTAGGCTCTCCCTTGCACCTCTGGGAGGGTCTCTACTGCCCAGATGCAGGCTGCTATTGAGACTGAGATGTGAGTGGCTAGCACTCTCCACAGCTTCCTGACCACATTGCCTGCCTGGGAGGGGCGCCACCCTCTCTGGTCTCAAGCCCAAGGTATCATTTTAAGAGTTTAATGCTAAGCTAGGCCCCACCCTCGGGCCAAGTTCAAGTTGATGTGGTTAGCAAGCCTCCACTGCCTAGCCAAAGAGGGACAAGGAAACAAAGCTCTCTTACACATACCTAGAACAACATCCACTGCCTTGCCACAGGCTCCTGTGAAACTGAGACTTGAGTGGACTACACTCTCCATAGCTTCTTCCCCATGCTGTTCGCCTGAGGTGGGAGGGCCTACCCATTCTGGTCACCAGCCCACAGCTGGCACCATTCTGAGAGTTTAACACTGAGTTGTGCCCTACTTTCGGGCCAAATTTGAGGTGATGTGGTTGCAGCCACCACCCAGCAGTAGGAGGGACAGGGAAACTAAGCTCTCCTAAGGACAATACCCACTGCCCTGCTACATGCAGCTGTGAGACTGGGGACTAGTCTGCTGAACACATAGTTGCTTCCAGGAACACCAACACAGACTGTTTAAGACCCAGTAGGTTGCTCCACCACTGCTACTGCCATCACCCACACAACACCAACAGCCCAAGGACCTGAGAACCTAGCCACACTCCTGGCCCACTGCTGCCACTAATAGCTTCTAAGAAAACCACCTGAATGCCCAAGAATCAGCCCTTCAGGACCCATGAAGACAAGAGCCAGTGTAAGCTGTTCTGAGCCCCCCCTCCACCACCAAAAAAAAAAAAGGCATATTGCCCCACTGCTGCCACCATGGGGCCTGCTCGGGTAGATATCCAAGTCCCCAGCAAAACTTCACCACTACCTCGACTAATAACTGTAATAATAAATGTACCCTAATCCATCAGGAAAATCACAGATACCACTGACCCTATGTACTGTTGTAGAAGCCAGTGCAAAGATCACACTATCGCAGGCACCCAAAATCAAAGCTAAAATATCTTGCTCAACCAACAATATACACACAACTTCAGGAAAAAATTCTCCCCTATGAAAATAATTTTTCAAAAAATTGGAATGGGGCTTCGCTGTGGGGGTCATGATGGGGGTTTTCTGGGCTTTCAGCTCTTCCAAGGCTGACACGAAAACTGCCAAACTCTGCCAAACCCGGGAATGGTGATTAGGAAACATGGGGATCTCAGAGAAACAACTGTAAAATTAGTATCCCCCTAAAGGAGCACCAGAAAAGGATGAGTGCTCCTTTTCTGGTGTCCATCCAAAAGAGAAGGGTGTCTTTATTGTATGAAGCCGTTTATATGATTAAATTTCCATTTGCCATATTGTAAGATGACAACACCAACTATATCTGCTAATCAAAAAGTCCAAGCAAACTGTACTCCCACAAGCTAAAAAAAAGGTGGAGGCAACCAAAGATTTAATTAAAGCTAAAAGGGGAGAGTTAGAAATGGAGAGTGAGTGAGGTAAGTTATATTAAATTGATAAGGGGCAAACCAGAATGGACAATTAAGTCCTTTCCACTACTAGCCTTGGTTTGGAAAGAGCAAGTACTACAAAAGCAGATAAAGACATCAACAATCAAATTCCTTCAAAATGTTAAAAAGTACTGAGCCAAAGACTACTTTCCAAGGAGAAACAGTCTCCATTTTATGCATCAGAGAACATTGTTCCTAAACTAGAACTTAACAAAGATTTGCCTAAATCAGGGGAAAGTAGATGTAATCCTTCAGAAACTGAAGCACCTTTGCTGGTTAGCTCAATGGAAACTTCTTTGTCAAAACAAGATGGAAAATATTTCTCAGCCATACTTAATGATGTGCAAACAGTTTCTGCTGATCCGAAATTGAAAAAAAATGATCCCCAAAAACAACAGCATCTAGTAAAAGTACTAGATGTGCCTACTGGTGGTTATTACAGTTCAAAGAATCTCACTGATGGAGTTAAAACAGTAACAATCTCATTGTCAAGCAATGAGAGAGATCCCAAAGGTACGGATCACCCCTCAAGAGTCTCCACTGGTATTGAAGACACTGAGACTTGGGAAAGAACACAGAATACTAATTAAGAATTAAAAATAGCTCTTTGGGCAAAATCTGAGTCATGGCGAACCAAGAATAAGGACTTAGCCTCAGAGTAGAGAAAATGCAGGAGAAAAGTGTGTCTGGGACAGAAAAGCAGGAATGGCCTGCCATGAGCATGGCTCTTAGGACTTCAACACTGATGATTCAGCCACAGAGAAGAAATCTCAAGATGAAGACTCCGTTTAAGCTTGTTCATTCCAAGGGCGATAACTTACAATGAATTTCTTTCTGTAATGCAACCAAGCAGCCAAAATCTTGCCTCTCTGTCTAGAAAATTTATTCAAGAAGAGAAAGTAAAAGACTGCAGTCATAATTGAGTCTCAGATGTAAAGGCATTAGTGGAGAGTAAAGAACAAGTCTCTCTGGAGCCCATATCTGGCTTCAGTTCCAAGCATTGCACATTTAGTGACAGGGCCCTTTATGTTCACCCCAGGATCACACTTCTCAGAGCCCCTTCACCAATCATGCTACAACTGCTGGCAGAAAGGACCTTCCAGCTCCATGGGGCTGGAGTTGTTTCCTGCTTATCTTGGACTAGGGGTGTTCCCAGGAAAGCCTCAGTGTTAGAATGCAATGGCCCAGAAGCCACAGCTTATCAGTCCCCAGAAGGGAAGACTTTCACAAGTTCGTTTGTTGGAAAGAAATTCAACTGATATAAGAAGTTTGAAACCCCCCAATCAGACTTACAATCTCCAAATTCTCTCTAATGAAGCTCTTGGGAGCTGTACAAAAAGGCTGGACTAAGTGCAATACCACCATAAAGAAGAGTGGAGTCTGTGGAATCACAGTGCTCTTTAAAGGATACTTCATCCTGTGTTGTAGCTGGAGTTTCATGCATCTGAAGCTGCAGTACTGGTGTAAGTAGTGTTGACCTGGACATCACTTAAGAAACCTTTGGGCTCTGTTCTGTTCCATTGGTCTATATCTCTGTTGTGGTACCAGTACCATGCTGTTTTGGTTACTGCAGACTTGTAGTATAGTTTGAAGTCAGGTAACATGATGCCTCCAGCTTTGTTCTTTTGGCTTAGGATTGTCTTGGCAATGTGAGCTCTTTTTTGGTTCCATATGAACTTTAAAGTAGTTTTTTCCAATTCTGTGAAGAAAGTCAATGGTAGCTTGATGGGGACAGCACTGAATCTATAAATTACCTTGAGCAGTATGGCCATTTTCACGATATTGATTCTTCCTATCCATGAGCATGGAATGTTCTTCCATTTGTTTGTGTCCTCTTTTATTTCATTGAGCAGTGGTTTGTAGTTCTCCTTGAAGAGGTCCTTCACATCCCTTGTAAGTTTGATTCCTAGGTATTTTATTCTCTTTGAAGCAATTGTGAATGGGAGTTCACTCATGATTTGGCTCTCTGTCTGTTATTGGTGTATAAGAATGCTTGTGATTTTTGCACATTGATTTTGTATCCTGAGATTTGCTGAAGTTGCTTCTCAGCTTTTCTAAATATACAATCATGTCATCTGCAAACAGGGAAAATTTGACTTCCTCTTTTCCTAATTGAATACACTTTATTTCTTTCTCCTTCCTGATTGCCCTGGCCAGAACATCCAACACTATGTTGAATAGGAGTGGTGAGAGAGGGCATCCCAGTCTTGTGCCAGTTTTCAAAGGGAATGCTTCCAATTTTGCCCATTCAGTATGATATTGGCTGTGGGTTTGTCATAAATAGCTCTTATTATTTTGAGATATGTCCCATCAATACCTAGTTTATTGAGAGTTTTTAGTATGAAGGGCTGTTGGATTTTGTCAAAGGCCTTTTCTGCATCTATTGAGATAATCATGTGGTTTTTGTCTTTGGTTCTGTTTATATGCTGGATTACATTTATTGATTTGCATATGTTGAACAAGCCTTGCATCCCAGGGATGAAGCCCATTTGATCCTGGTGGATAAGCTTTTTGATGTGCTGCTGGATTCAGTTTTCCAGTATTTTATTGAGGATTTTTGCATCAATGTTCATCAGGGATATTGGTCTAAAATTCTCTTTTTTTGTTGTGTCTCTGTCAGGCTTTGGTATCAGGATGATGTTGGTCTCATAAAATGAGTTAGGGAGGATTCCCTCTTTTTCTATTGATTAGAATCGTTTCAGAAGGAATGGTACCAGCTCCTCCTTGTACCTCTGGTAGAATTTGGGTGTGAATCGTCTGGTCCTGGACTTTTTTGGTTGGTAGGCTATTAGTTATTGCCTCAATTTCAGAGCCTTTATTAGTCTATTCAGGCATTCAACTTCTTCCTGGTTTAGTCTTGGGACAGTGTATGTGTCCAGGAATTTATTCATTTCTTCTAGATTTTAATACCACACATCTGCAACCATCTGATCTTCAACAAACATGACAAAAACAAGAAATGAGGAAAGGATTCCCTATTTAATAAATGGTGCTGGGAAAACTGGCTAGCCATATGTAGAAAGCTGAAACTGGATCCCTTCCTTACACCTTATACAAAAATTAATTCAAGATGGATTAAAGACTTACATGTTAGACCTAAAACTATAAAAACCCTAGAAGAAAACTTAGGCAAAACCATTCAGGACATAGGCATGGGCAAGGACTTCATGTCTAAAACACCAAAAGCAATGGCAACAAAAGCCAATCTTGACAAATGGGATCTAATTAAACTAAAGAGCTTCTGCACAGCAAAAGACACTACCATGAGAGTGAACAGGCAACCTACAGAATGGGAGAAAATTTTTGCAATCTACCCATCTGACAAAGGGCTAATATCCAGAATCTACAAAGAACTCAAACAAACTTACAAGAAAAAAATAAACAACCCCATCAAAAAGTGGGTGAAGGATATGAACAGACACTTCTCAAAAGAAGACATTTATGCAGCCAAAAGACACATGAAAAAACGCTCATCATCACTGGCCATCAGAGAAATGCAAATCAAAACCACAATGAGATACCATCTCACACCCGTTAGAATGGCGATCATTAAAAAGTCAGGAAACAACAGGTGCTGGAGAGGATGTGGAGAAATAGGAACACTTTTACACTGTTGGTGGGACTGTAAACTAGTTCAACCATTGTGGAAGTCAGTGTGGCGATTCCTCAGGGATCTAGAACTAGAAATACCATTTGACCCAGCAATCCCATTACTGGGTATATACCCAAAGGATTATAAATCATGCTGCTATAAAGACACATGCACACGTATGTTTATTGTGACACTATTCACAATAGCAAAGACTTGGAACCAACCCAAATGTCCAACAACGATAGAGTGGATTAAGAAAATGTGGCACATATACACCATGGAATACTATGCAGCCATAAAAAGGATGAGTTCATGTCCTTTGTAGGGACATGGATGAAGCTGGAAACCATCACTCTCAGCAAACTATCGCAAGGACAGAAAACCAAACACCGCACTTTCTCAGTCATAGGTGGGAATTGAACAATGAGAACACTTGGACACAGGAAGGGGAACATCACACACCGGGGTCTGTCGTGGGGTGGGGGGAGTGGGGAGGGATAGCATTAGGAGATATACCTAATGTAAATGATGAGTTAATGGGTGCAGCACACCAGCATGGCACATGTGTACATATGTAACAAACCTGCACATTGTGCACATGTACCCTAGAACTTAAAGTGTAAGTAAAAAAACAGAAAAAAAAAGAAATCTTTGGAATTACAAGGCGCATACAATGGAGCTGACTTCAATACATAGTTAACAATTTAAAATGGCATTTAGAACAAGAAGAGGGAGTGAAAAGAATAAAATTATTGAAATCTGTAGCAATTATACAGAAAGTAAATTTTTTATTAACGTGGACAAAAAAAATGAAAAGGTGACTGCTATACCAGATGCACAGATATCAATGGAAGGACATAGGAAACATGAAAAAGTAGGGATTTATGACACCACACAACAATTGCATGGCAGCAGATCCAAATAAAAAGAATGCCTCAAAATGCCAGATAAATAATCCAAAATATTGATTTGAACAAAGCTCAATGAGGTGCAAGAGAAATATGAAAAACAGTACAAAAAAGTTCAGAATATGGATGAGAAATTTACCAAGGAAATAGAGATCTTTTAAAAAATGAAGATATTGTGGATGTAAAAAATTTATTGAAGAAAATACAAAATACATTTGAAAGCTTCAATAATCGACTAGATCAAGCAGAAGAAAAAATCTCGAAACTTGAAAACAAATCTTTTTCTTTCCTTTGATTTTTATTTTACGTTCCAGGGTACAAGTGCAGGATGTGCAGTCTGTTACATAGGTAAATATGTGCCATGGTGGTTTGCTGCACAGATCAACCTATAACCTAGGTATTAAGCCCAGCATCCATTAGCTATTCTTCCTGATGCTCTCTCCTCCCACCCCCTACCCTCTGAGAGGCCTCAGTGTGTGTTGTTCCTCCCCATGTGTCCATGTGTTGTTATCATTCAGCTCCCACTTATAAGTGAGAACATGTGGTATTTGATTTTCTGTTCCTGTATTAGTTTGCTGAGGATCATGGCTTCCAGCCATATCCCTGCAAAGGACATGATCTCATTTCTTTTTTATGGCTGCATAGTATTCCATGGTGTATATATGTGCCACATTTTCTTTGTTTAGTCTATTATTGATGAGCATGTTGGTTGATTCCATATCTTTGCATTGTGAATAGTGCTGCAATGAGCACATGCATGCATTTATCTTTATAATAGAATGATTTATATTCCTTTGGGTATATATCCAGTATTGGGATTGCTGGGTCAAATGTTATTTCTGCTTCTAGATCTTCCACAATAACTTACATTCCCACCAACAGTGGAAAAGTGTTCCTTTTTCTCCACAGCCTCGCCAGCATCTGCACTTTCTTGACTTTTTAATAATCACCATTCTGACTGGCATGAGATGGTATCTCATTGTGGGTTTGATTTGCATTTCTCTAATCATCAGTGATGTTGAGCTTTTTAAAATATATTTGTTGGTCACATGAATGTCATCTCTTGAGAAGTGTCTGTTCATGTCCTTTGCCCACTTTTTAATGGGGTTGTTTGTTTTTTTCTTGTAAATTTGAAAATAGGTCTTTTGAAATATTCCAATCAGACAAAAATAAGGAAAAAACTAAATAAAAGAATTAAAAAAGGCTATGAGACATCTGGGACTACACAAAGTGACCAAACTTATGAATTATCAGTATTCCCAAGGGAGCAGAGAGATCAAATTTAGAAAACCTACTTAAGAAAATAATCAATGAAAAATTTCCTAGTCTATCAAGAGAGTTGACATCCAGATACAGAAGGTCCAGCTATCCCTAGGCAAATACATTATAAAAAGGACTTCACACAGCATATTATATTAAGAATGTCTAAAGTCAAAGTGAAACAAAGAATTTTTAAATTGGCTAGAGAAAAGCACCTAGTCATGTATTAAAAAAAAAAAAAAAACAACTCTCATCAGACTAACAGTGGACTTTTCAGAAGAAACCTTACAGGCCAGAAAAACATTAAGTGGCGTTTCAAAATCATTTAAAAAAACTGCCAAAAGAAATCCCAGGACCAGATAAATTTACAGCCAAATTCTACCAAACATACAAAGAAAAACAAAGAGGAATTTTCCCAAAACTATGCCAAAAAATTGAAGAGAAGGGAATTGTCCCTCATTCATTCCATAAGGCCAGGATCACCCTGATACCGAAAGCAGACAAGGACACAACAAAAAAAAGAAAAGTACAGACCCATATCCCTGATGAACATGGATTCAAAAATCTTCAACAAAATATAAGCAAGTTGAATCCAACAGCATATCAAAAAGATAATACACCATGATCAGGAGTGATTTATACCAGGAATGCAAAGATGGTTCAACATTCCCAAATCAATAAATGTGATACATTACATAAACAGAATTAAGAACAACAACCATATGATCATCTCTATGAAAGTGGAAAAAGCAATTGATAAAATTCAATGCCCTTTCCTCATAAAAATCCTCAACAAACTAGGCATAGAACAAAACATACTTCAACATAATAAAGGTAACATATGACAAACCTATAGCCAGCAACATACTTAACAGGGAAAGTTTGAAAGCATTCCCTCTAAGAATTGGAATGAGACAAGGATGCCTACTTTCACTACTTTTATTTAACATAGCACTGGAAGTCCTCACCACCACAATCAAGCAAGAGTAAAAAAATAAAAGGCATCCAAATTAGAAAAGAGGAAGTTAAATTATCCCTGTTTGCTAATGATATTATCTTATATCCAGAAAACCCTACAGAGTCCACCAAAAAACTCTTAGATTTGATAAATGAATTCAGTAGTTTCACGATAAAAAATTAACATACAAAAATCAGTACTGTTTCTATACAGCAATAATAATCTAGCTGAGGACCAAATCAAGAAGGCAATTCCACTTACAATGCTATTAAAAAAATAATAAAATACCAGGCATATATTTAATCAAGGAGGTAAAAAAATCCCTATAAGGAAACAACAAATTACTGTTATAAAAAATCATAGATGACACAAACAGAAAAACATACCATGCTTCCAACCTTTGGTCATGACTTGGAAAAATCAATATTGTTAAAATGACATACTGCCTATATTAGTCTGTTTTCACACTGCTGATAAAGACATATCTGAAACTGAGCAATTTACAAAAGAAAGAGGTTTATTAGACTTACAGTTCCACATGGCTGGGGAGGCTTTACAATCATGGCAGAAGGCAAGGAGGAACAAGTCACATCTTATGTGGATGGCAGCAGGCAAAAAAAAAAGAGAGAGCCTGTGCAGAGAAACTCCCATTTTTAAAACCATCAGGTCTCATGAGACCTTTCACTATCATGAGAACAGCACAGGAAAAACCCACCCCATGATTTAATCAACTCCGACCTGTTTCCTCCCACAACATGTGGGAATTATGGAATCTCCAAGATGAGATTTGGGTGGGGACACAGAGCCAAACCATATTATTCCATCCCTGCCCCTTCGCAAATCTCATATCTTCATATTTCAAAACCAATCATGCCTTCCCAACAGTCCCCCAAGTCTCAACTCATTTCAGCATTAACTCAAAAGTCCACAGTCCAAAGTCTCATTAGATAAGACAAATCCTGTCCACCTATGAGCCTGTAAAATGTAAAGCAAGTTAGTTACTTCCTAGATACAATGCAGGTACACACATTGAGTAAATACAGCCATTCTAAATGGGAGAAATTGGCCAAAACTAAGGGGCTACAGGGCCCATGCAAGTTTGAAATCCAGTGGGGCAGTCAAATCTTAAAGCTCCAAAGTGATCTCCCTTGATTCCGTGCCTCACATTCAGGTCATGCTGATGCAAGAGGCAGGTTCCCCTAGTCTTGGGCAGTTTCACCCCTGCAGCTTTGCAGGGTACAGCCTCTCTCCCGGTTGCCTTCATGGGGTGGTGTTGAGTGTCTGTGGCTTTTCCAGGTACATGGTGCAGTCTGGCAGTGGATCTACCATTCTGGGGTCCAGAGGACAGTGGCCCTCTCCTCACAGCTCCCTAGGTAGTGCCCCAGTAGGGACTCTGTATGGGGGCTCCCACCCCACGTTTTCCTTCTGCACTGCCCTAGCAGAGTTTCTCCATGAGGACCCCACCCCAACAGCAAACTTCTGCCTGGGCATCCAGGAGTTTCCATACATTTTCTGAAATCTAGGTGGAGGTTCCCAAACCCCAATTCTTGATTTCTGTGCATTCATAGGCTTAACATCATGTGGAAGCTGCCAAGGCTTGAGGCTTGCACCCTCTGAAGCCACAGCCTGAGCTCTATATTTGTCCCTTTCAGCCATAGCTGGAGTGGCTAGGATATAGGGCACCAAGTCCCTAGGCTGCACACAGTGCAGGGACCCTGGGCTTGGCCCAAGAAACCACATTTTCCTCCTAGGCCTCCAGGTCTTTGATGGGAAGGGCTGCCATGAAGACCTCTGATATGCTCTGGAGACATTTTCCCCATTGTCTTGGGAATTAACATTAGTTCCTTGTTACTTATGCAAATTTCTGCAACTGGCTTGGATTCCTCCTCAGAAATGGGATTTTCTTTTCTATCTCATTGTCAGGTTGTGAATTTTCCAAACTTCTATGCTCTGCTTCCTTTATAAAACTGAATGCCTTTAACAGCACCCAAGTCACCCTTTGAATGCTTTGCTGCTTAGAAATTTCTTCTGCCAGATACCCTAAACCATCTCTCTCAAGTTCCAAGTTCCACAAATCTCTAGGACAGGGACAAAATGCCACCAGTCTGTTTCCTAAAACATAACAAGAGTTACCTTTGCTCCAGTTCCCAACAATTTCCTCATCTCCATCTGAGACTACCTCAGCCTGGACCTTATTGTTCATATCACTATCAGAATTTTTGTCAAAGCCATTCAACATGTCTCTAAGAAGTTCCAAACTTTCCCACATTTTTCTGCCTCCTTTTGAGCCCTCCAATCTGTTCTAACCTCTGCCTACTACCCAGTTGCAAAGCCACTTCCACATTTTCAGGTATCTTTTCAGCAGCACCACACTCCCAGTACCAATTTACTATTATTAGTCCATTTTCACGCTGCTGATAAAGACATACCCAAGACTCGGCAATTTACAAAAGAAAGAGGTTAATTGGACTTACAGTTCCACATGGCTGAGGAGGCCTCACAATCATGGCGGAAGGCAAGGAGGAGCAAGTCACATTTTATGTGGAGGGCAGCAGGCAAAAAAGAGAGCTTGTGCAGAGAACCTCCTGTTTTTAAAACCATCAGATTTCATGAGACCCATTCACCATCGCAAGAACAGCATGGGAAAGACCCACTCCCATGATTCAATCATCTCCCACCTGGTCCCTCCCACAACATATGGGAATTATGAGACCTCCAAGATGAAATTTGGGTGGGAGCACAGAGCCAAACCATATCATCGCCCAAAGTTACTTATAGATTCAATGAAATCCCTATCAAATTACCAACATTATTTTTCACAGAATTAGAGAAAACAATCCTAAAATTCACATGAAACCAAAAAAGTGCCCAAATAGCCAAATCCTAAGCAAAAAGAACAAAGCTGGAAAAATCACAGTACCTGACTTCAAATAATACTACACAGCCATAATAACCAAAACAGCATGGTACTGGTCTAAAAATAGACACATAGGTCAATGAAACAGAATAGAGAACCCAGAAATAAATCAATGAACCTACAACCAACTGATCTTCTACAAAGCAAAAAATATGTATATATACACACTCGGGAAAGGAAACCCTTTTCAATATATGATGCTGGGAAAATTGGATAGTCATATGCAGAAGAATAAAACTGGACTCATACTTCTTACCATATACAAAAATTAATTCAAGATAAATTAAAGAACTAAATGTATCACCTGTAAGTATAAAAATCCTATAAGAAAACCTAGGAAAAACTTTTCTGGACATTGGCCTATTCAAAGAATTTGTTATCAAGTCTTCAAAATCCAAAGTAACAAAAACAAAAATTGACAAATGAGACTTAATTAAACCAAAAAACTTCTGCACAGCAAAAGAAACTATCAACAGAGTAAACACAAAACCTACAGAATTAGAAAACATATTCGCAAACTATGCATCCAACAAGGACTAATATCCAGAATCTATGAGAAACTCAAACAGCTCAACAAGAAAAAAACCAAATAACTTTACTAAAAAGTGAGCAAAGGACATGAACAAATATTTTTTCAAAAGAAGACATACAAGTGGCCAACAGACATATGAAAAAGTGCTTAAAATCACTAATCAGAGAAATGCAAATAAAAACCACAATGAATTACCATTCCATACTAGTCAGAATGACTATTATTAAAAAGTCAAAAAAAAAAACCCAAAACAGATGTTGGCAAGGTTGTAGGAGAAAAAAGGGAATGCTTATACACTGTTGGTGGGACTATAAAGTAGTAAAACCTTTATGGGAAACAGTATGAAGAATTCTCAAAGAACTGAAAATAGAATCACCATTCAATCCAGCAATCCCATTACTGGGTATATACCCAATGGAAAGAACTCATTATATCAAAAAGATACCTGCACTTCTTTCAGAATGATTATATATATATATATATATATATATATATATATATATATATACATTATATATATATATATATATATATGAACACTACTCAGCCATAAAAAAGAAGGAAATCATGTCTTTTTTGGCAACATGGATGCAACTAGAGGCCAGAATCCTAACTGAAATAACTCAAAAACAGAAAGTCAAATACCACATGTTCTCACTTATAAGTGAGAGCGAAACAATGGGGACACATGGATATACAGAGTAAAATAATAGACACTGCAGACTACAAAAGGTGGGAGGCCGGGAGCAGAGATGAGGGCTGAAAAATTACCTATTGGGTAGAATGTTCACTGTCTGTGTGATGGGGACACTAAAAGCCCAGACTTCACCACTATGCAATATATGCATGTAAGAAATCTGCATTTGTACCCTCTAAATTTATAAAAAATTTAAAATAAATAAATAAAACAAAAATAATTAAAAGAAGAAATTTAAGACAAAAGAGATACATGATAAGGTCAAGGTTAAATACAGAGTTAGTAGTGAAACAAGGCCTAATGTCCTATTTCTCAATACCACACTTTTCTTTGTTTTTCCTTTCTTTCATGTCAGACGGGTAATGTGCCAACCTCATAATAAGGTTGAGGGTGGCACATTTCACACATGCGTGTGAACACCCAATCATCATGCTCATGAACTACAAAAGGATCTACAACATTCTTTTTATCATATTACTTTGTTTTACACATTCCCAAACGAAGAGACAGTCTCCTTTATAGTCTGTCTAAATGCATTATTATTTAAAGAATCTGTATACCATCTGAAGCTGAACACCATCTGAAGCTGAATTCCAACTACACAGTTTCTGGAACAGAATGGCTTCTTTCATACAGGATGGCTGATCTCCAAACCCATATCTCAAAGCTATCAAGAGCAAAAAGAAACATCAATAGTCTGGAAACGTATCCCACCTGGGCAAGCACAAATTAAAGCCCCACAAGTAGGGGGTTCTCCTTGTCCCTAAGGGACTAGAAAGGAATTTCACTTTGCCTCATCCCTCTAGCTCTATTCCAACATTCTGGCACCTACAAACATTAAATATTTAATGAGCACCTATTATATGCTGGGCACTGTGCTACATGCTAGACAGTGAATAAGATATACAACCTCAATCCTCAAGGAGGTTGTCATCTGTGAGAGATGACAATTACAGGCAATTACAGTACAGTACATGAAGGGTTAAGAGTAAATCCATATTACCCTGAGACCACAGGCATCATCCTCTACTGACCAGGGAGAGAGGATTCAAATGGGAGGGGATTTGAGAGAAGAAGTAGTGGGAGTTCAATATAACCAGTGAGTGGAGAATTAAGCTATTAAATCACTCAATTCACTCAACTGGGAAAGCATCTAAACGAAATAATTGTTTTGGATGTTTTAAGTGATACATGATTTACTTCCAGGCTTTGGTAAATGCTTCTATAAACCTCATAATCACACTATAACGTCTCTGTTTTGTAAAGTCAGCTTTTTATACACTGAATTTACTTGAAAGAGACTTCTTGCTACACTTGTAAAAGACTACTGTATCACCTCCCTCTTCCCACTCTCTAATTAAGTTGTCAAAAAATGTTTTTCATTGTATTTGTTTTGGTTCTTAAAAAACCAATATGTAAGTCAAACAACATAGTTTACATATATTTCCATAACTGTCTTGCCATATTTTGTCACACCCACTAATCAGATATTTTCCACTCATCTCTCTGTTGTATGTGAAGCTGGCAGAAGACAATATTCTAAATTGCTTTCCAACCGCAGCACCTCAAGAGACTTAAAAACACATTAACCTCAGGCAAGATAACATGCTTTCATTTTGCAAGAAAATAAAACACTAATTATTGTCACAAAGCCTTCCTTAAAGGTCAAAAATAAATCCATAAGTGCAATAAAATTGAGGGAAAACTTAACCTAAACCTTAAAGGAATAAAGTCTTGATCTTGGAGTAAATATTTTTAAAACCTCACTATAATTTTACTTCTTGTGTGCCATAGTACCAAAACAAAGGAATTAATTAGGACACATTAATCTTGTGTTTGTTTGTTTTGTTTTGTTTCAGTCTCACAAGTATACATGTAACTTACTTGTCTCACTTGAGTTACTTGTTCATATTTTGGATCAATAGATATCTGCTTAGAAGAAAGCATGCACTTTGAACAGTGCTATTAATAATATCTCCACTGTATTGTTACATATTTTTTCTAGTGAACTGAAATCAACAGCAAAAATGCCCCATTTATTTCAGTAGGACTGAAGAAAATTTAAAAATTTATGTAGTAAAAACAATATGTGTGAGCCACCTGTTTGCTTTTTAACTAAATGGATTGGTATGGAATGACAGCTGCTGCAAAACCAACACACTTCAAATACTGTATATTACTTTGCCAAGAAGACTAAATTTTGGTATCATTTACTTTATTACCATGGGACGTGTTAATGGAGATTCTTACGGAAGAGCACTGTAATGAATATTTCTACCCACAAAGTGTCACTGTTCATTTAAATTTTTTTAAACTATGCTGATGGGCATGGTGACTCAGTAGAATTTTTTGAATGGGGTCAATCAGAAAAAATAAAAATGATTAGATTACATAACACACTTAAAGCAAAGCACAGGCACTACATGAATGTAAACTGCTTAAGAGGAATTCCTAGAGATAGAGGTGTTGCTCTCAGAGGAATGCCAACTGATCAAATCAGACATTTTGCAAGCTTAAATAAGGTTTGAGTTACACTAAGCCTTGTAATCTGTTTTTACCAATATAAATGCCAAAACTGAATTGCCACTATAAAGTCTGCCAAGTTTCTTTGTATTGTATGTCAGTATGCTGTTTTCCTTCATAGTGCCATCAATAAACATGTCTGGGGATCAACTGCTTGTGATCAGATATGCTACTTTCATTGTTTCAAGCTGAGCTGATACTGCATGAAATACCAGTGCCAGAGAGGTTCCATTCAGGCTTGAATATTTGAGGGAGGAAGTCAGGCAGGCTTCCCTCTACCCTGCATACAAAAATTTAGGTTAATGTAAGAATATCCCTGGTGCTCACAAGATACAGACATCATTTCCTAGATACGCATAAATTTTAGACAACAGCATAATGCTCCACCCCTTGCAGGCTCTTGTTAAATAATTCAAGAGATACATACTCAGAGTTTCAGAGAGTAAGATTTTTAGCCATACTACTCACCATATATAATGGTCTTGTTATCTCAAGATAGCAATATCATCATATTTTTTTCTGGTTATGCCACTGCACTATTACAGGATAAAATGTATGTTGTTGCCAGAGTTCCACTTCAACTAAAGGACCCTTTCCATTTTTTTCCCCAAAATAAAGAACATACACCTAGAATTGCTCAAATCTCTATCTCTTCTTGCAAGACAGAGTGCATCCATTTTGAAATAACAGTTGTTGTAGCTTCTACTGTTCCCATCAAAGTGGATGTGTTTGGGGGTCTTTTTGGTTTGGTTTGGTTTTTGTTCTGTTTGTCCAATCTGGAGCATTTTATCTCAGGCAATCTTTTATACTTACAATACAAGACAGCAAAATAAATGATGGTAAAAGTTAACATAAAAAATATTCAGAGCTGAGAGAAGTAAGTTTGTACACGGCAGGAATGGGCAAGTAAAACTTTATAAAAACAGTATGTTCTTGAAAAGTACACCTTAATAAGTAGATAGAATTTCCTGAGACCTAAAAGTGGAGAGAGGGCATTCCATGTAGATGAAATAGTATAGCAAACATGTTGAAGTAGTATATTTTAAAGACAGTGAGCAAGGATTTCACATTACAAAGTAGAAGGTACAAGGATTAAAAGAACTTTTGGAACCAGATCAGAATAAAAAAATTAATATTAGTTTTAACTCATTCAAAAGAAGGGATGATGGGAACCATTAAAACTTTTTAAAACAAGAATGATTTCTTTAAAGTGTGTTCAAAAGATTAATCTGATGGGGTGAATAGGAAAGTTTGAAAATAGCAAATGACAATTTTTAAATATTTTTAAAGATATATTGTGGACATATTTCAAGATTATTAAAAATGTTTAAATGTTTACACCTAGTAAATTCTTCTGTTGAAGAAATAATCCACAAAAATTAAGATAAAGCAATTAAAAATTCACAAAAAGAAAATAATAGGTACACAAAAATTATAGCAACAATTATAAAGGAAAAAAACACCCCAATGTCCAAAATTGGGAAAAGTATGACACATATTCCTAATAGAATTTTAAGTGGACTATGTAAATTACATGGAAAAATTAAAAAGTTATGATACATAAACAGAATATTACTTAACCACAATTTGGAGTGCAAAAATCATCCCAGGGGCAATGTTTGTTTGTCTAGGCCATTAGTAAAAAGGCAGTTGAGGGAAGAGTCTATCCCCACTGCAAGCTGTGAAAAGGTATTACTGCTGGGTAAAAGCTGGCCTTGGCAGGAAGAAACTGAACCCATAATCTAAGGCAGGAGCTCCTACTTCTGTAACAATCTGGGTGCTTGGACAACACCTTGAACTGGTGGTAGTAAGTCTTCCAGAGTATCATCCCTTCAGCACTGGTATTCTACTCATGGAAGAGGACTTGCAGTCAAGTTGAACAAGGACTACTAGGTTCTATAATTCCTTTCATTCCTTCCCTCAGTCACTTTCACACAGTCCTACAAGTGAACATGGGTCAGGTTCTGGTGACAGTCAACATAAAGGCATGAATCAAGATAAGTTTTGGGTTTTATGAAACAGTGCCTTTAATGGAACACGAAGGGCTAGGCAGCTCTAGATGGAAACAGGATACAAGGCATTGAAGGATTTCATATTTTTCCCATTGCTGCCTTCAGGTATACTAGCTCCATTCTACCTTTCCCATCCCTGTCATTTCCTAACTGACATCTTGAAAGGATTGAAGGCCTTTCTGGATCATTTTTTCAGGCATAAAATAGCCCAGTCCAGTTTGAAATTTCCAACTTAAAAGCTCACTTCATCCTTCCCCTGAAGTGTTGTCCAAGCCTTAGCCTGAAAGACTTAAGAGTAAGAAAGAAAGTAATCTGATCTTTCATTCTTCCTCCCCCAGCCCCATTTCCAGGCCCCTTTGTCCTGGCTTGTTGTGATAAAGAGGAAGAAGTTGAAAAGAGACAAGTGGCTCTTTCTTATTGGATCCCTGTTGTTATCCTTTCTTGGCCAAAGCTGGGTATTGATGAACTCTGTGTGGCAGGCATTAAAATGCTGGTTCTTTCATTAGGCAAATGTGGTTTCATAAGGTGGAAAATCTGTCTCCAGTTTATCCTCTTCCAATGCTCCCTCAGTGTGTAACCTGGAGAACAATTCACTTTACATCCTCTTTCTGCCAGGATATACTTGCCTGGTGGCAAGCTGTCTTGGGTAGGCTTCTGTCAAGATGGCTAAGGCCCAGTTAGCTTCCCACTTGACTCAAGAAACTCACACATCCTTTCTAAGCCTAACATGAGAGTGCAGGCTGCTCCCCACTGCCCTTCACCCCATCATGCACTCTTTTTCCAATTATCTATCCTGTTCAAATGGGCACCGGGCAGATAACCAAGTCTACAGCATAAGCAAACTTCAAACCAGGAGAACACAAAAATCATTACATGTAACTGTCCCCTCGCTTGGCTTTGGGGTGCTGAGTATCCCTCTTCTTCGCCTCGAGAAAAGAAAATAAAAACCACAGCCCTTTCCCTCTAGGTTAATGACTCATAGCTCCAATGCTTTTTTCACCCTAGTCTTCTGATCTGCTTCTGGGAGGGAGGATAGGAGAGAGAATGATAAGGTTGGTGCTGATGAGATGCTTAGGAACAGCAGAGCCTCTTTACTTCTTAATAAGCCCCAAGCATGTGCGAGTCTAGCCCCCAATTTATGCCTTAAAACATAAAAGGTTGCCTGTACACTCAACCTTATCATTAGAGTCTTAGCAGGAAAAGTCCAACTCTATCCTGTTACAACAAAAATTCTCTAAGAAATGTCTGAACTAAAACAAATTTCACGGAAGCAAAATACAACCTAAACTCAGAAAATGTTTTCTGAGGTTGAAAAACTACCCCTACAGGATAGAAACAGAACATAGAATTGGAGCCTGAGTCCTCTTTTCTGAAAGTTGAATGTGACCCCTCATGTTATGCTCAATAAAGGCAGAATCATTTTTAACAATCCCAAGTGCCAAATATTTCAGTTCTTAGGGCCCAGATCCAGGTTCACACATACAACCTCTTCCCATTATTAAAACTGATCCCAAAAATGTTGGAATCAGTTTCAGAATCCACTGCCTCAAAGATTCAGAACTACCTGTGTCACCACCCACTCCCACTCCCACATCTGTCTCATTCTGTCCAGCAAGCCCATTCCCTTTCTAACTTGCCCTCCTCAGAGATTCCTTGCTCATTCCTGGAAGCTTTCTCTAACTTCAAATTACAAGGAATAACATTGGGATCTCTTTTTCTCATCTCCTTCTTGAAATATTGCCAACAGTCTTCTGCTACATAACAAAAATGATCTAAGTCCAATACAGTCTTCTTAAATACAACAGTCTTCCCTTGGTCACCTCCCACCCCAAAACTCAGAAATAACTATTAATAATTTTTAACATAGAACTTTTTGGTTTTGTTTTATCTTACTAACCATAATAAGATATTTTTCTAGTCAAAAAAATTATTTGTCAATCTCCCCAGTCTATAAGGAAGAAGCAGTAAGTCCCAAAGCCGTATCTGTGAATTTGCCCCAATTGTAACAGTTTCATACAAAGGAATAATTTTCCTTTTGAAAAAGTTGTCACCACAACCAGTTACACAAAGTCACTTCATGATGTGCCCCGTATTGCATATAGGAACCACAGAATTGAAGAAAATTCAAAATCTGCCATCTTCTCTGCCCCCTTAGCCCTAATTCTGATTAAATGAAAGACTAGAAAGCTGTACTTAAGAAATACTTAGGGGGGAGGAGCCAAGATGGCCGAATAGGAACAGCTCCGGTCTACAGCTCCCAGCGCGAGCAGACGCAGAAGACGGGTGATTTCTGCATTTCCATCTGAGGTACCGTGTTCATCTCACTAGGGAGTGCCAGACAGTGGGCGCAGGTCAGTGGGTGAGCGCACCGTGCGCCAGCCGAAGCAGGGGCGAGGCATTGCCTCACTCGGGAAGCACAAGGGGTCAGGGAGGTCCCCTTCCAGGGGTGACAGACGGCACCTGGAAAATCGGGCCACTCCCACCCGAATACTGTGCTTTTCCGACGGGCTTAGGAAACGGTGCCCCAGGAGAGTATAGCCTGCACCTGGCTCAGAGGGTCCTACGCCCACGGAGTCTCGCTGATTGCTAGCACAGCAGTCTGAGATCAAACAGCAAGTCAGCAGCGAGGCTGGGGGAGGGGCGCCCGCCATTGCCCAGGCTCGCTTAGGTAAACAAAGCAGCCTGGAAGCTTGAACTGGGTGGAGCCCACCACAGCTCAAGGAGGCCTGCCTGCCTCTGTAGGCTCCACCTCTGGGGGCAGGACACAGACAAACAAAAAGACAGCAGTAACCTCTGCAGACTTAAATGTCCCTGTCTGACAGCTGTGAGGAGAGCAGTGGTTCTCCCAGCACGCAGCTGGAGATCTGAGAACGGGCTGACTGCCTCCTCAAGTGGGTCCCTGACCCCTGACCCCCGAGCAGCCTAACTGGGAGGCATCCCCCAGCAGGGGCAGACTGACACCTCACACGGCCGGCCAGGTACTCCAACAGACCTGCAGCTGAGGGTTCTGTCTGTTAGAAGGAAAACTAACAGAAAGGACATCCACACCAAAAACCCATCTGTACATCACCATCATCAAAGACCAAAAGTAGATAAAACCACAAAGATGGGGAAAAAACAGAGCAGAAAAACTGGAAACTCTAAAAACCAGAGTACCTCTCCTCCTCCAAAGGAACGCAGTTCCTCAACAGCAACGGAACAAAGCTGGACGGAGAATGACTTTGACGAGCTGAGAGAAGAAGGCTTCAGACGATCAAATTACTCCGAGCTACGGGAGGATATTCAAACCAAAGGCAAAGAAGTTGAAAACTTTGAAAAAAATTTAGAAGAATGTATAACTAGAATAACCAATACAGAGAAGTGCTTAAAGGAGCTGATGGAGCTGAAAACCAAGGCTCGAGAACTACGTGAAGAATGCAGAAGCCTCAGGAGCCGATGCGATCAAATGGAAGAAAGGGTATCAGCCCTGGAAGATGAAATGAATGAAATGAAGCGAGAAGGGAAGTTTAGAGAAAAAAGAATAAAAAGAAACGAGCAAAGCCTCCAAGAAATGTGGGACTATGTGAAAAGACCAAATCTACGTCTGATTGGTGTACCTGAAAGTGACGGGGAGAATGGAAACAAGTTGGAAAACACTCTGCAGGATATTATCCAGGAGAACTTCCCCAATCTAGCAAGGCAGGCCAACATTCAGATTCAGGAAATACAGAGAACGCCACAAAGATACTCCTCGAGAAGAGCAACTCCAAGACACATAATTGTCAGATTCACCAAAGTTGAAATGAAGGAAAAAATATTAAGGGCAGCCAGAGAGAAAGGTCGGGTTACCATCAAAGGGAAGCCCATCAGACTAACAGCGGATCTCTCGGCAGAAACCCTACAAGCCAGAAGAGAGTGGGGGCCAATATTCAACATTCTTAAAGAAAAGAATTTTCAACCCAGAATTTCATATCCTGCCAAACTAAGCTTCATAAGTGAAGGAGAAATAAAATACTTTACAGACAAGCAAATGCTGAGAGATTTTGTCACCACCAGGCCTGCCCTAAAAGAGCTCCTGAAGGAAGCGCTAAACATGGAAAGGCACAACCGGTACCAGCCACTGCAAAATCATACCGAAATGTAAAGAACATCGAGACTAGGAAGAGACTGCATCAACTAACGAGCAAAATATCCAGCTAACATCATAATGACAGGATCAAATTCACACATAACAATATTAACTTTAAATGTAAATGGACTAAATGCTCCAATTAAAAGACACAGACTGGCAAACTGGATAAAGACTCAAGACCCATCAGTGTGCTGTATTCAGGAAACCCATCTCACGTGCAGAGACACACATAGGCTCAAAATAAAAGGATGGAGGAAGATCTACCAAGCAAATGGAAAACAAAAAAAGGCAGGGGTTGCAATCCTAGTCTCTGATAAAACAGACTTTAAACCAACAAAGATCAAAAGAGACAAAGAAGGCCATTACATAATGGTAAAGGGATTAATTCAACAAGAAGAGCTAACTATCCTAAATATATATGCACCCAATACAGGAGCACCCAGATTCATAAAGCAAGTCCTGAGTGACCTACAAAGAGACTTAGACTCCCACACATTAATAATGGGAGACTTTAACACCCCACTATCAACATTAGACAGATCAACGAGACAGAAAGTCAACAAGGATACCCAGGAATTGAACTCAGCTCTGCACCAAGCGGACCTAATAGACATCTACAGAACTCTCCACCCCAAATCAACAGAATATACATTTTTTTCAGCACCACACCACACCTATTCCAAAATTGACCATATACTTGGAAGTAAAGCTCTCCTCAATAAATGTAAAAGAACAGAAATTGTAACAAACTGTCTCTCAGATCACAGTGCAATCAAGCTAGAACTCAGGATTAAGAATCTCACTCAAAACCGCTCAACTACGTGGAAACTGAACAACCTGCTCCTGAATGACTACTGGGTACATAACGAAATGAAGGCAGAAATAAAGATGTTCTTTGAAACCAACGAGAACCAAGACACAACATACCAGAATCTCTGGGATGCATTCAAAGCAGTGTGTAGAGGGAAATTTATAGCACTAAATGCCCACAAGAGAAAGCAGGAAAGATCCAAAATTGACACCCTAACATCACAATTAAAAGAACTAGACAAGCAAGAGCAAACACATTCAAAAGCTAGCAGAAGGCAAGAAATAACTAAAATCAGAGCAGAACTGAAGGAAATAGAGACACAAAAAACCCTTCAAAAAATAAATGAATCCAGGAGCTGGTTTTTTGAAAGGATCAACAAAATTGATAGACCGCTAGCAAGATTAATAAAGAAAAAAAGAGAGAAGAATCAAATAGATGCAATAAAAAATGATAAAGGGGATATCACCACCGATCCCACAGAAATACAAACTACCATCAGAGAATATTACAAACACCTCTATGCAAATAAACTAGAAAATCTAGAAGAAATGGATAAATTCCTCAACACATACACCCTCCCAAGACTAAACCAGGAAGAAGTTGAATCTCTGAATAGACCAATAACAGGAGCTGAAATTGTGGCAATAATCAATAGCTTACCAACCAAAAAAAGTCCAGGACCAGATGGATTCACAGCCGAATTCTACCAGAGGTACAAGGAGGAGCTGGTACCATTCCTTCTGAAACTATTCCAATCAATAGAAAAAGAGGGAATCCTCCCTAACTCATTTTATGAGGCCAGCATCATCCTGATACCAAAGCCTGGCAGAGACACAACAAAAAAAGAGAATTTTAGACCAATATCCTTGATGAACATTGATGCAAAAATCCTCAATAAAATACTGGCAAACAGAATCCAGCAGCACATCAAAAAGCTTATCCACCATGATCAAGTGGGCTTCATCCCTGGGATGCAAGGCTGGTTCAATATATGCAAATCAATAAATGTAATCCAGCATATAAACAGAACGAAAGACAAAAACCACATGATTATCTCAATAGATGCAGAAAAGGCCTTTGACAAAATTCAACAACCCTTCATGCTAAAAACTCTCAATAAATTAGGAATTGATGGGACGTATCTCAAAATAATAAGAGCTATTTATGACAAACCCACAGCCAATATCATACTGAATGGGCAAAAACTGGAAGCATTCCCTTTGAAAACTGGCACAAGACAGGGATGCCCTCTCTCACCACTTCTATTCAACATAGTGTTGGAAGTTCTGGCCAGGGCAATTAGGCAGGAGAAGGAAATCAAGGGTATTCAATTAGGAAAAGAGGAAGTCAAATTGTCCTTGTTTGCAGATGACATGATAGTATATCTAGAAAACCCCATTGTCTCAGCCCAAAATCTCCTTAAGCTGATAAGCAACTTCAGCAAAGTCTCAGGATACAAAATCAATGTGCAAAAATCACAAGCATTCTTATACATCAATAACAGACAAACAGAGAGCCAAATCATGAGTGAACTCCCATTCACAATTGCTTCAAAGAGAATAAAATACCTAGGAATCAAACTTACAAGGGATATGAAAGACCTCTTCAAGGAGAACTACAAACCACTGCTCAGGGAAATAAAAGAGGATACAAACAAATGGAAGAACATTCCATGCTCATGGGTAGGAAGAATCAATATCATGAAAATGGCCATCCTTCCCAAGGTAATTTACAGATTCAATGCCATCCCCATCAAGCTACCAATGACTTTCTTCACAGAATTGGAAAAAACTACTTTAAAGTTCATATGGAACCAAAAAAGAGCCCGCATCGCCAAGTCAATCCTAAGCCAAAAGAACAAAGCTGGAGGCATCACACTACCTGACTTCAAACTATACTACAAGGCTACAGTAACCAAAACAGCATGGTACTGGTACCAAAACAGAGATATAGATCAATGGAACAGAACAGAGCCGTCAGAAATAATGCCACATATCTACAAGTATCTGATCTTTGACAAACCTGACAAAAACAAGAAATGGGGAAAGGATTCCCTATTTAATAAATGGTGCTGGGAAAACTGGCTAGCCATATGTAGAATGCTGAAACTGGATCCCTTCCTTACACCTTATACAAAAATCAATTCAAGATGGATTAAAGACTTAAATGTTAGACCTAAAACCATAAAAACCCTAGAAGAAAACCTAGGCATTACCATTCAGGACATAGGCATGGGCAAGGACTTCATGTCTAAAACACCAAAAGCAATGGCAACAAAAGCCAAAATTGACAAATGGGATCTAATTAAACTAAAGAGCTTCTGCACAGCAAAAGAAACTACCATCAGAGTGAACAGGCAACCTACAAAATGGGAGAAAATTTTCGCAACCTACTCATCTGACAAAGGGCTAATATCCAGAATCTACAATGAACTCCAACAAATTTACAAGAAAAAAACAAACAACCCCATCAAAAAGTGGGCGAAGGACATGAACAGACACTTCTCAAAAGAAGACATTTATGCAGCCAAAAAACACATGAAAAAATGCTCACCATCACTGGCCATCAGAGAAATGCAAATCAAAACCACAATGAGATACCATCTCACACCAGTTAGAATGGCAATCATTAAAAAGTCAGGAAACAACAGGTGCTGGAGAGGATGTGGAGAAATAGGAACACTTTTACACTGTTGGTGGGACTGTAAACTAGTTCAACCCTTGTGGAAGTCAGTGTGGCGATTCCTCAGGGATCTAGAACTAGAAATTCCATTCGACCCAGCCATCCCATTACTGGGTATATACCCAAAGGACTATAAATCATGCTGCTATAAAGACACATGCACACGTATGTTTATTGCGGCATTATTCACAATAGCAAAGACTTGGAACCAACCCAAATGTCCAACAATGATAGACTGGATTAAGAAAATGTGGCACATATACACCATGGAATACTATGCAGCCATAAAAAATGATGAGTTCACGTCCTTTTTAGGGACATGGATGAAATTGGAAATCATCATTCTCAGTAAACTATCGCAAGAACAAAAAACCAAACACCGCATATTCTCACTCATAGGTGGGAATTAAACAATGAGAACACATGGACACAGGAAGGGGAACATCACACTCTGGGGACTGTTGTGGGGTGGGGGGAGGGGGGAGGGATAGCACTGGGAGATATACCTAATGCTAGATGACGAGTTGGTGGGTGCAGCGCACCAGCATGGCACATGTATACATATGTAACTTACCTGCACATTGTGCACATGTACCATAAAACCTAAAGTATAATAATAATAATAATAAAAGAAAAAAAAAAAAAAAAAAGAAATACTTAGAGCTCCTCAACTAGAGATTGCTTCAGAAGACCGAGTGTTTCTTAACAGTATACATTTACATAAAACTGTGGTGATTGGGTCAGCTTTTGTTTTTCAGGGTTGAGTAGAATAGAATTTTTAAAATGTGGTTTATAGAAAGATAAATCTTAGAAACATAATATGAAATAAAGTGGGAAAAAGAAACAAAAATACATCTTTAGTAAGCAATGAAGTCCTTTTTAGGTAACATCCTGAGCCTAATTCAGCTTCCCTGAGAACATTACCACAGACTAAGAGCACACATCATTAGACACTAATTGTAACAGCACAGCCCCATTGAACATATGTGCTGTCTGCATGGGAGGTCTGAGGGCTAAAGCTAGAGCATGCAGCAAAAATGTACGAAAAGCAGTATACTTCTGAAATACTTTACTGAATATTAACATCCATTAAAAACTTTATTTGTATTGAACACATCTCATAACCTTTTTCCATCTCTCCCCTCCCTCACTGTGTATTATCTGTATTTTAAACAATTGAGATAGCTAAATAGTTCTCGAGTAACTCACTAAAATTACGCCTAAACACAATTCTTTAATACGATATACTCTAAGTACTTATAAGTAGTAAGGCTTCCCACAAGAACCTGGAAATTAGAAAGATAAGAATGCCTCGTAAGTGTAAAACTTTAAATGCCTAATGGACCACAGTAGAGAGCAAAGTCACCTTTAAAGATGAATGAAAGAAAGGCCTGACAGACTTGGCTGCTATTTGATTAATTATATTACCATGCTTTATTAAATGTGTCAATCAAAAGGGGAATTGGCCAATCAAATGCAAATGGAAAAACAGGGCTTAGAAAGCAGTATTTTGGCAATGCTCATCCAAGCACTTGTACACAGGAGAATCTGTTTGGGCCAAAACCAAACACACTGAAAAAAACATTCTTGCATTCAATTAATCTAATTCCCCTTGTTCTAATTAATGCTTAACAAAGAACATTATGAC
Source organism: Pongo abelii (assembly GCF_028885655.2). NCBI lineage: Eukaryota > Metazoa > Chordata > Mammalia > Primates > Hominidae > Pongo > Pongo abelii. Next base: position 64,026,436 of record NC_071996.2, on the reverse strand, counting down.
TTTAATTTCCATGTAGGTATGTAAAGTCATGGACCAGTCATGTAGATTTGATTATTCCAGTTCTAATAATGGCTATATTTCTTATTATAAGTTAATAATTTCATATGTTGATTAAGATTTGGCTTCCCAAGTAAAGACTACAAGTATCATGAGCTAATCAGGCTAACTACAGTTTTTCGTCACTATTCCAGTTGAAGTTCTCAGTAGAAATTAACAAATATACTTTATGAGCTTGGTTAGTGTGAGTCCACCCATGATAAACGGATTCAATTTAATGGAAAAAAAAAATCAGAGTTGAAGGATTGATCCCAAGGTAATAAACGCCAATTTGTAAAAATTTTGAATGACAAGTTGCCATCATTCCCATGTTACAGAGATCAACTATACTATCATCCATGTAGATGACTTACTAGAACATCTACAAGGTGTTCCATAACTTAGTGATTTTCAGATTTAAACCGAAGAGAAAGACGGACACTAAAAATTCAGACTGAGACACATTAAAATATATCTGAAACTTTGTTACCAACAATAAGGTTGTTTTTAAACAAAAAAAGTTATTCCTAAAACATAACAAGTATAGCTCATAAATGCCATCTCAGATATTTAGAGTTCTGAAGTATAGGTGAGACATTTCAAAGAGACATCTATGCCATTACTTCTCCAGCCCTGCCCATGGCAGATATCACAACACTCTTCCCTCTAAACCTAGAGGCAGCCTTAGAATCATTCTTAATATAATTTTCTTAGCAGCAAGCAATTGAAGTTGGCATGAAATGAGACCTATTTGCCTTCTCTGGTATAGGCTTGTTTGGAATTGATATTTCATATTCTTTTCATGTATCAAAAGTGTTATTTTGAGTCGATCATATTTGGCAAAATGTATTGTGGTGAAATTTCAAGGTAAGAAATATTTTTCTTTAAAAATATTAGTAGAGTAAAGATGATATGCTATTCACACTAGGCTTGAGTTTAAACATTAAAAAGATAAAATTAAGTTTTGATATTAAATTATCTGACTTTCTCAAGAGTAAGACTCATCTGCTCACTTTTTTCAACCTTGGTAAGATTTGTTCAATAGTTTTGCATCCTATTCAATCTTCTACATCCTAAAGATGTTCACATCTTTGGTATAGTATGGCCACTTCAGAGATTAAAGGCAAATAGCCAGCTAGCACACTGCTTGGATAAAAACAGAAGATAGTGATAAAAACTTAGCCAAGAGCCATAAAAGAGAAAAATTCTGCTTTATTAATTGTATCTTAATTGCCCATAGAAAATAAGCGATACTTTTAAAAAATTATTATTAAAGATGGGGGTCTCACTATTTTGACCAGGCGGGTCTCAAACTCCTGGCCTCAAGTGATACTCTCATCTCAGCCTCCCAAAGTGCTGGAATTATAGGCATGAGCCACCATGCCTGGCAGAAACTGAGTAATACTTTAACAGTAATCTTCAACCATGAGAAAAGTTTTCACACTTAAAAACCCTATTCTTTTGTCCACTTCTACTCAGAAAATAACAATAGGAATTGAGTTTAAGCTGCCTGATAAAGGAATAAAATTAAATACCATAAAGGAATTTTCCTCATTTTCAAAATTGCAAATCAGAAGGAAAAATAGGGCTCTTAGCAAGTATGCCAAAGGAAAGTATACTTTAATTAAGATGAAGGCTAAGAAGATGGGGAAGAAAGATATGGTTTAAGCAAAGAGGCTGTTCAGGCCTGGGGGGGCGCATAGAAGGAGCCTTGGGAAAGCTGGAAAAAAAAAAAGGTGAATATATTCTAATTAAAGTTGGAAATAAAACTCCGCTACTATATAAATTATATTGAAAATCTTAGCAACTCAATCAATTAAAAAATGAAGTAAAAAATTAGAAAGGAAGAAGCAAACTATGTAGATTCACATGATGATATTCCTGGAAACCACAAGAAAATCAACAGTAAAACTACAAATAATAAGATAATGCAGTAAGTTAACAGGATAGGAAATTAACCCACAAATCAATAGCTTTCATGTATAAACCATAAACAATCAGAAGATAATAGAAGACCCCTAAACTGAAAAGAAACATTCAAACTTTTATATAAAATGCTATAAAACTCTCATTAAACAGATAAGGATAACAAAAATGTATGCAATGTTCTTAAGATTATCAAATCTCCCAAAGTTTAATTTACAATCTCATCAAGGACAAAAAATACCAAGTCCTTGGATCTCAATGCAGTACATTGATTCTAAAGCTTATACGTACAAGTAAATAAGCAAGACTAGCCATAAAATCACAGAAAAAAGAATAGTAATGAAAATGAGGGTTGCTAGACTTATCAGATCTTAAAATGCTACAAAGTCTCTATACCATAATCTACTGACACATAAATAGACCAATGGAACAGATTATGAAGTCTAGAAATAAACCCACATAGATATCAAAATTTAGTATCTCAAAAAAATGGCATCCCAAATGATTGGGAAAAAGAACTTTCAAGAAATGATGCTGGAACAATTGGATAACCATTTGAAAGAAGATAAAATTGGATCAATATATCATACCACACACAGAACAAACTCCAAAAGTATCATAGGTCTAAATATAAAAATGGAAACTATGTAAGTACTCAAAGAAAAAATGGCTGAATACCTTTCAGCCTGGGAGTGGGAAAGCCTTTCTAACTATGACTTAAAATCCAGAAGGCATAAAATAAATATGATGTTTGATTTTATAAATACAAAATTAGTTTGCATGACAAAAATATCCATATTATATGTGTAGCCACAGATATATACAAAGAGATCTGAAAACCTAAGAAGAAAATGACCAAAAGTCTAACAGAATAATAGGAAAATAACAGTTTACCAAAAAAAAAGAAACACTAATGACCCTTAAACAAATTAAAACATACTCTACCTATCTCATAAGAGAAATGCAAATTAAACTATACTGAGATTCATTTTTTTAACCAATCATATTGACAAAAATCCAAAAGTTTGATAACACACTCCATTGTTAAGGCTGTAGGGAAACAGGCACTCTCAAACATTTGTGGCTGAAGTACAAAATGGTGTGATTCCTACTGAGAGGTTGGTAATATTAAAAAAAAATTACAGATATATTTACCCTTGACCCAGCAATCCTACTTCTAGCAATCTTCCCTGAAGAACCACTTCAAGAAATACAAGACACCATATGCATAAGGTTATTCACCGTAACATTGTCATACCAAACAACTGAAAATAATTCAAATATATCGTTTAATAGGGATAGGTTAGCTGAACTACGATACTTCTACAAAATGTATAGATAACACCCAGCCACAGGAAAGAATGAGGAAGACCTCTATATACTAACATGGGATGGTCTCCAGGAAATATTATATGAAAAAAGAAAGACAGAAAACATGCTACCCTTTTTGTGAGAAAGGAGATGCAAGAATGTGTGTGTGTGCATGTGTGTTTGCCCAGCTTGCAAAAAAAAAAAAAAAAAAAAAAAAAAAGCCTGGAAGGAAAAGCCAGAAACTCAGCCGTGCCTGGTGGCTCATGCCTATAATCCTAGCACTTTGGGAGGTTGAGGCGGGTGGATCACTTGAGGTCAGGAGTTCAAGACCAGCCTGGCCAATACAGTGAAACCCCATCTCTACTAAAAATACAAAAATTTGCCAGGTGTGGTGGCACACGCCTGTAATCCCAGCTACTTGGGAGGCTGAGGCAGAAGAATCGCTTGAACCTAGGAGGCCGAGGTTGCAGTGAGCTGACATCACACCACTGCACTCCAGCCTAGGCAACAGAGTGAGGCTCTGTCTCAAAAAAAAAAAAAAAAAAAAAAAAAAAAGAAAAGAAAGAGAAAAAAGAAGAAGAAGAAGAAAGAAACTAATACAAATTGTAAATAAAGTTTAAAGATGGATGGGTGGGGTAAGACTAATGAAACACTAAAGACATATTTTGCTTGCTTAGCAATTTTGCCTAAAGGCAGTGCCCTCACCCAATTAGAAATTGGCAGCCACTATGAAATAAATCTAAACTATCTCTGGTAGAGATCCTTAGGAACAGTTTTGGCTCATATTGATAATATTTTATCCGCATCTAGTTATGAACTAGCACCATACGAAAATTTGGTGGCTGCTTCCCTGAACTGTGCCTTATATGAAATCGACAAATAGGATTTTAAAAGTTTGTATATGGTACCTAGGTCATTTCTGAAGATTTTTGTAATGCCGCTGAGAACGTGTACTATAGAAAAAGAAACAAAATTCATCACATTATTTTGGAATTATTTCCATACAATTGGTAAAACTACACATTTCTAAAATATCAGCTAAGTCTAACGATGTGGTTTCGATGTGTATCGCCGCCCAAATCTCTTGAAGAATTGTAGTCCCCAGTGTTGGAGGTGGGGCCTGGTGGGAGGCTATTAGATCATGGGGGCTGATTTTCCCCCTTTGGTATTGTGACGCAATAGTGAGTGAGTTCTCACAAGATCTGGTTGGTTTAAAGTGTGTGGCACCACCCCGCTCTCTTTCAGTCCTGCTCCTGCCATGTAAGACGCCTGCTCCTGCTTTGCCTTCTGTCATGAGTAAAACTTTTCTGAGGCCTCCCCAGAAGCCGCCATGCTTTCTGTACAGCCTGAGGAATCGTGAGCCAATTAAACCTCTTTTCTTTATAAATTACCTAGTCTCAGGTGTTTCTTTATAAATGACCCAGTCTCGGGTGTTTCGTTATAGTAATGTGAAAACACACTAGTAAATCATTTAAAAATAGTAATAAAACACTAAAATATATAGTTACTCTCACTTTACTTCCACAATAAATTTCATCCTAATGAATTCTAAGGTACTATATCAAATGAAATAAAATCTATACCAAGGCTTACTTCAACACCATTGAGATATTTAAATTAGGTGTATCCTCGCAGAGATTATGCCATTTTAGATGCCATGGAGAAAAGGAATTAGGAAAGGTACATTAGGCTATCCAAATGAAGAAACGGAATTAACACCATTGTTTCTCCTATGAAAAGATCTATTAAAAATAGCACGATCTTGGCAGGGTGCGGTGACTTACTCCTGTAATCCCAGCACTTTGGGAGGCCCAGGCGGGCATATCACTTGAGGTCAGGAAATCGAGACCAGCCTGGCCAACATTGTGAAACCCCTGTATCTACTAAATATGGAAATTAGCCAGGCATGGTGGCAGGCCCTGTAATTCCAGTTACTAGGGAGGCTGAGGCAGGAGAATCGCTTGAACCCTGGGGCAGAGATTGCAGTGAGCTGAGATCACCTTAATGCACTCCAGCCTGTGCAACAGAGCGAGACTCCATCTCCAAAAAAAAAAAAAAACACAAAAACACCATCTCAACTATTTTGCTATTAAACTATTTTCAACATCAAGCAAAATAATCTAAAGGTAAGAATATTATTTTTCATCCTCACTAGTGAATAAATAGTCATACAGAAGAATGCAATCCAGCATTTGCCAGAAATCTTTCATAAATTCTATTTTAAATTTTAAAAGAATAATACATACTCCAAATATACTAATCCACCAGTTATTTTATGAATGAGAACATTACCAGTAGCATTAAAACTGTGTTACCTCTTTGATCCCATCCCTGCCTCCCTCAGTGACCACTATCCTGAAGAGTACCATTCCCTTGCTTACAAAAAAAAAGTTTTTTCCACATATATGTGGATCACTAAGCCATGTAATCTTTAGTCTTCCCTTTTTTAAAAGCATTATAGAAATATAGTGTTTTGATTTCTTTACTCAACATTATTTCTAAGATCCATCTATATTATTATGTGAAGCTATGTTATATTCATTCCTGCTGTGTGACAATGTAGTTTCTTAATCCATTCTCTGGTCAAATGACAATTGACTTATTTTCAGTTTTTTTGCTATCACAATGTTACTACGAGTATTTTTGTTCACGTATGCTGATGTACTTAAGAGTTTATCTAAAACCTACACCTACATGAAATAGCTAGGTATAGACCATGTGTACAATTTGAATTTAAAAGTTTTTTCCACAAGGGATGTGCCACTTTACACTCCCACTAGCTATATATAAAAGTTCCTGGCCGGGCATGGTGGCTCACGCCTGAATCACAGCACTTTGGGAGGCCAAGACGGGCGGATCACGAGGTCAGGAGATCGAGACCATCCTGGCTAATACGGTGAAACCCCGTCTCTACTAAAAATATTTAAAAATTAGCCGGGCGTAGTGGCGGGCGCCTGTAGTCCCAGCTACTCGAGAGGCTGAGGCAGGAGAATGGCGTGAACCCGGAAGGCGGAGCTTGCAGTGAGCCGAGATTGAGCCACTGCACTCCAGCCTGGGCGACAGAGCGAGACTCCGTCTCAAAAAAAAAAAAAAAAAAAGTTCCTGTTCCTCCATATACATATCAAGATTTTTGTTTGCCAGACTTAATTTTACCAAACTAATGAGTGTAAAATAATATCTCATTATAATAAATCATCTATTACTAGTGAGGTTTAGAATCTTTTTCATTGATTTACTTGCCAATCATAATTCCACTAAAATGCTCACTGTCTATTTTTTCAAATTGCTTATTTATTCTTATGGAATTATAAAAATTCTTTACATATTCTGGATAACAACACTGTACCAATTCTATGTCTTGTGAATATCTTCTCCCAGTATACGATTTGGTTTTTTTTATTCTCTTTCCATGCTCTTGATTTTAATTAAATCAAATTTATTGATCTTTTACTTTTTATATGGTTAAAAATTTTTAGTTATGTTTAAGAAATTATCTCCTACACCAAAACCGTGAAGAGATTGTGCTCTATTTTATAAGTCTTAAGGTTATGCCTTTCACATTTATGTCTTTTGTGCACCTGTAATTGATTTTCATGTATGGCATAAAGTAGAAATTCAATTTCATCTTTTTCTATATGGTGAATCAATTTATCTCAGGACCATTAATTAAATAGACCACTTTTCTGTAATGATCTGAAGTGCCATGTTAGTACTATATCAAGCCTCAAACTGTTTCTGCATTCTCTAATCTAGTCTATCAATTTGTCTTATCTCTGTGCCACATTATCTTAATGCAATTAGACATTTCTGTACAGCTAAGACAACATTTTCACAAATAAAACAGAAACTCCTTAGTATCATCTAATAGCCAGTTCATTAAAATCCCCCCCCTCCTCTGCAATTGCTGTCAAAATATCTTACAGCTGGTGTTCCAAAACTGCATCCCAAAATAGAACCACACATTGCATTTGGTTGTTCAGCCATTAAGTCTCTTTTAAACCCTTCACTTTTTCATGACACCAACTGGTTGGAGCTATAGGGGCATTTTTCCCATAAAAATCTCACCTTTCCAGATTTATCTGATTGCTTCCTTGTGGTTTATTTAGTTCAGTAACTATCCCTTGAATTTCCTGAAAAAATCAACTAGAAGTTAGATCTAAAGATTTGCCTGGATTGAAATTAAAATTTTTTTTGGCTAAAATACATCATAAGTGAGGTTACATGGTTCATACTGCATCATGGCTGGAGATACATAATATTGTTTCCTACCATTAATCACTGTGTTAGTGGTGACAGCACAACCCCTCCATTATAGTTTCTTTTTTTTTCAGTGAGGAATCTGCATGTTATTACTTTAGCACCATTCAAATGTCCAGTTTACTTTCAACCATTCACCTATTTGTTTTAACACCAATGAACACTCATTTTCTACTATAATAATTTTGTTAGGTATTGTGAAATGGTAATTTTCTGGTTCTAGCTTTTTTCCCTACACCTATGCCACTGTTTTGTAAAAATGGAGCTTTCTCCTTTAACCGGGGCATCATTTTGTAACATACAGTTTCCCTTTTCATTTGGTTACCTTGAAATATAGTTCCTATTGGAAAGACACTTAAATGCTTAATTATTTCCCTCAAGTTAACAATTTTCAGATTAATTATTTGGCTTAATAATAACCTCCCATAGAAACAAATTGGTTTTGTGGCATTATCACTTTATCATTAAGGATGTAAGGATTTTTTGCAGATTCAATATGCTTCAATAATTATTAAATAATAATTTTTACAAGAGTGTTCATAGCAGCTTTATTTGTAGTAGTCAAGAAATGAAAACAGTCTAAATGTCCATTAAGAGGTGAATAAACAAACAAATTGTGGTATATCCACACAGTGGAATATTACTCAAAAAGAACAAACTATTGTTGCACACAACAAACATGGATTAATCTGAAAATAACTATGCTGAATGAAATAAGCCAGACAAAACAGAATACTTATAATTTGATTCCCTTTTTAGTAAATTCTATAAAGTGCAAGTTATCTATAGTAATATGAAGCCATTCAGCAGTTTCCAAGGGATGAGAATAGAGCAGGGAGGAAAGACAATGAACGATTGCCCAGGGACTGAATAATAATCTTTTAGATGCTCAAATCATCACAGCTTTGGCCAATAGAGTCCTTCCAACCTGGTTCCTGTGTCCTTTTTTAAAAAAATTAATTAATAGACTTTATTTTTAGTGCAGTTTTAGTTTTATAGAGAAAGTGAACAGAAAGTACACGGAGCTCCTATACACTACCTCCCCGACTCCTTCCCCTGCCCCACAGTCCCCTAGTATAAACATCTTTTTGCTTCTTTATTTAGGAACAGGGTCTTACTCTGTCACCTAGCCTAGAGTGCAGTGGTGCAATCATAGCTCAGTGCAGCCTCAAACTCTTAGGTGCAAAGGATCCTACCATATATCTTCCAGAGTAACTACAACTACATGTGTGCCACAAGTCCCGGCTAATTTTTTTATTTTTTTGTAGAAATGATCTTGCCATATTGCCCAGGTTGGTCTTGAACTCCTGGCCTCAAGCAATCCTCTCACCTTAGCCTCCCAAAGTGCTGAGATTACAGGCATGAGCCACTACACCCAGCCTATTAACATATTGCATTAGTGTAGTGTATTTGTTGTAATTGATAAAGAAATATTGATACATTAGTATTAACTGGAGTCCATGGTTTATACTTGGGTTCATTCTGTGTCTTGGGGCCTAATATGACTTGTTCTTCAGAATGTTCTGTATACACTTCAGAAGAATGTGTATTCTGTTGGCATATATCTTTTAGGTCCATTTAAGTCCAGTGTTTCCTTATTAATCTTCTGTCTGGATAATCTATCATTGAAAGTGAGGTATTAAAGTCCCTTAATATTATTGTACTTCAATCCGTCTGTTCAGATCTCTTAATATTTACTTTCCATATTTCAGTGTTCCAAAGTTGGGTGCATATATACTTAAATTTTTATATCCTTTTAATAAATTGACCCATTTATCAGTATATAATGTCTTTTTTAATAATTTTTGACTTAAAGTATGTTTTGTCTGATATAAGTATAGTCTCTTTTGTTTCCATTTGCATGGAATATCTTTTTCCACCCCTTCACTTTCTCTCTGTCCTTACTAGTAAAGTGGGTCTCTTGTAGGCTGCATATAGTTGGATCTTGTTTTCTCTCCATTCAGGCATTCTTTTTGTTAAATAACTTAATCCATTTAGATTCAAGGCAATTATTTATAGAAAACACTTATTACTGCCATTTTAAATCATTTTCTGGTTGTTTTATAGATACTTTGTTTCTTTTTTCCTCTCTTGCTGCCTTCGTTTATGGTTTTATGGTTTTCTGTAGTGGTGCGCTTTGAATCCTTCTATTTTTATCTTGCGCATCTACTGTAGATTTTTGATTTGTGGTTACCATAAGGCTTAAATAGAATATAACATTCTACTTCAAGCTAATAACAACTTAACTTTGATCATATAAAATAACTGGACACTTGTATTCCCCCTTCCACATTTTATGTTTTTGATATAAGAATTTCTATCATTCCATAATATGGTTTTCTTGGAAATTTATTTTAGCTATAATTATTATTAATAGTTTTGTATTTTAACCCTCATACTAAGGATAAACTTGCTTTACACACCCACCACCATTACATTTCCTAAAGTATCCTGAATATGGCTGTGTATTACCATTGCATTATGTGCTTTTGTAAGTTTTACATTATTAATAAGTGGTCTCTTGTTTAAGCTTAAAGCAGCTTCTATAAGGCAGGCCTGGTGGTGATAAGCTCCCTTCATTTTTTCATCTGAGCAAGTTTTTATTTCTCCCTCATTTCAGAAAGACAGCTGTACTGGGTAAAATATTCTTAGTTAGCAGGAGGTTTTTTTTTTTTTTTTTTTTTTTTTCCTCCTTCAGCACTTTGACTATATAACCCCACTGTCTCCTGGCTTCCAGAGTTTCTGCTGAGAAATTCACTAATGATTGTATTGGGTCTCCTTTGTATGTGATCTGTTTCTTATCCCTGGAGGCTCTTAGAATATTTTGTTTTTGATTTTTGATAGTTTGATTATTATGTCTCTTAGTGAATTCCCTTTGAGTTAAATTTCATTGAGACCTTTCTGCTTTCTATACCTGGATGCTAGTATCTTTTCCCAGGTTAGTAAAGTTTTCTGCCATTTTTTAAATAATTTTAACTTTTATTTTAGATTCAAAGGGTACATGTGCAGGTTTGTTACATAGGTATATTTTGTGACACTGAGGTTTGGGGGTATGAATGATCCTGTCACCCAGATAGTGAGCATAGTACCCAATAGGTAGTTTTTTCAGCCTTGCCCCACTTCCATCCTCCCTGCTCTAGTAGTCCCCAGTGTTTATTTTTCACATCTTTATGTCCATGTGTACCCAATGTTTACCTCCCACTAGTGAGAACATGTAGTATTGGGTTTTCTGTTCCTATGCTAATTCACTTAGGATAATAGCCTCCAGTTGCATCTGTGTTGCTGCAAAGAATGTGAGTTCATTCTTTTTGTGGCTGTGTAGTATTCCATGCTGTATATGTACCACATTTTTCTTTAATTTTTACCTAGCCATAAAAAAAGATGAAATTATGTTCTTTGATGGACACCTAGGTTGATTTCATGTTTATGCTATTGTGAATAATTCTGCCATTGTTTCTTTAAATATGCTTTCTGGTCTTTTTTCTCTTTCTTCTCCATCTTTAACTTCTATATGATGTTATACCATAATTGCCATAGGCCTTTTTCAATCTTTTCCATTTGTTTATTCTTTCTACTCCTCTGATTGGATAATTTCAAATATTCTGTCTTTGAGCTCACTGATTATTTCTTCAACTTGATCAAGCCTGCTTTTGGAGCTTTCTATTACATTTTTCAGTTTGGTTTATCTCTAGTATTTATATTTGTTTTATTTTGAATTGCTTCTATGTTTTGTTAAACTGTTCATTTTGTTTCTGCATTGTTTTCCAAATTTCGTTTAATATTTTATTACTATACAGTAGTTCTGTCTTATCTGCAGTTTCACTTTTCATGATTTCAGTTACCAGTGATCAACTGTGGTCTAAAAATATTCAATGAAAAATTCCAGAATAAATACTTCGTAAGTTTTAAATTATGCACCATTCTGAGTAGCATAATAAAATCTTGCGCTGTATGACTCCATCTTTCCTAGGACCTGAATCATCCCTTTGTCCAGTGCAGCATACTGTATATGCTATCTGCTCATTAGTCCCTCAGTAGCTATCCCAATTATCAGCTTGACTGTTGCAGTATTGCAGTGTTTGCGTTCAAGTAACTCTTATTTTACTTAATAATGACCCAAAGTGCAAGAGTAGTGATGCCACCATATTGTTATAATTGTTTTATTTCATTTTGTTATTGTTGTTAATCTCTTACTGTTCCCAATTTATAAATTAAACTTTACATAGGTATGTATGTATGTATAAAAGAAAACCTAGGATATATAGGGTGCAGTACTAGCCACAGTTTCACACATCCACTGAGTATCTTGAAACATATCCTCTGCAGATAAGAGTGAACTACTATATTCTTGTAGTTCACTAAACTTCTTTAAGAGGATTATTCTGAATTCCTTGTCATTTCATAAATCTCTCTTTCTTTAGGGTCCACTGATGGGGCTTTGTTAGTTTATTTTGGCTGTATCATGATTTCTTGAGTCTTTGTAATATCTGTGTTTTTCACATTGTTATCTGTAAACTTCAGGAGACAGCCACCTTTTCTGGCTGTCACAGCTGTTCTTAGGCAAGGCTAGATCTTCACTATTTAGTTTAGTCTGTGATTCTGGATGAGCCAACTGGTAACAATTCTGGGCAGGCAGAGCTTGCTTTGGGTTCTCTAGATGGCTGGGCAGCTGCCTTTGCTCTGACTTTGGATGGGGCCACTGGCTGGGCTTTGCTATCCAATAAAAGCACTGACTGAGCAGTGCAATCAGGCTGAGGTGCTGGATGGACACTGCAATCACCTCTGATCAGGCTGAGCCACAAAGTATATTCCCTGGTCAGATGGTACCACTATTTGAGTTCAGCAATTGGACAGGGATACAGAAGAGCCACAGAGATTAAGTAGAGTTGCTAATTGAGTGGATGAGACCAGCTGTTATGATCTGTAGAAATACATGGTTGAGGTTTGCCTCCCTGCCTAGGTGGGGCCTTGGGGTGACTTTGAGGTTGAACTGAGCACTGCTCGAACTCAGCATGGGCAGATCTACCCCTTATTCTTTGTGGTAATTCACTGCAGCAGTTGTCTCTCAACCTGGGCAGAGTCTAAGGTGTGTTTAGGGCTGTGAACTCTACCTCCTTGCTTTGTTTCTACCTGACTTCGGGTGGTCTAGCCGTGATATCTCCTCCTGTATTCTCCATGAGGTGAGACTGAAGTGGGCTTCCTTGGAAATGTCTTGGAACGCTAGGAAAGCTGGATATCCATCTCTTGCTCTCTTTTTCCTCTATAGAAACTGTGGTTCCTGGTGAATCCTGTGTGACACTCTGCCAACTTGGGATAGGGAAAGGGTGATGTGCTCAAAGGAAGATCATTTCTCTTACCCTTTCCATGCAGTTTTTATTACATTCTGTTAGCCATGCAGCTGACTCAGGCTTTTCTATCTGTGGATAGTTGCTAGTTAAACTTTCTGTGGGGGGTAATAAAGCCTGGGACCTCCTATTCTGCCATCATGCTCCAAATATGTGTATATTTTTAATCTTCTTTCAAAAAATGTAGCATTATATGTTCTATTCTACACCTTGGTTTTATTTTTTCAATTAAGTGCATTTAGGTTTTCTAATTTTGTTATTACTTTCTAATATTGTTGTACTATAATCAGATAATGTTACTAAAATTTCTATATTTGGATTTTATTAAGGTTTCATTTGTGGCTTATCATGTATTAATAATTAACTTTCATTGAAAATAAAGATGTATTTCCTATTTGCAAGACAGAAAGCTCCATACTTATTTGTAAGACATAACTTTCTAGTTATATTGTTTTTGTTTTCTGTCTTTAATTTTTAACTGCTAGATCAGTCTTGAGACAAGAGAAAGTGTGATAATCACTCCCATTTTTAATGTACTTCTATCTATTTCTTCTTGTATACCCTGTAATTTGTTGTTGGGTTTTTTGGGACATAGATGTTCACAACTGTTATATCTTCATTGTGAATTGTAGTCTTTAACATTATGAGTGCCCATCTCTGTCTTATTTCATAATTTTTTGGTTTGAAATATTTTTCTGTGATATCAAAATTCTGGCTTTTTTTTTTTTTTTTTTTTTTTTGAGACAGAGTCTTGCTCAGTCACCCAGGCTGGAGGGCAGTGGCTCGATCTCCGCTCACTGCAAGCTCCACCTCCTGGGTTCATGCCATTCTCCTGCCTCAGCCTCCCGAGTAGCTGGGACTATAGGCGCCAGCCACCACGCCCAGCTAATTTTTTTGTATTTTTTTTAGTAGAGACGGGGTTTCACCGTGTTAGCCAGGATGGTCTCAATCTCTTGACCTCGTGATCTGCCCTCCTCGGCCTCCCAAAGTGCGGGGATTACAGGCGTGAGTCACTGCGCCCGGCTGTTTTCTTAATGCTAATATTAATTTTTTACTTATTTAAATTTTTTAATGTTAATGCCCAACTTTTAATTTTCCTCCTTTCTTAATCACTTTAAGTATTTCTTACGCATAGCATGGGGTGGTTTTTGCTTTGTAAGATCTGCAAAGTTTTCTTTTCATAGTTGAGGTAAGCTATTTTACATTTATTGTTGTAATTTGTCTGAGCTTAGTTTATGTATCCTGTATAGCTATTCTTAAAAACATGGTTTTTTTTTCACATTTTGAGATCCCTGATTGTGATTTGTGTCCTACAACTAATGTTTTACAATCACTTGTGTTCGTTTTTTCCCTTTTGACCATCTCTGAAATTAGGATGTGTCTATTTATGGCTTATTTGATTCAATCCAATATCATATTTTTAAAAACATTTCACAATTGTCTTTGTTCTTTTATTTTTGTACTTTTTCTGATATTTAGGAAGGTTAGTAATTTTTCTCTAGTTGTTATCTTTAATTAATACCTTTATAATAAGACCTATCTTTCTTTCTTCAGACTTCCTGTGGTAGGCGAAGTGATGGCCCTCCAAAGATGTCTACATCCCAACTACTGGCACCTGTGACTATGTTACATTACATGACAAAAGGGACTTTTCAGGTGTGAATAATGTTAGAGACCTTGAAATGGAGATATCTTGGATTTTCTTGGTAGACCCAATATAACTACATGAATCTTTACAAATACAATACAGAAGAAGGGTAGGTCAGGGAGATGCTATGTAAGAAGAATTTGATCTGTTGTTCCAACCTTTAAAAATGAAGGATAGGAACCACAGGCCAAGCAAAGCAGTAGCTCCTAGGAAGTGGAAACAGCCTTCAGTTTATAGTAAGAAAATGGGAACCTCAATCCTATAATCTCAAAGAACTGAATTCTTCTAATAATCCAAATAAGCAGGAAATGAAATCTCCTCTAGAGTCTCTGTATTAGTCTGTTCTCACACTGCTAATAAAGACATACCTGAGATTCAGTAATTTATAAAGGAAAGAGGTTTAACTGACTCACAGCTCCACATGGCTGGGGAGGCCTCACAATCACAGTAGAAGGCAAGGAAGTAAGACACATCTTATATAGCAGCAGGCAAGAGAGCTTGTGAGCTTGTGCAGGGGAACTCCCATTTATAAAACCATCAGATCTTGTGAGATTTATTCACTACCATGAAAACTTATGGGGGAAACTACCTCCGTGATTCAATTATCTCTACCTGGCCCCACCCTTGACACATGGAGATTATTACAATTCAAGAGGAGATTTGGGTGGGGACACAGCCAAACCATATCAGCCACCAAAAAGGAATATAGCCTGCCAACATCTTGGTTTCAGTCCTGTGGTATCTGAATTAGATTTCTGACATACAGAAATGAAAAATAAAATTTTGTGTTGCTTTAAGCCACTAAATTCATGGTGATTTGTCACAGTAGGAATAGAAAACTAATACACCTCATTTCTTCTGTGGCAATCGCTTCTCTGAGTTCTTTGCTTCTGCTTCATGATACACTTTCATAGCTGGTACTTCACTTATGCTGGGGAGATGTCAACAGGGGTAAGTGGGAAACTGAACTTTCATCCTTACCTATCAGCAATAAGATAGTGTGAGGCAGTTTTCTTCTTTTGCCAGGATTGTGTCAGCAGAACTCAGTGAGGAGCTGAATATCTACTCGCCCCTGGACCTATGCACTACATCTAAATATGAAGACTGTCTGTAAAATAGGATGCTGAGTCTTACAAAATAATGCCCAGAAACATCCAGGATACAATAAAACAACAATTCATCATACCATAAACCAGGGAAATCTTAACTTGAATAAGAAAAGATCATCAAAACATGCCAAAACAGAGATAATGCAGATGTTAGAATTACCTGACAAGGATTTTGAAGCAGCTATCATAAAAATGCTTCAACAACTAATAACAGACATGCTCGAAACAGATTTAAAAGAAAAACAGAAAGCCTTAGCAAAAAAAAAAAATATATATATGTATATATATAGAAGACATAAGAAAAAGAAGGGGGTGGAGCCAAGATGGCCAAATAGGAACAGCTCCAGTCTACAGCTCCCAGCAAGAGCAACGCAGAAGACGGGTGATTTCTGCATTTCCAACTGAGGAACGCAGCTACTCATCAGCAACGGAACAAAGCTGGATGGAGAATGACTTTGATGAGTTGAGAGAAGAAGGCTTCAGACGATCAAACTACTCCGAGCTAAAGGAGGAAGTTCAAACCCAAGGCAAAGAAGTTAAAAACCTTGAAAAAAAATTAGACAAATGGCTAACTAGAATAACCAATGCAGAGAAGTCCTTAAAGGACCTGATGGAGCTGAAACCCAAGGCACGAGAACTACGTGATGAATGCACAAGCCTCAGTAGCCAATTCGATCAACTGGAAGAAAGGGTATCAGTGATGGAAGATCAAATGAATGAAATGAAGCAAGAAGAGAAGTTTAGAGAAAGAAGAACAAAAAGAAATGAACAAAGCCTCCAAGAAATATGGGACTATGTGAAAAGACCAAATCTACATCTGATTGGTGTACCTGAAAGTGATGGGGAGAATGGAACCAAGTTGGAAAACACTCTGCAGGATATTATCCAGGAGAACTTCCCCAATCCAGCAAGGCAGGCCAACATTCAAATTCAGGAAATGCAGAGAACATCACAAAGATACTGCTCAAGAAGAGTAACTCCAAGACGCATAATTGTCAGATTCACCAAAGTTGAAATGAAGGAAAAAATGTTAAGGGCAGCCAGAGAGAAAGGTCGGGTTACCCACAAAGGGAAGCCCATAAGACTAACAGCTGATCTTTCCGCAGAAACTCTACAAGCCAGAAGAGAGTGGGGGCCAATATTCAACATTCTTAAAGAAAACGACTTTCAACCCAGAATTTCATATCCAGCCAAACTAAGCTTCATAAGTGAAGGAGAAATAAAATACTTTACAGAGAAGCAAATGCTGAGAGATTTTGTCACCACCAGGCCTGCCCTAAAAGAGCTCCTGAGGGAAGCGCTAAACATAGAAAGGAACAACTGGTACCAGCCACTGCAAAAACATGCCAAATTGTAAAGACGATCAAGGCTAGGAAGAAACTGCATCAACTAACGAGCAAAATAACCAGCTAACATCATAATGACAGGATCAAATTCACACATAACAATATTAACCTTAAATGTAAATGGGCTAAAGGCTCCAATTAAAAGACACAGACTGGCAAATTGGATAAAGACTCAAGACCCATCAGTGTGCTGTATTCAAGAAACCCATCTCACGTGCAGAGACACACATAGGCTCAAAATAAAGGGATGGAGGAAGATCTACCAAGCAAATGGAAAACAAAAAAAGGCAGGGGTTGCAATCCTAGTCTCTGATAAAACAGACTTTAAACCAACAAAGATCAAAAGAGACAAAGAAGGCCATTACATAATGGTAAAGGGATCAATTCAACAAGAAGAGCTAACTATCCTAAATATATATGCACCCAATACAGGAGCACCCATATTCATAAAACAAGTCCTTAGAGACCTACAAAGAGACTTAGACTCCCACACAATAATAATGGGAGACTTTAACACCCCACTGTCAACATTAGACAGATCAACATTAGACAGAAAGTTAACAAGGATATCCAGGAATTGAACTCAGCTCTGCACCAAGCAGACCTAATAGACATCTACAGAACTCTCCACCCCAAATCAACAGAATATACATTCTTCTCAGCACCACACTGCACTTATTCCAAAATTGACCACATAGTTGGAAGTAAAGCACTCCTCAGCAAATGTAAAAGAAAAAAAATTATACCAAACTGTCTCTCAGACCACAGTGCAATCAAACTAGAACTCAGGATTAAGAAACTCACTCAAAACCGCTCAATTACATGGAAACTGAACAACCTGCTCCTGAATGACTACTGGGTACATAATGAAATGAAGGCAGAAATAAAGATGTTCTTTGAAACCAATGGGAACAAAGACACAACATACCAGAATCTCTGGGACACATTCAAAGCAGTGTATAGAGGGAAATTTATAGCACTAAATGCCCACAAGAGAAGGCAGGAAAGATTTAAAATTGACACCCTAACATCACAATTAAAAGAACTAGAGAAGCAAGAGCAAACACATTCAAAAGCTAGCAGAAGGCAAGAAATAACTCAGATCAGAGCAGAACTGAAGGAAATAGAGACACAAGAAACCCTTCAAAAAATCCATGAATCCAGGAGCTGGTTTTTTTGAAAAGATCAACAAAATTGATAGACTGCTAGCAAGACTAATAAAGAAGAAAAGAGAGAAGAATCAAATAGATGCAATAAAAAATGATAAAGGGGATATCACCACCGATCCCACAGAAATACAAACTACCATCAGAGAATACTATAAACACCTCTACGCAAATAAACTAGAAAATCTAGAAGAAATGGATAAATTCCTCGACACATACACCCTCCCAAGACTAAACCAGGAAGAAGTTGAATCTCTGACTAGACCAATAACAGGCTCTGAAATTGAGGCAATATTTAATAGCTCACCAACCAAAAAAAGTCCAGGACCAGATGGATTCACAGCCGAATTCTACCAGAGGTACAAGGAGGAGCTGGTACCATTCCTTCTGAAACTATTCCAATCAATAGAAAAAGAGGGAATCCTCCCTAACTTATGTTATGAGGCCAGCATCATCCTGATACCAAAGCCTGGCAGAGACACAACAAAAAAAGAGAATTTTAGACCAATATCCCTGATGAACATTGATGCAAATATCCTCAATAAAATACTGGAAAACCGAGTCCAGCAGCACATGAAAAAGATTATCCACCATGATCAAGTTGGCTTCATCCCTGGGATGCAAGACTGGTTCAACATAGGCAAATCAATAAACATAATCCAGCATATAAACAGAACCAATGACAAAAACCACATGATTATCTCAATAGATGCAGAAAAGGCCTTTGACAAAATTCAACAATGCTTCATGCTAAAAACTCTCAATAAATTAGGTATTGATGGGACATATCTCAAAATAATAAGAGCTATCTATGAGAAACCCACAGCCAATATCATACTGAATGGGCAAAAACTGGAAGCATTCCCTTTGAAAACTGGCACAAGACAGGGATGCCCTCTCTCACCACTCCTATTCAACATAGTGTTGGAAGTTCTGGCCAGGGCAATGAAGCAGGAGAAGGAAATAAAGAGTATTCAATTAGGAAAAGAGGAAGTCAAATTTTCCCTGTTTGCAGATGACATGATTGTATATCTAGAAAACCCCATCATCTCAGCCGAAAATCTCCTTATGCTGATAGGCAACTTCAGCAAAGTCTCAGGATACAAAATCAATGTGCACAAATCACAAGCATTCTTATACACCAATAACAGACAAACAGAGAGCCAAATCATGAGTGAACTCCCATTCACAATTGCTTCAAAGAGAATAAAATACCTAGGAATCCAATTTACAAGGGACATGAAAGACCTCTTCAAGGAGAACTACAAACCACTGCTCAGTGAAATAAAAGAGGATACAACAAATGGAAGAACATTCCATGCTCATGGGTAGGAAGAATCAATATCGTGAAAATAGCCATACTGCCCAAGGTAATTTATAGATTCAATGCCCTCCCCATCAAGCTACCAATGACTTTCTTCACAGAATTGGAAAAAACTACTTTAAAGTTCATATGGAACCAAAAAGGAGCCCACATTGCCAAGTCAATCCTAAGCCAAAAGAACAAAGCTGGAGGCATCAAACTACCTGACTTCAAACTATACTAGAAGGCTACAGTAACCAAAACAGCATGGTACTGGTACCAAAACAGAGATGTAGACCAATGGAATGGAACAGAGCCCTCAGAAATAATGCTACATATCTACAACCATCTGATCTTTGACAAACCCGACAAAAACAAGAAATGGGGAAAGGATTCCCTATTTAATAAATGATGTTGGGAAAACTGGCTAGCCATATGTAGAAAGCTGAAACTGGATCCCTTCCTTACACCTTATACAAAAATTAATTCAAGATGGATTAAAGACTTAAATGTTAGACCTAAAACCATAAAAACCCTAGAAGAAAACCTAGGCAATACTATTCAGTACATAGGCATGGGCAAGGACTTCATGTCTAAAACAACAAAAGCAATGGCAACAAAAGCCAAAATTGATAAATGGGATCTTTGAGCTTCTGCACAGCAAAAGAAACTATCATCAGAGTGAACAGGCAACCTACAGAATGGGAGAAAATTTTTGCAATCTACTCATCTGTAAAAGGGCTAATATCCAGAATCTACAATGAACTCCAACAAATTTACAAGAAAAAAACAACCCCATCAAAAAGTGGGCAAAGGATATGAACAGACACTAAAAGAAGACATTTATGCGGCCAAAAGACACATGAAAAAATGCTCATCATCACTGGCCATCAGAGAAATGCAAATCAAAACCACAATGAGATACCATCTCACATCAGTTAGAATGGCAATCATTAAAAAGTCAGGAAACAACAGGTGCTGGAGAGGATGTGGAGAAATATGAACACTTTTACACTGTTGGTGGGACTGTAAACTAGTTCAACCATTGTGGAAGTCAGTGTGGTGATTCCTCAGGGATCTAGAACTAGAAATACCATTTGACCCAGCCATCCCATTAACTGGGTATATACCCAAAGGATTATAAATCATGCTGCTATAAAGACACATGCACACGTATGTTTATTGCGACACTATTCACAATAGCAAAGACTTGGAACCAACCCAAATGTCCAACAATGATAGACTGGATTAAGAAAATGTGGCACATATACACCATGGAATACTATGCAGCCATAAAAAATGATGAGTTCATGTCCTTTGTAGGGACATAGATGAAGCTGGAAACCATCATCTCAGCAAACTATCGCAAGGACAAAAAACCAAACACCGCATGTTCTCACTCATAGGTGGGAATTGAACAATGAAAACACATGGACACAGGAAGGGGAACATCACACACCGGGGCCTGTTGTGGGGTGGGGGTAGGGGGGAGTGATAGCATTAGGAGATACACCTAATGTTAAATGTCGAGTTAGTGGGTGCAGCACACCAACATGGCACATGTATACATATGTAACTAACCTGCACGTTGCGCACATGTACCCTAAAACTTAAAGTGTAATAATAAGAAAACAGAAAGAAAAAGAAACAAATGCAAATTTTAGAATTAAAAAATACAATAACTAAAAATATAATAACTAAAAGTCTCATTGAGTAGGCTCAATAGCAGAATAAATATGACAGAGGAAATAATTAGTCAGCTTTAAGATAGAACAGAAAAACTGGCTAGCTACAGTGGCTCATGCCTGTAATCCCAACACTTTGGGAGGCCAAGGTGGGAGGATCACTTGAAGCCATGAGTTTGAGACCAGCCTGGGCAACAAAGCAAGACCCTGTCTCTACAAAAAAAATTTTAAAAATTATCTGGGCACAGTGGTATGCACCTGTAATCCCAGCTCCTTGGGAAGCTCAGGTGAGAGGATTGCTTGAGCCCAGGAGTTGAAAGCTGCAGTGAGCTATGATCATGCCACTGTACTCCAACTTGGGAAACAAAGTGAGACCCCATCTCAAAAAATAAATAAATAAAAAGAACAAAAACAACCTGTCCAATCTGAACAATGAAGAAATTAGGAAAAATATGAACAGACCTTAAAGGACTTGTAGGAAAATAATAAAAGATCTAATATTCATATCATCAGAGTCCCTAAAAGAGAAGATAAAGAGTGTGAAATTGAAAAGGTATTCATAGCTTAATAGCACACATTCTAGAACGACCTTTCCTAATTGTGTAACCTTCGGTAAGATATCTAGTTTCCATGTGTCTCACTCATTTGAAAAAAAGGGGATAAAAATACGTATTTTATGGAGTGTATATAAGGGTTAAAGGCATTTAGAATAGTACCTGGCACATAAACGCTCAATAAATATTGGCTATTATTGTTATGCGTGTTTAATAAATGTGTCTTAATGAAACAATCTCGAATGTTTGGTGCAAAAAAAAAAAAGTTGTTGAAACCCAAAATATTAAGAGAGAAATTTGGAGCATTTTGAAAGGCTATCAGAAAGAAAGAAACAGAATCATGGTTAAGAGGAGTGGACCCCTGTCTAAACAAGACTATCCAAAAATTGGAAAAGGCTTTTCCTTGGGGATCCTTCTTTGTTCAAATACTAAATATTCACCAAGTTGCTTTCCTGTCTTGATTTATAGTTCTTGTTATTTCTGGTCTTATGTAAACTTCCTTTCTAGGAAGAGGTATTTCCTATTTTAGATCATTAAACTAGTTTCTAACAAAAAAAAAAAG
This sequence comes from Pongo abelii, assembly GCF_028885655.2. NCBI lineage: Eukaryota > Metazoa > Chordata > Mammalia > Primates > Hominidae > Pongo > Pongo abelii. The sequence goes on along the minus strand of NC_071996.2, from coordinate 64,004,188 downwards.
AGAAGGTATTCCAAAAAATAATGGTTTAAAAAATTCCCAAATCTAGCAAAAAAATATATATGCAAACTTACATATTCAAGAAACTAAGCAAATCACAAATGACTAAACCCATAAAAATTTGTGCGAAGACACATCATATTCAAATTTTAAAAACCTAAAGAAAAAGAAAAAATATTGCAAACAGTTAAGAGAGAAATAATATAGTAACTATAGAAGAAGAATGATTGAAATTAAAGTTATTTTTTTTTTATCAGAAACCATGAAGGCCAAAAGCAAACGGCACATTTTTCAAGTGCTGGGGGGGAAAAGAGAACAAAAAAAAAAACTGTCAACTAAGAATTATATACATAGTAAGACTATTCTTCAGTAATAGAAGAAAAATCGAGACATTCTCAGACTAAAAACATAATAACAAAAGAACTTGTTACAAGCAGACCTACTCAACAACAACAACAACAAAAAAAAAACAGCTAAAAGAAGCTGTCCAAACAGAAAAGAAATGATAAAAGAAGAAAATTTGGAACATCGGGAATGAAGAAAGAATGATGGAAAGAGTAAAAATATGGATAGATATAATAAGTTACCCTTCTCCTCTTGAGTTTTCTAAATTATGTTAATTAAAGTAAAAATTATAATGTTTAATATAGTTCTCAATGTATATAGACTAAGTATTTGGAGCAACTGTATTATAAAGGGGGCATAAAAAAGGTCTCAAGTGGAAGTAAGGTGTCTACACTCTACATGAACTGGTAAAACACTGACATCAGTAAAGACTATGATAAGTTATGTATATATAATTTAATACGTAGAAAACCACTAGTAAAAAGAAATATATTTATAAACTCAAAAGATAAGCCAAAATGGAATGTTAAATAATTTCAAGTAACCAACAGGAAGGCAAGAAAAGTGAAATAAAGAAATGAAAAGCAGAAGAACAAATAATAAAATAAAAGACATATCAATAATTAAATTACAGGTAAATGACTTAAATACACAAATTAAAAGACAAAATTAGCATAATGCATTTGAAAACATAGCTCGGAGTGAAGTTACAGAGAATAGCACAATAGGAAGCTCCCTATGGAGCTAAAAAACTCAAATTCCACTATTTCAAAGCTGCAGTCTAGTCAAACAATGGCAGCATCCAGGTGAGTGCTTGGTGAAGAAAGAGACTGGAAAATTTTGATAAATTTTAGTGTTTTGCATAGCACCTACCATCACCCCCTACCCCCCAATCCTCCAACCACACAGCAGGCAGCCATGGGGACAGCAGCCTGTATTCTTGGCGCAACTGAATGTTGCCAAAATGGGCAATAATAACATTGCCCTCCAAAAATCAGGGTATGTGTTTTTATCTGCCTGGTAATACACTGAGGGACTGGCACAGGGGCTAGACATTGTTTAAACCTCATTAATCTGAAGCAGCTTCCCAGGAAGTCTCTGTCAGAAAAATTTAAGGACAGAAAACCTTTTTATTTCTTTTCTTACTAGATCAAACATTTACAGACATCTCTGTTTGATCATTGGCTGACCATGAAGTTAACAGAACACTGACCTCCAGATCATATATGACAAAGAATATAGCTTTTTAAAAATAGATGGAAAATTCACTAAATAAACAAATAACTGCAGCCTCACAAGACAACAACAGCATTCTCTGGGAAGGGGAAACTTCTGACTTCCAGAGTCGCCACATTACAATATTTACAATGTCTTGTTTGCAAAGCATACAAATAAATAGGAACATATGGCTCACTTACAGAAAAAATAAAATTTAAACAAAAAATCCTTGAGGAAACAGTGATATGACATGGTGTTTGCTAGAAAAAACCTTTTATTGTCTTAAATATGTTGAAGCGCTAATGGAACTCTAGATAAAAAAAACTAAAGGATATCAAAAGAATGATATATGATTAAGTAGTGAGTGTCAGTTTTTAAAAATAGAAGTTATAAATAGAAAACAAATAAAAATTCTGGAGCTGAAAAGCATACTAACTACAGTAAAAAAAAAAATTCACTAGAGGCATTCAACAGCAAATTTCAGCAGGTAAAAGGAAGACTCAAAGAACTTGAAAATGGTGCAATGGAAATGATACAATCTGAGGGGCAAAGATGGAAAAAATAAAGAAAAATGAACAGGGCAGGCTGGGCGTTGTGGTTCACGCCTGTAATCCCAATGCTTCGGGAGTCCAATGTGGGCAGATCACTTGAGGTCAGAAGATCGAGACCAGCCTGGCCAACATGGTGAAACCCCATCTCTACAAAACAAAAAACAAACAACAACAACAAAAAAACAAAGTTAGCCAGATGTGGTGGTGGGCGCCTATAATCCCAGCTACTCAGGAGGTTGACACAGGAGAATTGCTTGAACCCAGGATGGGGAGGTTGCAGTGAGCCAAGATTGTGCCACTGCACTCCAGCCTGGGCAACAGAGTGAAACTCTTGTCAAAAAAAAAAAAAAGAAAAAAGAACAGAGCATAAGGGACCTGTGGGGCATCATCAAGTATAACATATGCAAGGCAGGGCATGGTGGTTCATACCTTTAATCCTAGTACTTTGGGAGGCTGAGGCAGGAGGACTAGTTGAGCCCAGGAGTTCAAGGCCAGCATGAGCAACATAGTGAGACCGTGTCTCTACAAAAAAATACAAAAATTAGCTGAGTGTGCTGGTGTGTGCCTATAATCTCAGCTACTCAGGAAGCTGAGGTGGGAAGATCACTTGAGTCCAAAAGGTTGAGGCCACAGTGAGCCATGATCACACCACTGCCCTCCAGCCTGGATGATGGAGTGAGATCATGTCTCAAAAAAAAAAAAAAATTGCAAAATAGGATGCCAGAAGAAGATGAGAGATAAAGAATATTTTAAGGAATAATGTCAATAACATGACAAACCAGATAATACATGAACCTACACATCCAAGAAGCTCAAAAAATGCCAAATAAGAAAAACACAAAGGGCTCCATACTGAGACACATTATGAGCAAACTGTCAAATGACAAAAACAGAATCTTGAAAACAGCAAAACAAAGCAACTTGTTATACACAAGGGAATCTCAATAAGGTTAACAACCAATTTCTCATCAAAAACTGTGGAGGCCAGGAAGCAGTGAAATCATCTATTTAAAGTGCTGCAAGGGAAAAAATAACTGTTAATAACGAATTCTATATCCAGCAAAATATCCTTTCAAAAATGAAGGAGAAATTAACACATTCCCAGATAAACCAAAACTGTGGAACTTCATTAACACTAGGCCTTCTCTGGAAATGATAAAAGGGAGTCCTTAAAACTTAAAAAAAAAAAAAAAAAAAAAGGTATGGGCACCGTGGTTCACGCCTGTAATCCCAGCACTTTGGGAGGCCAAGGCAGGTGGATCACCTGAGGTCAGGAGTCTGAGACCAGCCTGGCCAACATGGCGAACCCCTATCTCTACTAAAAATACAAAAATTAGCTTGGTGTGGTGGTACACGCCTGTATTGCCAGCTACTCAGGAGGCTGAAGCAGAAGAATCACTTGAACCTAGGAGGCAGAGGTTGCAGTGAGCTGAGATCGTGCCATTGCACTCCATCCTGGGTGACAGGGCGAGACTCATCTCAAAAAAAAAAAAAGAAAAAAAAACAAAGGATGTGAAAGACATGAGATAGTAACTCAAAGCCAAATGAAGAAATTTAAAACTGGTAAAAGTAGGTAAGTAAGTAAATATAACAGCTAGCATAATTGTACTTTTGGTTTGTAACTCTTCTTTTTGTTTTCTATGTAATTTAAAATGCAAATACATAAAAAAAATTATAAATCTATGTTAATAAGCACATAATATATAAAGTAGTAATTTATGACAATGCAAATGTAAAAGGAAATGAAATTATTAATAGCAGAGTTTTTGTGTACTATTGAAAATAAGGGCCAGGCACGGTGGCTCACGTCTGTAATCACAGCACTTTGGGAGTCAGAGGCAGGTGGATTGCTTGAGCTCAGGAGTTCGAGACTAGCCTGGGCAACATGGCGAAACATCATCTTTACAAAAAAATACAAAAGTCAGCTGAGCGTAGTGGTGTGCACCTGTAGTTCCAGCTACTTGGGAGGCTGAGGTGGGAGGACTGCTGGAGCCCAGGAGGCTGAGGTTGCAGTAAGCCAAGATCATGCCACTGCACTCCAGTTCATGTGACAGAGTAAGACCCTGTCTCAAAAAAAAAAAAAAAAAAGAAAAAGAAAAAAGAAAAAGAAAAAAAAGAAGTTGCTATTAATTCAAACTAGACTGTGATGAATTTTAAATGTTGACTGTAATCTGCAAGTACAGCTAAGAAAATAACTAAAAAATACTCCAAGAAGAAGAAGAGGAGGAGCAGGAGAAAAGGCAATCAAAACAGTATACTAGAAAAAAATTAATTAAACACAAAAGAAGGTAGTAATAGAGGAATTGAGAAACAAAAAAGATATGACACATAGAAAACAAATAGCAAAATGTCAGAAGCAAGACCTTCCTTTATCATTATTACTTTAAATGTAAATGAATTAAATTACAATTAAAAGGCAGAGATTGGCAGAATAAATTTTTATAAAATATGATCCAACTCTATGCTACCTAAATGAGACACAATTTAAATCTAAAGGCACAAATAGATTGAATTTTTATAAAATATGACCTAACTCTATGCTACCTAAAAGAGACAATTTAAATCTAAAGGCACAAACAGACAAAGTAGAAGGATGAAAAAAGATAGTCCATGCAAATAATACCAAAAGTAAACTGAAATGGCTATGCCAATATCTGACAAAATATATTTTAAGATAAAAATTATTTTAAAAACAAAGACATTTTATATTGATTTAAAAAATCAGTTCATCAAGAAGATATAACAATTATAAACATACACACATTGCATACAGCCGCAAAATATATGAAAGCAAAAACTGTCAGAAATGAAGGGAGAAATGGGCATTTCTACAATATTACTTGGAAACTTCAATACCCTACTTTCAATAGTGAATGTAACATCTAAAGAGAAGATCAATATGGAAATAGAGAATTTGAGCACCATAAACTATACCTCAAAAGAGAGATACAGAACACTCCTTCCAACAACATAATATACATTCTTCTCAAGTACACATGAAACATTCTCCAGGATACACTCTTTTAGATCCTCAATAAATTTAAAAAAGATTCAAATCATATAAAGTGTCTTCTCTGGCCATAATGGAACAAAACTAGAAGTCAGTAACAGAAGGAAAACTGAAAAATCTGCAAATGCATGGAAACTAAACAACACATATTTAAACAACCAATGGGTCAAATAACTCACTAGGGAAATAAAAAAGTGAGATGAATAAAAACAAAAACCCAATGTACAAAAACTTATGGAATGCAGTGAAAGCAGTGTTCAGAGGGATATTTATAGCATATATTAAAAAAAAAAGCGATTTCAAATAAACAACCTAACTTAACAACTTAAAAAACTAGAAAAAATGGCAAACCAAACTTCAAACTAGTAGAAGGAAGAAGTAATAAAAGGGCAGAGATAGAAAAGTAGTACAAAGAATCAATGAAACTGAAGTCGGTTCTCTTAACTAAGAACAAGAGAAAGAAGGCACAAATAACTACAATCAGACATAAAAGTGTGGGCTTTACTACAGGATTACATAAATTAAAGAATTACAAAAGAATTATATGAACAATTGTATATCAACAAATTAGGTAACGTGAAGGGAAGGGACAAATTACCTTAAAAACGCAAACTACCAAAAGTATCTCAAGAAGAAATAGAAAATCTGAACAGATGTATAATAAATAAAGAGATTGAATGAATAATTAAAAATCCCCAAATGAGAACCTAGACCAGATGGCTTCTCTGGGGAATTCTACTAAACATTTAAAGAATTAACACCAATATTATTGAAACTCAAAAAACAGAAGAGATAGTAACACTTTCCAATATATTCTGGGATGCCAGCATTACCAAAGCCAGAAGAATATATCATGAGAAAAGAAAAGTATAGAACAATGCCCTCTATGAATATAAATGAAAAATCCTTGACAAAATACTAGCAAACCAAATTCAGCAGCATATTAAAGAATTATACATTGTAACCAACTAAGATTTGTCCCAGGAATGCAAAAGTAGCTCAAAATAAGAAAGTTAACCAATGTAATGCAACATTAATAGAACATAGAAAAGAAAAAAGAACACATGTTCATTTCAATCAACAGAGAAAAAAGCATCTGACAAAATTTAACACACTTTCATAACAAAAATTATCAGCAAACTAGGAATAGAAGAGAACTATCTCAATATGATAAACGGCATTTATGAAAAACCCTCAGCTAACATCATACTCAATGGTAAAAAAAACTGAAGGTTGTTCTCCTAAGATCAGGAACAAGACAAGAATGCATATTTGTACCACTGCTATTTAACATTGTACTGATAGTGAGCAGAATACAAGCAGAGATGAAAATTATAAGAAAAAATGAAAAAATGCTAGAGATTAAAATTTCTGTTAATGAAATTAAAAATGCCTTTGATAGGCTTATTAGTAGACACTGCTGAGGAAAGAATCTCAGAGCTTGAGGATGTATTGATAAGAACCTCCAAAATTAAAAAGTAAGTATTTTAAAATTGAAAAGAACACCAGAACATAATATTCAAAAACTGTGGGGACAACTACAAAGGGTGTAACATACACACATAATGGAAATACCAGAAGGAGAAGAAAAAGCAAAAGGAGCAGAAGAAATACCTGAAACAATAATGACTGACAATTTCTCCCAAATTAATGTCAGAAATCTAATCACAGTTTCAGGAAGCTAAGAGAACATCAAGAAAGATAAACTTTTTCAAAACTACAAAAATAAAACTACACCTAGGCATATCATTTTCAAACTACAAAAAAAGACACCTTACCTATAGAGAAGTAAAGAAAAGAATTATACCAGACTTCTTTTCAGAAACCATGCAAGCAAGAAGAGTGTAAAGTAAAATATTTGAAGTGTTAATAGGGAAAAACACTAATGTAGAATTCTGTACACTGTGAAATTATACTTCAAAAGTGAAAGAGAAACAATTGAGGGAATTTGTTGCCAGTAAACTTGCCTTGCAAGAAGTGTTAAAAGAAATTCTTTAGAGAGAAGAAAAATGACATACATCAGAAACTCAAATATACATAAGAAGAGCATCAGAAAAGGCACCAGTGATGATAAAATAATTTTTTATTTTTATTTATTGATCTAACAAATAACAGTTTGTTCAAAATAATAATGGTAATAATGTTTTTGTTTGTGTTTGTTATGAATATATATATATGGGGGGTATACATATACATATATGTTTATGTATAACTGACAGCAATGATACAAGGGATGGAAGGGAAGTATTAGGATTATTTTGTTACTATAATAACTCATACTACCCATAAAGTGGATAGTGTTATTTAAGAGTGGACTTGGGTCCAGGAGCAATGGTTCACACCTGTTATTCCAGCTCATTGGGAGGCTGAGGTGAGCAGATTGCCTGAAATCAGGAGTTCTAGACCAGCCTGGGCAATGTGGCGAAACTCCGTCTCTAGAAAAAATACAAAAATTAGCCAAGCATGGTGGTGTGGGCCTGTAGTCCCAGGTACTTGGGGGACTGAGGCGGGAGGATTACCTGAACTCAGGAGGTCAAGGCTGCAGTGAATCATGTTTGCACCACTACACTCCAGCTTGGGTGATAAAGTGAGACCCTTTATAAATAACCAAATAAATAAATAAATAATGTGGACTTGAATTAGTTGTAAATGTATATTGAAAACTCTCGGGCGAACACTAAAAAAGTTGAAAAGAACAAATGATATGCTAAGAAAAAAAGAGAAAATGTCACAAGGAACAAAAGAAAAAATAAATTGGACTTAATAAAGTTTAATGTTCTCACTCAAAAGTGTCATAAGTGGGAGCTAAGCTATAAGGACACAAAGGCATAAGAATGATACAATAGACTTTGGAGACTCGGGGGAAAGACTGGGAGGGGGTGAGGGATAAAAGACTACACATTGGGTACAGTGTTCACTGCTCAGATGATGGGTGTACCAAAATCTCAGAAATTACCACTAAGGAACTTACTCATGTAACCAAACACCACCTGTTCCCCCAAAAACCTACTTAAATAAAATAAATAAATAAATATTGATAGGAAAAAGTGAAAAAAATTAAATTTTGAGCACCAAATGAGACGATATTAACAAAGTAAAAAGGCAACCCAGGAAATAGGATAAAATGTTTGCAAATTGTATATCTTTTAAGTAATTAATATACAGACTATATAGTGAACTTCTAAACCTCAACAACAACAAAAAACCTGATTCAAAAATGGGAATTGGACTTGAATAGACATTTCTTTAAAGAAGCTATACAAATGACCAATAAGCACATGGAATGACGCTCAACATCATTAATCATTATAAAAATGCAAATCAAAGCTACAAAGAGATACCATCTCACAGCCATTAAGATGGTTACTATTTTCTTGAAAAAACAAAAAACCAACAGAAAATAACAAGTGATATTAATGATAGCAAAGACGTGATGTGGAGAAATTGGAGCCTTGTGCACTATTGGTGGATATGTAAACTAGAACGGCCACTATAGAACACAGTATGGTAGAGTCCCAAAAATTATAAATAGTATTACCATATCAACCAGTAATTTCACTTCTGGGTATGTATCCAAAAGAATTAAAAGCAGAGTTTCTTAGAAATATTTGTACAGTCATGCTCATATCAGCATTATTCACAATAGCTAAAATGCGGAAGCAGCCTAAGTGTCCATCAACAGCCAAATGGATAAGCAAAATGCGGGATACACCTGGAGTATTATTTGCCTTAAAAAGGAAGGCAATAATAACGTAATAATGGAGTAAATGTAGTAAGTAATAATGGAGTATTATTTAACTTAAAAAGGAAGAAAATTCTGGCATATGCTACAACATGGATGAACCTTGAGGACATCATGCTAAGTGAAATGGGATTGATGGGTTGAATGGTATTTCTGTTTTAAGTTCTTTCAGGAATCACCACACTGCTTTCCACAATGGCTGAACAAATTTACACTCCCACCAGCAGTGAATAAGCACTCCCTTTTCTCCACAACCTCACCAGCATGTTATTTATTCACGTTTTTAATAATAACCATTCTGACTGGTGTGAGATGGTATCTCCTTGTTGTTTTGACTTGCATTTCTCTAATAATAAGTGATGTTGAGCATTTTTTCATATGATTGTTGGCCGTATGTATGTCTTCTTTTTTTTTTAATTGGAAACATTTCATCTATTTGTTTGTTTTTTATACTTTAAGTTCTGGGATACATGTGCAGAACGTGCAGGTTTGTTACATAGGTATACACGTACCATGGTGGTTTGCTGTACCCATCAACCCATCATCTACATTAGGTATTTCTCGTAATGCTATCCCTCCCCTAGCCCCCCATCCCACTACAGGCCCCCATGTGTGATGTTCCCCTCCCTGTGTCCATGTGTTCTCATTGTTCAACACCCACCTATGAGTGAGAACATGTGGTGTGTTTGCTTTTCTAATCCCGTGTTAGTTTGCTGAGAATGATGGTTTCCAGCTTCATCCATTTCCCTGCCAAGGACATGAACTCATCCCTTTTATTGCCACATAGTATTCCATGGTGTATATGTGCCACATTTTCTTTATCCAGTCTATCATTGATGGGCATTTTTGTTGGTTCCAAGTCTTTGCTATTGTGAATAGCGCTGCAATAAACATACATGTGCATGTGTCTTTATAGTGGAATGATTTATAATCTTTGGGTATATACCCAATAATGGGATTGCTGGGTCAAATGGTATTTCTGGTTCTAGATCCTTAAGGAATCACCACACTGTCTTCCACAATGGTTGAACTAATTTACACTCCCACCAACAGTGTAAAAGCGTTCCTATTTCTCCACATCCTCTCCAGCATCTGTTGTTTCCTGACTTTTTAATGATAGCCATTGTAACTCGCATGAGATGGTATCTCATTGTGGTTTTGATTTGCATTTCTCTAATGATCAGTGATGATGAGCTTTTTTTCATGTTTATTGGCCACATAAATATCTTCTTTTGAGAAGTTTCTGTTCATATCTTTTGCCCACTTTTTGCTAGGGTTGTTTGTTTTCTTCTTGTAAATTTGTTGAAGTTTCTTGTAGATTCTAGATATTAGCCCTTTGTCAGATGGATAGATTGCAAAAATTTTCTCCCATTCTGTAGGTTGCCTCTTCACTCTGATGATAGTTTCTTTCGCTGCGCAGAAGCTCTTTAGTTTAATTCAATCCCATTTCTCAATTTTGGCTTTTGTTGCCATTGCTTTTGGTGTTTTCATCTTAAAGTCTTTGCCGATGCCTATGTCCTGAATGGTACTGCCTAGGTTTTCTTCTAGGGTTTTCATGGTTTTGGGTCTTACGTTTAAGTCTTTAATCCATCTTGAGTTAATTTTTGCATAAGGTGTAAGGAAGGGGTCCAGTTTCAGTTTTCTGCATATGGCTAGCCAGTTTTCCAACACCATTTATTAAATAGGGAATTCTTTCCCCATTTCTTGTTTTTGTCAAGTTTGTCAAAGATCAAATGGTTATAGATGTGTGATGTTATTTCTGAAGCCTCTGTTCTGTTCCATTGGTCTATATATCTGTTTTGGTACCAGTACCATGCTGTTTTGGTTACTGTAGCCTTGCAGTACAGTTTGAAGTCAGGTAGTTTGACGCCTCCAGCTTTGTTCTTTTTGCTTAGGATTATCTTGGCTATATGGGCTCTTTTTTGGTTCCATATGAAATTTAAAGTAGATTTTTCTAGTTTTTTGAAGAAAGTCAATAGTAGCTTAATGGGAATAGCATTGAATCTATAAATTGCTTTGGGCAGTTTGGCCATTTTCATGATACTGATTCTTCCAATCCATGAGCATGGAATGTTTTTCCTGTTTATGTCCTCTCTTATTTCCTCGAGCAGTGGTTTCTAGTTCTCCTTGAAGAGGTCCTTCACATCCCTTGTAAGTAGTATTCCTAGGTATTTTATTCTCCTTGTAGCAATTGTGAATGAGAGTTCACTCATGATTTAGCTTTCTGTTTATCTGTTATTGGTGTATGGGAATGCTTGTGATTTTTGCCTACTGATTTTCTATCCTGAGACTTTGCTGAAGTTGTTTATCAGCTTAATGAAATTTTGAGCTCAGACGATAGGGTTTTCTAAAAATACAATTATTTCGTCTGCAAACAGAGACAGTTTGACTTCTTCTCTTCATATATGAATACCCTTTATTTCTTTCTCTTGCCTGATTGCCCTGGTCAGAACTTCCAATACTATGTTGAATAGGAGTGGTGAAAGAGGGCATCCTTGTCTTGTGCCAGTTTTCAAAGGTAATGCTTCCAGTTTTTGCCCATTCAGTATGATATTGGCTGTGGGTTTGTCATAAATAGCTCTTATTATTTTGAGATATGTTCCATCAATACCTAGTTTATTGAGAGGCTTTAGCGTCAAGGGGTGGTGAATTCTATTGCAGGCCTTTTCTGCATCTATTGAGATAATCATGTGGTTTTTGTCATTGGTTCTGTTTATGTGATGGATTATGTTTATTGATTTGCATATGTTGAACCAGCCTTGCATCCCAGGGATGAAGCAGATTTGATCATGGTGGATAAGCTTTTTGATGTGCTGCTAGATTTGGTTTTACAGTATTTTATTGAGGATTTTCACATCGATGTTCATCAGGGATATTGGCCTGAAATTTTCTTCTTTTGTTGTGTCTCTGCTAGGTTTTGGCATCAGGATGATGCTGGCCTCATAAAATGAGTTAGGGAGGAGTCTCTCTTTTTCTACTGTTTGAAATAGTGAAATAGTTACAGAAGGAATAGAACCAGCTCCTCTTTTTACCTCTGGTAGAATTCAGCGGTGAGTCCGTCTGGTCCTGGGCTTTTATTGGTTGGTAGGCTAGTAATTACTGCCTCAATTTCAGAACTTGTCATTGGTCTTTTCAGCGATTCAAGTTCTTCCTGCTTTAATCTTGGGAGGGTGTATGTGTCCAGGAATTTATCCATTTCTTCTAGATTTTCTAGTTTATTTGCATAGAGGTGTTTACAGTATTCTCTGATGGTAGTTTGTATTTCTGTGGGATCAGTGGAGACATCCCCTTTATCATTTTTTATTTTGTCTATATGATTCTTCTCTCTTTTCTTCTTTATTAGTTTGGCTAGTGATCTATCTAGTTATTAATCTTTTCAAAAAAACAGCTCCTGGATTCATTGATTTTTTGAAGGTTTTTTTCATGTCTCTAGCTCCTTCAGATCTGTTCTGATCTTCGTTATTCCTTGTCTTCTGCTAGCTTTCGAATTTGTTTGCTCTTGCTTCTCTAGTTCTTCTAATTGTTACTTTAGGGTGTTGATTTTAGATCTTCCCTGCTTTCTCCTGTGGGCATTTAGTGCTATAAATTTCCCTCTAAACACTGGTTTAGCTGTGTCCCAGAGATTCTCGTACGTTGTCTTTTTTCTCATTGGTTTCAAATAACTTATTTATTTCTGCCTTAATTTTGTTATTTACCCAGTAGTCATTCAGGAGCAGGTTGTTCAGTTTCCATGTAGTTGTGCGGTTTTGAGTGAGTTTCTTAATTTTGAGTTCTAATTTCAGTGCACTGTGGTCTGAGAGACTGTTTTTATGATTTCCATTTTTTTGCATTTGCTGAGGAGTGTTTTACTTCCAATTACATGGTCAATTTTAGAGTAAGTGAGGTGTAGTGCTGAGAAGAATGTGTATTCTGTTGATTTGTGGTGGAGAGTTCTGTAGAGTTCTATTAGGTCCGCTTGGTCCAGAGCTGAGTTCAAGTCCTGCATATCCTTGTTAATTTTCTGTGTCATTTATCTGTCTAATATTGACAGTGCGGTGTTAAAGTTTCCCACTATTATTGTGTGGGAGTCTAAGTCTCTTTGTACATCTCTAAGAACTTGCTTCATGAATCTGGGTGATCCTTTATTGGATGCATACATATTTAGAATAGTTAGCTCTTCTTGTTGCATTGATCCCTTTACCATTCATTATGTAATGCCCTTTGTCTTTTTTTTATCTTTGTTGGTTTAAAGCCTGTTTCATTGGGGACTAGGATTGCAACCCCTGCTTTATTTTGCTTTCCATTTGCTTGGCAAATATTCCTCCATCCCTTTATTTTGAGCCTATGTGTGTCTTTGCATGTGAGAAGGATCTCCTGAATACAGCACACCGACAGGTCGTGACTCTATCCAATTTGCCAGTCTGTGTCTTTTAATTGGGGCATTAGCCCATTTACATTTAAGGTTAATATTGTTATGTGTGAATTTGATCCTGTCATTATGATGCTAGCTAGTTATTTTGCTCATTGATGCAGTTTCTTCACAGTGTCAATAGTGTTTACAATTTGGTATGTTTTTGCAGTGACTGGTACCAGTTTTTCCTTTCCATATTTAGTGCTTCCTTCAGGAGCTCTTGTAAGGCAGGCCTGGTGGTGACAAAATCTCTCAGCATTTGCCTGTCTGTAAAGGATTTTATTTCTCCTTCACTTATGAAGCTTAGTTTGGCCATAGATGAAATTCTAGGTTGAAAATTCTTTTCTTTAAGAATGTTGAACATTGGCCCCCACTCTCTTCTGGCTTTCAGGGTTTTTCAGATAGATTAGCGCTTAGTCTGAAGGGCATCCCTTTGTGGGTAACCCGACCTTTCTCTCTGCTGCCCTTAACATTATTACCTTCATTTCAACCTTGGTGAATCTGATGATTATGTGTCTTGGGGTTGCTCTTCTCTTTGTGCTCTTCCCTTTGTGACGTTCTCTGTATTTCCAGTAGTTGAATGTTGGCCTGTCTTGCTAGGTTAGGGAAGTTCTCCTGGATAATATCCTGAAGAGTGTTTCCAACTTGGCTCCATTCTCCCCATCACTTTCAGGTACACCAATCAAATGTAAGTTTGGTCTTTTCACATAGTCCCATATTTCTTGGATGCTTTGTTCATTCCTTTTCATTCTGTTTTCTCTAATCTTGTCTTCATGCTTTATTTCATTAAGTTGATCTTCAATCTCTGATATCTTTTCTTCCACTTGATTAATTCAGCTATTGATAGTTGTGTATGCTACATGAAGTTCTTGTGCTGTGTTTTTCAGCTTCATCAGGTCATTTATATTCTTTTTCAAACTAGTTATTCTAGTTAGCAGTTCCTGTAACCTTTTTTCAAGGTTCTTGGCTTCTTTGCATTGGGTTAGAACATGCTCTTTTAGCTTGGAGGAGTTTGTTATTACCCCACCTTCTGAAGCCTACTTCTGTCAATTCATCAAACTCATTCTCCATCCAGTTTTGTTCCCTTGCTGGCAAGGAGTTGTGATCCTTTGGAGGAGAAGTGTTCTGGTTTTTGGAATTTTCAGCCTTTTTGTACAAGTTTTTCCTCATCTTCGTAGATTTATCTACCTTTGGTCTTTGATGTTGGTGTCCTTTGGATGGGGTTTTAGTGTGAATGTCCTTTTTGTTGATGTTGATGCTATTCCTTTCTGTTTGATAGTTTTCCTTCTAACAGTCAGGCCTTTCTTCTGCAAGTCTGCTGGAGTTTGCTGGAGGTGGACTCCAGACTCTGTTTGTCTGGGTATCACCAGCAGAGACTACAGAACAGCAAAGAATGCTGCCTGTTCCCTCCTCTGGAAGCTTCACCCCAGAGGGGCACCCACCAGATTCCAGCTGGAGCTCTCCTGTATGAGGTGTCTGTCGACCGCTGCTGGAAGGTGTTTCCCTGTCAGGAGGCAGGCGGATCAGGGACCCACTTGAGGAGGCAGTCTGTCCCTTAGCAGAGGTCAGGCACTGTCCTGGGAGATCGACTGCTCTCCTCAGAGCCAGCAGGCAGGAATGTTTAAGTCTGCTGAAGCTGCGCCTACAGACACTGCTACCCCCAGGTGCTCTGTCCCAGGGAGATGGGAGTTTTATCTATAATCCCCTGACTGGGGCTGATGCCTTTCTTTCAGAGATGCCCTGCCCAGAGAGGAGATATCTAGACAGGGAGTCTGGCTACAGTGGCTTTGTGTCACTGCAGTGTGCTCTACCCTGTTCAAACTTCCCAGGGGCTTTGTTTACATGGTGAGGGGAAAGCCGCCTACTCAAGCCTTATTAATGGCAGACGCCCCTCCCTCCACCAAGCTTTTGTGTCCCAGGTCGACTTCAGATTGCTGTGCTGGCAGCGAGAATTTCAAGCCAGTGGATCTTAGCTTGCTGGGCTCCCTGGGGGTGGGATCGACTGAACTAGACGACTTGGTTCCCTGGCTTCAGCCCTTTTCCCAGGGGAGTGAACAATTCTTTCTCACTGGCTTTCCAGGAGCCACTGGGGTACAAAAAAAAAAACTCCTGCAGCTAGCTCAGTGTCTGCCCAAACAGCCGCCCAAGCTTGTGCTTAAAATCCAGGGCCCTGGTGGTGTAGGCACTTGAGGGAATCTCCTGGTCTGTGGGTTTCAAAGACCATGGGAAAAGCACAGTATCTGGGCCAGAATGCCTTGTTCCTCACGGCCCAGTACCTCATGGCTTCCCTTGTTAGGGGAGGGAGTTCCCTGACACCTTGCTCTTGCTGGGTGAGGCATTCACTGTCTAACCAGTCCCAATGACATGAGCTGGGTACCTCAGTTGGAAATGTAGAAATCACCCGCCTTCTGCATTGATCTCACTGGGAGCTGCAGACCGGAGCTGTTTCTATTTGGCCATCTTGCCAGCCACCAGAAGTAAATATGTCTTCTTTTGAAATGTGCCTGTTCATGTCCTTTGCCCATTTTTTTTTAACAGAGTTGTTTGGTTTTGCTTATAAATTTGTTTAAGTGCCTTATAGATTCTGGATATTAGACCTTTGTCAGTTATATAGTTTGCAAATATTTTCTGCCATTCTGTAGGTTGTCTGTTCACTCTGTTGATAGTTTCTTTTGCTGTGCAGAAGCTCTTCAGTTTATTTAGTTCCCATTTGTCAAGTTTTGTTTTTGTTGCAATTGCTTTTGATGTCTTTGTCATGAAATCTGTGCCAGGTCCTATGTCCTATTTCGTAGGTTTTCTTTCAGAGTTCTTGTAGTTTTAGGTTTTACATTTAAGTCTTTAATCCAGCTTGAGTTAATTTTTGTATATGGTGTAAGAAAGGGGTCCAGTTTCAATCTTCTGTATATGGCTAGCCAGCTATCCCAGCACCATTTATTGAATAGGGAGTCCTCCCCCCATTGCTTGTTTGTGTCAACTTTGTCAATGATCAAATGGTTGTAGATGTATGGCATTATGTCTGGGCCCTCTATTCTGTTCCATTTGTCTATGTCTGTTTTTGTAACTGTTTTGATTACTGTAGCCTTGTAGTATAGTTTGAAGTCAGGTAGCATGATGCCTCCATCTTTGTTCTTTTGTTAAGGATTGTCTTGGCTATCAGGCTCTTTCTTTGGTTCCATATGATTTTAAAACAGTTTTTTCTAGTTCTATGAAGAATGTGCTTGGTAGTTTGATAGGAATATGATTGAATCTGTAAATTGCTTTGGTCAGTATGGCCATTTTAATGATATTGATTCTTCCTATGCATGAGCATGGAATGTTTTTCCATTTGCTTGTATCATCTCTGATTTCTTTGAGCAGTGTTTTGTAACTCTCATTTTAGAGATGATTCACCTACCTGGTTCACTTCTTTCCTAGGTATGTTATTCCCTTTGTGGCTACTGAGAATGGGATTGCATTCCTGCTTTGGCTCTCAGCTTGGATGTTCTCAATGTTTAGGAATGCTACTAATTTTTGCACATGATTTTGTATCCTGAAACTTTGCTGCAGTTGTTTATCAGATCAAGGAGCTTTTGGGCAGAGACTATGGGGTTTTCTAGGTACAGAATCATATCATTCGCAAACAGGGATAGTTTGACTTCCTCTCTTCCTATTTGTATGCCTTTTATTTCTCTCTTGCCTGACTGCTCTGGCTAGGAATTCCAGTACTATGTTGAATAGGAGTGGTAAGAGAAGGCATCCTTGTCTTATTCTAGTTTTCAAGGGGAATGCTTCCAGCTTTTGCCCATTCAATATGATGTTGGCTGTGGGTCTGTCATAGATGGCTCTTGTTTTGAAGTATGCTCCTTCATTGCCTAGTTTATTGAGAGTTTTTAACATGAATAGCTATTAAATTTTATCAAAAGCCATTTCTGCATCTGTTAAGATAATCATGTGGATTTTGTTTTTAGTTCTGTGTATGTGATAAATCACATTTATTGATTTTTGTATGTTGAACCAACCTTGCATCCCAGGGATGAAGGTTACTTGATCATGGTGGATTTGCTTTTTGATGTGCTGCTGGATTTGCTTGGCTAGTATTTTGTTGAGGACTTTCGCATCTATGTTAATCAAGGACATTGGCCCAATTTCACCATTTCTATTCAACATTATATTGGAAGTTCTAGCCAGAGTAATTAGGCAAAAAAAGAAAAGAAATTATCCAAATAGAAAAAGAAGTTTAGAAAAAAACGCTTATTTGTAGACAATATGATCTTGCATATAAAATCCTAAAGAATGCACAAAAATTAGCTAATACACTATTTCAGCAAAATTGCCTGATACAAAACCAACACTCAAAACTCAATTGTACTTCTGTACACTCGCAGTAAACAATCCAAAAAGAAAATTAAGAAATAATTTCATATACAATAGCAGCAAAAAGAATAAAATATTTAGAAAGAAAGCCCACCAAGACGGTGCAAGACTTTTATAACTACAAAACACTGCTGAATGAAATTAAAGAACCCCTAAATTAATAGAAAAGATGGTTTTTGTTTATGTTCATGTGCAATGCATGAAAAGCAGTTCTAAACAGAAAGTTTATAAGAATAAACATCTACATTTAAAAAGAACAAAGATATCAGAAAAACTGTCCTAATATTACACCTCAGTGAACCAGAAAAATAAGAATAAACTAAGTCCAAAGTTAGAAGAAGGAAAGAAATAACAAAAATAAGAGAAAAAAATGAAATAAAGACTACCCCCCAAAAATAGAAAAGAACACTGAAAAAGTTGATTTTTTAAAAGATAAACAAAATTGAAAAATCCTTAGCTAGACTATCCAGGAGCGAAAGAGAGATGCAAATAAATAAAATCAGAAATAAAGATGAGACATTACAGCCAACACCACATAAATACAAAGCATCATAAGAGACTACAATGAACACCAACAAATTGGATAAGTCCCCTGAAGTGAAAGGATGGTTGAACATACACAAATCAATGTGTTACACTACATTAACAGAATGAAGGATAAAAATTGTATTGTCATCTCCATAGATGCAGAAAGGCACTTGACAAAATTCAACATCATTTTATGATAAAAACTGTCAACAATTAGATATAAAAAAAAGTACCTCAACACAATAAAGGCCATATATCACACAGCCACAGCAAACATCACATGAACTAAGCAGTGAATAGTTGAAAGATTTTTCTCAAAGATCAGGAACAAGACAAGGATGCCTATTCTTGCCACTTCTACTTAACATAGTACTGGAAGTATTAGGCAGAGCAATTTGGCAAAAAAAAAAAAATCCAAATTGGAAAGGATGAGGTAAAATTGCCTCTTTTTGTAAATGACATAATCGTATAGACAGTAGACTTTAAGGGCTCCATCAAAAAACTGTTGGAACTAACAAACAAATACAATAAAGTTTCAGAATACAAAATCAACACACAAAAATTAGTTGTGTTTATAACACTAACAACAAAATATCTGAAGAATAAATTAAGAAAGCCATCTCATTTACAATAGAATCAAAAAGAATAAAATACTGAGAACAAAACTCTACAAAAGAAGTCAAAGATTTATACATTGAAAACTGCAAAACATTGATGAAAGAAACTGAAGACACAAATAAGGAAAAATATCTATGGTCATAAGAACCAATACCATAAAATGTCCATACTACCCAAAATAATCTAATCTACAGATTCAATCAAAATTCCAATGTAATTTTTCACAGAAATATAAAAACAAACCTAGAATTCATAGAGAACCATAAAAGACTCCAACAGTCAAAGCAATCTTGAGCAAAAAGAATAAAGCTGAAGGCATCACACTTGCTGATTTCAAATTATATTACAACGCTATAGTAATCAAAACACTATATATGGTCTTGGTATAAAAACAGACACATACACTAATGGAACAGAATAGAAAGCCCAGAAATAAACCCATGCATATACACTCAAATATTATTCTACAGAGGCAGCAATAACAAACAATGGGAAAAGGATAATCTGTTCAATTAATTATGTTTGAAAAACTGGGTATTCACATGCAAAAAAAAAGAAATTGGATCCTTATCTTACACCATACATAAAAATCAACCCAAAATAGATTACAGATTTAACTGTAAGACCTGAAACTGTAAAACTACTAGGAGAAAATATGGTAGGAAGCTCCATGACATTGGTATTGGCAATGAGTTTTTGGATATCACACCAAAAACACAGTTAATGAAAGCAAAAATAAGCTAGTGCAACTACATCAAAAGAAGAAGTTTTTCCACAGCAAAGGAAATAATCAACAAAATGAAAAGGTAACCTACATAATAGGAGAAAATATTTGCAAACCACATATCTGATAAGGGCTTAATATCCAAAATATATAAGGAACTCATACAACTCAATTGCAAGAAAACAAATAACTCAATATTTTCAATGGACAAAGAACTTGAATAGACATTGTTTCAAAGAAGACATAAATGGCCAATACGTATATGAAAAGGTGCCCAACATCACTAGTCATCAGAGAAATGCAAATCAAAACCACAATAGTATATCACCTCACAAGTGTTAGAATAACTACTTATGTACCAAAAAGTCAAAAGATAAGTGCTGTCCAGAATGTGGAGAAAAAAAAAGAACCCATATATATTGTTGGTGGAAATATAGACTGGTACAACCAGTATGGAAAACAGTATGGAGGTTTCTCACAAAGTTAGAAAATAAAAAAGAACTATCATACAATCAAGCAGTCCTACTTCTGGGTATATATCCAAAAGAATAAAATCACTATCCCAAACAGATAACTGCACTCCCATGTTCATTGCAACATTATTCACAATAGCCAAGACATGGAAACAAAGTGTTTGCTGCTGAATGGATGAAGAAAATGTAGGCTGGGCATGGTGGCTCATGCCTGTATTCCCAGCACTTTGGGAGGCCGAGGCAGGTGGGTCCCTGAGGCCAGGAGTTTGAGACCAGCCTGGTGAACATGACGAAACCCTGTCTCACTAAAAATCAAAAAAATCAGCTGGGCATGGTGGTGCATGCCTCTAATCCCAGCTACTCAGGTGGCTAAGGCCGAAGAATCACTTTGAACCTGGGAGGTGGAGGTTGCAGAGAGACAAGATCACACCACTGCACTCCAGCCTGGGCACCAGAGCAAGACACTGTCTCAAAAAAAAAAAAAAAAAGAGAGAGAAAATGTGATACACACATATATAATGAAATATCATTTGGCCTTACTTTGGGAGGCTGAGGTGGGCAGATCATGAGGTCAGGAGATCGAGACCATCCTGGCTAACATGGTGAAACCCTGTCTCTACTAAAAATACAAAAAATTAGCCGGGCGTGGTGGCGGGCACCTGTAGTCCCAGCTACTCAGGAGGCAGAGGCAGGAGAATGGTGTGAACCTGGGAGGCAGAGCTTGCAGTGAGCAGAGATCGTGCCACTGCATTCCAGCCTGGGCGACAGAGCGAGACTTCGTCTCAAAAAAATATATATCATTCAGCCTTTGAAAAGAAGGAAATTCTGTCATTTGTAACATGAACCTGTAGGATATAATGCTAAATAAAATAAGCTAAGCACAGAAAAACAGACACTGCATGAGCTCACTTATATGTGGAATCTAAAAATGTCAAACTTATAGAAGCAGAGAGTGGAATTGTGGTTGCCACAAAGGGTAGGAGAAATGGAGAGATGTTGGTCAAGGGGTACTAAGTTTCAGTTAGGATGAGTAAGTTCTAGAATCTAATGTATGGCATGGTGACCATGAAGTTTGCTAAGAAACTAGACTTTTAGTCTCACAAAAAAAGAGGGCAACTATGTGAAATAAAGATGTTGATTAGTTTAATTGCAGTAAACATTTCACAATGTATACCCACACCAAAACATCACCCTGTACATTTTTTTTTATTTGTTAATTATACCTCCATAAAGCAGAAGAAAAGGCATTCTGGGCTCACGCCTGCAATCCCAGCTCTTTGGGAGGCCAGGGTGAGTGGATCAACTGAGGTCAAGAGCTCGAGACCAGCCTGGCCAACATGGTGAAACCCCGTCTCTACTAAAAATACAAAAATTAGCTGAGTGTGGTGGTGGGCATCTGTAATCCCAGCTACTCAGGAGGCTGAGACAAGAGAATCACTTGAACCCAGGAGGCAGAGGTTGCAGTGAGCCAAGATCACACCATTGCACTCCAGCCTGGATGACAAGAGTGAAACTCCATCTCAAAAAAAAAAAAAAGAAAGAAAAGAAAAGGCATTCTGTGTTCGTGAATTGGAAGATTTAATATTATTAAGATGATAATACTCCCCTAAAATAATCTACAGATTCAATGTGATCCCTGTCAAAATCCCAACAGCCTTTTCTGCAGAAATGGAAACACTCTTCCCAAATTTATATGAAATCCCAAGGAACCCCGAACAGCCAAAACAATCTTGAAAAAGAAAAACAAAGTTGGAGGACTCAAGTTGCCTGATTTCAAAACTATGAAATTACCATAATCGAAACAGTGGTACAGGTAGGAAAACAGACTTACACATCAATGAAATTGAATGATGGGTGCATAGATAAACCCATGTATCTACGGTCAACCGATTTTTGACAAGGTTACCAGAACCACTCAATGGGGAAAGTGTAGTCTCTTCAACAAATGGTGCTGAGACAATTAGATACCCACATGCAAAAGAACAATGTTAGACCCTAACCTCACACCATATACAAAAATTAACTCAAAATGGATCAAAGACCTAAATATAGGAGCTAAAATTACAAACTCTTAGAAGAAAACATAAGGACAAATCTTCACGGTCTTGAATTTGGCAATAGATTCTTAGATATGACACCAAAAACACAGGAAACTAAAGAAATAATAGATAAATTGGACTTTATAAAAATTTTAAATGTGTATGTATTAAAGGACATTATCAACAGAGTGGAAAGACAACTCACAGAATGGGAGAAAATATTTGAAAATCATATATCTGATAAGGGTCTAACACCCAGAATATTTAAAGAACTCTTAAAACTCAACAACAATAAGACACAAAACTCAATTACAAAATGGGCAAAGGACTTGGATAGACATTTCTTCAAAGAAAATATACAAATGACCAACAAACACATGAAAAGATGCTCAACCCTGTTAGTCATTAGAGAAATGTAAATCAAAGCTGCAGTAAGATAATACTTCAAAAACATTAGGATGGCTACAAAAAAAATTTTTTAAAGAAAAAGAATATAAGTGTTGACAAGGATGTGTGAAAGTGGAAAGAAACCTCATGCATTACTGTGAAAATGTAAAGTGGTGTCCACACTGTAGAAAACAATTTTGTGTGGTTCCTCAAAAAGTTAAACGTAGAATTACCATATGAACCTCACAATTTCACTCCTAGATATATGCCCAAATAAACTGAAAATAGGTGTTCAAAAAAAAATCTCATACACAAATGTTCGTAGCAGCACTATTCACAATAGCCAAAAGGTGGAAACAACCCAAATGTCCATCAACAAAAGAATGGATAAATAAAATGTGATACATCCACACAATGCAATATTACTCAGCCATAAAAAGGAATGAAATACTGACACATGCTACAACATGAATGAACCTGAAAACAATTTGCTAAGTGAAAGAAGCCAGACACAAAAGGCCATGTATTATATAATATCATTTACATGAAAGATCCAGAACAGGCAAATCTACAAATACAGATAGCAGGCTAATGGTTGCCAGGGTTTGTGGAGAGAGGGAAATGAGAAGTTAATACTTAACAGGTATGGGGTTTCTTTTGGGAATAATGAAGATGTTCTGGACCTTAGAGATGGTTGCACAACATTGTGAATGTACTAAATGTAACTGAATTGGGAACTTTAACATTATTAAAATGGTGAATTTTATGTTATATGTATTTGGCCACCATATATATATAATTTATTTATTCATATATTTTTATATATATTCAATGATCATGTTCAAATGGTAACAAATTAGTAATACCAACTTTCCTCGTGATAAGTAGGTAAGGAAATTGGTAATCAGTTTTACAAAGGCTTTCAAAGTTAGTACAAAGTATTAAACTTATTGTCAAGGCTTGACGTGGTGGCTCACACCTGTAATCCCAACACTTTGGGAGGTCAAGGTGAGAGGGTTGCTTGAGATGAGGAGTTCAAGGCCAGCCTGGTCAACACAGTAAGACCCTATCTCTAAAAAAAATTGTTTTTAATTTTTTTTACTTAGGAGGCTGAGGCAGGAGGATCACTTGAGCCCAGGAGTTCCAGGCTGCAGTGAGCATGATTGTGCTACTTCATTCCAGCCTGGGCAGCAGACCAAGACCCTGTCTATTAAAAAATTAAAAATTAAAATAAACTTACTGCCAAGACTTGAAGAGAGGGCAAAGTATAAGATAGTCTGGACCCTGACTTTCATGGCAACAATGAATAATTAATTTTTTTAAAGAAAGAGAATTACAATAGTAAGAAGTAGTAAATACACGGGGTTCATTCCTTCCAAGAACGTACAAACTGATGATATAAATATCTTCAAAATTATTTAAAGTGAAATATGATAGAATCATAAAGTCTTAGGGAAATTTACAATTATTTAGTTTGATTGATATGAGGGAGAGAAATGTTTGCCTCCTCCAATATGCTCCTTGGTTCTAACTAGCAGAAACTAAATGTTGGGTCAGAAAAACTGTGGACCAACTCCACATAGCAGTTTCTATATTCTTAATTCACTGTACGTATATAAGTCCATTTGAGTCTTCAAACCTATTAGGTTGCTGCAAAAGTAATTGCGGTTTTTGCCACTAAAATATCTTATTCCAAGCCTGTCTACAAAACATTTCATTGACAGATGTGGCTGGTGGTAGCTTTCCATTGTTAACAAAAGTTAGTTTCTTGTCTTGAGGAATGAGTTTGTTTGAAAATCTTTCTGTATTTTTTTCTAATTATGTTGGTACATCCACTAAAATTCTGTTTTCATAACAACTACTATTCATGGATGTCTATTTTTGTTTTATATGAAAGCAAAACTGAAATTTAGACACACAATGGCACATTTTTAAAATATTCATTTATAAATGGGCTAGCTTTGGACCAATGAGCTAGCTTTGGGGAAAAAATGTTTACATTTTTGTTTCCTTTAAAAATTATATTAAAGTTATTCTAAGTCATTTATTTACTGTTAGGTTCAGAAAGCTTGCATCTGGTGGTGATACAGGTATCATGCCAGTGATTAAGATCTTGGATTAGCAATGCTAATAATAATTTGTACACAGATGTTACAAAACCTAACCTCTTGTTATTCTAGTTGTACTTATTTTTATGTAACACACAAAATTGGGGCTTTTTCAAGTAAACAAATGACATCTACATTTTAAACCCAAATAAATTTCTGGCTTAACTCCTACAAGTTGAAATCTACCCTCTGTGGTTATATCTCCTTTAATTCAATGACTACATTGAATGTAAGGAGTTCTGTGCCAGCCCACTAAACCTGTCAGGGTACCAAGGGAAAAAAGGTGATAGGCTCTCTATATAAAAATTATATATAAAGTGTTAGCACGCATCAATTTATTCATTCCTTAAGATCTATTAAAAATCTACTGCTTGTCAGATAACAAGCAAGGCACTAATGATGTATCTGAGAACAAACACATTTCCTGTTCTAAAGGAGGTTATCCTGTTGTCAGGGTATTGAATGATATTACTATTCAAATAACTAAATAATTTTTAAAGGGTCATGACATGCCTCCATTAAGGTATTTTTTTAATTCCAAACACTTTTAAATTTGCTTTGTAAAAATATTATTAAGACCTGAGACGTTAAGATTAAACGGAGTTACCAGAGATTTTAAAATCTGATACTTGATAATTCTGCCAAGGCTTTGGATTAAGCATTATAACATCAATAATATATATGCGAACCTGGGAAGTACTCAGCAAAACTATATTAGTTAGGGTCTTTTGCACTGCAGAGAATATAGGTATGCTGAAGTGATACAGATTTACTATACAAATACACGGGGAAGAAAGAAAACTCAGGAAACCGAATCAGCTGCTATACACCCAGACAACACGGAGAAGTATAAAATCAGCTCCTTGTTGTTCTGGACACAACAGTGGTTTTAAAGCCCAACTCTAGGAACCAACTAGGAGCCCTGAAAACTTGCTTATATACTGATCTCCTCTGTCTCAAGTATATGTTGCCTGTCTTATGGTAATTCTGCCATTTTTGGAATTCAGCCCTCTCTTTTCCTCACACACCACAAAAAAAAAAAAAAAAAAAAAAAAATCCTGTCTGTTCTAGCCTCAAAATATATCCTGAATTCAACCACTGTCATGACCCACAGCTAATACCCTATTCTAAGCCACCATCATCTTTCCTGTACTACTACAATTCCCTACTAGCCCATCTTTCTACTTCCACTCTAACTCAGTCAGCTCTGCAGACAGTAGCTCAAACAATCTTGTTAAAATGCCCATCATACCATGTCACTTTCCTGTTCAAAACCCTCCAGTGACTTCCATTACATTAAAATAAAACAAGAGTTTCTTACCATGGTTTGTAAAGCTGTATATAATCTGATCCCTAGAAACAACCCAATCTCATTAGCTACAAATCCCATTAGAAGAAGCCTTCTTCTTCTAATTGTAGCCTTCTTCTGGCTGTTCCTCAAATATGACAAGCATACTCTTGCCTCAAGGCTTTTCCACATATTATTTTCTCTGCCTAGAAATACTCTTTTCCCAGATAATCTCATGGCTTCCTCCTTATGTTATCCAAGTGTCCCTCTAACTCCTAAAAGGGGCCTTCCCTGGACACCTAAACTAAAAAATGACTCTAGTCCCTTCTCCAATTTATTATTCTTCCTGGACTTATCACTACCTGAAATAATATTATCAAATTGTTATTTTTTTGAGGGGAGGACATAATCTCATTCTGTCACCCAGGCTGGAGTGCAATGGCAGTGATCACAGCTCACTGTAGCCTCAACCTCCCAGGCTCAAGTGATCCTCCTGCCTCAGCCTCCCCAGTAAGTAGGACCACAGGTACATGCCACCACATTTGGCTAATTTTTTTTTTTTTTTGTGGAGACCAGGTCTCAACATGTTAGTCAGGCTGGTCTTGAACTTCTGGGCTTAAGTAATCCTCCCACCTCAGCCTCCCAAAGTACTGGGATTACAAGCATGAGCCACCACACCAGGCCTATAATTATTCTTTATATATTAGTCAGTCTTCCCAGTGAGAATTAAGCCCATGAAGGCAAAATTTTGTTTACTACTGCATCTTGAGCATCACAGAACAGTGCCTGGCACATAGCAGACATTCAATATTTGTTTAAAAAACTAATTACTTCCTATGTCTCTCTGCCTTTCTCTCTACTACTCTGCTTCCATTTATCTTGAACTCAAAACTCTTGAGAGAGATGCTCCTTTCATGAGTTAGTTACCATCATGAGTTAATTACCATCCAACCTGACCTGAGTGTCTATTCAGGTCAGGTCACCCAACAAGTAGCCAGATAGGTGGCTTGGCTACAGCAGCAATATCTGGTCTTCAGTCTCTATTAGGAGAGTACCAGAGTCACATGGCATAAATCATGAAATCTTATATTCAAGGAGTCACCTGTGGCTATTTTCCTCAGGTGGAGTTTGTATAATAACATAATGGACACTTAGGTTCTTGAACTCTTCTCCAACCTAAAAATAACAAAGTAGATCTTCCTCTGATTATTTTCTTTCATGCCTCTTCCCATTAAGGGCTACAGATTTTCAAATCACCTACCTAAGGTAACAAATAAGGCCAGAGATCCTAAGAAATTCCCTTGTTCTCCTCACCACAATGGTCATAGTACTTCTGTCTACCTCTAATCATACTCGTAACCTCAAATTCATTACTTCTCAGTTTTATGGGAGAAATTTTCTAATCTATAAATCCATATGCTATGGTGTGCTGTAGGTAATTTGTTACCTTTTTCTAAACATTTTTTCTCATTTTATAAGGAATTCTGTAGAAAGCAATGCCTTAATTCAACAGCAAAAACCTCTCATATTCCATTTTAGGCAATACGATGATGATCTTAGGGATTATAAATTGGAGCAGGATGGCCTTTCTAAAATCCCTCAAATGACATCACTTAATGACTATTGCTAGCCTATTTATGATACTACCCCTACTGCATGCAACTCTCACTCATTAACAGCCAATCAGTAAACATTATTGAGTACCTATTATCAGCAAGGGACTATGAAGTGTTCTTGGATCATAATTATATTGCCCACAGAAGAGCAGGCTTTCATTTCAACAGAAAGTTATCCCTCCTAATATTGTGTTATTAGGTGTTTCTGAGAATAAACACATTTCTGAAGCATGTTTTATGAGCAACAACCATTGTGGATTACTCAGACTTCTTTACTATGGAACATTTGTTTGCAGTTTTACTGTAGGAGTACAGATGTTATGAAATTATAAAATTTATAAGGGAACTTTTCTAATGTATAAATCTATGAGCTACAGTGTCACTGCCAGTTTAGATGAGAAAGTTAGATTTATGGTGTACTCTACCCAACTTGTTCAGCAATCTATTTTACACCATTTTTAGGCCATAATTGTCCAAAGCAATATTTACTAAAAGAGAGTAGTACCATGCTTCAGCATATACCATTTATACAGATTTCATCAGAATAGGTACAAACACTTCACTGAGACTTTCATAAACCCCCATGACACCCATTTTTTTGTTACTATGGTCAAAATATGTGTCATTTCATAAATTGATCAACCATTCCTAATTTTGATAAAAAGGTAACACCTGTTCGTTGTAAAAATTATTTGAAAAAGTTCATCTTCACCAGCTTTAAAATCATCTCTTTAACCAGTTTTAATAAGCCCAACAATATAGCCACAACACATTAATTACCATCTGCACTAAATGCTATCCTCCCACTCTGCCTTGTTATTCTTACACCTAATCCTCTTTGTAACCCTTACACCTCCCACATTCTCTATCCTAACTTCATAATTGTCAAAAGGAAATGATTATTTCCTCTCACACACCATCATTTTCAACGAATTTTCTCATCCTGGTGATTCCTTTAATTTCAACCAGCAGACTGTATATACGACCTTTCTTCTCCTGCCATCAGTGGGATGACATTGATAAACTCTGTATCTCTACTCTTCCAAAAAATGATTTCTATGTGTTGCTTTGACTCTTAAACATATTGAACACATTTATAACATTCTAATATCCTCATGTTCACAGACATTATATCCACAACACTTTTATCTTCTGCAACGACATTTCAAAGATCAAATATCTAAGCCACTTTACTCAATTGTGAAACCTTATACTAATTAAGCCAAGGGTGTGAGCTCAAGGGCTATAATAACCAATTATCTAGAAAAAAACAGCAAAATTCTTCTTCAGGGCCCCAGACTATATCTCAAGGGTAGGTAAAAGTCCACCAT
This sequence comes from Pongo abelii, assembly GCF_028885655.2. Taxonomy (NCBI): domain Eukaryota; kingdom Metazoa; phylum Chordata; class Mammalia; order Primates; family Hominidae; genus Pongo; species Pongo abelii. Next base: position 63,975,470 of record NC_071996.2, on the reverse strand, counting down.
TTCGTCAATATTAGAGGACATCATCAAAGTATATAGATTACCAAATAGTATCACACTACATTTAAAAAGCAGTTCATTCACAGGCATGTCCTAGTGATAGTAAATCAGTAGTATCAACTCCACATGCTCAGGACAGTATATCTCATGCACATAATTCTCATGCAATATTAATAAGTATAATTAGTTTGCATAGCATTCCTATCCACAGATCCTTGTTTAAGGTGATGGGACAAATCTAGCTTCATAGAATAGATCTATAGCATAGTCTAGTGGAAAGACCAATGAGTTGGAAATTATAAGACTGAATCTTTTTCCTGACTCTTCTTTCCATTCCACCTGGTAACAATTTAATCCACATTTGTTCCAGAGGGTGGAAAATGCATGAGAGTGAACAATTCTCTAAAACCCTTCTACTTGAGTGGTAAATATCTGCTGTGTCTAGAGAGTGGAGAGAAGGAACACTCGAAAACTCTCAGCGTCCAAAATGAACTGACAGAAAATAAGCAGTTTGCCAAGGAATTCAGCAGTAAGTGTTAATAAAGGGCACCATAAAGGAATACATCCCTTCATATCTGCAGAGATTGACTATGATTTAGATATTATGCCAGGCTAAAGCTATGGAAATGAATGTGTCTCACAATGGGTCTATGGTCCCAGGGAGTCTCAACATGTATTTTCTGTGAGATTTTCTGTGTGTGTGTGTGTGTGTGAGAAAGAGAGAGAGAGAGAGAGACAGAGAGAGACAGAGAGACAGGTTCTCGCTCTGTCACCCAGACTGGAGTGCTGTGGTGTGATCATGGCTTACTGCAATCTCTGCCTCCTGGATTCAAGCGAACCTCCCACCTCAGCCTCCCAAATAGCTAGGACTATAGGTATGAGCCAACATGGCTGGCTAATTTTTGTATTTTTTAGTAGAGACAGCATTTTGCCATGTTGCCCAGGCTGGTCTGGAACTCCCAGGCTCAAGTGATCTGCGGACTGGGCCTCCCAAAGTGCTGGGATGACAGACGTGAGCCACTGCACCGGGCCATGATTTTTTAATATATATTTTAATTTCCACATTAATTTTTAGAAATTATTATCACCACTTTACATATCATTTGAATGTTTGCCTTCCAATAATATTACCATATAAATTGCCGGGCATGGTCCCAGCAATTTGGGAGGCTGAGGCGGGAGGATTGCTTGAGTCTGGGTGTTCAAGACCAGCCTGGACAACACAGGGAGACCTCATCTCTGAGAAAAAGAAAAAGAAAAAAATTAACCAGGTGTGGTGGCATGTCCCTGTAGTCCTAGCTATAGGGAGGCTGAGGTGAGAAAATCATTTGAGTCCAGGAGTTCAAGGCTACAGGGAGTTCAGGCCACTGCACTCCAGCCTGGGTGACAGAACGAGACCATCTCAAAGAATACACTAGCTATTACCATGTAATTTCAGTACCTATGTTGGTCTATGTTGGTTTTTTTCTTTACAATTACTTTAGGTCCAGTGAATCACCTGATATGAGAGCAATTTTGACCTGACATGGGGCAACTCCAGAGCTCCCTGTTGAGTTGGAGAAGGTTTTGTCAGGCCTACTTCACAGTTCAGTTTCTTCTTCTTCTCAATACCACTTCCCTCTGTCCTTGCCTTTAATAGGAATTGATCCCTAACAGACATCTTGCACCCCAAATTCCATCTCAATGCTGACTTCAAGAGAACCTAGCCTATGAAAGTTGGCCCTGGGAGTGGTCTCAAAAATGAGCAGTAAGGTGAAACTATGGAGCATGAAATGACAATGAAGATTCCATCAGTGATGGGTAGGTAGAGCACAGACAGCCAAGTGGCATCCAGTTACTAAAACATTCCCTGGTAACAAATTGGGAGGGTGTACTGATGGAAGGCAATACACTAGCATGGAGGAAACAGTGACTACAAGGGTAATAAATTTAGATTATTATTTCAAAGCCCCATTGATGCCCAATTGTAGATAACAAATAAATAACAGGCAATTGAAAGCCACATGTGAAAGCCAGCAGACCTCTTCAATTTTATACTATCATTTCCCAGAGTGGGAGGGCACAGAAAGCAAGAACTAAGCCCAGGACTTAATTGTCAGAGTGGCTAAACTTCAAAGACAATTATATATGCAACCAAAGCAGGTCTGTGTACAAAGACCAAGAACTTGGTTGAAAAAACATGTAACTGGAGCACATGAAATGTGGACATCTTGGTGGATATTCCCAAAGATTTTGACTCCTTAGACTCCTCTTGACCTACTGAGACTTTAAAAATAGACCTCTCCTCATTGAGAGCTAGTACAGCTGACCTCCATCCTCCATCCAGCTCCCATGCATCGCCATACATCCCCAGCCATCACCACCCCAGGTGGTAGAAGATAATTCAGAGGCCTCTGCCCTGCAAGACAATATATGTCTCTTTAGTACCTAGCCCCAGCTCTCCTCTGAGCTATGAGACCCGTAATTAGAATTAAGTTTCAGCCTAACCCAACTGAGGAAATTGTAGCCCTTATAGAAGAAAAAGAATCTAGCCTGGGCTACAGAACGAGACTCTGTCAGAAAAAAAAAGGGAAGGAGAAGGAAGGAAGGAAGGAAGGAAGAAGGAAGGAAGGAAGGAAGGAAATTATACTTGAAACAAGTGCAAAATCTAGGCGTTATATACCAGCAACAACCTGAGGAGTACATGTGGGACCAGGTTCTGAAGGTGTTTAATTAAGGCACCAGAACATAAATTGTATTAGGAATAGTTTAGTCACGTAGGAAAATTCTCCCAAGATGCAGAATTTAACACCCTGGCTAGGACTCCTAGGAGATAATGTAAATTCATTCCAAGATGCAGAATTTAACATCCTGGCTAGGACCCCTAGGAGATAATGTAAATTCATTCCTAGGATGGCTCGTAGAAACATTTTAAAAAGTGATGGTGCACACTAAGTGAAGTTGAAATGCCATAATAGCCATGGGAAATAGTGGAAGATAGGATTAAACGACTCAGAGAAGTACGCACACTGAAATTGATGTATAGCTAAAAGACCACCAGCTGATTATGTTCCACTGGAAGGCCAAGAGGACACACCATTTAACTTACCAAGGTCATAGGAAATACACTGGTAAGAGGAGCACCAGCATCACTAAAATATGTAGTGATGACTCTCCTCTGTTGGCCAGGGATGGCAGTAGGAGAACTTGCTTCAGGAATAGCAATGGGAAAATAGAAGCCAGGTGATGACACTTTGTGGCCAGAAGCCAGGGGATCATAATTGTCATAATGACCAAAAGAGCAAGAATGGCAGTTAAGGGGGTCCTGATGTGTAGAGGGTTATAGAGATGGTTAATAGAACATTTATCTAGAGGAAAATTAGATGGGCAATTAAGAAGAGTACTACTGGGCCTGGCATGGTGGCTCACGCCTGTAATCCCAGCACTTTGGGAGGCTGAGGCGGGCGGATCATGAGGTCAGGAGATCGAGACCATCCTGGCTAACACGGTGAAACCCCGTCTCTACTAAAAATACAAAAAAATTAGCCGGGCATCGTGATGGGCGCCTGTAGTCCCAGCTACTCGGGAGACTGAGGCAGGAGAATGGCATGAACCCAGGAGACGGAGCTTGCAGTAAGCTGAGATCGCACCACTGCACTCCACCTTTGGCGACAGAGTGAGACTCTGTCTCAAAAAAAAAAAAATAAAATAAAATAAAGGATATGACTCACATTGTACCAGAATCAATTAAATGTAGATAGAGACTGAGAATGATCATGCACACAAAAAAAATTAACAACTCCTAACCGGGTTTTGGGATATGAACCAATTTTCAGAGATAAACCCCAATGATTGAAAAGGTGGCTAGGTCTGCAGAAGGAAGGACCCTGTAACAACGTGGCAAGTTATACATGGTAATAATTTCCTCAGTCCTTCTTCATAAAGACCTAGGGACATTTACTTGGGAAACTACACATTGAGAAAGGGGTATATTCAAACATTTTGAGGACTACTGGACACAGAGTTTGAACTTCATAAATACCTAAAGACCTGAAACATCATCATGTTTTCCCTATTAGAAAAATATGAATTAAGTAATAAATACAATCCTGAGCAAGATCCAGCATACAGTGGATCCACTAGATGTGCACACCCAGCCAGTATATATGTCCCTGGTCTTCAAATGTATAATTAGGATTGATATATTTGGCAGTTACTCTAACCTGCATATTGGTCCTTGGCTTAAGAACTAGTGAGGAAGACCCTTCCCAGCTTCTAGTATGGTGTGTTCTACTTTCTACTTCAATGAGATCAAGAAGTTTTTAGCTTCTACATATGAGTGGGAACATGCAGTGCTGTCTCTTCCTGGTTTATTTCACTTATCCCAACGTCCTCCAGTTCCATCTGTGTTGTCATGAGTAACAGGATTTCATCCCTTTTTATGGATGAATAGTATTCTGCAATGTATATAAACCACATTTTCTTCATCCATTGATCTGTTGTTGGATACCTAGGTTAATTCCTTATCTTGGCTATTGTGAATAGTGCTGCAATAAGCAAGAGGTGCAGATATCTCTTTGATACACTGTTTTTCTTTCCTTTGTATGAATGTCCAGTGGTAGGATTGCTGGATCATATGGTAGTTCTATTTGGAGTTTTTCAAGGAATCTCCATACTGTTTTCCACAGTGGCTGCACTAGTTTACATTCCCACCAACAGTGTGTAAGAGTTCCCTTTTCTCTCCATCCTTGCCAGCAAGAGTTATTTTTTGTCTTTTTGGTACCCATCCAAACTAGGGTGAAATGATACCTGACTGTGGTTTTGATTTACATTTCCCTGATGACTAGTGATGTTGGCATTTTAAAATATATTTTTGGCCATTTGTATGACTTCTGAATAGAGAAATGACTATTAACATCGTTTGCCCTTTTTTAAATAGGATTACCTGGGGGTTTTGCTGTTGAGATGTTTGAGTTCCTTTTATATTCTAGATATTAATCCCCTGTCAGATAAATGGTTTGCAAATATTTTCTTCCATTCTGCAGGCTGTCTTTTCCCTCTGTTGACTGTTTCCTTTGCTGTGTGGAAGCTTTTTAGTTTGATATAATCATATTTATTAGTTTCTGCTTTGGTTGCCTATGATTTTCAGGTCCTATTCATAAAATCTTTTCCCAGACTAATGTCCTGAAGCATTTTCCCCTGTTTGATTCCAGTAGTTTTATAGTTTTAGGTCTTACATTTAGGTCTTTGATCTATTTTGATTTTTGTATAGGGTGAGAGGTGGGAGTCTAGTTTCTTCTTCTGCATAGGAATAACCAGTTTTCCCAGCACAATTTATTGAATAGACTGCCCTTTCCCCAGTGTATGTTCTTGGCACTTTTGTCAAAAATCAGTTGGCTTTGGATATGAATTGATTTCTGGATTCTCTATTCTGTTCAATTGGTCTGTGTTTCTGTTTTTATGCCAGTACCATCTATTTTGGTTTGTATAACTTTGTAGTACATTTTAAAGTCTGGTAGTATGATGCCTCTAGCTTTGTTTATTTTGCTCAGGATTCCTTTGGCTATTTGGAGTCTTGTGGTTCTGTACAAATTTTAAGATTTTTTTTTTTCTATTTCTGTAAAGAATGTCATTCATATTTTTATAGGGATTACATTGAACCTGTAGATTGCTTTGGGCAGTATGGCCATTTTAACAATATTAATTCTTCCAATTGATGGGCCTAAGCATGGGATGGTTCTCCATTTGTTTGCATTCAATTCTCTTCCATTTCTTTCATCAGCATTTTGTAGTTTTCCTTGTAGAGGTCTTTAACCTTCTCGGTTAAATTTACTCCTAGAGGGTTTTTTTTTTTTTTTTCTGTAGCTATTGTTAATGGGATTACCTTTGTGAATTCTTTTTCAGCTAGTTTGTTGTCTGTATATAGAAATGCTATTTATTTTGGTATGTTGATATCGTACCCTGCAACTTTACTGAATTTGTTTATCAATTCTAAGCATTTTTTGATAGGATTTTCAGGTTTTCCTACTTAAGATCATATCATCTGCACATAGAGACAATTTTGCTTTCTCCTTTGCAATTCGAGTATCCTTTATTTATATCTCTTGACTGGTCCCTCTGGCTAGGACTTGCAGTACTATGTTGAATAAGAGTGGTAAGCGTGGGCATCCTTGTCTTTTTCCAGTTCTTACAGGACAACTTTCCAGCTTTTCCCCATTTAGTATGACGCAGTTTGTCATATATGGCCTTTATTGTGTTGAGGTGCCTTCCTTCTATAACTAATTTATTGAGAGTTCTCATCATAATGTTGAATTTTATAAAATGCTTTTTCTGCATCTATTGAGAAGATGATATGGTTTTTGTCCTTCATCCTGTCGATCTAATGTATCACATTTATTGATTTGCATATGTTGAAACATCCTTGCATTCCTTGGATAAATCCCATTTGATAATGGTGGTATTATCCTATCAATGTGTTGTTGGATAGGTTTGCTAGTATTATGTTGAAGATTTTTGCATCTATGTACATAAGGGATATTTGCCTGTAGTCTTCTTTTTTATTGTGTCATTGTCTGCTTTTGATATCAGGGTTATGCTAGACACACAAAGTAAATTAGGAAAAATTTCCTCTACTTTGATTTTTTGGAATAGTTTGAGAAAAGTAGGTATTAATTTCTCTTTAAAGATTTGGTAGAATTCAGTAGTGAAGCCATCTGGTCCTGGACTTTTCTTTGTTGGAGGACTTTTTATTACTGATTAAATCATATTACTTGCTATTTTCTGTTCAGGTTTTCTGTTTCTCCTTGGTTCAATCTTGGTAGGTGTATGTGTCCAGGAACTTATCCATTTCCTCTAGGTTTACGGGTTTATTGGTATATAGCTATTCATAGTAGTCTTAAATATCATTAGTCACACACAATGGCTCATGCCTATAATCCCAACATTTTAGGAGGCTGAGATGGGAAGATCACTTGAGCCCAGGAATTCAAGGTCAACCTGAGCAACACAGTGAGTCCCCATCTCTACAAAAACTCAAAAAAATTAGCCAGGCACAGTGACATGCTCCTGTGATCCCAGCTACATGGGAGGCTCAGGCAGGAGAATCACTTGAGCCCAAGAAATCAAGGCTGCAGTGAGCCATGTTCAGGTCACCACACTCCAGCCTGGGTGACAGAGCAAGACCCTGTCTAAAAAAAATAATAATAACAATAACTAACAAAAAAAGATCATATCTTTTCTGTGGTATCTTGTTATGTCTCCTTTTTCATGTATGATTTTATTTATTTGGATTCTCTCTTTTTTTCTTAGTCTAGCTAAAGTTTTGTCTATTTTATTTATCTTTTTAAATAACTTTTGTTGATCTTTTATATTTTTGTCTCAATTTCATTTATTTCTGCTTTGATCTTTATTATTTCTTTCCTTCTACTAATTTGGGGTATGTCTTGTTCTTTCTTTTCTAGTTCTTTGAGATGCATTGTTATTTATTTGAAATATTTCTTGTTTTTTGATGTAGGCATTTATTACTATAAATTTGCTTCTTGATACTGCTTTTGCTATGTTCCATAGGTTTTGGTATGTTGTGTTTGTTTTCCTTTGTTACAAGGAATTTTTAAATTCTTTCTTAATTTGCTACTCTACCCATGGGTTTGTTCAGGAATATGTTGTTTAATTTCCACCTATTTATATACTTTCAAATGTTTCTCCTGTTGATTTCTATTTTATTTCATTGTGGTTAGATATTTGGTGTGATTTCAATTTTTAAAAATTTATTGAGGTTAGTTTTGTGTCCTAACATACAATCAATCCTAGAGAATGTTCCATGTGTTGATGAAAAGAATTGTATTTTGCAGCTATTGAGTGAAATGTTCTACAAATGTGTGTTAGTCCGTTTGGTCTATGGTGCCATTTAAATCCAATTTTATTGATTTTCTGTCTACATGAACTGTCCAATGCTGATACTTGAGTTTTGTTAAAGTCCCCAACTATTGTTGTATTGGGCTCTATCTCTCTTTTTAAACCTAAAAATATTTACTTTATATATCTGGGTGTCCCAGTATCAGGTGCATATATATTAACAATTGTTATCCTCTCTTGCTGAATTATTCCCTTTTTTTTATCATATAATGTCCTTTGCCTCCCTTTACAGCTTTTGACTTGAAGCCTATTTTGTTGATATAGACAAAGCTACTCCTGTTTGCTTTTGTTTTCCATTTGCATAAAATACCCTTTTCCATCCCTTCACTTTCAGCCTATGTATGTCATTAGAGATGAGTTTCTCATAGGCCACATATAGTTAGGTTTTGCTGGATTTTTTAATATATTCAGCCAGTCTATACTGCAGCCTCAATCTCCAGAGCTCAAGCAATCCTCCCACTTCAGCCTCCCAAGTAACTGGGACCACAGCACATGTCACCACACTAACTTTTTATTTTATTTTTATTTTTTGTAGCAACAAGATCTCACTATGTTGTTCAGGCTGGTGTCAAATTCCTGGGCTCAAGCAATCCTCTCACTTCAGCCTCCCAAAGCGCTGGGATTACAAGCATGAGCCACTGAGCCTGGCCTAGACTATATCTTTTAAAAGGGAATTTAATCCATTTACATTCGGGGTTATTGTTGATAGGTGAGGATTTACTCCTGTCATCTTATTTATTGTTTTCTGGGTGTTTTGTATATCCTTTCCTCCTTACTTCCTCTCTAATTGCTTATTTTTGTGGTTGGGTAGCTTTCTGTACTGATACGGTTTGATTCTCTTTCTCCTTTGTGTATCAGCTCTATGAATGAGTTGTTTTCTGTTGCTGTTGAGGTTTCTTTGTTGGGTTTTGTTTTTTGTTTTTTGTTTTTGAGGCAGGATCTTACTCTATCACCCAGGCTGGAGTGCAGTGGCATAATCTTGGCTCACTGCAGCCTTGACCTCCTGGGCTCAAGTGATCCTCCCACCTCAGCCTCCCAAGTAGCTGGGACTACAGGCATGCACCACCACACCTGGCTAATTTTTGCATTTTTTGTAGAGACGGGGTTTTGCCATGTTGCCCAGGCTGGTCTCGATCTCCTGGGCCCAAGCAGTCTGCCTGCCTTGGCCTCCAAAGTGCTGGGATTACAGACATGTGTCATCACACCCAGCCATCAGTGAGTTTATAGTTTCAAATATTTTCATAATGATGATTGTAGTCTTTTCACTTACAGACGTAAAGCTCCTTTGAGCATTTTTTTGTAAGGCCAGTCTAGTGGTAATTAGTTCCCTTAGTTTTTGCTTGTCTGTGAAAGATTTTATTTCTCTTTCATTTCTGAAGGATAGTTTTTCTGGGTATAATATTCTTTTATTTGTTGTTTCTTTCAGTACTTTGACTATATCATTCCATTCTCTCTTGGCTTGTAAGGTTTGTGCTGAAAAATTCACTGTAGTCTAATGAGTATTCCTTTATATGTGACCTGATGCTTTTCTCTTTCTGCTATTAGAATTCTTTATCTTTGACACTGGCAAAATGACTATAATGTGCCTCAGAGAAGATCTGTTTGGGTTGAATCTATTTGGCATTCTTTGAGTTTCCTAAACCTGAATGTCCATTTCTCTCCCAAGACTTTGGAAGTTTTCTGCTATGATTTCATTCGATGTGTTTTCCTCATCTTTTTCCTTCTCTTCTCCTTCTGGAATGCTCATAATGTTCACTTAACGGTGTTCAATATATCCTGTAGGCTTTGTTCTACCTTTTTTTATTCTTTTCTCTTATTTTAAGTTTTTTTTGTCTGCGTTACTTCAAATGACAAGTCTTTAATTATGTCTGGTTTGCTATTAAAGCTCTCAATGATTTTTTATTTCATTCATTGAATTCTTCAGGTATACACTTTCTGTTTGGTTCCTTTTTGTAACATCTATCTCTTCATTGAATTTCTCATTCATGAGTTGTTTACCTGATTTCATTGAATTGTCTATCTGTATTCTCTTATCTTATCTCTGTATCTTACTGAGTTTCCTTCAGATTTTTTATTTGAATTCTTCTTCTGGCATTTCATATATTCATTATGGTTGGGGTCTGTTATTGGAGAATTATTGTGTCCCTTTGGAAGTGTTATATTTTCTTACTTTTCCATGTTTATGTTCCTACATTGATTTCTACACATGTGTTGGAAAAGTCACCTCTTCCAATTTTATGGAGTAGGTTTCATAGGGAAAGACTTATTCATATGAATGGGTCTTAAAGTGTCAATTCAGTGGAGTACATTGGCTTTGGTTGTAAGTGGATGCAATAGTGTAGTCTTTGTGCAATTTCTTCAACTAATCCCTGCTATAATAGTAATGTTTGCAAGTGTCTCAGTGTCCTAGGCTGAGAGAGTTTGTGGTGGCAGTGGCACAGCTTTATTGGGAGTGGGTACACTGGGCTGTTTCTCAGGTTAGGAGCACATGCATGCCATGCTGGGTAAGCCAACTTGGGGCTATGGGGCTGTTATTCTGGCCAGGAGCATGTGCACAGAGTCACTCTGTCAGCCTAGGGGTGTATTTGCCAGGGACAGGCTGTAGGGCTGTTTCTCATTCCCAGGATGTGATCACACAGCTTCTCAGCTGGCCTGCGTGTGTGTCTTCTGAGGGTGGGTGCCCCATAAAGATCTCTCTCAGGCCTAGAATACAAAGCTGCTTGGCCAGCCTGGGAGTGTGCCTGCCAGGAGCAGCCCACAGGACTGTTTCTCAGACCTGGGATGTGAGCACAAGGTTACTTGGCCAGCCTGGGGGAACATCTACTGGGGGATCCCACAGGGCTCTTTCTTAGGTCCCAGACACAGGCCCATGGCTGCTCAGCTGGCCTAGGGGCATGTCTGCTGGGCATGGCCCAGGAGGCTATTTCTTAGGCCCAAGATGCAGGTACACAGCTGCTCAGCTGGCTGGCCTGGGGGCGTGTCTGCCAGTGGCAGCCTGTGGGGCTGCTTCTCAGGCCTAGGATGCAGGCACACAGCTGCTCAGTTGAACCTGGGGCACCTCTGCCAGGAGCAGCCCCCAGAGCTGTTTCTAAGTCCCTGACTACAGGCACAGGGCCGTTGGGCTGGCCAAGGGCTTGTCTGCAGTGGTTGAAGCACCACAGGGCTCTTCATCAGGCCCTGGGTATGGATACATAACCATCCTGCCAGCTAGGACCATGTCAACTACTCAAAGGCTTGAGGGTCTCTCCTACTTGGGGGAGGCATGCAACAGCTTGGCCAGCTCTAGAGTGGGTTCATCCTGGGTGGGACTGCCAGGCTTTTCCTTCAGCTGGAAGTGAAGGCAGTGGGGGTTGGTTTCCCTGCTGTGCAGGACAAGAGTAACAGCCAGTCTGGGCCCACGCTCCCCACTGCTGGGGTTGTGGTGTTCAGCCACCAATGTGGGTTTGGTGGAATGAAGATGGAGCCCCAGTGCTGGAGAAGTGCAGTGGCTACTAACCCTCAAAGAGAGCACACTCCAGAGGTTACTCTGATGTCAAGATAATCCCATGCCTGTACCAAGCTACCGAGTAGCTTGGCTTACAGTGGGTAAGTGGAGGGTGGGGAGTGCAAACCTTGTGCTCCTAACCAGGGTAATACAGCTATGTAAATTCCCAGCAGCTCTCCAAACTGGACTCAGGGTTTGTGAGGACTGTGAGGTTCTCCCGTAGTAAGAATTGTAGGTGTTTGTGATGTAAATTGGGGCTTATCTTCTGCTCACCTTTTCCCTGAAATGGAAGTCTCTCCCGACTCCAGGCAGATCCAATCCAAGCAGGAAAGATGGGGCTGCCGAGGCCAGCTGCCTCTACTCTGCCCTCTTGGTCGCCTAATCACCACAGGTGTATCTCTACTCCCCTACTGCCCTTCAGCACTCTCCCTTTGACATGTCAGTCAAATTTTATCTGTTTATTCATTACCTCAGTCTTTTTTGTTGGAGAGACAAGCATCAGGTGTCTCTAGTCAGCCGTCTTGCTCCAAGTCTCTTCAACAATACTTTTCAAGAGTGGAGTGTCATCCCCAAGCACAACACTTCCTGTATCCAAGACTTTTATATGAAGCGGTGTCACAACAGAAAGAATATGTGGTCTGGAACTAACAGGTAGAAGCAGGAGTGGCCTCACTGTTACTACCAATGACCTGTTGGAGGACTTCATTTCTCATCATTGCAGCTCTGGGTTGGGTAAAGCTAGGAGTCCTGCTCCCTAAAGTGGGTACACTTTCACCAGGGAACATGTTAAGAGTCAAGATGTTATTCATACACAAAGGCAACAGGCAGACATCATCAAATATTAAAAAACACAGAGATTACAAAGCCATAACTCCTTCTTGCCAATGAATCAGACAATTAAAAGATTAATCAAACTAAAAAATTCAGGAATAAAGAAGCCATAGTGAAAAAATAGTAAGATTGATGGTAAACTGTAAATTCATTTACATATACTACAAATAAAGAACAACAAGACAACTGCAGGAATTACAGTAATAAATAGACTGTGAATATCATAAACATAGACAATATAACAATGTAACTTATAAAAGTTGAAGGGTGTTAAGCCAGGAGGAGTATAAGAGTGCTGATATTCTTATTTTCCATACCAGTGTATCAAGCAATACTGTCTGAAATTGAACATTCATTAAATAAAATATCATGCTTCAACTTCTTGGGTTTTTAAATAATACTATTTAACCATAAAAAGAATGTCAAAAGAAATAAATCCTTTGGTGAATAGGCATTTACTTAAAGGTCAACATTGCTTTATTAACTGCAGTCTCTTTTCCATCTATTTAATTCACATAAAATTAAATTTATTATTTTATTTTAAATAGAATCTATAATACGATCCACTTTTATAAAATTATTTTTATATCTTCCAACCTATTTTTAATATCACATTTCTGCCTATACACACACGCGTGTGCACACACAGATAGATAGATAGATACATAGATATATAGATAGATAGATAGATAGAGTCATCCCTTGGTGTCCACAGGTCATTGGTTCCAGGACCCCCAAGAATTCTAAAATCTGCTGATCGTAAAATCCCACAGTAAGCCCGGCAGAATTTGAAATAGGAAAAGGGGGCTTCTCTGTGTCCACGGGTTCCATATCCCACGAATACTGTATTTTTGATCTGCACTTGGCTGAACATACAAATGCAGAACACAGGGATATGAAGGGCCAACTTTACACATTTGCATTAAAAGATATATGGAATATTTACCTAATGTTAGTGATGGTAATTTCTGAATAGTGGAACTTAGGCTATTTTCTTTAATTTTTGTACTTTTCTACGTTTTTAAAATTATTTACAGTGAATATATATAATTTTTCAAAAGCAATCATGAAAGAAAACACAGACGAGAGATTTAAAATGTTTTACGCTATGCTACAACTACAGATTTTTTATGAATCTGTGAAGACCAAAGGTCCTGAACTTTTTTTTTTTTTTGAGATGGAGTTTCGCTCTTGTTGCCCAGGCTGCAGTGCAATGGCACAATCTTGGCTCACTGCAACCTCCACCTTCCAGGTTCAAGCGATTCTCCTGCCTCAGCCTCCCAAGTAGCTGGAATTACAGGCGTGAGCCACTCGCCCGGCTAATTTTTATATTTTTAGTAGAGACAGTGTTTTGCCATGTTGGCCAGGCTGGTCTCAAACTCCTGACCTCAGGTTATCTGCCAGCCTTGGCCTCCCAAAGTGCTGGGATTGCAGGCGTGAGCCACTGCCCCCGGCCAGGTCTTAAACTATTTTAAGGTGGAAACTAAAGTCATAAGAATAGGTGAGCTCTTCCAAGATTACTAAAGGAAAGAAGATAACTAAATATATAATTTTTTATTCCTGCAGAACAGGTACAAAGAGATAGAAATCCATGAAGAAAATTCAGAAGTCAGAGTAGTGAGAAGATACACTATCTTGAAAATCAAGAAGGAAACAGTGGTCAATATTGCCAAATGGTACAGACAGGTCATGAAAGATTAGCTTAAAATCATAAGCAAGAATTTACTAATGGTCATGATAAGAATGCTCTCAATAGCATGACTGAGGGTGACAGCCACATTGTAGTGGTTCATGAGTGAATGACTGATGAGGAAGCATATACCATTCATTTGATAAAAAATTTCCTCCTTATCAAATTAATAGTATATGCTGATTAAGACAGAATTTTTTCAGTTATTTTATTTTATGTTCTGGGGTATATGTGCAGGATGTGCAGGATTGTTACATAGGTAAATGTGTGCCATGGTGGTTTGCTGCACCTATCAACCTATCACCTAAGTATTAAGCTTAGCATGCATTTGCTATTTTTCTCGATGCTCTCCCTCTCCCAGAATCCCCTAACCGATAGGACCCAGTCTGTGTTGTTCCCCTCCCAGTGTCCCTGTTGTTCTCATTGTTCAGCTCCCACTTATGAGTGAGAACAGGCAATGTTTGATTTTCTGTTCCTGTGTTAGTTTGCTGAGGATGATGGCTTCCAGCTCCATCCACATCCCTGCAAAGGACATGATCTCATTCCTTTTTATGGCTGCACAGTGTTCCGTGGTGTATATGTACCACATTTTCTTTATCCAGTCTATCATTGATGGGCATTTGGGTTGATTCCATGTCTTTGCTATTGTGAATAGTGCTGCAATTAACATACGCGTGCCTGTATCTTTATAATAGAATAATTTATATTCCTTTAGGTAAAAAATCAAGAAACAACAGATGCTGATGAGGCTGCAGAGAGATAGGAACACTTTTACTCTGTTGGTGGGAATGTAAATGAGTTCAATCCCATTGGGATTGCTGGGTCAAATGGTATTTCTGGTTCTAGGTCTTTGAGGAATTGCCACACTGTCTTCCACAATGGTTGAACTAATTTGCATTCCCACCAACAGTGTGAAAGTGTTCCTATCTCTCCGCAGCCTTGCCAACATCTGCTATTTCTTGACTTTTTAATAATCGCCGTTCTGACTGGCATGAGATAGTATCTCATTGTGGTTTTAATTTGCATTTCTCTAATGATCAGTGATGCTGAGTTTTTTTTTTTATGTTTCTTGGTCTCATAAATGTCTTCTTTTGAGAAGTGTCTGTTCATGTCCTTTGCCCACTTTTTAATGGGATTGTTTGTTTTGTTCTTGTAAATTTATGTTCCTTGTAGACTCTCGATGTTAGACTTTTGTCACACGGACAGGTTGCTAAAATTTTCTTCCATTCTGTAGGTTGTCTGTTGACTCTAATGATAGTTTCTTTTGTTGCACAGAAGCTCTTTAGTTTAATTAGATCTCATTTGTCAATTTTTGCTTTTGTTGCAATTATTTTTGATGTTTTCATCATAAAATCTTTGCCCATGCCTATGTCCTGAATGGTATTGCCTGGATTTTCTTCTAGGGTTTTTATGGCTTTGGGTTGTACTTTTCAGTCTTTAATCCATCGTGAGTTAATTTTTGTATAACATGTAAGGAAAGAGTCCAGTTTCAATTTTCTGTATATGGCTAGGCAGTTCTTCCAGCACCATTTATTAAATAGGGAATCCTTTCTCCACTGCTTACTTTTGTCAGTTTGTCAAAGATCAGATGGTTGTAGATGTGTGGTTTTATTTCTGAGTTCTCTATTTTGTTCCATTGGTCTACGTGTCTGTTTTCGTACTCATACCATGCTGTTTGGTTACTATAGCCTTGTAGTATAGTTTGAAGTCAGGTAGCATGATGCCTCTGCTTTGTTCTTTTTGCTTAGGATTGTCTTGGCTACACGGGCTTTTTGTTGTTGTTGTTCAATATGAAATTTAAAGTAGATTTTTCTAATTCTGTGAAGAATGTCAATGGTAGTTTGATGGGAATAGCATTGAACCTATAAATTACTTTGGGCAGTATGGACATTTTCATGATATTGATTCTTCCTATCCATGACCCTGGAATGTTTTTCCATTTGTTTGAGTCCTCTCTGATTTCCTTGAGCAGTGGTTTGTAGTTCTCCTTGAAGAGGTCCTTCACTTCCCTTGTTAGCTGTATTCCTAAGTATTTTATTCACTTTGTAGCAACTGTGATTGGAAGTTCATTCATGATTTGGCTCTCTGCTTGTCTGTTGTTGGTGTAGAGGAATGCTTGTGATTTTTGCACATGGATTTTGTATCCTGAGATTTTGCTGACAGTTGTTTATTTATTTGTTTGGTTTTTTAGAGACAGGATCTCAGCCTGTCACCCCAGCTGGAGTGAAGTGGCATGATGAAAGTTCACTGCAGCCTCAGACTCCTAGGTTTAAGTGATCCTCCCACCTGGGCCTCTGAAGTAGCTGGGACTGGAGGTGCACACCACCATGCTCAGCTAATATTTTTTATGTTTTATAAAAAATCCTCTCACATTGGCTTCCCAAAATGCTGGGATTTACAGGCATGAGCCACTACACACAGCCCCAGTTGTTTTTTAAGATGATAAAGACTTGAGAATGTGCATACTATGAAAGAAAAACGCCTATAGAAAAAGAAAATGCTGAAGGTAAAGAATAGAAGATGATGGATTAGGATCTCAGTAAGAAGGTAAGAAGCGTGGATTCAAAGTACAGAGGGAAAAAATGAACGGCTCTTTGAGATAAAACGAAAGACACTAAAAATAAATCCAAAAGGAATTAAGTTCCATTAAGAAGTACAGGAAGTTGGCAGAAACAGTATGTTCAGTGATTACCTCACCTATAATAATTGAGATTCAAAGGATAACTTTTTAGGATGACACATCACAATTTAGATATAAGCATATTTGGCCAGGCACATGTCTGTAATCCCAGCACTTTGGGAGGCTGAGGCAGGTGGATCGCTTGAGCCCAGGAGGTGGAGACCAACCTAGGCAACATGGCAAAACCCTGTTTCTACAAAAAAATACAAAAACTAGCCAGGCGTGGTGGTGCACACCTGTAGTCCCAGGTACTCAGGAGGCTGAGATGTGACAATCACCTGAGCCTGGGGAGTCATAACTGCAGTAAGCCAAGATCATGCCACTGCACTCCAGCCTGGGCAATGGAAGTGAGACTCTGTCTCAAAAAAAAAAAAAAGGAGAGAGAGAGAAAAAGAAAAAGAAAGGAAAGGAAAATAAAAAGAAAAAATCCAACAACCATTTTTTATTAAAAAAAAAGAAACTGAACAAAATAGAAATAGAAAGATACTTATTTAATATAGTAAAATGGTCTAGTGTGTCCCCAAAGCTCACAGCGTGTTTTATGGGACACATTAGAAGCATTGACACTACAGTCAGGGACAAGTAGGTCATTGTCATCACTGTTGTTTAACATGGACTGAAAGTGCTAGCCAATACAACCACAAAAATGCAGGTAATTATATATTTGGAAAACTCAAAATAATTAACTGCAAAATTACCAAAAATAGCAAAAGAATTCAATACATTAGTATAATGCAAAATCATTATCTATAAATCACTATGGTTTATATATAAAAACAACTGGCAGAAAATATAAATTGTAGGAGGGTTTCATTTTCAATACCCTTTCCCAAAATACAGTATGTAGTAATAAACTTGACAAGAAATGGTCAAGACCTATAAAAAGAAAACTTGAACACACTACTCAAAGACACCAAAGAATACTTGATATCAAACGCTAAAACAAACTATGTTATTGTATGGGAGGAATCAACTCAAATCTCCTTCAATAGAGGACTAAATTTTTTAATATTATGGTATATGCATGCAATGGCTTGTTATTTAAAGGAAAAAGAGTGAGAAAATTTGTACGTTCCTCTAATATCTAAGTTTTAAAAAATAACAAGGTGGAAAGAAGTGAATATGGTATGACACTTTTGTGTTTTTTTAAAGGTGTCATATACACCTACTATGTAACCATGAAAACTAAAAATAAATAAATTTAAAATAAATACATAAAATAAATGAATAAATAAAATGGGCAAACAAGACTATATGTATATATTTGCTTAAATTTGCATAAAAGTGACTGGAGGAATTATAAAAATCAATTTAAGTAGTTAACTATGGTGGGGAAAGCACTGGACAGGTGGGATATGAGGAAATTTTGCACTCAGTACTATTTTTAGCTATGTAACCACATTATCTATACAAAATACAACTTTAACATAAACTTTTTTCCACATTCATTTTTATCAAAAGAAAAAATCTCATGAAACTCCACTTTCAGTTACTTTGGAGTACGTTTCTTGGTCACCTTTTTTACAAATATACCAAATAGTAGCAATACTCAGTAGCAACTTTCAAAGCTAGGCATTGTATTCTATGGCAGGAGTGCCCAACTCCTGGGCCATGGACTAGTACTGGTCCGTGGCCTTTTAGCAACCGAGCCACATAGCAGGAGGTTAGCAGCAGGCAGGTGAGCAAGCATTACCACTTGAGCTCCACCTCCTGTCAGATCAGCAGTGCCATTAGATTCTCATAGGAGTGCAAGCCCTATTGTAAACTGCGCATGTGAGGGGTTTGGTTGCATACTCTTTATGAAAATCTAATGCCTGATGATCTGAGGTGGAATAGTTTCATTCTGAAACCATCACTCCCTGCACCCCCACCCCACCACTCCCATCTATGGGAAAACTGTCTTCCATGAAACTGGACCCTGGTACCAAAAAAGCCTGGGGACTGCTGTTCTATGGGACCTTTACTGATTTTTTTTTAATGGCTAAGGAGGCATCAATTATCCCTGTCTTGAATTTTTCTAGGCTAATATTATTATGGTTTTGCTAAATGAGACATAAATGTTCCCCTGTCTGTATATTAGAGCAAATTCACGACCATTTTTTTTTTTTTTTTTGAGACAGAGTCTCACTCGGTCGCCCAGGCTGGAGTGCAGTGGCATGATCTCGGCTCACTGCAAGCTTTGCCTCCCAGGTTCACGCCATTCTCCTGCCTCAACCTCCTGAGTAGCTAGGACTACAGGTGCCCACCACCATGCCTGGCTAATTTTTTGTATTTTTAGTAGAGATGGGTTTTCATCATGATAGCCAGGATGGTCTCGATCTCCTGACCTCATAATCCACCTGCTTTGGCCTCCCAAAGTGCTGGGATTACAGGCGGGAGCCACTACACCCAGCCTCATGATCATTTTTTAAAGTTCATAAACATTTTTAAAAGCGGACTCTTGGCCATGCCAATGGATGCTCCCACAACTTGCTTTGCACCAGTGGTGGCCTTCTAGTCAGACCTGTGTCTACTTCAGAAAACTTAACTTTTACAAGAGGCTATTAATCCTACTCCCAATTCAACTGTCTGTTAAACAATTCAACTGTCTGTTATTTAATTGGCAACACTGACTAGCAGCACTCCAGGTAGTTGTCAGTAAATACAATCTTGAACTCGTACTGTCTGATACAGATCAAAATCTTGGCCGAGATAAATAATACTTGGGAAGGGTTATTTGAAGGACAGAGTGGACACTTGCTATTTTTGGCAGCTAAACATCTAAATATCCTTCCTGTATTGGAAGAATCCCAAGATATGGGGAAGCAGGACCTTGCTTCCCTCTGCAAACACCAAAGAACAAATATTCCCTCTCCCCATTCCCTAGAAGCTAGAAGTATATATGTGATCAAGACTTGATCAGTTGGACTGAGGCTTAATCAACTGGGACTTTGTTGTTTTGTTTTGTTTCTTTTTGGCTCCTGGCAGGAAACATAACTGGGGCTTTGTATCATGATTTTCTTTAGTAGTGGCAACAGAAGGAAGGATCAGCAGAATGGGAGTAAGTTTATCTGCAACAATACAATAAGTGTCCTTTGTAGATTATTTTTATAATAGGATCTTTTCTTAGCCTTTTCTCCCTTGATTCCCACCCATTTTTCAAGGTTTTTTCTCCAAACTTTTTATGAACTATTCTGTGTGATATGTTTCCAAAAAAAAATCTCTTTTTTGCTTCTAATTTAGACAGAGTTGGTTTTATTTTGTTTGCAGTTGAGAATACTGAATGATTAAGATATTGTTTCACGGATTAAATTAGGTAAGTTAACTATCCTAATCATATCATGCAGACCCCCTAAAATTGTCTTTAGTCAGGTAAACTTTCACATGATACCACGATGGTATGTTGCGATACAGCTCTAACATTCTCATTATTTTGTTTATATTTTCAAAACTACATGTTATTCTCTCTATGTGAACTTTGGGACCAATATTTGTCTTGGCATAGTACCATGAAGACTTGGATTTCCACAAGGAATTGGTTGGGTTTACATTATATATGTAAATAGATATATATTATTAATGATAGCACATTTCTATTATGTTTAATACTAATATTTATGGTTGTTATTTTTTTCCAGAAACCCATATGTTGAAATAAAGAAGACAATCCCCACTCCACTTGCTATTTTTGGCAGTTCAGCATCCAAATACTCTTCATATATTGGGGAAATCCCAAGATTGCATTGTTTTTTATTTGTGGTTGTGGAGCTGGATACAGTGAAATTACAAACTGTAGGAACGTTGAGAATATTGCAGAGAGTAATTGAATTTATGTACCCTGGTGTCTATGCTGGATAATAACACAACTAGAAGGGTGCTGATACTTTGAAAGGAGATGGAGCTTCAAGGACTCAAAGTATCAATATGTGCCAAAAAAAAAAAAAAGTATAATGTGTACAGATGTGTAAGAACTAGTCTGATTTTTTTAAGTTAGTAAAAAATAAAATTTGAAGATTAAAATTTCAAATCTGGGCAGGTCAAATTTCAGGTATGGCCAAAGGAAATGTTTTTTTGTTTGGAGGGCAGATGAACATCACTGAAGTTGAGAATGTTTGAATGGGTCTTTGAAACTGAAGTTACCAGGATCACGACAAGACTTGGAATACAGAGAAGACTCTGAGCCCAGTGACAAAATCATGAGTTGTGTGTGAGGAGGAAAATCAGGACTGTAACCATGTTCTCTTTCTCTTCAGTGTTCCTGCCTTGGCCCATGAAATGAAGCCTCTAGCCTCTCAGAAGTATTGCGGAATAAGATTCTGTCATTTCACCACCTCTCCTTAATGTTTTTCTGGAAATATGATAGAAGACTTATATCCTATGGTGCCTACTTCTCTTCTGAATATGACTAATGTACAGCATGTACATAGCACAGAAACTATTTGGCTCTCTACTTCAGAATAACCTGCCCAGTGGGTGTTCTTTTCTCTGATCCTCCTTCATCACTGATCAGCCTATTGAGCGATGCCCTGCCACTCTTGAAGTGAAAGTCCTGCCCAACTGAATCTCAAAGTATCAATAAGAAAGAATATCCTGGAAGGACAAGAGTGGAGAAAAGTATACCAGGAGAAGATATTGTGGTTACAAAAGTACAAATGCATAAGAAAATGGGTTGTATGTGGAATCCCAAATAGAGTATCTTAACACAGGATGCATTTAAGAAGGTGGCAAGAGATGTTAGTGGAATGATGGGGACATTGTCTACCATGCTAAAAATGTTGGACTTTATCTTGACAGAACAAAAGTCTTACAGATTTTTAGCTGATACATCAACAACCCATAGGAGGAAACCATTTTCCCTCCTTCTATTCAGGAGTTTGCTACTAAATACTCAGGGTACCTCCAAAAGCTGTATACCCCGAGAGTGAATACAATTAAGATTTTTAAAAACTAACAATGTGCTTAATGTAATCCAAACAACTCAAGAAAAAGATCAAGAAGCTACTAATGAAAGAGAAATGCTAAAAAAAAAAAAAAAAGGATAGACAACTTTAACACAAAGATAAAAAGAATACATGAGATTCAATTATAATACAAAAATAACTTTTTAGAATTAAGCATGATTTTCTGATTCCAAAATTCCATAGCTGAATTGAAAAGAAGTATTATCACTGCTGAAAATCAAAGTAGAAGCTTAAGTGGAAGAAACAGCTCAAAACACAAAGCAAAGCTACAAAGAGATGGACTTCTGCTTCTATCCACAAAAAATGTAACTGCTCTGGAATTTATCCTTCTGCTATAAACGACTATAAGAAAGGACAAAATATATAAAACAGCTAATTTCAAATAGACAACAGGCAGTGCAGGACCATGATCCCTAAGAGAAGGGAAATGAACAAAAAAAAATCCCTAGAGGCATCCCTGTGGTGCAAGGTGTAGAACAAAAACAGAGTCCAGCAGTGCCACTGAGTTGAAGGCAGAAATTGGAATTCAAGTAAACTAAGAAGAATAGAAGTTACAGGATAATCGGGATAATACCATACAGGAGGAAGCTGCACAAAGAGCTCTAAAAACTTATATAACGTCCTTTGAGTTTCTGGCTGAATGTTAATTTGTGTGCCCAGAGTGTGAAATTCCACAATGCCAGGTAAAAAAACTGCCAAGAAAAGAACAATTTCCAGGTAACTGCACACTGAACGATTCCCATGTTCAGTTACGACTGGGAACTTTTCAAGTTCCCCCCAACCAGATTGAAGAAATCTTGTTGAAAATATGAGGTATTCAGTAGAGATACTGAATGGGTATGCCTTAGTATTAAGGCTAAATAAACTAGCCCTAGCATAAAGGCTATTCAATACTAACCCTATAATGATTAAAAACAAGTCCTCTAACATCAAGCTACTCCCCAAAACATCTAACTGCCTTCTGGAACAAAGTCCAACACTTAAAGCAAACAAACAAACAAAAACAAAACCTATCACTTGAAACATAAAACTCACAATGTCAGACAGTCAATTAAAAATTACTAGAGTTCTGGTTTTGTTATGGCAAGATTAGCTTCCCAAAGCTTATCTCTCCCACTGATTACAATTTTTTAAAACTAGGCAAAATACCAAAAAAAAACCCCAAAAATCTGTTAACAATGATAAGTGAACAAAAGTAATTAGGTTGTCATTAGGGCAATGCTAATCAAAACCACAGTGAGATTTTTACCTCACACTCATTAGGATGACTATTACAAAAAAAACAGAAAACAGAAAATAACAAGTGTTTGTGAGGACATGAAGAAACTGGAATTCTTGTGCACTGTTGTGAAAATGAAAAATGGTGGTAGCTGCTATAGAAAATAGTTTAGTGGCTCCTCAAAAATTTAAAAATAGAATTAACATATGATCCAGCAATTTCCACTTCTGGGTATATATCCAAAAGAATTAAAAGCAGGATCTTGAAGAGACATTTGCACACCCATGTTCATACAAGCACTATTCACAATATCCAAGATGTAGAAGCAACCCAAGTGTCTATCAACTGATGAATGAATAAACAAAATGTGGCACATCCATCACATATATATATGTATATAAAGGAATATTATTCAGTTTTAAAAAAAGAATGAAATTCTGACACATGGTACAATATGGATGAACCTTGAAGACATTCATCTAAGTGAAATAATCCAGTCACAAAATAAGACAAATACTGTATGATTGGCCAGGTGCAGCGGCTCACGCCTGTAATCTCAGCACTTTGGGAGGCTGAGGCAGGTGGATCACCTGAGGTCACGAGTTCGAGACTAGCCTGACCAACATGGAGAAACCCCATCTCTACTTAAAATACAAAATTAGCCCAGTGTGGTGGCGGGCGCCTGTAATCCCAGCTACTCGGGTGGCTGAAGCAGGAGAATCGCTTGAACCTGGGAGGCGGAGGTTGTGGTGAGCCGAGATCACGCAATTGCACTCCAGCCTGGGCAACAAGAGCAAAACTCCATCTCAAAAAAATATATATATATACTGTATGATTTCACTTATATGAGGTCGCTAGTCAAATTCATAGCAAAAGCAGAATGGTGGTTGCCAGGGCGTTGGGGAGGGGAAAATGGAAAGTTGTTGCTTAATGGGTATAGAGTTATGCAAGACAAAAAGGCTCTGGTGTTGGGCGGGCATGGTGGCTTATGCCTGTAATCCCAGCACTTTGGGAGGCCAAGGCAGGTGGATCACCTGAGGTCAGGAGTTTGAGACCAGCCTAACCAACATGGTGAAACCCTGTCACTACTAAAATTACAAAAAATTAGCTGGGCATGGTTGTGGGCACCTGTAATCCTAGCTACTTGGGAGACTGAGGCAGGAGAATCACTTGAACCCAGGAGGTGGAGGTTGCAGTGAGCCGAGATCACGCCATTGCACTCCAGCCTGGGCAACAAGAGTGAAACTCCATCTGAAAAAAAAAAAAAGAAAGAAAGAAAGAAAAAGAAAAGAAAAGGCTCTGGTGTCTGTCTGGTGATTGGTTGCCCAAGAATATGCGCATACTTAATACCACTGAACTGTATGCTTAGAAATGGTTAAAATGATAAATTTTATGTAATACATTTTATACCACAATTAAAAATTTTCTACTGTTAAATAATTTTTTAGAAGCAGGCTGATTGTAAAAAGTGATTCATACTGGGACAAGCAACCTGCAAGAGGGTGAGCTTCCTACCTACAATTCCAAAATAAATCCCATCTTTCTGACCAGAGCTATAAGGAACAGAAATCCCTTTAGGCCAGAAAGTGTGAGGAGACTTCAGATAGAGCTGGAGAAAGGGATTCTCACATTCTGTATACAAACCCACAAAATCATGGCTCACTTTTGAGGATGTGTGTGTATGGAAGAGAACCAAAGGTAGCATAGCAAAGGCTTTAGAAACTGTTCTAAGATTTAAAATATCACCCATAATGGTTCATATGCAAGATAGACTAAATCAGCACATCAAGACCTTTGAAAATTGAACTTTGATTGGAACTAAGGTCCACAGGGGTTGTACAGGGCCACATATATAGGAGAACAATATTTGAATTACCCAAATTTCTCATCAGAAACCACAAAAGCCAGGAGACAGTAGAATCACATATTTAAACTGATGAAGCAAAATTACTGTTAACTCAAAATTCTACAGCCAGCAAAAACACCCTTCAGGAGTGAAGGTCAAGTAAAGACATTCTGAGATGAAGGAAAAGTTCTTCTGGCTGAAAGGAAATGATTCCAGCGGGAAATCCAGATTTTAGGAATAAGGGATAAATAAGAAAATGATAAATATCTAGGAAAATCTAAAAGACATCTACACTTTGCATGAAATGGTACAATATTAAATAGACTATAAAAGATTAGATATGTATACTGTGATCCAAAGAACCACTGAAATATTAACAAAATAAATACAATGAAAAAGCCAACAGATGAATTAAAATAAAAAACTAAAAAATATTTAAATAAGTGAAAAGATGATAGGGAAAGGGAACACAGGAACAAAAAAGAGGAAGCAAACTGAAAACACATAGTAAGATGGTAAGCCTAAATCCAAAAATACCAATAGTTTCATTAAATATAAATAGTATAAACCTACCATTTAAAAGACACAGATCTTCATATTATATTGGAAAAAAACAAGACCCAGCTATATGCTGTTGAAAATAAATCCACTTTAAATGTAGATAGATCAAAAGTAAAATGGTAGAAAAAGAAGTACAATGCTAACACTAATCAAAACATAGAGTGGCCATTTAATACCATACAAAGTAGACTTCAAAACAAGAAATATTAACAAGAACATATAGGGTCAAATATAATATTAAAAGCATCAATTCATTAAGGTGTAACAATCCTAAATATGTATGTACCAACAACAGGGCTTCAAGATATATGAAGAAAAAACTGACAGAACTCAAAGGAAAAATAAACAAATCCAAAATCATAGTTGAAGCTTTCAATAGTCCTCTTAATAATCAATAGAAAAAGTAGACAGAAAATAACAGTATAGAAGACCTGAACAACATTATCAACTAACACCCTAACTGAAATTCACAAAACTCTACTCAACAAACACAGACACGCATTCCTTTCAAAAGTGTAAATGGAATATTTGCCAATATAGATCATATTCTGAATCAGAAAACAAACCCTCTTCAAAAAAATTAAAATAATTAGAATCATACAAAATATGATCTCTAACTGTAACAGTATTAACCTAGAGGTCAATAACAGAAAGAAAAATAGGAAATTCCTAAATATTTGTAAATTGAACAACACACCCCTAAATAATTATGTAAAAAAAGAAGCCACAAGGGAAATTATAAAATATTTTTAATTGAATAAAGTGAAACATGTCAACATATCAAAATTTGCAGATGCAGCTAAGAAGTGCTTGGAGACAAATTTAAATGTCCTAAATCAATGACATTAGCATACACACTAAGAACTATAAATCAAAGAAGAGCAAATAAAACCCAACAAATCAGAAGAAAAAAATTAGGCCTTCAAATAAATAAGAAAATGTGACTCATAAGTAGAAAAAAAAATAGAGACACAAAAATAACAGAGGTAATTGAATTGTAGACATGAATGTTAAAACAACTATTATAACTTGCTCAAATATTTAAAGAAAAACATCAGCCGGGCACGGTGGCTCACGCCTGTAATCCCAGCACTTTGGGAGGCTGAGGCGGGCGGATCACGAGGTCAGGAGATCGAGACCATCCTGGCTAACATGGTGAAACCCCGTCTCTACTAAAAATACAAAAATTAGCTGGGCGTGGTGGTGGGCACCTGTAGTCCCAGCTACTCGGGATGCTGAGGCAGGAGAATGGCGTGAACCTGGGAGGCGGGGCTTGTAGTGAGCCGAGATCATGTCACTGCACTCCAGCCTGGGCGACAGAGCAAGACTCCATCTCACCAAAAAAAAAAATAATAAATAAATAAATAAAAATAAAAACATCAATATTATGAGAAGAGAAAAACAAAGATATAAAAAAGAACAAAATATAATTTTTAGGGATTAAAAATATATTATTAAAATAATGAATCCACTGGAAAGAATTAATAGCAGATCAGATAATGGAAAATAAATGACCAATAAACTTGAAGATATATTGACAGAAATTATCCAGAAATGAAGCTCATAAAGAAAAAAGATTGTAAAATAATGCAATAACCTGTGAGACAATGTCAAGCAGTATGTCAATGTCTAAAATACATGTAATTAAAGTCCAAGGAAGAGAGATGAAAAGAAAAATAAAGTAAGGGGCCAAGTGTAGTGCCTCATGCCTATAATCCCAACACTTTGGGAAGCTGAGGGAGGAGGATCACTTGAGTCCAGGAGACTGAGACCAGCCTGGGCAACATGGCAAGACCTCATCTCCACAAAAAATGAAAAAATTAGCTGGGCGTGGTGATGCATGCCAGTGGTCTCAGCTACATAGAATGCTAAGGCAGAAGATCACTTGAGCCCAGAAGTTCAAGGTTGCAGTGAGCTAGGATCATGCCATTACACTCCAGCCTTCCAGCCTGAGCAACAGAGAAGACTGGCAAAAAAAAAAAAAAAATTAAGGAAATATCACCAAAATTTTTCTTAATGATGAAAATATAAACTCAGAGACCCTGGAAGCTCATTGAATCCTAAGCAGAATAAACACAAAGAAAACCACTGAGTACATCATAATCAAATTGTTGAAAACCAGTGATAAAGAGAGAAAAAAACCCTTAAGCCGGGCGCAGTGGTTCATGCCTGGAGTCCCAGCACTTTGGGAGGCTGAGGAGGGAGGATTGCTTAAGTGCAGGAGTTCAAGACCAGCTGGGAAATATAGAAAGACCTAAGCTCTACAAAAAATAAACAAAAACTAGCACGCATGCTGACACATGCCTATGATCCCAGCTACTTGGAAGGTCCAGGTGGGAGGATTGCTTAAGCCCAGGAAATTAAGGCTGCAGTGAGCTGAGATTGCACCACTGCACTCCAGCCTGGGCAACAGGGTATGACCCTGTCTCAAAAAAAATAATTAATTAATAATATTAATAATAATAAAACCTTAAAAGCATCCATTAAAAAAAGATACATTGCTTACAGAGGTACCAAGATAAGGAACAGAGATTTCTTGTCAGAAACTTTGGCTAAAAAACAATGGAATTATATTTTTATGTGCTTTTTTAAAAAGGTCAACCAAGAACTCAGTAGCTAGAAAATAAAAAAGTATAAAAAAGGAAATAATAGTGTAATGAAATAGAAGACAGACAAATAATATAAAATATAATTAAACCAAACGCTGGTATTTTGAAAGAGCAACAAAATTAATAAATCAGTAGCAAGACAAAAACAGAGAAGAAAAAAACCCAAATTACCAATATTATAAATAAAATAGGGACATTACTATAAATACTACACACATTAAAAGAATAATAATGAAATATCACAAATAATTGTATGATAATAAATTTAAAAATTAATTGAAAAGGACATATCCTTTGAAAGGTGCAAATTACTAAAACTGATACAAGAGTAAATTTAAAAATCTGAAAAGCCCTGTACTCTTAAGAAATTTATTACTAAACACTTCCCCTCAAAGATAATTCCAGGTCCATGTGGCTTCATCAATAAATTCTATGAACCATTTGAGAAAAATATATACCAATTGTAAACAAACAGCCAGAAATTAGAGAAGAAACAACTTTCAAGTCATTTTATCAGATCAGCATTCCACCAATACCAAAACCAGATTAAAAATAAAATAAATTCCTGGACAAGATGGCCGAATAGGGACAGCAATGGTCTGCAGCTCCCAGGGAGACCAACACAGAAGGCAGGTGATTTCTGCATTTCCAACTGAGGTACCCGGTTCATCTCATTGGGACTGAGTAGACAGTGGGTGCAGTCCACGGAGGGCTAGCAGAAGCAGGGTGGGGCATTGCCTCGCCAGGGGAAGTGCAAGGGGTTGGGGAACCCCCTCCCTTATCCAAGGAAAGCTGTGAGGGATTGCGCCATGAGGGACGGTGCTATCCAGCCTAGATACTACACTTTCCCCACGGTCTTCGCAACCCACAGACCAAGAGATTCTCTCGAGTGCCTACACCACCAGGACCCTGGGTTTCAAGCACAAAACTGGGCAGCCATTTGGGCAGACACCGAGCTAGCTGCAGGTTTTTTTCCTACACCAGTGGGGCCTGGAATGCCAGCAAGACAGAACTTTTCACTCCCTTGGAAAGGGAGCTGAAGCCAGGGAGCCAAGTGGTCTTGCTCAGCAGATCCCACCCCCAAGAAGCCTGGCAAGCTAAGCTCCACTGGCTTGAAATTCTGGCTGCCAGCACAGCAGTCTAAAGTCGACCTGGGACGCTTGAGCTTGGTGGAGGGAGAGGCATCCATCATCACTGAAGCTTAAGTAGGTGGTTTTCCCCTCACAGTGTAAACAAAGCTGCAGGGAAGTTCAGACTGGGCTGAGCCCACTGCAGCACCTTGAAGCCGCAGTAGCCAGACTGCCTCTCCAGATTCCTCCTCTCTGGGCAGGGCATCTCTAAGAGAAAGGCATCAGCCCCAGTCAGGGACTTATAGATAAAACTCCCGTCTCCCTGGGACAAAGCACCTGGGGGAAGGAGCAGCTATGGTAGCAGCTTCAGCAGACTTAAACGTTCTTGCCTGCCAACTCTGAAGAGAGCAGTGGATCTCCCATCATAGTGCTCAAGCTCTGCTAAGGGACAGACTGCCTCCTCAAGTGGGTCCCTGAAACCCATGCCTCCTGACTGGGAGACACATTCCAGCAGGGGTCAACAGACACCTCATACAGAAGAGCTTGCGCTGGCATCTGGTGGGTACCCCTCTGGGACAAAGCTTCCAGAAGAAGTAGCAGGCAGCTATCTTTGCTGTTCTGCAGCCTCTACTGGTGATATCCAGGCAAACAGGGTCTGGAGTGCACCTCCAGCAAACTCCAGCAGACGTGCAGAAAAGGGGCCTGACCATTGCAAGGAAAACTAACAAACAGAAAGCAATAGCATCAATATTAACAAAAAGGACAACCACACAAAAACCCTATCAGAAGGCCATCAACATCAAAGACTAAAGGTAGATAAATCCACGAAGGTGAGGAAAAATCCATGCAAAAAGGCTGAAAATTCCAAAAACTAGAATGCCTCTTCTACAAAGGATCACAACTCCTTGCCAGCAAGGGAACAAAACTGGACGGAGAATGAGTTTGATGAATTGACAGAAGTAGGCTACAAAAGGTAAGTAACAGCAAACTCCTCCGAGCTAAAGGAGCATGTTCTAACCCAATGCAAAGAAGCCAAGAACCTTGATAAAAGGTTACAGGAACTGCTAACTAGAATAACCAGTTTAGAGAAGAACATAACTGACGTGATGAAGCTGAAAAACACAGCACAAGAACTTCGTGAAGCATACAAAAGTATCAATAGCTGAACCAATCAACTGCAAGAAAAGATATCAGAGATTGAAGATCAGCTTAATGAAATAAGGCATGAAGACAAGATTAGAGAAAACAGAATGAAAAAGAATGAACAAAGCCTCCAAGAAATACGGGACTATGTGAAAAGACCAAACCTACGTTTGATTGGTGCACCTGAAAGTGATGGGGAGAGTGGAATCAAGTTGGAAAACACACTTCAGGGTATTATCCAGGAGAACTTCCTGAGCCTAGCAAGACAGGCCAACATTCAAATTCAGGAAATACAGAGAACACCAAAAAGATACTCCTCAAGAAGCTCAACCCCAAGATACATAATCATCAGATTCACCAAGGTTGAAATGAAGGAAAAAAATGTTAAGGGCAGCCAGAGAGAAATGTTGGGTTACCCACAAAGGGAAGCCCATCAGACTAAGAGCTAATCTATCTGCAGAAACCCTACAAGCCAGAAGAGAGTGGAGGCCAATATTCGACATTCCTACAGAAAAGAATTTTCAACCTAGAATTTCATATTCTAGCCAACCTAAGCTCCACAAGTTAAGGAGAAATAAAATCCTTTACAGACAAACAAATGCTGAGAGATTTTGTCGCTACCAGGCCTGCCATACAAGAGCTCCTGAAGGAAGCACTAAATATGGAAAGGAAAAACCGGTATCAGCTACTGCAAAAACATACCAAAATGTAAACGCTATTGACACTATGAGTAAACTGCATCAACTAATGTGCAAAATAACCAGCTAGCATCATAATGACGGGATCAAATTCACACATAACAATGTTAACCTTAAATGTCAATGGGCTAATGCCCCAATTAAATGACACAGACTGGAAATTGGATAGAGTCAAGACCCATCTGTGTGCTGTATTCAGGAGACCCGTCTCATGTGAAAAGACACATAAAGGGATGGAGGAACATTTACCAAGCAAATCAAAGTAAAATAAAGCAGGGGTTGCAATCCTAGTCTCTGATAAAACAGACTTTAAACCAACAAAGATCAAAAAAGACAAAGAAGGGCATTACATAATGGTAAAGGGACTGATGCAACAAGAAGAGCTAACTATCCTAAATATACATGCACCCAATACAGGAGCACCCAGATTCATAAAGCAAGTTCTTAGAGACCTACAAAGAGACTTAGACTCCCACACAATAATAGTGGAACCAAGTGGAACTAATAGACATCTACAGAACTTCTCCACTCCAAATCAACAGAATATACATTCTTCTCAGCACCACGTCGCACTCATTCTAAAACTGACCACATAATTGGAAGTAAAACATTCCTCAGCACGTGCAAAAGAGTGGAAATCATAACTAACAGTTTCTCAGACCACAGTCCAATCAAATTAGAACTCAGGATTAAGAAACTCACTCAAAACCGCACAACTACATGGAAATGGAACACCTGAATGGCTACTGGGTAAATAACGAAATGAAGGCAGAAAAAAATAAGTTATTTGAAACCAACGAGAACAAAGACACAACATACCAGATTCTCTGGGACACAACTAAAGCAGTGTTTATTTATTGCAAATTTCCCTCTAAATTTATTTAGAGGGAAATAAAATAAATTTAGAGGGAAATTTATTGCAAATTTCCCTCTAAAGCGGGAAAGATCTAAAATTGACCCCTAACATCACAATTAAAGAACAAGAGAAGGAAGAGCAAACAAATTCAAAAGCTAGCAGAAGACAAGAAATAACTAGGATCAGAGCAGAACTGATGGACATAGAGACACAAAAAACCCTTCAATAAGTCAAAAAGTCCAGGAGGTGGTTTTTTGAAAAGATTGACAAAATAGATAGACCACTAGCCAGACTAATAAAGAAGAGAAGAGAGAAGAATCAAATAGACACAATAAAAAATGATAAAGGGGACATCACCACTGATCCCACAGAAAAACAAACTACCATCAGAGAATACTTTAAACACCTATGTGCAAATAAACTAGAAAATTTAGAAGAAATAGATAAATTCCTGGACACATACACCCTCCCAAGACTACACCAGGAAGAAGTCAAATCCCTGAATAGACCAATAACGAGTTCTGAAATTGAGGCAGTAATTAATAGCCTACCAACCAAAAAAGCCCAAGGACCAGATGGAATCACAGCCGAATTCTACCAGAGGTACAGAGGAGCTGGTACCCTTCCTTCTAAAACCATTCTAAACAATAGAAAAAGAGGAACTCCTCCCTAACTCATTTTATGAGGCCAGCATCATCCTGATACCAAAACCTAGCAGAGACACAACAAAAGAAGAAAATTTCAGGCCAATATCCCTGATGAACATCGATGTGAAAATCCTCAATAAAATACTGGCAAACCAAACCCAGCAGCACATTAAAAATCTTATTCACCATGATCAAGTCAGCTTCATCCTTAGGACACAAGGCTGGTGCAACATATGCAAATCAATAAACGTAATCTATCACATAAACGGAACCAATGACAAAAACCACATGATTATCTCAATAGATGCAGAAAAGGACTTTGATAAAATTCAACACCCCTTCATGCTAAAAACACTCAATAAATTAGGTATTGATGGAACATATCTCAAAACAATAAGAGCTTTTTATGACAAACCCATAGCCAGTATACTCAATGGGCAAAAGCTAGAAGCATTCCCTTTGAAAACTAACACAAGACAAAGATGCCCTCTCTCAGCACTCCTATTGAACATAGTATTGGAACTTCTAGCCACGGCAATCAGGCAAGAGAAAGAAATAAAGGGTATTCAATTAGGAAAAGAGGAAGTCAAATTATCTCTGTTTGCAGATGCCATGCTTGTACATTTAGAAAACCCCATCATCTCAGTCCAAAAACTCCTTAAGCTGATGAGCAACTTCAGCAGTCTCAGGATACAAAATCAATGTGCAAAAATCTCAAGCATTCATATATACCAATAATAGACAAACAGAGAGCCAAGTCATGAGTTAACTCCCATTAACAATTGCTACAAAGAGAATAAAATACCTAGGAATACAACTTACAAGGGATGTGAAGGACCTCTTCAAGGAGAATTACAAACTACTGCTCAACGAAATGAGGGGACACAAACAAATGGAAAAACATTCCATGCTCATAGATAGGAAGAAACAATATTGCGAAAATGGCCATACTGCCCAAAGAAATTTATAGACTCGATGCTCGTCCTATCAAGCTACCATTGACTTTCTTCACAGAATTTAAAAAAAAAAAAAACTACATTAAATTTCATATGGAAGCCAAGAAGAGCCCATGTAGCCAAGACAATCCTAAGCAAAAAGAACAAAGCTGGAGGCATCACACTACCTAACTTCAAACTATACTGCAAGGCTACAGTAACCAAAACAGCATGGTACTGGTACCAAAACAGATATATAGACCAATGGAACAGAACAGAGGCCTCAGAAATAACATCACACATCTACAACCATCTGATCTTTGGCAAAACTGACAAAAACAAGCAATGGGGAAAGGATTCCCTATTTAATAAATGGTGTTGGAAAAACTGGCTAGCCATATGCAGAAAACTGAAACTGGACCCTTCCTTACACCTTACGCAAAAATTAACTCAAGATGGATTAAAGATTTGAACATAAGACCTAAAACTATAAAAACAAAAACCCTAAAAGAAAACCTAGACAATACCATTCATGACATAGGCATCAGCAAAGACTTCATGATTAAAACACCAAAAGCAATTGCAACAAAAGCCAAAATTGTCAGATGGGATCTAATTAAACTAAAGAGCTTCTGCACAGCAAAAGAAAGTATCATCAGAGTGAAGAGGCAACCTACAGAATGGGAGAAAATTTTTGCAATCTATCCATCTGACAAAGGGCTAATATCCAGAATCTACAAGGAACTTCAACAAATTTACAAGAAAAACACAAACAACTCCATCAAAAAGTGGGCAAAGGATATGAACAGACATTTTTCTTTTTATTATTATTATTATACTTTAAGTTCTAGGGTGCATGTGCACAACATGCAGGTTTGTTACGTATGTACATATGTGCCATGTTGGTGTGCTGCACCCATTAACTTGTCATTTACATTAGGTATATCTCCTAACTCTATCCCTTGCCTGTTCCCCAACCCCATGACAGGCCCTGGTATGTGATGTTCCCTGTCCTGTATCCAAGTATTCTCATTGTTCAATTCCCACCTATGAGTGAGAACATGTGGTGTTTGGTTTTCTGTCCTTGTGATAGTTTGCTGAGAATGATGGTTTCCAGCTTCACCCATGTCCCTGCAAAGGACATAAACTCATCCTTTTTCATGGCTGCATAGTATTCCATGGTGTATATGTGTCACATTTTCTTAATGCAGTCTATCATTGATGGACATTTGGGTTAGTTCCAAATCTTTGCTATTGTGACTAGTGCCACAATAAACATATGTGTGCATGTGTCTTTATAGCAGCATGACTTATAATCCTTTGGGCATATATCCAGTAATGGGATGGCTGGGTCAAATGATATTTCTAGTTCTAGATCCTTGAGGAATTGCCACACTGTCTTCCACAATGGTTGAACTGAACAGACACTTTTCAAAACATGTATCCCAGAACATAAAGTATAATAAACAAGTAAATAAATACAATACATATAATGTATTGTATTGTATACATACAATACAATGTTATGTTTTTTTATCCATGATAAAAAAAATAACAAGAAAAGAAAATTACAAACTAATATCATTTACTAGACGCAAGAATACCTTAGCAAAATATTTGCAAATTGAACTCAGAAATATGAAGTAAGGATAATATGGCATTATTACATACAGTTTATCCTGAGATGCAAGATTAGTTCAATACTTGAAAATAAATGAATGAAATCCATCACATTAGCAGAATATATTATATGACAACCTCAATAGATGCAGAAAAAGTATTTGTTGAATTTCAGCACCCATTCATGATATTTTTTAATCTCAGAAAGCTGGGAGAAGAAAACTTCCTCATCTGTCTAATAAAGAACATCTACAAAAAGTCTATGGCTAATATCATATTTCATGGTGAAATACTAGAAGTTTTCCAGCAAGATCAAGCATAAAGCAAGGCATCTGCTCTCACTACTTCTTTTTCTTGGTTGGTGGAGTGGGGAGGGTATACTACTGAGATCCTTGCAAGTGCAATAAGACAAGAAAAAGAACTAAAAGATATGCAGATTATAAAACAAGAAGTAAAAATGTGGTTTTTGTCATTTAAATCATCATGTACATAGAAAATCCTAAGTCATGTTTTTAAAAAAATCTACTAAACCTAATAAGTGAATTTGGCAAGACTGCAAAGTAGAAGGTCAGTGGCCACAGTTTTTTTATCTACTAGAAATAAATGATCAGAAAATAAAATTTTAAAATCAATACTATTTACAAAAGAAAATTTGCATAAGGACAAATTTAACTAAATATGTATAAGATTTCTTTGAAACCTATAAAACACTGGCAATAAAAATTATAAGAGGCCAATAAATATGCTATAACATGATTGATCATGGATTAAAAGGCTCAATATTATTATATTAATCTACAGATTTACAGCAAGCATTTCTATAGAAATTGACAACCTGGTTCTAAAATTCATATAGAAATGTAAAAAACCTAGAATAGCCAAACAATCTTGAAAAAGAATCCTCCTGTTTTAGAGAATTATTATAAAGCTACAGTAATCACAACAGTGTGGAATTGATGTAAAAATAGAGAAATAGATTAAAGGTTATACCATCTGATATTCTCCCTAACCGCTTTGGAAATTGGTCTAGCTGTTTTTTTATAAAGTTAAGTACGTGCCTACCCTGTGGCCTAGCAATTCTACTTTCATATATTTACTCAAGAGTAATAAAAGCATTTGTACACAAAAAGTCTTGCACAGTAATGATCATAGAAAATTTATTTGTGACAGTACACAAATGGAAAAAAAACTAATATTCTACATAGGGAGAAATGATAAATTATGATATATCCAAACAATGGAACTATTCAGCAATAAAAAGGAACAATCTCGGCCGGGCATGGTGGCTCATGCCTGAATCCCAGCACTTTGGGAGGCCGAGACGGGCGGATCACGAGGTCAGGAAATCGAGACCATTCCGGCTAGCACGGTGAAACCCCGTCTGTACTAAAAATACAAAAAAAAAAAAAAAAAAAAGAAAAAGAAAAAAATTAGTCAGGCGTAGTGGCGGGCGCCCGTAGTCCCAGCTACTCAGAAGGCTGAGGCAGGAGAATGGCGTGAACCCGGGAGACCGAGCTTGCAGTGAGCCAAGATCACGCCACTGCACTCCAGCCTGGGCTACAAGAGCGAAACGCTGTCTCAAAAAAAAAAAAAAAAAAAAAAAGGAACAATCTCCTGATACATGCACCATCCATGAATAAACTTCAAAAAACGTAACACCCAGAAAAAAAAAAAAAGAAAAGAGTTAGTACAATGTGATTCTATTTAAATGTAATTCTAGTACAGGTAAAACTAATCTAAGGTGAAGGAAATCAGAAGAGTGGTTGTCTGGTGGGGGGCTTGGAAATGTTTGGGAAGGAACATGAGGAATCTTTCTGGTATGATAAGAATGTTCTGTATCTTCTCAGAGTGTGAGTTACATTGAGCATTTGTCAAAACTTACAAATCTGTACACTTAAAATCTGCACATTTCACTATATGTAAATAATATCTCAATTTTTAAAAGTTTAAAGGGTTTGTTTGGCTCAAAGGAAAAAATACAAAAAGAAATCATGAGGGGAAAGTTTAGAAACTTGGAGAAGAGATTGAGGAGGCCTAAAATGTGAATAATCAAAAAATTAAAGTATAGAAGAGGGGCGATAATTCAAGAAATAAAAGAAGCAACTCTCCCTGGAACAAGAAAACATTCAAGTCTGCACTTAAAAGAGTTCACTGATAGAAAGGATGGGAGGGATGGAGGGAAGAAGGAAAGAATTGAAGAAAGGAAGGAAAGAGATATACCTAAGCATATGCTAATAAATGTCTAAAGTTTCAAGGATAAAAAGAAATACATAACCAACTAAGGAGCTAAAAAGCAAGTTTTTAATAAAGAAAAGGAAAAAATCAGATTGATACCAGCAACACTGGAAAATAGAAAGAATACAACATTGACAGAACACTGAGAAGTAATATAATTCAAAAATCCTATGCTCAGCCAAGATATCTTTAAAACTCTAGTTATTTACAATGGAAAAAATTATATCATTCACTTGTCAACAATAATAAAGATGCTTTGCATATATATAAGAATACAGAGAACATATCATCAACATAAGACACATAAGGAAAAATATTAAAGACAGTACACTTAAAAAAACAACACACACATGTTGAATGACAACCTGAAGATATGAGAAAATGAAGAAGAGAGGGACACAGGTAAGCAATAAGCCTCGTAATAACTTAGGTATTTCTTAACCTTGGCATAATGGATCAGATAATTACTTGTTAGGGAAGAGAAAGTGTGGGCTGTCTATTGTGGGGTGTTTAGCAGCATCTCTGCCTTCTATTCACTAGATTCCATTAGCATCTCCCCTTTCCAGTCGTGAAAATCTGAAATGTCTCCAGATATTGCCAGATATTCCCTAGGGGACAAAATCAGCCCGAGTTAAGAACCACTGACATAGTTTATAATTATTCATTTAGATAATAACAGATTGACAAAAATTTGTAACGTAAGTGCTAAATAAGAATTCTTGAAATAGATGAGACATGCTGCTATTTAAAAATCTAATAATAATCTGGAACTAAAGTAATAAAATATTTCAGTAAAGCCTGGGCATTGAGTGCAGACTGTGAACACAATAAGAAAAAATAAATAAAATAATTGGTAAGGGAAAATGGAACAATATTTTTGTTGATGATATAATTATACAGCCAGAAAATGTTTGATTCTAGTAAAAAACACTAGAATTAATAATGAAATGTACTATGTCTTTTCAATACAGAAGGAACATATAAAAATTAGTAACTTCTCTATACCACCATAACCATCTAGAAATGGAAATGGGAAAGGTGTTTCATAACTGGAACAATATAAACCAAGTATTTAAAAGCATATTTAACAAGGACCATATAGTACCTATATTTTAAAACTTTTTAAATCTTACTGAAGGACAGAGGCAGATTTACTGTGAAACTTAAAAGAGAAAAAAAGCTTCATTAGTTTCAGGGCCCTGCACTTGTCCTGTGGTAGGCTGAATAATGGCCCCCCAAAGATGTCCATGTTCTAGTATCCAGAACCGGTGAATATGTTATCTTACATGGTAAAAGGGGCTTGCAGATTTGCAAATATAATTAAATTTAAGGATCCTGAGATGAGGGATTAGCCTGTGGCCTATCTGTAATCACAAAGACCTTTATAGAAGGGACGGAGGAGGATCAGAGTCAGAGAGAAAGATTTGAAGATGCTATCTGGTAGCTTTGAAGAGAGAGGAGGACCACGAGGTGAGGACCACGAGGCAGGGACCACAAACAGCCCCTAGAAACTGAAAAAGGGAAAGAAATGGATTCTCCGATAGAGAACCTGCAGAGGAATTACAATGCTGTTGACACCTTGATTCTAGCCCAGCA
The DNA here is from genome assembly GCF_028885655.2 of Pongo abelii. Classification (NCBI taxonomy): domain Eukaryota; kingdom Metazoa; phylum Chordata; class Mammalia; order Primates; family Hominidae; genus Pongo; species Pongo abelii. Next base: position 63,936,920 of record NC_071996.2, on the reverse strand, counting down.
AAACCCATTTCAGACTTCTGACCTTCAGAACTGTATAAGGTAATAAATTTGTGTTGGTTTAAGCAACCAAGTTTGTGGTGATTTATTACCACAGCAGTAGGAAAGTAATACCCTTCCCAACTCCTGGAAATGGTTTCAACAATGGGCTTCCATGGTAATATTTTGTAACATTCACAAAAGTAATATATTTTAGCCACCATCAGTTAAAACCATTGTCTCTTTTCACTCCAGCTTCTTCACCACTTTCCTCACATTGGGTGGTGCTGAAGTGGCTTCAGGCATTTTAGGGATTCTGCCACAGGAAAGTTGAGTCAGGGACATACTCAGTTTTGGTTGTGTTGGATATATATGTGGTCATCTCCACAAGTTATTTCTAGCCATCCCACTATAAAAATGGCTTTCAGAAATACTTCTACCCCGCACTGTACTGACTCACCCAATGAAGGCGCAGAAGCAGAGGTCACATTGCATGATAAATGTGTCCTACAGCTCACACAGTGGAAATCTCTGAGGAATAGAGGAGAAAAATGTTTGAAGCCACACATGGAACCTGATGCTAGTCTAATGGAAACATATAAAACTAAGGGGAAGACTCAGTGCCCATTGGTTACTAGTCAAAATTATCAATATTTTTAATGCCCAATTAACCTTGCTAAAAGTGAAGAGCTATATGCCTGCTTTTGATGAACAATTCTCTTACTACCAAACCCTAGGATCATAAGCACCATTAGTAAAAATTTTGCAAATGGATTATGATGTGTAATTGCAATAAGCACAAGGCTCACCTTGCTTTCAAGCCCTTGGTTACCAGGCCTGTGTAATGTAGTGATGGAAATACAGTACCATACATTGTCAATGGTCCCCTTCCATCTTCAAAGCCAGCAATGGTGGGTTTAATCCTCACATCACATTATTCTACTCTGCCTCCTTCTTGTACTTTTAGGATCCTTGTGATTACATTGGGCCTACCTGGATAATCCAGGAAAATCTCCATCTCGAGTCCTTAACTTAATCATTGAGTGCAGAAAATCTCTTTTTTCATGTAAGGAAACGTATTCACAGGTTTCAGGGATTAAGACACGGACATTTTAAGGAAGCCATTATTCTGTCTACCCCATCAGTTGATGGCACAACCACAAAGAAAGGAATATCCCACATTCCTTTAAAAGACAGTGATTTGACTATACCTACTTAATGGGATATATCCTAGGCATGAAAAGAACTATAAAGAAATCAGGCTGGGGGCAGTAGCTCAAGCCTGTAATCCCAGCATTTTGGGAGGCTGAGGCAGGTGGATCGCTTGAGGCCAGGAGTTTGAGACCAGCCTGGCCAACATGGTGAAACCCAGTCTCTACTAAAAATGCAAAAATTAGCCAGGCATGGTGGTGCACACCTGTGGTCTCAGCTACTCGGGAGGCTGAGGCAAGAGAATCTCTTGAACCCGGGAGGTGGAGGTTGCAGTGAGCCAATATTGCGCCACTGCACTCCAGCCTGGGCAGCAGAGCGAGACTCTGTCTAAAAACAAACAAACAAACAAAAAATCTTAAACTGTTTTCAGTGGTCATATTATTGGTAGTACTGTTGGTATTGTTATTGTGAGTATACTGTGGTAAAAATGCAAATAAGTAATTAGATTGCTAAGATAAGGAATAGGAATTTCAGCATGTGAGGAAAGATAAAAATATAAGATTATAGAGATGGTTAAATAAAAACTCTAGAGTCCTACACTGGAAGTAGAAATATTGGTATGTTCAACTCAGGATGTATTTTATTGTATAATCTTATATATGTGTGTAAAATTCCCTAGCACAATCCCCTGAAAGGAACAATCCAGTAGCAATGAGCACCTGTAGCATCCAGATTGTTTTTAATTTCTATTTCCACAAAAATTAAGTAGAGCTCACTAGAGAATATGTTAAAAGTGGGAAAGGAGGCTGGCACAGAGGCTCACACATGTAATCTCAGCACTTTGGGAGGCCAAGGTGGGCAGATCTCAGGAGTTCAAAACCAGCCTGAGCAACATGGCAAACCCTGTCTCTACAAAAAAAATACAAAAATTAGTTGTGTGGTGGCTCATGCCTGTAGTCCTAGTCACCTAGGAGGCTGAGGCAGGATGATCTCTTGAGCCTGGGAGGTGGAGGTTGCAGTGAGCCAGGATCACGCCACTGCACTCCAGCCAGAGGGAAGGAGGGAGACCCTGTTTTTGTTTTTTTGTTTTTTTTAAAGAAACTAGGTCTAGAGGAACTATTTAGAATTCAAGATGAAGCTGAAATCTTGCTATACAAGAAAGGAAAAGATGCTATCAATGACTAGTGGAGTTCTGTCAAAAGGAGTCAAGAGTTACAATGAGTAGGCCATCACAGGCCAAAGATGGAATGATCTGATTATTACTACAATGGATTAAAACACATCAAATATGTTTAAATTCATGAATTCATGATGATAAAAGAAAATACCTCATTGGTCACCTTTGGAAAATATTGGAAGCCAAGCAATTATTTTGAAAACTGACAAATAAAGAGAAAGAATGAATTTACTTTATTGTAACCAAATAGAGAGGGTGATACTTTTAATAAGTATTCTAGATAATAAATGAAGAAGTGATCGAATTTTTAAAGCTCATTATGCAAAAATCTAATAAATTAATGGTTTTGACAATAATCATCTCAGCTGATAGACAAAAAAGACATCTCTTTTGGCTGTAAAAAAAATAGAGACAATCAGACATTATAGAAGTACACAATATCATGTATGAAGTAGTTTTGCCACAAAAATCCAACCTGATTCTGATAAGGCTCATAGATCTATCGATGGATAAATAAGAGTTTCTTATATTATTATGTAATACTTAAAATTTTCTAAATTAATAAACTTTTAAATTTAAGAATAATTTAGGCTAGGCACGGTGGCTCATGCCTGTAATCCCAGCACTTTGGGAGGCCAAGGGGGGGCAGATCAGGAGGTCAGGAGTTTGAGACCAACCTGGCCAATATGGTGAAACCCCACCTCTACTAAAAATACAAAAATTGGCCAGGTGTGGTGGCGTATGCCTGTAGTCCCAGCTACTCGGGAGGCTGAGGCAGAAGAATTGCTTGAACCCGGGAGGCGGAGTTTTCAGTAAGCCAAGATTGCGGGCCACTGCACTCCAGGCTGGCAACAGAGTGAGACTCCGTCAAAAATAAATAAATAAATAAAAAATTTTAAAAAGCAGGTAAAAAATAAAATATCTCATAATCTATTAGCATGTAATTCTTTCCTTTTAAATATTGTGGGGCTGTTTGTTTACTATACTTTTTTTATCATATGAGAAAGCTTCCTGTAAAACCTCCAAAATAATCACTGACACATAGAATCAAAGCAGAACACCCATACTATATAAAGTACAGAAGCAGCCTCCCTGTCTGCCAGAAAATCACGAATTCAAAGCAAGACCTTTGTTTTCCATTTATCGTTATGATCCACATGCTACATCCATACTCAGGATCAGAAGAGAAAAATGTGTATTTCAGCGGGTGAGCAAGAAAGTAGAACTGACAATAATGAAAGGGGTAACAGAGTAGATATAGAAGGATAATTAAAATTTTCTATTTTTTAACCATTTACTTTAGCTAACTCGAGTAAATGTGAACGAGGGTATCTAGCTCTTCTGATACAATGTCTAGACAAAAGTCGTCCTTGCATCCTTAGGTTTCTGCAATGCTGCTTTAATTTTACAAAAAGGATAAGGTGGTGTAACAGAAAAGTAGTGAGATAATGATAAACTCTCTCGAGTTTCTTAAATACACAAGAGGTAAGCAGCTAAGATGCAATGAAAGGATATGAGTGGGAAGTTTGTGACCCATGAAGTTGATACTGCAGGAAGCTTGAATTAAAAGTTGAAAGGCTTTATGGGTAGGCCAGACTAGATAGATAGTGAGGCAATTAGAATCATTCATTGCTGCCAAGGCATCAGGCCAACATGAATTACTACCCAAACTGAATGAAGCAGAATAGAAAATAGAAAAGCCTTTAATGAAAATGTTGGAGAACTCACAAGGGATGGGGAAAGTGCCAAATAACTGGAAGATGGCTAAGTAAACTAAAAGGTCTATTCTCCCATCAATGCATAAGGGATTTACAAGTTTAACTCTCATTGCTGTTAATAGGAATTCTATGTGTGATCCAAGGGTGTATTCATGGAGAAAATGCATCTATTAGTGTCTCGATTGGCCTCTCTTGAGCCAGCTCTGGCAAATGCTCCAAATTGTGTGGTAGTTTGGCGACAGGGACTAACAGGGGCTAGAATGAAAACCACCAGCTTAGTTTCACCTTGTAATCCTCTGATAGTACAAGATCCCTTATCAGCAAAGAGCAAAATATACTCTATACAATCTTACGTTTAATTTGGAAACATTTGGAAATTAACTTCCAGCAAACTAAAGTAAAAGAAGAAGACAAAAGACAAAGATTGCTATCCAATTGAAAAGACTGTCTTTGGAAAATAGAAGTACACTTTAAATCATTTTCTACCTAAAAATAATCCTTTTCCTAATTTAATAATTTAATTTAATAATAACAGCCATCATAGTCTCTAATATGTCCAGACATTGTGTCAGATGCTTTACCAAGGTTTCTACTTAATCATTACAACTATGTATGAAGTAAATAGTATTATCCCTATTTCACAGATAAAGAAATTGAAACTAAGACATTAAGAAATTTGCTCAGGATCACACAGCTTCAAAGTTGCTAATTCAAATCCAGGTCAGCATAGCTCCAAAGTCCATGATCTTTCCTTGACACCTTACCTACTACTATAAAATAGCAACCTCCATCCTCCACCAGGTCGCTTTGACTTAATGTTATGCACTTCCCAATCCAATGTGCATTTTCAAAAGCACCAAATCTCTTCATAAATTTATGTGTACATACCTACAACACAGTATAATTATGTTTTCTAACAGTATACCTCCCCAAAAAAGAAAAAAGTGATATAATAGTTTTTGTAAATGGCTAATATTTTTATCCAAAATACAAAAAGGGCATTCATTGAGAAAATATTTATTCAATCTATTATGTACCAAGGTCTACACCAGACTCTATATGAAGACAAATGGAGACCCTGCTTTCAAGAACAGCCTAGTAAGATGAAAGTCTAGAAAGAAAGTCTGCTCACTAGTAGAAGAAATAGACATAAGCAATTCATTAAAAGTCTCAAGCTGCACACAGTGTAGTCCCAGCTACTTGGAAGGTGGGAGGATTGCTTGAGCCCAGGAGTTTGAGACCAGCCTGGGAAACACAGAGACCCAGTCCCTAAAAAAACAAATATTTTAAAATAGTCTACATGATACAGGAAAGGTAACACAAAGCGCTGTAGGGAAACATCACATTATGCCACTTGTGACTATTGGTTTCTCAATAATATTTGCAATTTTTATTGCTCTACTTTACTATCTTTATAAGAAGATATCATTTTATTAAAAGATGTCAACCAAGCTTTACTGAAGGCTCAACAGTATTTTATTTATAGGAAGATCTTCCTTCTCCAAATCCCTCTAAAATATTAATATGTACAGGGCAAGCATCATTATACCCAAATCATTGGTGGAGAAATAGTGGCTCCACAAAATTAAATGACTTACAGAACTCAAAAGTGACTCCCAGTGCCGTATTTTATTTCTTTAAAAATTTTCTACAGAAATGCTACTTAATCCGAAGTAATTTAGGCTTTAAAGACTCCTCAAATAAGCTTAATTTTTTGAGCCAGTTTGAACAGGTTCTGTCAAGTAGTCTGAACAATCTTAGTTCAACCAAACAGCAAAACAATTTCTGAAACCATAGGTAGTGCTGGATATTGCTTTCATTTGAGTTAATTAAAAGTATTTGATCCACTATGGTGCATCTCAGTGGAAGATCTTTAAAAGAAAATCATCGATTAATCCATGCAAGTTTCAGATAACACCTAATCTAAATGCCAGAGCTTGTGACCAGATTTAATCAAGCTCTGGCTATTACTTATTGACTTATCCAAAAAATGGGGGTTGTTTTTATTTTTTTCAACAAAGGTATTTGAATAATGGATAAGCTGCGAAGACCAGCATCAATTCCCATTACATAATGTATTGAAATTTTTGCAAACATAAAGTAGGAATAGACTAAGTCAGAATAATTTGTCTTATCCCAAATACCAAATATTAGGAGAACTGACAATGTAGGCTGTTGGAGGTGAGAACAGATAAATCTGACCTCTTGTTTTCTTAATGCCGGCTTCTTGGGGATGATAAACACAAATGAAGCAAATTCCATAGACTATAGTTACAAACTGCTGCACAACCACTCCTCACTGGGTTACTGGCAACACCATGGCTAACCATAAGCTAAGGACACACTATCTACGTAATGAGAGCCTAGGATATCAGAAAGGCTTCAGGCCCAAAATACCTTCTTCCTACCCTGTCTGCTGATTCCTGAAGCAAGCATTCGCATTTCGTCCTTTTAGCTCAGTGGTCCTCAACCCTGGCTAATTATTATAATTATCTAGGGCATTTCTTAAAAACATCAGTGCCCTAGCTTCAGCCCCAAAGATTCTTATTTTAGCCTGGGCATGTGGTTTTTTGTTTGTTTTTGTTTTTGTTTGTTTTGTTTTGTAGCATGACAGGTGATTATAATGAGCAGCCATCGTTAAGAACTACTGGTAAGATATTCAAGCAAATTTGAGTAAGTACAAGAGAAAACAAAACGATATGTAGTCACTGAAAAAAAGACTAGAGAAGCAGCCAGTACACAAAATAGAGACAGAGAGACACAGGAGGCTAAGGCAGTCAAAAGCAAGAGTTACAATTTTGCTTTGGCCAACAATGTAAACCTACAACTTACTCCCTGGGACAGTGTTGGAATGGGAGGCGTAGGGCAGTGCTACTGCAAAAAAAAAGTGTAAAAATAAACTATTAAAGATAGTTACTAACGCAGAAGTATTTGCTCTCTTTTACAGCCTTATTTGAAAGCTGAAACCACAAAATAAAAGACCGTTCATAAAACATAAACATTTTTAAAATATGGGCGGAAATTTTTCTCAATTTGACATATATATTTCATTGAATCCGTAAAATAAGCCATATAAATAAAAAATAAATTCTTACTATTTCTTTTTTTACATGTCCTATTTGTTTCCCTTTTTGTTGAAATTGCTCCTCTTTTTAAGAAAAAGAAATACATGTTGAGATTAACAATAATTACAAAGCGCATAAAATGGCCGGGCGCGAAGGCTCGCATCTGTAATCCCAAGCACTTGGGAGGCCGGAGGACGGATCCCCTGAGGTCAGGAGTTTGAGACTAGCCTGGCCAACATGGCGAAACCCCGTCTCTACAGGCATGGTGGTGCACGCCTATAATCCCAGCTACTCGGGAAGCTGAGGCTGGAGAATCGCTTGAGCCCGGGACGGGGAGACTCTGTCTCAAACAAACAAAAAAATCATAAAGCGCATAAAATATTCAAATTTGGAACAAAAACTTGCAAAAAAGCTTGATCTCTAAGCTTTAATACCCAGTGATTAGCCCTACCATATGTTCCACATAAGTATTTTAATTGATCTTGTGTTCAATAAAACATTTAAAACACTATTAAAACTTTTCATTTTAGCAATCTCTTTCCAAGGTTCTGACCATCGTTATTGGCCAAATAAGGAACTAGATGATTCCACATGAATTTAACAAGCTTCTGATTCTTTTAAAATGTGCAATGTTATTGGTAAAAATAATTTTTCTAATTCAAAATTATAACTGTCTTACCAAGGTATATTTTATTTTTTTGTACAAAGGAAGTTGTACAACAAAAATATCACTAAGGCACTGATAACTTTGAGCAAAAGGTGAAAATTTTCTGTTCATTATCTATTTTTTTTAAAAAAGGTTACATAGCTTAAACTTTTTAAAATTCTTAAATAGTCCCACTTATTGTAAATTATAAAGAACCATGAGAGACCAATAAAGAGGAATCATTTGAAAGATTCACAAACAACATGTGTTCCTATTATTCCATTTGGAAGAAATAATAAATACTGTATAACTGAAATAAAAACCTAATTCTTTTTTGAAAAATGAAAAGCAGACCGGGCACGGTGGCTCACACCTGTAACCCCAGCACTTTGGGAGGCCAAGGCAGGTGGATCACCTGAGGTCAGGAGTTTGAAACCAGCTTGGCCAACATGGCGAAACCTGGTCTCTACTAAAATTACAAAAAATAGCCAGGCTTGGTAGCAGGCACCTGTAATCCCGGCTACTGGGGAGGCTGAGGCAGGAAGAATCGCTTGAACCTGGGAGGCAGAGGTTGCAGTGAGCGGAGATCGCGTCACTGCACTCCAGCCTGGGCAACAGAGCAAGACTCAAAAAAAAAAAAAAAAGAGAAAAGAAAAGAAAAATGAAAAGCAAATTATCCATTTGTTTTGTTCATAGTTACATCATTAAATAAACTAAAGTTCTAAATAATATTACATTGGTACAAAAGTAATTGCAGGTTTTTGCAATTGTTTTTGCTATTGCTTTTAATGGCAAAAACCACAATTGCTTTTGCACCAACCTAAAATATTGCAGATTAGCTTCTTCTTCAAGTTCTTAGCTTCCATCCAATTTTTTTCTTCATACTTCTTGTAATAATCACCCTGAAAGAGAAATCAGTTATCATCCCATTTATCTTAATACTACTGCTACTAATAGTCATGACTCTAATACCAGATTGCCAGAGTTCGAATTCTGGCTCAACTATTATTTATTGTGCCCTTAGGCAAGTCACTTAACCTCTCTATACTTCAGTTTCTTCATCTGCAAAATGGAAATAATAATAGCATTGATCTTACATAATTGTTATGAGGATTAGTTATATATGTAGAAGAACAGTGTCACGAAGGAAGCATTCACTAAGTATCATTAATATTATCACTATAATACTTCAGGTATTTCAAAAAAATTTTTTTAGTTGCCATGGTGTCTGAGATACTATGTTTGCTTGGTTTTGAAAAAATCTGAGTAGTTGATTCTTAGATGCTTGATTTGAATTTCAAATCCATTTTATGACAAACTAAATCCTGTGCATTGGTCTGAGATGAGTTGGATACATGGTCAGAGTTTGAACAGAGGCAGATTTTAAACTGTAAAATAAGCTTGTATAATCCCAGCATTTTGGAAGGCTGAGGCAGATGGATCACTTGAGGTCAGGAGTTCGAGACCAACCTGGCAAACATAGTGAAACCCCGTCTCTACTAAAAATACAAAAATCAGCCGGGCATGGCAGCACACACCTGTAGTTTCAGCTACTTAGGCAGCTGAGGCAGGAGAATTGCTTGAACCCAGGAGGCAGAGGTTGGAGTGAGCCAAGATCATGCCACTGCACTCCAGCCTGGGTGACCTCAAGCAAGACTGTCTCAACAACGACAACAAAAAATGTAAAATCAAAATGCTGCAGGGATTCTAGGAGGTCAGCCCCATTTCTTTTCTTTCAGCCTGAGCTTCACCCTTACCATCTCACACCTATATCAAGCAGCTTCGTGCTTCCAAGACTAAATGACGTGATGTTGGACTTTTAAATACTTCCAGGTTTCATGTCCTCTTGACTAAATATTTGAGGCAATAGTATAGTGAAGAGAACATGGTTTCAGGCAAAACAAATCTGGGGTTAAATTCTTGCTTTAACATTTGCTCCTTGTATAAACCACGGGAAAGTTTACATAGCCTAAACTTTCTGTGCTTCAATCTCCTTATCTATAAAATGAAGTTGGTGCTCATCCTGCAAGGTTGTTGTACAGAGTAGGTTATAAGCTTATACAGCATCAGGAATAATGTAGCTCAATATCATACCTGCAGATAAAGATATAAACAGAAAATATTTCTCAAAATTATACTATATGATCATTTCAACAGTAAGATATGTATTCTATGAGGAAGCAAATGATAATAACTAAACTGAAAAGTTTCAAACGGCTATTTAGAATACAAAAGTAATTGATGGTATGATTCATTTAAACAAATATTTTTAAGATACCACTGTACTTTGATTTCTAAATCTAAGAGATTAAAATGTGGCTTTGAGTTTTTATTTTTACTTCAATTTAAATATTTTGTAATAAGAGATAAATTTGTCAAGCCAAAATTTGTAATTTGCTTATCAAACCACTTTATGTTAGAAAAGAGAGTAATTAGTGTGCAGATGTAGTCCATGATATCTTACAAAGGTTCTTATATCATTACCAGCTAAGAAATAGTGCATTAAAACTAAATATGGAAATTATCTGCTTGCTTGTTTTGTGTAAGTCCCTGAGATTTATTCCAGCGAGATCGATAAGCAGAGAGAATGAAATAAAAAAGGCAGAAGGCCAAAGTGTCATAAATGCTGTTATTTGATAAAAGCTATTCACTTGAGGTTCATTACACCACGTTGGAAAAAATGACATCCCATATTTAGACATAAGTGATAGCAAACCAAATACTCTGTAAAAGATGTAATACTGTTATACAACAACACACAGAACCATATTCATTTTATTATTGCTACCTATGTGGCCTATAGTGTTAGTAGGAAACTTGATTTGATGTACATGATATAATGTTTGGAAGCTGCTCTGATTATTCTATCCTAATTAGCAGGATGTCTGGTAAAAGTCAGCAAACAACAAAATCCCTCAGTTTAGTACAAAAAATCTAAGTCTCAAGTCTCCATAATATTTTTAAAACAAACAAACTAGGACATGAATTTTTTTTTCCTGGATTCATCTTTTTCAAAAATTTCCAAGATTATTCCAGTCGATACATAAGATAGGGCACATATTGTCAAGGATAAGTTGTCAAAGTGAATATGAAATGTGCTTCTCAAAATATCGTTTACACATTTACCAGATGGTAAAATAAACATGTAAATTGTTATCAAGTATACACCAAGTTTGTATTAAAATTTTACGCATTGTAGGAAGGGTGTAAAAATTATCACATATTGTATTACTTGTTCAGTTAATAGTTTATTAGCATTTCATAAATATTTTCTTTAAGAAAATTACTTAAATGGTCAGAGAATTTATATACTGCTGACCAGAACTAAAGAAGCTATGGGGGCCAGGAGCGGTGGCTCACGCCTGTAATCCCAACACTTTGGGAGGTTGAGGTGGGTGGATCACTTGAGGCCAGGAGTTCAAGACTCTACTAAAAATACAAAGAATTAGCTGGGTGTGGTGGCAGGCACCTATAAGCCCAGCTACTCAGAGGCTGAGGCAGGAGAATCGCTTGAACCTGGGAGGCTGAGGTTGCAGTGAGCTGAGATCACGCCATTGCACTCCAGCCTGGGCTACAGAGCAAGACTCTTATCTCAAAAAAAAAAAAAAAAGAAGAAGAAGAAGCATCTATGAACTTCATTAGAAAATGCAGAATAACCACTTCTCTCATCCATTCATTGGTCAAAGGTAAAAATAACATTTTTAAAATTCTAATTAAATCCATAAGTAAATATAGCTTACTTAATACCTTTGTAATATGTGGCATTAAACAAGGACACTAATTTGATGGACATGCACACTTTTACATTGAGGATTATCCAGAACATTCCAGGTTAGAGTCTGCTTATTAATAACCACTACAATAATTTAAAGTTCTAAAGAATGTTGACAAAAAAACAAGAACATTAAATCTCTGTAAAGTTTACATTTATAAAACCTTTTCAATTTGATCTCGGTTCATAATTTTTGAAGATCAGTAGGAGCACTTTATGGCACCTCTAGCCTCCTTTTGGATTTAATCACAAGTTTCAATGCACAGAGTTGGCATTAGTGGCTTAGTCTACCTGTCACATTTCATTGCTCTCCGGCTATGTGGCCAGATTTATCTGTAGCATGATCATTTAAAAAGCGGTATTCTTATAACAGAATATTTAAGGCAGAATTCCTGGAATAAAGCTACCTTTAGAATGAATCAATAAGCCAATCACCAAAGCTTAACTTATCTCAGAAACACATGATCATTATTTTTTAAATGAGTTCTTCTTTAGCTTTTCTACCAGAGTTACTATTTTGGCTTAGGAGATACTGTAAGTCAGGAGCACAGCCCAAAGCATCTAGTCCAGCTGTAAAATTTCCATCAAGTCTCACGTTTTAAAAGAAATCCATAGAGAAAGGATCAATGAATCACAATAGAAAAGTTCCTCAAGGGTCACAGAGGTAACTTCTTATTATGTTTGCTCAGCTCATGGAAATCAATAAACAGTATGAAAAAGTGAGGTTCAAAGACCTGTCTGCTTTCACCAAGAAACCTGGAACCTAAAACCTTGGGCTTTTAGCTTTTCATATATCAAATTCAGGATGTATTGTCTTCCTAGAATAGACTACGGATTAATCCATTGAGCAACAGGGGTTTTTCTCTAGTGTCTCCTGAAAAGCAGGGGCATCAGAATCGCTTAGAAGAGCATTTTCCCTGCGCTGTGTTCCCAATAACCTGGATATTGTTGGAGGCACGTTAGGAGTCACTGGATGAACTGAGCAAGAAAGGCCCAGTGACCAGAAGTCCAGGGACCTCACCCTGCTTCAACAGAACAGCTCCACATTTACATGTTTTATATTATGCATATCAATACATTTTGATAAAGAGTTCTGTTGACCACCGTCATCCCTGGTAAACACAGACAGAAAATTCATAATCTTTTTTTAGTGCTTCTTTATTTTGAATGCGTTATCTCTTTTTTGTTTGTTTCGTTTTTGTTTTGTTTTAAGACAGGTTCTCTGTCGCCTAGGCTGGAGTGCGGTGGCACAATCTGAGCTCACTGCAACCTCAGCCTCCCTGGCTCAAGCAGTCCTCCCACCTCAGCCTCCCAAGTAGCTGGGACTACTACAGGCACCCCGCCTAGCTAAGGCTGGTCTCAAACTCTTGGGCTCAAGCAATCCACCAGCCTCAGCCTCCTAAAGTACTGGGATTACAGGCGTGAGCCACTGCACCTCGCCCTAATGTGTTATCTTAAATATGAATTTAAATAAGTTTGAATTAGAGCTAAGTATATGAGAAATGTGTAAGTAATTATGGCAAAAATTATAGACAAAAAATATTTTATTGATGTTGATGGAATTTTGCTGAGAAATTAGAGTCCTGTTTTCTGGGGTTCTTCTAAGTACTTTTAGCCTGTTTCCTTCAGTTCATCTGCCAGTTAAGAGAGTAATGTAAACTATATGGTGACAGAAAAAAACTAATGCCTGCAACTGTAAAAAAATGGCTTTTTCGATAAAAGCAAAATATATAACAAACACATATTACAATGAAGTTATTTAAAGCAATGTAAAAGTTTGCTTACAACCTGAAAAGAAAAAAGAGAAGTAGGTGTTAACTACCCTATGATACCTTCTGATTTGCATATGTGGCAATTCTATCAAAACATTTGAATAAATAAACAATTTGTCATTCCTTTTTCTTATATATTGACGGTTTGGTTCAGTAGTGAAAGAGATTTTATGTCCTGTTGTTAGCTAACACAGTAATAAAATTTGCATAGTACTTCCCAATATGCAAAGTGCTGTCACATGTATTATTTAATAGTGAAATAGAATAAATGTTCCTTTTATTAATAAAAAAAGAAATAACATAAACTTTACCTTCATATTTTTCAACTTGTTTTAAAATGAAATTAACATGCACTCCTCCCAAATCCTTAAGTAAAATTAACAATCTAGAAAGGTATGTCACATTATTCCTGTAAGTTTTCTCTTATATCATCCCACCCCAGGATTACACATCTCTCAGCATTATATGTTCCCTAGTTAATGAATGTCTTCCTATTTTAGATGCCAGTTTTTAACCTTATCAATGTGATCAAATATAAGTTGCACAATAGTTCACATGGTTCCTTCTATGAGAATTCATAATAAAAGTCAATTAAGTTTAATCAAACTCTTATTTCCATTTGATCAGAGGCTCAATTTGTCTTAATCTAACACTCAAAATGTTCCATTATATGGCACCCAGCCTTTTCTAATCTTACCTTCCTTTTATCTCCTCTACTAACACTGTTTCCCAGGCATGAAAACCTGTTTCTCAAATAGGTCTCTGCTTCCCTACCTCATAGACTTTGCTTATGACCTTTATTCTGTCCAGAATGCCTTTCCACCCCAGGAAATCTGCAAGTCCAACCTCAACAAGTATCACAGCCATAAAGGTTTTCATAATTATCTCAGCTAGACATAACCACACCCTCCCTTGTGCTTCCAAAGGATTTTTCCTATGCTTCTATTCTAGAACCCACTACTCTCACCACTTTTTATCTTGTAATACAGTGTTTTCACAAATCACAGCAAATCCATATTTAATTCATCTTACAATCCCCATGATGCCTTATATAATGCCTCAATCATAGTCAGCAATTAACAGAGGCTTGCTAATCAAAATAATCAAATCCATATAAAAAGTATTTGTTATATGTTTATATGATCAGATAAAGGATCCCAAATCTTTCTATGAAGGGAAGCTACTTTTCATTTCTCAAAGTTGTGAGAGCAAAGGAGGTAGAAGGAGAGAAAGGAAATTCATCTAAACCACAATAACCCTAAACAGAAACATGAAATGGGAGTGTAACACTGTCCATTATTGCTCTTCTCTCAACTGGCAAGCCACAGGAAAAAAGAGGAATGGTCAGATATCAGCTTGGAGGTCCATCAGGAAGGCCTTGGAACTAACAGCAGAGAAATCCTGAGCTTTGGTTCAGGTATTCCTATCTTAGTTCACCTTGGTAAGTACATACTCACTAGGATTTCTATGAAATGAACTATTGCAACGTTGCTTGAAGTTTGCAAATAAATATACTGGACCTTTTTGTTTAATTGTAGTTCAAAACAGCAAAAAAAAAGCAAGAATAAATAAAATGTATTAGTCCAAAAATTTCATTTTAGAAATATTTGTATCCTCCTTCTTGCCAAATTGCATTTACTAATACACAGATTTCATTTTTACCATACACTTATCTTTTTGTTGTCTAGTAAAAATAAGAAGTAAAAGTAATCAAAAGCTTGGCAGATGGGGGCAAGTGAGAAGTAATGTACACGGATAATTCAGAAACAGGAAATGCCTAAATAATAAAACTTTGACTACATATCATTTATAGAAAGTATGTCAACTGAACAAACAAAAGAAGCATAATTATACAAATAAAACTTGGGGATCTCAAAAAATTCTAACACAGTCTTATTTTATTCTCTTAAAAGGTTCAATACAGTATGATTAGGATAATAAAATATAGTTTCAAAAAATATATTAAATCTAAAACAAGGAATAAACTAAAAACTGTGCATTTGTTCTCTAATCTTTTTACCATTTTTCAATCTGGGAACACTTCTAAATTT
Organism: Pongo abelii; assembly: GCF_028885655.2. Classification (NCBI taxonomy): domain Eukaryota; kingdom Metazoa; phylum Chordata; class Mammalia; order Primates; family Hominidae; genus Pongo; species Pongo abelii. The sequence goes on along the minus strand of NC_071996.2, from coordinate 63,921,591 downwards.
AGGAGTAAGCTATAATAAGCCACGATCATATGACTGACTAGTTTCTTGAAGATTAATAAATACTTAATTCCAGCTTACATGAAATATTGCATTTCGAGAGGTGGGTACTACGTAGTATAAAAACTAAGTAGAATCAATAACTTTAACTTTTCTTCTTGTTGGTTTCCTTTTATTTTTAAATCCCAGAACCCAAAGATTTCTAAAGATTGTATAAGCTAAATTATTTGTACATAACAAAAACTATATGGCTTTTCTAATACTGTAAGCTTAGAAAATCCCAGTATATTTAACCAAGCATTTTCCTTTTACCTTTTTGAATTTTAACCATTTTGAATCCTACAGCTGGTGAATTTTAATATTCTACAATTATGTTTCTCATTGCATTCTATCTTCTAGTTATGGTATAATGTTTCCACATATACATATTATGTAAAACACAAATGCAATCAATTAATATTAACTTATTCCTAGGGATAATAATAGCAATAATAACTCGTCATACTTTAGTGAATTCTGAATCTGAATGAAACAAGAATACCAAGCTTCTATGATATTTCTATTGCAATATACCGAATACAACAACTTCTCAAATATGTAAATTAATTTGTGACTCAGTTTGCTGGGTAATGTTCACATCATGACTCAAATAGATGCAACTACTTAAAAATGAATGACTTGGGAGGCTGCCATGGACTATGAAGCTATGTGAGTAAGTAAGCTGCTTGTATCTGGCCTATATTGAGAGGAAGAAATTTTTCCATCTGACATATTTAGAGGTAATCCCTCTATAACAGAATTAAAATATGGTATATGGATAGCATTGCTTATACAGACTTCCCACTGTTAGAATTCTGCATTGTTCCATGGATTGGGACTATTCTTGATGCTCTGGCATTTATTCTTTTAAGAATGACATCAGATGTCAAACACATATTACTTACAGACAACCTTCCAATTTCAGTCTATCTAGATAAAAGCTACCTTATGGATGATTGCAGAGTTTCCAGATACAGCAGTAATCATCATGTTTTATCATGATGAACTGGAGGAAGAGTACAAATGCTTCTTTTATACAGAAAGTGAGAAGACAATGTACTTCAGGTCACTTTTCTCTTATAGTCAAGGAGATAAACTGCCAGTTCTAAAAGGTGACCATGCTACTGCTATCAAACTACCAACATCATTTTTTCACAGAATTAGAAAAAATATTTTAAAATTCATATGGAACCAAAAAAAAGCCCCCAAAACCAGTGCAATCCTAAGCAAAAGGAATAAAGCCAGAGGCATCAGGCTACCTGACTTCAAACTATACTACAAGGCTACAGTAGCCAAAACAGCATGGTACTGATACAAAAACAGACACATAGACCAATGGTACAGGTTACAGAACCCAAAAATAAAGCTGCACACCTACAACCATCTGATATTTGACAAAGTCGACAATAACAAGCAATGAGGAAAGGACTGCCTGTTCAATAAATGGTGCTGGGATAACTGGCTAGCCATATGCAGAAGATTGAAGCTGGACCCCTCCTTATACTATATACAAAAATCAACTCAATATGGATTAAAAACTTCAATGTAAGACCTAAAACTACAACAACCCTAGAAGAAAACCTAGGAAATATCATTCTGGACATAGACCTTGGCAAACAGTTCATGACAATGTCTCCAAAAGCAAATGCAACAAAACCAAAAATACACAAATGGGACCTAATGAAACTAAAAAGCTCCTGCACAGCTAAAGAAACTATCAACAGAGTAAACAGACATCCTACAGAATGGGTGAAAATATTTGCAAACTATTCATCTGACAAAATTCTAATATCCAGAATCTATAAGGAATTTAAACAAAACTCAACAACAAAAAGCAAACAACCCCATTAAAAAATGGGCAAAGGACATGAACAGACACTTCTCAAAAGAAGACATACAAGTAGCCAACAAGCATATAAAAAAAAAAGCTCAGCATGACAAATTATTAGAGAAATGCAAATCAAAACCACAATGAGATACCATCTCACACCAGTCAGGATGGCTATTATTAAAAAATCAGAAAATAACTTGTTGGCAAGGTTACAGAGAAAAGCTTATACACTGCTAGTGGGAATGTAAATTAGTTCAGCCACTGTGGAAATCGATTTGGAGATTTCTCAAAGAACTTAAAACAGAACTACTATTCAACCCAGCAATCCCACTACTGGGTATATACCCAAAGGAATATAAATCATTCTACCAAAAAGACACATGTATTTGTATGTTCATCACAGCACCATTCATATTAGCAAAGACATGGACTCAACCTATATACCCACCAATGGTAGACTGGATAAAGCAAATGCAGTACAAATACATCATGGGATTCTATATAGCCATTAAAAAAAAATCATGTCCATTGCACAACATGGATGCAGCCGGAGGCCATTATCCCAAGCAAATTAATGTAGGAATAGAAAACCAAATATCACATGTTTCCACTTATAAGTAGGAAGTAAACATTGAGTACACATGGATAGAAGAAAGGGAGCAATACACACAGGGGCCTACTTGAGGGTAGGGTTTAGAAGGAGGGTGAGGATTGAAAAACTACCTACAGGGTACTATGCCACCATTAATAGCTGTTAAACTTCAAAAAAAAAAAAACTACTGTTTCATTATAAAAACAAACAAAAAACCTAGAGTGTCTCCCAGACTGCAGCGCAGACTTTGCAGCACACTGGAATCACTTAAGAATCTTTAAAAAGTACAGATATGTGTATCTCAACACAAGATACTCACATCCTGATTTATTTGGGATGGGGTGTGAATCTGAGAATGATAATTTTTAAAACTCCTCTGGTGCTTCTAATGTGAAGCCAATGACCTAGAGGATAGGAGAAGTCACTGCTATCTTCTTCCCTCCACTCAGCTGTGCCTTAGTGTCAGGAAATGGAGGCAGTTCATGCAAAGAACCACACAACAAGTGTGGGCCTGCTCATCTCCAACACCAGAAGTCACCTTGATTTTCAATAAATCAATATGCTTGGAGGAAGTATGTGTGTGTGTCTGTGTGTGCGTGTGTGCATGGTGGGAGGCAGGGAGAGAAAGAGAAAGGGAAGAAAAATATGGAATGTGAAAAAAAGAAAGATAAAGATAAGATAAAGTCCTAAATAAAATAAAGCAATCTTAAAGAGAAATGCCTTAATGATTTTAAAAAACAAACAAAAAAACCCCTGCAGATCATCATGGAATATTATAAAGAACAGTTTCTCCATCTTTACTCCCAATCACACTGTATGCCATACACTCAAGTGTGTTATTACATAAAAAGTGATTCCCACGATTGCTAACATGTATAGTCTACCATTCTAGAAATGAAATATCAAAATGTGTGTGTAGAGACTTAAGAGGAAACAGAACGTTCTAGGCTAGTTCAATTAACAGTATTACTATGGCAATGTTTTTTAAACTTCAAGTCCCTATATATTAGAGAATCATGAAATAAATTTACTAGGTCATAACCAGAATTTTCTTTTCAAGGAAATTAAACACAAAAGAAAAATATCAGAGTATATCAAATGTGACACAGGTAAACATTATTTTGTGAAACTTTTGTTTGTGGGCATGTACATATGTTTATTACTGTGAGTCCCAGTTTAAAAATTTTGAAAGCCACTGCTCTAGAGGTAGTTCTATCCTAGCTCAGAACATTTGAACTCAAACTGCATAGGCAGTCAGAAGTCCACAAAATCCACGGTGCTTAAGTCTGGAAGGTATTTGAAAGATTAATTATAACTTCATTTTACAAATGAGGATAGTGAAAATCATAGAAATAAAACCTCTTACTTGTGCCCACAGTTTTCTACTATACCACAGGAATCAAGTTTCTTTGAAACCTGTATTTTCAAAACTCATTTAATATGATATCTTACATACTAAATTTCCATGACACCAATTACAAATTTTCAGATATATAAACACTTTTTTGACATGGCATTTTTACCAACTTCTTACTCAAATGGAAATTGTACTACATGCAAATTAAGTAATAATAAATTTAAAGACTCTTGATCCTAATGTTAGGAAGTAGATAATTATTTACATAAATAGGAGATTATTAAAAGAGCACTTTAGACTCAAACAGATCCTCAAAGAGCACACAGTCATGACAGCACCTAGAGCAGCAAAATGCAAGGAGTGTCAAAAATCACCTATTTGCTTTTCTTGATTTTATGTCCTTATTCTCCGGACTCATCAGGCTACTATACATACACACCACACACACTCACACACACAATTTATATTTTGAAATATGACCCTAAAGCAAAAACAATTTAAAATAAAATGTGTGTCACTTTAAAAGTTTAAACTCAGGAACAGAACAGTTTCCTAAAGAAGTGGTAATGCAAGTAAAACTGTTTCTCACAATCTGTAAGGCCTGAATCTCTTAGGTTTTGTACCTTATTTTTTTGTGGCTATGTTGAGAAAGAGTTGATAGTGATATATTTACTTAATAAGATATAGTGCAGATAATTGTAGAAACCCTTCCTATTTAATAGTGGCGTGTACACTTCATATTGCAATCTTCTCAAGGGGTTAAATTAATATTAACTAAGAAAACTTCACTTTTTAAAAAATTCCTCTTAATCTTCATCATGCTAAACTTAGGTGAAGAGTAAAGAGAAAGTGAATTGGCATCAGATGTTTCAAGGAAGGACAATCCAAAATGTCAATTAAAATGTGCTAGGCTACAAGAAATAAGAAACCATGGAGCAGGGGAAGGCTGTTAGAAAATGGGTTGAAAAGACATATTAAGAAAAACATTACCAGATCTTCTTTCCTCCAACTTATTCTTCCATATCACATGTCACATGTCTAGCAAGTTTTCTTAAGAGAGCTGTATGAGGACATACCCTGTGAAAAGCAAACACTATGGAAACCTGTAAAATGAATGAATGAATGAATGAGTGAGTGAGCAAAAAGAGAGAACCATGAAAGAAAAGTTGGAAGAAAGAAGGGAAAAGTGAAGGAGTTGCAGAATCTGTGATTCTCAATCACCCAAAGGGCTAATTATGATTTTAAATAGCTAAGAGAATAAAGATTAGCCTGTAATAAGGCCATTACATTTCGTTAAGAGGACACTGGTGAACTTAGTAAGAAAGATTGTAATGTCCGTGCAAATGAGAAAGCTGAATTGAAAAGGATCAAAGAAAGTATTGAAACATGGGTCCTAAGTACAACAAAAGAGAGCAGGGATAAATGCAGTGCCTCACATAGCTAAGAATGTTATGTGTAAAGAAGAGAACAGAAATACCAATAAGAGACAAAAATATCAAGTTGTCCTTTCACAAATACAAAAAAGAAACAATATAATGGAAAAGTGACTATCAAGAGATGAAGTAATTATAGAAGTTCACAGGAAAAAAGTATAATAATGTGGGGAGGTGAAATAGAAAAACATATTCTACCCAATATTTGTCCACAAAACATTGCTTTTTTCCCCCAATTGCTTTTGGGAAAATAGAAAAGTTCTGACCTGAAATAAACAAACTGATGAATCAGGCATAGATTTTATAAAGATTCAGGTTCAGGGTGGTAGCGTGAGAAAAAAAAAAAAAGAGTAGGTTAAAAAAAAAGTTGTTGGCAAGAGAGTCAACAAGGGCAAAATGAGTGTCAGAGAGAGAGCAGAGTTGGAGGAGGAAAGAACAAATTTGTTGAGAAAGAAGTCAGTATGTTTCTTTGTCTTTCTCCACAAGAATAAAGCAGAAAGAAAGCATAAATTAAAAGAGTGAATCCCAAAGGTGAATGAACTCTAAGAATTATTAAGAACATAGTCATTTTAACAAATAGCAAATTAAGGCAGAGGTAGAAAAAAAGATTTTATTTGAACAAAACATATAGCATTAAATGGTAAGTAAACTGGGAAAGGATAAGCCCTCATTACAGTTTCTATTTTCTCAAAGAAAGGTGCTAAGTAGTAAACATTGCTATTATTTGGTAAAAATTATCTCCAAAATTATAATTTTGCAATTCAAAAACACATTAGGTTATAAAAGTACTAGCCACCTTTTGAAACATATTTAATTAGGAGCAATACTTTGGCCTTCAGTAAATTCTCAATTGAGCAAGCCATTCAAAATAATAGAAAACTATATGATAACTGGAAAGTTCTCATAAAATGTCTGTATTGATTGTTATGGCCTAACCTGAATCTACATAACACTCATGTGTATTTTTAAGGTCAAGGATGTCGAACTAAAAAAACATATGTGATAGCTTAATATCATCAATACAAAGATTAAACTAATTTAAATAGTTGTAACTCCACAAAATAGCCTATAATTTGACTACATTACAAAGGGGTAGAAGTGAGTTTGCAAATTGGTATTTTAGATATAAAGAAAATATTATCTCCTAGTGCACAGGGAGAAAATAACATCCTGGAGCTCTACAAAGAATAACCTTTTGTTGATAAAAGATGGCAAATGTTTGAACGTTCACGAGTGTGCATATCACAACTCAAAAAGGATATTTAAAACACATGCACAATTCAAACACACATATGTATCTGAAGTACTAATGCCTTCTATTAGCCTTCAAAGGCAGACTTACGTGTGCCCACAAATGGCAACCCAGCAGGCAGTGACATCAGTCCTAGAAATGATGTGGCCTGTATAGTGTGCAGTGAAGTGCAGTGCTCTACTTGTTTGCAATGGTTTTATTTTTCGACTAGTTTTTATCACACTTGGCATGAACAAGGGAACATGTGCTTTGCTAAATTTGAACTTTTAAGATGAAACTGAATTAACTGAGAACCAAAAAATTGCTTCTGAATTTTCCTAAGATTGAAAAATGCCTTCTCTCTCATACTAGGAATGGCAAAATAAATGACAAATACATCTTGAAAGTTTAAATGTGAGCTAGGAAGACCCTGTGGTTTGAGAACAACATTGTTGGCTTTTTTCTTTTTTTAGACACCTGAAATAAGATAAGACTGTAATGTAAAGGCTTTTTCCCACACAGTACCCTTTTGCTAACATGAAGAGATGTATGACATCTAAACCTAAAGAAACCTAATATAAGCACTTAACCTAATATAAGCACGATTTGTTTTCTTTTCCAACCAGAAAGTTTAATTAATTTGCCATTTCTTAAAAGTCAGTAACCATCAAAATATAGAGTCAACTCTTGTTCCAAAATTTAATATTATATTCTTTTTTTTCTACTAGTGTTGGAACAAAATAACTATATTGACTAAAACAACCAGACACATATCCCTAGAGACGCCCTCCTCTCCTAAACTTCCTCTTCCTTCTCATAAAAGGCGTGCCAGGGTACCCAAGTATAAATACTTTGTATATAAAATGAGTGTCCTGTCATGCTGATATTTTTAAGGATTAGAATTCAAAATAATTTTAATACACAATTCAAGTTCTAAATTGCAGGATATGTTTATAAGGAATCTAGTGATAAGTAATAGGTCAAACAACCTGTAAGAATCAGCTTGTAATGCAAGCTTCATTGCATTAATAATGTCACAGTTAGTATGTTTATTAAATTAAATATTACCAGCAAGGGTCTTCTAAATGCCATGTTCCTAATACTAGATTACATATTTATTTCAGAGTTAGCATAGTAAGAGGGGGAGCTATCACTAGAAGGTCTATTAAGCCATGGGTTTTTTTTCATTGCTTTAATAGAACTATTCAAATCAAATTTTTCACGCCATGCCTTGAACACCACTGCAAACCATACTGTGGGTGTAAAATACACGCAAGGAAGATATAATCAGCTCAGATGAGACCAGTGACTTGTACACCATCAAGTTTACTTTATTGTGAAAGCAATGGGGTTTTCTTTCAAGTGAATGTATTTTTTAATGTGTGGCAACCTAACATACAAACTGAGGATGGGAACCAGGAAAACACACAAATCTCAGAGCAACTGAATTAAACCAAGTATAACGCAATGCCTAAAATTTTGTCTAGTCTTCTCTGAGAGACTCGTATTTTGTTCTGGTAAAAGAAAACCCGACTGTCCAAAAGTAAATCTTGTTGCACTCAGGCTGTAACTTCAATAAATCACATACATTCAACTTCCTTAAAAAGCATCAGTTACTTTTTAAAAAACTGATTTTACTGATATTAGGCTAAAATATTACTCTTTTAAACGTCAAAATTAGCCAAGCAATCACCAACATACCAGGGTAAATTAAATATGTTTAAAATTGATCACTGCCTTTAAAGTTGCTGACTACTTCATAAGTACATTTGTCTAAAAATAATAATTGTTGCTGTTTCTTTCATGGGAATCTACATAGGTTTGTTTTCATACAAGAGCATGGGTTCTATGTTTTTTCCCCCGTCTCATGGCCAAAATGCCTATATGATAAAGTAACTCAAATACACACACAAAAGGTGCTGCACCAGATAGGACAGGCTGAACATCTTATAAAAATCACTTATGAACACATACGTTGTCCAAATACCTATGAAGCATTTTAAACTCTGGGAATATAAACGGCCTCTGTTCAACGAAGCTTTTGTTCCAAACCTGCATCTTAAGCAGCAAGTAGAGCATCCTTTAAAGCTTCAGCGCTAAAAATATAAATACTCAATATCACCCCAAAAAAAGGTGGGTCACAAAGAGATGTAGCAGTGAGATTTATTTGAAAATGTTAACTGCCGGGGATAAGAGGTTCAGAAAGTTATCTATAGACCCTAAATTACTACAATTTAAAAGCTCCAGTGATGTAAGTCGGTCCTAAAAAGATAGAAACAACCTGATTTTTGAAACAAACTGTTCAGTAAGTTTCTGCTAGTCCGAAACAGGATTCCACGTCCTAAATCCTATTCGGCTGCCAGACCTGGCTCTGAAAGAGCAGCGGACAGAGGCTGCGCGCTTAGGCCAGAGCCCAGGCCGCGGCCCTTTTCAACTGATGCTGCGGTCGGGGGTACTCAGAACTGCCCGGACCTCAGCTGGGACCCGAGGCCTGAATTGGGCCTGGACTTCCTTCTAGTCTCGCCCCACAGCCTGCTTCTCGGCCTGGACCTCTGACCTGGATCCCCAACTGGGACAGCCCCGGGCGCCGCCGCCCGCCCGACGGCAGAGCGGGAGAGCCCCGGCCCAGGCCTCAGGAGCGACCTCGCACCCGGGCGAGCTCCCGGACGCCCATCCCCGCTGCTCTGGGCTCGGGTGCACCAGGGCCAAGCTGCAGCCTAGCCTGTGGGGGCAAGACCGGCCTGCCTCCCGCCGCCGCAACGCGCTTTGTTCCCGCCTCTGTCTACCCCGACGGGCGGCGTCTACCCGGAAGGTTGAGAACCCAGGCCGCAGCATCTCCCAACCCGAGCAGCACCCGCCGCCGGCACGCTTAGCCCCGAGGGACATTGAAAGTTAGTTAAGATGGCGCGGATTGCGAGTGGCGGGAAGACACGAGCCAGAATACAGTGCTAGCCGCACGCTCGTCTTCTTCTTTCTTCCTCTGTTTGAAAATACACTGTTAAAAACTGAGGAAATCTGAGTTCACGGAGAGGAATCGCCGTTCCTCTCAGGCTATCCCCTGAGCCCTGCCCTCAGGAGAGAAAAGGCAACCCTCTTCTAACAGGAGACGCGAACTTTGATTCCCAAAGGGCCTCCCAAATCCAGACTCTGATTTCCTTTGAACAGCCTCAGCCTCTCAGACGCACTGACAGTGTCATTTCACCAGACACCCAAGACTTCTTGGAAGCGAGGAGAAATGATCATGTTTTAAAGGGACAAGAAAGCACAATGCCTCCGAGAGGAGCGCGAAGCTGCAAATTTACCTCACGCTGACTCAGTCCACGCAGCAGATGGTGGCGGAGCTGCAAGGGAAAAGACCTCCCCAATTTTTTAAAAATACTTCCTAATATCAACCAAAGCGCGTCTTTCAGAACAAGGCACTACGTTCCTGTGAAATCTATCCTCGGCTCCTAAGAGCTTCGTTTACGCACATGACACCGACTCTTTTGCTCACGGTGACTGTCCCGAGGGCGGCGGGTAGCGCCGGGCAGCGCCGGGCTCCCGGGCTCCCGCGCTCCAGTGGCCCAGCCTGGGCGGAGAGCAGAGCGCGGCCCCCGCGGCCCCGCGGCCTCGAGCCCCGGCACCCCGCTGGCTCCCCGGCCCTGCGCCCCAGCGACCGCACGTGCTCCTCCTCCTCGGCGGGAGTAGGCGGCGGGGTGGGAGGAGAGCAGCCGGGGTTGGGTGGGTGATGACACGAATGCACTGCCCCACTTCACTCGCCACACATGCACCGTGTCTTGTACTTTTGTCCTCTTACTTAGTTCTTAGATGTGAGGAGGGGAAAGAAACACAAAGGAAATTCAGTCCTCGCTTTTCTATGTGGCAGACAAAACTCCACGGAACGCCGTCTAGTGGCGGAATTGTCCAGGGAAGGCAAGTTAGTTTTATCCTCCCACGAATTTTCATTTTAATTAGAAATTTGAGGCCTCTTTACATCTGTCAAACTGCAGAGAGGCCACAGGACAATGTCTAGGTAAAGGTAAATTTAGTCCTGTAACCTGAGGCTGGCCCAGACTAAGCAAGAATGTGGAACCATTTTCCGCCTCTTGCCAGGATCACCTCTCTTTGGAGACGAAAGTACAAAAATCGCTTCTCCACGAGGTAAAGAGTTCTGCGGACTTCACTAAGACGCAGCGCCCTCCAGGTTGGAATTTCGCATTTCTGCATTTGTTCCCCAGGTGTGGATCTGGCCTGGATAGGACTGGCATAAGATTCCACTACAGAAGGGATAGAGCAGTGCCCCTACCCCCACCCCAGATGCCTCCCAGAAGCAGTTTTAAGTTCAGTGGTTAAAAAACGACCCTTTCGCGAGTTTGTTCTACGGGTCTTTCGCCACCCTATCCCTGCCCAATCTTCGGAAACCATCCACTCAAGAAATGTAGGCTGTTCTGTGTCTGCGTTTACAGATTCGCCACTCACCTCCAAGGCCTCGTATGTACAACCAGAATTTACTAAATCTGCGGTCAACATCCTATTTTGACATGCATTTAAATTACACCCTACTTTTGGCCAACGCCTCCCGCCTTACTCTGTGAAATTTAAAGAAATTCTTAACTCCTTATTTAAAGAACCTCCTTTTCCTGTTCGCGTTATTTCCAACTTCAGAGAGAATCAGATAAATATGATGAGAAAAGTGCATATGTTTTCCTGAAAAAAGAAAATGAGCGCAGAAAAGTGAAACTTGGCTCATAGGTAGCTAAATAATTATAAATAAGAAGAAAAATGTAGCCCCTGGAAGTACTATAAAACAAATTTAAGGGGGGAATGGGAGGTGGCTTCCATTAAACAGGCTGCCCATACTGGAGTGGGGACGGGCTAGTCTTCCTTAACCCTTAAATATCATCACCTATAATAATTAAATTATTTTCAAACTGTAAACTGCTTTCAAACACCATAGTTAGCGTTTTTACCAGGTTTATTTTACTTGTTATACACAGACGATACAAACGAGCAAAAAACAAAACGTTTCTCAATGGAGTGTGTTCTTGTATAAATTATTCAGTTCACAGACAAAACGAAACAAATATAAAAATCACAACATTAGATTTACAGAAGAGCCAAAATATACACACGTTTAGACCCTGAATTCCTATTAGGAAAAATCCCCCCATGGACTGGAATCTAGATTGAATATTGTGTATGATGCATATTTCACATTAATTTTTAAATACAAAAAAGTATAGGTTTGCTACACAACATTAGAAATCCTACTAATCTATTTCCAGGGGGATTAATGCTCCTTATCAAATATAACAAGACTTAGGGGAAAATCAGTCTTACTTGCATTAATGCTAGTGTTCTCCCAAGGAAGTCAAATTTCAGCTGTTTCTAGGTGGTGGGGAAGTCATTTTCAAAACTAAAATGCAGTAAAATATACAACTCACACAATTCATCTTCACTAGACTACACTATAGTTACCAACAATTCAGTCATCTATATCATTAATAGAGTATTCATTACAAAGATTTACAGCATATAAAGGTGAAGGGGGTACTGAAAGATATTCAGAAACAGTTTGTCAGCATATTTGGCACCTGCACAGACCAGTAATGGATTTGGCACTTTGGGGAAAAACAAATAAGGCAAAATAATATTGCTGATGTCGAGCTATTCTATTTAGAAGAGGGGGGGAACATACAACTCCAGTTGACTTTGCTTTGCAGGCATCATGCCACTTAATCGACTTGCCTATGAACAGACACCTATCCTTTAAAGGTGTTTGGGTGGATTCTCCTTAGCTATTTGTGTGCATTAGGGCACATAGTAATTATGTCATGCAACGGATTGAGGAGAAGTGGGAAACCCATCACTACTGAGTATTTCATGTTTCTAGAGCCTCTTAGAATATTATCTCACAAGAAAATTAAAAGAGAGAGAAGAGAAAGTATGAGAGAGGAGAGAAAGAAAAGCAAAGAAAGGAAAGGAAATAAAGGTTAAGCATGAACTGGTTTTGTGCCTTGACGAGAATAAAAACTAGCCATTCGTTACAATAAATTAACACTATGTACAATCATTTCACAGGCTTTGTTCCACTAAAATTATTAACATCCCTACCATCCATCCATCCATCCATCCACTCGGGGATAAGAAAGGACGCGCTGGGTGGGTCCAGGTTCTAGAGTCAACATCCTATGGTTAATGTGGAGGCCGAGACTTGGCGGGTCGGAATCGCTGCTGCCTGACAGGACTGCCCAGGTCTCCTAAAAGTGAAGAGTTTCATTACAAGAAAGAGAAGTAGGAGGTAAGAGAAAGACGAGGGGGAGGGGAATTGTAGGAGGATAACTCCACAGAAGAAGAGTAAGTAGGAAAACCAAAAGGTTTACAGCAAAGTTGAAGGTCGGTGAGCTAATTGCAGAGACTGCTGTGCAAAAAAGGTTAAAATCACGCTCGGAGACCTGCACTTATTCGCTGCAGACGGCCATCGAGGGTCAAATAAAATGAGGGGGTGCGCAAGGAGGAGTTTGGGGAGGCGGAGCTGGGGAAGAGCTGTGAGGGGCTGGCTGGGGGTCCGGGCCGCGGCGGGGCCGGGCGGGCAGGGGCGGCCTAGCTGTGCGAGTAGAAGCCATAGTAGCCGCTAATGTCCTTGGCGCAGTTCTTCTCGCAGTCCCGCTGGGCCAGCACCTCGCTCTTGAGCGGGGACGAGCTCTCGGACACGGGCGTGTCGGCCGGCGAGATCCGCCTCCGCTTGGCCTGCTCGTAAATCCCCGAGTCGCTGGAGTCGATGGACTTGATCGAGGAGGGCGTCTCGATCCAGCTGGAATCGGACAGGTCCTTGGGCTTGGCGTCCTCGGCGGCGCCGGGCGGCAGCGGCGAGCGCTCGGCGGCCAGACCCTCGGCCTCCTCGCCCAGGTAGGGGTTGGCGCCAGCCATACGCGCGGCGGCCGCGGCGCTGTTGGGCCAGCAGGGCAGCACCGAGCCCGACTTGGTGCCGCAGTACTGCGGGGGGCTGCGGGCGCCCCAGCCCGACGGGTCGGCGTAGTAGCCGAGCGGGCGGCCAGTGCAGCCTGCAGCCTGCAGCGGCAGCGCCTTCACGCCCGCCGCCGCGTAAGAGAGCAGCGTGGCTGCGTTGCCCGCGAAGTCCGTGGCCGTGTCGTAGGCCGAGGCCGCGAAGTCCAGCCGGTTGTTGGCCGGCGTCACAAACCAGCGTTGCGGCGAGGGCGCGCCCGGGTCCTCGGCCTGCTGCGGCGACAGCAGCCCGTTGGTGTGCGGCACGCTGCGGTCCGTACCCGGCCCGGGGCCCGCGCCCGCGCCCGGGTGGAAGCGGGCCTTGGCGTAGTTGCTCACGAACTGGTCCTGCAGGAAAGAGCCGGCCATGGCGTAGCGGGCCCCGGGCACGATCTGCGAGCGCGGCGAGTCGTTGGGCGAGGGGGTCAGGCGGTCCATGTCACAGCCGGTGTAGATCCTGCGGGGTAGGGAGAGAGAGAGAGAGAGCCGAGGGGTGGCGCGGAGGTCCCTTGGGGTGGGGGTGGGGGCAGAAGGGAAGGCCACCTCCACTTTTCGCCCACCCCCACACCCTCCATCTACAAACTTGCAGTCCAGGATTTCCTGGAGAATACAAGAGGCCACACACCTCTATCATTCCCAAAATAAATCATGGAATTATAAAGGAGCCAATCTGTCTGCAGGGACCTGAGCAAGATACAGACCATCAAGGGAACGACTTCCCTCTTCTCTTGCTCTCTCTCGTCAAGTGTACTGGGGTACTGAGAGAGGGGCACAAGCAAGGACTTTCATCCCACTTCTCCAACATATGTGTGCATATTAAGGCAGATTTACCTAGGGAGTAAGATGCTCTTTGCCCAGTGGGCCTTTCCTCTGCGGTCAGTTTATGAGTGAAATTTCTAAGCAAGGTACTCACTCCTCCACCCTTTTAAGACCTCCTGTGTCCATTTGATTGTTCAGGTGATTTCTCTGCTTTTTCTAGATTGTTTCAGAAACCCCTAGGAAAAAGCCGCGCACGCAGTAATCATCAAAGACGGGCCTTCACCCGTGTTCTGGAACCCGAGGTTTGCTGCTGGAAGCCTCCAAGGTACTTAGTGTCTATTGTTTCCCCTGTGTGAAACTTTCACTCCCACCTCTACTAATACAAACAAGAATTACTACTCTGAAACAGTAGTCATCAATCAGAAATATTCTCTTAAGAGAAAAGGTGTTCTTTACTCTGACCTTCTTTTCCTAGCTTTTGGTCCGTTAACCGCAGAAACTTCGGGGCAAACCTACAGTGCACTTATCAGCCTACTGCATGCAATGGACCACTAATAATAGCTAACCTTTACGGAGCTCGACTATATGCCAGGCACTGTGAGCTAGGTAACTTTTATTATCCCACTTTACCGATGAGGAAATTGAGGCAAAAGGAAGTTAAATAACTTGCCCAACCACCGACAGTGATTGTGTTGTTGGGAATTACCTTAGATAAAATAATCAAAGATTAACTTTAGGCCCTGGGCCTAGAAAATCCCATTAGAATTGAGAGGAAACCAAGGGGTTGGATGAAGATTGGTAGAAGTGTTTTCTCATACACATGCACACATGCCTCCCTTTTTATTTAGCTCACACATAAATGTTTTAATCTTTAGTCAACAGACTGTTTTGAAGGAGAGCCTCAGTCTTGTCAGACCTTAATCCTTTAGGGAGGAGATTCCCTGGTGAGTGGCCAAGCAAGCTCCTAGTACCCCGTGAACCCTTATACTTCTCCCTCTTTCTCCAAAATTGAGACATGTCCAAGTAACCAATGTAAAAGGGGAAAGGAAGAGTGTCATAAACCACCCAACTCTTCTCTATCCCCTAAAAATCTCAGGTTTTTGTTTTTGTTTTTGTTTTTTGTAGAGATAAAGAAGCTTTTATGAAAGATTTAAAGTGATTTAAGATCAAAGAGGAGTGGCTTTTCCAACAGAAGGCAGCCAGAGGAGGAGGAGCATGTGAGAGTTTTGCTGTGGCTGCTCAGGTCCGTTCTGTTTAGTGCACAAAATTTCCCTCCTGAAATTGAATTCCAGTTTCAAATAAGAGAAGCAGAGGGAGGCAGGAAGGGAACATAACTAGCAAGGTGCAAATATCTTCTCTGTTTATCACCACAATATTTTAAAAAGAAAAAAGCAGTCTGCAAAAGATACAGTTTAGATGCCTATCCAGGTCCCACCCACTTGGGATTACTGAATTGATTTGTGCAAAATAAAATGCTTTTGAACAGATGTTCACAACAGAATTAAAATCTCAAAATCTACAGGACTCTCCTCTAACATCTCTAGTCTCTTGGGCCATATACTTTCCACTGTGCTGGGCACACCTTTTTAGATTGTGAGGAATACAGTAGCCAAGTTTTTATTCTGGGGAATCATATTGATGAGACTTGCTTCCTTTGGAGTACTTCTGAAGAATATATATGGTGGTTATAAGCAGTAATATCAATGACTCTCTTTTAAATTATTAGAAAATATCAGGAGGGATGGTTGGTATCTGCTTGGAGATGGAATAGAGGCAGTCACCTGTCTCTTTCTCCACACATTTAATCTATGCTAGTCAAAGGCAGCTTCAACTTTTTAGCTCTATCTCCGGCGCTCAATGTAAGCCATGAAATTAAGGTGTATGTACCCTTTCCTTTTATGGTCAGAAAACGTGGGGGAACCCCACAATCCAGATTTAGATTTATAACACTATCTGAACTCTTAGGCACTATGGACCCTGAGTGAGAATTGCAGAACAAGCCCAGAAAGCATTCAGTTTACACCTACTGTTGCCCCCAGAGAACAGCCTTTTGATAGAAAAGAGGGAGGTAAGGGAGGCCTAAAGAAAAGGGCACCAGCATGTTTAATTAAAACACACCTAGATACAAAAGAAAGAGGAAATATTTTTCTTTTGAAGCTTATAAATAATACACAGCAACAAGATCTGAATCTTTCCGAAAGCCTAAAACGACCGTAACAGCGGTTCTGCTCATGAACTCGCCTGTGGTGGGTGCACATTTGTATTCAGTCCGTAATAAACTTGCACAGGAAATGCTATTATACAAAGCTTGGAAATGGGTAAATAAAAGTCGCATATGCTAAGGAGACTGTTAACAACTGCCAGAGGAGCCACATGCACTTTTAGGCAGAATTGCCCATTTCAGACAGACATAGACAATCTGAGCTGAGCATCTGCAGCGCCACATACAGTATTCACACCCGAGAACCAGGGCAGCCTCCCCAGCCAGCCAGCCAGCCAGCCAGCCAGCCCCAGAGGCCCGCCAACAACTTTGTAATCCACAGGAAAGCTAAAATTAGGTGGAGGAAACCTCTGACCAAAAACCACACAAGTACCAAGCCACAAGGTCACCAGAGAGAAGGGGAGCCAACCAAAGAAAAAAAAAAAGAAGAAGAAGAGGAAGAAGAAAAAAGAAGAAGAAGAAGAAGACGTCCTCTGAAACAACCTTGTCTTCACACATTCCAGCTTTCAAAATCCTTGTACATAATAATCCACCTTTGACCTAAAGCCCAATTCCACAGCTATTTGAAAAGGAAGATACAAAATTACTTACGTGTCATAATTATCCCGAAATCCTTTTGCAAAAGGGTTGTGATCTATTTTCAGTTGTGTAATCTGGCAAAGAAAAAAAATGAATGTTATGTCACCTTTTATACGTGAAGACTGGGTGTTTGAGAATATATCATCTGCCACTTTTACAGGGGCTTAAGGCCTACAATTTATTAAATAGCAAGGTTTTCCTAAATGAAAAATTTGAGGGATTGAGTGGAAAGGAAAAAAAAGAGAAAGTATCATGAAAGTTATGAGGAACATGTTTAAATTAATGATACCTATAGCCAAAGAACTGCTTTCAATTAGCTCTCCTGTGTTTTCTAAATTGTTTCAAACTCACATTTTAAAAATGCTTGTTACACACAATGCACTTATTCAGACAAAAATCTTTAAGGAGTACTTGAATTCATCACTAAATGTTGACTATTTTAAGTATTTTATATTTTAAAACATTTGTCGCTTCTGACTCACAACCTGAGAAACCACAAGTTGCATCTTAAAATCAGGTTTGATTTAAAAGCATGTTTTAATTTCTGATATTATCATTTAAGTAAAAAAAAAAAAAACACACACAAAAACCCCTATCACTCCTAGTAGTCAAATCAGCCACTAAAATCAGTTTTTGCAAACTTGCAAAATCGGAAGTGGTTCAAGTGCTAGAAAGCTCAATCCATAGCCCTCAGTAATTTGATTTATTGTAGTTTTCACATATATGAATGTGTATGTTCTTTTGATCTCCCAGAACAGTGATGTTTGTTCATTTCAGCCATCAGTTCTGAGATAAAAAAAAAGAGAGAGAGAGAGAAATTTTTTTTTAGATGCTAAAGCTTGCCAAGAATAAAATGCACGGGGAAATCTGCTTGTTTTCTAAAGGAAAGAGAATTAAAAAAAAAAAAAAAAGTAGATTTAATCTGTTCTAGTTCAAAGCCCAAATTAAAACTCCCAAAAGAAGAGTCTTTAGAAATCCTGGCCACCTCAAAGGTGGCCCGGGTGACCAGCGACGAAAACAAATAGAAAGCTTTTTCCCACCGGCTTGGTATTTAGGAAAGGTGCCGTGGGCAGGCCCCGAGCCCTAGGCCTTAAAACGCACAACGGAGCCAGCTGTTGCTGATGTTAGCGCTGCTAGTACCCTAGCCCTGCATGGCGGGAGAATGTGAGAGGGTGGGAGAGATGTCTGTGCCGCCCGCCTCGCCCCCAGCCCCTAGGTCTCCTTACATCGGTGTTCTGGTAGGCGGTGACGGCGATGAACTGAGTCTCAGGGAAAGTGAACGTCTGCACGCGGCCGGGCTGGCTAGTGTCCTCCGTGCCGTCCTCGTTCACTTCCACCACATGCAGGCGGGGCTGGTACTTGTGCAAGGACTGTAAAACCACCATCTGTCCGGCGGGAAGAAAGGGGAGCGCAGGGTGGCGTGTTAACGCGGTCGCTGTGCGCGTGGCTGTGTGCGCCAGGCTGCGCGCCCGGGCCGGCGGAGGCAGCCTGCAGCCCGCCTCCCAGGCTAACTGACCGCGGGACTCGCCTGGCTGGCGGCTGGCTGGCTGGGACAGACCGGCTTTCGCACCTCTGGGAGCGAAGATAAGCCGGGGCACCGGAGAAAAGGGGGAAGCCGACCGCCCGATCCTCAGGGCCCTTCTCCTAGTCCTCCTGTAAGGAGGAACAGAGATTTCCACAACCTGCAGATCTTGTGGGGTTTCTTCTCAAAATCAATCAGTATTAGTACTTGGGAAGGTCGGGCATTCCAAAATTGGGCCGACGGAGGTGTTGCCAATGAGAACAACTTTATAGATTTAATATAAATTTGGAGGGTGGAAATACAATTTTTAAGTCTTTTTAATGAAGCAAAGAAACGTGTATCCAGTTCCATATGCTGCTTTACACTGACGAACTGGATGTCAGGGAGGAAGGGGTGAGAGAGAGACAAAACACGAGCGCTTGAGCCACTGACCTGCCCATTGTTATTTGAAGCTCCTTTGTTGTTCGTAAGTTTTAATTTTCCAAAAGAGATTTCTTGGCGCATCCAGTGAGCCCCAGTGTTGGGGGAATCCGGATGCATATAGACCCGATTTCCTAGAGAAAGAAATACGTTGTTTACATATGCCCCTGGCACTGCCCAGTCCCAGTCCTCACCACGTAGGACACACACACACACACATACACACACCTTACTCCACCGTGAAGCCCATTAACTGGGGCTTTTTTAGGCCGTTCTTTCTTCCTATTAACTGGGGGTGATTAAAATAGCTTTTGCATAATCCTCCCCCTTCTCGCAGCTCAGTCTGTCCCCCTGTCCCCCTCGTTTCCTTTTAGAAGTCATTGGCCGATCGTTTTAAAAGTCGCTCGAGCCAGTCCACAAAGGCTTTAATTAATCATTCTCACCTAAATAAGTGTCAAGAAAATGTGTTAATTGGAAGGACTTGCCTTGCACATTGGTGTCCGCTTTGCCGCAAGGAACCCATTTGCCTCCTTGAAACCTCCAGTGATTGGGATCCGCCAAAATCACATCCACAAAAATATTGTAATGAGCCGTGGGATCGAGACCAGAAATGTTAAAACTTAAAAAAGGAAACATGCGCCTATTTAAATTAAGGGGTGGGGGAGAAAACAAGGAAAAAAGAAATATAAATGTTAAAGATTAAATGCAAGAAGCGGGGCGCCAGTTAGCAAAGCAAAACTTGTACTTGCAGCAAATAGGGCGAATATTTGCTGGATTAGAAAAAGGGTGGTGGGAGAAGAAAAGAAGTGCAACCCAAATCAGGGAGAGCGGCGGGTGAGCTGGAGTGGGAAGGTGGCAGGTATCACTGCCCAGGTGGAGAGCGAGGTTGGCGACCTGCGTCTCCACCTGTCCGTGCATGCCAGTGTTGATGCGTCCCATCGCCCAGCCGCTGGCCAGGGCTCTTCCTTTTTCTTGCCTTACTCTGGCCACTGACTGGCTCTCCAACCACGTTCCTAGAACGGGGTCTCCCCCACCAACATCACCGTGGCGGTTATCCCTTCCACTTTCCCCCTTTCCAAAACTAGCCAACTCTAGGGCGCCTTCCACTCCGCTCCCGACCCCAAATCGTCGCTGCCGCGGCAGTCACAACCTAGGTGCACTTGTCCCCGGCTGCGCCTAGAGCAGCGGCAGCCAAAAATGTAGTATTACCTTCCCTGTTTGGTGATGATCATCTCCGTTTGGTGCCGGTGAAATTTCAGCCAAAGGGGCCTGTTGCACAGATACACCTGTGCTTTGCCGGGCACCAGCCCCGGCTGGGTGGAGGAGAACTGGTAGAACGGAGCTCCTTGGTAGGAGTGGCCGTACTGCTGTGGGTAGGGGTAGCCGGCCGTGGGGTATCCCTGTGGCGAGGAGTTGGACAGGAGGCTGTTGTAGGCTCCGTTGGTGATGACCGGGTGGTGGGCCATGTAGCGGCTGGGGCTGCCGATGGAGAAGGCGGGGTGCGCCGGTCCGTGCTGGCCGGGGTACGGGAACATGGCACTGGGAGCAGTGGCCGCAGACTGTGGCTGGCTGGACTGAGAGAGGAGGTAGCGATCTGCAGCAGAGCCATCGAAACTGTGACGAAGCTCAGAGACCCCGTCCAAGACAGGAGAGAGTTTACTTCTCTGGACGTCCCCTGGTGAGTCCTTGGAGTCAGGAAAATTGTCTGTATCTGACTGATTCGTCATCCCCCTGGTAATTTTTTTCAAAGGTGAACTTCTCTCCAGGTTGTCAGTGGTCGAGATAATGGGATGATCGTGCAAGACAAGCTCGGATCCGCCTGAATGTGGGTAGCTGCTGCTCACATTGAGAAATTTCTTGGAGAGCATGATAGAAGGAGAAAGGCAGTGCTCCAGCTGCATAGCTCTAGAACCTGAACACTCGCCCTCCCGTCCCTGGTTTTTAAAGTCCTATTTATCATAAACTAGAAATCCACAGACCCCCTCACTAGACAGAAAGCACTTCAACCAGCAAATGCTTCTCAAAGGTTTGATTTACTTTTTTTTTTTCCCTGGGAGAAGAGATTGGCCAATTGACACTATGCAGCAATCAGAAAAGGCTCACTTTTGATCTTGCTGCTTGTGCAGCCGATGAAACGGCTCCTGCCATTGGTTAGCTGCTGACAGTAATTTAATTAGATAGACATTAATTAGGATAATCACCTGGCTCCTGGTAGCGACGATCATGGCAAATTGAAGGGGATGATTTTATTGTTGGCTTGGGGGGTGGGGAATGTGTGTTGGTTTACGTGAGCACTGTTGTGTCACCTTTAAGCTTTGTGACCACTGCTTTAGGAAGATTCAAAGATGTGCAATTTACTAAACATTTCCTACCTTCCCCCCCTTCCCCCCTTTAGAGCGGAGGGGCGGAGGAGGGAATTCGACGATGCTAGGAGACTTTTCGGATCTGAATGAGCCAAATATTCAGTTGAATGTAACGATTTCAAGTGCAAAGTATACAAAGCGCGAGCCGGTGGCCTCTTCTCGCCCTGTAAAAGTTCCAGAGTCTGTCTTTTCCAGCTAATACAAAAGCACACAACACCTGAGCTGGTGCTTTGTGAGCAAATCCTACGTGTCCTCGGCGCCCCCACCCCCACCTTTTAAACTGCAAACATAAATAAATAAATCCCTGCTGCTGAGAGCCACAGCGACAAGCAGAAGGGGGGAGGAGAGGGGGCGAAAAGCAGCAACTCACCCACCAATCCACCCACCTCAGGAAGGTTCGGTTTCTTGGTTGAGCACAGAAACAGTGACAATCTATGATCTCCTTTTTAAGTTTTGAAATAATCATAAGCTGTCGGGCTGAAATGCCTTAATGTATTTGCAGTGATGTTTACCGGCTCTTTATTAAATATTTTATCAGCGAACTTGGTTGCAGATTATCTGAAGAGCATCTAACTGGGGGCAGGCGCCATGCATCCTTCTCGTCCCTCTGCATTTCCTTCTCTCTGAGGTACTGGCTTGGCGACAGGTTCAAAAGCCTCGCCAGGAAAAGAGAGGGCCGAGTCCCCGTGCAAATGGGCTCGTCAGAAGCGCTGATCTGGGGAGACAGAGTGGAAGTGGTGTCAACACAGTAATCGCTACTGAAAACGTGTGTGTGTGTGTGTGTGTACGTGTGTGTGTTTAATGTTTATATAATCTGGAGGGGAGAAAAAGCATCCATGCCAGTAATTTTAAAAGGAAAAAGAATCTAAAGAGGAATAGAAAAAAAATCAATTTAAAAAGATGTTGGCACAAATAAATAGCACGAGGCCCAAAGAGACCCCGAGGTGTAGGGAGGAAGTCTCCCAGCACCGGCTCTACAGAGAAGAGCCCAGCCCTCGGCCTGAGCCAGAGGGCCAAGAGCGGCAGAGGCTTTTTATCCGCCCAAAGCTGTCTCCCGCGGCCCGGCGCTCGCTGACCTGCCCTCCCGCGGCTTTCCTCCCGGACGCCGAGCCGCGCGGGAATGAGCAGGAGGAGCGCCGCCCAGAGCTCCGCTCGGCCCCGAGAGCTGGCCGGCCCGAGGGCGGGCTCCGCCCGGGAGACTGAAGGAGCAAGGGGTGAGCTGCATCTGGCGCAGACCCCAGGGGCACACGCTCGTCCAGGGCTGGAGGCGCGGCCTGGGCACCTCAGCCGGGGCAGCCTCTGGCTTTGAGCGAACGCGTCTGTCCTACCCCGGCCGGGGCAGCTCCCGGAGTGAGAGCAGCGCCTGGGGACATTGGGTGGGTCCTGAGCATGGGCGGAGACGGGTTAACCAGACTCTCCGCTTCGCCACTGTGGCGCATTTTCAGAGCTGCGCCTCGGTGGGCCGAGCGGTCAGCGCTGAGCCGAGACTGCGCCCCTCGAGGCGGGCTGAGCGCCTTGGCTGCAGAGGGCACCAGCTGCGGCCTCCATCAACGCGCCGCGGGCAAGGCCCTACGCGGGCGGCCTGGGCAGGGCAGGTTGATGACCAGATGTCCCAGACTAAAGCCGAGACAATTTTCTGGGATAAAAAGAGAGCCAGACCCATTTTTCCTTTCGAAAGCAAACCTCAGCTCCTGGCCAGGAAGCTTCATAAACAAGCAGTCTTAGCTGTTGAGTCGTTGGGGTGCGGGGGAGGGGAGTAGGGGATGCCATTTGACACTTGTTTTTCTGCCCTTGACCTTCTACCACCATTTGCCCTCATGAGAGGCTTTTGACCTCTTGACTACTTTTGGCTACTTTTGTTTCCTTCTTTCTCCATTTTCAACTTCTCTGTCCCTGAGTGCCTCCTCCCTCCGTTGCTTCGGAAGACAGTACTTTCCTCCGTTCTCAGTGGGACAGAGCCTTAAGTGTGTAAAGAGGTGAGACATCCCCTGGGCTGTTTTTGAGGCTTTGCCATTCTCGACACCCTAAACTGCTTTTTTTTTTTTTTTTTTTTTTTTAAAGGAAGAATGCTAAAATGAAATGTTAAGGTGTTAAAGGATAGAAAAGGGAAAGAGTGCACCTCCTTCAGAGTTTTTAAGGAATTGAATTGATGTGCTCTCTGACCCACTTTGGATTATCAGTACCAAATTCAGTGATTGTTCACATATAGGCTATGCCTTGAATTTATATATACTAAGGAAAATGAAGGCTTTCCTCAGAATCACCACATGTGCCTGTGAACCATACTTCTAAAATAAGGCCAGGGCTTCTCAAACCTTAAAGTGTATATGAACCACACCAGGATTCTTGATTATGATTCAATAGGCCTGGGGTGGGGCTTGCTTTCTGTATATATAACGAATTTCCATAAGACCCAGATGCTATTGGTCCAGGCAGATGACACTTTGAATAGTGAGGCCGGAGCTTTCAGTGCCCCCATACTAGTCTGAGAGAAAAGCAGGGACATTTCTGCACTAGAGACAAACAGTTTTGTTTCCAGAGCTGCTTTACCTCTGCATGATGGAGGGGTAGATATGCTCACATAAGCATACTTGAATGCGTGCACGTGTGCGCACATACACATACCGTCTTAAACAGCTTACTAAGTTTGTGATTAAATGCATGTTTTCAGTGCCTAACTGGGCCTGGGACATCAGGCTGCTGCGAAAATAGCTGTACATTCCAAGACAAAGGTGTTCACTGAGCCTTGCCTCTTGGGGCATCTTAATTTTGATCGACTCCAAATCTACAAAAAGTAATATAGGTTTTTGCTAGCAAAGATTTTGACAAGGTTCTGAAATTGGGAATGTCACCAACATGAACCAAGTGAGAGTAAGTGGTGTGTGGCTATAGGGAGTCCAGGAAGATGGGGTGATCAAATAAGCGCAAAAAACAGACAAGGTAAGCCTTCCCAGTCACAGAACTCAGGATATTTTCAGAGGACTAAGTAGAAAACGAAAACAAAAACAAAAAAACCCTTTCAACCTAAATATTGAGAATAGTTCTTGAAATGTTAAGGCCTTCTTCTGAGGGCACTGTACCCCCAAAAAATCATTGACTAGCACTCATTAACAACATCTGCGAAGTAAGTTATAGAATCTTACTTGCAAAGGGAAAAATCATATCCAAAAAGCCTGCACACAAGTTTGAATTAGGCAAAAGAAAATTTCACTAACTTCCACTTATATTTTAATTTTAAATGGTTAAATGTAATCCCAACAACTTAAATACATATTACATGTCCTACATAAAATATACTGTCACTATATCTGAAACAGTAAACCACAGGACAAGCAAGAAATGCTCAGAATACTTCTTACTCCACCAAAAAAGATACTGTGAAACATACTGGGAATTTAAGCCATTTCGACTTTCAGTTTCTGGTAACTTCACTAGGGAACCAATAAGAGCCTAGACTTGTTCCAGTAGGACAGTAATTTGATCTATCACAGCACTCATAACAGTTCTAGTAGGTTAAGTTAAATTGCAAGTCCCATGTAAAACATTCCTTTAATGAAGCTATAATAATACTCTCACCATATTTTCACAAGGGTGCAGACTAGAATTAGATCTTTGTCTCTGTATCTTTTGCCATACAAATGGTATAATCAGTATGGTTCTGAACCGTAAGTAATAACAGGGGCAGTTACTTTTGTACATCACATTAGAAGTTGGTATTAGCCATTTTTTTTCTCTATTAGAAAACTGGGTAGTCCTAATTTAGAAAAGATGAGACCAAACAATAACAAAATTATTGCTTATAAGCTTATATTAAACTCACATTATGACTACTTTTCTCATTTTGCTTTTTAGACATATACTTTCTGTGGTTATTTTAGATGAAAGTCCAGTAGAGTTTGCAGCAGCCAATTCCCAGTTTCAAAACTGTTGGTAGAAATGTACTCTTTTAAAACATGATAAAGTCTAAATTAAAATTGCTCCCTTTTCTTTGTAAATGTACTCTTCCAAAATCCTAAAAGTATAATATGTTTATAAGATAGTGAGTATATATTTAGCTTATGACAAATGCTAATAAAATGTCAACATTTTTTCTGAGTTACTCACTAATTAGGTAGCCACTCATTAATGGAAATTATACATTTGTGAAATTTTGTTATCACACTGATGTTTTATGTGATATAAGATCTTAAAATGCAAAGGGAAACATATCTTTGTGTGAGATTTCTAGACCACTGTCAAATGTTATTCCATCAATCCCACCCATTGCCAAAAAGACCTCAAGAGGCATAGACTGTAAATGTATTTTATTTTGTAAGTGACAATCAAAATATATTTGTGCTACTGATTTTTTCAAATATTAAATGGGATCTTAACAAAATTTGTCCACTTTGATGTATTCATGTATAACTTTAGAATCTGCAAAGACCCTGACTAAAGAAACAGAAGTGATTGCACAACTGAAACTGAAGGTGTTACAGTGCTGCAAATGATGCCAGATGTCTTACATTTAGCCAAGTACACCTTCAGAGGTCCCTTGATTTTGAGCATTAGGAACAACAGAGGAATATACACTGAAAGCATCATTAATAGCGTTTTTCGTTGCTTTATTTAAATACGACAGTATCCAACATAGCTGCTAAACACTGGACAATATTTGAGGTCATAAGTACATCCACATGTTCCTCCAAATGACGTTTGGGGTCCTAAAAGAACAAAAATAAGGAAAGAGAAAACAGAACCATATTACTGGTAGATAAATTACTTAAATTTTTTTCAGTAGCTGATGAAACTAGTAAAGAAAGCCAGACCTAACTTAAATATTTTACAATTTAACTTTACTAGTATACTGTTACATTCTTAGAATTTCTAAATCAAAAAGTTAAGTAGCCAATAAAATAATAGATTACACAATGAAAGCTTGATTTATACAATGCAATGACTGTGTACCAGAGATTTTTATAAGGAGTAACAACGAATTCTATACAGCTCACAATCATCTGATTTTTAAAAAAATTTCATTTATATATGTATACCTGTCTGAATATATGTGTATATTCTCTACCATTCATATATCTTGAATGTCTGAGAGAATGCTTAATTCAAAGCGGACATACCAATGGGTAAGAGTTCAGTGTGAATTCTCAGCACTTCTTCTATGTATTATAATAGCAAAAATCAGAATTCTGTACAATTTTAATATTTCAAGAGTAGTGCTTTAAATGATTCAGAAAATATTCTTGGATCAAAAGTTGCGGTTTGTAGTTGAAGAATTTAAATACAATTTGGATCAATTCTAAAATGTTAAGAATGTTTCATGTAGCTATTTTGAAAAAATGTATCATAGCAAATTATATAGGTGCAATCCTTTAACTTCAACCTGATCAAATCTATTTTTGAAATAGACTGAGTTAAAAAGGAGGCTTAAAATTGTATTGTAATAAAGTGATTTAAATTAAAATGCTTAGTATGTATTTATGTTTTAGGCGGAATTAAGTATTTGAGCAAAATTACCGAGCTTTGAAATAAGGAATATATATTACACACAATAGAAAAATTATAATTTAAAGGATTATATTCTTACGGTTATTGTTAAAATACCCAAGACTCCTAACTTTAAACAAATGTTCATTATTGGAATTATTTCTTGGCCATGCTTTTCTAACCCTTATTTTAATACACTATTTTTTTTAAACAACCCAGAGATACAACATGTTACAAATAATTTCAAGTGACTAGACTGCAATATATTTTTTATTTCAGAAATAAGTCTTAGGGCATTTTAGGTGAAAAAGACTGAGAAACACTGGCAGGAGAAAAAAAGATATTGGTTTAATTCCATTACAGACAGTTTTGCTTTTGCCATGCAGTAGGCCAAACCAGTGAGGTAATAACTATATTTTAAAAAATGATTCTGATGATTATTAAACTTTGCCAATTACATATTTTTCAGTTTCATTTTTTATTTAGACCTTTTATTTGCTGCTTTAAATCTGTGTCAAGAAACTATGGCCTTGGAAAGGCATTTATTCAAAAAATAGTTACTGAATTCTATAAAGTACAAGGCTCCAAGTTGGTAATCTAGTATTATGATTAAAATAAGTAGTGGAAAAGATAACAAGGGTGATATCACATAAGATGAGAAAATAAAATGAACTGTATTTCATTTTGCTTTTTGGGGGTACTTGTTTTTAAATTGTAATACTTAGAAGGTAGTGAAATTTGATTTTCTCATTTATGACTTATGATAAAGTCAGACCTTTGCCCCTACTGCTCTGTTGGAGTAATTCATTTTATAGTGAATTGGTAACACGCTTCCCTCAGTTATCTACATTACTTCTTGTGGCAGCTGGGTGATTCTTAGAGATTTCCCATCCAAGAATGGTCCTGGCCCAAACCTACATAGCTTGTGAGATGTGATGGGATCAGAGCATATGGTAGGATGGCTGAAAGCAAAGACAGCTTAGTGTCTTGCATCTGAAATATCAAGATTCTGCCAACATCAGCAATATGATAACCATGTTCCATGAAATGGGGAAAAAATGTAATCAACATTCTTTAAAAAACAGTCTAATTAATCTGTAGATTCCTTTAATTGGTTGGTGTCTTCCCCCACCCTCAGATAATAGAGACTAAAATATATATTTCATCTTAGAAAAGTGAAAGGGCAAATACTTAAAGCCCTTTCTCTTCACTCAGTATAACCTAATAAGGCTCTACCCTTTCTCAGGAATATTAACTACATATTGATAAAGTACATGATTAACAAAACTTGTTACATATGAAATAAATCTACCCTTCTATTATCTTATTTATCTGTAGGTAAAAATAATACTTAAAAAATTAATTCAGGATACAAGTGTCCTAATTTGTTCCTAGTAAATTATTTTCACTGACGATATTTCTTAGGTATTTGTGATTTACTTCTCTATAGAGAACCTGACATCAAATAAATTTAGTATCACATTTACATGACAGAAGAAAAACGTAGATTGTACAGGAAAAAAATTATATAGGCCCTAAAACAGTTTTAACTCTATAAGAACATGTTATTATGCAACTGCATAACTTATTAACAGTACACCTCACCTGCTTGCCAACATTCTTTATTGCCAGCTGTTCAGGTGTCATCTTATCTTCTTCTTCTACAGCCTGTGAATGAAACACAAAGGACAGAGTTTAAAATTATAATTTCTCTATTCCCACTGCAGGATAATCACCAAAAATAATGATGACCAGAATTTTCATTCATACAACTTTTATTCAAATAATTTACTGAACAAATAAAATTATGCTAAACTTCAGAATAACCTTCAGGGCAATAAAAACTATCAGCATCATCATTTTGAAAACAGACAAGAAATACACAGAAAGTACTCAAAATATCAAACAGGATCACTAAATGATTGTGTTGACCATTTGCAAACTATTACTGAATTCTTCAGGAGATGGGAAATGGAAGTACCTGAGGTGGCACTTATGGCACTGTGGTACTAACTAATTCTGTTCTGTTGCTCTCTCCTTTTCCTGTTTGCACAGTTCTTCCCAATTTCCCATTTCTCTGTCTCCTTTTTTCTTATCAATCCAGCCTGCCCATAGCTTCAGTATCTATTTAACTATCAGTGGCACTTAGGATCAAAGGAGCTACTGACTTTTGATCCACTAAACAAATCACATGGGTTTCTCTCTCAGTAATTTCACATCTTTACATCTCTAAAAGTAATACATGTATTCAGAAAAAAATCTGAAACTACTCCACATGAGTGATCTTTAGTAACCATGAAGAAATTATCATTTGAAGTTTTCAACAAAAAAATTACCTGAACTAAAAACCAAATATAATCAAAATTAAATTAACCCAAACAATACATGAAAACCACTTTCCACTACTTTCAAAGTTAGCTACAAACTCTTCCATGTATGAGCATAACTTTCTGGCAGAGTAATTCTGAAATAATTATAACATTTAGATTAGCTACCACTACTGCCCTCCTCTCCCAATAATGGCACCAATATAAAACCTCTTTATTGAGAATTTCACACATAAGAAATCTTAACAGTTTGGGTATGTTATGGCCTGAAGACAAGACTCTGTATCAGGTGAACTTTTAATCTATGATTTATTCATAGCATCTGATAAATGGAAAAAAAAAAAACCAAGAAAATTTAAGGATCACTAACCTTAAGAAATGCCAACACAGCATTTACCACAAAAAGAGTTACAAAAGGGGGTGAGATGGTGGCGGCAGAAAGCAGGGAACCAAAATCCCAGTGAGGGTTAGATTTGGATACTCTGAACTTTATAATCTCACAGCTGCCAAATTTCTTCATGTGCGAACAATGAACATGTAGGAAATGTAATCATCAGACATTCCCCATAAACTGGGAAGTTTGGCTGCATTTCACACCTTCTTAATAGTTTTGTAAACAGAGAACTTGAAAATGAGCAAAGATGGCAAGTGTCTAATTTTGTAAATGGACAAACTATCTAGAGAATTTTCCCCAGTAGAACCTGCCTAAAGAGAAAAGATAGTGAATAGGTATTGTATCTACTGATTATCAGAGGATACTTATTTACAACACATCATTAGGAAATGCATTTATGACTCATAAGCCCAAAAGAAAAGTAAAAGTTAATAATATGCCAAATCTAGACAGAGAATATGCTCATTTTTAGAGTCAGATGTCACTCTATTATTTTCAATTATAAAAGTATTTCCTAACTGGGAAATTGCTTCTCCCACTATTCAATGTTTTACATAAATGGAAACATTGACAAAACATATTAAGAGTATGTTTTTCTAAATTACTTTCACAAATTGTGACACTATACTTTATTGACTTAAAAGCACTTAGATGAATGGAACAATTCACATAAGTTTGTACTCCATACCCATTCAGTGTTAGTTGTTCTGGGTACATGCCAACAACAGTACTTACTACAGTATTGGAAGGAGGCAAAAATTTTGGAATTTGGCTCAAAATACCAATCCATGTACAAAACAGTTATTAGGGAGTATTGTGGAGTATTGCAAACAACAAAGATGGTAGATAGACAATGAACGATGAAGGTCAAAAAGGACTTGAAGTACTGATCTTATTTGAAAAGCTAAATAGGTATAAAAAGCACTAATTCAAATTTTAAAAATCTTTTACATCATTTACCCACTTTACCAATTAGTTTTTCCATTCCCAATAATTAAAAGAGAGAGTTCATAAACTCTTTGAGAAGTACAGATGGTAAAAAGTACTCCCAGCCATAGATGCCATCTGGGAAATGAGGAGCAGCTGTAGATTTAGGCATATACTAAGGTTGCAAACCCCCATGACAAAAGAGTAAGCATATCTCTTCAATTCTAAGATATTCCAAATCAAATGCCTAAATATTTTCTCTATCTACCCAAGTTACCTGTATCTTATCTACCATCTGGGCAAGAGCAGTTTGTCTTCATTCACAGTTCTAATCTGGCTAGTTACCAGGAAAAACGTAAGAAATGGTTGCAGCAGAAACAAATGAAATTCAGGCACAGGCAGTGTCCTCACTAGGGAACTTCTGTGTTTATGGCAACTTCTGTGATTTGGCGTCAAATTTTGCTTTTGCATTCGTGCTCTTCGGTTTACTCAACCAACAAAAAAGCACTGAAAATGTTTGTGGCTATTCACACTAGAAACGTTTTTAACAGTTTATCAACAAAGACCCCCAGATGGCTATCCCATCATGTACGGTCTGCACAGCTCTAAGAAATCCTTGGAATTTGGTCTGTTATGTGATCATAATCCCCTCCAATGTACCCCCTATCTTACAGAGGCTTTTACTAAACCCATTAACCTCATTCTCTTTTTTCTGCTAATGGTCAAGTTTCTTATATGGAAAATCTGTATCTCAAATTCTATCACTTTATTTACCCTTTTACAAACACTGATGGGATCTTTGGCACTTCACTAACACTCTTAAGGATCTCCAGGAGGTCAACTCCAATGGACTTTTTGTTGTTTTTGTTGTTGTTGTTTTTAACTTTCTGAACATACTTAGAGCTACTCCAACATCTGTCTTCTCTTCTGTTCCCTTAGCCTTTGCTTTTGCCACCCTGTATCTCTCTTATTCCACATCATACTTCTTTCACTATTTCTTTGGTTTCTTTTTCCCACATTAACATGTTAACTTTGTTCACACTATAACATGCCATGATCCCATTTAAATATCTTTTTAATATCACCATTATGGCAATTTTTACATAAGACAGCACAAACTGCTAAAATGGCATATACTAATTTTTCACTATTAAGCAATCAATGCATAACTGCTAGTGGATTTCAAAACAATGTATTTTACTTCTTTCATGATTTTTAAAGTATTGACTATATAAACAACATTATGTGTTATGGGGTTGAGAATAAGTTTAAAGAACTGACTTTGATAAAACATACTTGGGAAAGCAAAATTAACAAACATATAGCAATTAGAAAACTGCCTGAGAAGGTACTAGAGGCTTACATATGAAGACATTAAAACTAGTTTTTCTACTACCATTACTAATTAAACATCAATATAGGCATGATTTTACAAATATTAATTTACTGAATCCTTAAAACATCTCAATAAAGAAGTTAATCTACACTTCATATGTTAATTCCAGCAAAATTTCTAACATAAAAGGAATTTTTCAAACTCTTCTTGCTCTCAAGGAGCTCACATTTGGGCTTTACTTGCCCATAAATCTCAAATCATAACGCAGTGTAAAACATACAGAAAAGGAGTGTGCACAAAGCACGATGGGGACATAGGGGTTAAGTAAATGTACCTAACTTTTTCTTGTGGATCACCTGGGGAAACAGAGGGAGAGTCAGGGTGAGAGTATAAAGAATGCACTAGGGAGGAACACATTATGTGATACTTAGTAGTAATAGGGAAAGGGAAAAACCATAGGAGAATGGCTGGATGTGGAAGAACAGCAAGAGAGATGAGTCCAAAGTTTCAAACCTACATGATGCCTAGAAAAATGAGTGTCACTTACAACCAAATTGGTAGAGGGAACTGTCATGAAAAAGTAGAAAGTAGGGTAGATAATATTGCTTACTCTTGAACAGCAGCATCTGAAGTAACGAACATGTAACTGGAAAGGTCTCAGACAGTGGAGATGATAATACATTTCAAATGAGAGGAAATGAAGAGATTTCAAAGTTGTTGGCATTGCTAAACTATGAAAACAGACTTTTAAAGAAAGGTATAAAAACAGAAGAGCAGAAAGGCAAGGGCTGAATCTTGGAAATGCTCATAGCAAAGGCAGCAGAGTGTGTAGTTGCCAAAAAGTCAGGGGAACCATGGGAATGTATGGCCATGGAAGTAAAAAGAAGAGACTTCAGAAGTTCAAAGGTATGATGTGAAGGCAAGAGGACAGGGGAAATAACTGAAAGAGATGCAAGACTCAGTGCACTAAGAAAATAAATCACTCATCTCTTTTAACAAGCTGGAAACAGCAAATTGTCATCAGCGCCATACTCTGTCATGAAAAGGTTATGACTCCGAGAATACTGGAGGCAGGTGGAAGGAAATGATCAATGACGTAGGAGGTTATATTTTATCCCGTTAGCCTTAAGGAAGGGAGAGGGGCAAAGGGTGCCATGATAGAGAACAACTGAAGATTAGGAAGAAAGGTGCCCCTTAGAGGACATTGCATTTCCTTAAATTTTAGTTTATATTATGTTAATATTAGTTAATAACAGTGCTTATGATTGGCCACTTAATAAAGTTACATTTTTGGTAGAAAAATACAAGTATAGCATAATTTCATTCAGTTAATAAATACTTATTGAGCATCTACCATTTATCTGGCAGTGTACTAAAGATAAAATGAGACAATATCTGAATTCACAGAGCTTATAGACTAGCTATAAAACCAGGAAATTAAAAAGTAATAATTAGGCTGGGCATAGTGGCTCACAACTGTAATAATCTCAGCTGCTCAGGAGGCTGAGGGGGAAGCATCACTTGAGGCCAGGAGGTTGAGACCACCTAGGGAAACACATCAAGACTTTGTATCTTAAAAGAAAAAAAAAAAATAGCCAGGCATAGTGGTGAGTGCTTGGAGTCCTAGCTACTCAGGAGGCTGAGGCAAGAGGACTGCTTAAACTCAGGAGTTCAAGACTGCAGTGAGCTATGATGGTGTCATGCAGCTCGCCTGGGCAACAGAGCAAGACCTGGTCCCTTAAAAAAAAAAAAATTTAAATTCATTTGATAGAAGAACAAAGTTCTACTGGCATATAAAGAAGGAGTAAATAGCACTCATTTCGTGGTATGGTGAGGGTCTCAAAAGTGAGAAAGGGTTAAGCTGAGAATTGAATGAAAAGGAGTTGGGATGGGAATATAGTGGTAAGGAGTGCTTCAGGCCAGGAAGCAAGAAAAAGCATTATAAGTTAGAAGAACTGCAAATTACTCAGTATTTCAACAACATAACAGTGATAAGAAATAAAGCTACAGAGGCAAGCAGGAGCCAAATGGGGTTTGGACCTCATTCTAAGGCAATGAGAAGTCAGTCATCAAAGGCTTTTTAAAAGCAAGATAGTGACATGAACCAATTTGCATTTTTAAAAATGAGGTACATTTCACATAACATAAAATTAACCATTTTAAAGTGTACGATTCAATCATATTTAGTGCCCCAATCACCTGTATTCCAAAACGTTTCATCACCCCAAAGGAGAACCTAGTACACATTAAGCTGTTACTTCCCCATTCCTGCCTTGCCCAAGTTCCTGGCAACCACACATCTGTTTTCTGTCTCTATGGATTTGCCTAGTCTGTTTTTTTCATATAAACTGAATCATATAATATGTGGCCTTTTTCATCTGTCTTCTTTCACTTACCATGGTTTAGAGGTCCATCCATGTAGTAGCATGTATCAGCACTCCATTCCTTTTTATGACTGAGTAATAGTATGTTGTACGTATATACCTCAATTTGTTTATCCACTCATCTACTGATAGACATTTGGATTGTCTCCAACTTTAGCTAATGTGAATAGTGCTACTATGAACATTTATATACACGCTTTTTGTTTGAATACCGATTTTCAATTCTTTTGGGTATATACTTATGAACAGAATTGCTGGGTCATATGGGAACTGTCTGTGTAACTTTTTGAGGAATCACCAAACTGTTTTCCACAGTGGCTGTACCATTTTATATCTCCACTAGTAATTTCTTCATACCCTTGGCAACACTTGTTATTTTTCATTATTTTGATTATAGCCATTGTGGTTTTGATTTGCATTTTTCTAATGACCAATAATATTGATTGAACATCTTTTTTATGTGTTTGTAACCATTTGCATATCTTCTCTGGGAAATTTCTATCCAAGTCCTTGCCTAATTTTGTAATGGATTGTCTTTTTGTTGCTGCATTACAAGAGTTCTTTGTAGTTTCTTTTTTTTTTTTTTCCTATTTTTAATTCTTATATACTTTCTTTTCATTTTTGTTTTGTTTTGTTTTGTTTAAGAGACAGAGCCTTGCTCTGTTGCCCAGGCTGAAGTACAGTGGTATGATCATGGCTCATTGCAGCCTTGACCTCCTGAGCCTCGGTGATCCTCTCACCTCAACATCCTGAGTAGCTGGGACCACAGGTGCATGCCACCACACCCAGCTAATTCTGTGTGTGTTTGTGTAGAGACAGGGTCTCTCTGTGTTGCCCAGGTCTTGAACTCCTGGGCTCAAGTGATGATCCTCTCCTGCTTTGGCCTCCCAAAGTGCTGGGCTTACAGGCATGTGCCACCACACATGCCTATTTTCTAGATATTAGACCTTTATCAGATATCTGATTTGCAAAAACGTTCTCCCACTTTGTAGGTTGTCTTTTCTCTTTTTTAAAATAGTTTTCTTTGATGCATGACCAATATGCATTTTAGAAAGATCATTCTACAGAATGGAAAACTGATTTGAATGGGAAAGACTGGAGATGCAAGCAAACCAATTAGGAGGTAAGGCAATGGAACTGGCAATGCGAAGAGGCAGATTAATTCAAGAATTTAGTCAGAATGGTTTACTGATTGAGTAGATGTGAGAAAAAGAGAGAGGAGTCAAGAATATTAATAACATCAGAAGTGGTTGTAGCTATCATTTTATTAAATGCCTATCATGTGCCAGATGCTTCACATATATCACAATCCTTAACCTCATTTTAGAGATAAGGAAACACAGTTCAGAGAGGCTGACTTGCCTCTAGCCATACACACAATAAGCAATGACACTGGGGCTTAAACACAGTCCTATGTATCTCCAAACACCTCAAAGAAACATTCATGGCAATTGGGGAAATCATTACTTTTCACTGATACAACCTGAATAATAATAATAATAATAATAATAATAATAATAATAATAATGTCAAATGCATGATTTATTAAGTGGCCCTAAACAACATAGATGCTTCATAAATATTTCACAGAGAATTCAATTTCAAAATGTAATTACATGAAATAGAGATGAACAATAAAGATCATATATGTATGTGCACACATGCTTGTGTGTGTATATATATGTATATAAGAGAAACTGTAGTTAAGGTTGTTGGAAAAAATTTCTATGGCAGAATCTGATAGTCACCTTCTTAATGTCCATCTTCCCCTTCTTCTGCTGTAACATAACTCTGATTTTACTAAAGGTATCAATGACCCCAGCTAAAAGACCACATTGCACACACTGCATAAGCTTTCTTGCAGCTAGTTGTGTCCATTGAACTACGTTCTGCCAAATGAGATGTACAGGTGACCCTTGAACAAATGGGGATGAGGGTTATGGGTGCTAACCCGTCACAGGTGAAAATCTGTATGTCACTTTGACTCTCCTCAAACTTAACTATTAATAGCCTACTGTTGACTGAAAGCCTTACTGATAATATAAACAGTTAACACATATTTTGTATGTTATATACATTATATACTATATTGTTACAACAAAGTAAGCTAGAGAAAAGAATATGTTATTAGGAAAGGTGTAGGGAAAAGAAAATACATTTATAGTACCGTACTTATTTATCAATACAATAAGTTTACATTATCTGTTTACAAGGTGAATTGCCTGTCTGAAATGGCAGGCAACAGCAGCTGCAGACCTCAATCTATAGTACATATCAAGCAATTCAACTTTCTCAACTGAGAATGGTGCCATGTACATCTATGTATGTATACGTTTTGACAAATTTTTATTTTATAGTAGATTAGTGTACATTTTATGGTACCAAATGATAAAACAGACTAGTGTCTCCTATATTTTATGCGTTTGTGACATACCTTTTTTTTTTTTCAATATTTCTGGGCTGCCAGGTGCTATGGCTCATGCCTGTAATTCCAGCACTTTGGGAAGCCAAGGCAGGCAGATTGCTGGAGCCCAGGAGTTCAAGACCAGCCTAGGCAACATAGTGAACCCCATCTCTACAAAAAATTAGCCAGGCATGATGGCACATGCCTGTAGTCCCAGCTACTCGGGGGGCTGAGGCAGGAGGATTGCTTGAGCCCAAGAGGTGGAAGCTACAGTGAACCATGATCATGCTATTGCACTCCAGACTGAGTAACACAGTGAGACCTTGTCTTTAATAATAAAAATAATAATAATAATTCTGGGCTATGCAGTTTGTCTGAGGTTTTTTTCAAATTGTTGTACATCTCAAAAAAATTCTAATATATTTATGAGAAAAATCCATGTATAAGTGGCCCTATACAGTTCAAATCCATATAGTTCCAGGGCCGGTTGTAATCAGGAGTGCTGTGTGGAACTTATGGAAAGGATCCTGAAAGGAAACTGATTTATCCCCTTTTGCCCTTTCTTCTCTTCCTGTTGCATGAAACTCAGATGAGGTGGCTGAAGCTATTGCAATCACAATGAATCATGAGGTGACCTGAAGGAAGAAAGCCAACACAAGGAAAGCAGAGCAGAAAGATAGAAGGAACCTGGGTCTCTAATGTCTTTGAAGTTTTATATTGGACTTGAAATATGAGACATACCTTTCTACCTTGTTTAAGCCATTGTTATTTTGAGCTAACACAACCTTAGATCTAAGTATTACTTGTTTAACACAAAAACTGAAAATAATTCAGGCGTTACATAAAGTATAGGAGTCTCCTGCCTCACACACAGTTACCAACACAATATGTTGACATATATGCAAGATAAAGATACTTTTGAAAAAGGGAGAGAAGATAACGTGATAGGAATTATTTTAACATTGTAATACAATTTAATTTTGTACATCTAACAGCAGGTTGTAGATATTTCTCTAAGTTTTTGTGAAATTTTATTTTTCATAATAAATCCTTTAAAGAGAACATGTGGTTTAAAGAGTTATATGCACTTAAAACTGAAAGATGGCCTCCAAAAATGTATCAATTACTTTCCCACTAGTGGTATATTTTCCTAAAAATATTCTTTTTTATTTAAAAGGAAAAAATATTTTTCTACTTATTTTAACTTTTTTTGACTACTTAAAAAGGCTAGAACTTTTCCATGTTTATATACCATTTGTCTTTTTCTTCAGTGAGTTTTCTCTTTTGCCAACTTATTTTAAAAAAATATTTTATAGGCAAAGACTACAAATTGGGTGCAGTGTATATACTGCTCAAGGGATGGGTGCACCAAAATCTCACAAATCGGCATTAAAGAACTTACTCATGGAACCAAACACCACTTGTTCCTCAATAACTTACAGAAATAAAAAACAAAAATAAAATAAATAATTTTATAGGAATTCTCTGAATATTATCATTTTTGGGTACTAGCTCACTCTGTGTTATAGGTAAAAATATTTTCTGCCATTGTGACTCATAACAAACACTCAGTAAATGTTAGTTGTTATTTTATGAAGATAAACTTCAATGTCACGTTATCAAATTTTTCAAAGCTCACATTAATATTCTTACTAGAATTATAGTAACTTTTGGGAAGCCTGACAGCAGCTTTACAATACTAACTCTTCCCATTTGGAAACATGGTATGTCCCAATTTATTTACAAATGTTTTTCGTTTTCTTCACATAAGTCATACACACTTATACATTTACATTTCTTGTGATGGTTAATTCCTGAATATTTTATAATTTTAGATGCTACTGTGAACTGATTTGCCTATTATATTTTTCAACTGTTTTCAGTTTATATAACTATGTTTACCACCTACGTAATTCTTGATTAAAACAGTTCTAAGAGTTTTCTAAGTTTATTCTCTTAGATTTTTATGTTTGATTACAAACACATTCTATCATATCCAAATAATAATCATCTTACCTGTTTTCCCCAATATTTATATCTGTTGTTTTTATCATATTGTACTACCAAATGAGATTTCTCCATTTAGTATAGCTACTGTATTAAACCAAATGTAATTGTATATTTACATATTTCATATGTAAGCATATAAAAGAAATATTCAAACTTTCTTTCAAGTTACTAAGTAGGTCAGTATTTCTACCTGAACAGTAAACTGTCAGATCTCCGAATTTATAGCACTACATGCTTGGAAAAAAAAAGGCAAATTTTTGTTTCTATGCTATTCTTAAAGTGTTCTTCACAATTCATTTTTTCACCTGCACATTCATTTACAAATATGTAATCAAACATTATCAAAATTAAAAAAAATAGCAGATGCATCTCGGCATGAATAAATTAGGAGACTTGGAGTAACAGAACTGTGGGTGTTGTGGTTCAGTAATTAGAAAAAATCAAATGACTAATAATAATCAAGCAGAATTTGTGTGGAATTCAGACTTGAAACTGAAAACTTGGGACGTAAGAATTTAATTATTCTCTAACCTTCTTTTACTTTAGGACCTAACTGGCATCCAACAGTAATTACCTTAGCTTAAAACACCAACCAATTAAAAAGAATACTATGAAGAATTGGTAGCATGGGCCTTTCTTTTTATATTTTAAGTGTTACTAAAAAAACCCACCGTATTTCTTTCAATCACAGAGGGAATTACATTCCCAAATTTGGACTCTTTCATATCACAGCTTACACATTGTTTTCATTTTATAACCAAACCTTACAAGTTTTTGAGTACTACAGAGATTTTTTAAAACTGTAAAATAGGAAAAACTTCTGTAGATGGGCAGCAGTAACCATAAATAGGTTATTTCCTGGCAGTAGTACCAATACAAATTTACTTAAACGTGTAATGTTAAAGAGAAATGAAAACCATTCCTACAGTCTGCTGAATAATTACTTAAGTCATAACTTTTTTAATTATAAAAGGTTAACTATTTAAAATATGGTGAGCGATTTATTTCTCTTTATCTAATCTCCACAGCATGAAAACGTATACTAGAAAGACAAGAAATACTTTCCCTACAATCTAGCACTAATGGGCATTTCCAGTTGAAACACTATAATCAGGGCATACTTTTCAAAGCCAACCCTAATTCTGCTGGGATTTCATTTGTATGGGCCCATCAACTTTATTTTAAAGCTTAGTTCTCTCAAAAGTCTTATTGCTACACTTGGTAAATTTTATACACTGTCTCTTGGATAAAATATTTTTTAAAGATGTATTTATTTTTAAAAGGGAAATACTACGTTTTGGTGTAATAACCAACAACAATCTTAACTATGATCTTGAAATCTTGAGCTCTAGCCTTTACCATTAATTCCTAGTCCCACATTCTAATTGCTTCCTTAAAAATAAACTCTTTACCTCCTTCCTCAATCCTTCCACTTCTACCTAAATTGAAAATGCTAATGGTACTACCATACTACTGGTCACCCAGGCAGGAAACTTTGAATTCCTCTTTGATTCCTCCTTCTTTCACTTCGTCTATCCAACCAGTGCCATGCTTTATTTATTTGCCTATTGGTACCTCCATTCCCACTGTTACCATGGTAATCCAGACTCTTTGTACCTTTTGTTTGGGTAATAGCAAGCTCCTCTTAAACAGACTCTCCATTTCAAATCTTCTCTTACAGTGTTCCTTCTATACTGTTGTGAAATCATGTTTCTAAAGTCAGGTTCTAAGCATATCATGCCTCTGATCAAAAATAACTCTTAGGCCAGGCACTGTGGCTCATTCCTGTAATCCCAGCACTTTGGGAGGCCAAGGCGGGTGGATCGCCTGAGGTCAGGAATTTGAGACCAGCCATGGCCAACATGGTGAAACCCCGTCTCTACTAAAAGATATAAAAATTAGCTGGGTGTTGCAGCAGGCGCCTGTAATCCCAGCTACTTGGGAGGCTGAGGCAGGAGAATCTCTTGAACCCAGGAGACAGATGTTGCAGTGAGCTGAGATCGCCCCACTGCACTTGAGTCTGGGTGACAGAGCGAGATTCCATCTCAAAAAACAAACAAACAAACAGAAACTCCTCAAAAAAACCTCTTATCCTGACATCCCAAGGGCTATTATTGGACTTCAAAAACTTTTTAAAACTTAATTCCCCACTGTTCACCCTCACGTTCTATGCATGCTAGCCAAGCATATTGTTTCTTAAACATGTCCTGTGTCTTTTTTTCTTCCCAACACCTCCCCAACCCACCCTGCTCCACCCAAACCTCACATTCCTGGTAACCACAATTCTACTCTCTACTTCTATGAGTTCAACTTTTTTAGATTCCACACGTAAGTGAGATGATGTGGTATTTGCTTTCAATGCCTGGCTTATTTCACTTAAAATAATGCCTTACAGGTTTATCCATGTTGTCATAAATGACAGGATTTCCTTTTTTTAATGGCCGAATAGTATTCCATTGTATGTATATCTATACACCACATTTTCTTTATTTGTCTGTTGATCGACACTTAGGTTGACTCCATATCTTGGGTACTACGAATAATGCTCCAATAAACATGGGAGTGCATACATCTCTTCAACATACTGATTTCATTTCCTTTGGATGTGCAACCAGTGGTGGGATTGCGGGATCTGTTCTATGCCTTTTCTATCTCCTAGCCCTTGCCTGTGATGTTTATTTTGCCTAGGGTAACATTTCTTTGCATGTTCAAGTCTTACTTATGCTTTAAGGCCTAGTTCGAATGTTGTTTATCTGTAAGACAGCAACCTGGGTGTTGGCCAGCTTGAAAGTCAGAGCCTATGAGCTCCTACAGGGCTTCCCATGGTCTTCTCTATGGTAGTGTTTCTCTAATGTCTAACTACAAGAGTAGACATTGGAGAGCTGGTTAAAGTGTAGATTTTGAGCCAGTAGGTCTGAAAGTCTGCATTTCTAACAAGATTCTAGGTGATGCTGATATAGCTGGTGTGTGGACAATCTGAATATGAAGGTGTTATGGTACAGACTGATTTTTAACTAATGCCCTGGTTATTTAGAAGCTTGTCTAACTGTTCCTGTTTTCCTATAAATAAAGCAAGGATCCATTTTCTATTATAACTTGTTTAAGAGATGTTCAATAAATATTTGTTAATATAACACTGCATAATGTATAAATGTGTATTTTAAAATTGTAGGTTTTCAACCCATTAATGAGTTGCAATCTATATGTATACATGTATGATATGCCTGGCACATTAGATTTTCAATAAATAATTATTAAATAATAGAAACATTCATAAAATAAATTAGACACAGCAAGTAGTAAGTGCTGTTAATTGTTATCTATATCCCCTTACTCCTTGTCCCTTTCAAGAAAAAAATACCCTAAATAATGAAGAGATTTCAAATGTGCAACTGTATTACATGGCCTACAACAGGAGTTGGCAAACTATAGCCCATGGGACCAATCTGGCTAGCTGCTTGTTTTAATAGATCCCAAACACATTCATTCTTTTACATATTGTGTATGGCTGCCTTTGCATTACAAAGGCAAGGGTGAGTAGTTGCAGACCAGATGAACTGCAAAGCAAATATTTACTATTTTATTTACAAAACAGGCTTCTCTATTTTTAATTACTTACACAATGCTTGGCATCTAATCATACGTATTCCAAAGATTATAAAGAAGAAATGGCGGAAGTAACTTTTACCTTATTGTAATTCTTGGCTAATTCCAACATCTCTTTTACCACTGATTCATTGTGTTTACAATGTTCACTGTAGTCCTGAAGTGTTAAACCTTCCATCCAACTCTTCTTATGCAAATTTAGCAACATCTAAAAAATAAAAGAAAAAGTAATTCTTTTTCTGCCTTGAGGATACCCCCTTCATTGTCTAGAGAAAAAAAACTTCAAAAAAAAAAAAAACATTTTGACTTAATGGATTTAAGTTTAACTTTATTAATTCAAATGAACTCCAATTAGAATGATCCTATATTTATATTAATATAACTTAAGGAGTACTCCAACACCAAGGCCTTTGCATTTGCTGTCCTTCTACCTAGAAGGCTATTCTCATCTTTGCATAACTTACCTTCCTCTCTTCCTTACAGATAGATGTCTTCCCTAACAACAATATACCTAAAATAGTCACACTACACTACCTTAAACAAAATCTTTCTTCCCTTAACCTGCTGTATTACTTGTATAACGCTTACAAAGAC
Source organism: Pongo abelii (assembly GCF_028885655.2). Classification (NCBI taxonomy): domain Eukaryota; kingdom Metazoa; phylum Chordata; class Mammalia; order Primates; family Hominidae; genus Pongo; species Pongo abelii. The sequence continues at coordinate 63,878,800 of NC_071996.2, read as the reverse complement.
CTGAAATTTTTGTTTACTTGTTTACTGCATTTCTTTCCCACTAAAGGGAAATCAAGAAGGCAGGGACTTTGCCCTATTCATTTCAAGATCACTAGGGTCTAGATTCTAGAACAATATCTAATAATAGCTCAGTAAATATCTGATGAATGAATTAATGAAATTTATATGAAAAGTATCTCTAATTTTTCATATAGCCTAGCTTTCAAATGCCAAGATAACGAGATAAATGCCCCATTTACTGAGTGACCTTGTGTCAATCTTTCTGATCCTCAGTTTAGAGATCTATGAATTAAGGGACTTGTATTAGGTAATCTCAAAGTTTCCTTCAAATTCTGGTATTCCATCTATAATTTAAAAACTTAAAACTTCCTTATTGTCAGGATGAAAAGCCATGAAGCTGAGAATAAAAGATTTATCTAGGCCGGGCACAGTGGCTCATGCCTGTAATCCCAGCACTTTGGGAAGTCAAGGTGGGCGAATCAGTTGAGGTCAGGAATTCGAGACCAGCCTGGTTAAAATGGTGAAAGCCCGTCGCTACTAAAAACACAAAAATTAGCTGGGTGTGGTGGCAGATGCCTGTAATCTCAGCTACTTAGGAGGCTGAGGCAGAAGAATCACTTGGACCCTGGGAGATGGAGGTTGCAGTGAGCTGAGGTCACGCCACTACACCCCAGCCTGGGTGACAGAGTGAGTGAGACTCCAAAAAAAAAAAAAAAAAAATTATCTAGTGTGCAATCACACCAGCAAATTGGGGTTGGATCCTATATCAGTGATCATGAAACTAAACTAAACACCTTAGTTCAATGTTTCTCAAATTGGACTTACAGTTCTGAGTACTTATTCTTAGATGTTCCTAAGTTTTCAAGTTTATATTTTAAGACGGTTTTTCTTAAAGTCCTACCCTACAAATTTTCTTCAATTGAGGACTATCATTAAATAAGAAGTTTTTTCCCTTTGGATGATTCACAAAATTGTGAAAAATAAAAGACAAAAAATGATGTTTATAAAATGACTGTTGTTTTGTCAATAGAACCATTATACTTTAAATGAGATCCCTGAGCCATAAGAATCTGAAGATGTACTTGAAGGTATATGGGGGTTTAGTTTAGAAAAATTATCTTACTTGCTTAGAAGTTTACAGCTATCTGTGGTACAAATTTTATCTTACATTGGAAAATAAGCTGCCTGTCAAAATCACCTATAAGGTTTTTGAAGATACAAAACTCCTCCATTCCCTTCCTTTGGCTCCAAGGTCACTAATTCTCCCATTTTCTCCCATGGCTCCAGGGGCAAGGACAGTATGCCAAAAAAAATTAGGAAAACCCTCCACAGATGATTTCAGTTTCTTTGATTCCTTCCTAGCTTCTCCACTGATACTGTTCTAGAAAATACATGTTTGGGAAATGTGGGTGCTGCTACAACTACCTATGCTATACAGCTACCTATAATTAAGTGTTGAGACTTAGATTTCCCTACCACTTCAAAAGCAAACAAAGACAGTTCCCAAGGAGCAACAGGATATTCCTATCAAACCTGGACAAGGATTCCCTTGCGACCCTCGAGTAAGGCTGGGGGTTAAGTAAACAAGTTGTCTGGATAAGAGTAAAGACAGAGCTTTTGTTACCAAGAAGGCAGTTTAACAGCTAAACTGAGCTATTAAGAACATAAATATAACATTAAGTAATTTATGTAAGTGCTTATATATTTGCTTTTTATGCCAAGGAAAATGGCTAAGTTTATGAGATACTCCCCAAAAAAAGAGAAAGAAAAATTGATGTAATTAGCTAGACATTTCCAAATAGATGGGTGTCAGATATCAGTCTGATAAAATATTTATATTCTGAATGAATTTTGTTTGTCCCTGAATGGTGCCATTTTTCACAGACTGTACTCATTCCATGTAAACTTAAAAATAAGTGTTAAAAATATACTTAAAGTAATCAACTAAATCTATCACAGCAGAAGTAAACTGTGGTACACAGGCAGGCAATTAGAAGAGAGCGTTATAGGATCCCCTCGGGCCAAGGGGGAAGTGGTCCCCCACTCCCCTCACTCATCACATGCTCAAGCACTGGGCCCTTCAAGATGAGTTTATGAGTGGATATGGCCTTTTTAAAACTCTAGTTTATCAAACTTAAAAAAACAAAATTAGAATTCTTATTTCAAAGAAAATCTTATATTGTACATCCTCCCCCCCAGTATATAGATTAGAGAGCCCAACTCACTCCATCCGCCACTTGCCATGTACCAGAATCCCCTTCTAAGACACCTTGGTGAGAAACAGTTTGGGCTAGATAGAATGATCTTATTTGCTACTGATTACTTATCACTTTCTGACTTGAGAGCGGTTTCACTAACCAAAACTTACTGGCTATCAATCAACAGTAAACTCAGTGTTCTTTTAAAAAATGCTTTTAACTTTCCCAGAGAGAAATACAAGAAACTAATTAGGTGGATGACTAATTGTAATAGTAAAGGGGGGAAAGTGGTTCAGACTGTAATATCAAAAAACAACAGGCAGATTTAAATACTTGGCATTAGTTGAGAGAAAAATTGTACTAGAAATAATCCTAAAATAGAAACAAATGAGAATGCTAATTCATCAAAATGTCAGGTAATGTTAAAAACTAATCAAACTTGAAAACTGGTATAAAATGGGATCAGAATCTAGTACAAATTATCTGAAAACCCTCAAACTGTTTCCCTTTGACTCACGCTTAGTTTTCTTTAGAGTAAACATGGTATGTTTTCTAAAAGCACTAGGCTGGGTGCAATGGCTCATGCTAGTGCAATGGCTCATGCTAATGATTGCAGCACTTTAGAAGGCTGAGGTGAGAGGATCACTTGAGCACAGGAGTTCAAGACCAACCTGAGCAACAAAGCAAGACTCCATTTCTACCTCCCACCCACCACCCAAAAAATAGCCAGGTGTGGTGGTGCATGCCTATAGTCCCAGCTACTCGGGAGGCTGTAGAGTGAGGATCCCTTGAGCCTAGAAGTTCGAGGCTGCAGCGTGCCATGATCACACCATTGCACTCTAGTCTGGGAGACAGAGCAAGACCCTACTATCTCTTAAAACAAACAAACAAACAAAAAGCACTACACAACTGCAATTTAAGTTATTCCTCTCAAGTTTACAGAGAAATATATTACTAATTTAATTACAAAAGGCCTTTTTATTAAAGAAGATAAGTTAATCAGAAAAATCACAGAACTAAAAGAAATATTTTTATGACTTATCATAAAACCAAAGTGGAACGTTTGATTTATTTCCTACTTCCTCTCCCACTTCAGCACCTACCAATAAGGTAAAATATGTCTTTAAATAATCTAATAAAATATTCCCTTATTTTGTGCTGCAATTCATCAATAATGGAATAATATTTGGAAACACTGAAAGAGGTCAAAAATTCGAATTTAAATCACATACCAGGTAATAGTTTAAATGGTTTGAAAAAGATTTTTTTCCTCCTATAAGATAAAAATTTAAACTTACCTTCTGTTCCAGTTCATTTTTCCGATAGTTAATAGTAATGGAGTAATAATGTCTGTTTAGTCCATGAATTAATGCCTATATAGATAAATGATTTTAAAAAGGACAAATTAATATTTTTCCTAATAAAAATGTTTGAAACTGTTGATATATTCTTACATAATACCTGTACCATCCTCTAATAAAGGCATTTTATTTTAAGTAAATTAAGATAAAATTAAACTATTTTTCTTAGCTACAAGTTTAAAACTAAGGTTTAGAGGAATGGGTTACACATTCTTCAAAGCATGATATGGAGGAGCACAAATTAAGCAGTTTCAGTAGCCTTGCTCAATCAGAGATAAGGTTTGATCTTATCATAAGCTAAGTTTATAAATCATTCATAATTTATTAAATCTAACTTTATGATATCTAGGGGGCTCATGGGTATTTCAAATGAAAAGCCTAAAAAGCCACAATAACACTGTTTCTTTACCCACATTAATCTGTTTCTTTACCGACATTAATCTGGAATTCCCCTTTTCCTAATTCAGTTTTGATTGATTCAAATAATTATGTTATGCATGTCTCCAAATTAACTATGTGGATTTTGGTCTTTACTGGGTCTGTCTAGCTCATGCTCTTATCCAGTGACATGCAATCTCACTAACCAGAATTTTTTTTCACCTCACTCTGTCTCCAAGGTGAACAGGCCAATCATAATAAAATCTTAAGCTAATGGCATGGCTTTATTAAGAAACAATAATCCTGGATGTCCTGAAATCAATTCACAACTGCCCCCATATCTAACTCTGACAACATCAAGTGTTCAAATGAGGTTCAACAGTACTCTGGTGGACCTAAAGGACCCTCTGGCAGCCTAGAAAAACATGAAAGTCAGAAATAAACCTTTAGGGATATTTTTAACAAGTATAAAAACAAAAAGGACTTTGGGGTTAACCCTCAGGAATCTAAAGAGAAAAACTAACCAAAATAACCACCACTTCTCTAACTAATAGACTTTTACAATGTAGGTCTTAAGATGTCACTGAGGTAGAGGAAGAAGGGGTAAAGAAGAGAACATTTAATGAGCAGCTAGTATCTGCTTTACACATTACATCTTCTAATCTTCATAGTACTGTAAGGTAGGGCAATTCAATTTGTATTTTGACAGATGAAAATAAAATGCAGGGTCGAGCTCAGTGGCTTAAGCCTGTAATCCCAGCACTCTGGGAGGCTGAGGCAGGAGAATCACTTAAGCCCAAGAGTTCAAGACCAGCCTGGACAACATAGCAAGACCCCATCTCTAAAAAAAAAGAAAGAAAATAAGACAAAAATATTAATTTGTCCAAGTTTATAGCTAGTAAAAGGCTAGATGGGGATCTGAACCTAGGTCATTCTGATTCCATAGCCTATGTTCTTTCTAACATACTATGCTATAATACAGGTCAGGAAATTCTTGGATTAAGTCTATGTACTTTAAGGATCAGGATGAAACAAAGCATTATGTTAATTTTTAAGCTTTGCTAGCAAAAATCACTCCAATGAGTATTAAAATATTTAGATGAATACTTGAACAATAGATTCTTATTTTACCAATGTCTGTTATAAAAGTGAGCTATGAAATTCCATAGGAAGCAGTGACTGATTGTAAACTACCAAGAGTATATATTAAATCCTTATGCATTTCAATAATCATCAGGAGCAATGAATTAAATTTTAGTGCATAAAAATGCTATACTGTACAGATCAAAAAGTAGAAGTGATCAGGGCTTCCTTTAATCTGTGCTCATATTCGTGTACATTAGGAGGTGAATCAGCCTGGTAGAGAATTAGAAAAAGGTGCTCAGTCCTCTAAGCAGACATAGTCTGGTGTAGAGAGTGGAGCTTGACCTGGAAGCTCCCTCATCCAAGCACATTTGCGCAATGCACTCACTAACTGCACAACCCTACATGGTGGTCATAAAGCTAGTAACTGCTGTAGCCAATACATACAGAAGCCAGTTAATGGACCCACAGATACTAGGCCCTATATTTTTGAGACTAACTGTACTAATGAAATATTAACTGGTGTCTGAAGGCACAATCTACTTGATTTTCAATTACATTATATAGATAAAAGCATTAAAACTAACACAGCATGAAAGATCAGCAGGTATAACAATAACAAAACAAAGGTAAGTTTAAATCAAATGATATCCTCAAGTAGTCTTTCAATTTAACTTACTCACCTGCTGTGTGCCCCCAGTGCCTTCCTCCCAAATCATAAAGTCAACCGGCCATGTCCTTTTTGGGTTCATGTAGAACTACATACGACCAACTGACTTATGATTTTACCTCTATGCACTCACTGCTGTGGAAAAGCAGGTGCATTATAAAACACATGGCTTACGGATTATATATAAGCTATTCATGGGTTCCTGATAAGTTTTTAAAAGTTTTCATGCTCCTTAAAAAGGTGTGCTTGGATCTAAAGACAAATTTGTTTGCCTTAATTTATTTTATATTGATAAACTGAAAATACGGTGGTAACTGATATCCTTTAAATCACATTCTAAAATGAAGCTTTTTGAATATAAATAGAATAACTGAAAAGAAACAAAATGTGTTTTGTGGTTCCCTCTACAGTGGAGAGCTGAGTTGCAGAAGGCAAAAGAGGCAGGGAGAGTTTTTGCTAAATGACTTTGTACTTTAAATTTTTTTTAACTGTATATATATTATCTATGCCAAAATTAATTAATTAAATTTCCAATGATAATGTAAGAGAATGAAGCAATCTGGTTATGAGTACTAGTTCCTACATTACCTCACTGGATTACCTGGGCAACTCAACTTTATGGGCCTCAGGTTTCCTCATGTACTAAATGACTACAATGGCTCCTTTCTAGTGCAATTGTTTTATAACTTATATGTTCAGTAATTACTGAAACAATGTTTTCCAAATAGCTTAACTCTATTAAACAATGCAACTGTACTCAAGACTATACTTAGAGGCTCTTAGCCTTAGCACATGCATCTATGCATCAATATTTACTAAATTTCCATGAGACTGACTACCAATCTCCAAATTTACTGTGACACTTAAGAATCCAAAATGTCACTGAACAGTTTATAATGGAATAGTTTTAAAAATTTAGTTACTAAAATAAATGCTTGTTAACTCTCAATTCTAAACATTTGAAAGTAATAGCCAAATGTTCCAAGTGCAAAATAAAAATAATATACATTATCATATATTAATATAAAAGCCTAGAGTATAGGCATTATACCTTCTCCTCTCTATCAGGATTATTAGTGGCTTCTATTATATAAAACATGAAAGTGAAAATAACCTTTGTCTCTTAGCTTATTTCAACACTGTGAAGTAGTACTTTAAAAATAACATTTTCTAAAAGCAATATATGTTTCACTGTAAAAAAATTTAAGAAATATGGACAAGGAAAGACAAAAAAAAAACTCATAATTCTACCATCCAAAGGTAACCAATGCTAATATCCTGGTATAAATATATAGGCACCATCTATAAAATATACACTTGCAGAATGGAGAACTGATATATTCTGTTTTATAATCTTTTCTTATTTAACATATTTGAACTTTCCCCAAATTATTAAATAGCAGTCTACAGTGAATCATAATTTTTCTCTACTACTAAGTAAAAGAGTAAAAAAAAAATCTGTTAGAAAATCATTAGTGACCGCCAGCATGTGAGCTGATGGCTGTTATCAGACTTTTATCCCTACTACTTGAAAGCTGGTTTAGGAGCAAGGCCCCTCTTAACACCAGCTAACTTCCCCTTCAAAATAAAAGGCATGGCATTTCTGAAAGGCTTCTGATCCCAGAGTTAAAGATTCTGCTAACATAAAATAAAATTCCATTACAGATATTACCATTCCCTTCAGGCTCTTCTGGGTTGCTTTCTAGCTTGTCTTACAAAAATAAGAAAGTGTATTAAGGTGTGGCTTTGTTCTGTCACTTGTTGGCTTGGTCCCATTTGTGTGTTTTAGTATTGAAATTGTCTTAAAACTGTAGAGCACCCAGATAGGTGTCATTCTGATGGGCGCTATATAAACTGTGAAATAAATATATTTACAGGTTCTAACTGGAAGGCAAAACAAACTAAAATGAAAGGAAAAATAATGATGCTGTAGTTGTTACATACACATGTTGTTTAACACAGGTTTGGAACCTGCTTTATAAGGTGCACTTTAAATTACAGGCTATAAGGTAAGATTAAAAAATACAAACTGGACTGGTATAGAAAAAACACGTTATTAATATTGATTAGTCGATTTTTAAGGTTAAAAAGCAGTGCTTTAATTTTAAAAAAGAAATCTGCAACAGGTGGTGAGTGACTTGCAATTAGTAAAAACTTCTGGCAGAAACATACCATGTAGTAATCACAATGATCTTGGCTTGTGAGATGCTACTTAACCTTTTGCAATAAATAATGAAGCAGTATGATGCTACCGGAGTTTATAAGAAAGGTCATTATCAAGGCTAAACAGGTCCGATAATATATTCTCTTGGAACATGCAAGTACAGGCTTGTCTGTACCCAATCAAAACCACTGGTAGCTTATTTCATACTCATTATACTTTGCAGTTTTCCTTGACTTGCATTTTTTTTCTTTTTTCAAATCAACACACCTCAGTCTTTTAAAACAAAACACTTCACTTTGATGAAGATTTCGGATGAGTGACTGCCCCAAAATTAAGCATTTAAAAGTATAAAGTTATCAAAGTATAACCAAGGCTTAACCATGGTTAAATGTCAAAGCCACAACTCCCCAAAGACAACCTCATGACAGAGCAAGGTTTCAGAAGAGAGCAGCAATAGCTACTATAGTGTCTTTGTTTTATGTATTCTACTTAACCAAACATGGTATTTCTGTCCTTTTAATTAATCTTTAGAGAAGTAATTAACTAGATAGACACAGACTGTGGTGCATTTAAAAACACATTTAAAATAATTTTTGCAGACAATAAAGATTTGTATAAATCTTTATACATGTGAATGTATAAAGAAAACATGTGAATGATACAAAGAAAACAATCACTCAAGAGGATATTAAGTGTCTGAATACTAGTAACTGCAATTAATGGTAATTGATTATCACAATAAAAAACAAGACATAAACTCTCATCACAAGTAACATATGGATGTCTTTTACAGGATTTATTTTAAAGGTGGGTTTTTTAAAGAAGAAAATTTTAAGTATATTTAAGAATTATTTCTAGGGATATCTTAAAATATACAGCAATTTCTCCATTGTTTTCTGCTATGAAAAATACCTACTAATCAAGCAATGATAATAGTTACATCCTTCACCGGAAACTCCTATTGGTCCTTCTCTATAATGTTAACCATGCAAAGCCAGAATGCTTTCAAGATAAAAGATCTACTATGCTCCCAAAAAGGGTGTCTTCAAATATGATAGGAAAATTTAAAGACCCCATTAAAAACTGACTCACATATGAGCAAATCTAACTTTTACAACAATATTGCCACAATTCTCTTTTAAAACAAAAGAAAAATTAATTTGCAAGCAAATTAAAATGCTAAGAATTAGAACTTAAAAAGACTACTTATAGCAGGCTTTTAAAATTTAAAACAGAGTTTTAACACATTATCAAATATAGGCAATACCTGGATAGATGGCTTGTTTAAGTGACCCAGATTCGAAGTTGTTTGTCTTGGTTCATGTCCTAAGACCATCATATTAGCATTGATCAATCTGAAGGCATCAATAACAACCTGTAAAAACAAGGTGTCAAGTCAATTTTTTTTTTTAAAAGCAAGTGATAATGCCAAGCAACAGTGGACAAGGCATGATCAACGTGCATCTGTTTCTGGACTATATCCAGAAAATCATTTAATTATAATATTAATAAAAAAGAACCTCCTGCTGACTGTGCCATCAGCACACCACCCTCTATCTTGTAATGTAAGGTGACACCAATTATTGCAATTTTCATGAAGCAGTAAAGAAAAAAATTAACTTTGCATCTTTATTATTGAAATATGTCATTACTAAACTTACACCAAACAGCCTTCACTGGTGTGCATATGTTTGTCACCTAAATTTTACCTAATCAAAATGAATGACAGAGAAACTAAAACTGAAAGTGAGCACAAGTTAAGGGACCACATCTAAAGCCCAGCCCTGTCACATCAATTACACCACCACAGTACTTGAAATGACAACAAAATTACAGCCAGCAAGGCACTTGCCCACATATTCTCTTCTAGTCAGATACCTTTTACTTCTTGTGACTATGAAAGACTTTATACCTTGTCTGATGGCCTTAAATGTCCAAGCCACTGTCAAGTATAAAAGGCACAATATAAAAAAACCAAGGTCATCCATGCTTTAAGCCAAGAACATGGTATGGAATGATATGGTCCTAAATTCATGGTAAAGATATTACAATAGGTATATTCTTTTTGTGTGTACAGAAATACTTCAAATTCTTCTATGATACAATAACATCTGTTAGCTCTTACATATAAAGAGATTAACAAGAATCACATACTTGCTAAAGCTTTTCAACACTAAAGTTTTATGTAAAGTCATGTGACTTTAAGACAGATTGCCACTTTAAGGGAATTTAACTCAATCGATTTATCACATGAAACAATCTTAAAGCAAGATGATATAGTAAGTAACAGAGTATTTCTATATTTTGCCTTTAAAAGTGCTGAACGATTAAGATTTATCAATGTTTTAAAAGCTGTGTCAACTAGATTTGTTCTTATTTGTACAATTATTACTTGAGGATATTAAGAGATTAAAAATAGTTAAGCCAACCAAATCTAATCAAGTCTGAAAATTCTGTTTGTAATAAGTATTACTGTATGCTGTATGCTAAAGAACAAGATTTAAAGAAAGAAAATCACCCTTTGTAAAAGATTGCTAAGATGGGTCCAAAGACAATAACAAAAAATACAAACCTAGACTAAAACATGATGACAAGTGAATCAGTCTAAGCTTCTGTCTACTCATTCGGCCTACCATATCAACTCTGAATTTTACTTTTATTTTGAACAGTTAACATTTTCCCAAAGATTCATTCCTCTTGCATCAAAATAAAGCCAAGTATCCCCAGAACATGAATTAATAGTTTGTGAAAACTTTCTTCTTTTTATACAATAACCTTAATCCACACTTAACTTTCATGTTTATATATAAATAAATATGGCCTACATGCTTATACTTAAAATTTTTTTCTAAACATATTCTCTTTTTTTAAAAAAGCAATAAAAACAAGTACTATCACACATATTTTAGTCAGATGTTATCATAAATAACTTCAAACAGTTGTTAAAAATATAGAAGTAAAATTTTCTCACACTCATACTAAAAAAGAACATAAAATAAGATAAAGTTAAAATGTTGGCAAAGGAGGAAGAAGGTGACCATTTTCCAAGATAGGTATATAACTTAAATACAAAATTAAGAATTGCCACTCTAACTATTAACGGTAAATATTTAAGAGCAAAGCATCATTTTGGTCCATTTCAAGATTTCAGTAAATTCATTTGTGAGAGGGAGAAAAAGCTACTACAAAATTATGAAAATTTCATTATATATCACAACAAAATTCCTATATACTTTTTTATACTGAATGCTTTCAAACTAAAACAGCAGACAGTTATTTTACTTGTAGAAGTCTGTATTATTTCTCTGAAATATTATAAGCAGGTGTGAAACTTCATAAAAAGGAAATGAAAATACCAGTTAAGTAGATATCATGATCTGTTAAAAACAAATTTTTTAAATTTTCTTAAGAAACTAAGAGAAAAATTCAAGAACTTAATAAAATGACATGCTTTCATTGACAATTCCTGAGTAGCAATGATGGCCTATAGAAAATGACTACTTTACACTAAGATTAAAGGAATTTGCTGCCATCACTATAGCAACTGTCTTAAGGAAACTAACATGTTCAACAACCTGCAGACCAAAATTAGATTTAGTATGCAATAAAATATAAACATGGCAATATAGTCTACATTTTAATTTTTGTATAATTTTATAATTGCTTTTTGCGCTGTGAAAATCAGTGGATTTATCCTTTAGAGCAACCTATCAAAATAGACTCATTAATGTCCAGTGCGCTAATGAGCAATGGGTGAAGAAGGTGTTAATTATGCCACCGTAAGATTAAAAAAAAAAAAAAAAAGCCCTAGTGAGCACTCGATGGTGTGTATAAGCTGAAAGCATTTCTCCATGTTTGTGTATTTACAGCATGATGCAATAGAATGACAGCAAAATGGTCACTCCATGGTTAAGAACAGAAATCTTAGATATAACACACTGAACAAATTAACTCCCAAGAATTAATTAATGTATGGGTGGGTAGGGGAAATAATCCATTTTTTGAGCTCTCTGAATTTTCTAAACAGTTCATTTTGAAGTATATAGACATTAAATTAGTTCAGTTTATATCTTATAAACTCAAACAGTAATTTAACCAAAAAACTTTACACAAAAACTATCTCCTTAATATATAATAATAAAAACCTCTGAGCTAAAGTATGAAGAATATTTTCAGGAATATGATGCTAGACTTTGAAAAATTCCTTTCCATGCTTAAGGCCTACACACTACATTGAATCTCTATTCACCCGCCTGACCATTTAATTTTTTCTGGTACAAGTGCCTTGAGACTTTTCAGAGGTCACTGCAACAGTAGACAGCTTATAACAAAACCATTAGCAGTTTGGCTAGCTTAGGGAAACCTCTTACTTTCCTTTTTTGTTTATTATCACTGCATGAATCTGCAGCATATGATAGTTTATAATTTCTCAGGCTTGTTAAATTCATGTTAAAGGTCTGTTTTCTTGTTGAATAAATTTTGTTCATATAATGCTGCCTATTTCATACACTCAGTCTTTAATAGCACCTTTGGTCTATGCGCAACTCACAGATCAAAACAGAGGACTAAAATAGGGGTTGATGATGCTATTTACATGTGTGATTCCTGCTGTCTTCTTGTTAGTAGCTTTAATATAATAGAAGACCTTGTCTGTTTTGTAATTAACACATCTTTACTGGAGAGATATTTGGAAGTGATTGCTGTGAATATACTGGTTAGTAAAATAAACACAATCACACACCACTTTCTGTTATCAGACAAATTTGTGAATTGTACACATTATACTCCAGATCAACAAACTGTGATATAACAGCCAAGTAGAAGACACATATTTATATAACCCTTTATTTTTCTGAAAATATGTATTCACTCTGACCTTGCAAATATAATTAGCTTGTGGGATGTGCAGATTTCAGTACCATGGTTGCTTTACTAATTGCAACTCTTGGAAATAGATACTAAATATTTGGAAGCTGCCAATACAAAATAAAAACTGCATGTTTTTTGTACATCTGTCTTAGATTATAAAAGCAAAATAGTTTTAGAAACAATACTGAGTTCCGTATTTATTCCAAGCATGCCCAAGGGTCAAGGATCTATCATTTCATTTTAATGATAAATCTGGTTTATTACTTAAAACTCAATTTAATCCATAATTTTTTGGCTTCTTTCATGAGTAGAATACAGTTCATCCAATATGCTATTTATTTTAAAATTCATGTTTTCATATCAACTGCTAGGTCACTGAAAGACTAGACTAAATTTCTAAAGCACCAATCTATAGTTCCCAATTTTTACATCCGAAGGAAGCTATTTTTAAGCAAAGCTCTTCAAATTAGTTTAATACAAAGGTGTTTTAAAGAAAAATACGCAAACACTTCTGGCAGTAGCTGTAATTTTTTTCTCTCTCTCTTTTCAGTAGTTGCCTTTGGTCCAGTTGCACTTATATTACAGTCAGTGACTATGGGTATTTACACAGAGTAGAAGTAATGTTTTAAGAATTTATAATGCATTTATTTTCTTGAGCTTAAAAATGAAGCAATCAGAATCTTCCATAACCTCAGGTCAGCTCACTATATATATATGTATTATATAGGTATACCTATATATTATATATAATAAAAATTATTCAGTTCATCATATATGGGTGAACATAAGTGATGAATGAAATAATTTTTAAAATCTTGAAAAAAATTTTAAGACCTCAAAATCAATGTCAAACACTAAAAAGAAAAAAGTAAAAATTCAGTTACTAGTTAGATTACATATTTTAAAACATAAAACCATCACTATATAAAGTAAATCTCTAAATGATTATAAAAATGAAAGGTGTGGAAAGAAAGGCAACACTCAACCCATATCAAATACTCTTTATCACCTAGAAATGACCTGTTATCAACTGCTTAGTTTGTTTCTAGATTCTTTAAAAATTAACAGTGCATGTGACCTGGGAAGTACTGCTGGGGTTTGTGACCATTTCGTTACTTCTGCTGCCATGCACTGCCAGACATCTATAAGAGAAAAACATCTTATGTCTCTTGTAAGCCCACAGCATAAAAAATTCAGAGAAATCTTACTTTTTATGCCATTTCCAATGAAAAGCACTAAGAACTAAAACTGACTCATGCCAAATGCATATCACTGAATTGCTGTGATTTCTTAGTCTCAAGTTTGCAACACGGAAATTATTTATAAAATGTCAATTTTAGCTCTGGAAAAGAAATTCCTATGTGTATGTACATTTTCTTTCTTCATCCTCGGAGAATTGCTTACTGTAGCTAGAGATCTGTAGTACAACTTCAGTATATTGGGAGAAAAGGGGGATGGGGTGTAACTTGCATAATTTACTTTTTTTGACAAGTGAAGACATGCATCAAAATTCAAAGAGTAAATCCACAAGTTTTGAACATATATGCTTTAATGAAAACAAATCGATCTTTAGAAACTAGTATGGTAAAAGGTAATTAGACATTTTTAGATTCATGAAACACTGGGAAAAGAATTTACTTAAGTTATAATAAAAATAAAGTTTCACAGAATTTTTTTCAACATATGCATGTAGTCAGTATGGTGTAGAGGTTTAAATGCTTGAGGCACTCTGGAGTCAATCCTGCCTAAGTTAGAATTCTGGGTCTATCACTTACTAGCTAAGGGACCTCAAACAAGTTATTTAACCCTTCAATTTCTCCATTTGCTCATGAATGACGATGCCTCATAGACTTGGTAATAAAATAATATATGTGTTTCTGCCACTATAGTTTTCAGTGTTAGTAACTGGGGCACTGATGGAGTTGCCCAGCTCAGCTCTTTCAACAGAACCTGCTGTGGAGCACATGACTGACTCACAACCTCCAGCTTTTACACCTTTGGATCCACTGGGCATTCACACCAGGTCATACTTCTCCTGGGCAGCTCCCAGCCAACAACGGAACACAGCAGTGGTACTAGAACCTAGCCATTCCTGCCAAATAAGGGATTCCTCTAAAGGCTAATTTTGGCTCAAGGACTCCCCAGCAGCCTGGCTGAAATTTTCTGAGCACTAGCGGCAGTCTGTGGCTCTTCTACCCAATCTACCTTCACTTTCTCCTTTGCAGGGTCAAACCTTCACTGCTGTCTGAAGGCTCTCCCCTTTCTCCAACATGGGTGTCTCCCCCAATAAATCTCTTGCATGTCGAATTTCATTTTGGCATCTGATCCACAGAAGACCCAAACTGATACAGTTAACAAAGCAGAGTACTGCTATCATGAAGAGTGTTAAAATTGGAAAAAAGTTACCTAAAAATCGTTATAACTATAAATTTTGCATCAAGAGACACCTGACATATAAAAAATTAGGAAATTAGAGAGTGACGCTTTAAGATGTATTTCCTTAGGGAAATTCCTAATTACAATAAGAAAGTGTATAGTTGTACTGAAGGTTATTATCTCTCTTTCAAAAATGACTGAATATGCCTAGAATCTTGATACTACTCCTGCATGATCGGTGTTTCTAGACTCACAAGTGACAAACAGTGAGCTTAAAATTGAACTCCTCAGGGGACTACTAATAAGCTACAAGAGACTATCACCTATGGGTCACTAGTCTGATATCAACTTAAGAGTGTCAATTCTATCTAGTGGCTACTCAGCCTACATAAAATGGAACCAGTGACTTCAGATCCCTTTCTAGTGGAAAAATTAAAACAACTGGTTTGCCTGTTGGCAATTCCATATAAAGCAAAGGAATAAAGGGCCCTAGAGAACACAGATGGGCTCAACTTTGTTAGCATGGCAGTAGAGCATGTGGATGAGAATAAAGGACCTATATACATTGCTTGTGCTGCAACACCACATTCAAAGAAAAATACGAAGTATATCCACTGGACTACTATCTCTCAATAGGCAAAGGCATTTTAGTAGGAAAAATATGTAAAGGCCAATTACTTTGCTGTGTATCACTTTTGTGTATTTTTATTTTGCTTATCAATTAAATACTATATAGAAATTATCTTGCTAATCCTCTCAACAACCAAGTGTAGGTATTAATATTATCAATTTATGGATGAGGAAACTGCAGTGTAGAGAATTTAAGTCAATTAAATGAAATGACACAACCAGTAAATGATATCACTATGATTTGTACCCATACAGCACGCCAAAGCCAGTACTCTTCATCATAAAGCTGTTTGTTATAATAGCTGTTCTGACACAAAACCAAGAAAGGACTACTACTAGGTTCAGTTATACTCAACAGCAAGGTTTGTGTCTCATTCGTCACTGAATATCCATTCTGTAACAGAGTAAGTGGCACATTGAAATGAAAACCTCAAAAAAAAAAAGCACTTTTGGTTACTATGCTATAGAAATTTTTACCACTTATGTTTATCTTTCCTTCAAGGCAAAGAAAAGAAAAATATCCATTATCTATAAACAAAATCTAATCAGTAGCTTGTTAACAATATAGTCTTTACTTATCACTGCTCAGTTCTGAGTTCATGAAATACTTTTTTGTGACACGCTAAACTGAGAAACTCATAGGGCACTGACATGTATTTAATTTGGATTTAAAACTGCATATGGTAAAGCTATCTGGAAAGTGAAAAGTGGCTGTAAGCATCTATTTATCAGCTTACTAGCAGCCTAAAAATCACAACTGAGGGATCAATTATGACTTTGAAGAAAATTTACCACTTCATTTTTACCCTCTTTAGAAAATTACAATGACAGGAAGACATTAAACCTGACAAAACTAAGTCCCAGGTCCAGAAATATCCTCACAAATAACAATGGCTAATGTAACATCTAGAATGTGATCTTTAAAAATTAAAATATATGGGCTCTGAAAAGGCCTCTCAATCAAAGTCATAGTTTCCACATTTCCACTTGCTGGTACAAAACTGGCATTAAGGACAGGGAGTAGATCGTATTCTTCTCTATAATTCCAATGTACTCTTGGCACAAAGTAGTGATCAACAAGTGTCTGTTGAACCAATGACCAGGGATAATTAGATGACTACAGAGAGAAAAGCATTCAAGAAGTGAGTGTCAATAAATAATATTCTTACAGGTAATGAATGATGTATTTTTACTGAAACAGTTGGATTCAAACTAATTTGAAGCACATTTACATCATTCAAAATGCACAGCAAGTAGTAAAGCATAACAAATTAGCTCAGAGATTATATTATTAATATAGAAGCTCCAGGTTAAAAGAACTCCATAGGAACTCTTACCTCTGTGTACGACTTTGCTCTTAGAATTTTAAAAGTAAAATTATTTCTACATTCCTAGCTGACAATTTCTTATATCAGCTAAATAAATGTGATAAACTTACATGTTATTCTATCATATATAGGCAAATTAGTACCTATAATATTTTCTTAGGTGTCCTCACAAGATCTGAGAGTGTTATAAAACTTCCAACTGATAATAAGAGTGAAAGACAGGAAGCAAACAAAAGATAATACAGTAACAAAACTTGTTCCAAGAATACCTTGGAAGGATATGCTCATAGAGCTATGTCAGGAATGGAAATAGATTTTTTTATGTATTCTATTTCCTATTTTTCTCTTTCCACCTGGAAAACTAGACAAAGAAAAGGCATGTATACAATTTATGATTAGGACTACTCAGCCCTAGCTGACACTCATGGGATACTGATCAAAAAATAATCTTATAAATATAGCAGCTACACTAAATATCTTTTCCTACTTTTAGTAGACAAATGACTATTAAACTTGAACTCTAGCTCTAATTTTACAGGGTTCAAATTGATCAAGGATAATGTCCATGAGTAAACTGGCTAACTGACCTTGTCAATCACACGTTCCAGTCATTTAATAAACGACTCTATGCTGACATATAAAAAATTAATAAATGTCACGAAATTAACTGCAGTTTTTTGGATATGCTAAAAGCTAAAAAAATAGAATTGGTAATGGCTGAACGCTGATGCAAATTCATTCCTCAATTTTATCTTATAAACATTTATTAAAAAACTATTGCAACGCACTAAATTCCAAGATGTGAATTGGTATCTCTCCTCAAAGAAGTCTCAGTCTTGTGGGGAAGACAACACAGACAGATGAATAAAATACAAAATGGTTAAGTGCAATACATTAATCACCTCATAGGCCCAAGTTTCAAAGTAATATATTCACTTCCTTCTCATCAGCATGCCCAAGGAAAATATCTTAGAAAATGGTAAGTGCTAAATAAAAGTTGGCCAATCAGAAGAGTATTCCTAGATTAGTTAGCATGTACAAAATATAAGAAGGGAAGTCTTCATTTCTTTTGTAGTCATTACATATTCCTAAGTGTAGCAAATTAGAGATTAATTTATGGGCTTGTTCTTATCAAAACTTGCAGAAACATTCACATTCTTTTTTTTAATATTCTAGTTCTTGATCCTTTTAAGTATGAATTATGTTAATCTTCAGAATAAAGTATCATTTATTGCATACCTCCTAATATGACATGTGTACTCTAATCTCTACATATATTACCTCATGATAGTCATACTGCTATGAAATAGGTACTAAGATTCCTGTTATATAGATGAAAAATCTGAAGCTCAAGAAAATTAGGTAAGGCTTGTTCAAGGTCACACTGTAAAGAGGAGATAAAAAGGGGATTTTAATGCAGGCCTGCCCCCTAAGTCTGTGTTCTTCATTACTCTATGCCCTCTCTCTCTATATAAGAGAGAGAGAGAATATATATATATATATATATAAAATATATAAAATATATATATATAAAATACATAGATATATAAAATAAGAAGCTCAAAACAAGACTACTATTTGAGTAAACTGAGTACTTAAAAACCTTCACCATCTTAAAACTTTCTAATATAAAATTTCTTGGAAAAGTAAAATATTTGCTACCCACCCCGAAAGAAAAGACACAACCTTCTAGATATCTGAAAATAAAGGGTATGCTCTTACAACATTCATTCACTAACTTTTTATTTTAATTTTTTTAAAAATTAGAGATGGAGTTTCATCATATTGCACAGGCTCGTCTTAAACTCCTGGGCTCTAGCGATCCACTCACTTTGACCCCCCGAAGTGCTGGGATTACAGATGTGAGCCATGGTACCTGGCCACATTCCCTAACTTTCTTCCTGTATTTGTATTTATTCTCCAAAGCCCCATCTTTTGTAAAATGCTAGTTGTTTAAACAAATTAAAACCAATCAAACCACTCATTTTACATTCTAACATCTGTGGAAAAAAGAATGAACAAAGAGGTAAGTACCACTTGGAATGATATTGTTTCTACATTCTTCCCATGTGGTACAAGCTCTTCTTTTCTGAGTGATGTCCTGCCTACCCCTCAAAGCTCAGCCCAAGCTTTATCTACTTTGTGCAACCTACAACTGATTTCTCCCTTCTTCTAATGTTAATTTGCATTTACTGTGTTTGTTATACAAGTAATACTTTATTGTATACTGGCACATACAAAATTCTGAATAAGTATTTGTTGAATTATTTCTGTCTCTAGCAACCAATTTAATACTTACAGAAACAACCAATTTCAGTATATTTTGTATCACTATGCAATGTAGGTTATCAGTATATAATTGGCAGAATAAGATCTTGCTCACTACTAACACTGAATGTATATAATTTATCTTCTCAAAGAAGACAAAGACCATTTTTTAAAATTCATTTTGCATCTTAGAACCATTAGCATACAGATCAGGTATACTTAAGAAATATCTGCAGATAAGCTGACCTGCAGTTAGATAAACATCACATTTTTTAAAGTCCATTGAGTGTTTTGATCAGATTAAATAAAAATGCTTCAAGAAAACCTAACCAGTGGAAGACACATTTAGACATAATTAGTCATTCCTTTTTTTATGTTTTCAAAACAGAGAACAGACACAATGATTGTTAGGAGTTAGTTAGCTGGTAATAACTGAGCATTTTATTAACAGGAACCCCATCAAGGAAAATGAGTTCTCTAAAGCAGTAATGCTTTTTAATAAATATATTACAATATCCTAATTAAGTTGTATGCTAGTTTTATGATTTTGCCCAAAGTGACCATTCTTTTTGCCTCAAGAAAGAAGTATAGTCACATTACAAGCTGAATTAACTTCTAAATTTGCTGCTGGATCTGGTTGTGGGCTGAGTATACAAGATAATAAAACATTCAGCAAGAGGTCCCCACTGTGCCACTTGAGAACTAAAGTTTAAAATATGTAAATATGTATATTTTACACATGAACTAAATGCTGCAAGCGGACCTTATAAACTATTTCACTGATTAGAGCAGAACTCACTGGTAACTTCTGTGAGCTTACTCTCCATTTAAATTATGAATGCAATTACCATTGGTTTTCACCTGTATCATTTTAAAACATTTATAGTACTGTACAACATGCTGAGGGTTACAGATTCTTCATCATATAGTGTATTTCATTATTTATGTTGATTTCAATGTTTACTCCTAGGGATGTCACAAAAGTCAACAGGAATAAGTCTGTCTAAATTGTTTTTTAAAATTAATGGAACAACACATTTTAAAAAATCAATTAATATATAATACATAATACCTACAGAAAACTATGGAGAACTTAGAGGAAACATACAGCTCTTTCCCCTGACTTATGCTGAAGAGAGTGACACCTATCCACAGTAACTTAAGGAATGGCCTCACAATAACCTCTGGTATTCATTTTGCATTCTGCAATTACTCTGATTATATCATTCATAGTGGTTTAAAATTAAGGAATTAAAGACCCATTAAAAAAGCCTGAGCCCTGAAATTTTACAGAACTGGATTCATATCTTTGTTCTGCTGCTAACTCATGGTCTGACTTTGGCAAAGCAATCTCCTTGGCCCTAATTTTTTTTTTTAACCACTAATAACATGTAATGGTAACAGGGCCTATCTTTAGGATTATAACAAAGAATAAATGTGATAAGTTGAAATGGTTATTCACAATACCTGGCTCACAGCAATTATTCAATAAAAATATAATCAAGTCACCATAAAAGAAAATCAAACTACTGTCAATGAATTGAGATTACCAAGAAAGAATCCAGGCTTATCTAATTTCTCAAAGACAGAAATATTGGAATTTATAAAAATGGAAATATATAAAATGTTCAAGAAAGCGGTTTTATAAAAAGCGAACAGAGACCCAACTTAAATCATTTATATATAAAATGTCATTTTAATTCTTGATCTAATCATTGCCTTACTAAATATTTTGACAGCTTTGATAAATCACATGCTGGAAAAGGGAGAGGGAGACTCTTATGCTATTCTTCATTTTTATAAGTTTATATTCCTAAGTATCATGATTTAACTAAAACACTAACTAAGGATTTACTAGCATTTAATCTGATTCATAGTGATGAGAGGACTTGACACTGAAAGAACCATAAATTACAATCAAACTCTGACTCCTTAAAGATGAAGTTACATTACTGACAAAGAACTGGATCCTTATTTCAAGAGATATAATAGTATGAATCTAGACATTAGGTCCAACAAGTGATACAAATCATCAATGATAGATATTTACACTAAATTTTTTCAAAAAGATTTCTTCCTAACATACAAAAGTAGACAGTGATACATATGATTTCATAAATTTTAGATATATTATTTTTAAAAAACTAAATTTAACATTAAGACATGTGACACATGGCATATTTTTAAATGAAATTCATCATTTTAATATAAATCACAATTAATTAGAAATAATGAAAATTCCAATATTATACAATACTTAAACTAGGTTTGGAAACTAAAATTGCCATTTTAAACATTACAAAAGGATAACCAAAAATAAAATACATACTCATTTATTTACATTTACATTTATTTACTCTATTTTGAGAATGCGTTCTTTCATTGTTTAAGCTTATACTTTCCTTTTTCAAAGTAGCCACCATCACATGAGTCAAGATATCATAAAACCTAAGTTGAACTAATACTACAAAATAGAATTCTAATTACATTTAAAATTAAGCTTTAATTATTACTTGTAAATATTGTGGTAGGGGACTTTATTAGATAATTGTTATATTTGTAAGACAGTAATCATTACTTAAATGAATTACTTATGAGTTACTAAAAGGTACCTTAAAATATAGAATTAAACTTAAGAGGTATTAAATATAATTCATAAAGCTAATAACAATCAAGGATTTTTCAACCTCTGTTATCTATATGTTGAGTAACAACACATATAGTTAAAAAAAAGTAAATAAATTGAAATATAGGCATATAGCAAGAATCAGAAGCTATCCATTCTGAATGGTCTAGTATATCAGTTTCTATTATTGTTTTTGTGGATAGTTTTTGCCTCTGAAAAGCTAAATCACACCTAATAGGATCATGATTTAGAGAAGACCTCAATTTTTATACATGATAATGATATGATGTCAGAAAACATTCAACTTCAAATTTATGACAGATAAAAACTGTATTTTAACAGCCATGTTTAGTTTGTCTGCTGGTGAGCAGATATAAATGTAATCTGCACTACTATTAAACTCCAGGTCTGATAGATAACAAGCTAATATTTATTTCTAAGTGCTCTAAAAATTATTTGTAAAACCTGCATAAAAAGGATTGCATAAATATATTGTGATTTTATTTTAACAATTATTCTACACTACAATGGAAGTACATGCTCAAACAAGACACCTCAGCAGTATTTTAAAGCAGTAACCACCTAGCCAATTTCTGTATGTTCTGTAGTTTTTCTAATCCACTCTCCCTGTGGTTGAGCAAAATCGAATTGCCTCTCACATTTGCAGACAGCTCTGTGAAGGTGATAATAGAGCTGCTCCCTGCTGTCATGAGGCAGGAAATAGGAAAATGGCATATGGGGCTAGAAAGAAAGAAAGAAAAAAAAAAAAGAAAGAATGAATGAACAAAAAAAGAGAAAGAGAACTAAACAAGAACAAAAGGGGTTTCAACAAAGAACTATAACCCAATATGCTTTGCAAGTTAATCTGTTTTCAGAATTATTTAGCATATTTAATCATTCATTTGCGTCCTCACTCCAAAAATGTGAATGGTTGATATCAAGTCTTTGGGCAAGTTTTCATTGTCTAAAATATTTGGAAAACACACCTCCAGAATATGTCCTGCACAATGTCTGCAAAACAATGCCCTTTAAATAGATTTTTAAAATGTTGTGCCAATTCCAAATTCATCATTTGAAAATAAAGGTAAAGCAATGTTTATTTAAATATTAATAAAATGTTTATAGCAGGCTTTGAGTATGGTTTAACTTTCCTAATTTTATGAAATTCAAAAAATTTAAAGATAAATATTCATGAAAATTACACAATAAGTGATTAAAGAAGAAATCTCTAAATAAATTGCTAATAATACCAAGACACAGTTATCAACTTGTACAGTTTTTTTGTTTGTTTGTTTAAGTAAACAGACAGCAGCTTTCTGTGTAATTAAGAATCCTGCTTTGAACAAAATGGATTTTTATTTAATGTATCTGTAAACAGAATGTGGCAGTAGATGGCAATAAAGATAGAATCTACTCTACCTTTCCTTTTACACTCTGAATGGGATCCACAACCACTGCCACAGCTCTCTCCGACAAGGCTTCAAAGCTCTGCTGAGTGTTGATATCCACACCAGAAAGCCAACAACCAAAGCCAGGGTGACTGTGATACCAACCAACAACCATCTCCGGCCTGAAACAAAGAGGGCATTCAGATGCTCAGAACAGAACAAGTAATACATTTATGATATGAAAAGAAACAACACACTAACGGGGTATAAATTAAGAAGAGATGAAAAACACACAGGTGTGAAAAAGCACCATTAGAAACCCTGAAATTGTACACCATATTATCCAGAAAACATGGAAATGAATATGTGTGACAAAGGAGTGCTATCATTAAGAGATGCACATTAGCAGTGGTAGATAAAGCTTTCAGTTTTTCACCTTGTTACCACAGTTTCTCAGAGCCAGTTTTTACCCTTTCAGCATTCAAGTAAATATCTACTCTTTAACTCCTTAGCTCTGGGAGTTGGATTTTCCAGGCACAGAGTACATTTTTAACAATGGACACCAGGATCCACTGTTGTGAAAGGATTAAATATCAATTAAACCAGCAGTAGAACTAGGAACTCAGTCAAAAACCAATTTGCACTGTTCTGCTCAGCTGCTGAGCCTTTTGCTAACATTAATTTTGAAGTTGTTTCCACAGCAGAAGAATTTGAGCAAGAGAATGACAACTATTGAGAGATTTGGTCTGAGGAAAAAACTTTAGAATATTTGGATTATACTTTCTCTGTCTTTAAAACTATGCCTACAAACATAATTAAATATTCATAATCTCATTCAGTTGCAACTCTCAAATACATGGAACATACAAGCTCTTTCAATTATAAGTGACTAGACAGTAACTCCATATGCTAAACAGAGGGAAGCTACAGCCCAAGCTTTCTATGTGACAGTCAAGAATTTTAACATGAGGCAGTTCTCTGATGGGCAAATTTCTCTGGTTCTAAAGGGAAGATACACTAGACAGGCGGTGCATGGCACTGATATTTACAAATACTTTTATGTCAACTACATGACCACTTTTTCTAGAAATGACATTGATAAACATCTATAACTTTGAGGTATGTTTCTATAAATATTTCCCATTATTTCTTTAACTGATCATTTAAAATGCTTACCTTCCTGTCTGCTTCAACATATCCAACATTTTAGCTTGGAACACTGGATCAACTGCCTCCACACTGACACCCTGATTTAGAAAGAAAGAAAAATTATTAATTTTTGTAAATTTGGAAAAAAAGAAAGCTTCCCTATGTATATTATTTGGGGTTGCCAAAATCATTTTATAGGTTTTGATACCTACATTTGATACCTACTCAAGTCATTCAATTATAAACCTCATACCAATCAAGCTTCTAAAATTGCCAACTACCAAACTGCTGTTGGCGAACGAGTTAAGCCAACTTTCAAGATTCTTTAAGAGTATATGGCCATTGCTGTGTATATGTTTACCAGAAATACGAAATAACTGAACCAACCATAACTATTGGTTCGACCTATCTAGGCATGCATACTTCCTAATGCCATCCTATCATAACTGATGACTAAAATAAGCCTCATCCAAAGTTCTACAAATATTCAGCTATCATAATGAAACAGCCTCAAGTCTCTTACATACAGCATTATTTTGCTAGTTCAACCAAAATAAGATATTTGAACAAGGAAGAAATAAAAGGTTCAGATCATCTCTCTGGCGATAGAGTACTGTCTTTATAGCTCCCAAGGCTTTCTTCTAACCTCAGGAATCTAAATCTAATGTACTTAAAGAAACTAGTTAACATAAGCACTTCCTTCCCACCAAAACAAACAGTACGCATATTGAATTCCAACAGAGAGTACATCCTCAAGAACAGGGGTATGCAATCTGCTGCTTATAGGCTAAGAATGTTTTCAGTTTTTTCTTTCTTTTCATATATATACTTTAAAAGGACTGTCTTAAAAAAGAAGAATATGCAACAGAGACATATGTCTTTATAGAAAAAGTTTACTGACTCCGGGGTCAGAAGAAAAACTTTCTAATTCTATGACACTAGAAAATAGAATTAGAGTGAATATAGGGATCAAAATCTTTTATTTTATATTGTCAAACAAGCATTTACATGGAAGTAATGATATTAAAGCCTAAGAACGATGTATTATAATGGGTATCTACATAAGTACCCATAACATATATAAGTTAGTTTTATGTGTTTCATGTAGCCTAATATAAAAAGATAGATACAAGTAATAAATAGTCTAAGATTTAAATCTAAACCTTTAGTTAACATGTAGAGTGTTTCTCTATTTCCAAATGTATAAAATAAATATAATGGATATCGAGATGGATAAAATCAGTAGATCCAAATTAGTTTACCTCAACAGATTCATCTATTTAGAGAAAACTTTACATTATTTTAAATATATTGCATTCTGTAGCAAATATTCTATTTTAAATGCTTATTTTTAATATACATACTATATATATTACAGTACTTAAAATTGTAACTTGTTCTCTAGCATCTACCTTATCAAAATAAACTTACAGAGCTTCGAATAGAACAAACAGCTTTATAACAACAATTTCTTTAATCCTTCTTTTACAAGGCTCAGTAAGAGAAATATTGCCTAGCAAAGAAGAAATAAATATCGCTTGGAAAAATACATGCATATTTTTCTAAGAAAACAGGTGAAAAGGATATTTGTGGTTTTTTTTTTGGAAGGTAGATGGAATGGTTATTGTTTTTTGGCTATTTTCTTTCAGTCAAAATGCACATCTATCAACACAAGTCTAATGCATCAAACAAAAAGGCAAAACAAAACAAACATCTCTAGAAAGAATAATGTATTCTATGCAGGTAATTTGTATGGAGTATGGTGCATATAAACAAAATACCATGCCTGGGAAAAAAATATTCAGGTTTGCTATTGTTTTGTTTTGTTTTGTTTTGCTTTAACTTAACATTTTAATAAGAAAAGCTTAAAAAGTCATTCATCACCATATACAGAACATTTTTTAAATGACATATTTCAAAACAATGGGAACAAGACATAAGAACTAGTATATGTGAGTTGAAAATCTAAATAAGAGAATCTCAAATCTTTTGAACACTTGGTTCAAAATCAAACTAACACTCTGCTATTATAGGGTAAGTAACTTTTAAATCCAGTATTTTACACCAGTTTAAGCTGAAGGACTGAGAAAAGAAATTTAGCATTAACATCATTCAGTTTGTAGACCTATAAGAAGTTATGCTGCGTTTTAAAGATTAATGATTTAATTCAATACAATCTAAAAATTTCTATCAAACTTATGATTAACTTTTCCTATTGGAAAGAGAAAATGTAATATGATGAGAGTTAGTTTGCATAGGAAAAGAAAAATGAAAAGAAACAAATTTACTTGCAGCAGGCAGTAATAAAAGTACTCACTGTTCCTGACTGTGGCATAGCAAACACATCAATCACTCTGACGGTATAATCATCAACAAATTCTCCAAGCATCAAACCCATAACTTCCATTGGAACTCCAGCACGGCCATGTTTTAACATCTGTAGAAAGGAAGAGATGTGGACACAAAGCAAATTTCGTTGAGGTCTCTGGTTCCTCTTTATAAAACAAAAACCAAATTTTGTTCCAGTGAAAATAAAAAACTCCTTTTATAAATGTACCTAAAACAATAGCTTATTTATGTCTGAGAGGATTAAGGTGACAAATATTCCAAAGTAAAAGATACAGTGAAAGCAACAGAGTTCTCTAAAGCAAGTAACTACATTCATTACTTACTTTTAACAGTGCCAGGGAAGAGATATAGACTTGTTCTGCTGTGTCCACTGCAGGAGCATCTGTAGGTGGCCCCTAGAAACAAATACATCAATTATTATTAAAACAAACACAGAGTTGAGTTTAAAATTCAAGTTACATGTGGTATAAACTTGATATTTTTAAAATAGTTTTGAAAAACATGGCAAGAATCCTTTTATTTGGCTACAACATAATCAAAACACATTTGCAAATATCGAACCTGTAGAAAACAGGTAAAACTTAATACTAAGCCAAGG
The DNA here is from genome assembly GCF_028885655.2 of Pongo abelii. Taxonomy (NCBI): domain Eukaryota; kingdom Metazoa; phylum Chordata; class Mammalia; order Primates; family Hominidae; genus Pongo; species Pongo abelii. Next base: position 63,851,365 of record NC_071996.2, on the reverse strand, counting down.
GTCTAATGGACATAAAGTTTAAGTCTTTCGGCAATGCCAATCTACCTTGGCTACAACATGGCTATAATGTACCAATTAGCCACATTTGTTACCACAGTGTGTATATGTGAAATGCTGATGGACTAGCACAATTAACTAAAGCATCAACACAAACAGCAAATTCTCTGAGCTTCTTGATTTTCAGCTAAAGACAGAATGTATTAATAGATTAAGGCTATGGGATTCCTTTGCAAATTCATCGCTACAGTGGAGGAGAAGGGGAAAGAAGACTTCTAATCCCTGGGTGAAAGAGCTGTGAACAACATCCTCTGCATGTCACCTAATGAAGCTGTTCCCCTCCCCCTATACAACAACAAATTTAACACAATTGCCCCAGGTGTGAACAAACCAGTTGAGACAGGTATAGCTGATGTGAAAATACTTCCAAAATCCTAACCACTACCTTTAAAACAAGTACTACTAAGGAAGACACTATGTTTCTCCTTTAAGGATTCTATCTTCTTCCTGAAAGGAAGCAAACTTCTCTTGACTATAACATTCAGCTGCACAAGGTAACTGACATATAGTTCTTACCCTCAAGATGCCTACAATCTTATAAATGTGATTCTGCCCCACAATTAGTGCACCTAAAAAGCTTGTTGTTTTTTAATATTGGACAATCTCGGAAATTATAATGAGATATGACTTATAATTGCCAGGTCGTGTTTTGCTTAAAGTTCCCTTTCCCTGACAATAACTCTATTACAAATTAGGTAAACAACATGTTACCTTATCCAAATTGTAAGCCATATTCTCTCTCCCATTTATACTTTTACATACTGAAAGTAAACAATCGCTTTATATTCCATACATATAGGTCTATGTGTACTTTGTGCTTTTGTGTGTGTGTGTGTGTGTTAAATTCTATTACTTTGTATTGTTTTAAAAGTTCATATATTTACTGGAAGCATTAAGTATAAAAGGTTCTAGAATAAGTTTTCTCTAAATAAAAGAATTTTGTTTTTATTTACTTTTGTTCAAAGTGGTGGGAAAAATCAAGTCCCTCAAATTTAATTTTCACCATAAATGCCAGGCAATAAAGTTGGAAACTGACCAAATTCTTCATCTATTATCACCTAATGCAGTTTTATTGCTTATTTTTCAAATAGCTAAGATCTCTTTCAGAATGAAAACTCTGCTAAAGTAACAACAGGGCAAAGCATCTTGCTGAAGTCATCAAATAAACCTAATTTTAGTGGTATGATAATTTTACTCATTTCACTTAGAAAGTTAAGAAAGATTAAGGAAAAGGTGATGACAACAATAAATTAGTTGTGATGAGAGGTTTGGGGGAAGTAGTAGTAGCCTTAAAAGGTTAGGATAATAATAAGGTTTCAGTTAAACAGAAGGAATTGATTCTGGTGATCTGCATAGCCTGGTGACTACAGTTAATAATAATGTATATTTCAAAATAGTTAAAAGATGACTTTAAATGTTCTCAGCACAAAGAAATGATAAATATTGCGGTGATGGATATGTTAGCCTTATGTGATCACTCCATAACATACATATTTATCAAAACATCACCCCCCCACCACTATATATAATTATTTGCCAATTTAAAATAAAATAAAAGTAGAAAAATAGGTTAATGAACACTGTATTCTAAAGTTATTCCTGGATCCAGAGCAACCTTAAACATTGCATATGGAGAAAGAAGTTAAACTGGTATCTTGACTGTAGCTTTAATACAGCCTTTCTCAACTTGCCTGAAAAATTTTTTTTTTAGAAAAAAAGGGAAATAAAACATCAAACCATCACCAAAATGCATTACTGAAAGAATCCAGAAACTATTTCTGCCACCAAAGAAGGAAGAAACACTATTTTGTTCAATATTATATATATAACCAGTACCTAGAAAAGTGCCTGGGCCATAGTAAGAACTTAATAAGTACTGATTGAAAGAATGAATGAATAAATTAAGGTACTACTGCAAGCCAATGGAACAGAAAAGAAAAATACCAACTAGAGTTACCCTGAGAGAGAGGAAGCAAGCCACATGTCAGTGGCCTTTCTTCTGATTCAGAAACATACTAACACACAATGGATTTTCTTCTGATTCAGAAACATACTAACAAGAAAGCCATGTACTAAGAGAAGACTATGCAGCTGTTTATTGTATGAATGCTGTTTCATTTTTGTTTTTTTTTTAGACGGAGTCTCCCTCTGTCGCCCAGGCTGGAGTGCAATGGCGCGATCTTGGCTCACTGCAACCACCGCCTCCTGGGTTCCAGCATCTCTTCCTGTCTCAGCCTCCTGAGGCGCTGGGATTACAAGGGGCACGTCACCAGGTCCGGCTGATTTTTTGTATTTTAGTAGGGACGGGGTTTCCCTGTGTTGCCCAGGCTGGTCTCGAACTCCTGAGCTCAGGCAATCCACCCGCCTTAGTCTCCCAAAGTGCTAGCATTACAGGCGTGAGCCACCGCATCCAGCCATGAGTGCTGTTTTTAAAATAGCAGCCAGTGATACTGCTGCCCCTTTCACTACTGTGGGCAAGAACTAGAGAAGGTTGGTAGCAGTGAAATGCTGCCAGAGAGAGAGAGAAATCGCATATAATACACTGTCAATGGGACAGATACTAAAGATCTCAGTCAGCAGTGACTATCTAAGGCTGTTGTTTTCCTACATGCTCACCTGTTCAGAATAGCAAAAACCAGGCAATAGAAGAAAACCCCATTAAAGACTCAAAACTGAGCTCAGAGAGGTATGTAAGAACATGAACAGCTGATATGGGGGGAGGGGGGCCAAGGCAGGGCTGGGTAGAGGAGGGTGTGGCCCCTGGCTAAGGCACCACCACTGGGCCTGCGCTCATGGACCTAGGTGAAGGTATTTTTGTTTTCCTGCCCAAATGTTGCATTTCCAAGACCACCCTGGCCTGCCACTCCCCCATGCTGTGTCTATTAAAACTCTCAGACCCTAGCAGGCAAAGACACAAGTGGCTGGACATTGAGAGGAACAGAACACATCAGCAGAAGAAGACACTGGTGGCTGAACATGAGAGAGGAGCACATCAGCGGAGGGACACACAAACGACTGGACATGGAGAGAAACCACTGGGGTAGGAGCAAACCAGCACGCAGGCAGGCTATCAACCAGCAGAATGAAGCAGAGTTTGGCCAGGGCAGTTGGAGGAGAGTGTCCTGACTCCAGTGGAAAACCATCTCCCTTCTGGCTCCCCCATCTGTTGAGAGCTACTTCCACTCAGTAAAACCTTGCACTCATCTCCAAGCCCATGTGTGATCTGATTCTTCCAGTACACCAAGGCAAGAACCCCCAGATACAGAAAGGCCTCTGTCCTTGCAGTAAGGCAGGGGGTCTAATTGAGCTGTCTAACACAAGCCACCTATGGATGGCTAAACTAAAAGAGCACCCTATAACACACACCCACTGGGGCTTCAGCTGTAAACACTCAATCCTAGACACTGCTGTGGGGTCGGTGCTCCATAGCCTGCCTGTCTGTGTGCTCCCCTAGAGGTGTGAGCAGTGGGGCACTGAAGAAGCAGGCCACATCCCAATCGAATGCCCTGTGAAGGGGACAAGGGAACTTTTCCTGTTTCACAGATACAAAGCTGACCCAATTCGCTCCCAAGATGAGACAAACGTGGGGCTGTGGACCATCTACATACATTATCTTTTGGCAAACACTCCTGGGGGGCAGTATTCTGGTGATTCAAAAAGAAAGTCACCTAAATACAGGAATCATGAACAAAATTTTAGAAAACGATTTGACATCAGTAAAACAGAAGTTCTTTATCTTTGAAACAGAAAGCTGGAGGACAGACCAAGATAAAAAGATGAAAAATAATTAAGAATTAAAATCACACTAGGAGAAACAAGGGTAAAAGTATTATAACAAATTTAATTCAGTGATATACAATATAAATTTCTAGATGTCCCAAAATGTACAGTAAAAAGTTAGAGATGAAAACTTTTAGAAATATAATAAATTTAGAGCAGCAGTCCCCAACCTCTTTGGTGCCAGGGACCGGTTTCATGGAAGACCATTTTTCGAGTTTTGGGGCAAGGAGGATGGTTTTGAGATGAAACTGTTCCACCTCAGATCATCAGGCATTACAGATGGAGCATGCAACCTAGATCCTTCACATGGGTGTTCAAAATAGTGTTTGTGCTCCTATAAGAATATAATGCCACCACTGATCTGACAGGAGGTGGAGCTCAGGCAGTAATGCTTGCTTGCCTGCCGCTCACCTCTTGCTGTGTGGCCTGGTTTCTATGGTCACAGACTCATATGGGGACACCTGAATTACAGGACAGACAAGAGCTTAAAGCTAAAATATACAGTTGTTTCTAAGGATAAAATAAACAGAAACAATAAACAAAGGCAAAGCTGAAGAAAATTTTCTTGAATTTAAAAAAAAGTTCACCTTTGGGACCATCATATGTGAGGCAATAATCAATGAATAAAAAACTGTATCTTGAAAAATCTTAGCTAAATCTCAATTACATAAAGTAAAATGTCTAAAACCATACGAGTAGAGAAACCAAACAGCCTGCTGGGAAAAAAATGCCACACAGGCTGACTTTGGATTTATTTGCAACATTAGATGGCAGAAAACAATGAAGCAAATCTTCAAAGTTTTAGGTAAAAAACTGAAAGTAAAGAATTTTATACTTAATTTTTAAAAAACATCCAAAGGCCCACAAATACATTACTAAATACATAAGGGCTCAGAAAATAGGATTCCATATATTTCCCCTGAAAGAGCTTCTTGAATAAAAGATCCACTTGAGCATCCCACTCCTCAAATAAATATTAAAAGCTAAAAAATGGAAGAGTCATCATATAAAGAAATCTGTTACAACCACTGAATGCAGTTAAAAAGATATAGATATAAATAATGTAAATAATCAGGATCCGAATCCACCACTATCCAGGTAACTATACAGGCAGGAGGGAGAAATGAAGTGTACAATATGCTCTATCTTTTACAGTAGGGGAAAATACAGATGTAAGTGTTGACTTTTACTATTCTAGAAACATAAATTAGTTTTTTGAACAACTTTAACCACTGCAAAAATTAAAAAGCATGTAATCCCAGCTACTCAGGAGGCTCAGTGGGAGGATGGCTTGAACCCGAAAGGCTGAGGCTGCAGTGAGCCATGGTTGACCACTGCACTCCAGCCTGGGCAACAGAGTGAGACCCTGTCTCAAAAAATTTTTTTAAATTAAAATTAAAAAGCAATGTACACATTACTAAGTCACTGGGGAAGAAAGACCAAACACAATACTGACAGTAAAATAACAGTAGGAAATCAAGAAAGAAGAAAAAAATACCAAGCAACATAAGGTAAGATCAAATATATTAGTTATGAAAACATATAAATGGATTAAAGTCCCTTGTTAAAAGATAAAATCCTCTCATAATGGGTTTAAAATGGAAATTCATGTGTATGCTGCTTACAAGTAACAAAACAAAAAGACTGAGCAAAATTTGTCAATGAGATACCAACATTTTTTGTTTAAAAGAAGCCACAATGGCCACTGGTTCACTCACCTTACCTTTCTTCAGTGGTGTATTACATTAATATTTCCCACTATTAAATCATCTTTGTACTTCTAGATTAATTGTTCATGTTTTCTTTACTATTTGTTCATTTATGTTTTCTTTTTCTCGTAAGTGAGATTGTTCTGGCATTTTTGTGTGTGTGAAATTTGCCAGGTTTTGATATCATTATGTTAGAGTTATAAAACAAATTGAAAAATTTACAAGTTTCCCAATTACAAAGTTTTCCATTTTCTATGTTCCAATAGTATGTATGTGAATAAAAAAATCTATCCATGTTTTTCAATTTTGGAAGTGTTCATTATTAAAACATTTGGCTCTGAGGCTGTTCTGTGGCTAATTGTTATAACCTTTTCAGTTGTATTGATAAATTCAGGTTATCTATATCTTGAGACTAGATGAACTATTACGGTGTTGCAGAAAGTTTCATTTCATTTAGATTTCAAAGTTATCACCATCGAATTGAACATATTCTATTTTAATTTTTCATTTTTTCTTAGTACTGGAAGCATTTAAAACTAAATTTCCTTTCCTATATCATGTTATACCACCACCCAGATGGATTAAAGAGTTACATGTTTTTTTAAAAAATTAAAGTGTAACAAATGCTATGCCAAAAATATTGGTGAATGTCTATTTGATCTGGGTGAAGAAGCACATTTTAGGTACAAACTCAACTGAACAAATAAAGGAACATAAAATTGCCAACATAATCTACATTTCTAAATACTTAAAAACTTTAAAACAAAACACCCTGAAAAAATAGTTTTCCCATTTATGACAAAAAGTCAGTACACAAGCAAATTAAAAATACTAAAACCATAATGGAAACATGGGCAAAGAATAATAGACACTAATTACATCAGAAATACATGATGAAATAAATATGAAGGCCAGGCGTGGTGGCTCACGCCTGTAATCCTAGCACTTTGGGAGGCCAAGGCAGGCAGATCATGAGATTAGGAGATCGAGACCATCCTGGCTAACACGGTGAAACCCCGTCTCTACTAAAAATACAAAAAAGTAGCCAGGCGTGGTGGCATGTACTTGCAATCCCAACTACCCAGAATAGGGCTGGGTGCAGTAGCTCACACCTGTAATCCCAGCACTTTGGGAGGCAGAGGCGGGTGGATCACCTGAGGTCAGGAGTTTGAAACCAGCCTGGCCAACATGGCGAAACTCCATCTCTACTGAAAATACAAAAATTAGCCGGGCGTGGTGGCGGGTGTCTGTAATCCCAGCTACTCGGAGGCTGAGGCAGGAGAATCGCTTGAACACAGAATGTGGAGGTTGCAGTGAGCCAAAATCATGCCACTGCACTCCAGCCTCAGTGACAGAGCGGGTGAAAAAAAAAAACAATATGGAAGGCTCAGCCAGGCATAGTGACACATGCCTGTAGTCCCAGCTACTTGGGTGGCTGAGGTGGGAGGATCACTTGAGCCCAGGTCAAGGCTGCAGTGAGCCATGATCTCGCCATTGCACTCCAGTCTGGGTGACACAGTCTCAAAAAAAAAAAAAATACATACATATATATATGTTACAGGGTGGGAAAAAGCTGTTTATCTTTGTTTAACCTGAAGTTTAAATCATTCCATGAGCCACATAGTCCTATCAGAGAAAATCTGGAATTTTTCAGGCTCTGGAAAAACACATCTTTGTTTTTTGTTTATTTTTTTTCAAATGTGTGATAGATACCAATCCCAAACTACAAATAATACTTAAGTATTCATCATGTGCTACCACTTTAGCTGTGTGGTTAAACAAAAGCTTCGAGAAGCTTGTGAGGTAATCAAAATATACATCTACATCGACATAAATCACAAGGCTAAAAAGTATCACAATCAGAGCTAAAATGCAACTTCTGACACTAGTAATATACTTTCCAGTACAGTACGCCATCCCATTTTCAGATGCCCAAATCTACTTTTATTCTGGGAGCTTAGTTCACTTCCATTGTTTATAATTTTAGAATCCTCTGCCACCTGGAGCCATTTCCTATTAAAGAAAATGGAAAGAAAACTTGAGATGTCTTTCCTATTCAAAAGTAGTCAGTATGCTCACTGAGAACAGGGAACACTTCAGTGTCTCCCCATATTTCCTGAAGTCTAGATGGGCACAGTGGGCTATAGAGAGCAAAATGCACTATACACTGTATAGATACTAATATGAAAATTAAAATATGCCTTTTTCCAAGTCCAATTAAAAAAAAATCTTTGCCCTAAAAAAATAACTTTTTATTAAAAGCTGTGGGAAATCTAAGTTACACAAAGCATTTGAGACTTTTTAAAAATCACAGCATACAAATCATAGAAAAATAAAAATCAGGCAAGCACAGTTCTCAAATATATTACCAGTTCAAAGAATTAAATCATGGATGCATATATATAAGCATATAAAATTATATTCTTAGTATTAATGTATTTTAAAGAACTGAGTAGGGCCAGGCACAGTGGCTCACACCTATAATCCCAGCACTTTGGGAGGCTGAAGCTGGAGGATCACTTGAGCCCAGGAGCTGAAGACCACCCTGGGCAACATAGTAAGACCGCATCTCCACAATTTTTTTTTAAAGATTGGCCAGGCATGGTGGTGTGTGCCTGTATTCCCAGCTACTCAGAAGGTTAAGGTGGAAGGATTGCTTCATCTCAGGAGGCTGGGGCTGTAGTGAGCTGTGATTGTGTCACTGCACATTCCAGCCTGGACAACGAGGCCCTATCTCCAGAAAAAGAACTGAATAAACAACAAAAATAGGACACTAATTCCTTATAGAAACAGAAGTCTCAAATACAAAGGGTTTTCAAGATACTTCATGTGCTAGATGGCTATGCCCTGAGCAAATAAAGATATTGAAGTGACTCTCTTGCCTCAGCCTCCCAAGTAGCTGGGATTACAGGCACGTGCCACCATGCCCGGCTAATTTTTGATATCTTTAGTGGAGACAGGGTTTCACCATGTCGGCCAGGCTGGTCTCAAACCCCTGATCTCATGATCCGCCTGCCTCAGCCTCCCAAAGTGTTGGGATTACAGGCGTGACCGGCCAGGCTCTATTTTAAAAATGAAAAGACTTAAGGGGAAAAACGTATGAGTCAAGAGTTTCAGTGAGGGGAAATGTAGAGTAGAAGTGGTCAGATTAATGAGGTTGTAATGGGCAGAAATGGGCAGACACAAAGTTTCAGGATTGGGAGGAGCTACCTAGTGGAAAGGAGACAGCACACGGTTTTTATCCCTCACCCACAGTAAGTTTCCAAGTCCCTTTACCCCTACCCTTATGTCTCATATTTCCAATCCTAGACATAAATGAGAAACTAAAGATTTCACAAGTAGAAACTGTTAACATTTTTTCTCAAGTTAGACTTCAGTTATAACTATTGTATTGCTAGTTTGTATTTACATTCAAGTAAAATGGACTAAGTGATCACATGAGGACAAATTATACATGTCCTATATATAGGACTAAAAATGACCTGAATTTACAGTGTCAATCACTTCAATCATGTTTTATTTATTGAGAAATTATTATGTTTAAGAAAGTCAGGGAAATGCTGGGTAAAGTGAGGTTAAAAAAATTATATAATGATATAAACCAAATGAAAACCTGGCCTCCAAATACTTTTTGAATTTTTAAAATTGGCTTAGGCTGTTACCACTATAAAGAAAAGTAATGGAAAAAAAGTCTTTTTTCTGGTGCTTAATTAAGAGCATAGTTCTAAAATTATCAGCTTATACAGTATGTGAACTATTCAAGTTAACTTTGTTGACCTTATAACAACTATTTGACCATCATTAAAAGAAAAAAAGAACAGGAAGTCATTTACTGGAGATTGAATGTGATGTAACTTAAACTTCAAGGTCATTTAATAATACCTATTAGAATAAACGAAGGCACCAGTATAAATAGAGGTACTTAAGCTGCATAAAATAGTCTCATCTTTCATACAATGCCACTATAAAATAAGCACACACATCACTGACAATAGAAAAGTAAATAAGAAACATCTGAATATTCTGCAACTTCACAGTCTGCTGCTAAAACTTAAATGAATATTACCATTTGAAAATTGGAATATGATTTATAGTTACATACTTCTGTAAAAAATATGAAACTAAAATGCACATATCCCTTGTAAAAACAAGGAATTGAAATAATCACTTTTGCTATATAAATCTTCAATACTAAATTCCTACAAGCAACTGTGAAATCACTTAAGTAATTCTGACTCTTGAAAATAAGTTTGTTATAAAAAGGGGGAAAATCCACGCCTTTAAACAGACTAAAATTATAAGTCAGTGATCTAACAGAACTGTAGGGTAAAAAGCCGAGCCACAGGCACAAGCAGTGTGACCAGCCTTTATTCATTCATGAAAATCTAAGCAACCAGTGATATAAAACCTGTTATGAATTCTGCAAAGGCAAACAAACCTCAATACAATGAGTTTTGATGTGACACATTTAGTAAGACAGATACTATCATCCAGGTTTACAAATTTTAAATGTGGTTAAATTAACTGAGGCATAAGGTGGATTTTTTTTTTTTCCATTTAGAAGATTAAAATCTGATCCAGTATAAAAACCTGTGACTTTTACATGGGTACCCCTTGTTGACTAAGTGCTTAAAAAAAAAAAAAAAAAAAAAAAAAGGCATTTGCCATTATAACAGCATAAAAACTAACGCCTCAAAGTGTTACCTACTCAGGCCTTTTAACAAATTTGTTAACACTATTAGTTATATTACTCCACCTTTCTCTTAGTGTGAACTGGTATCAATTATTTAGCCAATTTTATTATGTTATTAAAATACCTGCTGATTAAACATGAACTAAAGTGTCACTTAAAAGAAATGTAAAATAAATAGCATCACTGAACTGCAACATTCCAAAAATATCTAAAAATATGAAGTTATCTCGGGAAATGACATTAAGCATTTCAAAAATTTGTAAAAAAAAGAAAAGGAGTTTGAATATTTAAATATTACATATGGCTTATTTTTATAATGGCTATTTAAAAGTGCATATTTAGTCCTGTGTTTTAAAAATTATTTTTAAAGGTCTGTTAAAATATATGCTTTATAACAAAAAAGAAAATAGGCTTTAGGAACAAATGAAGGTGATTATATGTTTTAAAACAAAACCTAAACATATAATTTATTGAGTTGATGGAAAATAATTCTTAATTTTATGGTATCTAATATAACCCTCAACAAATTTTATCATAAAATCAAAAATTTTGATGAAACCACTACATTCAGTTTCCTCAATTAAAAATTCCCTTAAAAAAAAAACAATGCAACATAAATGAATTCAAACACATACAAATAACTACCATTGTACTGTTTATCTCTTACCCAGCAAGGTAAGAAACAACCTTTTAATACTTTAATTTTGTGAGTATTAAACAACTAGTGTGAAAAACAAGCTGCATGTAAACTATTTCTACTGCATGAGCTTCAATGACTAGCTAAGGCAACCTGTTATAGGAGGTGTTAATTGGCAATAGGAGTACAAGTCAGAAGCATGTTCCCCATCGTCCTAACCCAGCAAGGCTAGGTCATTAAAGTGGAAATGAATTCTTTCATGTCGACTTAACCCTTTCAATGCATGATTTCAGCTGTTTGCTTTCAATTAATTTAAAAAACTTGTTACTTTTTAGAGTTAAAAAAAATGTTCCAAAAAAAAGATCCTTTGGCTGACAGTTTCAATGACTATATTATTCAGAAGAGAAGAACAGAGCAAATTAATTGCAATGTAATACTGCAACTCTCCCCTCAGAAAAACATATAAACTAATTGTATTTGCCTATTTTAACACGGAAAAGAAGATAGAGGAGATAGTGTTTAGAAATAGCTCAGAACGATTTAATCACATAGGGTTTCCCTTTACATTTCTGTTTGCGGATCCAACAACTATCCCATTAATCATCTTAACCTTGGGATACAGCAGTAGAAATTTTTTATTCCCATAATGTCTATACAAGAATCCTTAATATAAAAGTGTTTTAAAACATAAACGAGTTAATACACCTTTCCAATTATGTTTTATTATTCTGATAAGGTGCATAATCACAGCATAGCCTGATGACTGGTTGCCAAAAAAGTCCAAATTCCTTTTATGGCATGATCTCAGAGGTTTCCAGATGGTTCATTAATTCTTTAAAAGAAAAAAAGAAAGACAAAAAGAAAGAAAGAAAATAAGAATGGAAATGTCAAAATAATGATGCATTGCTTTTCAAATGCTACATTTATAAATACTAATATTGCCAATTTTAAGCATTATAGAAATTTAAAATAAAATGCAATTATATAATATTACAAATATTACAAATAAAAATATACATATACTGCATCTTTCATCTCTGAGTAATCCTGAAAGTACTGACTTTAGTAAAAACTCATAATATCAGAGTAAAAATTAAACATTAGAAAACATACCTAACACTATGTACCCTGCATAATAAATCAATAAATAATTGCCAACATGACAATAAAGACATAATTTCACCCACTGCTGAAATACACCTAGGTTCTTGAGTAACTTTAACCAACGATATATTTCTTTATTAAAAATTTGATTGGCAAGAGACAAGAAAACAATGGGAAATATAATGGTTCAAGGATGCCAAACAATGAGAATTATACTATATTCCTATACCATACTCTATATCCTTTTCCTACCTCACCCACCTCCTCTGAAATTTTCTAATTATTTAACAAATTCGGTTCCTGCCTCTCTGAAAAGTTTCTTTTCCTAGGCCTACTGAGTTCCTCCAATATAGCACACCTAAGTTTGGTGGCCCTGCAGCCAGTATTTTGAGAATATAAAAACTGCAGCAAGAAACAGGCAGTGGAGTGAAGCGATGTAATAGCAGGGGAGAGGGGGAAATGACACCATTATCTGGTTATAAAGAGACCCTATCAAAGTAACATAGGGGCTGGCAGCCCAGTGCACAATGCCTAACTATGACATTTCTTTCCCTTTAAGACCACCCTTGGTACTCACTTTGAAACAATTTTCACCTATTTAAAAAATGTGTGTGTATACTCCATAAATATATATACCCACTATCAACCCACAAAAACTAAAAACAAAAAGTTTCTATGTGTGTGTGTGAAATATACCATGAGCACCAATCACTTTAGATTTCTATGAAATCTGTCTCATCACAATAGGAAATGGCTGTCTCCCACTTTGGGTAACAATCACTATGCTCCACTGCAACAAGAAAGGACCAAGCACAATGCTCGACTACCTTTGTTATAAAAAAAACATCATTCAGCAGCCTGGGCAACATGACGAAACCGTCTCTACAAAAAACTACAAAAATTAGCCAGGGGTGGTGGCTCAAATCTGTAGTCTCAGCCACTTGGAGGGCTAAGGTGGGAGGATCATTTGAGCCTGGGAGGTGGAGGCTGCAGTGAGCCAACACGGTGCCACTGTACTCTAGCCTGGGCAACAGAGTGAGACTCTGTCTCCACCAACCCCCCACCATCTGACACACATATAAAAAGGTAGCATCATTCATGGAGATCAGCTCAAACTTCAGAAACCAGAAAATATAAACATTTAAGATTGGCAAAAACATACTGTCTTTTATAACTGGAAAGAGGGGCCCGGAATCAAGCAGAACCTAAACGTCTCATAACAGAACACTGAGGTATCAGAATTGTTCCACAAAAGACTGCAACTGGCTTTAGAGTTCTTATAGTGCCAGTGGCCATTTTGAAAATACTGTTCAGCTATGGTACTATTTATTTATGTATTTAAATCACAAAACATGTAAAAATAAATAAAAAATAAATTAACTGGTTATTTTGGGAAGCACCCATAATTCATAATTCATTAACTAGCCCATCTTCTAAATTATAATATGCAAAGCCATGTATGAAATATTACACACAGAGAGACATACAAATAATCTACGTTTTTATTTATTCACTCAACAACTAGACTTGACAGCCCACATACCATGTACTAGCTACACACAAGTAGGAAAGTCCCTGCCCTGAAAAGGTTTACAAAGTAGAAGGCAGGGAAGAAAGAGAAGAACCGTAACTGCAATATAGAATAAGCACAAAAATAGATGCACAAATAGGGAACAAACACATAAGTGATAGCAATCTATTTGATAAAATCTTCCTTTATGCTAAGAATTAAGGAATATATAGACCTTTTCCAAGTAAGAAAAGGGGGAGGGAGGAAAAAGGCATTCTGGGAAGATAAAAATGACACACTGAAAGGCACAGAGACATAAAACACATTACCACTCAAAGCTTTTTAAACAATAAAATGGGCTAACTAAAGCATGGATTCCTAATTAGTCAAACATGAGTGAATACTGTTTAAATTTCAATGGTTGTTTTTCTGAGGATGTGACTTTTCAAATAAGTAAGGTCATCTTTAAAGTAGACAGACATGTTCTTCCTTATCCATACTTTTGGCTTTATGAAAAATATTCAGCACTTAAGAATATAAATCATTTTGGAGTTCCCTGACATGCCTAAAATAAATACACAGTTATAAGACAATATTTGAAGGATAAGATGATATATTTTTCCACACAAAATATTAAGTCTTAAGGACCCAAGATTTCACTATTATGATATAGAGTATCTTTTCAGTTTATAGAATTTGTATAGATGTTACATCTGACTAATAGTCTTAAAGCCAGATTATTTCTCTTTAATATACAGTTCTCAGAACAAAATATTCTTTTAATTAATAATATTATAAAGAGCTGATTATCTGACATTCAAGCAATGGACACCACTGGATGAGAAGACACAGAGTTCAAGGCTGGGATTAGCTGGATCACTGATCAAAGGAGCTGAAGGTTAAGTGGATGCTACTGTGATCAGCTGTTAGAGCCACTAAGCAGTCATAAAAGCTGGGCCCTGGAGGTGTTAACACAGAATACAAATAACCTTCCTGTTTGTGTGTATCTTGCTTTACATTTTTCAAATATAATTACATTTTGCTTTATTTCTCAAATGTTATTTACCTCATCTAATGAAAGAAGAGAAAGACAAAGGAACAATACAAGAAAAAGAAAGCACCATACAGAGGAGAGGGAATCCAAAAAAATGGGTGAATGTGGGCATGACTATTCGAAAAAAAGGAAGAAAAAAGAAAAAATAGACTTGGGAAACTGGATGGCAGATACTATGACATGCACTGGGTATATGACAAATCAGTTAGATGTGGTCCTAGTCCTTAAAATGTAATATAGGAGACAGAAAATACACAGTATATATAAAAATTAATACTTGATTGTAACTTGCTGTAGTTTATTATTTTAGTGGCAAAATAAAAGGAAAGAGAGTAAGTCTTGGTAATATAATAAAAGCAAGGCCCTATTTCAAAGGGCCTCCCCAGAAAGTAAATAAGCAATGAATGTAAGCCAGAGGTTCTTAACTGTGTTTATAGCTCAGAATTACAAGGAGAGCTTAAAAAATTCTGATGCCTGGGCCCACCCTCAGAGATTCTGATTTAATTGCTCTGGATTGAGGGTCAGGAATCTTTTTTTATTTAGCTCCGCAAGTTATTCTAAAGTACAGCCAAGGTTGAAAACCACTGATATAAACCTATAAAACAAGGATTTCATTATTGTGAGGTTAATGAAATGGCTACGGTTAGTTTGTCCAGCCAGTTGTCTAGGAATTTCAGAGGTCTAGGGCCAATCACCAAATGCATCAAATTCTGAATTACTACAACGTTTATTATAATTTCAATTTAGTGAGATACAGAGGTTTACAAATTATCATAGATATATGAAGTAGAGAGACTAATCAGGCTAGAGACATCATATGCACTAATTGCTGCTCTCCATGAAATATTTCTGGTTCCTCTCTCTCAGGCACATAATAGACTGTACTTCTCTGACCTCTTGAGGTTAGTTATGAACATGTGACTCGCTTCAGCCAATGAAATGTAAGCAGAGTGGCCATGTCACTTTCAATTAAAGCTTTTTAAGGAGTCAGTGTTCAATGATAGCGCTGTGTCAGCTTGAGTCCCACAGTAATGATACCACGGAACAGAGCACCCAGACGACGCATGTAGACATACAGTATGAGTGAAAAAGAAAGCTTTCTGGTTTTAAACCATTGAGATCTGGAGGTTATTCCTGAAACATAATCAACCTTTCCCGACTAGCACACCATAGACGACTTCCAGGGGAAAGAGGAGGGTAAGGGATCATTTAAGCAGTCTAGAAAGAAAGTGGTAGATTCATTAATACACAATGGGGGCAAAGGGCTTTCCTTTACAGAGAACACCTTACAAAAAGTAATATAATGGATGAGCAGAACGGTATGGGAAACTTGAGGACTTACAGAGTATAATATGGCTAGTTTGAGATATGAGAAGTTCAGAGCAAAAGATGAATGTAGAAAGAGACAAATCATGAAGGACAGAAATTTTAGAACAACTCATAAAAGGGCCAAAGGGGCCATTCTGTGATACTACTCCGCAACCTTCTTTCTGCCCTAGTATAAGCTAAGTGATAAGACCACTTTCACCAGCAACAATGACACACTACCATACCAATCATTTTAGAAAGCTCCCAGACGATCCTGATCATGCCAAAAAGGGATAGGTGGTCTTCTCTTTCCCATCCCCCTTGAGTCACTACACTTTGGCCTGAAGACCATAATTTTTATCTTAAACTGAAAATGACTGAGGCCTCATTAAGGATATTTAAACAAATGAATAGAGTAATAAGTTCCACATTTTAAAAAGAACTATAGAATTTCTGGTGATGGGAAGATTTACTAAGAGAGATTGGACAAAGGAGGACACAGACAGGATTATAGAAAGGCTGAAATAAGCAGAGGCAATGATGAGAAGAAACATTTGAAGCACACTCCACAATATAATACTTGGAGACTAATTACACTTGGGGGAAATGGAGAAGTACAATATGATTGCAGGTTTTGCCTTAGGCAGCAGGGTAAATATCAATACCATTAATCAAGATATGGAATACCTTCAGACCATATCCAGAATCTCCAAAATCTAACTGCTTCTAACTATACCTGCATTACAGCAATCTAGTGATTAACTATAAATGTATTTATGTGAACATGAAATCCACTTATTCCTCAATTTAGTTAATTTTGTTTTTACTCTTATTGGAAATGATCTGAGATCTCCTCTCCTTCCTGCTACCTTGATTAATCAAGACACAGTATTACAAGGTTCAAAGTTAAGTTAACACAACTATAATAACATTTTATCTGTCTGTCTGCAAATGGCTGGTTAGGCCCTGCCCAAAATGGAACAGTTTAAGACTATTCAAAACCATTACAACAGTCTGTTATTCACTCAAAATTAAACATTATCACATCTAGTTTTAGGACTAGTTAACTTCCTTCTTGGTATAAATTACTGAAGTTCTTCATCCTCAAATAGGATTGCCAGATACATGATACTGAGTTAAATTTGAATTTCAGATAAATAAGTATTTTTATTAAGTACATCCCAGGCAGTATTTGGGACATACTTATACTAAAAATTAATGGTTACTTATCTGAAATTCAAATTTAACTGGGCATCCAGTATTTTCATTTGCCAAATCTGGCAACCCTATCCCCAAGTAACTACAAGTACTTTCTATTCTAAGTTCCTTACACATTTTATTTGTTCTGCCTAGCTTACTTAAGCCAAAGGCAACTTTATATTACTAAACATACCAACATTTCTTTAAAAATGTTACCACGTATTTGTCTTTAAATAAGCATACTTTTAAGACTTAAGTACCCTCACCAAATGGACATTCCCAGTTCCCTCTTATGAAAAGAATACAAATTAAATCTACATCACAATGTTATACATATCATATTTTTAATCTTGTTGGAAATCAATATCAACTTTGAAGTATCTTCTCTCTCCAAATGCTAACATAATTATTCATTAACCAACAAATACATCTTTTACTTTAGGCAAGAAAACGTTCACAGTTTAGACCATACCTTGCAAGCCCTGCTGGTCTCTCCAACCCCACCCTGCTGGTCTGGCTCAGAGCAAACTCTCCACCCTCCTCTAAGGAGCACACCTCAGCTGCCCTATATATTCTCTGCTACAACTCTTCTCCTCATCATGTAATTAAGTCTCCATTAATTCAAACACTCTGTAAGGGTTTGGCATTCACTTGTTTGTAACTTCACATAGGATCTAGGTCAGTGCTCCACAGACTACATCTGTTACCTGATCGAACATCTTAAATAGAAAAGTCAAAAAGTTTAGAGAAGGGTACTGAAATAATGGAAAGAACTCCACACTAGGAAAGACTACCAAACACACACAAAAAAGATGCTCAATAAATAACTCTTCAATCTCTTTATAAATAAATGCAGTTTTAGCTTTTATTTTTGACTCACTATCTCACCCACAAACATGCCAAGCAGGCATTCTGATGCCTCTGTGAGCCAGGCATACATGAAAATGCCAAAGGCAATCCTTTGCCTGTGTGGTCTCCATTAAGAAATTTAGATCCTTTCTCTAGGAAGAGTATATCCAAAAGGCAAAATAAATGAGAGGCTAGAGAAAGGGGAACTATTAGGATTTGACGCATACTATAAAACAACAGACTGTAGATACTATGTTGGTGCAAAAGTAATGGCAGTTTTTGCCATTACTTTCAATAGCAAAATTTGCAGTGAATTTTGCACCAACCTATAGTAAGCCAATTCGGCAGCGGACTGAGCAAAAAGGTCATTTACTCAGCCCAAGACAAAAGCTGATCTGTCTTGGGCCTAAGATAGAAAGATGCCTCTCTGGGAGTGAGAGGCCAATGAACCAGGTATGTGAGCAGCAGAGAGGAAGAAAGAGCCATGTGACAACTACCTGGAGTAGGAACAAATGTTTTTTCTAACCACTGTTATTTACTTTATTTCTTTTAAAATTTATTATGAAATATTTAGGAAATACAAAAAGGTCTAATGAATAATGCAATAAGTTCACTACACCCAGCCTATGAAATAAAACATCACTAAATCGGCTGGGTTGAAGCTCTTGTATCCTTTTCCTGACTGACTGCATCCTTACTCCATATCCTCAGATGTCACCGCTATTCTCATCTTAGTGATTGTGCATTTCTTTATACCTTTACTACATAAGTATACACAAGTAACATACATTATCATTTTGGGTAAATTATTCCTCCATGTGCTTTTTCATTAGTATGAACTAATCATGTTAATATGTGAGGATTATTCATTTTTCAATACTTTACAAAATTCCACTATTAAGTACAATTATGTACACATTCTCCTACTGATGGATAGTTGGGCCATTTTCAATTTCCTGAAATTATAAACTAGGGATCTCCAAACTACAACCTATCGGCAAACCAGCTGACTGTTCTTTTAAAGTGAAATTTTATTGGAACACGGCCAGGCCCATTCATTTTTGTAATATATGGCTGCTTTAGCACTACAATGGCAGAATGAGTAGTTGTGACAGATATCATATGGTCCATGAGCCTAAAATATTTACTATCTAGCCCTTTAAAGAAAAGATTATCAAACCCTGTTATAAGCAATGCTGTTATGAATGTCCCAGTATCCATGTGGGAGACGTTCTCCAGGGAATGTAATTAGGAGAAGATTTACTGGGTTGTAGGTTAGTCAAATCTTCATTGTTAACAGATTCTGCCAAAAGTTTTTCCAAGAGGGTTGTATATGCTCACTAGCATATACATGTTTATGGTACATTTCTGCTTCTACTAATGTTTGTATCTTTTGCCCATTTTTAAATGGATATCTTTTTCTTATTGATTTGTCAAAGTTCACATAATTGACTAATACCTTGTCAATTATATGTTAGATAAAACTTTCCCAATCCATAGCTCACTGTTTGCTTTTTATGCTTCATGCCTCAGCTGCATGTGAAAAATTAGCACTGTGACAATAACCAAACTGCAAAGAGTTGTAAAGATTACATGACCTAATATATTTAAAGTACTTAGAAGAGTACCCGGCACACAGCAAGTGCTCCACAAATATTAACTGTTTATTTTTTATAGTGTTTTTAGATGAAAATGAATCAATCGTCCCTTTATTATTTGTGCTATCTTGTTTAAGAAATCCTGTCCTACATATTCAAAGTATCCATAAAGCAATATAAATCTCAGCCTCATCTAATTTATTCACTATCTCTGAATGCTAAGAATAGTACTTTCTGTTAATCTGGTTTCAATTAACTATTTAATTTGACAGATTTTCTTAAAATCTCAGCACTATCTTAATATTGATCTCTCTAACGTCTGAGTAGAGAGAGAATTCCATCTAGAATATTCCAACACAAATTTTTCCCATTAAAAAGTAAATAAGGTGCAGTGGGCTCATGCCTGTAGTCCCAGGTACTCAGGAGACTGGAGCAGGATTCGTTGAGTAGTTCGAGACCAGCCTGTTGATATAGCAAGACCTCCTCTCTCAAAAAATAAATAAATAAAAGTAGATAAAAGGGACATCTGCTTATGTCCAAGACAGATAGAGTAACAAAAACTAAATCTACATTCCCACGTAAAGCCAAGAAAAAACAGACAAAACTCTATGAAACAATTTGTAAGACACTGATCAGGCAACAAAGAACAATGATCTCCAAAATTTGGGAAACAAATGAGGTGAGCCTTACCCTAGCTTACTGCCTTGAGATACTTTTTGGACTGCAGTGCAGAGGGGAAGAAACCCAGGCAGAGAACAGTAGACTCTCTGAGTTGAGGGGACAGAGCTGAGATTACTGAGACCAAAACAGCTGGTAATCTGGACAGAGTACCACAGAAAAAATAGCTGCAAAGAGAGAAAACCCTAGAGATCTTCACAGGGTCCTCTTTCAGTATTCCGCTTAATAATGATCAGTGCATGTGTGTGAGGAATCAATGCATGGTCTGGGGAAAGAATCACTCAAAAGGATTACAGGGAAGAGTACACCTACCTCCCACACAGCACTGGAAAGAGTTCCTGTTCCCACCAGCCAAACTAGAAAATTTCAGAATTCACAAAATTAGAAGAGACAGAAGGGTCTAGCCTCAATAGTAGAAAATAATGACTCCTAAACAAGGTACTGCCCCAGTCTTAATTAGCAAGTGTTAAAAGCAAAACTAGAAAGAATCAAACAGTTTCCAAGTAATTCAACTGCATCCCATAACAAATATCAAGAATATTTCTAAGAATGAAAAGTAGCCAGCACATGAGATAAGACTCACAATGTGAAACATCTAGTAAAAACTATCAGACATACAAAGCAGCAAAAAAAATATGGCCCACAGTAAGGAGATAAGTCAGTCAACTGAAACTGAGCACTGACAAAGATGTTAAAATTAGCAAAGACATTTAAAAGTTTTTAAAACTGTCAAAAAGTTAAGGAGACACATGGAAAACATAAAAATGACCCAAATAAAACTTCTTGGGATGAAAATGACAATGTACCACTAGCAATAGGATAAAGCAGGGGGTGAGTTGAGAGAGGCACGACAAAACTTTATCTCTAGGCTGTCAACAGTTGTCCAGAAGAAAAAACAATGCAAAATAAAAAATACACTAGATGGGGTTAATAGAAGATTTAACACAAAAATTAAATGGCCGAGCACAGTGGCTCATCCTATAATCCCAGCACTTCGGGAGGCCAAGGTGGACAGATCGCCGGCACCCAGGAGTTCAAGAACTGCCTGGGCAACATGGCAAAACCCTCTCTCTTCTAAAAATACAAAAAATTAGCTGAGAGTTGTGGCACATGACTGTAGTTGGGAGACTGAGGTGAGAGGATCGCCTAAGCCTGGGAAGTCAAGGCTGCAGTGAGCTGTGATCATGCCACTGTACTCCAGCCTGGGTGACAGGAGTGAGGACCTGTCTCAGAAAAAATAAAAATAAAAAGAATGAACTTGAAGATGTAGCAATAGAAAAATGAAACACAGGGCAAAATGATTGGGGAAAAAAATAAAGCCATCTACAATTATAAGCAGAAAAAATATACATATCTTTGGGATTCCTGGGAAGGGTGGTAGGAGAATAGAAAAAATATTTAAGAAACAGTGACCAAAATTTGTCCAAATGTGATTAAAATAACAGGCCTTCAGACATATGAAGTTCAATAAACCAAAGCACAAGAAACATGAAGAAAACTACATCAATGAATATCATAACCCAAAATCAGTGACAAATAAAAAAATCTTAAATGTATTATACAACAATATGAATACAGGCCAGGCACAGTGGCACATGCCTATAATCCCAGCACTTTGGGAGGCAGAGGTGGGCGGATTGCTTGAGGTCAGGAGTTCGAGACCAGCCTGGGCAACATAGTGAAACCCTGTCTGTACAAAAAATAGAAAAATTAGCCAGGCATAGTGGCATGCACCTGTGGTCCCAGCTACTCAGGAGGGTGAGGTGGGAGGATCGCTTGAGCCCAGGAGACAGAGGTTGCAGTGAGCTGAGATCACGGCACTGCACTCCAGCCTGGGCGACAGAGCAAGACCCTGTCTCAAAAAAAAAAAAAAGACACAGAGATCAAGAGAACAGAATTGAAATTTCAGAAATAAATTCTAACACTTAATAGTCCATTGATCTTTAACAAAGGGACCAAGACAATTAAATGAGGAAAGAATAGTCTTTTCAACAAATGGTGTTGAGACAACTGAGTATCTACATCCAGAAGCATTAATTTGGACTCCCACCTCAAAATATGTACAAAATGGATCACGGAACTCAATATAAGAGATAAAACAATAAAACTCTTGAAGCAAACAGAAGAGTAGATCCTCATGAACTCAAGTTAGACAAGCATTTCTTAGCATGATATCAAAAGCAGAAGTCAAAAAAGAGAAGAAGACTGACACACTGGACTTCATCAAAATTAAAACCTTTTCAAAGGTCGCCCTCAAGAAAGTGAAAAGATAAGCCATAGACTGGGAGATAATATCTGAAAATCATATGAGCAGGCTTGTGTCCACAGATAAAAAGAACTCTTACGACTCAATGATAAAAAAGAAAAATAACTTAATTTTTTAAATGGGCAGCAGACCTGCTTACAAAAATGTTTTATCCTTCCAGCAGGAGGAAAATGATACCAGATAAAAATATGGATCTATACAACAACAAGAAGAACACCAGAAATATTAACTACATCATTAAGTATTATTTCTTATTTAACTCTCTTTAAAAGATAATCATTCGCTGTGAAAAACAATATGACATTTTCTCAAAAAAGTAATTTTTATTACGGACTGAATATTTGTGCCCCCTCCTTCCTATTCATATGTTGACATCCAGGGTGGAAGCCTCATGAATGAGATTAGTGCCCTTATTACAAAGGGTCTCCAGAAAACTCTTAGCTTGCTTTCTGCCATGCGAGGATACAAGAAGAAGCCAGCAGTCTACAACACAGAACCAGGCCCTAACCAGAACCCAATCACACTGGCACCCTGGTCTCCAACTTCCAGCCTCCAGAACTATGAGAAATGAATATTTGTTATTTAAGCCACCCAATCTATGGTAATTTGTTAGAACAACCCCAAATGAGTAAGACACTAAATGATCTATCAACTTCACTTCTGAGTACAGTCATCCCTCAGTACCCTTGGGGCACTGGTTTCAGGACCTCCCCCCCTGCACCAAGTCTCTAATATAAAATAGCCTGGTATTTGCATATAACCAATGCCCATCCTCCATACACTTTAAATAATCTCTAGATTACTTATAATACCTAATACAATGTAAATGCTATTCAAATAGCTATTATATTGTTTTGGGAATAATGACAAGAAAAAGTGTACATATTCAATACAGATGTAAACGTTGGTTGAATCCATGGATGCAGAACCCATGGATAAGGAGGGCTACCTATATATCCAAAAGAACTAAAAGCAGAGACTCAAAGAGATATTTCTTTTTTTTTTTTTTTTTTTTGAGACAGAGTATCACTCCATCCCCTAGGCTGGAGTGCAGTGGCACAGTCTTGGCTCACTGCAACCCCCACTTCCCAGGCTCAAGCAATTCTCCAGCCTTAGGTTCCCGAGGAGCTAAAATTACAGGGGTGGGACACCATGCATGGCTAGCTTTTGTATTTTTAGAATAGACAGGGTTTCACCATGTTGGGCAGGCTGGTCTCAAACTCCTGACCTCAGGTGATCTGCCCACCTTGGCCTCCCAAAGTGCAGGGGTTACAGGCGTGAGCCACTGTACCCGATCCTCAAACAGATATTTCTACACCAATGTTCATAGCAGCAATATTCACAATAGCCAAAAGGTGAAATCAACCCAACTGCTCATCAATAGATGAATGGACAAACAAAATATGGTATGCACACATACAATGGAATATTATTCAACCATAAAAAGGAATACAATTCTGACACATACTACGACATGGATGAACCTTAATGACATTATGCTAAGCCACTCACGAAATGACAAATATTGAATGATTCCATATATGTGAGGTCCTTTGAATAGTGAGATTCGTAACAAACAGAAAGTGGAATGCTGGCTGCAAGGAATGAGGGGGTGGAAGATGAAGTATTATGGTCTAATGGGTACAGAGTTTCAGTTTGGGAAGATGAAAAAGTTCTGACAGATGGCAGTGATGGTTGCACAAAAATGTGAACGTACCTGAACTGATCACTTAAAAATGATTAAAACGGTAAGCTTTATGTTACATATGTATCATCACAATTAAAAAAAGACAACTGACTATTTAGACAAAAATAATGAAAATAAGGCATGGATTTTCAACATATAGCACAAAGGTCCAGAGAGCATATATGGAATATATTATTATGACATTCACATGCTATAAATAAAGGAGTATATCACTTGAAGGTAGACTATGGTAAGTTAAAGATGTATACTATAAACCCTAAAGCAAAAAATAAACTAACAAAACAAGTTATAGCTAGAAATTCAACAAAGGGGATATAATGGAATCATTAAAATATCCAATTAATCTCAAAGGAGTCAGAGAAAGGAAAAAAATGACAAAAGAACAAATGAGAAAATTATTAAGCAAACAGCAAAATGAAAGATTTAAACTTAATGACATTCAATAATTTTGTGAAATGTAAATTACTTAAATACCTGAATTAAAAAGCTGAGACTATGACTGAATTTTTTAAAAAAAGCAAAACACAACATCTCAAAATCTAACTACATGCTGCCTACAAGAAACTTATTTATTTATTTATTTATTTTAACACCTATTATGCCATGAATTCATAGGGAATAGGTTCCAGCAGCTCAGGCTCCTTCCCATTGGTTCTCACAAAGTGTGCTTCTCTGGGTGGAGCAGGCTGGCGCTTTAGTTGAACCCAGGTGCCTTTCTCTTTGGCTTCTTTCTTTTTCTGATCATTTTCCTTCACGCGTTTCAGGAAGCTATCTCGGCTCTTAGAGTGCTTGATGTGCTCAATACGCACATTAATTCTCTTGGCAAGAATCTTGCCCTTAACTTGTTTGTTTACAACAATGCCAACAGCATGCTGGGTAACATTGTAGACTCTTCCAGTTTTGCCATGGTAACACTTGTGGGGCATTCCTTTTTGAACAGTACCCATTCCCTTGATGTCTACAATATCACCTTTCTTATAGATTCACATATATGTGGCCAAAGGAACAACTCCATGTTTTCTAAAAGGCCTAGAGAACATATATCGGGTGCCTCTCCTCTTTCCCTTTGTGTTCGTCATTTTGGCGAATTACTGGAAGATGGCGGTTCCGGCCGAAAGGCAAGAAACTTATTTCAAATAGGTTAAATAAAGATCCAAATAGGTAGACAGTAAAAGATATACCACATTAACACTAATGAAAAGAAAGCTGAATGCCTATATTATATCAACCAATTTCAGAGCAAAGAATTGTTACAAGGAATAAAAAAGATCATCTTATTACAACAAAGGAGTCATATAATCATCTCAATACATGCAGAAAAGGTGTTTGACTAAATCCAAGATCCACTTCTGATAAAAAAAAAAGTCTCAACAAAGTAGGAATAGCAGAAGGAACAGAAGAATAACTTCTTCAACCTGATAAAGAGTATCTATAACAAATGTACAGCTAATATCAGGTTTGATGGTCAGAGAATGAATGTTTCCCCCTACAATCAGGACAAGACAGGAATGCTCATTTCACCATCTCTATTAACATTTTATTAAAGATTCTAGTCAGATCAGTAAGGCAAGAAATAAAGGGCCATCAGGATTTAAACAAGTGGTGCTGTAGTAACTGGATATCCACATGCAAAACATATTTTGTTAAACTGAGCATAACCCATATATTGCACCATATATAAAAATCAATTCAAAATGGATCACAAACATAAATGTGACATTTAAAAATTATAGAACTTCTGGAAGAAAAGAGAATATGTTTGTGACATTGGGTTAGGAAGAGATTTCATAATTATCATATCAAAATATAATTTATAACACAAATTTATATAATATATATATATATATTTTTTTTTTTGGAGAAGGAGACTTGTTCTGTCTCCCAGGCTGGAGTGCAGTGGCTGATCTCAGCTCACTGAAACCTTTGCCTCCCGGGTTCAAGTGATTCTCCTGCCTCAGCCTCCTGAGTAGCTGGGACTACAGGCAGATGCCACCACGCCTGGCTAATTTTTTGTATTTTTAGTAGAGATGGGGTTTCACCGTGTTAGCCAGAATGGTCTCAATCTCCTGCCCTCGTTATCCACCCACCTCGGCCTCCCAACATGATGGGATTACAGGCATGAGCCGCCGTGCCCGGCCCAAATTTTTATAAATTAAACTATCAAAATTAAAAACTCTGGTCTTCAAAAAAGTGTTAAGAAGATAAAAAGATAAGCCCATGTACTGGGAGAAAATATCTGCGAATTATATATTTGATAAAGAACTTCTATCCAGAACATATAAAGAACTCATAAAATTCATTAACAAAATAAACCACCCAGTAAAAACTGGGCAACACATGAATATATCCCTAAAATATATATATGAATGGCAAATAAGCACATAAAAAGATGCTCACCATCATCAGTCATCCAGAAAATGCAAATTAAAACCACAATCAGATACTATTAACCACTAGAAAATGGCTAAATTAAAAAAATTAACCATATCAAGTACTGGCAAGGATGTGGAAGAACGGGAACTCTCACACACTGCTGGTGGGAATATAAATGATACAACCAATCTGAAAAACAATTTGGCAGTTTTTGAAGAAGTTAAACATATACCTGCCATATGGTCCAGCCAATCTAATCCTAGGTATTTAAGCAAGAGAAATAAAAACACCTGTCCATACAATGTCATGTACATAATGTTTACAGCAGTTTTATCTGTAATAGCCAAAAACCAAAACAGCCAAAAACCAAAACACACCAAATTATCCATGAACAGGTTAATGGATAAACAAAGTGTTATATATCCATCCAATGAAATACTACTCAGCAAAAAAAATGAAATATGAATACACACTCTGAAGAATCTCAAAACAATTACAGTAATGAAAGCTAGACAAAAAGAAGAGTACCTATTATATGATCCCACTGATTAACATGCTAGAAAATGCAAACTAATGTATAGTGACAGCAAATCAGTGGTAGTCTGGGGGTGGGGAGAGAAGTGCAAGGAAAGGGACTACACTGGCGGCATATGTAAATTCTGAGAGTGATGGATGTTCACCATCTTGATTGCAGTGATGGTTTCCTGAGTAAATACAGTCAAAACTTAACAAATTATACACTTTAAATATTATAGTTTACTGTATGTCAATTATATCTCAATTAAGCTATTAAAAACATACAAAAGGCCTATAAATACTCCTATACTGAAATTCTCAAAATTCAAAAAGTATTATAAAGTTATTGAATGCCTTTTTTAGTACTTCCTCTTGTGATCATTCTCATACACAGTGATTACAAAGTAAAATGTTTTTCCAAGTCTAAAAGAGTAGAAAAAAGGCTTACAGAGTAGATAATATGATTACAGCAGCTCAACAAATACAGGTTATCACTGGCAAAAATAGTACTCATTCAGAAAGGCCCAAATAAAAAAATTTTAAGAGAAGTTTTTCTTTCCAAAAAAAAAAAAAAAAAACTCTCCTAACCCTACCTACAATATCACTGCATTATAGGGCCTATGAATACATGCTCACACACATGTGCACACACAAACACAGTTTCCGAACTTCATTTCTCGTAATTTATAGCTCTAAATATAGTTCCAAAGATTCTTTGAGAGAAATTCTAGGCAAAAAAGAAAAAACTACCTTAGGGATGCTTCATCAAGGGCTCTACAACTCACCACAAGGCTATGTGCTTGGAGACCTTCACCTTTGAGGTTAAATTACTTATTGAGTACTAGATGGTTTTACAAAATGTTTTTAGATTTTCTCATCATTTTTTATTCTTGTAACAATTAAGTAGTCAGAGAGTTACAAAATGTTTTTAGATTTTTCTCATCATTTTTTATTCTTGTAACAATTAAGTAGTCAGAGAGTATAATCATACTTTTTAAAGGCATACAGATAGGAAAATAAATGTATATAAATTAAATAACTTGTGCAGGCTACAGGTCAAGACATACATTGAGAACCAGAACCCATATCTCCTGATCCATAGTCTAATCCCCTTCCTGCTACAGCGCATCATCTCAATTACTGCAAATGTACCTGTTTATACACTTTGAAAAATATACTACTTACTGTTCACAGTCATGTGCACTGGCAGCCATGGGACCGTCACCATAAACTAAGAACAATCATTTCTGCACTGGGTAATTCCTATAAGTTCAGTATACAAAGATAGCAATGCCTATTAACAATCTGAATGACACTCTCCCAAACTAAAATATTGATTAGGTGCAGAGATACTTTGGAATTAGAAAGACCAAGTCTGAGATTTAATCCTACCTTAACCACTTAAAGCTAAGACCCATTTTCCCTTGTGAATGGTGCTAATCATACCACATGGTACTGGTTAATGTAAAGATTAAATGAGATAACATATGTAAGGCATTTGGTATAGTGTCTGGCAAACAGCTGCTGCTACTACTACTCCTAACAATAAACTTCTTTTAATATTTAGGTTACTGATACCAAAAAAGAGCAATTCTAATTTCAATATAATATATATGATTCAGAAACAAATACTAAATTTAGGTACAAAATTTAACACTGTTTGTTTTTCCCCTTGAGTTTCACTCCCAAACGAGCCTTTTAGGTACTCAGATTTACCAAAAACAAACAAACAAACAAACAAACAAAGTAAAGCACATTTCCCTCTTGCTCATACAGATACAGAGCATTCCTGAAATTGATTCTTAATCAGCATACTTGTAAACATCTTGGTTAATGGTTTTTAAAAGATTAATTTTTCTTTAAATGACTTTGAATAAGTTACTTCCAAAGTAAATGATTCATATGAAAGTGTAAATTCTTGAAAAAAAGAACCTTCTTAATGTTTACAAAAAATGAAGTCAAGGAAAACTTAAAATGAGCTTATTAATAGTTGCCAGTGTATTAAGAATACAAAAATAACACATAGGCTGAGCACGATGGCTCACGCCTATAATTCCAGCACTTTGGATGGCTGAGGCAGTGGATCACCTGAGGCCAGGAGTTTGAGACCAGACTGGCCAACATGGTGAAACCCCATCTCTACTAAAAATATAAAATTTAGCCAGGCATGGTGGTGCACCCCTGTAGTCCCAGCTACTCAGGCGGCTGAGGCAGGAGAATCACTTGAACCCAGGAGGCAGAGGTTGCAGTGAGCCAAGATCACGCCACTGCACTCCAGTCTGGGCAACAGAGCAAGATTCCATCTCAAAATAAATGAATAAATAAATAAATAAATAATAAATATAACTGTGGTCAAGGAATCAAGTTGCAAAGTTTACTTCTTCAATGTAATTCTAAGGGTTTCAAATAAGTAACATCACTGAAAATACTAAAGAAAAAAATGATATCCAAACTCATAATATGCTTCCATAATTAATCCAGTTTTAGAACCTATAGCTGCTAGTAAATAGTATCAGCATCTTCATTTCCCTGTTTTTGACCAATATGCCATAAAATATTCAAATACAAGCAGTGTTTTATTAATATGGTGACTCTGCTTAAATTTAACTATCAGCTGACAGGCAAGGCACCACACTTTTGCCAGCTGATATAAAAAAGTTATAAATTAGCACATATATATATAAAATTCAGGTAAGTTAAATGAATAAAAGGTGGAGACCATATTTACAAACCTAAAATGGGCTAAGCAAAACTATTCTGAAGGTTCTGCCACAATTCAGCATTAAATACAGGCCTCTAGGCTTATAATGATCTCCTTATTAGTAAAACAAGTAATAGTAGTAGGGCTTTCATTATCTACCATTCCTAATTTAAGCTCCTAATACCAGTTGAGAAGACCATTACGTATATTACTTCTAATAATAACATAACCCTGGCAAAGTGGATTCTACTGTGCCTATTTTATAAATGGGGAAGCTGAAGTTCAAAGAAGTTAATCAATGTCTAAAAAGTGAGTAAGTAGTAAAGCCTAAATTCAAAGCCAAATCCTGTATTCTTTCTACCATATCAGGCTAACTACACTGATTAAACACAGTAATTCCACTTCTAGGAATTTATCCTCTGGGAAAATGCATGTGAAATAACGTTTTCAATGAGATATTTACTACAACACGGTTTGTAAATCAAAAGATAAGAAAAAACCTAAGTGTATATCAGTAGAGCACTAATTAAGTAAATCATGGTTTGTCTAAAAAAATGGGAAAGCAAGCCATCCTTTAAGAAAAAACATGCAGCTTTATATCTATGGATATGGGATGAGACAATCTCCAGAATCCAGTTTTATGTACACTGCACTGTCCAATATAGTGGCCACTGGCCACATGCAGCTATGTAATTTAAACTATTTTAAATTAAACAGAATTTAAACATTTAGTTCTTCAGTCATACCAGCTACATTTCAAGGACTCGGTAGCACTCTGTGGCTAATGTCTGCCATACTGGGCAGCTAAATATAATATATTTCCACCCCACAGAAAGTTCCACTGGACAATACTAACATAGAATTATCTTTGGAAGGACATAAAGAAACTGGTAACAGAGGTTGTCTCTAAAGAAGGGAACAGAGACAACAGGGAAACTTAGTATTCAACATATGCCCATTTGTATTCTGAAGTAACATGTCATATACTGGTACCTATTTAAAAATAACTATTTACCTATTTAAAAATACCTTGTTTCTCATAAAAACTCCCTGAATTCTGTTAATTAGAAGCATAAAAGGCTCAGAAGTTCTGAGGCATGGTAGAGGTTAAGAGACAGAAGTAATCTCTGAGGCTTCCTAGAAATACTGCTGACCACTACCCTAATTTCACTAAGCATTCATCTATTCACAATGCTATTTGAGATACCACACAAAAGATGACATAGTGCCTATTTCTGAGGAATTAAGGGAACAGATAGAAAAACACACATCAAACGGCAGGCGTGATGGCTCATGCCTGTATAATCCCAGCACTTTGGGAGGCTGAGGAGGGAGAATCACTTGAGCTCAAGAGTTCGCCTGGGCAATATAGTGAGACCCTGTCTCTATTTTCAAAAAAAGAAAACACATCAGAAGAAAAATACTTAAAGAGCATGAAAAAGTGGCAGTGGTCAAAGAAGGGAAAGTTCTATTCTTCCAACAACATGGTCACATCTGTTTCCATTTTCTCTTTCTTATACTTCCTTTAATGCTCTACAGAGGAGCACTTAAAAAAGACAGTCTTCCAGTTCTGCTCTGAAGGCACTTTTTTAAAAATGTCTTAATATACTGAATAATTTACTTAATTTCTACATGCCTCAATTTCCTCACCTGTAAAGGGAAACCTATTGATTAATCAAGGTTATCTATTAACTACTGGACATTTTTGCTGTGGAGAGAGAACAACACACAAACCTTTGCGAACAAAAAAGACACTGTGGCCAGGCAGTCAAAAAAAATTACGTAATTTTTAAAATTTTAATTGAAACGGAGTTTCACTCTTGTTGCCTAGGCTGGAGTGCAATGGCGCTATCTCAGCTCAACACAACCTCCATCTCCTGGGTTAAAGTGATTCTCCTGCCTCAGCCTCCCGAGTAGTTGGGATTACAGGCATGCAACACCATGCCCACTTAATTTTGTATTTTTAGTAGAGACAGGGTTTCTTTCTCCATGTTGGTCAAGCTGGTCTCGAACTCTCAACCTCAGATGATTCGCCCACCTCAGTCTCCCAAAGTGCTAGGATTACAGGTGTGAGCCACCAGGCCTGGCCTTTTTGTTTGTTTTTTTGTTTTTTTGTTTTTTTTGAGATGGAGTCTTGCTCTGTCCCAGGCTGGAGTGCAGTGGTGCCACCTCAGCTCACTGCAACGCCCACCTCCCAGGTGCAAGTGATTCTCCTGCCTCAGCCTCCCAGGTAGCTGTGATTACAGGTGCATGCCATCATGCCTGGCTAATTTTTGTATTTTTAGTAGAGATGGGGTTTCACCATGCTGACCAGGCTGGTCTCGAACTCTTGACCTGGTGATCCGCCTGCCTCGGCCTCCCAAAGTGCTGGGATTACAGGCGTGAGCCACCACACCTGGTAAAACAACATAATCTTTTTAAAAATTGATACTTTTCTCTCATTGGGAGCTTTTCCAGTTGAGGAGGTTGAAGGGTTTGGGAATGATGCTAAATTGTGATCTACTCTGGAAGAATAGGAACAAGATCCTAAACTATCTGCTTTCTTGAACATTTACACTGCATTCTCATTCTCTCTTCCTCTTCCATGGATCTCAGCCAGTGTCTAGATCTAGCCTAACTCCAGAGCCCTGGGTTTTTACCGCTGCCCAATATATATTGCCTTTCACGGTGAGTTGGTAGGTCTGAAACCTGTGCCAGGACAGGCAGAAGGCCATGCTACTGTCCAAAAAGTGACATGGGCCATGAATTTGACCCCACACAGACTGGTAACCCAGAAGTCTGGCCAAATTTCAGGAATTTGGATTTACAGGAAAAGAAAAGCACAGAACAGTCCTACCAAGGAAAAATGTCATTCAGAGACTCTAACATCTAATCACATGCACCGGCATTTGAGGAAGTCAACTTACTAAAAAAGGAAACTTCCTATAAAATATAAGGACGAGCAATGAAGATATGGAACAGTAAGGAAAGACATAGAACAATTATTTCCAAAAATTTATATTTCTATGCTATTATTAAATTTTAAAATGTAATAATTACCAATAAGCAATTTAAATCCTTCAAAAATGTACAAGACAGATGCAAAAGTCATTTCACACAAGGGGTACACGTAGAAATCGCAACACTCATGTGGCCTTAGGCTACAATGCTCCTATACATTTATTTAAGGGGGTGAGATATTTGAAAATGAGTTTACATTAATGGGAAAGTGCAAAGAAACTTGCCAAAGTGTGCCAGCTCCATGGCCCACAAGCAATGAGCATCACCTGCCTGTGCCAGTCAGATTCCCCAACCAACATTACTGTAAAGGCTATGAAAGAAGCTGTTAGCACTCTGGTGTAATCCCAGCACAGGCCAGAGCAGCAGATTAGGCAGAACTTTACATCAGTGGCAGGTCTCCCAAATTCTCTTGATGCCACAGAATTCATAAATGGGATCAGTATGTTCTAAAAAAACATGGTACTGCAAAAGGAGAAAAAGGTTCCACAGCATCAAGCAGTGTAATACTTGAAACCTCATCATTAAAGTGAGAGTTTTCAAGTGCCATTTATGATGCCCTAGTCTGGAAACATCCCAGCTAACCCATCTGATCAACAATTTCACAGATGGAAGCACTTGATGGCTAATTGGCAAGTCTATTATTCAAATAAAACAGCTCTCTGTACCTCTTTTTTCATTATTACAAGTCAAGGTACAACAAGATTGGTCATTGAAATTAGCTTAACAAGAGAAGCCTTTTTCCCAAAATAATTTTTTTAAATAAAACAACATATTTTGGCAATTAGAAGCACTAATCAGTTTCTGGGCTGTAAGGAAAACGTTTTAAAAACTTAAAAAAGTAAGAAATGTAAACCTTCTTTTAAAAGTTGTACTATCTGTAACCTCTACCTTTACCAATGTGTGAAGATTCACATTATCATAGGGAATAAAATGAAATATCCACGAATTCCTTAAATAGTCTTAAAACATGGGTCAAGTATTACATGTCAGGATAAAGAAAATCCCTCCTAAATATTTTAATTTCCCAAAAATTGTAAAAAGCAAGCATCTTACTTTCGATCTACAATAAAAATTACAAGACTATTTAAATTGTATTAATTTATGAAACAAGTAGCCATGACAACTCTATTGATTTTATCTACCTAAAGAAATGTTGATATAAATAGGCTGGGACATCAGAAAAAGTTGTGTTCCAGCTCTAGCTCCACTTCTTGTTAGTTCCGTGACTCGACCCTATAATATGAAAATAATTATCCCTACCTATGTAGGATCGTTGTGAGGATTAAAAGATTAAGTGCATAAATACCTCATATCAGAATAAGGAAGGTACTCAGCATCAGTCCTTTTGGCTCTCCTCTGCTCCCCCACCCCATTTTTTTTAAATTCTAGAGGAAAATTTTAATACACATTTCAAAATATGTGGGTTCTCTTTATAGATCCATACATTCGTTCTAGATGTTACAATGACATTCCCTATTCACAGTATCTGACTGTCTCCCTATATTACTACAATTTTCACCATTTCAAGTTGAAAGCTCCCAAGGCAAAAGCCTTATAGAATGGCTGAGCTATAAAATATCCAAAGAGGCCAGGCGCAGTGGCTCACGCCTGTACTCCCAGCACTTTGGGAGGCTGAGGCAGGCAGATCACCAGGTCAGGAGTTCGAGACCAGCCTGGTTAGCATGGTGAAACCCCGTCTCTACTAAAAATACAAAAAATTAGCTGTGGTGGCACGTGCCTGTAGTCCCAGCTACTCAGGAGGCTAAGGCAGGAGAACCGCTTGAACCCGGGAGGCGGAGGTTGCAGTGAGCCGAGATCGCACCACCGCACTCTAGCCCGGGCAACAGAGTAAGACTCCGTCTTAAAAAAAAAAAAAAAAAAAAAAAAAATCCAAAGACATCATCTAGTCTATAGAGTAGAAATCAGGAAATGAATACAGTAACCAGAAATCACAAATGGGAGAGAAATAACCAGAAACTGAAACCAGGTACCAATTAAAGCAAAATCAAACTCATCTCCCTATAGTGATATAGCTATACAATGACAACAAAAATGTATTCTACTAGGTAGTGAAATATGTTGTTTCCTATGAAGTGAAAGTTTTCCTTTTCTATAAAACAGAATGGTGAACTTTTCAAAAACTAGGTTTTGTCATTCTACTGTCTACTTTTGGTAAGCATTTTCCTTCTAATAACTCAGGCTCCAGTATTTACAACACTAGGGAATAGAAAATTACCACAGGCAGGTAAGAATGTAACTGAGTAAAAAGAGGGGAAAATGTACAACGAGTAAGAGAAAAGTACAACTATCATAATTTTTATTATTTTTATTATTTACTCTATTGTCCCTAAGCCATTATGCCCTTCACAGGCATTCAGTCTGCTGAAGGGAGGAGCCTGTGCAATCACGGGCAACAGCTTAAAAAGCAGCACTGAGAGGCTGCCCAGTGGAGACCACTGCCCTGCTCTGGTGGCATACTTTCAGGGCACTCAACCCAGACAACATCCCACAGAGAACCACCTTGAGTCTGTGTTGTAAGAGAATCAGTCCTACCTGCTTGCGTTTTAAATGAATCTGATAATTAAAGAACTTCCCAAATGATAACATGAACTGAAAAATTACAAGTTAAATTATGCAAGTTTAAGATAGGAAACCCAAAGATCAATGTGCCAAATCAGCAATGTAACCAGTAAATCAAATGTGTAAAACAACGTTGAAGGTAGGGAAAGAAAAGACACAGATTGTATCTTTGATCATAACGTCCCATACATTTGGAATATTGAGATTATGTTGCACAATGTCTTAATTTCCCATATTAGACAGAGATATCTTCTTCTGTCTTCTTTGCCATATACTCTTCCTACCAAAAATGGTATCAGATGTCATAGATCCATCATATCCTTGACTTTATATTTAAAACTTTAAATATTTCATTACTTTTCACAATTTTTATTTTTTCTCTTATTTTGTCAGAATGTCACTAATTTGAAGGACAGTTTCACTGTAACTGAAAATTTATCACCAATCCCCTTCCGTTCTAAGAACTTGAACAAATTTGTTTATCATAATTGCATATCAAAATAGAAATTTAGCATTCACAGGTGTCAAAGACCTTTCCTCTCAAAAGAAGACCTATCACAATTAAAATATTCAAACAAACTGACACAGGTTAACTATCATGTAACTATGGAAAATTTATGTCCCTTTTACTTATCTGAGAACCCTCAAGACTAGATTTGAGGCCTCTCAGGAACACCCTATTTTTCACAGAGTTTAATACGTATTCAGAATAATCACACTACAATGACAACTAGAAAGAATATGCTCTAATTATCTTGCTTTTGACCTGACCCCTTTCTTAATTTTCTATCATATAAATATCAGAGTATATGAATAGAATGATTAGGAACTATATTTAATAAAATTATAACCTCACAAGAGCAGCAAATAAGAAAAACGTTAAAGGCATCTTGTAATTCTGCTTTGTTTCTAAAGCAAAATCACCATTATTTGTAGTAAAGCTAAGAAATAAAACAATTAAAATTTCTTGACCCTTCTCTACTTCTTAAGAAAGAGAAAATGCCCAAATTAATCTACTAATGTTTAGAAAGGCCCTTCATAAATGTACAAAGGATTACATCAGATACTCAAAGAAAAAAAAGGTAACCAGAATATTCATGAGCATATAAATACTGTCAATACAGCTAAGCTAAATAACTCAAAGAATATAAAGAAAACCTACGAAAAAATTTTGTAAAGGTCTGCTCATTTGCATACTACTATGCCAGTGCTTATAGCAAAATTAAAGCTTGTATTTATGACAGATGTGACAGATATTTAAAAAGACTAATTGTACACAATAATCTATGATGGTTCATTACATGGCAGGATTGCTCTAGTAGATATAGCATAAAAATAAAACAATAATCTGTAATTTATTTTAAAACATTATTGTGGTAGCTTCATCTTCAGAGTATCCAAGTTCTTTAAAAATGTTAAGACTGATAAGCATAACTCCTTTGCTCAGCATCTCTAATAGCTTCCCAACTCACTCAGAAGAGAATTTTCTACAGGGCCCTGCAAGATCTATACTGTGGTAACCTCTCTAGTATTATCGCCTTCAAATTAAAGACTGGGAGAGAAAATGGAATACCTAGGTAAGGCATAAAAAACTACTAAAAAATAAATTCAAATGAATTTCTGACTTTATTTGGTGGCTCTTCTAAAAAGTACTAAAGAAAAATGTTATTTAATGTCATTTAATGTTATTTAGTGTTATTCCATGATTTGTTCTTTTGCTTTAGTTTTATGTTTGTGTACTAAAAAGAGAACATTATAAAGTTGAAGTTCCTTTTGCCTCCCTCCCTGTTCATGAATTTGTTGTGAGTTATCTAGACCTGCGCTGTACAATACGGTAGCCACTAGCTAGATATAACCATATAAATTTAAATAAAATTAGAAGTTCAGTTATTCAGTTAGACAAGGTACATCTCATGGGCTCAACAGGTACATGTGACTCTTTAAATTTAAGTAATATAACATTTAGAATTCAGTTCTCCAGCTGCTCCAGTCACATTTCCAGTACTTAACAAACATGTGGCTAGTGGCTACTGTATTGAATGGTGCAGATATGGATACTTCCATCACTGCAGAAAGTTGTACTAGACAGTGCTTCCGTAGAACAACTTGTAATATTTTTACTCAGGAGTTATATAACCCTAAAAAAAGGTGTTACTTTATGTTTTTTAAATTTACATGCTTCCATGTTGTATGTATCTTTTTACAACTGAATTTTTCTCTTACTATGTTTCTAAGGTCTATTATGCATATGGGTATATAGAACCTAGTTCATTCATTTTAGCTGCTGCATTAATTTCATCATAACACATTTAGATATTTAAATATTTTGCAATTTTTAATATACCAAACAATGCTTTAACAATATTCTTCAACATGTCTCCTGATATAGACATATAAAAGTTTCCCTAAAGTGAATAAATGGAATTGTTTAGTAACAGAATTTTGGTCATTTTCAACTTTACTAGATATTGTCAAATTGCTCTCCGAAGTGACTTTAACCATTTACCACATATGGTGTGTCCATTTAACATATATTTATTATCTGTTATTTGCCAGGTAATGATCTAAGCACTGAGCTATATAATTCCTAACCAACATCACACACACACACACACACACACACACACACACACACACACAGAGCTTACATGAGAATTCCTGCTTCCCTAAATTTTCATTAACACTTAATTCAACAGGTTTGTTTTTATTTTTAACTAATCTAATAGTTGTTTTAGTTTTCATTTCCCTGATATACAGTGACACTGAGTATCCTTTCATAATTTTTTTTGGCCATTCTTATTTCACATTCTTTTGTTAAATGAGGTCATCTTTTTTGTCTTACTTATCTATGGTTCTGCTGAATGAACCACATGGTGTTGCAGATTAATGTGTTGCCAGTATCCTGTCTTCACCTTTGCTTGTCTTATAAGTTTGTTTCTGTAGTCTTTTGGGGACAGTAATTAGTAATATTGTCTTGAGGCAGTCAAATTATGAATCTTTTGAGTTGTGCTTTCCTATCTCGAGGTCATAAAGACATAAAAATTTCTGCCCCCAAAAATGGGAGGATTCAGGAAGGGTATCTGCTATGCACCTGACTAGTTCACATATGAGTTTATTTAATCCTTATAAAGAACCATCTGGGTAGGTATTATCAACCTTATTTTAAAGATATGGTAACTGAACTTTTAAATGTCTTTTTTATAGTAAAAATATAAAATTTGCCACTTTAACTGTTTTTAAGTAACAATTCAGTGGCATTAGGCACATTAACACTGTTGCACAACCAATACCACCATCTCCAACACCAGTTCCAGAACTTTTTTCATCATCCTAAACTGAAACTCTGTACCCATTAAACAATAACTCCCTATTCTCTCCTCTTCCCAGCTCCTGGCAACTACCATTCTACTTTCTATCATTATGAATCTGATACTCTAGGTACCTCATGTAAGTGGAATCATGTAACATTTGTCTTTTGTGTCTGGCTTATTTCACTTAGCAAAATATCTTTTAGGTTCACTCATGTTGGAGCATATGTCAGAATTTCATTCCTTTAAAGTTTAATAATATTCCATTGTATGTACAATCAGCCCTCCATATCAACAGGTTTGTCATCCACAGATTCAACCAACCATAGACAGAAAATATTGGAGGGAAAAAACAATAAAAAATAACAGTACAACAATAAAAAATAAAAATGTTTTAAATATATATATTTACATAGCATTTACGTTGTATTAAGCATTATAAGTAATTAATAAATGGTTTAATGTACGCGAGAGACTGTGTCTAGGTTATACGCTAATACTATGCCATTTTATCTAAGAGACTTGAGCAGCCATAGATTTTGGTATCATCAGAGGTCGGAGAATCAATCCCCCGAGGATACTAAGGAATGAGTGTATATGCATTTTATTTATCCATTCATTTGTTGAGGGACATCTGAGTTGTTTCCACCCCTTGGCTATTATAAATAATGCTGCTAAAGAATATTGGTGTACAAACATCTGTTGGAGTCTCTGCCTTCAATTATTTTGGGCACATACCCAGAAGCTGAATTGCTGGATTATACGGTAATCCTATGTTTAATCTTTTGAGGAATAATACTGTTTTCCATATTATCTGTACCATTTTACATTTCTACCATCAATGTACAAGAGTTCTAATTTCTCCAATCCTCACCAATACTTATTTTGTTGTTGTTGTTGTTGTTGTTGTTTAATTTGGATAATAGCCATTCAAATGGGTGTATCTTCAAAAATTATAAAGTTTGGATTGGGCATGGTGGCTCTTGCCTATAATCCCAACACTTTGGGAGGCCGAGGTGGGCGGATCAACTGAGGTCAGAAGTTTGAGACCAGCCCGGCCAACATGGTGAAACCCTGTCTCTACTAAAAATACAAAAATTAGCCGGGCGTGGTGGTGGGCACCTGTGATACTCAGGAGGCTGAGGCAGGAGAATCTCTTGAGTCCAGGAGGTGGAGGTTGCAGTGAGCCAAGATCACACCACTGCACTCTAGCCTGGGTGACAGAGGAAGACTCCATTTAAAAAACAAAAAAAATTATAAAGTTTGATTTCATATTTAGATATTCAATCCATTTGGTACAAATTTTTTTTTGTATAGAATAAGGCAGGAATCTAATTTTAGTTTTCCCCCTTACTGGCTACCACTGCTTCAGCATAATCTAATGAACAGGCCTCTCCTTCTCCAGTGTTTTAATGTCACTTATATTACAAACCAAGTTCCCACATACTGATGGATGTATTTCTGGGTTTTTTATTATACTGGTCTACCTGATTATCTCTGCAACAATATATTACTACTTCAGTCATATAGCATTAAAATATATTTCAAAATCTGGTAGAGCAAATTTCTTTTTCCTTTTTAGGAATTTCTTTGCTATTCTTGAACTATTTTTTCCTATATGAATTCTAGAGTCAGTTTGCCTATTTCCATGAAAATTCTGGTTGATATTTTTATCGAAACTGGGTTGAATGTATGATTAATTGGAAAGAATTGGCATGTGGTGACATAGAGTCCTCATCCATGAAAACAGTATTATTTTTTCATTTATTCCAGTCATTTTTTCCATTGCTGTTAAATTAAACTTCTCTACCAAACATCAGACCAAAACCTGAGACAAACAATTGAAACAACATTTCTGTCCCAACCACCACAATAACCAGAAAAAGTTATTAGTGAATATACAAAAAATCCATACACTGTGAGGATTTGAGAGTTATAACGAAATACATCCTATTCAATTCATGAATTTTTTTTTTTTAATCTAGCCACCGGAAATAATTCTTCAAAATGTACACTATATCTCACCACATTCAGGAAGCCTTCTGGGATCATTCACCCACAGTATTTTTCCCTTATTTTTGCATCCTGAAACTAATGAGGTCTGTACCAGAGATACAAAGTGACAACTTATAGGCATTATAAACCCTGCTGCATATGTGCTTAGTTTGGCCTACACAGTGTGAAATCATGTGATTTCTGTGTAAAATACCCTAATTTTACACAGAATTTCGCAGTGTGAAATCATGTGATTTCTAACTTTGCTTTAAAACTTGCAGGTTGTATGTCATTCTCAATAATGGACCTGGCTAAAAGAGGCTCCATCTTCATGATGTTGTTTATTACCAGGGCAGACAAATCACACACTGATTCTTAAAGCTTCCACCTAAAAGTGACCTATTAACCAATCACATTTCATTGGTCAAAGCAAAATCATGGTAAGGCTAACTTCAAAGATGACAGAAAAATATAATCCTGTTATATGCCTGGAAGGTTGAAAGTCACAAATATTCATGTAATTGATGACTCTGCCTTTAATCTCTTCCCCTTTACCTGTTCTCCAGACTACTACTAGAATTACTTTTCAAAAACACAGATCAAATTACCTCACAAGTCTACTGGAAAGAAAAAAAATCTTCACATTTCAAAAAAAAAAAAAAAGAAAATCTCCATGAAACTACAACACCTAGGGGAAAAAAGTAAAAATCACCAAGTATGGCATTCAACACCTTTCATAACCAACTTCAGACTCCTTTACCAGCTTCTTTTCCCAGTATTTTCTTATGCATCTATTCTCTAGCCTTTTGAATATGCCTTGACACATATTTCAAAACTCAGCTCAAACATCATCTCCTCAATTTGGTCTCATTTTTCCCATTTTTCCCAAGTTAGTCTCATTTTTCCCAAAAGAAGTTAAACTAACCTCCACTGTACTTACAAATCACGTTATTTACAATGAGCATTAGCTTTCACTGATTCAAAGTAGTTAATGTGTACTAGGCACTTAAAACATGATTGCTTGTGTGTCTATTATAATGTAAGCCTCTGGATTAGGCATTGATATTCTTGTTCGTCTTGGAATTCGTTATAGTATATAATACCTGATACACAGAAACTCAAAATATTGACTTAACAAATTAAAACTGAAGACAAGTTACTAAATGCCACTGACATTTTGCTTAAGTTCCATCTACTTTCAAGCTTATATTGACTATTTCCAAAGCTAAAATGAACCCAGAGAGAAATCAAAATTTTTAAAAACTACAGAATATGCTTTGGCTATTCTCATCTCTTGGGCTCTATTTCCACTGCTTTTGGAAATCGTTTAGATGCCAAGACCTAGGTGGAGTTTGTTATAAAGACAACGAAGTAGCCAAATTATAGCAACATAAGTTTTTAATACAATAATCTCATACCTTTTAGTAATTTCAAGTTTGTAAGCACTTTAACAAAGAAAATTTAAAAATGCATTTAAAATTTAAAGCTGTTACTTTATAAATTTTAATAGTACTAATAAAACATCTTTATTTCTGCTTCAGACTACTGGTAAGTTAAACTGAAGTGGAGGACTGAGGACAAATTTAATTATTTTAGCCTATCACTATTCAAATATTAACTTTTTTTTTTTTTTTGAGACAGTCTCGCTCTGTCACCCAGGCGGGAGTGCAGTGGTACGATCTTGGCTCACTGCAACCTCCACCTCCTGGGTTCAAGTGATTCTCCTGCTTCAGCCTCCTGAGTAGCTGGGATTACAGATGTGCACCCCGACGCCCAGGTGATTTTTGTACTTTTAGTAGAGATGGGGTTTCCCCATGTTGGCCAGGCTGGTCCTGAACTCCTAGCCTTATGTGATCTGCCCGCTCTGTCTCCCAAAGTGCTGAGATTGCAGGCATAAGCCACCAGGCCTGGCCAATATTAACATTTTAAAATGTGATATTAAAAAAAAAATAAAACTTAGTTGTTTTGTAGGAATGGATACCATAATGAGAAACAGGAAAAGACAGCATGATAAAAACTAATGGAAAAGAAAGGTTTAAGATAGTAAGTGTGGAATACTGAAGTTTAGTTAAAAGAGAACTAAAAATAGGCCAATAGACTTGGCAGTTTAAAAAATTCCAGTACAGTAATACAGGAGTTGGCCAGAATGCATTCTCATGAGAGTGAACAGAGGTAATTAAGCAGATTATGGAGTTTAAGCTATTATTTCAGGAATTCTAGAAATAAATGGAACAAATGGTTTAATGGCAGTATGCAATAGAGTTTTGGTTTTTGGATACAGGAGACTTAAACATCTTTGTAGGCAGAGAAAGGGGTCAATGGAGATCTGCAGTGTGTCAAGAGAACGAGATCCGAGAACAAGGAAGGAATAGCCTTGGAAAAGAGAAAAGTCACCTCCTATTTAGAGAAAATTAAGAAATTAGAATGAATGGGGACTTTGATTATTTATAAGTTCCTTTTTTACCTACTAGCCCTACCTACTACAACTCCCAAATAAAACAAATAAGGCCAAGTGGCCTCAAAAACAATGAAATATCAGTATCAACTGCGATTATAATACTGATATTCCTATATTATTACTGTGAATTCCTCCATTAAAAAACATGACCAGGCCGGGCGCAATGGTTCACATCTGTAATCCAAGCACTTTGGGAGGCTGCAGTGGGCAGATCACTTGAGGTCAGGAGTTCAAGACCAGCCCGGCCAACATGGTGAAACCCCATCTCTACTAAAAATAAAAAAATTAGCTGGGCATGGTGGCTCATGCCTGTAATCCCAGCTACTTGCAAGGCTGAGGCAGGAGAATCACTTGAATCCAGGAGGGTGAGATTGCAGTGAGCTGAGATCATACCACTGTACTCCAGACTG
The DNA here is from genome assembly GCF_028885655.2 of Pongo abelii. Classification (NCBI taxonomy): domain Eukaryota; kingdom Metazoa; phylum Chordata; class Mammalia; order Primates; family Hominidae; genus Pongo; species Pongo abelii. The sequence continues at coordinate 63,807,873 of NC_071996.2, read as the reverse complement.
GGCAACAAAGCAAGTCTCTGACTCAAAATAATAATAATAATAACATGACCAATTAGCACATAGAGCAAAGCCCAAAGACCTTTTTACTACTATTGGGTTATATTAAAGGCACTGGGACTCAAGGTGGGGTCATGTCTCTTGGAAACGGCACAAAAATCAGTATCAAATAATAGTACAAGAAAAATTCAAATGAAATATTGAATTGTTTCTACAAATAATGAAGTCAAGGCTGAAAACAAGTCTTTGTTGCGTAATAATCTGGTCTTTATCCTGAGTTTCTGGCACAGAGCCTCAAAAACGCTTGGAGTTTCTTTTGTTATGCTAACACTGTGACTCAGTGCACACCCCTAGATAGCTTGCGGATGAGGGCTGATCAACATAAAGACCAACACGGTAATTAGAGGGCTAAGACTTTGAGCCAGGCCCATTTGGGAAGGGAGGATGGAGATTTTGAATTTTGAGTTTGATCACCCAATGATTTAATCAATCAAGCTCATGTATGCCAAGTCCCAGTAAAAACTCTGGAAACCAAAGCTACACCAGGTGGAGTTCCCTGGCTGGTAAACTCACTGATGTGCAGGGAGGGTGACATGCCCTAATTCCATGAAGAGAGGGCACAGGAGCTCTGCACCTCCTCCCAGACCGCATCCTGTGTGTCTTCATTTCACTGGTCCTCCTAATCTGTATTTCCAGATAACAAAACTGTAATAATAAGCACAGCACTTTCTTGAGTTTTGTCAGTTGTTCTAGTGAATTATCAAACCTGAGGAGGTTGTGAGGACCTCCAAATTTATACTCAGGTTAAAGTGTCAGTCAAAAGTGTGGATGGCTTGGGGACACATGAAGTATAGCTGGCATCTGAAGTAAGGGTAGTTCTGTGGAGAAGTGAGCCTTTAACTTGCAGAGTCTGACAGTAACCACCGGGTTTGTGTCAATTGGGAGTGAAACAAAATGTCTTCAAGCCAGTAAAGTAGCAACTGTTTGGACACTGATATAAAAAAATATATGTCTTGGACATTTTGTTCATCGAAGTTGGGTTATTCATATAGATCGTGATTTAAGGTGGCCTATTCACTCATAAAATGTCCATGGTTCTTGTTCTCCAATCAAGGAAATAAAATAACCTTAAGGAATTCTCAATCATATGAGGCCCTTACCTGTTCTGCTCTTGTCTACTGCCACATTTTAAGAGGGCCATCTACAAACTTGCCAACAAGTGACCTGCTCCTATTTGGGAGGGAATTCTGCCTTTTCCATTAAATGGTAAGATAACATTTCCCACTGATTTTTGGAGAGAAGGGCCAATTTGTGTGTCCTTTTCTACTACTATTGGTGCCTATGCCTTATCTAATGAAAAGATAGCTATTATCAATCCAAAGATCTTTGACTTCTTATTAAAAATAAATAATAGTCTGGGCGTGGTGGCTCACGCCTGTAATCCCAGCACTTTGGGAGGCCGAGGCAGATGGATCACCTGAGGTCAGGAGTTCAAGACCAGCATGGCCAACATGGTGAAACCTGGTCTCTACTATAAATTCAAAAATTAGCTGGGCGTGGTGGTGAACGCCTGTAATCCCAGCTACTCCGGAGGCTGAGGCAGAAGAATCACTTGAACCCAGGAGGCAGAGGGTACAGTGAACCGAGATCATGCCATTGCATTCCAGCCTGGGCAACAGAGTGAGACTCTGTCTCAAAAAAAAATTATAATAAATAAATAAATAATAAACAACATATTCTTATTAGGCAAAAAATACACTCAACGTTTCATGTTACAAAAGTAACATCATAAGTATTTGTCAAATTATTCCTATAACAAGATAAAATAAAATTTTAGAGAAAAAGAAAATTACACCTAGTATAGGATAAGGGAGATACCATAAAAATAAGAGTTCCACAAATTATTTGAGTTTATCATCTAATTGAGATGAAATGATTCTTAAGCAGATTTTTAACTTCAAAAAAGAGTACAAACTAAGGACACAATGACTGATTAATCAGAAACCAATAAGGTTACTGAAAAAACATTAAGTTTTTCACTTGATACAAAGCTTTGAAGTCGCCATTGACATATAATGTAGCTCAATTTGTGGTCAGTAAAACCATTATTTCATGTCCAGGGGTTTTCCAGCATGGATTTCCAAGATGGGTAATTTATTGTATCTATGCTTAAGGAAAGTTATTTTTATATTTAAATTTGATACAACTTTCCTTAAGAATTCTAAGGCAACATCTTCACCTATAATTTGCAGGTAAATCTGCAGTATCTACATACCACCTCTGCTCACTTCTCACATTTTCACATGCCTGAACACTATTACTACTAATTTCAGAATAAATTAGAGAAATTCTAGAAGCTCTCTAGAATGTTTACAAAAGAATAGAAACAGGTTCAGGATCAAGTTCAAAGAGGCTTAGGCCTCTTGAGAGAATGAGTTATACAGGTGTTATAAAAATGAAGAATCATGAAGAAATAGGCTGACAGCAAAGAAACGTGAGAAATCATCAAAACTAACAAAAGTAAATGAAAAACAACTGAAATCCATCCAAGAATGCAATAGAGAATCACAAAAAGATTTCAACTTTATAAAAGTCATAAACCATGATAGACCTAATCAAACAGTTCTTATGAAAGTTCTTCTAAAACACTGAAAATTTCATGAAGTCTGAAACAAAAACTGCTTCTTATAGTAAACAGATTACTTTGAAGAAAGATGAAGTCACTGATAGCAGTAAGGAAATATGGGAAAGCTGGAAACTAAAGAGATTTTAAAAGGGACTATAAAAATATTTCTAATATTTGGTCATAAAACAATATATTGCATACATAAAAGTCTTAGGAAGAGAAAAACACATAGTCATTTCTTTTGCTAATTAGTATTAACTCAATGTATGATTGCACAGATCAAAAGTGTAGAACTCACAAGAGGCAGAAATTCTTGACCTGAAAGCAGATAGACTATCCTGAGGCAGAAATCTAGAGGTCATTTGCCCAACAGCAAATGGAACAAGATAAACAATATTAAAACAACTGAAAGCTTATTTATTTTTAAAAAAGATTATAAAAGAAACCATTTATACCAAATTTAAAGGAAAGGAGAGAGATTACTTATTAATCCATCTATATATCATAATTACTAGCAGAATAAGACTGTACATACATTCTATGGGTCAGTTTTCTGGATCTGGCAAGCAGGATGACATGCTTACTTTTTCCTGTGTTACATCTAAAGTTTACACTGTAAATTCAGGAAGTAAGCTATTTTGAGGGTTTTTTTTCCCTAAAAGCTAACTTTGATAATCCTACATATCTCAAAATTTTAAACAAAGCAAATAACAGAAAATTCTTATTCCCAGGAGAAAAGTAAACTAAGACAATAAATGTTTTCCACATGTTATCTCGTGTTGCAAGATAACAAACATCAACAAGGTAAGATTCTTACCATATAGTTATCTGTTAGGTGATTTTCTTGGGGATAATTTCTTTCTCTTTGGCTAACTACAAAAAGGCTTGTAGTTTACACACAAGGAAATGCTCAAGAGACTATATACTAACCTGGCCCAGTCCAGGCATACCTCCTCCAAGTCTAAGAAGTCTGTCCATATTTCTAGAAAACAGAAACAAAGAAAAAACGTTCCTAAGCACGAAAGTGTTTATTCAATTGCTATCTATATAATTCACCTTCAGTCACTCAGTATGTCAAAAATATTGGTGGTAATTACAACACAACATCAGACTTCCTGTTAATTAACACCACATATTAATTCAAGAAGCTGTCTTCCATGCTAATTAACAGACCTTATTTTACTGCTTTGGTTTTGGGTTATCCCCAGTTTTAAAGACAAGCAATCTTAGCATACTTTCAAAACTTTGCTATCATTAAGTTAATTATATTTTCTTATTGTTATCTAATAAAGTACCTGAATGTAGAAAAAGTGCCTGAAATGCTTATCATATGTATGATTGAATTTCCTTCAATTTGTCCACAGTGTACAAATAAAAATCCTCACTTTTAAATTAAATTTTAACATCCTCATTAGTAAGTTCTGTGCTAATTAACTTACAGCTTGTCAGTTATCATCAAAACTACATGTGAAAGACATTGTGAGCAGATTATGGATCTCTGAATTAGCATCAAAGATTTTAAAAACTGAACTCATTATACTAAAAGAAATACTATAGCATAAACATTAAACATATTAAGATAGTGTTCTAGAACCTACACAGATATTTTGTGTTATTTCAGATGTTGTAGAGATATACGCCTTTTTCACTAAGGAAATTCAACTGTGCTTCTCAATTATAACTTCAGAGTTAACCAATACAAGGTGGATTTACTGTATCAATCTGATTTAGTTTTAATGTTTAGAGTAATACAGAAGATACTCTTACAAGCTTGAAAACCTCACAGAAGAAGTTAAGAAATATCAAGTGTACTTATATGGCCTTAAATAACAAAAAGAAGTAATCAAATTTTAAAAATTAATAGCAGTACAACTAAGTAATTTAAAAATGACAACAAAGCAATTTTTTCTACTTGAAAATTGCTATGTCCTAAACAAAATTCCTCTTTTTCCTAAGTGTATGCTTTAGAAAATGGTATTATTACAAATTATATTCTAAATTAAATGCTAAGATTCATTTCATCCTTTGTCCATGTTGTTTTACGAGTTCAAATTGCTATATAAACTAAAACTCAATAACGTACTTATATATTATCCCCCACCAATCACGTTTGTTGAATTCTGGTAACAATTTAACAATGTTAATATTGCAAACTTTATTCAAGTCCACATATAGAAAAGAACTTTACTCAAGTGCACATACAGAAAAGAACACAAATGATATGGCCATGAAATCTTCAAAGTGAACACATCCATGTAACAATCACCTAGTTCAAGAAACAGAACATTATTGGCACCTCAGAAACGCCACCCAAGCCCCGCTTCCAGTCTATTCCACCCTGCAAAGGTAAAATTCAACTTTCAACAGCACAGATTAGTTTGGCTGCTTTTGAATTTTACATAAACAGAATCATATATTTTTTGTATCTGGCTTGTTTCATGTAACATGTTTATAAGACTCACAATTTTAAAAATTCCTTTTTTAAAATGAAAAGGCATATAAGAAAACGTGGTAATACAGACAAAATTTCCACTTCACAATCTTAACTCATCCCCCTAGTAGCAATATTTATAAATAAAATCTCCAACAAATACTCACTGAAATTCCTCAAATCAAATAAGGCATTCAACACACAGCACTTTTTAAAGGCTGAAAACGGGGGCGGGGGTGGAAATCCTGTATATTTTATAATATTAAAGCAATTCTCTAGAATATACTACCAAAGAAGAAAAAAATTTCTTTTGGACCATTTCAACCTTACAAACTTAAAGAACCAACAGAAAAAACAACAACGTACAGTATACATTAGAATATATATATTCTAGGCCAAAACTGATTCCCAGCTGTGTTCAGTTTATCTATTATCCCTCTGTGTTGTTTCTGATGACTTTACACAGACTCCAGATGCTGTGAATATACATGAGTGATGCAAGAAGCAGAGAGAAAGAAAATCTGGCAGGTCAAATTTGTTTCTGCAGCAAAATTAGATATCACAGCAAAGAGGAAACATATTTAACAAATTAAAACTTTAAGCTGAGATAACCAGGTTTAATAAAAATACTAACATTTGGGAATGAAGTATATTGATACATATTCTAAATCACACCACTTTTCAAAATCTGGTTATCAATCATATTCATAATTTGACATCTGTTAAAAATAATACATTTTCATACTCTCTCTCTATCCATCCGTAAAATAATAATTAAAAGTAAAATACATTTTTAAACCTTACCTGGTCAATAACTACAACTCTTAAGGTGTTAACCTTCAATTTGTTGAGTTTGACAAATTTCTTCTTAAAGAAAGCTCTTGCTAATTCTGGCAGGTACAACTTCCCCAGGTATATTTTATTTTTTCTTTCTCTCCTAAAAAAAGTAAACAAAATAAAATATAATTATTTTGATAATTTAAGGAGGAAAACTTTATACCAAAATCTTTTAAAGAATCAAAATTCCTAAAAATGAAGTAGAAATCAAAACTGTTTTTTAATAATCATTTTCTGAGAGTATAGAATGATCTACCTTATAGGGAGCTACAGAGCAGAGTGATTAACCCTGTATCCAAATTTTATCTGTATGTTTCTCTCATGAACACTAACTCTGAAGATAGACATTTCAAAACTTTTAGTCTTTCCAGACATCTTTCCAAGAACAAAACAGCCTGGGCGCAGTGGCTCACGCCTGTAATCCCAGCACTTTGGGAGGCCAACTCCGGCGGATCACCTGAGGTCAGGAGTTCAAGACCAGCCTGGCTAACATGGTGAAACACTGTCTCTATTAAAAATACAAAAAAATTAGCCAGGCGTGATGGTGGGCACCTGTAATCCCAGCTACTCAGGGGGCTGAGGCAGGAGAATCGCTTGAACCCCAGAGGTGGATTGCAATGAGCCGAGAATGCGCCATTGCACTCCAGCCTGGGCAACAAGAATGAAACTCAGTCTCAAAAAAAAAAAGAATAAGATAAAAATTTACTTATATTTTTAGATAAGACAATTCATTCTATCATGTCATTACTGTGTAGGTTAACTGTACATTATTACAAATCTATCAAATAGTATGGAATATTAGTGGTTATTTTTCTTATACCCTGAAAATTTGCTATTTTATCATACTAGGAGGCATTAGTAGTCCATCATTTCTTAATCAATTATTCCCAAAACTATGCCAAAAACACTAAAATGACAAGAATATGGAAAAATGATAAGAACTGTCTAAAATAATGCAATAGTGAAAAAAATTATAGTTATTACATCATCCTTTCATTTTTATTGTGTTGTCCAAAGCACTGACCCATCTTTCAAAAAGATAGAGAACACTAGAGACTTCATCTTTGCAGTCTTTTTTCAGTCTTCATTTAGCACAGTTAAGAAATCAGAATTTTTCATTTTAGTAATGGCAAAAGGAAAAAAAGCAACAAAGAAAATGTTTCACATTACTACAAAATCAAAGATGAATGCGAAGGAGATAGATTATAGCACTCTAGGCTCTAACGATGACAATAAAATTGATGGTAGAAGCCAGGATTTACTAACTTCAGTACTACTGATATTCAGGACCAGATAATTTTTTGTTGTTCGTGGGGGTGTCTTGTGCATCATAGGATGTTTAATATCATCCCTAGCTCCACTAGACAACGGCAGCACCTATCCAGTTGTGACAATCAAAAATGTCTCCAAGCTTTACCAAATGTCCCCGGGGGACAAATGTTTGAAGCCATTTTTGATTGTCTCAAAAATCACTCTCAACTGAGAACCACTGATATAAACAAAATTTCAGACTATGTATCTTGAGATGATACTACCCTAGATTAATTTTCTCAAACTTAAGAACCAATGAGTGCTGGGAACAGTTTGGCAGTTCCTCAAAAAGTTAAACATAGAATTACCACTTGATCCAGCAACTCCACTCATTGGTATATACCCCATAAAACTGAAAACAAATACTCAAAATAAGTTCATGTACATGCATGTTTACACCATCACTATTCACAATAGCCAAAAGGTGGAAACAGTCCAAATGTCCACCAAAAAATGAATGGATAAACAAATTCTACTATAAACACATAAAGGAATATTGTAATATGAAATACTGTTCAGCTATAAAAAGAAATGAAGTACTACTTACTGGTACATGTTACAAGTTAGCTGAACCTGAAAATATCACACTATGTAAAAGAAGCCAGGCACAAAAGGTCACATGTTATGTGATTCCATGTATATGAAATATCCAATAAATCCATAGAGACAGAATGCAGACTGGTGGTTATCAGTGGGTGGGGAAGAGAGGAAAATGGAGAAAGTGCTAAATGGCTAAGATTTTTTTTTACCTTGGAATGACAGAAATGTTCTGGAACTAAACTGAGGTGGTAATGGCACACTGTGAATGGACAAAATGATACTAAACTGTTCATTTTAAAATGGTTAGTTTTATATTATGTGAATTTCCCCTCAATAGATTATTTTTTAAAGGGTCAATGAGTGAACAATATATTTCTAAAACCAAAAAAGTGACATTCTTACTCAGTTACTTATTCAACGAGAAAGGACTTCATCACACAACATTTTGCAATAAGAACTTGTTTTCTAAAGAGATATGTGACGTATTTTTTGATGTCTTGTGATGTTGATAAAATTCACACATGGAAAAATGCTAAAGTGTACACAAATGTGAATAAAAGGAAATGGATAATGTAGAAATTTTAAAAATCATTGGACTAATTCTAAATGGTGCCTATAAATCTAAAAATATAAATGTTTTGCAATTATGAAGGAAAGATTGCCATCCTATCTTCAACAAAATTATGAGCTCTCAATGTTTTCAAAAATATTGCAATTGGGAGGATGAAAAAAATTCTGGATATGGATGGTGGTGACAGTTACATAACACTGTGAATATACTTAATGCCACTAAACTGTACACCAGAAAGTTAGAATAGTAAATTTTATGTGATGCATATTTTCACATACACACACACACACAGGATGACAAATACAAGAACCAGAAGTAATAAGCTAGAGCCTACTAGAAATGTATTTGAAATACAGAACTGATCTATACAAGACAAGTATGTTCTAGGTTCATGCATGATGACTGATGAGCAGTTCATTCAAACCATGATGCCCATTCAAAGGATGATATATGAAGATATACGTACCTTCAAAACCAAGAAAATACAGAATAAACACTTGTATTTAGGCTGGGCGTGGTGGCTCATGCCTGTAATCCCAGCAATTTGGAAGGCCAATGCAGGCAGATCACTTGAGGTCAGAAGCTCGAGAACAGCCTGGCCAACATGGCAAAACCCTGTCTCTACTAAAAATACAAAAATTAGCCAGACATAGTGGCATACGCCTGTAATCCCAGCTACTGGGGAGGCTGAGGTAGGAGGACCGCTTGAACCCAGGAGGTGGAGGTTGCAGTGAGCCAAGGTGGTACCACTGCACTCCAGCCTGGGCGACACAGCAAGACACCATCTCAAAAATAAATAAATAAATTAATTAATTAATTAAAATAAAAATTTGTATTTGCTATGTTTAAGCTTTACTAACATTTCTAATACAGTTGTTTTTTCACTATCCTTTTATGGTCTGCTGGGCCTAGATGGTAAATGGCGATGACTAATGACTATTTTGCCTGGTACATAAGAGTCAAGTACTATGACTCTACAGTCAGGGTGCCAGATTCAAATACTGGCTCTAACACTTATAAGTTCTATGTCCTTGAGTAAATTACCTCTCTCCTCCTCAGTTTCCTCATCTGCAAAATCGAGATCTATCTCACAGAGCCGTTTAGAAGATTAACAAAAACAATGGACACAAAAAAAACATTTAACACAATGCTTATCATATAGTAAGCATATAATAAACACTAGCTACTGTCATCAGCAACCCTATCCTGAGCATGGCTACCAACACAGATCCTTCTTCCTCACATAGTTTGCCACTTAATTGGGTTTCAAAATGCTGGGCATATTTCACATTACTAAATCACGCTGGAGATAGGGACTTGCATTTCGCAGAATTTAGCAGAAAGACTCACAAAGTGAATGTGTTATACTTAACATAAAAGGGAGCACTTTCAATTCTTAGAAATAAAAGCAATAAAAAGGTCGATGGATCTAAACCAAGTTTTTACAGCTATCAAAAAGTAGAAGACTCAAAAGCTCATTCATGATATAATCAACTTTATGGAAAATATTATCAGACAATATGAATAAAGTGTTTATACCTAACATAATGTTATACATACAGTAATATTTAGAATCCTAATTGGTAAAAATAGTACAAAAAAGGTATCAGTACTTTCAAAAGTTGATTACCTTCCACTTTTTCTTTCTCACTTTATGTCTGATTAGAACCTGATATTGCTAGATCATGTCCATGCTAGATTTAAAATAAATCAATTTTTGGCCGGGTGCAGTGGTTCATGCCTGTAATCCCAGCACTTTGGGAGGCGGAGGGGGGCAGATCACTTGAGGTCAGGGGTTCAAGACCAGCCTGGCCAACATGGCAAAACCCTGTCGCTACTGAAAACACAAAAATTAGCTGGGCGTGGTGACGGGTGCCTATAATCCCAGCTACTCAGGAGGCTGAGGCAGGAGAATCACTTGAACCCAGAAGGTGGAAGTTACAGTGAGCCGAGATCGCGCCACCGCACTCCAGCCTGGGTGACAGAACGATACTCCATCTCAAAAAAAAAAAAAATTACTTTTCAGACTGATGCTCAATCCTTTTCAAGCTACTCCATATTTGTTATCTTGCTGTATTTCTAATTCCTCTGTTTTCTTATTTGTGCAAAGTAGTTAAAACTTCATATTCTCACTTTCTTAAGGACTTTTTTCCAGTGGAAGATCTTGAGTGAGTCAACATTAAATTTAATTATATAAATAGGATTTTGAAAGCAAGATTTCCGCAACTTAGAAGAGTGAGAATGGTGGCTGGGCACGGTGGCTCACACCTGTAATCCCAGCACTTTGGGAGGCCGAGGCGGTTGGATCACCTAAGGTCAGGAGTTTGAGACCAGCCTGGCCAACATGGCGAAACCTGGTCTCTACTAAAAATATAAAAACTAGCCGGGCGCGATAGCAGGCACCTGTAACCCCAGCTAGGCAGGCTGAGGCAGCCTGGGAGGTGGAGGCTGCAGTGAGCCAAGATCATGCCACTGCACTCCAGTCTGGGCAACAGAGCAAGGTTTCATCTCAAAAGAAAAAAAAAAAAAAAAAGGAAGAGTGAGAACAGACTCATCATAAATAATCTATTATGGAGTTTCCTAATTTCAGCATTTGAGTAAGTCATCCATCTGTATCTGTGGGGAATTGGTTCCAGGATACCAAAATCATGGATACACAAGTCTCTGATATAAAATGGCATAGTACCCTATTTGCATATAACCTATGCACATCCTCCTATATACTTTAAAATCATTTTTAGATTACTTATAATAACTAATACAATTAAATACAATACAAATAGTTATACTATATTGCTTAGGGAATAATGAAAAAAAATGTCTATACATGTTCAATATAGATGCAATTTTTTTTTCCTTTTTTGAGACAGAGTCTCGCTCTGTTGCTCAGGCTAGAGTGTAGTGTCGCAATCTCAGCTCACTGAAACCTCTGCCTCCAAGGTTCAAACGATTCTCCTTCCTCAGCCTGTCCAGTAGCTGGGATTACAGACACACGCCACCATGCCCGGCTAATTTTTATATTTTTGTATTTTTAGTAGAGAAGGGGTTTCGCCATGTTGGCCAGACTGGAACTCCTGACCTCAGGTGATCCGCCTGCCTCAGCCTCCCAAAGTGCTGGGATGACAGGCGTGAGCCACCATGCCTGGCCTAGACGCAACTTTTTTCCAAATATTTTCAATTTGTAGTTGGTTGAATCTACAGATGCGGAACCCGCAGATATGGAGGGCTGACTCAAGAAATTTAGTGGCATGCACTGAGAGAATTTATAATCTATCGGGGGAGGTGGGTAGAAGAAGCTTGACACAAACCCATAAAAAATATGTAAAGGGAAAGGACAGCAGTGTAGACTGAAAAAGGCTCTTGAACCAGTTGACCTCAATTTGAATCCTGGCTTCACAACCTACTCACTATATGACACTAATTTTTACCCTCTTCTAGACTCCAGACCTCATTTATAAAGTGGGGATAATACCTACTTTGCAAGTCTGTTGTAAAAATATGTCCAAAGCAATTTATAGTGCCTGGAACATCCAAGGTACTCAATAAATGTTGTCGTTGCTATTCTTGTTATAATTGTTATTATTATCATTTTAGAACTAGAAGAGATTATTTAATCCAGTTCTCCCATTTCACAAATAAGGTCACCAAAGTATCGCACACAAAGCAGAATATGAAATGTCAAAATGATTGCAACAAACAGGGAATATGACAAGTTCCTGAGCAAGAAATCACATGGATATTCAGGCAAGGCTTTCACAGGTGGACACTGAATTATTAAATGAACATTACTACAAAATTGAAAATTAAAAAAGCACAATTGCTTCTTGTTACTGAAATAAGAGGACTAGATTAAATAATCTCTTCCACTTCTAAGATAATAACAATAACAACAGCAATAACATTTATTGATTTTCATACATATGGTTCACAAACTATATATGAACAAGCACATGGTTTACATGGCCAGTATAAAAATAAGATGAACCCATGTCAAACAGATCAAAATTCAGCTTTTTTTTTTTTTGAGACGAAGTCTCACTCTGTTGCCCAAGCTGGAATGCACTTGCGCGATCTTGGCTCACTGCAACCTCCACCTCCCATGTTCCACCTCCAGCCTCCTGAGGTAGCTGGGAATACAGGCACGTGCCACCATGCCCGGCTGATTTTTTTGTACTTTTAGTAGAGACGGGGTTTCACTATGTTAGCCAGGCTAGTCTTGGCCAGGCTGGATCACCTCATGATCTGCCCACTTCAGCCTCCCAAAGCGCTGGGATTACAGGCGTGAGCCACCGCGCCCGGCCTAAATTAAAATGGCAATATATTATTTACCAAGCACTTTAGGCTGAAAAAAAAACAAAAAACAAAAAACTCCCAAAGTCAACAGGTGAAGCATCAATAAAAGATCGTAACTTGAAAACTTTCTTCCCTTGGCAAGATTTAGGGACAAATTCAAGACAACATTTAGCCTTTTTCACTAAATAGCACTTCACTAAACACACCTTAACTGTAGTTAATTCAGAACCACTATATATCTTAACCTCTAAACTTCAAATGAGTCAGCTGGTAGGTAGCCTTACGTGACAGGAAGGCCACCATTATATTAATCATCTCCACTAAAACTATGTTCATGTTTTTGTTATTTCTACAGTATCAGTGCATGTCTTGTTGCTTTTCTCAAACACATTAAGTCAGAAGCACTAAAAACACACTTGTGACCAGTGGAACAAAATCACTTTCACACTATAACTCTATTTTATGCTCATTTTTAAACCCTTTCCCCTGCCTTTCCATAAAATTTTTATCAACTTATATTACCATTTATTTTCTCGAGAATTTTTCGTTCAGTCACTAGGTTTATAGACTCAAAAGTTCACATTCTTTTTCTTCTGACAGACACAGAGCTACATCCCCAGGAAAATTAAGTTGCAAGATGTAACATACAGTAGCAGATTTCTACTTTACTTAAAACGAGAAATGTAATCAATTCACCAACAATTACTCAATTGGTATGATATTGAAAGTAAGTTAACAGGCATAGTAGCACACTTTGTTTTTAAGATATTCAAGGTCCAAAAGCAGTGTATCTGCAGGACTTTTGTTTATTTTTTGGAGGGAGTTGAAAACCTAACACTAACAGAAAAAGGGTCAAGGGTTACAGGAAGGACAAGAGATAAAACAAACGTATTCAATGGGAAAGTTAATTCTACTCTCTCTCCCTTGTTTCCCCGGTCTGCTTTGAAGTTTTTCAAGACAGGAACAACCATGGATAGAGCACAGACAAACAGGCGATAAACAAGGATTCTCTCTATATAGAGGGAAGAGGTTCCCATGATGTGAATTCGGCCAAACAGAAAAGAATGCAGAAAGGAGACAACATCCAGACCTGACCCTGCCAGAGATCCCTGAGAGCAGGCGAAGAGAATGAAGGAGCCTGGGCTCCTCCCTCGCGGCCCAGGCCTCCTGTGGCAACTCAGCTGGGCAACGTGACTCAGGAAAGCACGGGGCTGGCGTCGGCCTAGCACGGCTGCCTCCCCGGACCTCCCAGGCCTGCCTTCTGGGTCTTACCTGAAGACGGGCGGGAGCCGGATGCCGCGATCTGGACCCTTGTCTTGCCTCTGCGGTGACGCGAAGACAGAGGCAACAGCAGCAGCGGCGCAGACCCGACGCGGTTCTGACTGCAAACCCGCGATGAATCAGCCCGACTCCATTCAAAAGAGTTGCCCGGGCCTCCGCCGCGAAGCACTTCCGGGTTCACTAGTCTGCTTCGGCTTCCGTTCCCCGACGGCCAATTGGAGACGACGGGGAGTCAGGCGGATGTCCAGGAGGAGCGCTTGGGACAGACGGCGCGGGCGGCCCGGCGTCTCCTGTCTCCGGCAGGACTGTGAGGCGGAACTTAGCGCCCTGGTCGCTCGCGCCCCGCCGACGCCTCCTTTTTCTCTCCCTACCTCTGCGCTCTCCAGCCGCCGCTGAGATCTGGGACGGCGGCACATCCAGCCCGGGAGACGACTGGCTAGGAAATGGAACTGTTAGTATTTTGAAGCCCAGATCCCCTTTCGTTTTGGTGTTCACTACTATTATGGCCCTCCTCAAAAACTAAAAGGTTCATTTGAGCTAGATTTAACTTGGTTATCTGAGAAGAAAATTTTTTAAAAAGAGGGGGGATGCTGTGATTAGAGGGGACTGTTCAGACGCCCTTTTCCGTAAGTCCGCTTTATCCACCTCTTGTCATTATTGCCTTGCAAGGATTGGATTTCAGGGAAAACTAATGTTTCCCAAATGTTCAAACCACCTGTTTTAAGCCGAGTTTAGTTTACAGGGTTTAAACAGTCATTTATTCACATTTCTCCATGTAATTATCGGCAATCACGTTTTATTCATGATCTACTTTGTGCTAGGTTTTCAAAAAGCAAAGTTGCAGAGGATATACTTGACAAGTTGATATTACACTCTAGGTCTAGGTACAGTCTCTGTTTAAGGCAGCTTGTTTGCCACGTTCCTGTCACTTTCTCCAATATGTTCCAAATAACAAGCATCTTTAAAGCATTGCTAAATCAAGAATGGTGATGAATCTACTGGACAGAGGGTGAGGAAAGATTACAGCGCCTGGATCCAAACTGTGATTTGAGTAGCACAATTGCATTAGATTTTTGCTTTAAGATATTAATACCTTTAAAAACACAAAGATTATTTTACTCATAGGTAATATTTGGATCCACATCTTTATGCTTACCCCCAAAACCTATGCCTCTCTATTCATTTTTTATGGGAGGAGGGGGTGAATAGCCCCATCCTCCAAATAATTTTCCTAATCAGAAACTTAAGAGTATGAACACTTGCCTCTTTTTCACCTCTCCCCACTGGCCTCCCAATTAACCACTGTAGAAACCATGAAATGTGTAATCTCCATAACAGCTTTTCCAATCCACCACTTCCCCTTCTAAATACTCCCCACTTTGGCCTTAACTCCGACCTTCCTCACTTCGTTTTTATTTTATTTTATTTTATATGTATTTATTTATTAATGCATTTTTGAGTTAGGGTCTTGCTTTGTCGCGCAGGCTGGAGTGCAGTGGCGCCATCTGGGCTCACTGCAACCTCCCCATCCCCAGGCTCAAGCAACCCTCCCACTTCAGCCTCTTAAGTAGCTAGGACTACAGGCGCTTGCCACCATGCCCAGTTAATTTTTATTTATGTTTTTATTTATTTTATTTTTTTAGTAGAGACAGGATTTCACCATGTTCCCCAGGCTACTTTTTTAGAATGCGCTTTGATCTTTCTGCCTTCGGTCTGATTCCTTTTAATCCATTCTCCACCTCATTGGTAAAAATTTTTGTGCTATATGTAGTCATGCTCCTTTATTTAAAATTCCACTAGTGGCTCCCCATAACATTCATTATAAAGGTCAAAAAAAAAAAAAACCCCTTAAACTTTGTTTGGAGCACCTTTTGCTCCAGCCATACTAAAGTATTTAGCTGGGGAATAAGATGTCCATAGGGCTTTGAAAAACGCTAACATATTCCTGAGACTGTAGAAGGTGCTTAGGGTGTGCACATGGCTAGGGTTATGTGAACACTCAAGATAGGCCTGAGAAGGCCCTGAGCTCTAATCTCTGGGTGACCTTGAGGCACTACAGAAGCAAGAAGTGAAGGCTAAGGCAGAATTATTTAGTTGGTTGGTGCAAAAAATTGCGGTTTTGTTATTTCAACGAAATTACTTTGGTACCAACCTAATATAAAGTGCTTGGCTGATTGTTGAAGGCTTGTCCCAACGTAAGTACTAAACCCCTCAGGAAAGACTGGGAGATTTTTTGGTTGAAGGTGTTTAAGAAAACCTGTCTCTCTAATCATTAGCTGACCACTAAGCTAACTGAGCAGAAACCTGAGTGGTCACACACAATAAACAATACAGACTTTAAAGAATTCGTTCATAAGCTAGGTGCAGTGGCACACGTGTATTCCCAGCTACTCAGGAAACTAAGGCCAGAGGATCCCTTGAGTCACCAACTCAGACCCTATCTCTAAAAAAAAAAAAAAAAAGAATGAGTTCAGAAAAGTCACTAAACCAACAACTACTACAACAAACAGAGACAACAGTGAAGCTTGGGGAGCGGGTAGAATCTGATTTCCAGTGTTGCACATTATATTATTTAAAATGTTCAGTTTTCAAAATAGTTAAGATACATGGAAAGAAACAAGCATGTATGGCCCATACACAGGATAAAAATTAATCAATAGAAACTCACCTAGGAAGCCTACATGCTGGACTTACTAGATAAAAAGGCTTTAAATCAGATATTTTCAATATGTTACAAAGCTAAAGGAAACCATGTCTAAAGAACTAGAGGAAAGTATGAGATGTTTCATCAAATAGATGATAAAGACAAATCATTTTTTAAAACCCAAATAATTCTGGAGTTAAAAAGTATAATATGCCATGACAGAGACAAATTTTAAATTTTTTTAAAAATAAAATAACAAAAAGGTATAATAAAGTGAAAAGTTTACTAGAGGGGCTCAACCCCAGATTTGAGCAGGGAGAAAAAAAAATCAGCACACTTCAATATAGGTCAGTTGAGATTATCTAGTCTGGGCAACAGATTGAAAAGAGAAAGAAGAAACGTGAACAGGCCTCAAAGTCCTGTGGTACACAGTCAAGCACACCAACATGCGCATAATGGGAATTTCAGAAGAAGACGAGAAAAAGAAAAGGGCAGGCATAATACTTGAATAAAAGAATGGCCAAAAACTTCCTAAATTTAATGAGAAATATTTATCTACACATCCAAGAAGCTTAACAAGTGCCAAGTGACATAAACAAATCCACACCTCAACACATTGTAATTAACCGATTAAAAGTCAAGGGCAAAGAGAGACTCTTGAAAGTGGCCACTTTCAAGAAGAAAAGCCACAAAGAGAGAAGCCACTCATCACATAATCCTCCATAAGATTTACAGTTGATGCCATGAAGGCCGAAAGGCAGGGGATGACATACTCAACGTGCTGAAAGAAAAAGATCATCAAGTAAGAATTTTACCTCCAGCAAAACTATCCTTCAAAAATGAAGGCGGTATTAATACTTTCCCAAAATGTATGTATATACAAAGAATTTGTCACTAGGACATCTTCCTTGCAAGAAATACTAAAGGGAGTCCTTCAGAATTAAATTGACACTAGACAGTAATTCAAATCCACATGAAGGAATAAAGAACACTTGTAAAACTAACTACATAAGTAAATATAAAAGTATAATTTTTTAATTTGTGACTCGTTTTTCTATTTGATTTAAAAGACAATTGCATGAAGCAATAATTATAAGTCTATATGGGCTTATTGTAAGATATTAATATGACAGTGACAGAAGGGAGAGGAAGGAGGGAAAGAATAGTGGAGGAATGAAGCCATATAGTAGCAAGTCTTTGTGTACTATTGAAATAAAGTTGTTATTAATCCAAACTAGATTGTTATAACGTGTTAATTATAATCCCCAGAGCCGCTGCTAAGAAAATACTTTTAAAATATATGAATAAAGGACAAGGAAATTAAAATGGCATACTTGAAAATGTATATTTAACACAACAAAAGGCAGCAGCAATTAAGAAATAGAGGAATAAAAAAGACACAGGACATAAAGAAAACATCGCAAAATGACAAATGTAAATCCTACCTTATCGATGTCAACAATCCAAAGGATTTTCCTTAAAAAAGAAAGGCTGGGCGCAGTGGCTCACACCTGTAATCAGCACTGTGAGAGGCCAAGGCTGGAGGATTGCTTGAGTCCAGGAGTTCGAGACGAGCCTGGGCAACATTCTAAAACCTCATCTCTACTAAAAAATACAAAAAATTAGCCAGGTCTGGTGGCACATGCCTGTAGTCCCAACTACTTAGGCAGCTGAGGTAGGATGATCGCTTGAGCCCAGGAAATGAAGTCCAAAGTGAGCCCCGATCATGCCACTACACTCCAGCCTTGGTGACACAGTGAGACCTTGTCACAAAAAAAAAAAAAAAAAAAAAATAGAGACTTTATTCCAGTGAATAGTTTGCAGTCTTTTGTACCAAACAAAGGTGTGATTCAAGTAAACAAAAAGGATTGTCTTCTTAGAGAAAGTTCGCACTCAGGTTCCCCCTCTACTCTGCTATGCAAATGAGGAATAAAAGCTTGTTTAGTTTTGATTGGTTGATGCAGGTCACAGTGTATCAGTTAGGTCCAGGTGGTGAAAAGAGACTTTCTAGCAGTTGTTTATTGAGGCAGTGTAAACAGGAACAGACAGCTATGAATGACCCAAAGTCTGATAAGCTTGTTGCTTCTCTCAGAATACAGAGTACATGTGTGATCTCTAGTCAGCAAATGGCTGCTTGGCTCCGTTTTGAATTTAGGACCAGTTAGCCACTCAGGATCCATCTTGAAGGATTAGCTCTTTCAGGATTCACATCAGTCAGTATATTAAATATAAATGGAATAAAAACTCCAATTAAAAGGTAGAGATTGGCAGAATACACTAAAAAAAAAAAAAAAAAAAATCTAGCTATATCTGTCCACAGTTACACTTTAGATTCAGTGACACAGGTTGAAAGTAAAAGGATGAAAAAAAGTACCATCTAAATAGTACCTAAAATAGCACAGCCACTTTAGAAATTGTTCTGGCATTTAAAAAATAAAAATGCAATTATCATTTGACCTAGCAGTCCCACTTTATATTTACCAAAAATAAATACAAACATGTGCCCACACCAAGACTCTTGACCGCAACAGTTCATAGCAACTTTACTAATAAAAGCTCTAAACTGGACACAATCTAAATGTTTGCCAGCTGGTGAATAAATAACGTCTGGTATGTCTTTACAATGCAATATTAACAATAAAAAGGAAACTACTAATATATGCAAGAACAAGGATGAATTTCAAAAACATCACGCTGCGGAAAAGTAAGATGTAAAAGAGTGCATACTGTACAATACCCCTTAAAAGGACTCTAAACAAATCAAGTCAAATAAGCAGTGACAGAAAGCAAATCAGTTGTTGTCTTTGTGGTTCATAGTAGAGTTAGGTGGGAGGATTAACTGCACAGGGGCATGAGGGAACTTTTTGGTTTGTTAAAAATGTTCTATATTTTTATCGTGGTGATAGTTTGTCAAAACTCACCAAATTGTACACTAAAAATGGGTGCATTTATGGTTGATTATTTATGCCTCCATAAAGTTGATTTAAAAGAAAAAACCTCAAAGTTGTTATTTTCCCTCATTCTTTTAGCCATACCAAAGTATTTGCTATTAAATCATGCTGTCATATGCCTTAGAATCTTCAGACCTATTGTTTCTCCACTCTGAATGTCTTTTCTCCCATCTCCTATCCCCACACTCTTTCCCACATTTTGCTGGGGGGTGTTGATCAGTCAATACCCTCTCATATAATCCTACCCTATAGCCCTACTCTGTAATCTTTGATTTACTTGTCTGCCTTACCATCTAAACTTTAAAATTCTTAACAGCGGGGAGCATGGCCTGGTCATAGTAGATATTTACAATTAATGTTGGATATCAAAGGTACTTATCCAGATACTTTGCTTGCTAAGAATACTTTAAAAGATCAGGAACATTTTAAATCCAGATATAACTCCTCTTGAAATAATCAATTCCTTAAAAACAAACAAAAAAACAAGTAAATTTATGCAATTTATATAGCTACATAACTGATACGAATATTACATGCTAATGCTTTTTTTTTTTTCTTGAGACAGAGTCTCACACTGTCACCCAGGCTAGGGTGCAGTAGCACGATCTTGGCTCACTACAACCTCTGTCTCCCCAATTCAAGCGATTCTCGTGCCTCAGCCTACCACGTAGCAGGAATTAGAGGTGTGCACCACCATGCCAGCTAATTTTTTTTATATTTCTAGTAGAGACAGGGTTTTGCCATGTTGCCCAGGCTGGTCTCGAACTCTGGGCTCAAGTGACTCTCGCACTTCAGCCTCCCAAAGTGCTGGGATTACAGGTGTGAGCCACAGCTCCCAGCCCACATGCTAATGCTTAAAGCAATTATTGTTTGGGTTAGACCCAAGATGGCTTTGGAAACCACCTCAGTGCACAAAATTGTGAAATATTTAATTTTCTGAAATATTTAGTTTTCTAAAATCATAAAATGACAAGAGTTCACATTATTAAATATGTAATGTATGTTGTGTTGTGTCAAAAAGAAGCCTTCCTGCTCATTTGGTATCCACTGAATCTGGCAAGTTTATTAAATGAAGGACTGACTGGTGGCATTACTACATACATGTTCCAAACCTTAAAATGCATCAACCTTACTGTAAATATTTCTTCCTATTTATAAAGAGCTCTAAATACAGTTCCTTTCATATACAAAGTATGACTAAATGTCTAGTAAGAAATTGTAAGAGTAAATTTTCAGATTACCCAGATTTACAATTATGAATATCAAAAAGGGCTGTTGCCATTTGAATTTTTAAGAAATGTTTAAGAAACTGAATTTTTAAGAAATGCATTGTTTTCTGTTCAAAATTTAAAATCAGCTTTGTCATATTTAATTATGTTTTTTGAGTTATATAGTTTTTGAGTATTATAAAGATCCAGCAAAAGAAAAAGAAAAAATAGGAAAATATTTACATATTAAAGTACAGTGAATTAAGTTAATGTATAAGGCCAATAGAATAATTGTTACTTCTGCCAGATGGTATTTTACATTTTGATAAAGGGATATATTCTTAATCATATATGTCAAGGAAAAGCGACCATATGTTGTTAAACACTTCCAATTTGTCATTTAATTTAAAAGGCACTACTGATATTGCCATGTTTTTTTTTTGTTTTTTTTTTTTTTTTGGTGATGTAGTCTATTCCTGGTGTCAATAAAATGTAATCTCTTCAAGTAATTTCCTTAGTTTTCTCCAACTGTTTGATCCAATAATTCAACGAAGAATTGCCTTAGCATCTACAAGGAAAGAACACCATACAGTGGATAAATCAGAATCCAGAGTGTATATTCAAGTTACTACTGGGCAAGAAGCATAACCTCTGTTTTCAAGAAGCCTCTAGAATTTAATTTACTATATTCTAGTAAAATGAATAAAATATATAGAGTAAATCAAATGATTACAAATTGGTTTGCCTTAAAGTTCAGAAACCAATATATTCTTTTTTTTGTTTTGTTTTTGAGACAGTCTCACTCTGTTGCCCAGGCTAGAGTGCAGTGGCACCATCTTGGCTCACTGCAACCTCTGCCTCCTGGGTTCAAGTGATTCTTGTGCCTCAGCCTCCCAAGTAGCTGGAATTACAGGCGCACACCACCACACCTGGCTAAGTTTTGTATTTTTAGTAAAGATGGGGTTTCACTATATTGGCCAGGCTGGTCTTGAGCTCCTGACCTCAAGTGATCCACTCGCCTCAGCCACCCAAAAGGCTAGGATTACAGGTGTGAGCTACCGCACCTGGCCCAGTATATTATTAAAAGGCCTTTGACAAAATTCAACAACACTTCATGCTAAAAACTCTCAATAAATTAGGAATTGATGGGACGTATCTCAAAATAATAAGAGCTATTTATGACAAACCCACAGCCAATATCATACTGAATGGGCAAAAACTGGAAGCATTCCCTTTGAAAACTGGCACAAGACAGGGATGCCCTCTCTCACCACTTCTATTCAACATAGTGTTGGAAGTTCTGGCCAGGGCAATTAGGCAGGAGAAGGAAATCAAAGGTATTCAATTAGGAAAAGAGGAAATCAAATTGTCCCTGTTTGCAGATGACATGATAGTATATCTAGAAAACCCCATTGTCTCAGCCCAAAATCTCCTTAAGCTGATAAGCAACTTCAGCAAAGTCTCAGGATACAAAATCAATGTGCAAAAATCACAAGCATTCTTATACATCAATAACAGACAAACAGAGAGCCAAATCATGAGTGAACTCCCATTCACAATTGCTTCAAAGAGAATAAAATACCTAGGAATCCAACTTACAAGGGATGTGAAAGACCTCTTCAAGGAGAACTACAAACCACTGCTCAAGGAAATAAAAGAGGATACAAACAAATGGAAGAACATTCCATGCTCATGGGTAGGAAGAATCAATATCATGAAAATGGCCATCCTTCCCAAGGTAATTTACAGATTCAATGCCATCCCCATCAAGCTACCAATGACTTTCTTCTCAGAATTGGAAAAAACTACTTTAAAGTTCATATGGAACCAAAAAAGAGCCCGCATCGCCAAGTCAATCCTAAGCCAAAAGAACAAAGCTGGAGGCATCACACTACCTGACTTCAAACTATACTACAAGGCTACAGTAACCAAAACAGCATGGTACTGGTACCAAAACAGAGATATAGATCAATGGAACAGAACAGAGCCGTCAGAAATAATGCCACATATCTACAAGTATCTGATCTTTGACAAACCTGACAAAAACAAGAAATAGGGAAAGGATTCCCTATTTAATAAATGGTGCTGGGAAAACTGGCTAGCCATATGTAGAAAGCTGAAACTGGATCCCTTCCTTACACCTTATACAAAAATCAATTCAAGATGGATTAAAGACTTAAATGTTAGACCTAAAACCATAAAAACCCTAGAAGAAAACCTAGGCATTACCATTCAGGACATAGGCATGGGCAAGGACTTCATGTCTAAAACACCAAAAGCAATGGCAACAAAAGCCAAAATTGACAAATGGGATCTAATTAAACTCAAGAGCTTCTGCACAGCAAAAGAAACTACCATCAGAGTGAACAGGCAACCTACAAAATGGGAGAAAATTTTCGCAACCTACTCATCTGACAAAGGGCTAATATCCAGAATCTACAATGAACTCCAACAAATTTACAAGAAAAAAACAAACAACCCCATCAAAAAGTGGGCGAAGGACATGAACAGACACTTCTCAAAAGAAGACATTTATGCAGCCAAAAAACACATGAAAAAATGCTCACCATCACTGGCCATCAGAGAAATGCAAATCAAAACCACAATGAGATACCATCTCACACCAGTTAGAATGGCAATCATTAAAAAGTCAGGAAACAACAGGTGCTGGAGAGGATGTGGAGAAATAGGAACACTTTTACACTGTTGGTGGGACTGTAAACTAGTTCAACCCTTGTGGAAGTCAGTGTGGCGATTCCTCAGGGATCTAGAACTAGAAACTCCATTCGACCCAGCCATCCCATTACTGGGTATATACCCAAAGGACTATAAATCATGCTGCTATAAAGACACATGCACACGTATGTTTATTGCGGCATTATTCACAATAGCAAAGACTTGGAACCAACCCAAATGTCCAACAATGATAGACTGGATTAAGAAAATGTGGCACATATACACCATGGAATACTATGCAGCCATAAAAAATGATGAGTTCATGTCCTTTGTAGGGACATGGATGAAACTGGAAATCATCATTCTCAGTAAACTATCGCAAGAACAAAAAACCAGACACCGCATATTCTCACTCATAGGTGGGAATTGAACAATGAGAACACATGGACACAGGAAGGGGAACATCACACTCTGGGGACTGTTGTGGGGTGGGGGGAGGGGGGAGGGATAGCATTGGGAGATATACCTAATGCTAGATGACGAGTTGGTGGGTGCAGCGCACCAGCATGGCACATGTATACATATGTAACTTACCTGCACATTGCGCACATGTACCATAAAACCTAAAGTATAATAATAATAATAATAATAATAATAAAAGAAAAAAAAAAAGAAAAAAAAAAAAGAGGGTGACTATATTACAAAACAATTTTCCTCTTTACAAAAAGAAGTTGAATGAAAAAAAATTAAGGAAGACACAGAAAATAGCATTCAGTCTACAATAGAAAAGGGAAACTTAGATTATTATTAAAACAAAGATTTTATGTGCCTTTATTTCCTCTACTTTTTTGAGAAGAATATCTCAGCCCCTCTTCCTCTGTCACTCTTCACCCATTTCTCTTCTCACGCTACAGGGCTCCATGGATTATTTCTTTCAGGCTTAAAGTCTGAATTACCATCTATATGCTGAAGACTTGCAGATTTCTATTGTCTGTGCATCTCTCTTCTCCAGACTTTTCATGTTACATGGCTGTCACTATCTATTCTCCAGTTGATGGACATTTGGGTTTTTTCCAATTTTTTGCTATTATGAACAACACTGCTATGAATATTCTGTGTGTCCCCTGGTGTATCAGATCAAGAGATTCTCAAGAATATTTACCTAGAAGTAAAATGGCTAGATTCTAAGACATACATGTCAATTTTACTAGATAGTACCAAATTGTATTCCAATGTGATGTTCAAAATATCTCATTACTTTGTGCCATCACTAACAGTGTTGTTAGACTTGTTTATTTTTGATAATCTAATGAAAATAGAGTGATACATTATTTGTTTTAATTTGCATGTTTCTAATTACTAATAAGATTGAATGTGTTTCATATTTGTTGGCCATTTATATTTTTTCTTTTCTGAAATGCTAATTCATGACTTGGGCACATTTTTTCCTCTAGAGTTAACTATCCTTTTTTGCATGCTTTCAAACTCTCATTCATGCTTAGTAAAATGAAACTCAACGAGGATATGTTACATGGGAAAGGTAATGTAGTTAGTAGCAGAACTCAAAATTCATAGTACCAGTATGTGGGATTGGGGGAGGGAAGCAATTTATATGCAACCAATATCATTTCCTTCTGTGTTACATATTTTTTTCTAAAGTGAACACAAGTGAAATATTAAGTTTCAGTGACACTTAAGATTGTGTTGCCAGGCATGGTGGCTCACGCCTGTAATCAGCAAAGGAGACCAAGGCAGGCAGATCGCTTGAGCCCAGGAGTTCTAGGCTAGCCCAGGCAACATGGTGAAACCCTCTCTCTACAAAAACAAAAATAAGAAAAAGAAACCCCAAAATTAGCCAGGTTTGGGGCATGTGCGTGTAGTCCCAGCTACTTGGGGGGCTGAGGCAGGAGGATCATCTGAGCCCAGGGAGTTTGAAGCTGTAGTGAGCCATCATTGTGTCACTGTACTCCAGCCTGAGTGACAAAGTAAGACCTTGTCTCAAAAAAAAAGAAAGATTGTGTTTGACACTTGATTGCATATGATCACCTCCTTTCTGAGCCAGACAGACATGGGCTTTGCAGGCAAATGAGATTGGAATGCTATTCCAGGGATGCTACTCTCAGAGTGAGTCTTGAGAAGTCACAGGTCTGTTCATTATATTGGCAAATAACTAAGGAAATTTTCCAAACAAACTTTCCACCAATCCTGGAACTCATATTTGGGGGATGGAGTGTGGAACTGTGTAGTGTAATAAAGATGCCCATATGAGTCTGATCTGTCCATTACTTTGGATGTATCTACTCACTGTCTAAAGTGATTGAGACACAAAACCAAAATAAAGTGAATTTCTTATTGTCTGTCATGAGTATCACAGGCGGTACACAAGATAATTTCAGATGATTCATGAACATTTTCTGTATTAATGGGAATATACTTATTTTGATGTATAATAGAAAAATACAAAAAGAACATATCAGACCTGTGATATGATTTCTTTTTTTTTCTTTTTAAAATTTTTGAAAGAGGGTTTCACTCTGTCGTCCAGGCTGGAGTGCAGTGGGAGATCACGACTCACTGCAGCCTTGATCTCCCGGGCTCAAGTGGTCCTCCCACTTCAGCATCCCAAATTGCTGAGACTACAGGCACGAGCCACCACACTGGCTTCTTTTAGAATCTTATATCTAACTTTTATCACCACACTTTATCACAAAGAAAAAGCCACAATAATAATTATTTTAATAATAGAACACATGAATAAAGATGAGAATAATTTGGGGTTTTTAACCTAGAAAATAAGACTAAGGGATGAATTCAAATGAATGCTAAATTATTTCAAGAAAAATGCTGAATGTCCTCTATTCCACAGAAGACACAGAATGATAATTATGAAGAGCTTTATTAATTATAAATAAAGAAGGCTTTATAACTATAAGGATAAAATAAAGTATTTCAGGGCTGGGCACAGTGGCACATGCTTCTAATCCCAGCACTTTGAGAGACCCAAGTGGGCCAATCGCTTGAGCTCAGGAGTTGAGACCAGCCTGGGCAACATGGTGAAGCCCTGTCTCTACAAAAAAATGCAATAATTAGCCAGGCATGGTGGTGCATGCCTGTAGTCCCAGCTACTTGGGAGGCTGAAGTGGGAGGATCGCTTGAGCCTGGAAGATTGAGGCTTCAGTGAGCCATGATTATGCCATTGCACTCCAGCCTGAGTGACAGAGTGAGACCTGTCTCCAAAAAAAAAACAACAACAACAAAAAAAAGTATTTTCGTTCTTAAGAGCTTTGAAAAAAGATGAATGAGGAGGTAACCAATTTTTTAATAATAATGTCCTATCTTCCATTTATTACTCAAGAAGTTGTATAGATGAAAGAAGCTAAAGTACCTCCCCTAAAATTATTAGGATGCAGGGCAGCCAAAGAAGGTAGAAGAGGGAAGAGACCTTACAGCCCAGTATCTCTGGACTATGACTTTTCTTTTTTAAAAAATTTTGAGATGGTGGACTCGTTATATTACCCTTCTGGCCTTAAACTCTTGGTCTCAAGTGACCCTCCCGCCTCAGCCTCCCAAGTAGCTGGGATTACAGACGTGCACCACCATGAGACCTTTTTAAAAAAAAAATTATTTTTTTAAATTTTACTTTCAGTTCTGGGATACATGTGCTGAACATGCAGGTTTGTTACATAGGTATACATCGTCACTGGTCATTAGAGAAATGCAAATCAAAACCACAATGAGACACCATCTCATGCCAGTTAGAATGGCGATCATTAAAAAGTCAGAAAACAACAGGTGCTGGAGAAGATGTGGAGAAATAGGAACACTTTTACACTGTTGGTGGGAGTGTAAATTAGTTCAACCATTGTGGAAGACAGTGTGGCGATTCCTCACGGATCTAGAACCAGAAATACCATTTGACCCAGCAATCCCATTACTGGGTATATACCCAAAGGATTATAAATCATTGTACTATAAAGACACATGCACCTGTATGTTTATTGCAGCACTATTCACAATAGCAAAGACTTGGAACCAATCCAAATGCCCATCAATGATAAGACTGGATTAAGAAAATGTGGCACATATACATCATGGAGACCTTTTTTTGAACTAACATCAGTGATCACTTGGATACACTGTTTATGTGCCTTATTGCTTAAGACAACTACATCAAATCACTACTGGATGACTTAACAAACTGGTTTTTATTCCAGGATTCAGATAAGTATGGTATTGTCATTTGGTTTTGTTTCAACATGCTCAATTACTGTTTGCATAAAATTTTGCACTCTTCTTAAGAATTGGAGTAAAAAATATTTTTCTTAACTCCATAAAATCCTCAAACTGGGGCCAATTTGAATGTTGAAGATGGGAGGAGGGTGAGATTGAAAAACTACCTATTGGGTATTATGCTGATAATCTGGGTGACAGAATTATCAGTACACCAAATCCTCTCAATCCCCAATTTACCCATGTAACAAATCTGCACATGTACCCCTTGAACCTAAAATAAAAGTTAGAAAAAAAATAATTTACAAAACTAAAAATAAATACTTTAAAGCCAAAAAACAAAAAATAAATAAAATCCTCAAACTGTATTTTTACTCTTAAAAATACTTTTAAGTGAGGCCAGGCGCGGTGGCTCACGCCTGTAATCCCAGCACTTTGGGAGGGCCGAGGCGGGTGGATCATTTGAGATCAGGAGTTTGAGACCAGCCTGGCCAACATGGTGAAGCCTCATCTTTACTAAAAAAAAAAAAAATACAAAAATTAGCTGAGCGTGGTGGTACATGCCTGTAATCCCAGCTACTCCGTAGGCTGAGGCAGGAGAATTCCTCGAACCCAGGAGGCAGAGGTTGCAGTGAACCAAGAGCGCACCACTGTACTCCAGTGTGGGTGACAGAGCAAGACTCCGTCTCAAAAAAAAAAAAAAAAAAACAACTTTAAGTGTATTTTTTTTTTTTTTTTGAGACGGAGTTTCACTTTTGTTGCCCAAGCTGGAGTGCAGTGGCGCGATCTCGGCTCACTGCAACCTGTGCCTCCCGGATTCAAGAGATTCTCCTGCCTCAGCCTCCCACGTAGCTGGGATTACAGGTGCGTGCCACCCCCGGCTAAATTTTTCTATTTTTAGAAACAGGGTTTCAACATGTTACCCAGGCTGGCCTTGAACTCCTGACCTCAGGTGATCCACCCACCTCAGCCTCCCAAAGTGCTGGGATTACAGGCGTGAGCCACCGCACCTGGTTTAAGTATACTTTTAAGCACATTTTAAGAGCAAAATATTTGTGACTCATTGGTTAGGACTTACATAAAGTTTCTAAACTTTTTATAAAATAAACTTGATCCACTTACAAACATGAAGATTAAACAGAAATTTGTTAGGTATCAGAGAATATTGCTCTAGTTAAACTTCAAAAGCTTCTTAGCCCCTAATGAGGTAGTTTCAACAAGATCATCTTTGTTGGATGATATTGAGTCTATAAAGAGTCCTGTTTTTAGAGTATGACTATTTTTATAATGAACTTATTTAATTTGTAGACTAGCTCACTATAAACCTTTTCTAATCTTTGTATTAGTTTTCTGAGCATTTTGTGATTTTTTTATGTAATTATTGTGAATTTAATAAATTAAGCAATAATCTTAATGCTTTAAGATGTTATTGTAGAACAGTCATTTCCTAACAATTGAGTGAAAATGAACCTATTCATAGAGACAATTTGATATTTATTCACAAAATGACAAGAATTTTTTACAGATAAATGGTAGCTTTTAAAATCTCAGCTGTTGAATCAAAAGGAGCGAAAGTGGTAATTCTGAGACTACAAAAAACTTGATTAATAAGTAAAGGGAAGATTTTTTTTTTAATGAGAGGTAACTTTTTATTTTGTGGTTCAAAACATAATTGGGCTGGGCGTGGTGGCTCACACTTGTAATTCCAGCACTTTGGGAGGCCATGGTGGGTGGATCACTTGAGATCAGGAGTTCAAGACCAGCCTGGCCAATATGGTGAAACCCCATTTCTACTAAAAATACAAAAATTAGCCAGTCGTGGTGGCACATGCCTGTAATCCCAGCTACTCTGGAGGCTGAGGCAGGAGAATAGCTTGAAACTGGGAGACAGAGGTTGCAGTAAGCCGAGATGGCACCACTGCACCACTGAACTCCAGCCTAGGTGATAGAGTGAGAGTCCATCTCAAAAAAAAACAAAACAAAAAAACAAACACACAAAAAACAAACAAAACATAATTGGGCCATTAATGCTTAACAAGAGCAATTGAGCTATTAGTTGTTCTGATGGAAAAACATTTAAATATAATAATACAACATCAAATCTTATATATACATTTATATATTTTTTCATAAAGCAACTTTAATGAGACTAGAATGCAAAAAGGCTTGCTTGAGTTATAATACTAACCATGGTATCTATGCTATGGAATTGCTTCAAAGGTGACACTTTATAATAAAATGCTTTGGAAATTTGGGTGACATCAATGCATTATGCCAGATTTCACTAGTAAGTAAAATATTTCTAATGAATTTTGAAATGCTTGGAGGAATTTAAAAATAATTCTAAAAAATCATGTATATTATATATACATTTTAAAATCTATTCAGTTTTTTTCTAACCTGCATGTGTATGGACTCTGTAGTGCTGTAATAAGTAATTTAATAATAATGGGACACATGAGAAAGATTTAAAACCAATCAAAACTACTAAGAACTATACAAACTAAAAACCCCAGCAGGGTGCAGTGGTTCACACCTGTAATCCCAGCACTTTGGGAGGCCAAGATGGGCGAATCATGAGGTCAAGAGATGGAGACCATCCTGGCCAACATGATGAAACCCCGTTTCTACTAAAAATACAAAAATTAGTCTGGCATGGTGGCGCGTGCCTGTAATCCCAGCTACTCGGGAGGCTGAGGCAGGAGAATCACTTGAATCCAAGAGGCAGAGGTTGCAGTAAGCCGAGATCATGCCACTGCACTCCATCCTGCAGACAGAGTGAGACTCCGTCTCAAAACAAAACAAAAACCCAATATGCTGTTTATTTGGTTAGTGTAAAAAAGGATTTATTTCAACGGCTAGTCCAATGTTTCATTTAATCTTCCCAAAAGGGTAGTAAAAGGAAAAAAAAAATTAAAAGTGGCACAAAAAGTCTGAAAACCTTACGCTGCTACCTTTGTGACTTTAAGTCATTTACTACTTTGGTCCTCAGTGTGCAGAGAGAGCGCTGTTTAACTTCTTATTCTTATTCTTATTCTCACTCTTATTCTAGCAATGGAACATTTTGTCAAATGGAATCTTACATAGGGCACCAATATATAAAACAGATAAATGCAGAGCTGCTCTGCTAAGGTGGTGGGTGGGAAAACCTGGAGCCCTCTCCAGATTTGTTTAGGCTATTTTTTGCTGGATAAAAGTTTCCAAAAACATTTAATGGCTTTGCTTTTGCTTCTGGGTTGTGTATATTCAGAAAAACATTTTATAGTGTAAAATTTTTAAAACATCTCTTCCTTCTTCAAAGACTTTCATATTTAAATCCTTCAGCGATCTGGAATTTATTTTAGTGTAAGGGCTCCAACTTCACATTTTTCCAGGTTTCTACCTAGTTGTTCCTCCATTTATTAAGCAATTTGTCTTTATCCTGTTGACTCGCAATGTCACCTTTCTCATGTAATAAATTGTCCATATCAGCCGGCCGTGGTGGCTCACACCTGTATTCCCAGCACTTTGGGAGGCCAAGTCAGGCTGATCACGAGGTCAGGCGTTT
The DNA here is from genome assembly GCF_028885655.2 of Pongo abelii. Classification (NCBI taxonomy): domain Eukaryota; kingdom Metazoa; phylum Chordata; class Mammalia; order Primates; family Hominidae; genus Pongo; species Pongo abelii. The sequence goes on along the minus strand of NC_071996.2, from coordinate 63,776,730 downwards.
GAGACCAGTCCGGCCAATATGGTGAAACCCTGTCTCTACTAAAAATACAAAAATTAGCTGGGCGTGGTGGTGGGCACCTGTAATCCCAGCTACTCGGGAGGCTGAGGCAGAAGAATCGCTTGAACCTGGGAGGCAGAGTTTGGAATGAACCTAGACCACACCACTGCACTCCAGCCTGGGCAGCAGAGTGAGACTCCGTCTCAGAAAAAAATAAAAAATTTAAAAAAAAATTGTCCATATTATGGAATCTGTTTCTAGTTTCTGGTATTTAAGTTTTAGGAATGCATTATCTCTCCCCATTCTGCTCTCTCCCCATTCTGCCATTCACCAATGACCAAGAAGGACAAACATCTTGTAGTCCTGTTTTTTTTTTTAATGTGAAGACTTTCTGTTATGTACACAAATGGTTAGCTTTTTGTTTAACTTTGCATGTCACATTTACCATTCTTTATTGCCAACTGTGTAAAAAAATTGTCATCTATTACATTTGCAATCAAATAAGACATACAGTGGTCCCCCCACCTTATCCAAGGGGGATATGTTCCAGTGGATATCTGAAACCTCAGATAATACCAAGCCATATATATATATATATAATGCACAAATTTCATTTTTCTTCTTCACAATATCACGAATAGAAAATTCATTCTTATTGTAGATCTCAGCAACCTCAGCATATGATTTTCTTTCTTTCCTTGTGGAGAACTTTCACCTTTTCACTTAAAAGGAGCACTTGATGGCTTCTGCTTGGCATAGCCAAATTGCCAGCATCACTACTCTTGCATCTTGGAGCCATTATTAAATAAAATAAAAGTTATTTGAACATAAGCACTGTGATACCACAACAGTCCATCTATAGCCAGTATGGCTACTGCGTGACTAATGAACAGGTAGCAGCTTACAGCATGGAGATGCTGGACACAGGGGTGATTCCTATCTGGGTAAGACTGAGTGGGACAGTGTGAGATTTCATCACACCACTCAGAATGGTGCACGATTCCCAACTTAAGAATTATTTCTGAAAATTTTCACTTAATATTTTCAGACCATGTTTAGTCACAAAATTGCCAATAAGTGAGGACTACTATGTATAAATTATTACCAGGGTACTAACAGCTTGAATTCTGGAGCCAGAATGGGGACAGTTATAATAGTAGGGTTGTTGTGAGGATTAAATGACTTAATATTTGTAAGATACTTAATAAGCATTATGTCATTATTGTTGCATATAATCTATAGATCAATTTATGTAGTTTGTAAGTGATACATTTTATCTTTTTAAAGTTGCTATCCTTAAATATTTTATTTTATTTTATTCTTTTTTATTATACTTTAAGTTCTAGATACATGTGCACAACGTGCAGGTTTGTTACATATATATACATGTGCCATGTTGGTGTGCCTTACCCGTTAACTCATCATTTACATTAGGTATATCTTCTAATGCTATCCCTCCCCACTTCCTCACCCCACAACAGGCCTGTGTCCAAGTGTTCTCATTGTTCAATTCCCATCTATGAGTGAGAACATGCGGTGTTTGGTTTTCTGTCCTTGCAAAAGTTTGCTCAGAATGATGGCTTCCAGCTTCATCCATGTCCCTACAAAGGACATGAACTCATCCTTCTTTATGGCTGCATAGTATTCCATGGTGTATATGTGCCACATTTTCTTAGTCCAGTCTATCATTGATGACATTTGGGTTGGTTCCAAGTTTTTTCTATTGTGAATAGTGCCGCAATAAACATACGTGTGCATGTGTCTTTATAGCAGCATGATTTATAATCCTTTGGGTATATATCCAGTAATGGGATGGCTGGGTCAAATGGTATTTCTCGTTCTAGATGCTTAAGGAATTGCGACACTGTCTTCCACAATGGTTGAACTAGTTTACAGTCCCACCAACAGTGTAAAAGTGTTCCTGTTTCTCCACATCCTCTCCAGTCCCTGTTGTTTCCTGACTTTTTAATGATCGCCATTCTAACTGGTGTGAGTTGGTATCTCATTGTGGTTCTGATTTGCATTTCTCTGATGGCCAGTGATGATGAGCATTTTTTCATGTGTCTGTTGGCTGCATAAATGTCTTCTTTTGAGAAGTGTCTGTTAATATCCTTTGCCCACTTTTTGATGGGGTCGTTTGATTTTTTTCTTGTAAATTTGTTTAACTTCTTTATAGATTGTGGATATTAGCCCTTTGTCAGATGGGTAGATTGCAAAAATTTTCTCCCATTTTGTAGGTTGCCTATTCACTCTGATGGTAGTTTCTTTTGCTGTGCAGAAGCTCTTTAGCTTAATTAGATCCCATTTGTCTATTTTGGCTTTTGTTGCCATTGCTTTTGATGTTTTAGTCATGAAGTCCTTGCCCATGCCTATGCCCTGAATGGTATTGTCTAGGTTTTCTTCTAGGGTTTTTATGGTTTTAGGTCTAACATTTAAGTCTTTAATCCATCTTGAATTAATTTTTGTATAAGGTGTAAGGAAGGGATCCAGTTTCAGCTTTCTACATATGGCTAGCCAGTTTTCCCAGCACCATTTACTAAATAGGGAATCCTTTCCCCATTTCTTCTTTTTGTCAGGTTTGTCAAAGATCAGATGGTTATAGATGTGTGGTGTTATTTCTGAGGCCTCTGTTCTGTTCCGTTGGTCTATATCTCTGTTTTGGTACCAGCACCATGCTGTTTTGGTTACTGCAGACTTGTAGCATAGTTTGAAGTCAGGCAGCATGATGCCTCCAGCTTTGTTCTTTTGGCTTAGGGTTGTCTTGGCAATGTGGGCTCTTTTTTGGTTCCATATGAACTTTAAAGTAGTTTTTTCCAATTCCATGAAGAAAGTCATTGGTAGCTTGATGGGGATGGCATTGAATCTATAAACTACCTTGGGCAGTATGGCCGTTTTCACAATACTGATTCTTCCTATCCATGAGCATGGAATGTTCTTCCATTTGTTTGTGTCCTCTTTTATATCATTGAGCAGTGGTTTGTAGTCCTCTTTGAAGAGGTCCTTGACAACCCTTGTAAGTTGTATTCCTAGGTATTTTATTCTCTTTGAAGCAATTGTGAATGGGAGTTCACTCATGATTTGGCTCTGTTTGTCTGTTATTGGTGTAAAGCAATGCTTGTGACTTTTGCACATTGATTTTGTATCCTGAGACTTTGCTAAAGTTGCTTCTCAGCTTAAGGAGATTTTGAGCTGAGACGATGGGGTTTTCTAAATATACAGTCATGTCATCTGCAAACAAGGACAATTTGACTTCCTCTTTTCCTAATTGAATACCCTTTATTTCCTTCTCCTGCCTGATTGCCCTGGCCAGAACTTCCAACACTATGTTGAATAGGAGTGTTGAGAGAGGGCATCCCTGTCTCGTGCCAGTTTTCAAAGGGAATGCTTGCAGTTTTTGCCCATTCAGTATGATATTGGCTGTGGGTTTGTCATAAATAGCTCTTAATATTTTGAGATACATCCCATCAATACCTAGTTTATTGAGAGTTTTTAGCATGAAGGGCTGTTGAATTTTGTCAAAGGCCTTTTCTGCATCTATTGAGATAATCATGTGGTTTTTGTCTTTGGTTCTGTTTATATGCTGGATTATGTTTATTGATTTGCCTATGTTGAACCAGCCTTGCATCCCAGGGATGAAGCCAACTTGATCGTGGTAGATAAGCTTTTTGATGTGCTGCTGGATTCAGTTTGCCAGTATTTTATTGGGGATTTTTGCATCGATGTTCGTCAGGGATACTGGTCTAAAATTCTCTTTTTTTGTTGTGTCTCTGCCAGGCTTTGGTATCAGGATGATGCTGGCCTCATAAAATGAGTTAGGGAGGATTCCCTCTTTTTCTGTTGATTGGAATAGTTTCAGAAGGAATGGTACCAGCTCCTCTTTGTACCTCTGGTAAAATTCGGCTGTGAATCCATCTGGTCCTGGACTTTTTTGATTGGTAGGCTATTAATTATTGCCTCAATTTCAGAGCCTATTATTAGTCTATTCAGGGGTTCAACTTCTTCCTGGTTTAATTTTGGGAGGGTGTATGTGTCCAGGAATTTATCCATTTCTTCTAGATTTTCTAGTTTATTTGTGTAGCGTTGTTTATAGTATTCTCTGATGGTAGTTTGTATTTCTGTGGGATCAGTGGTGATATCCCCTTTGTCATTTTTTATTGCTCCTATTTGATTCTTCTCTCTTTTCTTTTTTATTAGTCTTGCTAGCGGTCTATCAATTTTGTTGATCTTTTCAAAAAACCAGCTCCTGGATTCATTGGTTTTTTGAAGGGTTTTTTGTGTCTCTATCTCCTTCAGTTCTGCTCTGATCTTAGTAATTTCTTGCCTTCTGCTAGCTTTTGAATGTGTTTGCTCTTGCTTCTCTAGTTCTTTTAACTGTGATGTTAGGGTGTCAATTTTAGATCTTTCCTGCCTTCTCTTGTGGGCATTTAGTGCTATAAATTTCCCTCTACACACTGCTTTAAATGTGTCCCAGAGATTCTGCTATGTTGTGTCCTTGTTCTCATTTGTTTCAAAGAACATCTTTATTTCTGCCTTCATTTCGTTATGTACCCAGTAGTCATTCAGTAGCAGATTGTTCAGTTTCCATGTAGTTGAGCAGTTTTGAGTGAGTTTCTTAATCCTGAGTTCTAGTTTGATTGCACTGTGATGTGAGAGACTGTTTGTTATAATTTGTGTTCTTTTACATTTGCTGAGGAGAGCTTTACTTCCACCTATGTGGTCAATTTTGGAATAGGTGTGGTGTGGTGCTGAGAAGAATGTATATTCTGTTGATTTGGGGTGGAGAGTTCTGTAGATGTCTATTAGGTCCACTTGGTGCAGAGCTGAGTTCAATTCCTGGATATCCTTGTTAACTTTCTGTCTCGTTGATCTGTCTAATGTTGACAGTGGTATGTTAAAGTCTCCCATTATTATTGTGTGGGAGTCTAAGTCTCTTTGTAGGTCTCTAAGGACTTGTTTTATGAATCTGGGTTCTCCTGTTTTGGGTGCATATATATTTAGGATAGTTTGCTCTTCTTGTTGAATTGGTCCCTTTACCATTATGTAATGACCTTCTTTGTCTCTTTTGATCTTTGTTGGTTTAAAGTCTGTTTTATCAGAGACTAGGATTTGCAACCCCTGCTTTTTGTTTTGTTTCGTTTTGTTTTCCATTTGCTTGGTAGATCTTCCTCCATCCCTTTATTTTGAGCCTATGTGTGTCTCTGCACGTGAGATGGGTTTCCTGAATACAGCACACTGATGGGTCTTGACTCTATCCAATTTGCCAGTCTGTGTCTTTTAATTGGAGCATTTAGCCCATTTACATTTAAGGTTAATATTGTTATGTGTGAATTTGATCCTGTCATTATGATGTTAGCTAGTTATTTTGCTCATTAGTTGATGCAGTTTCTTCCTAGCATCGGTGGTCTTTACAATTTGGCATGTTTTTGCAGTGGCTGGTACCAGTTGTTCCTTTCCATGTTTAGTGCTTCCTTCAGGAGCTCTTGTAAGGCAGGCCTGGTGGTGACAAAATCTCTCAGCATTTGCTTGTCTGTAAAGGATTTTATTTCTCCTTCACTTATTAAGCTTAATTTGGCTGGATGTGAAATTCTGGGTTGAAAGTTGTTTTCTTTAAGAATGTTGAATATTGACCCCCACTCTCTTCTGGCTTATAGAGTTTCTGCTGAGAGATCAGCTGTTAGTCTGATGAGCTTCCCTTTGTGGGTAACCCAACCATTCTCTGTGGCTGCCCTTAATATTTTTTCCTTTGGTTCAACTTCGGTGAATCTGACAGTTATGTGTCTTGGAGTTGCTCTTCTCGAGGAGTATCTTTATGGCGTTCTCTGTATTTCCTGAATTTGAGTGTTGGCCTGCCTTGCTAGGTCAGGGAAGTTCTCCTGGATAATATCCTGCAGCGTGTTTTCCAACTTGGTTCCATTTTCCCCGTCACTTTCAGGTACTCCAATCAGACATAGATTTGGTCTTTCCACATAGTTCCATATTTCTGGGAGGCTTTGTTAGTTTATTTTTACTCTTTTTTCTCTAAACTTCTCTTCTCGCTTCATTTCATTCATTTGATCTTCAATCACTGATACCCGTTCTTCCACTTGATCGAATCGGCTACTAAAGCTTGTGCATTCATCGCATAGTTCTCATGCCATGGTTTTCAGCTCCATCAGGTCATTTAAGGACTTCTCTGCATTGGTTATTCTAGCTAGCCATTCGTCTAACTTTTTTCAAGGTTTTTAGCTGCTTTGCGATGGGTTCGAACATTCTCCTTTAGCTCAGAGGTTTGTTATTACCAATCATCTGAAGCCTTCTTCTCTCAGCTTGTAAAGTCATTCTCCATCCAGCTTTGTTCCGTTGCTGGCGAGGAACTGCGTTTCTTTGGAAGAGAAGAGGCACTCTGATTTTTAGAATTTTCAGCTTTTCTGCTCTGGTTTCTCCCCATCTTTGTGGTTTTATCTACCTTTGGTCTTTGATGATGGTGACCTACAGATGGGGTTTTGGTGTGGATGTTCTTTCTGTTTGTTAGTTTTCCTTCTAACAGTCAGGACCCTCAGCTGCAGGTCCGTTGGAGTTTGCTGGAGGTCCACTCCAGACCTGTTTGCCTGGGTATCACCAGCAGATGCTGCAGAACAGCAAATGTTGCTGCCTTATCCTTCCTCTGGAAGCTTAGTCTCAGAGGGGCACCCAGCTGTATGAGGTGTCGGTCGGCCCCTACTGGGAGGTGTCTCCCAGTTAGGCTACTCAGGGGTCAGGGACACACTTGAGGAGGCAGTCTGTCTATTCTCAGATCTCAGACTCTGTGCTGGGAGAATCACTACTCTCTTCAAAGCTGTCAGACAGGGACATTTAAGTCTGCAGAAGTTTCTGCTACCTTTTGTTCAGCTATGCCCTGCCCCTAGAGGTGGGATTTACCGAGGCAGGCAGGCCTCTTTGAGCTGCAGTGGGCTCCACCCAGTTCGAGCTTCCAGGCCGCTTTGTTTACCTACTCAAGCCTCAGCAATGGCAGATGCCCCTCCCCCAGCCTTGCTGCCTCCTAGCAGTTCAATCTCAGACTGCTGTGCTAGCAGTGAGCGAGGCTCATTGGGCATAGGACCTTCCAAGCCAGGCGTGGGATATAATCTCCTGGTGTGCCATTTGTTAAGACTGTTGGAAAAGCACGGTATTAGGGTGGGAGTGTCCCAATTTTCCAGGTACCATCTGTCATGGCTTCCCTTGGCTAGGAAAGGGAATTCCCCAACCCTTTGTGCTCCCCTGGTGAGCCGATGCCCCGCCCTTCTCTGTGGGCTGCACCCACTGTCCAACAAGCCCCAGTGAGGTGAACCCGGTGCCTCAGTTGGAAATGCAGAAGTCACCCATCTTCTGCGTGGCTCACGCTGGGAGCTGTAGACTGGAGCTGTTCCTATTCGGCCATCTTGGAACCTCCTCCACTTTATTTTATCCTTGATACAAGGTCTCACTCTCTCACCCAGGCTGGAGTGCAGTGGTGCAATCATAGCTCACTGCAGCCTTGGTCTCCTGGGCTCAAGTGATCCTTCCACTTCAGCCTCCAGAGTAGCTGAGACTGCAGGTGTGCTCCACCATGCCTGGCTAATTTTGTTTGTTTGTTTGTTTTTGGTAGTTTTTGGTAAAGACTGGGGTCATGCTATGTTGCCCAGGATAGTCTCAAACACCTGGGATCAAGCAATCCTCCCACCTCAACCTGGCTTGCCCTTAAATTTTTAATATGCATATTTAACGTATCAATGTCTAAATTTAATCAGTATCTCTCTCATTTCTGCCTAAGCAGGAACCTTAAGATGCTAAAAACTCCAATAAACTTCTCTTCTATCTTCCGTATTATTATTGTCCAGTTCCATCGTGCTTTTGAAACTCTCATGGTTAATCATTATATTTATTTTTTGTTTGCTTGTTTTTTGAGACGAGTCTTGCTCTGTCTCCAGCCTGGAGTGCAGTGGCATGATCTCGGCTCACTGCAACCTCCACCTCTTGGGTTCAAGTGATTCTCCTGCCTCAGCCTCCTGGGTAGCTGGGACTACAGGCACACGCCACCACGCCCAGCTAATTTTTGTATTTTTAGTAGAGATGGAGTTTCACCGTGTTAGCCAAGATGGTCTCAATCTCCTGACCTCATGATCTGCCCACCTTGGCCTCCCAAAGTGCTGGGATTGCAGGCGTGAGCCACCACTCCCAGCCATTATATTGATTTTTTCAGTCAATGTTAGACTTACACACATGATTACTGATTTCTTTGCTCACCATTGTTTCTTGCATATGGACTTTATTGCCTTCTTATTGAAATACATCATTTATTAGTTCTTTCAGTGAAAATCAGTGAATAGTAAACTTCTGTTGATTTTGAAAATATATTTTCTCTCACTCTTGTATGATAATTTAACTAGCTACTACATTCTAGGTTATTGGTTATTTTCCCTCAGAATATTAAAAATATTGTTCTGTTGTTTTCAGTCATTTATTTTTGCTATTTTTTTGTGGGTACTCCATTTTTTTGGTTGTTGTTGATTTCGTGATAGTTTTTTGTTTGTTTTTACTTTTGAGATTTTTGCCCTTGAATTTAGTATTTGGAGTTTCATTTTGATATAGGTGTATCTAGCAATATATTCATTTTAATTTAATTTTTCAGATTTCGGTGCCCTTCTTCAGTTTGAGGAATTCAAGTATTTCATCAATTTCAAAAAAAAAAAAAAAAAATTCTCAGCCATCTTCTTTTCTTTGCTTCCCCCCACTTCTCTCCACTCCTTTCATCTGTAACTACTATTAGAGATACACGGTTGGCCCTTGCTCAATGGGAGTGGAAAGGATTAGAAGTACTGAGCCCTGTGCAGTCTAAAATCTGTGTTTAGCTTTTGACTCTCCCCAAATTTAGCTATTAATAGCCTGTTCTTGACCAGAAGCCTTACCTATGACATAAACAGTCAATTAACACATATTTTGTATGTCATATGTATTTTTTTAAAGATGGAGTTTTGCTCTTTCATTCAGGCTGTAGTGCAGTGGTGTGATCATACTTCACTGCAGCCTTGAACTTCTGGCCTTAGCAATCTTCCTGCCTCAGTCTCCTGAGAAGCTGGAACTAAAGGCGCAAGCCACCTTGCCCAGTTGATAATCTTTTGTTTGTTAAACTGCTAAGATTTTTGAGTTGTTTGTTATGCAACATAAGCCTAGCCTCTCCAAGGCTTGCTTAGTATCCCCCTTTTCTAAAATATTGCTTAGTATCCCCCTTTTCTAAAATATTCTTGCTGGGACTCTGACTGGGAGTCTTCTATCCCTCAGAATCCCTGTAGGAAATAGAATAGTATTTAAAAGACAGTTTAATGAAGACTTCATTAGGAGATGTGGGAAAGTTTAAAGGAACTCAACAAGGGAAAGTGTTAGGAAGGAATTAGTTTCCTTCAATGTTAGGAAGCCATTACTACCCTTAGACTTAAAAGGGCAAAGGAAGTAGTTGTTACCAGGACCTGAGAGGAGATCCATAGCCACAGGCTATGGGCCATCTGACAGAAACTGTGGCCTTAGTGGAATCCAGACATTCTCAAGCTGAGACCTGGCAGGGAGAGAGCCAGAAAAATGAATACGCTAATTCAAGCTTGTCCAATCCGCAGCCAGGAGAGCTGCACACAGCCCATGGCAGCTTTGAATGTGGCCCAACACAAACTCACAAACTTTCTTAAAACTTTTGTGATTTTTTTTTTTTTTTAGCTCATTAGCTATCATTAGTTTTAGTGTATTTTATATGTGGCCTAAGACAATTCTTCTTCTAATGTGGCCCAGGGAAGCCAAAAGATTGGACACCCCTGTGCTAATTTCCTTCTTTTCCTGCTCCCTTACCTCCTGCAATTAGCCAAACCCAACCAGAAGCCAGAAGGCAAGGAGGTCTTTAGAAGCCAGCCTCTCTGGGCAGAGAGCGGAGTGGGGAAGGTGAAGAACAAATGTAGAGGGGCCAACAGAAAAAAACATCCAGTGCAAGCCTCATCAAGTCTTGACATATCATGCTCTAGAAAATTACCTCAACAAATGACATCTAAGGAGGAATTTCATGGCCCAACCACACTTGACAATCACTTTGAAAGTTATAAGGATTAGGAAAAATGCACTGATTTTAGGGGACCATGCTGGGATATTAAATCAATTTAGGGGACCATGTGCGTCTTCCCTAAGATTAGTTAAAAATTACTTTAGAATTAATTACAATTAAAACTTTAAAAATAAAAACAGGAAATGGGTATGTTTACATCTGAACTGAATAAAATTTAAAAATAAGATGATCAATGTATTTTATCTTTAAAATAGTGTTCCTACCATCACCGTAAGTTGTAATTTTGGACATCCAGCAAACTTCCCACTCTAGTTTATTGTGAGCTCTTCCAATACAGAAACCTAATCTTAAAACCCTAGTATCTTGCTCGGTTCTCAAGAAGTAGAGTAAATGAATGAATGAATGAATGTTAACCACAAAAAGCTTATGCAGGATGGATAATGAAGGAATTTATTTCATAGGTTACTTGAACAGAGTTTATATCTGTGCTGTAACGACGCAGCCCTATTTTGAAGGATGCACACAATTGTTGGAAACGGGAACAGAAGTTTATTCTAGCGCGCCCCCCTCCCCTTGTTGTTTTTGTTTTTCTTTTAAGAATAATTGGTGAATTCAAATGAGTGAGTTATGTCATTATAGAGGTAAATTTATTTCTGCTATAAGTTTTTGAAAAATTATTTGCAAACTTTGCTGCTCTTTTCCTTTTTCTTTTTTCTTTTTTTTTTTTTTTTGACAGAGTCTCACTGTCACCCAGGTTAGAGTGCAGTGGCATGATCTCAGCTCACTGCACCTTCCCCCTCCCGGGTTCAAGCAATTCTTTTGTCTCAGCCTCCTGCGTAGCTGGGACTACAGTACAGATGCCCGCCACCACACCTAGCTAATTTTTGTATTTTTAGTAGAGATGGGGTTTCATCATATTGGCCAGGCTGGTCTCAAATTCCTGGCCTCAAGTGAACCACCCACTTCAGCGTCCCGAAGTGCTGGGATTACAGGTGTGAGCCAACACACCTGGCCCTTTCTTCACTTTTATTTTTGTTTGTTTTTTAGAGATGAGATCTATGTTGCCCAGGCTGGAGTGCAGTGGCATGGGCGGGATCATAGCTCACTGCAGCTTTGAACTCCTGAGCTCAAGCAACTCCCCTGACTCATCCTAGCTGCAGTTCTGTAGCTAGGACTACAGGTGTGCACCACCACCCCCTGCAAATTTTTTATTTTATTTTATTTTTTTGTAGAGATAGATCTCACTCTGTTTCCTAGGCTGGTCTCGAACTCCTGGCCTCAAGCGATCCTCCAGCCTCAGTCTCCTAAATTGTTGGGATTACAGGCATGAGCCACCATTCCTGGCCTCTTATATTTTATTATTATTATTTTGAGACAAAGCCTTACACTGTCACCCAGGCTGGAGTGCAGTCGCGGGATCACAATTCACTGCGACCTCCAACTCCTGGGCTCAAGTGATCCCACCTCACCCTCCAGAGTAGCTGGGATTACAGGCCTGCGCCACCACACCTGGCTAATTTTTTGTTTATATTTTGTAGAGATGAGGTCTCTCTATGTAGCTCAGGCTGCTCTTGAACTCCTGGACTCAAGTGATCAACCCTCCTCAGCCTCCCAGAGTGCTGGGATTACAGGCCTAAGCCACAGGCCTATCCACTTCTTGGCCTCTTTTATATTTTTGACCAGTGAAGCTTTAAGATCAAATGCTGTTTATTCTCTATTAGTAACATACTACTTTTGGCAAATCTCACAACCATGGGACACCAACCAATCAATTTCAACATGGAGGTTAAGAACAACTGCTCTCCAGCCTGGGCACATAGCCAGATCTTGTCTCTGACTTAAAAAAAAAAAGCAAGGAGCAGTGGCTCACATCTGTAATCCCAGCACATTGGGAGGCCAAGGTGGGAGGATCACTTGAGCCCAGGAGTTTGAGGCCAGCCTGGGCAACATGGCAAAACCCTGTCCCTACCAAAAATATAAAAATTAGCTGGATGTGGTAGCACATGCCTATAGTCTCAGCCACCCTGGAGGCTGAGGTGAGAGGATGGCTTGAGCCAAGGAAGGCAGAGGGTGCAGTGAGCTGAGATGGTGCTACTGCACTCCAGCCTGAGTGATAGAGTCACACGCTGTCTCAAAATAAATAAATAAATAGCCAGTGTGGTGGCCTATACCTGCAGTCCCAGCTGTTCAGGAGGCTGAGGCAGGAGATCGAGGCTGCAGTGAGCTGTGATCGCACCACTGCACTCCAGCCTGGGCAGCAGAGCAACACCCCGTCTCAAAAAAAGAAAGAAAAGAAAGAAAGAAAGAGAGAGGGAGAGAGGGAAAGAGAGAGAGAGAGGGAGGGAGGGAGGGAAAGAAAGAAGAAAGAAAGAAAAAGAAAAAGAGAAGAGAGAGAGAAAGAAGAAAGGGAAAGAAAGAGAACAACAGTTCTGAGGCTTACATAATTTACATTGTGAAAATATTGTGAAGTATGCAAACATGAGGGTCCATGTGCTTAGTTTATAAGAGGTAGGAAAAGATTTTGAATGATCAATTATGTCTGTGTTCTGCTGAAGAAAACTATAATCTAATTCTTGTGACAGGACCTACTGTCATTTATGATAAGAATCTATTTATAAAACATTTACCTAGAGATAGTTTTTTTTCTCGTTTTATTTTATTTTTCTAAGAGAAGGGCCATATTCAGGTAGAATTACTTACTTTAAATACTTTTAAGGGTGGATAAAGAGGGATTGGTTAATGGGTGCAAAAAATGTAGTTACGTAGTAGAAATAAGATCTAGTGTTAGGTGGCACACTAGATTGTTATTGTTAACTATAGTAGCCATAGTTAACAATCATTACTTTGGTTAGCAATAATTTATTATATATTTCAAAATAACTAGAGGAATGGATGTTGAATGTTCCCAAATAAATAACAATGTTGAGGTGATGGAATCCTAGTTACCCTGATTTGATCATTACGCATTGTATGTTTGTATAAAAATACATGTACCCTGTAAATATGTACAACTATTATGTAGCCATACAAATTAAAAATTAAAATTATAAAATGAATTTTATGATGATAGATATTATTTGATATAGAAAATTAGAGTAGTGTAGCTTAGAAATATATGAATGGATTCATAGGTTTTGTTTTTAAGACAACGTCTTACTCTGTCACCCAGGCTGAAGTTCAGTGGTGCAATCATAGCTCACTGCAGCCTCGATCTCCCAGGTTCAAGCAATCCTCCCACCTCAGCCTCTCAAGTATCTGGGAGTGCTGGCCCATGCCACCATGCCCAGCTAATTTTTGTATTTTTTGTGGAGACGGGATCTCAGTTTTTTGACCAGGCTGGTCTCGAACTCCTGGGCTCAAGTGATCCTCCCACCTCAGCCTTCCAAAGTGCTGGGATTACTGGTATGAGCCACTGTGCCCGGCCTGGATTAGTAGTTTTGATAGCTGAGGAAGATTAACATATCTAAATATTTTGTTTCCAGATACTGGAGGTAAAGCTGAATAACTGTTGCAGGCCAGGCACAGTGGCTCATGCCTGTAATCCCAGCACTTTGGGAGGCCGAGGCAGGTAGATCATGAGGTCAAGAGTTCAAGACCAGCCTGACCAAGATGGTGAAACCCCATCTCTACTAAAAATACAAAAATTAGCCAGGCGCAGCGGCAGGCACCTGTAATCCCAGCTACTCGGGAGTCTGAGGCAGGAGAATTGCTTGAACCTGGGGGGGACGGAGGTTGCAGTGAGCCGAGATTGTGCTACTGTACTCCAGCCTGGGTGACAGAGTGATACTCCATCTCAAAAAAACAAAAACAAAAACAAAGCTGAATAACTGCTTATTCATTTTTTCCCTAAGAATTTTGATATACTTGTTAATAAAAATTAAAATGTTATTATGCTTTGCCTTTTTAAAAACTGTTAAAACAATAAAAATGATGAATGAGAAAGAAATAGTAAGAAAGACAAAAAGAAAAAACATAAAGATCGAAACGGAAAATGCTACAAATACATATTGAGCACTGCAGGAGTCTAGAAAAAAATAACTATTTTAACAACTCTTTTAGAAAGACTTTCCTTTAGGGTTTCTGACCACATACAGACATAAGGTATTTGACCCTCTTTTCTTTCTTCCTTAGACTCACATATCACTGTGCATTTAGATTGAGTCAGTTCAATGGCAACATAAGGTGGAAAACCAGCTAATTTTCAATGTATTTCACTATTTTTCAAGAAAATACTGTGGTTCCCTATTGTCTATCATATAAAATAGGTCTTTAAGGAATGATTTCTTACATAATACTAATGCCATTCTCGTGCTACTTCTTTTTACTCTCCACCTTGGCCTCTGCATCAATATTGCATGTTAATTTCAATTTTATGCTCCTACCTTTTTTTTTTTTTTTTTTTTTTTGAGACGGAGTCTTGCTCTGTCGCCCAGGCTGGAGTGCAATGGCATGATCTCGGCTCACTGCAACCTCTGCCTCCCGGGTTCAAATGATTCTCCTGCCTCAGCCTCCTGAGTAGCTGGGATTACAGGTGCCCGCTACCATGCCTGGCTAATTTTTGTATTTTTTAGTAGAGATGGGGTTTCACCATGCCGGTCAGGCTGGTCTCGAACTCCTGACCTCAGGTGATCCACCTGCCTCAGCCTCCCAAAGTGCTGGGATTACAGGCGTGAGCCACCGCGCCCGGCTTATACTCCTAGCTTATATGCATTTTGCTCCTTCTTTGTCATTTTATATCTGTCAGTCTCTTCTAGCTCTTACTCAAAACATCTTAAATCCTTCCTTGTCTAATCATATTCCATCTAACATATTTCCATTCAGTTTTTACTATTGACTAGACTTGCATATCTATAGTAACAAAAGGGTCAACGAATTAAAGGAACTAAAGCTTATTGAAAACTTACCATAGCCAGGCAATGCCACTTAGGGTTTTACATAATTGACATTATTAATTCTTTATAGAACAAAAGGTTGGCTCAGAGAATTTGAATACTTTGTAAACAGGCTAAAAACTAAAAATTGGCAGAACTGGGGTTCAATCCATGGCCATCTATTTCTAAACCCTAGCTGCTCTTCATCTCGTATACTGCCTCCTAATCCAAAATGGTGGCTGATTAAAAAAAGAATTCCTATTTTAACTTTGGAAAAAATGTATTTTGTATTTATGTTTGAACATAGCAGTGTCCAAAAGTATAGAAATATATGTCAAACCAAATAATAAGCCCACACTATAAAATTTAATAGAGTTACTTTCTCTTAGGCTGGCACAAAGCACCAGGATAAGCAGGAACCCCCTTTCTTGAGCTTTGATTGGACAGTAGTCATAAGTTTGGAATGCCTTTTATATTATTTTTTCTATGAAATATTATCAGTTGTAATTAACCCCTTCTTATTTCAGCTGTTATTTTGTTAGATTATAAGCAAAGATTATTTTTTCTTTCAATGTTACCTATTCCCTAGAATTTGTCTAGTTATATAGAGTAGTTATTTAATCATACTTGTGGGTTAACTATAATCAGAAAACCCAGTTTGCCTTATGACCAGCTAATTTTTGAATGTATAATAATGTCCCATGTAACCACCCTCATCAAAGAGAGGATTCTACTCCATATTAATAAAATACAAGGAAATAATAAAATGTAAGAAAACTGTTCCCAATAAGATGCCTGTACGCAATGAATATATCTATAATCAATCTCCAATGAAGTTTGTTCTTAAACTCTATTGGTATTGACTTTCATTTTGTATGCTCTGTATCTTCCCTATTTACATTAACAGTATCTTCATCATCTTTGACTTCTTCCTCACTTTATCTTCAGCCATCTCTATTCCTCTCAACTTAAATAAACAATCTTCAGTTCAATCTGTGCAATTTAAAATAGACAATTTAAAAAAAGATTTTAGCAAGTCCTCTAGATATTATGCTCCCAGCTTATATGCCTTTTGCTCCTTCTTTGTCATTTTATATCTGTCACTCTTCCAGCTCTTACTCAAAACATCTTAAATCCTTTCTTGTCTAATCATATTTCATCTACAATATTTTCTTTCAGTACCTGTTCAGTTTTACTATTGACTAGTCTTGCTTGCTCATCTATATTAATAAAAGTGTGAAAGAATTAAAGGAACTAATGCTTATTGACAACCTACCATGTGAAAGCCAGTTTCATATTACTTTTTGCCACTAGATGGCGCCTATGTCTAAGTAACGATCCCTATTCTTTAAGTTAAACTATTTGGGAAAAAACCTTGTCTTCCTTTGAGGTAAATCCAACTGGTGACTTTTCATGATAGGTGAAATGTACCTCTTTAAGAATTAAAGAGGCCAAGCATGCTGGTGCACGCCTGTAATCCCAGCATTTTGGGAGGCCGAGGTGGGCAGATCACTTGAGGTCAGAAGTTTGAGACCAGCCTGGCCAACATGGTGAAACCCCATCCCTACTAAAAATACAAAAAGTAGCTGGGCACGGTGGTGGGCACCTGCGATCCCAGTTACTTGGGAGACAGAGGCAGGAGAATCACTTGAACTTGGGAGGCAGAGATTGCAGTGAGTTGAGATCAGGCCACTGCATTCCAACTTGGGTGACAGAGTCAGACTCTGGCTCAAGAGAAAAAAAAAACTTATTAATTCCTTAAGAATTGTTACTTTTAAGCAATCCATCTAAAAGAGGTGACACATTTCTCTGCCTTCCTAAACTAGGGTTTATAAACCTGTTTCCTGATAATTAATAGTGATCATCAATCATGATACTACACAATGACATACAAATTATTCTAAAGTATTTGACCCTACATTAAATGGCCCCAGATAATTATACATTTTGAGATAACTCTTTACAGTATTTTAGTAGAATTGTAATTTGAGGCTTGTTTTTAAATAAGCATGTTTTTCCTTTTTTCCAGATAGTACTTTCTAAAAGCAACTACTAATAACAAATGTCTTTTTTCCCCAACTTTCATGTACTGTGTTCAAATAAACCAGATAAATGAAGTTATTAGAATTGGGTCTAATACAAGTCTTATTTGTGAATTACATGGGCTTTACAATATTTTATGGAATCTGTTTTGAGTGATCTATGACATCTAGATCATTTGAAGTACTGAGATGTTTTGATAGTTAAAGTTGCTTAAAAATGGTATGTTTTAAATATTGATGATATTTCTAATTAATAACTGAGTTCTAGAGCATTCAAAAACTTGAATGTTATTTCCTATATTAAGATTTCCCTTTGACTTCTGTCCCCTTTTAATTTTAGCGTTAATAATATTATTGATTCCATTAAAGTGACTGCAGGTCTGATAACTTACTTATTTTATATAAGTAATCTTAAGTCTTTTTTTTTGGTCCGAGACTGAGTCTCACTGTGTCACCCAGGCTGGAGTGCAGTGCAGTGGCATGATCTTGGCTCACTGCAACCTCTGCCTCCCGGGTTCAAGAGATTCTCCTGCCTCAGCCTCCTAAGCAACTGGGATTACAGGTGCATGCCACTACACTCAGCTAATTTTTGTATTTTTTAGTAGAGACAGGGTATCACCATGTGGGCCAGGCTGATCTCAAATTCCAGACCTCAGGTGATCCGCCCACCTCTGCCTCCCAAAGTGCTGGGATTACAGGCTTGAGCCACCGTGCCTGGCCTGTAAATGTATTTCTATATGACTACTGAAAAAATAATTTTGTTTATAAAAGGGAAATATTTAAAGAAACTTAGGACAAGCATGAATATTAACCAGTAAAGTCATTCTCAAGCTTTAGTATGCATAAGAATCAAGTAGAGATCTTGTTACAATTGTATACAGATTCCAGGGTTACAATGCCAGAGACTGTTTCAATTGGTATGAGGTAGAGACCAGAACTGTGAATTTTAAATAAACACTGCAACTAATTCTTTTACCTCTGTGCTTGTCAAGGTTCTTAGCTTGCCCTTAGGAAGAAATTCTCACTTGATGGATGTGAAGCTGAATGTTTTGTTTTGGATTCAAAATTAAGATGTGTTATAGAACTATAACTTACAAGAGGAAATGTAGTTCACATCAAAGGCTCTACTAAAGTAATACTTAAAATTTTATTTAATACTTATCTCAATAAATAATACTTGAAGATATCTCTTCATTGTCAGAATGACATCTGAAGATAGTGTACTAAAATCATTTCAGATTATTATTAGTAAAACTTTCTAATATGCAATTATGAAAAGTTAACTAAAATTAAGGTAACTATATCAGCTTTTTTTACAGTGATCCTTATTTTTTAAAATGCCAACTCTTTCTAAAAATCAACTTTTGCTGTCTTTACCTGGTAGTAACACTTTTCCATTCCTTTTAAGTGACCCTGTTTTGAGCAGTGTTAACACCTTAGAAAAACTTCCAGATAAATGTCGTGTACCTTTTGGTCTACTTTAACAACAAAACGGACTCTCCTTGTTATCCTATTTCCTCAACCAATGTACATTCTTACTCCTGTGTTTATACAGTACAGTCATTAGTAGTTTTTACTTTTCTAGTCTTTTGGACCATTAAACTAGAGTTTATTATCCTCCAGGTGATGAATCTTATTTACAAATTCATTGCAGATCATGTGTGGGCAGCATGATTGCTGATCCTGCCTAACGAATACATTTAGTGTTTAATTTTTTTTCTGTTGCTATTTTATAATTTGAAGTGGGTAGACCAAAACCAATTAATTCTATTCCAGTTTTTCAGTACTTTGCTGCATGCTTCTTCTATCACTACAGATGCTTATGACTCTTAATGTATAGCTTTAAATAACATTGATATTAGAGATGTGCTGATACTAAATTACATGCTTCTAATAACTGTCTTTCAGGTAAACCAGAGCTGCTAATTACTTTAAGGTTTTTTAAGTCACATCTTCATAATTTAAATTAATTTACCTTTACCAAAACTGCTTATAATCAGATTGCTGTAATAATAATCATAGAACTAGAAATATCTAAGAACATTTGAAAATATGGCTCAAAGACTATAATACTTAGCTGAAGGTAGGTATCTGAATTTTTACCAGTTTTCTTATATCTACATATAAAATTAAGAAATAGACATGTGAGGTATTTTAGATTTAGAAGTTAATAGGTTTTCATACTCCTCTGTTATCTAGTCAACCAAAATGTAGAATAAAGTAGAAGAGGAGCTTTGGATTTGTAAAAACAAGCATTCATTGAGGCTGTCATAAGGCTCCAAAATTTCTAGTGATGTTTACGAAGCTTTTAGCATTAGAGTGAGTGAATGGGAAAGTGAATTAAATGAACAAGTAAATATTTATGTAAATTTATCTTGACATATCCAAAACCCTAATGTCACAAGAATCTAGTATGTAATAGAAGTATCTTCATTTTTCTTTCATTTAAAAAAACTGTGAACTGGTTCTATATCATAATATTAGGTTAATGACACTTCAACAACTTCAACCTTAACATCATAATAGACAATCAAGTACCAAAAAAAACTATGTGACATTAAATAGGACTCGATACTTGGGAACATAAAGAGTAATAAGTGTGATGCAAATGGATTTAAGTATAACTATTTTTAGTATGTATTATATTTCTAGCACTGTGCTAGGTATGCTTATATAGGTTATTTGGTTTAATCTTCAATCCTATACATCTTTTGCAGATAAGGAAATAGTAACTTGTTCCTGGCTTATTAGTTTTCCTGTTCTCAATTATATATGCCCCAGTAATAGTAAGTATTACCACCCCTAGAATTATTAACATTAAGGCCGTGTAAGCACAAATATCATCAGATGGGTGCTTGAACTAGATGTGTTCAAAATTCATCCAGCTCTGAGGTTCTATAAATTTGTATAACAGTGTGCTGATTTAGATAATGGAGTGCCTTAAAAACCATGCAGCTAGGGCACAAAACCAGTAGGACAATATGAGTATGAGGCAGAAACCATGTCCCGATACTCATAGATAAGCCACATCCATAGCAGTCTATCCAGGAAAGTTTGGAGCTGATTATGAATATAAAATTAATTGTATGCCCTTAATGCTCCAAATCTTAGTAAAATAATCACCTAGTAACTAAAACATGAGAAAGAACTGACTAAAAAGGAACCAATCTCCCAATTTTTTAAACAGTCAACTTAATACTCTCACCTACAGAATGAGCAGAGGTTAGAACATTCTAATCCTATTTTTCCGTAGGACACAAAAATAGAAGCCGCTTGCATTGAAATAGTACTGTGACTAAGCCTAGCCTCACTGTTGCATGTTTCTAATTGCATGCACTTCAAGGTTTGAATTTTTTTAGAAAGCTATTAAAAAGTGGGAAAGTAGGCCCTAAAGTATGACTTAGAGTTTACTTTAAAAAATTCAACTACTTAAAATTCACTAGTATTTAAGGCAGTGTTATTTTTCACTTCTTTTTACTTTATTCATTTTCATTTTTAGAAGTAGTCATACAGATAACTTATATGCTCATGTGCATGGACTTAAAAAAATAACAACCTGGACAAATAAAAATGGCCAGTTAAAAAATACAGAGGAGAGAAAAAAGAATATTTAATAAATTTTACCTTACTTTAATATTATCTTTTGGCTACTTTACATGATTAATTTGAATTTGAATGAACTCCAATGGCAAAGAATTCCTAAGTGTTTGCTCCAATGAATTGGGAAGAATGTTTGGTTTTTCTGCTTAATCTCTCAGATATTTTCGCATCTTTTCTGTAGTATAGTTGCATTTTGTGAGGCAAGTAGTTTCTTAGAGTCAGTCCCTAATTTCTCATTCAGATTAATCTTAACTCTATTTTGTATTGTTGTAAAATATATTTAATATGAAACCATTTTAACTATTTACATTGCTGTGCAATCATCACTGCCGTCCATCTCTAGAACTTTTTCATCTTTCTTAAAAACCCTCATTGTTAGATGTAGAAGTGGGAAATTGTTGCAGCATTTGTGACACCCACTCTACCTTTCTTAGCCAGTTTCCACAAGATAAATTTGTCAAAGACCTTCTAATCTGAAAGGCCGCATTCATCTGTAAATGCTAATAGGATGAGGTAGCTAAGTAAAATCATGACATCAAAAAGTGGATGGGCCAATGCAAATTATGAGGAGTAATAAGGATGTCTGCAAGCTCATAAATGTTTTGAACTATCTGTAAAATTATAATCATATATTTGAAATAAAAACTTTTTAAAACCACTAAAATGAAAATCTAAAGTTATGAATTCCTGTAGCATAGAATTTTTTTTCTCTAGAATATGAAATATGGCACACAAGATAGGAGTTTATGTTATATTGGGGATAAAAACTTGTGAAAATTCAATTCTTTGTATATTAATTATTTATATATCTGAACATATTACCATAGATAATAAATCTCCAAAACAGCTTCATATGGTTGTTCTGAAAATGTGTGTGTAAAATAAGACCAAACTCACTCTTCCAGGAAATCTATTCATTCCATAATTTAGTTTTCAATTGAGCCTAACCATACCCCAGGTGAAAATAACAAGATCCAGATATGTCAGTATTGACGTACATATAGGTGGTTCTTTTATTATAATTTGTGAAATGCTTGCAAGCTGTCTTGGTGAGGGATCTCACATGGAGAGAGATAATCAAGATACAACATGACAAAGGTCAGTCAAGTTGTGCAGTTTCGTGAAGTGATCAAGTACAGTATGTTTTAAACAAGGCAAATTTTTGGCCTATTCAAAGGTGAGGTGCTATGGTATAACATTTTAGTGCAAATTATTTGATATTTTAAAAGTTATTTCTTGTTATTTCTCTTCAGTCTAAAGTGACTGACAACACTTCTGAAATCACTTGCTTCCATTTGAGTGGCATTTCATTAAAACATCCCAAGCTAAGATCCCTCTTTATTCCTTTATTAAGAACTGCAGTCTACATCAAAACTGTCTACAACCAGGAGCTGTTTGTATTTATGTCTTTACATTAACTACTTTTCAACTGTATTGAGAAAATCACTTTTGTTTTTCAATTACTTACTGGATTCTAAAAGAAACAGTTGTCAGAAATAAGTTTACAGTGGCGAATGGCTGCTTCAATAGGTGTAAAATCAATTTGTAACTTTTATTTAAGAAAAGGGATCTGCCAAACTATCCACTGTTCCTTTAGTTACCTTTTTTTGGCAACAATGATATACCTAATTCCAAAGGGAGAATGTTGTTCTTTAAAAATCAAAACAGCATACTTTACCACCAAGTCAAGCATATCATGTGCTGTACTGACATTTTTGAGGAAATAAGTTTTTTTCAAACTTTCTTCTTTATATGTCTGTATTTTCTCCTTGCAATGATATGGTAATCTCTTCACTCTACAAGTCAATCTATTTAAGAATCAAAGTTTACAGTGAAGGGGCCAATGATCAAACTTATGTAGCATTAAGATGGAGGAATGGGCTGGGCGCAGTGGCTCACACCTGTAATCCCAGCATTTTGGGAGGCCGAGGTGGGTGGATCACTTGATGTCAGGAGTTCGAGACTGGCCTGGCCAACATGGTGAAACCCTGTCTCTACTAAAAATACAAAAAATTAGCCGGGCATGGTGGCGCATGCTACTTAGGAGGCTGAGGCAGGAGAATCGCTTGAACCCAGGAGGTGGAGGTTGCAGTGAGCCAAGATCATGCCATTGCACTCCAGCCTGGGCAACAAGAGCGAAAACTCCATCTCAGAAAAAAAGAAAAATAAATGGAAAAATAACAATGGCTGCAGAGGAAACGGATGGACCAACTATGCTACCAGGTGCTACGCTAAAATAAAGCTTATAATTTTAAATTTTTTACTCTTTACATTTCTCTTGAGATCAACTTCTGCACTTCAAAATCAATGACTAAAATTGCATAAGCAAGAGTGGTAGGTAGACATGTGGTCTAATAGAGTTAGATTGGTGCCAGTCTTCATTTGGGGTGAAAGAACCATTGTTAATTTGCAAATTTTTTAAAAAGGCCATATAAGACGTTTAGGTTCTTACTTAAACATATCAAATTGCAATGAATTTGCAAGGTGGAAGATTTTGGTACAAATAATAACTGGAGAAGTACAGTGCTTGCAAATACTCAGAAAATAATTTAAAACTACCAAAGGCAAAGTATTAACGGCCTGCATTTGAAAACAAAACTGTTGCATTGAAGCTTAGCCAACTAGGCAAAAACACATGGTTCCTGGGGACCCTGTCAAGTGGGTAAGTTATTTCGGGTCTACCTGAGGAGGGACAAAGATGAGAGGAGCCATTTAAGAGCAGTTCTGCTTTCTGCCTCTTTTGTTCTTGCCAGGGTGCCCATTTTTAAAGTATTCAAACAAAGAACCACAAACCGCCAGTCACACCATAATACCAGCTTGTGTTTACATTTTCAGCTCTCCGGATCGTGATCCTATTCAGTGCACACAGAGCGAGTGCTCGTGTACACGCGCCCGTCCGCCATCAGGAGGACTGAAACTGTAAACACAAGCTGGTATTTTGGTGTGATCACGCTAATATGGCGGTTTGTGAGGTCAAGGGGTGGAAGGTGAATTATGGATCCAGAATTTCCTTGCTTTTATCAGTTTAAGTCAGGCTGCTTGTGAGTAGCTGCTTTTCAAACTTGAATAACTCAGCTATTTTAAAGCAATGGAGACCTACCTTAAATAATTAGAGGGGCTACACTGGAGAAGTGTCTTCCCAGGAAAGTAGTGGAGGCTCCATTCCGCAGAACCTTTAAAATTAGACCATGAAAGGCATGTAACAGCCTAGTTCTCAACATAACCATGAGTTGTTCACAGCATAAAGTGTTGGGTAAAACAACCCAAGGTCTCTATAAAACTTCTCATCTCAATGGAAAACCATTTAGGTGGCTTGTTTTATTATTAAAAGTTCACTTAACAAAAAAATGGAAAATGGTTTATTTAATTGTCCAGTGTACCCTAAAAAGAAATGAACCAAGTTTCAGACAGAACTCGGAATACTTTCCCCACTTTGCTGTTGAGGAAAAAATTATCTTTGTTGTTTAGTTACAGGTAGGTAATATATCTTTAACCAAAGTTGTGCTAGATGGGGTCTTCAAGGTTATTTGGATTTTGAAGTACTAAGAAAATATCCTCAGTAGAAAAATATCAGAAATGGCATTCCAACTCACCCTACCAAGGACAAGAAGCAGATCATTAGGAACAGATATATTGGAGCTTGGCCCCGTAAAAACATAGGATAGCTAACAAATACATAAAATTAGTTGTATAGCTTCATTTATTCCTTCATAGAGATACAGGTAAGTATAATACTTTTATTAATTTTAAGAAAGTATAACATTACTAAAGTCATCCAAGTTAGATAAATGGAGGTTTCAGTAAATGGGATGCATTTATACTACTATTAGCTCTTTTGAGTGAAGGTTACATGAGGACTGGTTATGTTCCCAGCAAAGCGATTTTAAATTTCATTCCTGCTGACAACATGGACATTTCTTTCAATGTGTATTATTTATATTTGTGTGAAAAATAGTTCTAAAGTAGAAGTCAGTTATCAAACTGCATATAGAAATGGAAAACAAATTTTTTTCTTCATATATGAATTTATTTCCAGTTCATCCAAATTCAGTTCGAAACAAAGTTTGAAAGACAGAAATTTTTTTCACCTTAAGGCGAACAGACTAATAGTAATGAGTGTGTATATATATGTTGGATATTATATATGTGTATTTTTAGTTGTCCAGTAGAGACCAATCATTTTCGTGACAATATTGCAGTTTCTAGAAGTAAAAAGTTCATATGGTCCTTTGGTCCTTTATAATCTTAAAGCTTTCTAAAAGCATGGAATTATCAGCCATCAATATTTCCTTGCAGAAACCATCTCTGGACTAATACAGAACAATTAATGACTTCTCCCCCTTCGTGTACATGTATTTATATGTAATAATTTATGTAATAGATGCATACAAATATCTATATAATAAGCAAACCTACAATTAAATATCTAGAATAACTAAACAATCCATATTAGTTTAAGTGAATTCATTTCAGGGTTATCTTGTCTCTTCTATTAGATCATCAACTATTTAAAAGTTTGTACATTTAAATGAAAGTTGTAGCTCCCAATAGCATCATTCATTCTGTTGATATTCAATTAAGATGACAGTGCTTATGAAAAATGGAGGTGGTGAGAAGTGAGAAGAAAACAGAACGTAGCTGGGTGCACTGGTGTGCACCTGTCGTCCCAGCTACTCGGGAGCCTGAGGCAGGAGGACCTTTTGAGCCCAGGAGTTGAAGCCCAGTCTGGGCAACCTAGGAAGACCTAATCTCTAAAAGAAAAAAAACATAAACAAAACAGAATATAAAGAGAAGCTAATGTCCTGCACCGACTATTAAGACCTAAGTAAGATTTTTAACCTTTTTTTGTATCATATCATTAACATGTCTTTTGTTGCTTTTTCTTCAACAATGTATCCTTTCTCCATTGACTTTAGAAATACTACTATAAAAGAAAAAGGGAAGTAGATTTAAAGAACAAAGAAAATAATATGAATGATTAAAACCAAACAAAAAGCTGCATTATTTATTGCTGAATTTTCCTGCTTTAAGGTTTTTACCTGCCTATTTCTTTCTTGGAATGCATTTACAGAAAAATGTATGAAAGCAGCTTTATTTTCTATTTGTTGAATTAAAAACTTTTCTTCCTGAGAATATGAGTGGCTATTTCTGAATCCGAATCGTTAAAGCAGTAACTATCACTAGATTTTGTTCCATCTTATTAGTATAATACCTTTTCATTTAGAAAATGGCAATAAATTTGGCCAGGTGCAGTGGCTCATGCCTGTAATCCCAGCACTTTGGGAGGCCGAGGCGGGTGGGTCACTTGAGGTCAGGAGTTCAAGACCAGCCTGGGCAACATGGTGAAACCCTGTCTCTACTAAAAATACAAAAATCAGCTGGGCATGATGACGCACACCTGTAATCCCAGCTACCAGGAGGCTGAGGCAGGAGAATCGCTTGAACCTGGGAGGTGGAGGTTGCAGTGAGCTAAGATTGCACCACTCCATTCCAGCCTGGGCAACAGAATGAAACTCTGTCTAAAAAAAAAAAAAAAGGCCGGAGGGGAGGGTGGGGGAGAAAATTGCAGTAAACTTTAGGAAATCATGCTTTTATTTGCAGTTCTTCTGCTGACCAGATCAGATTCTGTAGAGGCCATATGAGATAAGGGATACCTACATTTTCTCCTTAATAATCTTAATATTAGAAGTCAGCTTAAAATGGCCTTAAATGAGACAACCTCAGGCTTCAACCATAAAAAAAACTTTCCTCTTTTCAAGGAAGACCTCTGTTAAGACTAAGTTATGCTTCAGAGAAAATAATGAAAGACTTGGTTTAGATATTCAGGATTTTAAAAAGTGGAGATCAAAACCTGTAGCTGAAATCTAGTGAGAGCGAACAAGTAAGTTTATGCATTTGTAACATTTTAAAAAGTTACTTTTTTTGGAAGGCAATTTCTCAATATGTGTCAGCATCTCTTCCTTATTCATTATTTAAAATATTTCTCATGATAAAACAGGTAAAAACAATAAATAATTGTGTACCTAAGTTTTAGATTGTAAACAAGTATATACAAAAGTAGAGCTTAAGAAATGACAGGAGGTAAGTAATGTTTTTTGTAATTTTAATATTTGAATTACAAAGGTCTATATGGACCAGACTTAATCTCAGCAATAAATAATGTCTTGTGTGAGGTAAGCAGATAAATAGAAAATAAAATGTCAAAACAGAACATATATGAATACATATTAATATCTACTGGGATTCAAGTAACATAAGTTGTACATAAAGAAAAACATTAATAGAGAATAATTAGAGAATAAGTATTTCATGTTATACTCTTAAAAATTGTTTATCAGAGAAATGGTTCTCTGTAAAAATTGCTTTAAAAATCAAAGGTTTATTTAATTATTTCACACTTAAATGCATGCTCATCATTAAAAATTAAAACAACACACCAATATATTAGAGTAAA
This sequence comes from Pongo abelii, assembly GCF_028885655.2. Taxonomy (NCBI): domain Eukaryota; kingdom Metazoa; phylum Chordata; class Mammalia; order Primates; family Hominidae; genus Pongo; species Pongo abelii. Next base: position 63,749,727 of record NC_071996.2, on the reverse strand, counting down.
AAGTGAAAGCTCTTCCCCACATCTTAAAACACATCATTTTATCATCAGAGGTTAATATGATTAAAAGTTTGACATCTGTGATGGCCTGAATGTTAGTGTTCTCACCTCCCACCAATTCATAGTATTAAGAGGTAGGGTCTTTTTTGAAGTGATTAAGTCCTGAGGGCTCCACTCTCATGAATGAGATTAATGCCCTTATAGATGAGGTTGGGAAGAGTGCCCTCTGTCCTCTTCTGCCATATGAGGATGCAGCATGAAGGCATCATATTGGAAGCAGAGAACAAGCCCTCGCCAGACACTGAATCTGTTGGAGCCTTGATCTTGGACTTCCCAGCCTCCAGAACTATTAGAAATAAAATTTTATTATTTATAATTTTCCCAGGCTGAGGTGTTTTGTTATAGCTGCCCAAGCAGACTAAGACAATGTCTATTATTTCAGCATATATCCTTAAGCATTTACATCACATACATTGTTTGGAGAGGTTTGCTTGTTTAAACTCTAAGCAACACATCTTGAAGATCTTTTCATGTCTGTATACATAGATATACCTCCTTCTTTTAAAATTGTTGCATAGTGTTTCAAAGTAAAGATATACCTTACTTTATTAAACTATCTGTGATGAACATTTAGGTTCTTTCAAGTGTTTTCTATTGAAAACAATGATGCGACATGTAGCCTTGCACGTGTAGCCTTTGTGGGTACATTTGAGTATTTTATAGTATAGGCTTAAAGAAATGGAATTACTGAGTCAAATGCATGTGTACTGTATTTTGATGAACACTGCCAAATTTCCAACTACAGTGAATGAAAATGCCAACTAAACTTTTTTTTGTGTGTGTCAAATTACTTCTCACCTGATATAGTCCTTTTGCCTTGATATAAAGAAATACCTGAGACAGGGTGATTTATAAAGAAAATAGATTTATTTGACTCAATGTTCTGCAGGCTGTACACAAAGCATAGTGCTGGCATCAGCCTCTGGTGAGGGCCTCAGAAGCTTATAATCATGGCAGAAGGTGAAGGGGAGCCAGCATGTCACATGGAGAGAGAGGGAGCAAGACAGAGGGAGGAGGTGCCAGTCTTTTTTAAACAACCAGATCTTGTGTGAACCCATAGAGCAACAACTCATTCATTACCTTGAGGACAACATCAGGCCATTCATGAGAGATCTGCCCCAATGACCTAAACACCTCCCACTAGACCCACCTCCAGTATCAGAGATTACATTTCAACATGATATTTGGAGGAAACAAAACATCCAAACCATATCACCTGAGAATAGCTAAATACTTTTAAACTGTGGCTTTAAAAACAGCAAAGTTATGTAGAAGTTAAAAAAACCAAAGAAGGGTCAATTGTGTTACCATTATATTACATTGTCAGTTAATCAAAACAACAAATAAATATTGAATGTTGCCATGCCTCTGGTGCTGTTTAGTGGTAGAAAAGTAAACTAGAAGGCAGAATAAACACTATTTTCACCTTTACGACCATAGACAGTTCTGACAGTGGGGTCTTGTGATATAGTTTTTTATCTTACAAAAAAAAAGTGTTTTAAATAAAACACAAAATATTATTAAAAATTAATTTTAGAAATTGAAATAGACATCCTACATTATTTCCACCTTGTGCATATTTCCATGCATTGATGATTCTATAGCCAAGAAAGCAAGGCTGTCACTTTTGGTCACACTCTCCTCTAAATGGGTTGATCTCTCTTGCTGCAATGCAAAGAACACTTTAAGGGATATTCACAACTAACACAGACATCAACACAGTTTGACAGCCTATTAGTCTTGCAAATATGAATTTATCAATAGTTGAGATAACACAATAAAAAAGTAGAACCCATTGGAAGTCTTTCAAGCAGTGAAGCCCATTTAATTATGTAAAACTAACAAAGCAGAGAGAAGTTAGAACAGACCTTCATTTGGGGCAAAATGAAATCAGAGCCAATAATATCAGTGGTTTGGAAATATTCTAAAAATTTGAACAGGACTGACTCATTTGTAATCTGTAAATGTACTGCTTTCTTACACAAAGTTTATACCAGTGGGTTGAGTAGGGAATAAACTATTTGTGCTTTCCACATATATACACACATTTCACAGAACTATAGGCAGATGTTTAAATAAAAACAAAACAACTTTACTTCATTCTTGCTTTCTACCAAAACACATTTCTTATTATTGGATCTAAATTAACTGAGGCCTGGATGTGGTGGCTCATGCCTGTAATCCCAGCAATCTGGGAGGCCAAGGTGGGAGGATCTTTTGAGGCCACCAGTTTGAGACCAGCCTGGACAGCATAGTGAGACCCAATCTCTATAAAAAAATTAAAAATTAGTCAGGTGCAGTGGCATGTGCCTGTAGTCTCAGCTCCTCAGGAAGCTAAGGTAGGAGGATCTCTTGAGCCCAGAAGGCTGTGGCTGCTGTGAGCTATGATTGCACCATTGCGCTCCAGCCTGGGCAACAGAGCGAGATCCTGTCTTAAAAAAAAAAAAAAAGATAAATTAATCAACAGGTCTATATTTTTGAGAACTGACATTTATCCTCACTTAAAAATTCTTATCTCACACATATATATACACACACGCATGCACCCATACACATACACGCACACACATACACGGAACAGTTACTTCCTCATAAGACTGAAAGCAAAGGATGTTGCTCCTCCCAATTGCCTTTTTACTGAGAATTTCGTGTGTTTTTTTTAAATTATTACAGACTCCTTTTTAAATGCATGGAAGATGCCCCTTTCAAAATTCAGTTTTTTAGGACTAACAAATAATATTTAAAAGGGGATTTTCATTCCAAAACTTGAGTCTTTGGAGGATAACTTAAAATATATGGCTTTAAAATTAAGCCTCAAAGTAGTGTTTAAAAATACGTTTAAAACCCCATATTTCTATATTATAATCAATAATGAATGGGCATAGTTTGAGTCACATTTTATTGGATGCTTTTGCCTAATAGCCTAAAATGATCCACAGAACAAAACTGACCAAATGAATTCCTAATATATCTGTTGCTATTTATCAAGAAGGAGTAAATTGGACAACGATGCTATTTTATTTTACATTAAAAATGTACATAAATATGTCACATATTTTGCTATGATGAACTACATAATACACAAGTTAATTTATTAATGAATGCTACAGATTAACATGTTAGGCAATTTATCTTGAGATTAATTTATAAGCTCATAGTGTTAGAAGAGTTCATCTATCTCTGGCCTTCAAATGACAGTTTTAACCAGATTCATAATTGTCTATTCTCTTGCTTATAACATAGAATTATTTCACTTTCCAGACATAGAAAATGTTAAATCTTTCTTGATATTTATCTTTAGTATTTCCATGACTTAACAACAATCATTGTTCCTTATAGTCATAAATTGTTTTCATGAAAATTTTTTTGTTCTTACTTAGACATAGAGGAACAATGCTCAGTATTTTTTCTCCGGAAATAAATTTTACAAATGAATACTAATCAAGTCATACCTTAGCCTTTTAAGACTAAAAATGCCAATTCCCTTAGCTTGTCTTAAGGACCTAAATTAGATCTTTTTAGCTACTTTTTTATTCTTTGAACTCACATCAATTTCTACACATCCTTTAAAAATGTGGTTCAAAGCAGGAAATAATTTTCAAATGAAAGTATAATTAGGGCCAGGTGTGGTGGCTCACACTTGTAATCCCAGCACTTTGGGAAGCTGAGGTGGGCGGATCACTTGAGGTCAGGAATTTGATACCAGCCTGGCCAACATGGTGAAACCCGTCTCTACCAAAAATACAAAAATTAGCCGGGCATAGTGGTGCGCAACTGTAATCCCAGCTACTCAGGAGGCTGAGACAGGAGAATCGCTTGAACCTGGGAAGCAGAGGTTGCAGTGCACCGAGATCACACCATTGCACTCCAGCCTGGGCAACAAAGCCAGACTCCGTCTCGAAAAAATAAATTAAAAAAAATATAAAAAAGTATAATTTATACATGTAACAGAGGAAAAATGGTTTCCTGCCTGTTTGGGATATTTCATAAATCATGAAAACTCTTTTTCATCCACATTGGGACTGTTTGTGCACTCTAGATAGACCCTCAAGTCTTTTTTTTCTGTGCTTTTTGCCTAGACATTCCTGCACAATTCTATATGTTATTGTTTATGTATACACCTCACATTTGCTTCTTTTGAGCCTCATTTTAAAAATATGATCATTATCCTAATTTAAATTTTAGTTTATTTTTCCAGGATACTAACCACCCCAATTTATTCAATATCATTTGCAAATTGGTGCAGTATAGTTTTGAATTTTTTGAATAAACAAAAAATATGTTGATTATTACAGTTTCCAAGTCATTCCTCAACCTCCTCTTGGTAAGGCTGTGGAACAACTTGCTCATCAGTCTAAAAGTAGTATGACTGAGAAGATATTTTCCTCACTTATTAAAAAGATGAACGTATGTGATGGAATCTAAAATCTATTTATTCATCTGGAGGAAAAAATGGTAGAGAATAGTCAGAAAATCCTTTAAAAGAAAGAATGATAGGGGTAGGAGCTAATCTGCCTTTATAAATATTAAAAAATCTTGGCCGGGCACAGTGGCTCATGCCTGTAATCACAGCATTTTGGGAGGTGGAGGCGGGCGGATCACCTGAGGTCAGTCGTTCAAGACCTGCCTGGCCAACATGATAAAACCCCGTCTCTACAAAAATTAGTGGGGCGTGATGGTAGGCGCCTGTTGTCCTTACTTGGGAGGCAGAGGCGGAAGAATCGCTTGAACCCAGGAGGCAGAGGTTGCAGTGAGCCAAAGATTGCACCACTGCACTCCAGCCTGGGCGACAGTGCGAGATGCCATCTCAAAAAAAAAAAAACAAAAAACAAAAAACTAACAAAAAAAACCTTGCATAACTATAGTAATTTAAGTGATATACTGTTAGGAACCAGATACACAATTTTTGAATAACTGAATACCAGGTACAATTATCATCTATATAATTGAGTCTTCACAATTATTCTATTTGACACTGAGGAAACTGAGACTTAGAAAATATAACTAGCTCAGTGTGGTAGATATTATTATTTGCTTACAGTTCTTCATTTTCTCTAAGTCCCTGACATGCCTTCCCCGTGGAGACAATGCACTTTCCTTTCCCATTCACTTAGGGTTGATTGTGTAATCTTCAGACCAATGCAGTGTGCATGGAAAAAACAATGTGTTGGATTTGAGGTTTAAGAGTATGGCAAGTTTCAGCAAGCCTTATTGTACTCTTACCATCCATTATAAGAAGAATTTGTTCCAGGGAGCTGTTGTTATCACAGCCTGAAAAAAGAGAAATGTGTAGCACTCAAATCTGACCTGTAGCTTGGAGCAAAGTCCATTTGTGTCCAGAAGAACACTGCAGTGTCACAGCTGACCCAGATACCCATGAAAGAGAAATAAATATTTGTTGTTGTACACCACTGAGATTTGGGGGAGTGTTTGTTACACAGCATTATTGCAGAAAAACCTGAACAATACCTCAGAATCACACAGCTAAAAAAGGTCAACGAAATAGAGGCAAAAATCCGGAACTAGATAACAGCATATCCAAGAATTTAGTGGAGAAAATAATGGATTGCTCAAAAGTGGTGTGGGGATAGTAACTAACCCCTTGGAAGAAATATTAAATCTCTAATGTATACTTTAAAAAAAGAAACTCTAAGTTGGTAAGAGATATAAATGAAAAATATGAAAAGATAAAGATAACATAATTAGAATAAAATACTGAATTTTTTCTTACTAATCTTGTGAAGAATGTCTAAGAGTGATACCAATGTCATTAATTGGAATACATAAAAACTTTGTATGACAAAAATGGCATAAACAAGGTAAAGAGACTAAAGACATACTAAAAAAATACACATCGCAAACAAAAAATTAATATTTGTAATCCTAGAGAGGTGCTTACAAGTCAATAATAATAAGAGGTATACTCCAGAAGAACAGCAGGAATAAGATAATAGGCCATAACATGGAAACAAGATAAACCTCATTACTTATCAAATTCTGGAAATTAAAAGAAACAATAAAATAAAATTTCCCATCTATTGGAATGTAAATGATTTTTAAGATTATATTAACACCTAATATATTCTGAGACTTTGCAGAGTTTGAAAATTAAAAAAAAAGAGAAGAAAAATCAATGTAGAAAAGTCTTGAGAGCAAAATGACCGTGACCTCTTTTGGAGGACAGTTCAGCAATAACACATATTTTAATTTTAAGAAAAAATATTTAATTTTAACATGAAAGTCTTAAAATTATGCATACTCATTGAGCATTTACATTTCTTAAGGAATAATCTTGTCAAATGTGAAAAGATGTATTACAATATTCAAAGTAAAAAAGCTGAAACTACCTAAATGTTAATCAACAGGGCATTGATCAAATAAATTATGGAACATCCATAAAATAAAATATACATTTCAACAATAGCCATTAAGAATTATGAAGATCTGTATGGACATTAAAAGACAGCAGTGATTATATATTAAGAGAAAAAAAGGAGACTATAAAACTGTATGTACAGTGTGATCTCATTTTTATAAATATGTGAAATATATGTTAATATAATTAATTCTTGAGGAATAGGCAAAATACTATTTATGGTAGTTTTTTCTGGATGATAGGTTTATGGTTGATCTTCATATAAGAAAATACTTTTTATCTATAGTATTGAATGCTTTCTACAATGATAATATATAGTCAGAAATAAAAGCAAAACACTTTCCTTTTAGAAATGAAAAAAATACAAACAATATCTTCTGCAAATATGGAAAAAGTCTATAGGACTCAAAATGGGTGATATCTATTGTTTACTCCTTGTCTACGTTCTCATAAATTATTCATGGAAATCCTACCGTACTAATAATTATTTTTCATTCATTACTCCTTTGCATTCCTTTTCAGAGAGTGACAGGTATTATACTCTGCAGGCATTTATATTATAGAGTATTCTTTATAATAGATTTTTATTAAGCCATGTTTACATGATTCAAAAAAATCACATAAATAAAAAAGTTACATTGGCTAAATTAGAGTATTTCTACACAAACCAATAATTTTAGCTTGAACTTGAACTGACCAACTTGAATGGACCAATTACTTTAGGATTATTTTTAAGATTAAAGTCAAGAAAATTATAAAAATCAACAGTTTCCTTCAGTTATTTAGAGGAAAAAATAATTACAAAAAAGTCTTCAATGAGACAAATTAATTGTACAAAGAATAGCAATTAGGCAATTGATATTATATATATCTATCAATCTGTAGATAGAGATACAGATATAAAAAACCCAGGGATACACTAATAAACTACAGAACTTGTGTAGGACCCATATGAAGAAATTTCAAAATTTTCAAAGGATCATTAAAATTTTTGAAAACTTTCTATATGAGTAAATAACAATATTTTAAAGCTGTCCCATCATTTATAAATTTAATGTAATTCAGCGTAGGATTTCCAATAAATTTTTAAAATTAGCTATGACATTAAATTTCTTTTAATTGGGCAGCCTCTGAATCAGAATAGGTCCAGAGAGAGTCCTAAAATTTTTTTATTATGAAAATAATATGGGCTTCTCCTGAAAAATTCAGGCCATGCAGAAGGTGTTAAATGAAAAATATTGTCCTTGGCCTACATCCTAACTCCTCAATCCAATGACCCAGAGGTAAATCATTGTAAATAGCTTTAAAAAAATTGTGGTAGGACCAGGCAAGGTGGCTCACGCTTGTAATCTCAGCACTTTGGGAGGTCGAGGTGGGCAGATCATGAGGTCAGGAGTTCGGGACCAGCCTGACCAACATGGTGAAACCCCATCTCTACTAAAAATAAAAAAATTAGCCGGGCATGGTGGCGTGTGCATGTAATCCCAGGTACTCAGGAGGCTGAGGCAGGAGAATCGCTTGAACCCAGGAGGCAGAGGTTGCAGTGAGCCGAGATTGCTCCACTGCACTCCAGCCTGGGCGACAGAGCGACACTCTGTCTCAAAAAAAAAAATTGTGGTAAATAAAACTTATTGTTTTAAACATTTTTAAGTGTACACTTCAGTAGCATTAGGTACATTGACATTGTTGTGCAACTATCACCACCATCCGTCTCCAGACTGCATCTTGCAAAACTGAGACTCCCCTGTACACCTTTAACAACAACCCCCATTGTCCCCTTCCCTCAGCTCCCGGCAACCACCATTCTACTTGATGTCTCTATGAATCTGACTACTCTAGGTACCTCAGATGAGTGGAATTATGCAGTATTTGTCCTTTCATGTGTAAGTAGCTTTTTAATAATCTTTTTCAAAGATTTTTTCAAAGACATTTACCAAAATTTTATGACTAATGCTTGTTCATGGTAGAAAATCCAAACTACCTAAGAAGATTCTTTATAGTAAAGAGCAAAATTTCCTCTTCTCCACAATGTCCATTCCCACTAACCAAAGCTAACCATTGTTAATACTTTTTTTGGCCAGTCTTCCAGAATGTTTATATGTATCAATAAGGAACAGCCTTACATACACTTGGGCCTGCACACACAGTTCTATGCTTTTTCTGACTTTTAATTTTAAGAAGGCTAATATATATATTGTTGTACAATTTGCTTTCTTCACTTAATATATCTTGAGTATTTTTTCACAGCAAAACATATGTTCTTAAGTGAATCTTTTAACTTAATAATGTAATTCAGAATAATATGAACGAATAAATAGTCAAGAATGACAAAGAAAATTTTGGAAAGGAAAACTACTGAAGGACTTGCAATACCAGATATAAGACTGTATTATTTAAATATTGTGATAAAGGTAGAAGAATAGAGAAATCAGTGGAGTGGAAATAAATCTCCAGAGAGGTCCCTAGAAGATAAAAGCTTTCAGCTAAATTCAAAAATCTTAAAATCAGTAGGAAAAAAGTATATTCTTCAATACACTTGCAGGGACAATTGCTTAACAGTTGAAAAACAAGGATCCAATCCTCTCCTCACATGATAAACCAAAATAAATTGTAGACATATTAAAGCATTAAATGCATAAAATAAAAACAAAAAAAAATCATCAAATATGTAGGAGAAAACAAAAGTGAGTATTTTAGCAGGTGGTCATGCGTGCCTGTAGTCCCAGCTCCTCTGAAGGCTGAGGCTGGAGGATCACTTGAGCCCCAGAGGTTGAGGCTCCAGTGAGCCATGATCGTCCCACTGCACTCCAGCCTGGGCGACAGAGCAAGATCCTGTCTGAATAAAAAAATAAAGAAGTAAATAAAAAATAATAAAAGTGAATATTTATCTAACCTTTTGTGAGGAAGATTTTCCTTTTTTTCTTCAGAGATGGAGTCTCACTCTGTCGCCCAGGCTGGAGTGCAGTGGTGCGATCTCAGCTCACTGCAGCCTCCGCCTCCTGGGTTCAAGTGATTCTCCTACCTCAGCCTCCTAAGTAGCTGAGACTATAGGCATGTGCCACCATGCCTGGCTAATTTTTGTATTTTTTATTAGAGATGGGGTTTCACCATGCTGGCCAGGCTGGTCTCGAACTCCTGACCTCATGATCCACCCACCTCAGCTTCCCAAAGTGCTGGGATCACAGGCATGAGCCACCGCACCCGGCCATGAGGAAGATTTTCTACAAGTAAAGGTAGAAATGTTAATGAAAACACTTGAGAAATTCACAATTTAAAAGTGAAAAAGCCAATAACAAAATATGATAAAGTTTAGCTTAGATCCTTGTAAAATGTATGGCATAGTGTTACTATGGCAATTTTACATAAATACTTTTCTTTATAAAAAATAAAAAAAATACAAACACCCCAACAGAAAAAATGGGTGTTGTATAGGAATAAGTACACTATAAAGCATTATTGTAAATGGCAAACAATATATGAAATTTAAAATTTTTCAAGTACGCAAAATAACTAAAAGTAAAAACAATTATTTTTTCAAACATCAAATTCGGGACCATTAAAAACCTGTTAACATTTAGTGTTGGTGAAGATAAGGATAAACACATTCTCATGTACTTCCATTTTGGAAGGTACTTTAGCCTACATATCAAAACTTATAAAAAAAATCCTTTTTGACCCTAAAATTCCCCTTTTAGAAATTTATCCGGAGGAAGTAATTATAAATGTATGCAAATATTTGTCTACAGAGATGTTCACATAGCATTGTTTATGATATAGAAAAATTAGCAATTATTGGCCGGGCATGGTGGCTCACGCCTGTAATCCCAGCACTTTGGGAGGCCTAGGCGGGTGGATCATTTGAGGTCAAGAGTTCGAGACCACCCTGGCCAACATAGTGAAACCCCATCTCTACTAAAATATACAAAAATTAGCCGGGCATGGTGGCACATGCCTGTAGTCCCAGCTACTCAGGAGGTTGAGGCAGGAGAATCGCTTGAACCCAGGAGGTGGAAGCTGCAGTGAGACGAGATTGTACCACTGCACTCCAGCCTGGGTGACAGAGTGAGACTCTATCTCAAAAAAATGAAAAATTAGCAATTACCAAATACATAGTGTTAGAGAACCTGTTAGACAAACTATGGTGCATTTATACTATGGAATACTATAGTTAGTATTTAATGACATGGGAAAATGTGATATATTTTAAGGGAAGTGTCACTCATAAATGAGTAATGTCATATATCCTAATTATTTTTAATACATACTAGTGCATAAAAATATGTATAAGAGGTCAGGCACAGTGGCTCACGCCTGTAATCCCAGCCCTTTTGGAGGCTGAGGCGGGCGCATCACGAGGTCAGGAGATTGAGACCATCCTTACTAACACAGTGAAACCCCGTCTCTACTAAAAATACAAAAAATTAGCCAGGCGTGGTGGCATGCGGCTGTACACAATGAACATGTATTACTTTTGTAATCGGAAATAATGTTATAAAAATGAAATACTTTAAAAAAGCATTTATGATACAGGTATTTTTATTTATGTTTTTCTTCAAGTGATTGGTTGCTCTGCCTTATTTTGGCCAAGTTCCAGGTAAGCTTCTGGTCACTTTATTGAAAAAAATAAATCAAGTAAATCATTAGACTAAAATTATATATTGATTTTACAAAAATAGCAGTATTTTGCTAGACAAAGTCACAGAGCTAAAATTGTTAAAAATTTCATTTTTAACAATGAAACATGACTATTATAATTAAAAGAATTCAATTTGCAGTATATGCCTTTAAATAAAGATTAAATGGACCCCTGACACACCAAATTATTATGTAACCCAGTTTCATTTTTTAACTAATGGAAACACAAATTAGTATAATTTTATAATTTAATACTCAGCAATAGATCATTTTTTAAAATAGAAGACATTAAACATTTTTCCACATACCATCCTTAGGGAACAAGGCATATCATAAGATACGACAAATAAGCTTCTAGGAAAAGTCTTCATTTGTTCTTTCCAGAAAATGTGAATTTGCTAATTTGGTGACAAATATATGTATACATATTATATGTAATAAAATTATACTGAAAATAAAATCAATGAAATATTGAAATTTTAAGTGCAAAGCATCTGGTTAAAACTGCCTACTCTTGCTTATATATCCTTTTTTATTTGCTATTTATATTAGCAAAATGAACTTGACATAATGCCTCAAATAGTTAATGAATATAAAGCTCTAAAACAGCAAATATGTATTGTACATGATCTTTTGGAATCTGATTTCAGGTACAACTAATTTGACAGGCAGTATGATAAGGAACAATCTGAATGACACGTAAACAGGAGGGGGTAAATTCCAAGCACAGCCTGAATGAGAAGTATAACTCATTTCCCGTAACCTAGATGCCTTTTTAACACATCTATGCAGTCTCCATGTGAAACCAGGTGCTGTTCCCAAAGGAGAAAACACTGCCCTCCAGTGGTCTTCAATGAAGAAATGGAAATAGTTTCAGGTACCATGATAGCAGCATTTACATGAAACATGGTGTATTTATCTAGTCTCAGTTTTGGCTGTATTTCTTAAGCTGAAACATGTCTACAACTGAGCATAAGGACAAAATTTCCAAGATAAATTCTAATAGGTAGGTAGTTACTCCAGTTAGACATATTAACAAGGAGGATTATGACTTTCTGACCCCAAAAGCTGACCATTTATTCGACTATCAAAATTGGATTATGTTAGCCACCTATAGTTTCTCACTTTCCAGATAAGAAAGAAGAGATTTCATCTCTATGTTTCCCTTGTTGGCCAATTTTTTAGCTAAAAGACATTTAAAATTGTACAGCAGGCAGAACCCCAGGGGACTGAACAGTGTTCCAACATCCTTAAAGGCTTCCCATCACTTGAAAAACCAAATTCTTCCTCCTGTTTCTTAAACTAACCAAAGTAGGCAAAAGCAATTTTTAAAAGTCTTTGTGTCTAGCATTGGAACTTTCTCATATTTCACACCATTATATAAATGTCACTCTAACCTATATGTATCACAAATGCTACGCTAAATTAGGGCCAAATTTGCAACCTAGTTTAACTGGGTTTCCTCTTTTTGCAAATGCAGTTTTTGTGTCTGCATTTAGCAATGCATACAAAACTGTCCGTGTAGCTAACTGCTTCAAATTGCTAAATTTGAGGATGGATGTGTAGATCTCCCAGTCTTTATGTATGTGCCAAAGCAATCCTGTTTCTAGTCATATAAAGACTTCCTAATCAAATGGACCTTGACTACATTGCTAAATTCTTGGACCACTTCACTTACTCTTTTGGATTTAGTAAAGGAAAAATTGAATTTTAAGAGGGGAAAGAGACAGTTTTCAAACCTCCTCCATGTCTCTGTCCTTCAGAAACCAGAATGGAACTACATCACATGATCAGATGGACTCTAGAGTCCCACAGCTATAAAGCCTCATCCATTACAAACTATGTGACTTAAACTTAGCCTCATTTTTCTCATCAGTAAAACAAAATCATGTTGGGTTCATTAGGTGATTATTAACGACTGAATGAGGGAATGTACATGAAGTGTCTAGCAAAGAGAAAGGGCTTCACCAAGACACTACTGTTATTCTATCACCATCACTTCTTAGACTATTAATCCAATGGTCAAGTAAATTTTTCTAGAGATATGACTTTCTAAAATTTATTCCCACTTATCATCTTAAATAATGTTCATCATTCAGTTTACTATATAGAAAATGTCCTGAGTCCTCCGGATAAATTCTTTAAAACAAATGCCTTGTGCTAAGAGAAAATATTTTAACATCACATTCCTCAAATATAGCACCTTTAAGTATGAATCAAGTTTTTCTTCTTTTCACTCCCACAGAAGATGGTATCCATTATATAATCACCTGGATTCACAAAGCACTTTAGGATGTAAAAAATGACAAACATCAAAATTGTAATCATTGCAAGGGTGGTATAGTAATTAGACATATTTGGGTATATTGTAGTTAATTTAAAAGTTTCTGAGCTTGAGAAAATAAAATTCCACAACCATACTTGCTCTAGTTGTTTAACTCAACTTACTGTACATTTCAGAGAGAACAATTACTTTCTTTAGGAGATTAATGCACTATCCTTTGAGATGAAGAAAAACCTACACATTTTAACAAAACATTGTTTGTTCTTGTCACTAGCTGTGGTGAGGAGTTTTTACTGAGCCATGATAGCACATCTTTATCTCCTACCTCTGTGTACACTTGCAGCATTATAACACATAGTTTTATCTGGGTAAATTCACTGAGTATGGTCTTCACTGATCATGACACCTCATCAATAATCTCATTATTAGACTTTACATCATACAACATAGAATCTTTGATTACTCAAAATATTTCTTATAACTCAGAATCAAACTGTTTATGATTTAAAACAGAATGTATTGATGAATAGAGAATGCAACAGTGATTTGATAAATGTTTGATAATTTATCAAACTCAGAAAATTTTGGGACAAAGTACCATTTAAAGATAAAGCAAATAAGTACAGCTAAATATTGTAATAGTGTATATGTGTTACACTGAAGCCTGTGTATAAGCATTAACTCTGTACCAATAAATGCAAAGAAAATAAACTTTGGTTATAGCTTATCTAAATTAATCTCAAAATTTGACAATTAAACATATGAATTTGTAATAAACATTCTGAATTTTTAAAAAATTCATATTTGTAACAGTGCCAAAATAATCTAAAATCAGAACACTTTCTGAGTATAATTATATTATTATAATTCTCTACCTTGACAGATGACAATTTTAGAACACCCTAAATACAATTTCTAGTATATGCACTAAAATAAAATGTAACAGATAGACAACTCACCATAGTATAAGTAACACATTCAAATTTAGTAATTTATTTTCCAGGTGGAAACCAGGCTTCTTGGAAGAATTCAAACTATGCCAAATGGTCTGATTTCACCATAGAGGTAGGCACTAGAGGACTAAATTTACTTCTGTGTAATTTTTGTTAGCTACATTTTTACACGCAAATGTCTATACAACCATGTTAATGAAGTTATAGAGAAGAAAAGAAAGTTGGCATTCCCACTTTTGTTTTATTCCAAAGCAACTTTTCAGTTGACTTGCTATCATTTTAAGCCATTGTTATTTAATCATAAGAAAACAGAAAAGTCTAACAACGCATTCAAATTGGATTGCAAGTCAAGAAAAACAATATCTTACTTCTAAATAAAATTTAGATTTGACATTTTTTCCCTCATAACTTTATGGTGTTCACAACATAGGATAACTTTATGGTGTTCACAACACAGGATGCTTCTAGTGGAATCAGACAAAAAAAAGTTTTGTTAATAATAAATATTTAGAAAAGTTCAATTTTTCTGATCCAGAGTTGGTTATTAAGAGGAAAAATTGTTTCCTTCTTATCAAGGGGCTCAAAATTTTCTGCACCCCAAATGGAATTGGCTGCTTAATTGATAGTTATCCAAAATCTTTTTTCCAAGAGATATAAGCAAATATATTTAAATTTGACATGGGTAAATTTCCTATAAAAATGTTGATATTTAAGCTTCAAAGCCCATATTGGCAATGAAAAGTGTACAGTATCCTTTTAGGTGGAACATTAATAATCTAAAATTTGTCTCATTGTAAGGGAAATGTGCCTGGGGTATATGAAAAATAATGGTTTAAACTAAAGACACAGATGATTTGCAATAAAACTGAAAGTAATATCTCTAGAAGTGTAGGTGATAAAAGGAGAAAGAGACAGAAATAATGGTTGCAGCTCTGCATTTATGGTATAGGTTACAGCCAAGACTGGATACAATCTCATCTCATAACATCCAAAAGAATAAAGCAAAATAAAACCTCCTTCACCCTCACACATTAAAAGGAGTCAACATCTTGACCCAAAGTTCAAACTCCTAGAACTTGTAAATATCTGTAAAACCCCCAACACCAAGGTTTCTGTAACCTGTCACATCAGAGAAACAGGGAGATCTTCCACCATGGAAATATGACTATTAAGAATTCACGGATTACCTGAAACATTTGCTAAAGACCTCCCACCCCCATCACCCCCTCCTCCGAGGGAAAAAGAAAAAGGGAGTGAGAGAGGAAGACTCAAAGCATTGGGGAAGGCCTGCTATGAAAATGCCAGGCCTTTCTTGGGGCTTAGACCGTCAACCTAATCCTAGCCAGAACTATCGTAGGACTATATCAGGGAAATAGAGTACTTTGTGTTTGAGAATTGGGGTAGGAGGACCAGGATGTTAAGACATCTAACAAATTCACAGATTTTTAAAAAACATTTGAGAGCACTGTGTTTATACATGCTGGGCAACATAAACCATAAACCTTGCTGGATTTCTGCAAACTGCTGCGTGGAGGATACAAACGATATTCCTGTCAATGGGAGGAATAGACAGACAGAAATCAAGACAGAGATAGGCAGCACCCCCAGGA
Source organism: Pongo abelii (assembly GCF_028885655.2). NCBI lineage: Eukaryota > Metazoa > Chordata > Mammalia > Primates > Hominidae > Pongo > Pongo abelii. The sequence continues at coordinate 63,733,812 of NC_071996.2, read as the reverse complement.
TATGAAGCTTGTTCCAATTGCAAGCTGTAGTGGAAGGAGATGATGACACCCAGAACAAAATGTCTTTTCACGAGGATGCTAAAGCTCTTGCTTTGTGATCTCTGTTTACAGAAGGAGTGATTCATGGAAAGGACTTAATTTCTCCATTTTCTGGAATCGACATATAAGAGCTTTTTAGTTATTTTAAAGTTCTTCCTGTACAGTGTATTGTTGTGTTCCATGAAACAGACAAAACTCAGCAAGACAACAAAGACTTAATCTGTAAGAGAAGGTATTAAAGAGCAAGTCCTCTCCAGAGGGTAATTAATCCTTAGTCATTCATCTTAGAAGTCCCAGTTACAGTTAAGGTTAATGTTCAGGTAGCTTCTTTCTATTTTCTTTAAAAATTTTTTTAAACATTTTTTTTTTTTTACAGAATGTTATACTATTAATTGCCAATTTGCATATGTGTGCAGCTGCTGTTTTGGCTCTGAACTCAATCCGATAAGCTTGCTGGAGGTATCGCAGAGCACTTGGCAGCTTTCCTATTTGAAAAGAAAGCCTCTCCCCTCTACAGAACAGCTGATCGTCTATCAGCGATAGACCCTGATGGCGTGAATTACAATTACACTACTTTTCACACTAAATCTGGGTGATAGCTACTTGGAAAGAAGTTTCATCATTTTTTACCACAAACTGGAAAAAGAATTACATGGTCATGCTGTGCTTTTAAAGGCAGTTTGGTTCACTTCTGTCTATTTAACACCTAATTCCAAGAAGTCCATAGGCATCTAGAGATCTGAATGGCGCGTAATGAATTCACTGTTTAGATTGAAGATTTTAAAAATCTACCTCAAATTACATTTATTAACAGGGCGACCAGGAAGTGTTAAAGTTGTTAGACGCTTCATTTATTAAATAATTTGTGGGTATTTTCAGTTGTCATATCTAGAGTCATGGGGTTTGCTTATTTTTTTTAATTAGCAATCCAAAACAATGCTACTGCAATTTAACAATTCAGCACATAATCTTGGGCTCTTCAGTTCAGCTGCTAATGTTAGATAATTCAGATTGTTATTTTGATCTGTTTATAAATGATTTTGGTTGCATTGTGCTGTGAGGAGAACTGCAGCAGCCCAGGCAGATGATCTTTCTCTTATTTCCTGCATTGCTCAGGATGGTTGAGGGGCCTTCCAAAAAATGCATTTGAGGAGTTAAGTTTAGCATCTAGCAAAAGCAAACAAGTGATGGGGCAGGGGGCACTAATAATAACTTGATTTATTATCATCACTTATTTACGTCATTATCAATTTACATTTCCTGTCTGTTCGGAAAACTGAGGAAGGGCCTCTTTGCCAAACTACATTTTGTTAGAATCCTCCATTTCTCTGATTTTCTGGGACGTTAGAAAGTATCGTCTTTCCTCTTCTTGAAAGAATCGGCCAACCATCAGAAAATTTAAGAAGCTCCTAAACATCCCTTTTCTTTTCTCTTTCTTTCCTCAGCCCTCTTCCCCTCCCATCTTGACATTTAAATCAATTTGTTGGGGGCGGGGGGGAAAAACAAGAGTTAAACCCACCTCAGGCAGCAGAAGTGGAACACATTAATCCTGACGTAGTTAACCTAAGAGAAAAATAGATTTTGTTTTCCTTTTTTAGTCGCTAGCTTTATTAGATTTCTCACTCTCACAGATTATCCGAAGACTACCCATTGATTGATCGCCCGTAGAGCTGCATTTGGTGTAAAGAAAAAACTCACAGCTTTATTGGCTCTCAGGAGACAAAACAAACAGAACAAGATATTCATATTAATGCAAACAATGCAACAAATGAGGGGAAGAATCGCCCGGCTGAAGCGAGGCCCGGCGCGGCCGCGGCCGGGGGGCTGAGAAGAACCTGGGTGCCTGTCGCTCGGGAGCCGAAGTTTCCTGGCCTCCTCCGACCCCGGGCGCGGAGAGCAGTCGGTCTCCCCGGCCTCCCGCCGGCAAAGGGGCCCTGGGGCCCAGGCGAGCGGCCCCTGAGCGGCGGCAGGCGGCCCAGGCCAGGGCCGGCGCCTGGAGGAGGCCTCCAGTCCAGGCCTCATGGAAGGGCCTGCCTCGCGCGGCCCCGCAACGCCTCGCAGTGTGGCACTGGAAGGGACCTAAAAATCCACCTGGCTTTCTCCTTTCCCCTTCCCCACGCTTCCCAGGGCCCAATGCCCGCATCTCAGTTTCCCTTTCCGGCAGGGTCAGGGGTGAGAGGGAGGAATTCTCAGGTGTCACCTCCTCACCCGCCTGGAGGCGGAGGCTAGAGAGACGCCGGGGCACTCTGGAGGGGAGGAAGCGGTGTGCCACGAATTCTCTCTCTTAAACGCTCGCGTTATCACGGAGGAGACTTTATAAACGCTTTAAACACAACACCAACCATTTTATCAGCAAAAGCGAGGGGAGGGGGGCGTACAGTAAATGCTGAGAGATGTTCGACAAGCCCCAAGACGTTCCCTGCGGAAGGAGAACGGAAGAAAGAAAACTCCGGGCGGAAAAAGAGTAAATATTAGCTCCACACCTAACCACTTCCCCAGCCCCAAACTAGGAGAGAATCTGCTAAGATTCAGCTTCATATTTATATAGTCAATGTGATGTTAAAAATAGGGTTGCCAAATACTGCATGGGGCATTCTTAGAGTAAAAAATTGTTATCTACCTGAAATTCAAGAAATTTAACTGGGCATCCTGTATTTTTATTGGCTAAATCTGGCAATTCTAACTAAAAAATATTCTGCTGAAGAAATCATATAAGAAGGAAGGCTCATTGTCTGATGTAATCAGGTTATTGGGGACATGTTTAATGGAACCTTGCCTGGAAAAAGAAATTGAGTTTCTACAGCATACTTTTGTAAGCACATGGTAGGGTGGAGGAGGAAGAAATGACTGAAGCGACTTGGAAACGTCCTTACATTATATTTGAGGAGGAAATGACAGTCATTGTTGCCACTTCACTAGGAAATGGAGCCGAGTTCCTTTCCTAAGGTTGGCTGACTGGGTCTGGCCTACAGAAGCCCTCCCTCCCTAGCCGGTAGAGCGTACCCTAGCATGTCTGCAAGTGGAATGTCAGTTACAGTGGTTCCCATGTCGGCATTAGTGCATATATTTTTTCTAAACCTTGACTATAGAGCCACGTTACCCATTGGTATTTAGTTTATTTTGAAAAAAAAAAAAAAGAGTTGAGATGAGAACTTTAAAGGCAAAGTCCGCTTTGAAATGTATCAAAGGCTTTAACATAGAAATAGATCTCATCCAATAGGGTCTTGCAGATGCCGAAAGAAAAGGTTTTTGCAATGCCAAAGGTAAAACCTCAGGAAAAACGCAACAAAACAGTGGGTCTTTGCATACTGAAGTGTGTGTGAGAGGGTGAGGAGTTAGAAAGCTGCTTTCTGGAAGAAGCCTGCTGCTTGCATTGCTTCCCCAGCCCCAGTTAGAGAGAGCTTTTTCAAGCAAGCTTTATCACCCTTACTGATACTTTGGATCCCCAGTGAGCTAGCCTTCCTTTTAAGCCAGTTGCTTGAAGTGGTCTGAATACACCCACACAGGATGCCCCTTTATCACTGGCGGGTAGAACTATTTAACAGCTGCAAATGGAGAAACTATTTGTCTAATGAGTGCTGTTTTCAGAGTTGATTCACCAACACTCTCAGGGGAAGATAATATAAGGCCGAGACTTCCTTCTGAGCTTCACAGCCATCTCCAGACAGTGAAGGCCAGCTCTGGAACCAAATGAAGTATTTGGTTGGTTTAGAGAATGTTTTAGTTCCAGACCAATAGTTTTAGAAAATACATAAGCTCGCTTCCAGTTCATGCTGGTTAGCTATTTTTTTCCCCCAGACAAACTCTAACCTAGAATTCAGACTGTTAAAAAACTTTGCACTGTGGTTTGGCAGTTATGGTATGGTTTAACTCCATACTCTAGAGGTACAAATCATTTTTTATCTTCTCTCATGTTAGTTTGTGTCTACAAAAATATATTCCATGACTTGCTCTTCCCTCATTTGAGCAGGCCAGAGAGATGCTCAACACCCAGTGGGTTAAGGTGCCTCTTCTCCAAGCAGAAATGGACTGGGGCCCTTGTTAGAGTGGTGATAAACTGACAACATTGATTGATTGATTGATTGATTAATTGATTAAGATGGAGTCTGGCTCTGTCCCCCAGGTTGGAGTGCAGTGGTGCGATCTCGGCTCACTGCAACCTCCGCCTCCCAGGTTCAAGCGATTCTCCTGCCTCGACCTCCAGAGTAGTTGGGACTACAGGCATGCACCACCACGCCCAGATAATTTTTGTATTTTTAGTGGAGATGGGGTTTCACCCCTTTGGCCAGGATGGTTTCGAACTCCTGACCTCAGGTGATCCGCCTGCCTCGGCCTCCCAAAGTGCTGGGATTACAGGCGTGAGCCACCTCACCTGGCCGACAACCTTTAAATAATAAACTCCACTCCAGTGTCAGGTAATGTCAGGCCCCCTACACTCTCTGTGGTTTATTCTTTTGTGTAAAAAGACTTCGGATAGGACTTAGGCTTCCTCTGAAACAAAGTACAAAGTCACTGAAAAACTATATTTTATTTGAGGTAAGAGCTGGTTATGGAAAAAACAATAGTTTGAAAAAGACAGGAGAACTTGAGTTGAGTTCCAACTATTTGAGTAGATGTGAGGGACTCATTTATTCTCTTTAGATACAGTGGGGTTTTTTTGTTTGTTTCTTTATTGTTTGTTTTGTCCACACAAAAAGAAAGTTGAATTAGGCAGTCTTTAATATTTTATTTTAAAAACAACTATTCCTTGAATTATTTTAAAGTGAGAAGTCATTATTTGTACACTCCTTCCAAAGGATATTAACAAGATAGTTTTTTAATGTATTCATGGTATAGCTCTAAACAACAAAGGACACATGGGCAAGTGCCAGGATATCCAGACCTTCTAGATTCCAAGGGGACATTCAACCATGGGAGATGGGTTAAACGTCAAAGGGTTGCATAATCAGGTGCAGATTCTCTGAAAATGTGTGAGTGATTTTGAGATAGACATAACCCTCTATAGGCAGGACAAGGGGATAACATGTTTGAGAACTTACTTCAGTCCTATTAGGGGATTGATGCTTCAGAGAAAAGAGGACTACAATAAGATGAAAGCTACAGCTATGCAGTAAATAAATGTGGCATAATCATTCTGAATATTCTAGTGCTTGGTGCACTTTAAAGTGTGTGAATTCATTCATGAGGAGCTCTGAGGATGGAGGAAGTTGGCAATCTTGGAACTGGTTCTAGAAATGACCCAAGAAACTTGCTTCTTTGTATCTTTTCGGTGATAGAAGGTGATGTTTCTTTTAATTTGAGGCCTTCTTGAACTGTAAGCTCCCACAATCTTTCGCTAAACAGACTTCATTCACATTCTGAATCTGGTTTTTGTCTCACACATATTAAATTTTACAAAACAGAAAGAAACAATAGAGCTTATTAGGAAAAACTTGTTTTGAATAGTAAATTAAGCATAATGGAAATAGGCACATGTTTTAGCACGGTTTTTTCCCCTTTTTTACCAATTGAACATTTACATCTTTTTCAAAGTGCTGTGATTTTCCCCTTAAGTCTTAAGCTGGCACCACACACTTTCAACAAATGAGACTTACATCACTTGTATCTACTGAGAGAAATCATTGTAATACTGTGGATTCCAAATGCACAGCCTTCCAAAAAAGAGTTTTAGTCAGTCACCCCTAAACTGTATTAATTAAATCAATGTGGCATTCTAAGAATCCAAAGAACTACTTAATTTCAAAGACAGTGTAAATCAACTGGCAGCTCTGACTGATTTCAAATTATGCCCTGTTTCCAGAGACTGGAAACCTGTACATTCAGAAGTACACCTGACTACATGGTGTGTTATTAAGAGATATGCCCCAGGTGGAGGAATCTTCAAAGCCAATATATTTTCTTTATAACTGGTGTCAAATTGATGTATATATTAAAAAATCTTGGAAAATGATCTCAAAAAGGAAGTAACAGCCCAATGAGCCATATGTTCAGGGAACCTAACAGGTTTCCATTGGGACCAAATTTCACTTCACCTTTTTGTCCTTATGTGCAAATAAAAACTTATCTGTAAATACACCGTTAAAACAGTCATGCAAATTTGTGAGGTCTGTATACTGAGAGGAAATTACACTAAGCCTGTATAAACCAAGTTATTGGAAGATTAATTTGGTGAGATACTTAACAACATGGAATTGAACTAAATTTATTTGAGCTCTGTAGATTCACAGCTTTAGAGAGACATTGCTTCTATAGAATTGGTTAATGAAGCAAAGGCTGGTGAATAGTTAATAAATTGCTTAATTTTGATGCTGATGGAACATCTGAATCTCCATGTTTACATGAATAAATATAAAGTTAAAATTTGTTTTGCTGTTAGATAGGTTGCTATTTTAACAGATTCAGACACAAGGGAATTTTCCAAATGCCAGCTAATACTGTAGCAGCGAAAAATCTGTAATATGCCAAGGGCAGAGGCCTGCTTAGTGGTTTTCCAAAGAGTGGAAAGCAGAAAGCATTAACATTTACTTACACAAAATCCTTTATGTAACTCTTCTAAGATTTTTCAACTTAAAAACTTTAAAACGTTCTGTATGATTTTAGTAGATCTGAAGTTTGCATTCAGCTATTCTATTGGTATGCCTGGTCATATTCTAAAAGGAAAAATGATTCTGTGCACTTGTGTAGTTTTTCACATGACTAGGATCAATGAGGATGGTATAAAAATACCAAAATTTACTCATTTAATTTCATTTTTGTGTACTTTTATCATGAAATATTACAAAGCAGAATAATATAAATGAAACTTTTGTGTATATATGACTGAGCTTTAGCAAACCTTATTTTAAATTGATTTTTAAAAAAGGAACAATGGTGTGTATAAAGTTATGCATAGGTAGGGGTCAGCAGAAGAAACAATTACACTGCACAGGTTTTTAGTTACTCTGGAGGTCCATCCATGGCTTACGGGGAAGGAAGTTTTATGATGTTTATAAGGGTAGTTTATGTAAACCCATAACAGTAAAAATATTTTAATGGTAGGAATAAAAGTGTCTTTTAAGCGCAACAATCAGCTTTTACGGTCAAAAAGTAACAGGAGGTTGTATCAAATCTCAGGTCCCCGCCTGCATCAACAGGTATGAAAGGCTTTTTTCAGCAGACTCGGGTTCCGATGGGCTCTTTGTCGGAGGGGCGGCCAGGACGCTGCTGTTTTTAACCAGCTTCTCTCAGGCCACAGTATAGAACAGAGCGGCCAGGCGGGGAGCTGGGCCTCCAGATCAGCTCCTGCCCCCATCTGCCCCGCAGTCTCCGCGGCAGGGCGGAGCGCGGCCCGCTTCTTTCCAAGCCCTTCTCTCCCCACGACAGTCTTTCGAGGGAACTCTCGAGGCCCAGACGGCCCCTAGTCTTGGGGTCAGAAGGTCAGGCCTTGGAAGCACAGCTAATACTAAGGCCCTTTATGTGTCTTCGCTGCGATCATTTAAACCGTGGACCGGTAGCTCTGACGAAAAAGGGGCTCCAGGGGTCTAAGGGCCGCAGCGCGGGAGGCGTGGCGGGGGGTGCTGACCTCGCCGACTCGCCGCACGCCAGCAGGGCGCGGCCACTGCAGGGCGGGTTGGGGGCGGCTGGAGGCCTCAGGGTGGCTGCCTCGCTCGGGCAGGGCAGGAGATCTGCGCTCAGTCCTGGAGCCCTTCTTGGCCTTCGTGGCCCTGTCACTCTTTCCACCCCTGGCTGTCCCTAGCCCTTTTTGAATTCGCCTGGACTCCCACTCGCACTCGCTGGCCGACGCGGTCAATTCACCAGAAAGCGAGTGGGCGTGAGAACGCAGGCTCTTCGGCCTCTTCCCCAGGATGTGGATCCCGGAGCGCGGGTCCTTGCCCCACCGCCCCGGGGAGTGGGCGCGCGGCGCAGGCCGAGGCCTCGGGCGAGCCCGCCGGGCTCCACTCCACCGGGCCGGCGCGGGGGGCCGCGCGGGGGCTCCCGGCCCGCTAGGGAATCGGTGGCGGTGGCTGGGTTCCACTCGCCAGCGGCGGGAAGGACGCGCGGGAAAGCGAGGGAGCAGGAAGCGGGTGGCGGCGGCGGCGCGGGGCCCGCTGGAAAGGAGGGAGCGCCGCAGGCGGGAGGAGGGATCGCGGAGGAGGGAGGCCGAGAGGAAGGAGGGAGCGCGGCAGGCAGGCGGAGGGAGGGCTGATTAGCATGCAGCAGCGCTCGCGCGCCCGGCTCCATTGTTTTAACACCTCCCCTCTCCTCCGCGCCAATCTGTCACCGTTCAGCAGGCGAACGCTGCTGCCTCAAATGCTGCTCTTCTCAAATGAGACGGATAATTAGTTGCCCCGCACGAATGCCGCACTCTTCTCACCCCTGATTGCTATCACCTTCTTGCTCCTGGCAGTTTTGACACCTCGTAATCAGCCTGCTGCTTTTCTCTTTTCTTCCCGACTTCTGCTTCCCTCCCCCCGCTTTCCTTCCTAGTTTATTTATTTATTTATTTATTTATTATTTTAAATGCAATCCCGGTGCTTATTTGGGCGAGTCCTCCGCCGAGTTAACCTTCCGCGTATACATGTGTGCATTTATCTGTATATGGGAAATTGGGTGTCTGTGCGTGAGCTGGGGGCGGGCTGGCAGTTTTGCGGGAAACACTGCTTCCACGCCGAGAGAACTCGCTTCTCCTAAAGATATTTTTGGGAAGGGAGGAGTTGCGGAGAGGGACGGGAGGGGAGAGTTGGGGAGACCTCAATTAATGCTTTAAAAATCTCTTAGAAATTAACAAACTGGGGAGTCTTGGAATCTGCTGTCAGAAGCGTGTTTTCCCCTCTCTCCTCTAACAAGCACTGACAGTCTAATTACTGTAGCTACAAGCAGCTGTCGAGGCAGCAGCCCGGGAGAGGAGGCGCCACAGGCTGGGCGCACCCGGCCGGCCCCTGCGCCCAGCCGAACCGCCGAAGCGCGGCCCGACTCGGGGAGGGACTCGGGGAGGATGGAGAGTGGCAAGGCCCCGCGCCCGAGAACCCCAGCGAGCCGGCGGACACGCTTATTGTTTCCTTAAGTCTTTACCTTGAAGGTTAAAAGATGTGACGAAAGGAGGGGACGTGGGGGGAGTGGGAAGAAAATCTTCTAAGCTTCCATCCACCCCTTTTCTACCTCCTCGAGCTCTCCCTCCCCCCGTGTTGGTAAAATAACCACGCAACCCGGGGCTGAGGGGGCGGGGTGAGCCAGGCTGGAGTGTAAGAAAGCAGATGTCCCCGCTGGCAGCAGTCTCAGCCTCCGGGGAAAGCTGCACCGGGGGGGCCCTCCCGAGGACATTCACCTCCCACTTCTCAGGCATCCCGCTCACAACTGCCTCGCCTCGGCGGGGGTGGTTTTTTTCAGACTCGGCGTTTCGCGTGTGCAGCTTTTTTACCTGGGAGCTGTTCTTACCCGGCCACGCTTACCAGATGCCAAAAGCCAGACCCTGCACGACTCAGTCATGAGACAGAGGGAGAGACCTGGCGGGTGCCCACTCCACCTTTAGAGCGGTGGACCGCGCTCCCACTGTAGAGCAGGGCAGGGGGCTGCTCTCCAGGCCGCCTTTCCTGTGGCCCCAAAAGGTCTATGTACTTCACAACGTGGAGCTCAGGGTGCCGCTGGAACCCAAAAGAAAAGCGAGTTTGCTAGTCCTGCTAAAAGTGGTGGGGGCGGGGAAAGGATGGGCTGGGGAGGAAGGTCAATGGTACACTTTAATTTGAGTCACTTTCTGGGACAGAGAGTTTCCTCTGGTTGTCAGCAAGCTAGTAGATGTCAACTGTGTTGAAAGTCTTCCCATCTAGAAAAGGACAGGGGAAAAAAAGAATCCCCTTTCACGAGATAGGTACAGTGGTATATTCTGGCTGGTACACGCTGGGAAGTTTTTATTTTTAATTTGTGTGTGTGTGTGTGTGTGGAGAGGGGAGGCTGGGTGGGCGGGAGGTGGGGGGAAGGGAAGAAACTTGGATAATTGTCTAGGCATTTCCATTCAGCCCTAGTGGCAATGAAAGAAAGATGTACATACCTCAGAACCCTTCGCAGTGAATACCTAATAATTACTGTCACCCTGGTGAGGAACATGTCAATATGATGTGCTTGGCACCGGGAGAAGTCGAGGCACCACTCTCATTCTTCCACAAGTTAAGGTTCTTCACTGTGGCACACAGGCCTGCTCAAATTCCCCCATCCCACACCCTCTAGTTTAAAGCAATTGCTTCAAGAAGGCTTAAATTTCTGAGAGTTGCAAATCAATGCTTACTTCATAAAATGGAAGCCATGCCTTAAACACTTTTAAGAATCAGGGGAAAACAGAAACCTAAAAGGCGAGAATCATAGGGAATAAAAATGAAAGGGAAGTCTCATTTTAAACAAATTTTGCAGCCGTCTGAATTTGGTATCCACTCTCTCAAATGTTCTTCCAGTGGCCATCAATCAGGCTGCTAACAATGAATAACAAATTTCTCAACAAGAATATGAACATTTCTAATCTAAGTTAACAAATATAGATAGTCCTTGCAGGGTTTTAGATTTGCTCCCATTAAAAACAAATGTTTCTTAGAAAGTTTAGTTTGAAAAAGAATTCTAAAATTCAAAGTGATTCACTAATTGTAATAAATGCCACCAAATCTGGTCATCACCATTCTATTAGGTTACTGAAACAAAAACATGAATTTTATAAACTTCCCTAAAAATGTGATTCCTTCCTTTTCTTTTTTTTTACTCAGGAACAAAGGACACAATAATGATCACAACATAAGTACCTCTTAATATTTAATTAATTTCATCATGTAGCTATACACATAGTAAAAATTAAAGCCATGTATATTATTTAAAAATCTAAAGTGTTTAATTCTACCAGTTGTTTTATCACTGGACAAGAAATGTATTAGGTTTGATATTTACAAAGATGTTTATGTTGTCTGCTATTTTCTATTATAGGTTTATTTAAAGAGAATATCACCTATAGCATAAATAATTAAATTTTTCAATAAAAAACTAAAAAAAACCCTAGAAACATTTGACATCACCAAATTCAACAGCTCTCACTAGAAATCCAAGCAATAAACTTAGATATTTGAAATAAACATAAATTATTATTATATAACTCTGTAAGTCACATACATAATTTTGAATTACAGTAATAGCACTGTAAACATGAATACAAAGGATTAGTTTTATACAGAATTTTTTTTGTTTTTCTTCTTTTAGGCTTATTTCTCCTTGAAAGAACAGAATGATCTTTTAAAAAGTAAGAGTTATACAGTAAATCCAGAAAAAAATTCAAATAGCTGTGAAACTAGATTTTCCTATAAATGATCTTGAATTTAGTTTACAATCAAGTATTTATAGTATTAAAAACCCAAAATCACCACATAGAACTTGATATGTCTGTTTTCAAATGTGTCTTAAGTCTCTCCATTGAAGTGTGAATTAAGATGCCGAAGGAAATCCCCCCTGGATGTAATGGATGGTGGGAAAACTGCTTGACAGAATTCACATACTCGAGGTATATGCAGTTCTGAGTCTGTGCCACTTAGTACCACCGAGTCACTGTCTTGATTAGGAAAGGGCTTCCAAATGGGCTGCAGGAAACAAACAAAAATATCTGTTACTTATGTTTAAATTCAAATAGCACTGGACTTCAAATCTGAATTTCTGAATGAGTTATGTATGGGCATATATATTTAATTCCCTAATATAAAAGCAAATTACTTTTCCGTAAAGTTAGCATGAGGACATGACTCAATTCTTGGTTTCATAAAGTACACAATTAAACTTTGATTAAAAGTCACTTGGGACACACACTTATGCATTTTATCTTTATATATTTAAAAAGATTGCAGCTTTAGCATGCAATTTTTAATACTCAATGATCACAAAGGCAGTAGTTTTGGAACAACAGTTAATACTCTGGTCTTTTAAATTAAATTCTATCTTTTGTTTTTTACAATAAAAACCTTAAATTATAGGGGCTTTATTAATTACACAGTACACAAGACATGATGTGTGTGTGCATTGCGTCTTAATCAAAATCAATTTCACTACTGTTTATAAGCAAATACAGTGAATACATCATACATGAATCAGCATTATTTTGATTTTTAAAAAGAAAATTTTGCTTTTAAACTACTGAACAAATTTCACTGATCAGTTATCTTTTGTTTTTAAAAACGCAAATATTTAATCATTCAAAATCTGACACATGCAGTGTTTTGACTTCTTACTTTGCTTCTGTTATATATAATAGGTAGTTTGGCCTTACTCATTCTTGTGGCTGAATAAAGTGAAACTTGTCAATAGTTGCCTGGTTAAAGAATTATGAAAAGTCATAATCTAACAGAACCACCTCCACTATAACCAGCACATAAATACCCTTTCATAACTGCATTTATTCTTTTTTTTTTAAATTTCTGGAAGGACAAGAAATAGCATTTAGCTTAATAATAGCTACACAATAGATGTCTGTTAACTGGAAAATAGTTTCCTGAATTGTGTAAACCAAATTATTTTTTTAAATATCTTTCTTATGTGGACACAGGTAAATTACTCTGACACAGCTAAATTCTGATATTTTAAGAAGAATCACCTCTTAAAGTCAAATTTAAAGAGACCCCTTTTATCCTCCTATTACTAATATGTTTTTAAAGTCACACAGCCTAGTCTAGCACCCGACAAGTGTTACTGTTATTTCCCCTAACTTCTTTCATTCTGGTTAACCAATCATTTACATAAACAGTATATTACTAATTGAAGCATTTGGGTTTCACGACATCACTGTCTTCTTATAAACAGTTTACTGGACAGCTGTGTACAATTGGTGTAAATATACGTCTGTCTAGGCACCCAGATACATTCAAATATCAGTATGGAGGACTTATAAAATGCTGACTCAATTCCTGTCATAAGAAATGTCAATTTTATTACAAAAATAGTAATATTTAAAATAAATGTTATAAAATTTAGGGTAAATAACTTTCTTTGGAAAAACTTCTTTGATAAAAGTTGTAAAAATTGTGAGCATACAAACAAAAATCTAGTTAGAGTTAACTTGATTCTAATTTTAATGTTTTCAGTTTAAACAAAAAAGTACAAATCACTGTAATGGGAAATTGATATGGCCAAAAATAAAAGATTAAAGATAATTCTTATTTATATAAAATAGTAAGAAATTAAGTCAGAAGCAATTTAGCTTCTAAATTTGGTAAGCCAATCTTCTACTCCCGATTTACCTATTAAGTCCATATTCATTTTTCTCTATTAAGAACTTTTAGTTCAGATTTGATCTCTTCATAGAATTTAGTTGGGATCCCACTCACTGACTCAGCAAAGTAAAAAAGAAAATCACATAGAACAATAATAATTGATATACTTTAGTCTTGGTTATGATAGCTGAATATATAAAATAGATGTTTAGTAGTAATGATTGATATAAAGTAAAATTTTGAAATATGTAGCCAAAAATTTCACTTCTCTTTGGTACTATCTACAAACAACTCAGGATTTTTTTTAAAAATTATTATTATTGAGACAGGGTCTTGCTCTGTCACCCAGGCTGGAGTGTGGTGGCACCATCACAGCTCACTGCAACCTCGAACTACCTAGCTCAAGCAATCCTCCCTCCTCAGCTTCCCAAGTAGCTGGGGGCCATAGGTGCATGCCACCACACCCAGCTACATATATCTATATATCTATACGTATTTGTAGAGACAAGGTCTCACTATGTTGCCCAGGCTGGTCTCAAATTCCTAGGCTCAATCAATCCTCCTGCCTCAGCCTCCCAAAGTGCTGGGATTATAGGCATGAACCACTGTACCTGGCCCAACTCAGGAATTTTGTACTTATACTAGTTTTGTACTTATACTAGCTTGTATAATACTAGCTTTATTAATACTAATAAAATAGCTTAAAATGTTTTTTTTTAAAAAACTCATTTTAAGAAATATTCTTTCCATCCTAAACTATAACATGGTCTTCAAAACAAACTAATTTCTTTGCTTTTTCTGCCAAAATATCAATTATCTAACCTTATGCCCCATGTCTTGTGACAACTCAACACTAATTCTCCTGAATTTTTTAAGCTGAATACTTTTCCATCAAGTTGTAATCACATACCAGCTGTTTCCCTTGCTGTAGTATAGAAAGCAAATGTACAATGCAGGGTGCCATCTACTGAAACATGAATGCACAGACTAGTAAAAGAACAAGCAAGACATACAATAGGGAAAAAAGTAACAAGCATTAGAACTGATGCACTTCACAGCTCCACAGGAATTCTACTTGCAATAAATGAAATTGTTTAATTTGTTTCATTTAGTAGCAACTATAACTGAGACTATGACGTGAAATAAAGTACAATGAACAAGAACAGTGAGGCTATAATTAAAACTTATTGTCAGCCATGCCTAGTTCTTCCCACTACTAAAATATACCACAGCTTGACAACTGCCTTCTTTGCATGCTGATTTAAGTCTATAACCTATACGTGTACTTAAAGCAAAAGGGTATTAATAACTTTTTTAAAAAATTAAATATCTCAAGGCAAAGAGAAATCAGACAAATGTTTGCAAGTTACATAGACATTTACATCAATCTGTATTTTCATAAGCTTCTGTTTTTTGTAAACATTATATAGTTTTCATTTGCTTTCAGACAAACTTTTTTTAACTAAAAGAATCATTCTGTGATAGAACTTGAATCTAAAAGGGAGGGCAGGAGTGGTTTGGGGGATATAAGTCTGTGAGCTTTAGAAACATTAAATAAAATATTTGATATCATACACATGCAGAGACTATTTAAAAAATATACTAGGCTACATGTTCATTTCCAGATTAGCAACCAAAACCAAACTAAACCCTACAGATCTGTGTACTATATAACTGAGGATGTAGTAGAAGTATTCATTGAAAGACAGTTCACTTATTTTGATAAATAGAAATGTAAGATGCAATTATTTACTTATGAAAGATCATGAATTCTTATAAAGATGAATATGATATACACAAACTATTAAACAGCATTTGTTTCACACTATGAAATTTAATAATCTTATTAATCCTGAGTAAACAAGCTTTGAATAAGGAACTAAGAAAGTGACACCATGATAGATATGGATAAAGCTTAACAGGTATTTTTAAATCTGACATAAATTCTAGGGTACTTTACAATAGAGTTTTACCATATTCAGCTTTTCTAATTTCATGTCATTTATTATAGGACTTGTTTTTTTGAAAGCCTTAACTTTGGCTAGTCAGTAGTTTAAAAAAGATGTTTGATAACGTAAAAGAGATGCATATCTGTGCATGTATGGCAAAATGTGTGTTCACACATAATAATATATTTGTTAATGCAAAACAGTTACCTGCTGTGGTCCTCGGACAGCTTTTCCCGGGGAATCGAGTGAGGGAAAAGGTGCATCAGATGGGTCCAGAAGTGGGAAAGTATTTACATATAATGCATTATGGTCTCCAGGTGGCAAACACGCAGCTCTATCCAGAGTTGTCCTGATACAAGTGTTTACAAGATTTGAGGGCTTTGTTTTGTCAGTTGTTTTAAGGTTTTGTATAGCTGAAGCTATGGGGTCAATTCCCTGAATTTCAAATAAAGTTTCTTCTGTTTTAACAAAGTTCCCTGGGTTGTCTCTGAACTCCATATTAAATTTCTCTTGGCACATTGCCTCAGACGTGGCAGGACTAAGGATGCCGGGTCTCTCTGGAGTGCTATGTAAGAAAGTTGAGTCATTGTCCATAGGTGGAAACTTGACATTGAATTTAGAAAGTGATTCAAAAGAGGTGTCTTCTTCATCTCTGCACAGTCCTCTTGGTGTGACAGATGTGATGGATGGTGCACCTCTATTTATATCATCTTTAGCCTGAGGCTTAAACAGCGCTTCTTGTTTATCTGTTTTATCCGTACACTGTATAGGCACAGAGCACTGTGTTTCTGCAGGGAGAAGAACACAAAAGAGAAACAGCCGCATTCAAATCATTAAAAAAATCTGTTCAATCAGCTTTGGAGAGATTATTATTATTTTTTCTATTGGTTTTTATAGCAAATGAAGACAACTGGAATTTTAAAATTTGCTACCATCTTACACAGAATATTAGCAGTCTCCAGTGGGTGAACTGAAACATAGCTTATTAGTTGCAATTTAACTACTTTGTCTTTTCCTAGGTCTTCTGCTGTAAGCTTTGCATCTTGTTCACAGTTACACTGCTCCACACTTAAAAAACATTTGCTTGTAGTGTATACATTTAAACATTTTGTCAGTAACGGAAGCTATAACTGTGAGTTTGCTTAGACAAATAAGTTGTTAAAAGGGAAAATCTTACTAGGTATATCTAAAATTAGGTCATTTATTATTGTCACTGTCTAAGTATATCACTAATCAGTTTAGCCACTGTCTGCTCTCAATAATCCATGTGAGGGACTAGTGGTTGCAGGAGTTGGGAAAAAGAAGACAGTGAAGGCAAAGGAAGGATGAAATATTGTGATGCATGTTAAGAAAACTGTGGATGAATAGATTATTTTATCATCTTATATCTTTTTTTAAAAAAGACCTCTGTAAAAAACAGGTAAATATCTGGTAGATAAAAGGGCCTCTGTAGCTCATTTATCTAGAACCACTTATCCAACAAATTCAGCTTTCTAGGACACAGTCAAAAGCTAGAAAGGAAGTACAGCTTCCTTTCTAGCCAGAATTAGAGCCACAAGGTTCATAGATATATGAATTTTGTTCCTATTGTCATTTTAGATTTATTCTAACAAACTTGGTGGTATTTCCGTAGCTCATAGCTGGTTTGAAACAGCAAATTAAAAGGGAATATGAGTTGCTAAAGGCAGACATAGATATCAACAAGAGCTAAAAGCATAGGAAGAGATAAGAAAGACAAAAAAGCTGATATAAGAACTTAGAAAACACTACAGTCTAGTATAGGGCCAATGAGTGCTCAATACAAAAAAACAATCATCAAAGTACTCTCCATGTTGATGATTCTGAGACACTAGAAAAAGCCAAATTAAGCTCCACAATGCCCCTCAAAGAAGGCACTGAAGTTGGTAATGTATGTATTTTAAGGATTGTCATCAGCACTGTTGAACATTCACAAATAGAGACATTACCAACGATGCAAATTTAGGTAGACAGGGTATACAGAACACAAGGTATACAAAGTATCTGTACAGGTTAGTAGGCACTTAACAAATGTCAGTTCCTTTATATTCCTCTGGTCTTGGCAGTCTCATGACACCTCTCTGTCTTTTGCCACAGCACATTCCAATATATTTTTTTCTGTTTGGGTATGTGTAGTACAATGCAACCAACTTCTTTGGTTCATCTTGTTATATACCTACTGCCTCTCTTTATACCTCTCTTCATACCATCCTTTCTTATTGGATTATTATAACAGCCTTTAAACTGCTTCCTTGCCTCTAAATTTGTCTCATATCCAATCTGTTCTCTTCATTGCAACTTCGCCTCCATCCCTCATTCTCAGAGTAGTTTTTCTAAAATACTAATCTGACCATGTTACCTTCCTAATAAAATCTTTTGATGGCTCTACAAGCCCCTCAGATCTCAGAAAAGGCTTATTAGACTGTTCATGACTGGCCCCTGGTCATCTCTCCATGCTCATCTTTCACTCCATACTCTGGCTATAATGAACTTCGTATAGTTCTCCAAAATAGCCACACTCTCTTGTCTTTGCACCTTTGCACATGCCGTGCAGACTGCCTGAAGTGTCCCCTCCCATTACTCTTTGCCCAACTCTTATTTGTCCTTCATATCTTGGCTTGGACATAAGTTTCTCTGGATGACTCTCCCATGACTCTTGGATGCCCTGAGGACTGAAACACTCTGTTATATAGTTATGTGTCACTTAATGATGGAACATTTTGAGAAATGCAGTCTTAGGCAATTTTGTCATTGTGCAAACATCATAGAGTGTACTTACAGAAAGCTAGACAGTATAGTCTACTACACACCTACACTATATGGTATAGCCTATTGTTCTTAGGCTACAAACCTATACAACATGTTACTGTACTGAATACTGTAGGTAACACAATGGTATCTGTGTATTTAAACACTGAAAAGGTACAGTAAAAATATGGCATAAAAGATAAAAAATGGGTATGCCTGTATAGAGCACTTACCATGAATGGAATTTGCAGGACTGGAGGTTGCTCTGGGTGAGTCAGTGAGTTAATGGTGAGTGAATGTGAAGGCCTAGGATATTACTGTACATCACTGTAGACTTTATGAACACTATACACTTAGGTTACACTAATTTTACAAAAAAAACCAGTGTGCTACAATGTAACAACAGCTACCTACAATGTCACTAGGGTGATATGAACTTTTTTTTTTTTGAGATGGAGCTTCGCTCTTGTTGCCCAGGCTGGATAGAGTGCAATGGCATGATCTTGGCTCACTGCAACCTCTGCCTCCCAGGTTCAAGTGATTCTCCTGCCTCAGCCTCCCGAGTAGCTGGGATTACGGGCATGCGTCACCACACCCGGCTAATTTTGTATTTTTAGTAGAGACGGGGTTTCTCCATGTTGGTCAGGGTGGTCTCGAACTCCCAACCTCAGGTGATCTGCCCAGCTCAGCCTCCCAAAGTGCTGGGATTACAGGCATGAGCCACTGCGCCTGGGCTGATATGAACTTTTAAGTACCATTATAATCTTATGGGGCCATCATTGTATATGCAATCTGTTGTTGACTGAAAATGTCATTTGGCCCATGACTGTATTTCCAAGTATAACTCTCTTTCTCCCATTAAAGTAGGTTTTTTGAGGTCTTAAACCGTTTTGTTTCCCTCTAACTCCAGACCCTTGCCCAGTGTCTGGCACATAGTATGCCCCTAACAAATGAATTCTGAATGAATCTGTAATCTCTCCCCTACAAAGCCTACTATACTAATCAACATTTACCAGATACTCTATGACTAGGAGTGCTACAGTAATTGTTACCAAGCTTAATTTTTATCTGGATTTCTTTAGCCTCTGAGGTTCTTAAAGTCCATTAACTCTCGAGTAGTCATTTTCCCTGGCAGTAGACTTGAAAGTGGTAGGAAAGTCTAGGAAACAGTACTGTCTTTGTAGATGACATTTGCTACTTGCAAATAACAAATCAGGAAAACCAACTGTTGAGATAATCAGATTCTGTAACACCCGAAGAGGACAGACTTATCAAATGATCTTCACAAGGAGAACAAGGTGAATGCTGGAGAATCTGCTGCTGCTGCTAATGGCAATGACTATTAACATTAATAGCACTTCCACATGGCATGTACTATTATAATAATTGTATGTACATTAATTCATATAATACTCAAAGTAATCCTGAGGTAGGCACTATTATTATCCCCACTTTACATGTGAAGAAACTGGTTGGAGAGGTTAATTCAAAGGCCACACAACTACAATAGTAAGTGGTAGATCTGCCACTGGAACCCAGGCAACCTAACTGTAGATTTGTGCTCTGAACCATTATGCTACATTGAACATGTTGGTTCCTATATATAGAGAGAAGTCCCCAAATTGACAGAAATGTGCTTTGAATTATTTTTCTAGCAGTTGATCTATCCCCGCTGTGAACAAAACGAGGAGAAATCAAACAGCTCTAAAAAAACAGATATTTTCTTTCAGCAAAGCTAGCTGGCATAAAACTCAGCCACATTAAAATAATCTGAGTTAATCTGCTCAAGCAGATTAACTTGATAACTCAAGAGAGTTAATATCTATTAAAAAAATTTAAACCTTACATTCCTAATGCTACTAGAAATCTAAGCTGAGACAACTTAAAACTCAAATGAGATGCATGAAAGCACTTGTCATCCTGACACCATATTGAGAAACATGATCAGGTGAGCAAATAGCTTTTCTATTTTGTCTATTTTAAGAATACTTAGCTTTGCAAGGAAAAAGTAAAATGGGAAATATTTTTAGATTTCCCAGTTTTAAATGTAGGCTATCCATTTAGTTACTTCTCAGTATAATTACGTTGTATATTGACAAAAGAAAAAGACCTCATGGTTGTTTGTTACCCTTCTCATGGATGTTTGTTACCCTTAATCCTATATTCTTCTTTCCTAATCTCTACTGAAATTGGATACTCCTTTATGAACCAAACAGTACTTTATTTGAAGCTATGGATAAACATACATTTTATCTTTATCATTTCTTAAGTCTATTGACATATGTAGACAAGTAGAAAAAACAAAGTATTTAAAAGTAATAAATAGGAAATGTAGAATTCTAATTCAGTATTTTCAAATGAATCATATCTGGTTATTTAAAAGTAAAAATCAAATTTTAATACAAAATAACATAGGGACAATACACATACCTTTCCCAGATATATTGTGCAAATCATATTCAAAATAGTTCTTCTATATTTTTATACAGTGTAGCATACATACTTGGAAACCCTGAATAGGCATCTTTTCAAAAAATATTTTTTCCTTTCTCCTTTTGATATACTACTGTCAGAGTATAATATTTATTTTGGTTTCTCTTTGGACCCCAGCAAAACTTCACTAGAGTCTGTAGCACAAAATATTTTGAGAATAATGTATTTATTATTTGTGACACTGTTAATATAAAGCATAAAAATAAAGCATCAAGAAGCAGTTTTAGTGAAGAAGAAACTGAAGTTAAATACTCAGTGTTCTAGTTGACAGATACATACTCAGATTTAGACCTGTGCAATTTAAAAATGGTCAAAGTATTAAGTCATTGATAATGAGGTAAGTTTTCTGTGTAACAAAGAATATATCACCATTACAATGCCTTGAAAAGATGCTGATGTTCAAAAAAGCATGTTTATGAATTCTAGGTACTACTTCTCCATAGCTAGCATATTTTAAACAGAAATAATTCATTTACTTCAGAGGTACCTAGTATCTTTAGTCCATGCAAAAGATCAATTTCTCATGAAAATAACAAAAATTAAGGTGAAGAAAAGTGCTGTTTTGGGGGAGGTGGGGGAAGGGAGAGAAAGAACCAAATTATGTCTGTCTACAAAGATTATTTTGTTTCTGTAATACCACATTGTGTAACTTTTCTGAAAATAAAATGGTAGTAGTAGCAAAAAGTGAATTTACACTATAAAATGATTTTAAATAGCCTAGATGTAAGAGCTGCAAGAAATGGAAAGTGATCTTTAATTAAAGGGGTGTTAGCAAGACTGCAACATCTCTGAGTGAAAACTGTAAATCACATCCCTTGGGAATTGTCTGCAGAATAGCTCAAATCACAAAGGTAAAGGAGAATTTATCATTATAAATGATCAGTTTACCTTCCTTTTGTTTGCAGAAGTGTTTGGTTGCCAGACCTAATCCCTTATATTTTGCTATTCATATAGAACTACTGAAACAAACACCAGGAAGCCAGTCTGGGGTTTTAGGAAAGGGTACAGCATTTACAAAACATACTATAACACATATGTAAAACAAATGTTCCTTCTAAATTATATTTTATACTAAATGTGTATTTTGTGCATTAAACACAACTAGCACTCAGGAAATTTGAGGGCCACATTTTTATTCTTGAACCAAATGAGTTCAAAGAATTCTTGAGCCCAGGAGTTCAAGGCTGTAGTGCACCATCAGGCCTGTGAATAGCCACTGCACTCCAGTCTGGGCAACATAGCAAGATCCTGTATTTAATTAAAAAAAAAAAAAAAGAACATGAAAAAAAAATCTATCCATAGTGTATGTAATGAACTTTCAGGCAGAAGTTACAAACAAACCTGATGTTATAATTTTACTTAGCTCATATAATATGGTAGTGTGGCTTCAAGGTCACTTATTAACATAAAAGTTAATGTTTAATAAAGTCCCCAAACAACAACTGAAAACTTTCAGGGATATAGTCTGTTTATTTATTTTGTATTTTTTTAAGGTGGGATATCTCATTAAGATAATTAGTAATTATGTCTTTCAATTCAATCTATATAGTACCATATACAACAAAGAGAAAAAAACCAACAATTACACATGTAATACATTACAGAACTTACACAGCATGTACACATTCAAACATATGTGGATGAGGGGTAAATTACTGATGCTACACACTTAATAGGCATTCAGGAATATTTTCACATTCAAAAGGAAATCAATTTCAATCAAGCAAATCAATATTACTGTAAATTAAATTAAATCTTACCAGTTGCTGTGTCTGGTATATTAAGTTTGCTTAAGTGGTCTTTCTGTGCTTTTGCTAGCATGCATATTCTATGAAATTCTTCTTTCAGATCCCAGAAAGTCTTCTCTATATTACCCCTAAAAAAAAAAAATCAACATTTTAAAATGTAAAGCTATAATTTCCAAGTTTTTTAAATAATCAAACTTATGTAGTACCACAAAATAATTATTTAAAAGTTAAAAAAAATTATTTTAAATTCCTAGACAATGTCCCAAAAATCAGCTTGTGTTTGTAGAGGGCCAGGCACAAAGTAAGTGATAAATTAAAAGTTTTAATACATAAATATAGTATAGTCTAGCATATCTACTTATTCATATATACACTAATGCTGGCTGTCTTATTCTCACATTAGAAATTTCAATGCATTGACTTTTGTTCTCTGCAAATATCTTAAATAGAATATTAAATATTCCTCATTTTGGTAAGGTTCACATTAGGATCCATTCATATAAAGAAATACGGCCTTAACACTTGGTCTATTGAAATAGTAGAGCTTTAGAGAATTCAAGTTTTAGATCCAGCTCTGCTATTAACTGCATGACTTGTTTAGGTCATTTTTAACACGTAGGATTCAGGGGTTGGTCACTTCCACTTATTCCAAAAGGCTATTTTTTTTTGCAATTGTTAAAGCTTAAAAAAATATATAAAATATATTTCAGTATTGATAATTTTTAAGAGTTGGCAAAAAAGGATGTAGAACTACCTTTCATGGAGCAAAGGACTGCCAAGACTCCTTGCTGAAGTTTCTTTTCTAGGAGAAGAAACCTCTTGTCTTCTTACCTTAAAGATACAAAATGATTACTATTACTACTTTAAATTGCTCCCAAATTCAAATGAGGTTGAGTAAAGAGAAAACACAAAGGAAAATTTATTTGCCTTCCCTACTGAAAAATAACTTGAGACAGCTTATAGACTTATATGTAATATACAATTGATTTTTTTCTTTAAATGAGAAAAATCAAGGAAAAAGGAAAATGAAGGAAAATCTGAAGAGGTGAAATATTTCTGGTAATTTCAATTACTATTTCTGGTACTGGTAATTCAAGAAATTTCTCAAATTCAACTATTGATCAAAATTGCTGCTCTGTTCACCAAGCACCTCATACACCCAGAAACTTAGGGGGAAAAAAATCTATGTGTTTACTTCTTTCGATATTCAGTAAAAATGGCCTATATATTTAAATCAACGTGTTTGTCTTTTGTTATAGATTCTTTGCTGAAGAATGCAGCTGTATTAAAGGAAGAAAGAAAACCAAGCTACAGCTCCTTATAATTCAACAAGCATGTAAAAGGTTTATAAAGATGGTGCAATTATGTATTTAAGCTGCTTCAACACAAGTTCTTGCCTTTCACTCCCACCCTGTGGCTTACACTGGTATTACATCTATTCTGACATTTAAAAATCAACATTAAAGAACATGTTATAATAATGTATTCTATGGTTTAAATATTTAAAAAATTTTACATCATACCTAGAAAGTGTTGTGTACTTTCTAAAGCTTATAAACTGAAAAGCCCAGAGATCTGAAGAATCCTAATACAGAATCATAAGTTATAATTCATCCAAAATTGTATAGTTCTTAAATTTCAAATCCAAACCAGTGGACATCTGTCTTTAGTGACATTTAGATTTTATTCAATTAAGGTCATTGTAGCTATTATAAATGGAAGATTTTACTTCATTGTGTCTTATCACTTAAGTACCTCACTCTTGCTTTTCAAAAGATTTCTTTCAATTTCTTCAGTCTTATTTGTTCTCTAAGACAAAGACTTGATTTCAGTTTGTTTTTCTTAAAATTAATATCTTCTCCAATTTATTTCCCAGTTTTTTCTAAATAAATATTTTAAATATATACAGAGTATTATTTTTATATCTCAGAATTAGTAAAATAAAATCTTGCCAATACGAAGAATTTGTGATTTTATACATTATATTGTCAGACTGAAGTAAAATAAAGATTATTTTGTTGCTGCATATCATGTGTTTGACAAACATTCAGGTCATGTATTCTTCTGGATTAAAACTGCTGTAATGAGCATTACAATGCAGTCACATCAGAAGATATTTTCACATTCACCGTTTGTTTTTAAAAGCGGTAGACAAGATTTTTCTATGGTGTTTTGTACAATTAGAACACTCAATGGATTTTAGTGTGGACTAGGAAGAAAGGCAACATTTTACAGCTAGCCAGCCAGTCAGAACACTACAAATACGAAAACAAACTTTTAAAAGATTTTATCATTAAGTCTATATCAACAAAATCAGAGAAGAGGTATATTAAGAGAATGCTTATATTTGACAATTTAATATGTCAAACAAATCATAAAATAAATGATTATATATTAAATTGAATGACCTCCTTATAGTGAGCCAAGATTGTACCACTGCACTCCAGCCTGGGCGAGAGAGCAAGACTGTCTCAAAAAAAAACCAAAAAAAAAAAAAAAACAAAGAGTAATGCCCTGTAGTTTTAGCCTAAAACTGGAGATAGTTACAGAAAGTGGTAAAGATAGTGCTCCAAATTCCAAAGTCCTGACTTTGACATAAACTAGGAATGATTGCTTCTGAGATTAAAGTATTAAAAACTAATGGGGATGAAGAGGGCTGAAGGAAAAGATAGGAAAAAAATGACAAACCTTTGTCTCGCTTGGTAAATAATTGATGCTAACTTACTTCTGTGATGTTTAGATTTGATAACTAGTGTGGGTGAATTTATCAAGAAAAGATTCCTTCGGTGTATTGGCAGGAGGTAAAGGAGGACTCCTTAAGGAATTCCTATGAAGTATCTAAACTAAGGTCTTCAGCTTCTTTGGGAACACAGCTCTGCTTACTATTATTTTTGTTTTTATTCTTATTGAAAAAAGTATTACTGGTTGTACTAGGCAATACACTGCACCTTTTATCACTGATGCCAAATAAAGCTGTTAATATATTTCAAATGAAAATTCTGAGTTCCCAGTACCCAAGAAAAATTTTCAAAGGGACCTCTTAACATGTTACTTGGGGGAAAAAAAAAAAAAAAGTAAACGGTTTTCTGACAGACATTTTGAAGTCGGGTTTATTTAGAATGGGGCATAACATGTTAATGCTATTTTCCATTATAGCAGTCTGATACAACTTTCTGAAAACAATCATTAATTTTTCAAAGGATTTAGGATTAGTATAATCAATGGCAACTTCAACACTTTCCCAGAAATTCAGACTTTTTTTTCAATGCATTATCTTAATAAAGATTAATCAGTTTGTTGAGCATCTCAGCGAGTAAGGATAACTTGTATTTTTCTTTCTATTCTCAAATATAATCCAAGTGGGCTCTGTACTGCAGGAAGATGAAGTTGTAACTTCAAATAAGAAAGCAAGGGAATTTTGAACATTATATTTTAGGAGATTTTAAGCATTAAATCATTCAAAAAATGAATTTATTTTGAGGTACTAAAACTTAAAATACTTAACATCATAAACTGTTCCAAGTACTAGTTTGGAAATGCTGAACTTGTGGAATGAATGCTGAAATAAGAGTTTTACACATCATACTTTTCATATACACTTCCAGTATGTCGCTGGGTAAGTCATTCAACTAAATCCATTAAGATAAACACATCTGAAACAGTTGGAAGATGTAAAATGTTTCCTTAAATTTCTTATGTGAATTGGGAGAATTTTGATTTAGTGTAAATCAATTTAAGCTTCTCCCTAGATGGGTATTATATCAAAAATATATGTTCAAGGGACAGTTGAATATGCAGTGATATTTAAGAAGGAGAAAAAAAGTGGTTAATATTTCATTAGTCCAAATCAGGCTTTATTATTGATGCAAAAATAATCAAAAATGTTTTTGTTTCCCGTTCGAGGATATGTTAGATATCAACCTCTCAAAGAAAGAAATGTACATTTTCCTTAACACCTGCTTTTGTTACAGTTGATACTAAAAGTGAAATTATTTTATTCCTTTTATAAAAAATTGGAACAATATAGAAAAGAAATAAAAATTGTCATTCAAAACCATATTTTTTCTTAAAAGTTTTAAGCAATTAAAGTCAGCAAAATAAAATTGAGTTACGGAATTTTTTTTTTTTCTTTTTTTGAGACAGAGTCTCGCTTTTGTTGCCCTGGCTGGAATGCAGTGGCGTGATCTTGGCTCACTGCAACCTCCATCTCCTGGGTTCAAGCGATTCTTCTGCCTCAGCCTCTCAAGTAGCTGAGATTACAAGTGCCCGCCACCATGCTCGAGTAATTTTTGTATATTTAGTAGAGACAAGGTTTCAACACGTTGGTCAGGCTGGTTTCGAACTCCTGACCTCAGGTGATCTGCCCACCTCGGCCTCTGAAAGTGCTGGGATTACAGGCGTGAGCCACCGCGCCCAGCTGAGTCATGGAATTTTTAAAGATAATTCTGACTAAACTCTTTAACAAGATGTATATTCTCTCATAGGTATATAAGAAACCTAAACTTTAAAAGGCTTCTATTAAGTAAAGAAGGTTAGTTTTCAATGATACATATTTCACTTTACTCCAGTGTTCATATCAAAGACTCCCTTTAAACTTTAGTTACGATCCTTGCATGCAAAGGAATATTTATTTTTAGCTAGCTCAGGCAACTGAGTGTAGTCAATGTTTTATTTCGTTTCTGGATGAGGCTAAATAGAAATATGCTTTTAAAACAGAAACGAGAATCCTTACTTGGATCAATGTAAACCAAGAAATAAGCCAAGGTGGGATGGGATGGATTGGTAGAGGGAATATAAACTATGGAATAGGTATAAATGTTAGCTTGATAAAATTCACTACAGGAAAGGGAAAAGTAAGTAGTAGGAAAAAAACTGAAAATAAAGATTCACTTGTCACTTAGATTTTTGAGATCTAAGAATGAAATGTTAAAGGAGGAACTGAGGTTGAATATTTCCTTACCAGTCTACATATACTGAGACAAAAGATGTTATGGTGAAGTCAAGCACTGGATACAGCTAAATCAGGGAGAAAGTGAAAAAAGGGCTGAGACAGAAAAAGATTAAGGTATAAAACAGGACCAGAAAAAAAATTACAGAAAGATATTTGATAAGAACAAACATAAAAGAATAGTACATAAAAGTTTGAGGACAAAAGTAAAAAAAAAATAGAATATTGTATTTAATCTAAAAGAACTTATGGCCATATAAAATCTATGGTTCTCTCACCCTCATTAACATTCCTGAAAATCTAGCAAAGCAAGAGAAACACAAATCCTAGGAGCCTTGTCTGTTCTGTGTGATACAGTGTGCTAGGCAAACCCACTGCCAGTGTGGGAACAACTCCAGGGCAAAATGGGATCCATCCCAGAGTTCTGAAGGAAGTGGCAAGAAAATAAACAATATAAAAATAAAATTAAACACCCTAATTACTTCCAAGTTCTTTATTGGGTTGTGGTTTAACATAACCCATCCCCACAATCTCTACTGATTCAATGCTACAATAAAACATATTGTTTTAGAAAAGGTAAAATCCTTTACCAGTACTGCCACAATTACTGTAATTTCAATTCTATCAAAGTTAATTTGTAGAATGAGATGAATACTTTTCTACTATCTTCTAAGTCTTTCACTTTGTATTAGGTACCTTTTGCATGTATCTTTCTGAATTTATTTCTTTAAAGGGAAGAAATATTTAATTGTGGACATGCTTTTTTAATGCAAAATGGAAACTGCATAATTTCAGTGACCAATTTAATTAAGATTTCTCACACTCATTTCACTCTTTCCCCAAACACTACATTTAAAATGAACTGATCTGTGCTGTGCATGGTGGTGTGCTCCTGTAATCCCAACTACTAGGGAGGCTGAGAGGGAGGAGTCTGAAACCAGCCTGGGCAACACAGCAAGAACTCGTCTCAAAAAAGAAAAAAATGAACTGATTTGGAAAAATACTTTAACCACAAATTTAGTGTTATGCCACTATACCATGAAGAACAGAAGCTATCTTCTTGAAAATAGCTATTATTTAAGCAATTTGCATGTATTACTTATTTAACTGATATCACAAAATCTGCTTATTTTGAGATGGAGGTCTTGCAACGTTGAGCAGACTGGAGTCAAATTTCTGGACTGAAGCAGTCTTCCCGTTGCAGCCTCCGAAGTAGCTGGGACTACAGGTGCACGCCACTGCACCTGGCAAGCCACAAAATCTTCTGAATTACGTATTTAATTATGATTTTAAAATTTGCTTTGAAGAGATCAAATAATTTGTGTATAGTTTGGCAGGCGGAGTAGCTGTGATTGGAACACAAGCCTTTTTGCCCCAGTAGCTTTAACTACTTAGCCATAATGCTTGGCTGCTGGAGAAGTTAAGTGGTACAGTTATCCAGCATAGGGTTGGAGATAAAGAATGGTTACATTTACATATTGCACCAAGGCAAACTAATTTTAAGATTCTAAAATCTTCCTGTCATACAATAAAAAATATATTTATCACTAAGAAGCAGTTACAGGCCATGTTTTGATGCTTAAATATTGCCCAGGGTGGGAGGGGAAACCTTTGGTATAGCCTTTTTTTTGCTGTGTTCTCAAGGATGTATCGTACAAATAGAAATGTACATCCAAAAATAACTTAAGATAGATTTACTCAAGTTTTGCCAAACGAGTCACTTGTTAACATAGGCAATTTGGCAGTATTTTCTTTGACAAAATTTCATAGTATTTCTCAAACTTGGCATAGAAGTTAAGCATTTGACAAAGCATGACAATGGGTGGAGTACCCTACTGGTAATTCTATCCTCTCTGGAAAGCTTAACTCCCTTCCTGCCTCCCCAGCTATCTTTTAATAAAAGACTGGGTGTAATTATAGCAGCTGATAAAGTCCTTGTCTGATAATTTCAGTGTCTGAATCATCTTAAGGTTGATGTCTGTTCTCTTATAACTGGGTCACATTTTCTGGGTTCTTTATATGTTGGGTGATTTTGGACCATATCCTGACCATACTCAGCCAGAAAAAAACCAAAAGCTAGACTTTAGGAGCTCAGATTCCATTGTGGAGGAGTGAGCACCTAACAAACCATTCTTCTGCAAATAACAGTTATAAACTTTGGACAACACACACACACACACACACACACACCCACACATATGCACACACAAACCAACTACCTGAAAACATTGAAGACCGAACTTTGCATATATTGGAGGAGAGTAAAAAATGTGTAGTAAGTAATTGGCTTAGAGTGAATTCCCAGTTTTCTATGGTTTTGTCCTGATGATGGCCACACTGCAGTAGAGGCACAGTAGTGGCTGAAATTCCAATAACAAAGCCCACTAACATTCTGGCTGGAAGAACCAAGAAGGAGAATGAGATCATAACCATAGTCACCAGAGAGTGAAGGAAAGGAGACCTAGAGAATTTGAGAACTTTAAATTCCGAGTTTAAATTCAGCCCAAGTCTCTGGCAGTCCCCAGGTTGGGTGAGACTAAAAGCTTTGCAGCTAAAGCTCTAAGGATTGGACGGAGATTGGAGCTGCCCCTCTCCATAGGAGTGACACTTACCCTGAGCTAATCAAGTTCACTGCCTGTAAAAACAAAACTACCAATACCCTTCACCACTCTAGAAAACATTTTGTGTTTCTTAAAATAAACAAACAAAAACTCCAAACATGTAAGTACTATATGACCTAATGAATGCACTCCTGGGCACTTCAAAATTTATGTTCACACAGAAACCTGTATACAAATGTCTACAGCAGCATTCTGTCTATAAAGTAAGAAAAAGATAGGAAGCACTTTCTCCTCTGAAGCCATGATTATGTCACTTAAAAACAGTTATGGTAAATGAAATGGCTCATTCAAAACTCTCAGTTTTAGCTTTCAGTTTACATAATTTTCTCCCAAGAGACCTAGAATAATTGTGGCTCTTGTCTAGAAATTATCCTTTTTCCATCAACATCTTGTAGAAAATTTAACTTTACGTTATCTATGCACACATAACCAAGATAAAGGCAAATAAGAACTTGTCTTCTTTTCTGTTAGCATCAATAAATCTTAGGGCAGGAGAAACCCTAAAGAAACTGAGGTTAGGCCTTTCCTGAGTAGTAAAATTCAAAACCGGGGGCCTCACCAACTTTTTTTTTTTTGGCCAAGAAAGAACTTAGTAAAAAATAAACTACCAAGACCTAGTATATTCTTCACGTCAAAGGGGAATGAATATTTATCAAAAAGAAAAAAACTAGGAAGAAGAGTTTTAGATTCAGCTTTATCAAAAAGTTATCACTTTATGCTCACAGCTCAGGATAAGATGAGAAGCAAGACTGAGGACAGAAGTGAGGAGTCTCAGGCTGCAGCACAGGTAAAAAAGAGAAGGTAGGAGAGAATGTTCAATTAGCAGAAGCAAGAAGGAAAGCAAGGAGATTCACTGTGGCCATTTGGCCATCTAGCAGACATACGGTCCAGATGTAACTTCTAGAGAATACAGACAAGTCAGTGGCTCCCTATAATATTATTAAGATAAAATGTAGAGGGAAACATGCTGTCTTTAATGTTAAATAGTCCAGAGAAATTAGGAGTAGAAATAACAATGAGTAAATCCATCAAATATGGAATTACTTAGAGGAAACTAAGCTTAAATGCAAAAATCACACTACTATTGACAAACATAACAGGAAAGAGACAACAAAAGATGCTCATCTTAGAATTATTTGTTTCCAAAAGGGACTTATCAGGGAGGCAGACAAAAACCACAGGTTAATGACAATGCAGAATGTGTGGAAACTGCTATACAATAGTTTTATTAGGATTCTAAGATATATAGTTTAGAGCATAAGTATACAGAAAGATGACTAACTGGCAAAGAAAAAAATCTTTCAGGAAATAAATCAGCTTTTCTAACATAGCAAGACACTGCTTAACCAAGCAGCAGAGAAGCTCAGAGTGTATAGGTGCAAATGAAAAAATTAGGTGACTCTTCCCCCCTCCTCTACCCTCAAAATCTAGCAGTATCTTAGAGGGAACTACAAATCCAGTTAGAGGATGTTAAAATACAATACTGGGAAGAGTGTTAGCTGAAGATCCTGTACTTAAACAAAGCTAAGTGGTTTTCTTGGTATTGATTTCAGATCCCAGATACAGTCTTGCGCCTTTAAAAATTACCAAACAGAGTACCTAGTATGCAGCACTTCATAGTCCTAGGGTTTTATGGAACATACTAGAAAATGCAGATATCTACTATCAAACTATCTTTTAACAAATTAGAGTCAAAATTCAGAGTCTGCTCTAGACTTAATATAGATTAATTTACAAGCATCATGATTTAAAGTATGAAGATGTAAAACAATTGATTATCCAATGTATGTGAAAAGAACTGATGAGGAAGCACTAGGACCTCCATGTACAAATAAAGTTCCTGAGGAGATGCTGGAATATTCTTAGAACATGACATTTTTTCAGGAGGATGAAAAGTAAATTACTGAGAAAAAGGCAATATGATTTTTTTCTAACAGGAAATTATAATCTGGTTAAACCAGTGGTTCTCAAAATATGGTCCAGGATCCTTAAAGGTCCCAAGAGCCTTTCAAGGGATCCACTGTTGGGAGAGGTAATCTGCCATGGCCCCTCAGCATCCTGGCATATTTTTGCTGTTCATGTCAGGAATACAAGAATCTCACTGTTCTTTACCTGAGGCTTTTCTCAGGCTTGTGTTTGCAGAGCAAATTTGAAAGACCAGGTAATGTCTCCCTCTTGGACAAAGAGCAGGCATGCTTACTGCCTGCTATAAAATGGTGGGTTCCCCAAGCTCAATATGCCTCTCCTTTAATGTAACCATTGCATGTATAAGCATCATCTGTGTCTGTGTTACCTCCTAGGCGGGACCAATGAAAATAAGATGTTCTTGGCTACTAGCTTTACTGTAAATAATTAAGTCCTTTTTCTCTGATTCACTTTTCTGTTTTCCTCCAGTACCCACCCATGAAACAGTAACTGACTGACTTATTAGCTTGTAAGTAGAATAAAATGAAATCCCAGAGCCTGACATAATTGAAATCAACTATTGTCACAATTAAGATATTATTAATATTTGCATTTTTTACTGTGTTGGCATTTAGACTGATGATGCAAAAACAATGAATAAAACTGCTGGTGCCCGAGTATGACTAAGGCCATATCAAACTGTTGTCACTGTATTCTTCAATGTCACACACTCAGTAAAAAAAAAAGGCAGTTTCAACTAAGAATGTCCTTAATAAGGCAGTAAAAATGATTACTTTTATTGAAACTTGATCTCAACATATTTTTAATATTTTGTGTGACAAAATGGGAAGTATACACAAAAGGACTTCTGCTGCATACTGAAGTACAATTATTGTCTTGGGGAAAAGTACTAGTGCAACTATTTGAGTTGCAAGTAAACTAGTTACTTTTCTAATGGAATGCCATTTTTGCTTGAAAGAATGACTGACACACAAGCTATGGTTATTCAGACATTTTCTCAAAAGCAAATGAAGTTAGCCTGTCATGTTAAGGAAAGCAACTGACAAGATTTGTTGCCAATGATAAAATTTGAGCTTTCAAGTGAAAATTAAAATTTTGGAAAACCTGTACCTGTCACAGTAAGCTTGACAGATGCCCAATACTTAAAAGATTTTTCTGATGCAATCAGTGATGATGTTAAATGTGATTTTAAAATGTTATATAATAGGTCAACATTTGCAAGATCTACACAACTTAGTGAACCAATATTTTCCAAATGATTGATTCATGATGTTTCAGAATCATACATTAGTAAAAGACATATGCAAAGTACAAGACAGACCAACAGCTTTTAATGTAGCAGAAAAGTTCATTGATATGGTTTCAGATTCCATATTGCAGCTAACATTTTAAGACACTACCAAGTTTTAATGCATATCAAAGGCTATCCACAATCACTAAAAAGGCTATTAAAATACTCTTCCCCTTTTCAACTACAATATCTATTTGAGGCTGAATTTTCATCATATAATTCAACCAAAAAAAAATCACAGCAGGTTGAATGTAGAAGCATTTCATAACACTGAAAAAAAAAATACCTTCAAAACAGATTTAGAGAAATTTTCTTTTTTTCTTTTTTTTTTTTTTTTTTTTGAGACAGAGTCTCACTCTTGCCCAGGCTGGAGTGTACTGGTATGATCTTGGCTCATGCAACCTCCACCTCCTAGATTCAAGCGATTCTCCTGCCTCAGCCTCCAGAGTAGCTGGGATTACAAGCACCCACCATCATGCCTGGCTAATTTTTGTATTCTTAGTAGAGACAGGGTTTCATCACGTTGGCCAGGCTGGTCTCAAACTCCTGACCTCAAGTGATCCACCCACCTTGGCCTCCTAAAATGTTGGGATTACAGGCATGAGCCACTGCGCCCAGCCAGATTTTGAGAACTTTTAGGATGACAGGTTATAATAGTAAGATAAACTAGATGGTTTGTGGGTGCTATAGTTTGGATACTTGTCGCCTCCAAATCTGATTTTGAAATTTGATCCCCAATGTTGGAGGTGGGGCCTAATGGGAGGGTTCTGGGTCATGGGGGCAGATCCCTCATGAATAGAGAAATCCTGGGGGCTGTGGGGGTAAGGATGGCAGGTGCGTGAATTCTTACTCTTTTAGCTCCTGAGAAAACTGGTTGTTAAAAAGAATCTGCCACCTCCCCTCTCTCTCTTGCTTCCTCTCTCATCATGGGATCTTTGCAATGCTGGCTCCTCTTTGCCTTCGGCCATGAGTGGAAGCAGCCTGTGGCCCTTGCCAGATGTCGATGTCCAATCTTGAACTTTTACAGATATCAAAATCATGAGCCAAATAAACCTTTTTTCTTT
Source organism: Pongo abelii (assembly GCF_028885655.2). Lineage (NCBI taxonomy): Eukaryota > Metazoa > Chordata > Mammalia > Primates > Hominidae > Pongo > Pongo abelii. The sequence continues at coordinate 63,699,765 of NC_071996.2, read as the reverse complement.
ATAAATCACCCAGCCTCAGGTATTCCTTTACAGCAATACAGACTAAGATGGAGGTGGACGGGGGCTATTCCTTACCTATCGAGGTTGAGAGAACAGCCTTTCATGCCTTGGCCAAGAGAAATCAGGGCTGGATAGATTCTTATCAACTCTATTTTGTGTGCTTTGAAGACAAGTTTTAAATAAAGGGAAGTGTGAGAAAAGGGATGATAGGGGAAATAAGGAGAGAAAAGCCATACTAGAGACATTCGAATTTGCTTCTAAGTTAGGAAAGAGAATTTAGAAGGTGACATATCACTTCTTATTTTCTTTTCTTCCTCAAAATTATTTCCAGTATTTTAACAAAAGCAAAAACTGTAAGATGATGTACTGAATTCAAAAACACAAACCCAGAGCAGGAAAGGGTTAGGATTAATTAATAATTTAGATTTGGAAACAAAGTTTCTGCAACAGAAAATTTCAATGCAATTATTAAAGTGTTTTGGATATCAATTTTTTTTCTTAAGAGTTTCTGTATCGGCCAGGCACAGTGGCACACGCCTGTAATCCCAGCACTATGGGAGGCCGAGGCAGGTGGATCATTTGAGGTCAGGCATTCAAGACTAGCCTGGCCAACATAGTGAAACCCCGTCTCTACTAAAAATACAAAAATTAGCCAGGTGTGGTGGTGCATGCATGTAATCCCAGCTATTCGGGAGGCTGAGGCAGGAGATTCACTTGAGCCTGGGAGGTGGAGGTTGCAGTGAGCCGAGATGGTGCCACTGCACCCCAGTCTGGGTGACAGAATGAGACCCTGTCTCAAAAAAAAAAAAAGTTTATGTATTATGACGCTTTGGAAAAAACTGAACTTTTAATGAATAAATTGGTGGAAGACAGTTATTTTCCTTTCTAATTAACATTCTACCAGAAAGTCTATAAAAAAGGCTAGTCTCTAAAGAGGAGTAATATAGAAGCATTGTATATAAAAATAGGGTATATATAACACAGTTTCCAGAAAGAAAACCAGGAGAAGTGGTACATTTGCTTTGGACTGCAAGGCAAGGAGTACCTGAGGTACTACACACAAACACATGTTTTTCTCCAGTTCTCTAAGCCCCAGCCTACATTGGCCTGTGCCATTGTACAGTGTGCATAATCACCATTTCTGTATGATAAAAGATGGAAAGAAAAGATTAAACATTAAAGGAATTCAGGGGCAAATTTTTAAAAAGTTGAGTAACAAACACATGCAATTACATTCATTTCAAGTTCCTCTCTTAGAAGAGGTGCTATGTGTTTAGATGATGTAAATGAGATTTGGCTTTTCCATAGAAATCACTTAGCAGTTACATATGTTGACTAACGGCCTAATTTTTAGCTTTTGTTCAAATGATGAAAAACATTTATCATTTACCTATAAACCATTTTAAAGCTTTTACAATGAATATAAAACCAGGTACCTGGACAACATATAGCAACTTAACAAACAGAAAGTTTAGGGGACTTGCAACAGAAAGTGTCTGGAGTGTTGAGAGAAGCTACAGGGGCCCAAAACTCGGACGAAGATCCCTAAGTGGGCACTGCACTTGAAGTCCAGTGTATAAAAGATATGACCAGTGTAAGGATGGGGATGCCATCTAAGACCTAGACCTGTGAGATTAGGATTTTATTAGCTACAGAAGATCAGAAAGCAAAACAGAGTTCAAGTTCATGTACTGCCTGCCAAAACTGCTATACATAATTGAAGGAGCAGACCATGCGTAAATGCCGCTCACTGAAGGACTGTCTATAGAATAAAGTAAGAAAAAGGTAGAAAGCACTTTCTCTTCTGAAGCCATGATTATGTCAACTAAAAATGGTTATGGTAAATGAAATGCCTCATTCAAAACCCTCAGTTTTAGCTTTCAGTTTACATACATAATGTTCTCCCAAGTGACCTAGAATAATTCTGGCTCTTGTCTAGAAATTATCCTTTTTCCATCAAAGTCTTGTAGAAAATTTAACTTTACTTATCTATGCACACATAACCAAGATAAAGGAAGTAAGAACTTGTCTTCTTTTCTGTACTCAAACTTAAATTTTGGGCCCTTGATCAAGCCTACCTTAAGCTCACTGAGAATTTTAATTTTTAAATTAAGGTCCTATATGTTTTATCTGTGCCATAAAATTATAGTTAGTCTTTTTTTTTTTTTTTTTTTTTTAGATGGAGTTTCACTCTTGTCACCTAGGCTGGAGTGCAGTGGCGCGATCTCAGCTCACTGCAACCTCCACCTCCCGGGTTCAAGCGATTATCCTGCTTCAGCCTCCCAAGTGGCTGGAATTACAGGTGCCTGCCACCACACCCGGCTAATTTTTGTATTTTTAGTAGAGATGGGGTTTCATATTGTTATATAATTAGAACTTTACATTATTTTATAAAGCTTGCTAATTGCTGTAGGTCTCCAAATCGTCATTTCCCCAACCAGACTATAGCTCCTTAAAGGGGATAGATGTTGTCTGTTACAATACTATTGCTATTGCTGTGTTTTGTTTTTTGTATTTCTGTTAATGACTAGCAAGGCTTGGCAAATAGGAGTTCAATAACTACTTCTTCTGTAAGTGATTGACAAATGACTTTTTAGACAACAGCTTTCTCCAAACATGTCAGAGTTTCTATATTTACTTGCAATTGTCAGGTACAGCACATCTTACTGCTTGCAACTGCCAGCTCCACAGCTATATCACTGTTTATACTATTCTAAACCTAAAAAATCTTTCTTGTTCCTCAAAGCCACCATATCTGCTGATCTAATCACAATGATAGCTATATTTGAAATCTGCAAACTGTTTAACTGACATCTTTCAGTAACAACTGCTCTCGTCATTTACTTGAGTTTTTGATTAACTCAGATGAAAAATAAAGACATGTTTAAAGAATAAATTAGAAATATATAGACATGAGAAAACATAAACTCTATTTAATTAGTGAACTCATACCATGTTCACTTCATATTTTGGATCCTAGAATCTGAAATAACTTTTCAACATTCAATAATGTTAATTATTAAATCAAGACTTTAAGCCAGAAGACAGGGACAACATCTCTTTGCTCTCTAGTGGTTGGCAGTATTAAGTATACATCATGAATTCAGAATTATTGGATAAATGAAGAACATCAATTTACCAATATCACCAAATTTTTTGTCTTCTACATTATTGCTTTCTACATATTTTCTTGCATCAAACCACCCAAGAATTTTGTATAATTCTCCACAGGAACAAAAAGTAGCATAGAAAGATGAGGGCAAACAATTTCTGTCAAAACCTAGACACTCAAGATAGTATTTAGCTTGGCAACCAAACTGTTTCCCAGAAGCAAATTACAAAAATCTCATTTCTGAGATTATATAAGTGACACAGTACATTACAATCCTGGTTTTTAAAAAAGTGAATTAAACTGACAATTTATAGTTTTGTATTTTTATAGAATGCCTTTATATTTGTTACACAAATACAAAACTTGTTATTTAAATAGTAACTGCTAACATGGACATAAGTTACTATGTCTGACAATGGTGTTCTGTAAACAAGAGATGAACGGCCTTTGTCAAGAATAATTGTGTGCATTTTTGTTATCTGATTTCCTATCTGCATTTTCAGTTTTTAACATTATAAAAAAGAATTAGTAATATGCAACAATTTCTTAGTTCTCTAAGCATTGCTATTATTCTCCTCTGGAAAGTATATTCATATTAGAATTTTTGAAATTGTTCTTAAGATGACAGGCTATGATATTTTTTCCCTTTAGGATTAATAATCACACGATTCAGGAATTTAATTCACTATTAAGTGAATATTAAGTTCCTTTACCTTTCATCAATATTTGTCATAAGGTAAATTAAGTATCAGCCCCCTTGTCTCTTGATCATTCACATCCATCCTCTTCTGTACACCACAATCTACAATACCTGTGTTGCGTTTAAAACATATCTATGAAACTTTGATACTCTTCCCTTCAAGGGGTGCAGCTTAATTTCTTGCCCTACTACTTAGTGACTTGCTTCTAATGAACAAAATTAAGTGGAAGTGAAGGAATGTGACTTTGAGACTACGTCACAGAGGGCACCTTTCTCTCTCTCAGATCCCTTACTTTGAGTGAAGTTAGCTATCAGTTTGTGCAGAGAGGCTCATATGGAAAGGCCTCCTGCCAACAGTCATGTGAGTGACTCATCTTGGAAGTGGATCCTCCAACCAGTTAAGCCTTTGGATGACTGCAGTCCTTGTCCACATCCTGACTTCAACATAAGAGACCCTGAGTCAGGGCCACCCAGGTAAGTCACTGCAGAATTTCAGACCCACAGAAACTCAGGTAAATTTGTCGTTCTAAGCCCTCAGTTTTGGGGTAAGTCTGGAATAATATGATAGATAATGCAAAAGACTGTGCAAATTACTGTGGTGTACAAAACACAAAACTAAGGTTTTCCATTAAACTGAGTATTTCCTTCCCTACTGTCTCAAGCAGAGTACTAAGGGTCATCTAATGATAGAGGCTTTGTCTTTACCTCTTTCTGTCCCTTTAGAAGTCAAAGGATTTTTGCATTCTTTTTGTATAGGAATAACATGAATAGAGACTGAACTATAAATTTCATGTTTTTTAAGTAAAATTTTCTAAAAGGGCCTCTTTCCCCTTCAAATATCCCTCTTTCCTCTACTTTGTGTCTCTTTTTCCAAGGCAGCCAGAATGGCTATTTGCCAAAATGTCCACAAGTCTTTCCCTTCTCAAACATCCTGACAAAACAAAATCCTAAACAAAACAAATAGTCTAAAGAAAACAAATCCTCAAACCACCCACCAAACAGAAGGAGGAAAGGACTGTGGGTGGCTCATAGTGGCTTCCTTCTGTTACTGGTTCAAAGCATTTCTATTAACTTACTAATTCATTATAGAAGCTAGGCCAATTGACTGGGAATGTGATTTCTAGAAATAGATTAGTTTTGCAGAAGACCAATAATATTAAAGCATATTAAAAATAGAATAAAAAAGAATCATACCATCACCTTAACCATTTCTCTATAATGCCTTCTAGTTCTCATCCATGTGGGTGCATACTTTTAAAAAACTGCAACCGACATGGATTTTTTTCATTGTGGAAGAAGCTTGAATATAACCATATATTCAGAGTTCTTTAGGAAAGGTTTCACCTGTATGAGCTAAAGGTGAATTATAACTCACTAAGTATAGATCAACACATAGGCCAATGGAACATATTTTAATTTCCATTGCTTGATGGGCCAGTATTTTTTCTAACATAGGCCTAATTTTTTTACACTAAGCATACAGCCAACTCTCAAATATTCAATAAATCTAATTTATCCATTCTTTTAGAATATATTTTTTCTTTTCTTTAATCCCTTATACGTTTAGTGCTTATTAGCACTTTGGCTAGAGATATATAAAAGAAGAGAAAGCTGAAATACAAGACAGTTAATTTTTAATTTTTATTTTTATTAAATGGTTACAAAGAAAATTGAGTTGATGAGCTATTCAAAGTATAAAAATGTGGCTAAAACATAAACCTTTCCCCTATTAGTAAAGATAATTAAGATAACTCACTGAAGTTAGATTTATTCCTTACTCGGAGCTTTTCCTCTTACCGTCTGCCCAAAAATATAGTTATAATTGATGTAATATTATTCATTCTTTGCACACAGGCTATCTCTGAAATGATTTCTGTTACTTAAACTTAATTTCATCCCAGGTATCCAAATATATATTTCACAGATAAAATACTTAGCTTATAGAATTTAAACAAATATAATTTTTAAAAAGATTTCTGTTGAAGGTCTGCTTTTGATACTTATTGACTGAAAATAAACTCTAAAACTTTCATAAATAACAAATTATCCAAATTTAAAAAAACAAAACTATTACTATATCTTAGAGCTTTTCACATCATCCCTTTTGTTCTAACCCAGGTTTTATTTTCAAAACTACTTTCTACATACTTTAAACTGGAGATATTCTATTACTTTCAAAGGAATGCTATAAATTATTATTAAATTTGCAGTTAAGTAATGGCATTTGGAAGACATTGAAACAGGAAGATTAGAAATATTGTTTATTTAAGCACTAAATTTATGTCAGTATAGTAATTCAACAATTTTATAATGTACTACAATAGGCCTAGTAACAAAATTGCATTCCAAAAAGTCAGAATCATTGTTTCTCAATTTCCTCTTTTGCAAAATAAACCTAGTATATTTCAACGCCATGGTTTCTGTGTTTATCAGCATTTTTAGATAAATGAAAATTCGAATGGGAGTGAAGAAAACTGAATGACTCAAAGAATGGTTTAAAATAAAAATATATGTACTAAGGGGTACCAAGAGAACTTCTTATTCTAACATTTTTATTTATAGAAAAAAGCTCTCAAAATTGGATTTCTCAGATTTGATGTTAAATAATAAGATAGTCTTCGTTATGCAATCAGTAACTGAATAACCCTGACAAAGTGAAAATCTCCTACTTTATTTAGAAGGAAAGAAATAAATATAGCACTCTTGATTTAATTGTTCTTGTTGATGTTAAGAAACCTTATTTGCTAGGAGTTCTTATTTTATTCAAAATATGTATCATCCCACTAAAAGCCAACTCATCTCATTAAAAATATCCTTTTCAAACTTATAAAATTTCAATGACTTATGAAAACATGGAGAACAATATAATATACATACATATACTACTGAGTTAACAAGTGTTAACATTTTGCATACTTGCTTAGCTCTCTTCTGTTAAAAAAAAAAAAAAGTTGCAGATATAACTGCTGAAGCCCTCATTATTCCTTTCTCAGATATCACAGTCCCTTTTCTCCCCAATTCTAGAGGTGATCGTTTTTCTAAAGAAGATGTGTGCCCTTCCTGTCCAGGTTTTTATACTTTTATTACATATTTGTGTTTTCATAAACATTAATGTTATGTTTTAAAAACTACATAAAGTATCCTAATTAGCCACGCGTGGCAGCATGCGCCTGTAGAATTGCTTGAACCTAGGAGGTGGAGGTTGCAGTGAGCAGAGATTGCACCACTGCATTCCAGCCTGGGTGACAGATCAAGACTTCATCTCCAAAAAAATCCAAAAACAAAACAAAAGAAAACCAACAACAACAACAACAAACTACATAAAGTATTCCCATTTTATCATTTTGTAATTTCCATCTTTACTCAACATCGCTATTGAAATTTAGGCAAATTAATATATATTTAGTATATTTTAATTTTTCTAAAGTTTCTAAAGATGGACTATTCTGTTATTGGTGGATATTTAGGTTGTTTCTAACCCACGGCATGAACGTCCTTGTATATGTCTCCTTGCGGATATGTACTATTTCTTTCTGTATTACTTCAATAGTTTTGCTTAAGCTAGTTGGGTGGATTTTTCTTTTAAACTAAGCACAGATAATTGAAGAAAAAGCTAGAAAGCTATTATCTAATCTGTGTGTTATTATTTACCTGATTTTAATCTTTTATTTCATTGTTTATTTATATATACACACACACACACCACACACACACATACACCACACACACACACACGTACATATGTATGCGGCATTCATTCATTAATTCATTTATTTATTTATTTATTTAGAGATATGATCTCACTCTGTTACCCAAACTGGAATGCAGTGTCATGATCATGGGTCACTGCAGCAGCCTTGACTTCTTAGGCCCAAACAATCCTCCTACTGAGTAGCTGGGACTACAGGCGTGTGCCATTCTGCGTGGCCAATTTTTTTATTTTTTATAGAGATAGGTATCCCCCTATGTTGCCCAGGCTGGTCTCAAACTGCTGAGCTCAAGTGATCCTCCCTCCTTGGCCTCCCAAAGTGTTTGAATTACAGGAGTAAGTCACTGTGCCCAGCCCTATTTCTTTGTTAAATCTTTTCTTTGTTGAAATGCTTGTGATGTAGAAAAACGGTCAGTAGGAAATACAAAACTATCAGCCTTTATTTTACTTGAAAATAGTTCTTCTATTTAGAAATATTTAAGCCACATATTTGTATATATGGAACTTCTGTTTGGAATTCCAGTGGTAGATCACTTAAGAAAAATAAAATGAGGAAGCTATGTTATGCATTAGCATTTAAATGCTGCTTTCTGCAGAAGCAGCGTCTACCTTTGGTAGTTTTTCTCTTGCTATTCCTGAAATCACTTTATCATGTGGCTGATCAACAGTCAAATTATTCTTTCTTGTTTCACTGTCTTCAAGCAGAGGAACACAGCCATAACTGTTATCTGCAAGACAAAAACCTCTTGGACATTAGCAGAAAACCCTTATTTTTGGTACCACCTGAAAAAGCAAAAAATAATACAAACTTAAAACCATAAAGAGAATAGATTTTAAGGTAGGAGTTTTAGAAAATTCTTTAGGTAATAGTTACTTTGACAAGTTGTCCATTTATATTTCTTCCTTCTCACTAAACAAACATACAAAACCCCTGCTCTCCAAAAGCCAGCAGTATGTAAAATATGCAGAATTCAGAAAACTAGAAATATGCTCTTTGCATCTGTCAGCAACAATTCAACTTTTATATAAGTCATATTTTCAGGTATGCATTTCTTATTTAAGATAATTATTTGTATTATGACTCCATGCTTATTATAGGAAAATTAGAAAATGCAGACAGCCAAAAAGAATAAAAAGTAAATGCTACCCAAATTTTTATCACCTGTGAATTATTCCAGTTAATATTTTGGTTTATATATTCTATCAGAATTCTTCTTTTCCTATACATATAAATTCACACAAGAATCACCTTTTTCTGCATAAATGAAAATAACATTTATGTATCCTGCTTTGTTCATTTTGCTATACATCGTCAACATATTCTTACAAGTTAACACCTATTATCATCACTTTTCTTGGCTACATAGCTATTCACATAGATCACTGTACACATTGAATATTTGTTTCTAGCTTTCCATGATTAGAAATTATACCGTGATACACATCCTTGCATATATATTTTTGAGTACCTGAACAAATATTTTCTTATGATGTAGTCTTAGGACTTGAGTTTTTGGTTCAAAAGGCATAGATGTTTTCAAAAGCTTTTGCTGCTATTTACTGGCAAATTGCTTTTTAGGAAGTTTTATAAACTTAGAGTTCCACCATATAGTATAGTATATGTGAAAGTTCACTTTCCCATATCCTGCAAGTGTTCATTTAAATAAACATAACATATAACTGTACCACAGTTATAATATCAAAACTATTGAGAAACAACAAAGGAATAAAATAGAAAAACTCAACTTACACCTTTCTGTTCACCAAGAGGTTTTAGAAATACATAAAAAATTAACATGAACATACCTTGAGTGGAATTCACAAGAAGTAACTGAGATTTTAGCTTGTCAATAATAGTTTGTTGAAGTGACAGCTGTTCCTGTTGTTCACGTATTCTCTGCTCATAGTTCTCAGTCTGCTGACATAAAAACTAGTTAGCCTGATATTCACTGATAGACATGAACATATATTTACCGTCCATTAATAATATAAATACATATGAGTTGCCCACATTGTCATTTTGCAGGTATTGTGATTTATGAGATACAAACTGGCTACAGGAATGTACTTGTAATTGTTACAAACATCAGTGATTTAAGACACTTAAAGCACCATAAAAGTTTTAAAGATTATCTTATTTAAAGACATTTCAGTCAAGGATTCAATCTATGATTTCCTGATTCTTCAGTAAGGATCAAAACTGTAATTTAGCATTTATTCCTTAATGAAAAAAAAAAGCACAAATGATACAACAGATGCTATATTAAAGTGATTCTTTAAAAATACACAATAACTTAAAAAATTAAGATTTTGTGTCTTTCAAATAAACACACTTCTAAATTTATTTTTAGAGTACACAAACACTAAGGAAGTGTTGATAAAAATCAAAGGGACAAATACAAATTATAAAATTATACTGACCAGAAACTTCTCCACAAAGTTTTAAGAAATTAAGAGAATATGGTTGACCTTTGGTGTCTATCTTAAATGCCACAGTTTCCCTTATATTGTTAATCCACTCATTTTGCTATGTTATTGCAATGACTGTGAGAATAAAGCAATGAAAAAAGACACAAGTTTGTACTGAGGAATACAGATGCTGCAAAATTCAAGCAAATTTGAAACTGTTGTATCACAATTACCAAATTAGTACAGTCTTAAAAGTGTATCACCAAACAATAACAGAGAACTTTTTTTTTAACCAATTTCTATCCCTGGAGGGATAAATAAATAATGACTAAGTTGCAAATTAAATGAAGTTCTAATAATCTCAGAATGATCTTCAGTAGATACCAGATATTTGACTTTAAACTGATTCTTAAAGTTCAAAATTAGTGAAGCTCTATTATTTTCAGAGACCAATAAACTTAAAAATTTTAATAAATTACATAGCTGTTTATAGATTAGCAAATATAAATTAGCTTAAGAAATTAAAGCTTAGGAGGCCGAGGTAGGTGGATCACGAGGTCAGGAGATCGAGACCATCCTGGTTAACATGGTGAAACCCCATCTCCACTAAAAATACAAAAAATTAGCCAGGCCTGGTGGTGGGCACCTGTAGTCCCAGCTACTCGGGAGGCTGAGGCAGGAGAATGGTATGAACCTGGGAGGTGGAGCTTGCAGTGAGCCAAGATCACACCACTGCACTCCAGCCTGGGCAACAGAGCGAGACTCCATCTCAAAAAAAAAAAAAAAAAAAAAAAGAAATTATAGCTAAATACTACATTTTCCCAAATAAAAGGTGAACTTTTATAAGTAATCCATTCCAAATATGAATAACTGGCAAAGCTGATAAGCAACCCATGTGGTATGTTGTCTTTGCACATTGCCTAAAGGCAGTCTTACATAGTTTCACATTCTCCATAGAATTCATATGGATTAAGTAACTTATACATAGGAGATGTTCAGTATATGTTCACTGAAAAATTAAAAAAGGAAATATGGATTCCAATTACATTTTATTATTGTGAACAGAAGAATGAATCATGTGGGTCTACATGAAGTATATGTCCAATGAATATGTCTCAGAACTGATCACTGATACCCAAGTTTAGTCTAGGGCCTGGCTTCCCAGGATAAGACATCTTATTCCTGTATAAATTCACACCCAACCCCCTAGAAACAGTGTGGTAAGCTGACTGAATGAAGGATCCAAAAATCTATAGCAAATTCTAAATACCTTAGATTTACTTGGGCTACAGAGCACCACCAGGGCTGAAGAATCAGCAAACAAGTTACAGTCTTCTCTATATATTTCTGCGTTAATTAAAGCTTTCTCCAAGAACTCAAAGTTCTTCACAAACATCAATCAATAAGTACCTATTTTTTCATTTTATTTTGATAGGTATATACATTATACTGTCCAGAGATTAAGTAACCAGTCCAAAAAACTTAGCAAGTTAGAGACAGGCCCAGAATAAATGTCTATGTTATTCAAGTCTATGTCTTTTTTTCCCACCTTAATGAGGAAACCATATATTTTCTTTTGAAACCAACTCAGAAAGCTTCTGCCAGTTAATTTTTATCTTCTATTCTCTGACTTAAAAAACATACTTTAGCACATCTGCATATAAGATATTACAATAAATAAATAATCCTGAAAATGTATTCAATAGCTAGGAAAAATTAATGGATCAATGGCTATTTCAAATTGAAGTTTTAACTACTTCTTAAGCTACTTAAGAAAGTATTATAAAGGTCGAGCAAAGTCTACAATAATTTTAAAAACCAACACTCTGGAAGTATAGTAGGGGAAATAGAACAGCAAGAGTCCATGTTTTCCTCCTACACTTTTCACATACTTGTATTTAGTAGTTATAATATTCTAGTCTAATTGTCTAATGTCTGATTTCCTTCTAGACTGAACTCCTCAAGGGTAGAGAGTATTTCCTCCTGATATCTCCAGAGTATTACAGAGTGCCTGGCACATATTAGGATGCTCAGTAAATATTAGTTGAATAAACAAACTAATTAACTTGTTAAAGAAATATCAGAGTTGAGCATCCCATGCCGCTGCTCTGCCTCTGGAGTAGCCATTCTTTTATTCCTTTACTTTCTTAATAAACTTGCTTTCACTTAAAAAAAAGAAATATCAGAGGAACAGATATGCTTTCAGAAATGATCTGAAGGAATGGAGGAATGCTTTTGCTTATATTTCTCTAAGGGAAACACTAAAAACAGAAACAAGGTCAGAGGTAAATAAGACAAAGGGAAACTAAGTTTGAGAAAATGGATGCAAAAGATAGGTAATGTTTGAAGATTTTTTTTTTTTTTAAAAGGGAAGCTTATACCGTTAGAAAAAAGGTAGTAATTTGAGAAAATGCATATTCAGAAATGAGTATAAAGATTTTGACCACAGACTATGAGAGGGAAAGTCCAAAAGGAAATATTACATCAAACTGGGAAATAACCAGTAGAACTTGGTTTATTTGCTATTTGGAAACTAAATGAAACTAGTCTTTTTTTCCATTTTATTAAATGCTTTTGTTCACAAAACATATCTGCCTAAATTTAAAACCTGAAAAGTCCTTTTACAAGGTCAGATTATTGTTGCACAGTCATAGTATTTTTTTAAAATACAATTACAAAGCAAGTACATTCTAGCACTATCAAAGACCTCACGAAACAGAAAACTCACTAACAACCACATTGAAAATGTACAACAGCAATGTCTTGTCAACACTTCTGTACAGAGCACAGACATGACAGCTAAAACAGACAGAAGAGAAGATGCTTTTGACAGCCAGTGTGTGTGAATGATTCTTTGAGTCAGATGGCAGCAACAAGTTACCAACTAGGAGATCTGCATGACAACTAACCATCCATCTGTATCAAACACCATCTGGCCAAGATGACTCTGGCTTCTGTGTATTTGACACCCCTTCCAATTTCAAAGACTAGCAAAACAAGTGGTCTACCAGCATCTAAAGAGGTAAACAGGTACTTAGGTACTTGTGCTATAAGGTACTTTGTTTTTTATTTTATTATTATGTTATTTGTATAGAGACAGGGTCTTGCTATGCTGCCCAGGCTAGTCTCAAACTCCTGGGCTCAAGTGATCCTCCCACCTTGGCCTCCCAAAGTGCTGGGATTATAGGCATGAGCCACCATGCCTGGCCCATAATGTTAACTTTGTATTTTTTCTTAGTGTTCAAAAGTAAAACTTAAAACACTGGTGATCAAATATAGCACACATCCTAAGTTTATTAAAAATGGTTGCCCATACTCTAGATTATGATAAGCAAAGCAAAAAGTTTATTTTAAAAATTGCCCTTTTATCCAGGCAAAATTTCAATATTTCCTCTTCAAAACTAAGGCAGCATATTTCCTATAATTTTGTGTAGATAGATTTTAAATTTTCATGAGTATCATAAATGTTAAAATAGAGTTCCATAAATTGAATTGTTTCCTATTGCTGGTATTGAACATTTTTTTTTTTTTTGTATTTTCCAAGGCACTTATTTCTTACATAGGGGAAAAAAAGTTTAAGTGCCTTAAGTTATCTGTAATATCCTAAGTCAAACATTTCTTCTCATCCTCAATAATTAACTGCAATAGTCTAAAAAATATCACTGCTTTCCTCCAATGATTTATTAAGGAATTTAATAAATGTTGAGTGGATTGAAAAAAAAATGAAATAGTCCCAATTTAAAAACCTTTCAAATTATTCCGAGGTTAATAAAGAGAATGAAAGATTTACTAAAGGATTTGCATGGCTACCACAAATGCTCTCCATAGGAAGCTCTACAGTTCATGAAGGAAGATAAACATTAATTATCCTAATACATAGCACTTTAGATAGAAACTAATTAATTTAGACACAATCTAATTAAAATACATCTTGAAATTTTGGTAAGCTAAGAATCAACTTCAATTCTGAGTTTTCTTTAAATAGTATGAGATCAAATAGGATCAGCAACCCAGAGATCCTGGCTTACACAAGTCTTTCTTCAACCATTTTCTGCCTACTAGGTTATAAGCCTTGTACGTTCCCACCCTCCAGTACCAAGATTTATCTAGAAGATCTGCAATTTGACAGATCAGATTTCCAATCTAATTATCTACTTTTAGGTGACAGCGCTGCCACCAGTTTCTCAGCATGCCAAATGGTAAACTATGACAAACTATTTTTATTTTACAATCCTGTGTTTTGGTCCTGATTAATTTACTTGCCTCTTTGAGCCTTTGGTTTCTTCCTCTGTAAATGAAAATTATATTTACCTAAAGGATTGAAAGACACAGAATATATAAAGTATTTGTCTCACAATATGCTCATCGGAAATGTTAGTTCCTGTTTTTAACAATGAGTAAGGTATCTACATACTATCCAAAGCCGTGGGAGTGAGGCCAATGCAGAGAGTCACCATCAGGGCAATTCCTAGTAGAGTTGCCCAGGCAGGGCCATCCCAAGACCCCAGACCAGTAGAGCCACCAGGGTGCAACTCCAGGCTGGGAGACCCAAAGGCATGCAACTCCAACACACAAGAAATGCAGCCAGCAATGTGATGGAGTAGGGTTGCCTGGAGCCTTGGGAGCCCAACTTCCACCCCAGTGTGTCCAGAAAATGACAAATGGGAGTAAAAGACTACACTCAAGCTTCAGGGTTTAATGTTTGCCCTACTGGGTTTTTTGTTGTTTATTTGAGGTGTTTGGATTTGGCTAGAACCTGTTAGCCCTTTGTTCTTTCCTGTTGCTCCATTTTGGGGTGGGAATGTCTATCCTATGTCTGTCCCACTATTGTCTTTTGGAAGCATATAACTGTATAATTTCATAGGCTCACAGCTGGAAAGGAATTTGTCTCTGGATATATTGTACTTTGAGAGTCTCATCTCCATATCTGATTTAGATAATGTTAAGATGAAACTTTAGATTTTAAAGTTAATACTGGAATAAGGTAAGTCTTTTGGGGGCTTTTGGGATGGAATAAATGTGTATTCTGTACATGTATCTCATATATTTTGTATGTGTGCAGGATATAAATCTGGGGGAGCCAGGGGTGAAATGCTATAATCTGAATGTGTGTCCCCACCAAAATTCATGTTGAAACTTAATCCCCATTGTGATGGTATTAAGAAGTGGGGCCTTTTAGGAGATATTAAGTTATAAGGGCTGCTCCCACATGAATAAGATTAAGACCTTTATAAAAGGGGCTTCACACAGAGTTCAGTCCTTTTTGCCCTCCATCCTTTCTTCCATATGAGAACACAGTGTTCATCTCCACTAGATGATGCAGCAATGAGGTGCCATCTTGGAAACAGAGACTGGGCCCTCACCAGACACCAAGCCTGCTGGAGCCTTGATCTTGGACTTCTCAGCCTCTAAAACTGTGAGAAATAAATTTCTATTATTTACAAATTACCTGGTATAAGGTATTTTGTTATAGAGTGCAAATGGACTAAGACACAGAGCATGTAGTCCATATGTTTATGAACAAAATCTCTGGTTATCACCGAAGCCAGATCTCTCAGTCATTTTTCTAGTTCATTGTAACCTAGGACTCAGGTGTTTCTTTATGAGAAATCAGTATGGTATCTCCATTGAATCAAAAACATTCTGTCAAGCAAACAAAACAAAACAAAAAACCAAGACCTGATTGTTCAAAGTTTACAAAGAGACAAAATGGACTAAATGATTAAAGATTAATGGCTATTAAAAGTTATAAAAATCGCACATTTGTTGAAAAATTCAAATAACAAAATGACCACTACCACCAACACAACAAAAATAATGTACAAGTACATACAGATATGTACAAAGTAAAACGTGGCAGTATCCTCCCTTACTTTGCCTTCCATTTTTCCTCAAGAGTAACTGCTATTGACATTTTGGTATATACCCTTTCAGAACTCCTGTATACATGTGTGTATATGTATCACACTTTTTTACAAATGAGAACTATTCTGCAACCAAATTTTTCAACTCAGCAACACATTATCATCATGTGATAATTTCATTTAATACTATGTACCAAAATCAGTTTTATTTTCTTTATCTCATTTAATCTTTAAACTGACCTTCCCAGGAGACTATTTTCCACATTCTACAGATGAGAAAACTGAGTCTTAAAGAGGTACAAAATAATCTGCCTAGGCTCACTGCAACCTCCACCTCCCGGGTTCAAGTGATTCTCCTGTCTCAGTCTCCCGAGTAGCTGGGATTACAAGCACTCCCGCATCACACCTGGCTAATTTTTGTATTTTTAGAAGAGACAGGATTTCACCATGTTGGCCAGGCTGGTCTTGAACTCCTGACCTCAAGTGATCCGCTTGCCTCAGGCTGCCATTGTGCTGGGATTACAGGTGTCAGCCACCGCGCCTGGCCCCCAAGTATCAATTTTAATCTTAACTATTAAGATTTCCCAGTAGATAGCAGAGCTAAGATTTGAATCTAGGCTTGCCTGAATACAAAGCCCAAGCCCCTAACTAACCACTATGCCACATCGTATTAGTACCTCTAGCTCACCTGAGGCCCTCTCTTGCTATATATTCTCTTCCTAGGTAATCTCATCCATGCCAGTAGCTCAAATTTTTCTTCTAGCTTAGATCTCTCTTCTAAGCTATAGATCTATGTGGCCAACTGTTCCTGGGGAAGCACTTAGAATATTCAAAACTGATGATTTCCCCCAATTACCACTTCCTCTCATCTCTCCTCTCCACCCCTCCAAAAGTCTGGTTCTTTGCTAGTATTCCTTTTCTCGGTATATGGTGCTCTTATCTATACAGAAAGCTGTAACCATCTTTGACATCTATTTGTTGTACAGCCAATCCATTACCAAGTATCAATTTTATTTATCTTTTTGAGATGGAGTCTTGCTCTTTCGGAGCTCTGTCTTGCTCACTGGAGTGCAGTGGCGTGATCTAGGCTCACTGCAACCTCCACCTCCTGGGTTCAAGTGATTCTCCTGCCTCAGGCTCCTGAATAGCTGGGATTACAGGTGCCTGCCATCACGCCTGGCTAATTTTTGTATTTTTAGTACAGACAGGGTTTCACCATGTTGGCCAGGCTGGTCTTGAACTCCTGACCTCAAGTGATCCGCCTGCCTGGGCCTCCCAAAAAAAGTGCCAGTATTACAGGTATGAGCCACTGTGCCTGGCCCCAAGTATCAAGTTTAATCTTAACTATTAATATCTCTTAAATCTATTACCACAAACTTAATGGACTGCTGCAATAGCCTATTCTCTAGTAGCCACTGTGTTCTTTGCAAAATGCACATGTAATCATATTACTCCATACTTTTTTCCTACCCCTCACCCTTGTCCCCCAAAAAACCTTAAATGGCTTCTTACGCTCCTAGAATAAAGAACCGAAAGTCCTCAATATGGTCTCCAAGTCCCTACTAAGAGCCCCTGACTCTTCTCATTGCACTATTTCCCTTATACTTTAAGCTCTTTTAGGCCAATGGGTTTTATAATGCAGGTCCTTGAACTTAAAAAGCCCTCCAAACCTGCCCTTTCAAAAATCATTATATAATGATAATCTTCTCTGACCTGCTGGATTAGGTCAAGTCCCCAAAAGACATTCTAAGAGCAATTTACCTTTCTTCTTGATACTTTGATCAGAGTTTCAAGCTATATTTGTGAGACTGTTTGATTAGTCTCTGCTTTACTAGACTGTGCCACCATTCCATGAAGCAGGAAGCAAGCATGTCTGTTTGCTTATCATTGTAGATTTAGTACTTAGTGCAGTTCCGGACGCATAGTAGCTGCTCAATATATTTTTGAATGAATATCATTAATTCTTTATTAACCAATCTCCTTGAACATATATCCTACATACCTGATTAAAAGTTTTAACAGGACATATTTCTGGAAGTAAAACCTTGGAAGAAAGGATACAAATATTTTCCATTCTGATAACGTGGAAAATGAATCTACCGGCAAAGTACTGACAATGTACAACAAAGAAATAAAGCTTTGATCAGAAACTACCTGGAGCACTTTTATTCTAATACCAGTAGCTTCATTAGGAAAAAAACCCAGAATGAACCACTTTACCCCGTCAACACTTTGGATAGAGTATATATGTTGTTGGGGGAAAAAAAATGAAAAAAAAAAGAGTGGTAAACAATAATCAGGCCATTTACATCTTATGTGAAAATGAAGGATTTCTTTTAACACAGTACCTACAATAAAGGTATTTTATGCCGTTTGCAATCCTTTAAAATATGTTTTACAAGCTTTTAGAGGTAACATAAGCCTTAGGCTAAAGGTTTACATTTCATATGGGTCAAGACTAGCTCTTGAATAAAGCAATCTTGACAACAAAACGGTCCTTATCGCTTAACATTTATTGTCAGAAAAACGTTAGAGAAGATCTGTAATTTATGATACAAAGACAAGGCACAGTCAAATTTACTCTTATTTTAGGCCTTCTCTTCAGCCTTACTGGCAAATCAATAAGACTCTTTGCTTAGCAAATTGGATGGTTTAAAATATTATGTATCCTTCACTTTTCTTCTCAGTACAAAGAAAAAGCAATTAATACAGCATAGCATCTGAATAATTTTAGAATTAAGGAGAATGCTTCCTTTCTATGTAAGACTTTGTCAGTTTTTGTCTTTTAATCAAGAGGGGGCAAGAAGAGAAAAATTCCATTTCAAATTTCTCTTCTCAACAAAGAGATTTCTATTTTCTAATTACATAATGCAAAGAATCTTGGGACAATCAGGAGAGGCCAGCTGCAGGTTTTCTATAACCTAATCATTTACGATTACGGTTATCTGACTTGTAAATTGCAATCAGTTTTAACATTTTCAGATGTTTTAATTATTTTATTACTGATTCTTGGAAAGATGGTCAAAGAAGCAACAGAAATTTCTCTCATGGAACAGTGGCAGAAATTGATGACAAGTAACTTGGTATGAGTAATAAACTGATTAAATATTTAATTCCATATTATGGAGTCTTGTGATACCTGAAACTCTCCAGGCAATTTTAGCCTAGTCAGCCAAAAGATGTGGCAAGGACTGCTAATTATTCCCCATATCCAATTTCTTTCTTTCTTAGAGTTTTAACAGGGCACACGGTCACCCAGCTAGAGGATATATTTACCAGCCGTCTTCACTACTAGATGTGATCATGTGACTAAGTTCTGGCTAGAGGGTGTGAACAGAAATAATCTGCACAAATTCTGGACAACATCATTAAAAGAAAGCTGCCTGCTCTTCACTTCTCTTCCCCTTCTCACTGGCAAGGAAATGAGGAGAGCAGCCACTGTGATTTGAGAGAGGGAAACCATATTTTAAGAACAGTAGAGCTGCCTTACTAGCCCTGTTCTATTCACCTGCGGACTGCTACAAAAGAGAGAACTTATTTATTTATTTATTTATTTATTTTTAAATAAAGACAGGGTCTCGCTATGTTGCCCAGGCTGGTCTTGAACTCTTGGGCTCAAGCAATCCTCCTGCCTTAGCCTCTCAAAGTGCTGGGATTACTCACATGAGTCTTTGTGCCAAGTGGAGACAAAAGTCAACTTTTATATTTATGCACTGTATTTCTTAGTCTCTCTGTAATAGCTTATCCTATATAACAACCAATTCAGGGGCCAAACCAACTCTATCACCCTATACTCTCCATAATAATCTTTTGTCTTATTCTGTAAGCATAGTAAAAGTTGTCTGGTCAGAGGCTATTGTGATTAAAAGATTCCTCTACTTTGGAATGAAGAGAAGACCTCTTAGTGTGGGTATGTATGAATGCTTACACATGCCAAGAAATGGAATAAGCAGTATTTGACTGTGAACCCTTTAAGTGAATGCTCTGTTTTATCTATCTTTTAATTGCTAGCATATATGATGTCCTTGGCACATGATAAATTGAAGGATCGGTAAAGGAAATATTAATAGCAAACTATACTCTAGCCTCTCTTGGTAAAAAGAGATGTATAAATCACAAAGTAAGGATTCATCCAAGAAGAGAGGAGACTATATTAAGTTATTCATAGCAATGGGAAGAAAACAGTTTGAAAACCTGGAATGAGCTATGACTTAGCTAGGTTAGTATAATGAGTACGGTCTTCGTTCTGATAAACTTAGTTTCAGTACAGATTCTGCAACTTAGATTGGAAAATCAACATTTCTGAGTCTCGGTTTCTTCATTTGAAAATAAAGCTAACAATGCCTACTTTTGTAGGGCTGTGACACCTGTAGAATATGCTCATTCATTAAATGTTAATTTTCCTTTCTGATTTATGAAGTAATATGAATTTAAATGTTGAAGGGAAGAAGATTGTTTCTGTGTATCTGAGATTAGTGCACTGCTTCCATGTATCTGAAATTGTCTGGTATTTTAGTATGGTCTAGAATGAGGGCTGTACCAGAGGATAAGCTAAAAAGAGCCATGTTTTAAGACTAGAGGTTCTAAAAAAAAAAACAATTTAACAGCATGGTGGCAAGAGAGCCTAGGCATAACAATGGAAAATTTAGTCTAGAACTAAAAGAGAAAAACACAATTTAGGGGCCAGGTAAAATATACTTCGTGATCAGTAGCAGGACACTAGTAGTGGTAAGAGGAGAGATTATCCTTTGAAATTTATGTGAAGTAAATTTAGGGAAAATAAAAGGTAGTATTATTCCACACAGCAGCTTATTAAACTCATTACGCTCTTACAATGGTACAGGTGAGAAAAAATGTTGAATATGTAAGTTCAGGTCTGGATATTCAGTTTAATGTGCCTTCCAAGTAGCAGTGATACATATGTGTATACAGTTCAGAGGGCAGGTCTGGACTAGGAATATAAATTTAGGAGTTAATTGTCACAGATATCTCAAGCCACAGGAAAAAATGAGAAGGTTCATATAAGAACAGAAAGTAAGGGCTGGGCATGGTGGCTCACACCTGTAATCCCAGCACTTTGGGAGGCTGAGGTGAGCAGATCACTTGAGGTCAGGAGCTCGAGACCAGCCTGGCCAACATGGTGAAACCCCATCTCTATTAAAAATAAAAAAATTAGCTGGGCGTCATGGCAGGCGCCTGTAATTTCAGCTACTCAGGAGGCTTAGGCAGGAGTATCATTTGAACCCAAGAGGCAGAGATGAGCCAAGTGAGCGCCACTGCACTCCAGCCTGGGCAACAGAGTGAGATTCCGTCTCAAAAAAAAAGAAAAATAGTGTTTCAAGAAGGAAGGGTAGTACAAGGTATTGTCAGGTATTCATGATATGAGGTAGGTTTATATGTACAAACCTGAAAGACTGTTGACAATTTTTGGCAGAGAAGTTACGGACAAGAAGTTTGTGGTCAAACATTTTTTGCAAATTCTAGCTCTACTAATTCTACTAACTTAGTAGCTATGTGGTTGTGGGCAAGTTACTTCATTTCTCTCACTTCATTTTCCTCATCCAAAAAATGAAACTAACACTTCCTTATAAGATTTATATAAGGATTAAATAACTGTAAAGCTCTCTGGCAAACAAACCTCAACAAATCTTAGTGATGAAGATGATGACATTAAAACATTTAAAACCTTTTTCAGATTAGCATGCTTCCATTTTTGAAAAAATATGATTCTCATACTCTGAAAGGATATATACCCAATTACTAACAATGGATAGCCCTAGGGAGTGAGGGAGAGGACTATCACTTTATATTCTGTACATTTTGAATTGTTTACTTTAAAAAAAATAAGCATGTGGTGCTTTTGTAATCTAAGCCAATAATATTTTAAAAATCACTTATCTGTTTTGTCTTTACCTCCCTTATCAATTTGGAATACTTGGATGTCTTTCCTGAACAGAATGCTCCTTAATGGATACAGCATACTGACTTCTCAAAGAAAAACTTCTGAGTCTCAAATTGCAGTGAACTGGAAGAAACACTGAGAGAAGAACTAACGTGCAGTATAGACAGCTAAGTGGTAAAAGGCTGGTGAGTTTATATAAATTGATGAGTGACAGTTGAATAGCAATAAAACATGGCTACTAAGATAATCTAGGCTAGACCAATTCTTTTTTTGTAATAGAGTTTTTAAAAATATGGTAAAATATATATCAAATAAAAGATTCACATTGTTGTGCAGCCATCACCACCATCTACCTCCAGAAACATTTTTCATCCTTCCTAACTGAAACTCTGTATCCATTAAGCACTAACTCCTCATTCCTTCCTCCCTCTCAACCTCTGGCAACTACCCTTCTACTTTCTGTCTTTATCAATTTGACTATTCTTAGTGTCTCACTTAAATTTAATCATACAATATTTCTGCTTTTATGACTGACTTATTTAACTTAGCATAACATGTCCAAGGTTCTACTCTGTAGCACGTGTAAAATTTTCTTTTCATTTTAAGGCTAAATACTACTATGTTGTGTGTATATGCCACCTTACGGTTATCCATTCATCTGCTTATGAACACTTGGGTTGTTTCCATCTTTTGCCTAATGTGAAAAATGCTTTTCTGAATCTGAATGTGCAAATATCCAACTGAGTCCTTGCTATCACTTCTTCTGGGTATGTAACCAATAGTAGTAGGATTGCTGAATCATATGGTAATTCTATGTTTAATTTTTTTAAGAATTGCCATGCCATTTTCCACAATGGCTGCATTATTTTACATTCCTACTAGCAATGCATAAGGGTTCTAATTTCTAAACATCCTTGCCAACACTTATTTTGCTTTTTTGAGTAACAGCCACACCAATGGGTGTGAAGTAGCATCTCACTGTGGTTTTACTAATGAATAGGGATGCTAAGCATCTTTTCATATGCTTATTGGCCATCTGTATAACTTCTTGGAGAAATCTGTAAAGTCTCTTGCCCATTTTAAATCCAGGTTTTGTTGTTGTTGAGCTGTAGTTCTTTATATATTCTAGATATCAATTTCTTACCAAATATGATTTGCAAATATTTTCTCTTATTCTGTGGGTTGCCTTTCCACTCTGTTGATAAGTGTCCTTTGACGCACAAAAGTTTTACTTTTGACGAAGTCCAACGTAACTATTTTTTCCTTAGTTGCCTGTGTTTTTGGTGTCATATGCAAGAAGTCACTGCCAAATCCAATGTCATAAAACTTTCCCCCTAAGATTTCTTCAAAGTCTTTCATGGTTTTTACCTCTTGCATTTGGTCTTTGATCTGTTTTAATTTTTGTATATGGAGAAAGGCAAGGGTCCAATTCATGAAAATGTGATTTCTTTCCATATATTTGTGTCTTCTTTAAATGGTTTGTTGTTAATGTATAGAAACACAACTGATTTTTGCATGTTGATTTTGTAACTTTACTGAATTTGTTTATTAGTTCTAACAGGTGGGTTTTTTTTGGGTGTGGAATCTTTAGGGCTTTCTATACTTAAGATCATGTTGTTTACAAACAGAGATAATTTTATTTCTTCCTATCCAATTTGATGCCTTTTATTTCTTTTTCTTCCTTAACTGCTCTGTCTAGGACTTTCGGTACTATGGTGAATAGAAGTATATCCTTGACTTATTTCGATTGTAGACAAAAAGCTTTCAGTCTTTCACTCTGGAGTATGATGTTAGTTGTGGGTTTTTCCTAGTTGGATGATCTTTATTTTGTTGAGTTCGTTTCCTTCTATTCTTAGTTTATTGAGTGTTTTTTAAAATCCTAAAACAGTGTTGAATTTTATCAAATGCTTTTTCTGAATCAGTTGAGAGGATCATGTTTTTTCTTTTTAATCCTGTTAACGTGGTATATTACATGGTATATACCATGACTAGTTTTGTATGCTGAACCATTACTGCATTATAGGAATAAGTCTCACTTTGTCATGGTATGTAATTCTTTTAATATGCTGTTGGATTTGATTTGCTAGTGTTTTGTTGAGGATTTTTTGCATCGATATTGTCTTAGTCTGTTTTGTGTTGCTATAGCAGAATACCTGAGGTTGGATAAATTATAAAGAACAGAAATTTATTTCTTCACAGTTCTGGAGGCTGGGAAGTCCAAAACTAAGACACCAGTATCTGGTGAGTCCAAAACCAAGACACTAGCATCTTCCACATAGTGGAAGGTATGATGTGGCTGAAGAGCAAAGAGAAAGGGCAGCAGGAGCCAAACTGACAGTTTTGGAGCAGCATTAATTATGCCCATGGGGGCAGAGCCCTCATGGCCTAATCATCTCTTAAAGGTCCCACTTCTTAATATTGTTATACTGTCAATTAAATTTCAACATGAGTTTTGGAGGTGACAAACATTCAAACCATAGCAAAAATTCGTAAGTGATACTAGTCTGTAGTTTTCTTTTCTAATAGTGTCTTTGGTATCAGGGTAATGCTGGCTTCATAGAATGGGTAAGGAAGTGTTACGTACTGTTCAAGTTTTTGGAAGAGACTGAGAGGATTGGTATTAATTCTGTTTTAAATGTTTGGCAGAATTCACTGGTGAAGCTATCTCATCCTAGGCTTTTCGTTGTTGGGAAGTTTTTGATTACTGATTCAATCTCCTTACTAGGTAAAGGTCTATTCAGATTTTCATTTTCTTCATGATTCATTCTTAGTAGTTTGTGTGTTCCTAGGATGTTTTACTAGCTTATCCAATCTGTTGGCATACAATTGTCATAGCACTCTTTTATGATATTTTTAACTTTTGTAAAGTTGGTAATAATGTCATTTTCTTATTTTAGTTATTTGTCTTCCCTCTTTTTTAGTCAAGCTAACTAAAGGTTTGTCACATTTCTTGATCTTTTCAAATAGTCAACACTTGTTTTTGTTTTTCTGTATTGTTTTTCTATTTTTTATTTATATTTGTTTTCATTTTTATTATTTTCTTCTTTATGCTAGTTTTGGGTTTAGTTTGTTCTTTCTCTAGTTTCTTCAGGCATACAGTTAAGTTACTGATTTGAGATCTCTCTTCTTCAATACATGCATTTACAGCTAAACATTTCTCTATTCACTGCTTTTACTGCATCCTAGAAGTTTTGGTACTTTGTATTCACACTTTCATTTGTCTCAATATATATTCTAATTTCCCTTGTGATTTCTTTTTTGACCCACTGGTTGTTTAAGCGTGTTATTTAATTTGTACATAGTTGTGAATCTCCCACTTTTCCTTTTGCTGATTTCTAGTTTCATTTCATTGTGATTAGAAAACATACTTGGCATGATTTTAATCTTTTTAAATTTATTAAGTCATTTTTAATGGCCTCTCCCAGATAATGTTGCATATGCCCTTGAGCAAATGTGTATTCTGTTGTTGCTGGCGTTTTTACATATGTCTGTTAGGTCTAGCCGCTCTACAATGTTGTTCAAATCCTCTATTTCCATATAGATCTTTTGTCTAGTTGCTCTATCCATTATTTAAAGTGTTTAAAGTATAATACTTTAATTCTCCTACTATTATCATAGAGCTGTAATGTTTCTTCCTTCAATAGTGTCAATGCTTGCTTCATATACTTTGGAGCTCTGGTGTATGATGCATATATAACTGTTAATATTTGCTTGATAAACTGACCCTGTTATCATTATATAATGTCCCTTACCTGTCTCTTGTAGTAGTTTTTGTTGTTTTGTTCTTTTATTTTTGAGACAGGCTCTTGCTCTGTCATCCAGGCTCCAGAGCAGTGGTGCAAACATGGCTCACTGCAGCCTCCACCTCTGGGGCTCAACCAATCCACCTGCCTGTCTCCTGAGTAGGTGGGACTACAGGAGCACACCACCATACCTGGTGTTTTTTGCTTTTGTTTTTTTGTAGAGATGGGATTTTGTCATGCTGGCCCAGGCTGGTCTTAAACTCCTGTGCTCAAACGACCCACCTGCCTCTGCCTCCCAAAGTGATGGGATTACAGGTGTGAGCCACCATGCCCAGCTTGGAACAATTTTTGATTTAAAGTCTGTTTTGTCTGATTTTAGTATATTCACTCTTGCTCTCTTTTGGTTATTAACAACTGTATGAGTGTTCTCCCTTTTCCACCTCTTTGCCAGCATCTGTTATTTTTTCGTCAAATTTTTTAATCAAGAAAACTATTTTAACTCAGGTGAGACAATATCAAATTGTGGTTTTGATTTCCATTTTCCTAATGATTAGTATGTTAAGCATTTTTTTAAATACCTGTTGGCCATTTGCATGTCTTCTTTTGAGAAATGCCTATTCAGATCTTTTGCCCATTTCAAAATTGATTTGTTTTTGTTGTTTTGCTATTGAATTGAGTTCTTTATATAGCCTGCTTATTAATCCCTTGTCAGACAGATAGTTCGCAAATATTTTCTCTCATTCTGTAGGTTGTCTCTGTACTTTGTTGATTGTTTCTTTTGTTGTGTAATTTTAGCTTGATGTAATCCCATTTGTCTAATTTTGTTGCCTGTGCCTTTGAGATCTTACCCAAAATATCTTTGCCCAGACAGATGTCCTAAAGCATTTCCCCAATGTTTTCTTCTAGTAGTTTCATAGTTTCAGGTCTTCTATATAATCTTTAATCCATTTTGATTTGATTTTTATATATGGTGAGAAATGAGGGTCTACTTTCATTCTTCTGTATATGGTTATCTAGTTTTCCTAGCACTGTTTATTGAAGAGACTGCCCTTGAAACCAATAAAGGAGGAAAACAGTAAGGGAGAAAACCATGAAAATATCCAAATAAAAACCACTCCAACCAAATGGGATAGTAAATGCAAAGGTTCTGAAATAGGAATATATTTGAAAAATAACAGGAAGCCCATGTGGTAGAAAAGCTGTGAGAGAATACAGTGGTAGGAGATAAATGGAGTGTCTGGTAAGGACCAGATTAGGCTCTGCCTTAGTAGGCCACAGGAAGGACTTTCGTTGTTTTACTTTTTTTGAGCCAGGGTCTCGCTCTGTCACCCAGGGTGGAGTGCAGTGGTGTGATCTCAGCTCACTGCAGCCTCAATCTCCCTCAGCCTCCCAGGATCACTGGGCTCAAGCAATCCTCCCACCTCAGCCTCCTGGGTAGCTGGGACTACAGGCACATACCACCATGTCCAGCTAATTTTCTTCATAATTTTGGCTTTTATTTTATAGAAATCACTGAAAAATTTTGAGTAGGAGACTGATATAATTAACATTTAAATATTTCTTTTTAAAAGGATCACTCTGGCTGTTGTGTAATGTGATTGTAAAAAGGCATGAATTATTTTTTCACTTTATGTTCAAGCTTTCTCCTCTCTCTCTGCTATATTATTTATTCTTCCACATTGTTTCATTCATCCAAAAAAAGAAAAAAAAAACAAAAAACAGAAAACCTCACTAGTTATCACTCTATTTATCTTCTGCACAGTCAAGCTTTTAACCACGTGGTTTATATTGTCTTTACTTCTTCATTCCCTAATTCTCCTCAGCCTACTACAATCTGCCCTTCCCACTCAACTTAATTGCCTTCATAAATGTCAGTAACCTCCACATAGCCAAATGCAATTGGCTTCTCAGTTGTCATCTTACTAGATTTCTTGGATATCTGGTACTGCTAACTAGTGCTTCCTTCTTATTTCTAATGCCTTCTATGATACTACACTCTTTTTCTATAATTTGTTTCTTACCTTGTAGAGTGGTTTTTATTAGTTTCCTTAATGATTTTTCCCTCTCTATGCCTATTCTGTAAAATATTGGTATTCTCCAAGTTCTCTTCCTATGCCTCTGAAATTGCTTATGTTCTGAATCTCCAGAAGCCAAGTGACTGACCTTCTTCCTTTCCTTCTCCCTCTCCCACTTCTATCCTTCAAATATTCCTTCAACCTATACACTCTTAACTGGGAGATGTTATCCACATTTAAGGATACAACAAAATCCATTACTTCCATATCTACATTTTCCAATTCAGAACTTTTTCTAGGCCTAGATCCAAATTTACAACCATCCATTGGCATCTTCACCTATAAGCCTCATAGGTAACTACAAATATTAACTAAAACCTAATTATAGATCTTATTTCCCCACCCCAAATTTGTACCCTCTTATCCATCCTTGGTTTCAGTCATCAGCACCACCATTAATCCAGTAATTTATTCCAGATACCAGGATACCATCTGAGAGGGTACAAGGCCTCAGATGTGGCCTGCATTCAGGTGCCCCTGCTTTCCATTTTATCTCTTCAATAAACCTTAAATCTTTTCCCCAACTCATCTCTAATGCTTAATTTATGTCCTCATTTTGATTGCTTGAAATGATTGCCATTCACTTTTTTAAAAAATTGAGGTATAATGTATATGTGCATACATTTAGTATGTATATTAATAGATATTTTATGTATCATATAACTACATAATTTTATATCAATACATATATTAAAGTGCATAAAGTGCAACTGGATAGTTGCCAGTTATTTTATATTGCTTGCTCTTAGAACATTGCTTAGTATGAAATAGGTTCTTAATATATATTTGTTGAGCTCAATTTCACATTGTTCTGTATCCTATCTATCTTTATCCCACTGTCAGGAAGACTGTTCCAAAGCACGTATTAATCCTTCGATAACTTTTGATTGAAAAAGGATATAGTACAAACTACTTAGCCATACCAATCTACCTTTACAGGTTCTTTTCCTGGAATGTCCCATCATTCTCTTTGAAGCTATACGATTCCTTGTGGTACATGAAATGTATCATATACTCTCTCACTTCTGAGTTGTTTTTAATATATAGTGCTCCTCCTGCTTCTTCCCCAGTTTGCTAAACTCTTCCTAACCTTAGCACAAGTATTGACTCACATTGAGCTTATTACCTGATTCTCACAGACCAAGTGTCTCTTCTCTGTGCTCATGTATTATCCTATACTCATCTCGATTGTAGTGCAAAATACACTATAGTAATAACTACCGTCTTTTCTTTTTTTATTCTACTATATAGTAAAATATCTATTTTATTTATGATTTATTGAACTTTTTAAAGTTCCTTAATGATATAAATGATATTTTATTTATTTCAGTATTCTCAAAACTTCATTAAGGGCCCAGTACTTAGGAGGTACTCAATAAATGTTTCTTAAATAAATCTACCAGAATATTTTGAATTTAACATATAAGAATATATATTATACATTTTTTCTTCATCCATTCTTGAGTACTTAACAAATATTACCTTTGAAAACTAAATGTAAAAAAAATTTCCCTTTTCCTTCCTTGGAATATATGCTAATGTGAGCAAAGGCTTCTTCCACAGCAGATAAGGGGGTTAAACTCCCAATTGCTTACCAATGGCTAGTGCAAAAAGAACAGGAGTTAACAGGAATTCCTGTTTCTGTCTTATCCAAAAGATATCTTAATACTCCTCTAGAAGAAATATAGAATTGTCATGGTTTCTTAATGAACCTAAGAAGAACAAACGTTGAGTTTTTTTGCTTTCTACAAAAGTAGCTATGTCTTAAACTTGAACTGAAAAAAAAAAATTCAAATTCTAAACTTCATTTCAATAATTTTAGAAAGCCCTCTCTCATACTGTGCACTCTTTCCTGTTATCCACCCCTAATGAAGACTTACAGTCCGTAAGTATTCATAGGTATTCCATAATGGAGTATTCTTTTGTAAACCAAGAGGAGACTCACAAAGAATAATGATGATTTCTGAAGAATGGAGGGGGTTATGAATGACAGCTAGTTTTAAAGATTTATCAATTAGAAAGGAGAAGGAAATTGTGTTGCTCCTGTATTTAAGGAAGAAGCTAATAATTGCATGGCTAGCTGTGGCATTATGATTAGGTTTTTGTCCATAGTTCCTAGCTCATAACTCTCACAACACTTGTTATAGTCTTTTGTTACAATGCTGAGGTGCTTCAGGCCTTGGAAGCAGGCCTCAGGAAACAGTCTCTCTCTCTCTCTCTCTAACCTTCTCCTGCCCTTCTCTCACTTGCTGAAGACAGGACTCTAATATGACTATGGGTTATCAGACCTTCATTCCAGAGAGGGTCCTGCTGCATACTCTGGAGGAAGGAATGCTCCACAGAATAACCAAGAAGAATCTGAATAGACAGGAACTGCTGGGTTTAGATCACACCCTTTTTGTGCAATCACATTTTGAACTGGTTGTCCATTCTTCAATTGTGGACAATCAATGAAGTCTCCATAGAAGCCCCAAAGGACAGGGTTCAGGGAACTTCTGGGGAGCTGAACATGTGGAGGTTCACAGAAAGATGAAGAACTCATCCACGTGCTGGGAGTGTAGTGCACCCCAACTCCCCAAAGACAGAAGCTCCTGTACTCGGGACCCTTTCAGACCTCACCTTATATGTCTCTTCATTTGGATGTTAATATCCTGTAAAATATCCTTCAAAATAAACTGGTAAAAGTAAGTATTGGTTCCCCTGAGTTCTGTGAGCCACTCTAGCAAATTAATCAAACCCAAAGAGGGGGTTGTGGGAACTCCAACTGGAAACTAGTCGGTTAGAAGTTCTGGAGGCCGGAACTTGCAACTTGGGGAGGGGAGAGGGTGGTCTTGTGGGACTGAGCCCTTTACTTGTGGGATCTGATGCTATCTCTGAGTAGATGGTGTTGGAACTGAATTGGAGGACATCTAGCTGGTGTCCACTGCTTAATATGTGGGGAGAAACCCACACACATTTGGTCACAATTGTCAAGTTTTCTTAATGAACCTAATCACAAAATAAGAAGAATAAACTCTGAGATTTTTTTTTTTTAATAAAAATGGTTACGCCTTAAACTTGAAAGGAAAAAAAAAAATCCAAATTCTAAACTTCAATTCTCTGACCTTCTCCTGTTCTCTTCTTCTATGTTGTTGATTACTGTTGTTGTGTGAGATTAGAGGAAAAACAAGGTTTGAGAGCTTTTCCAAAATATTAGCATATTAGACTTCAGAGTTTCACAGGCTAGTAATTTTCTTTTTTAATTGGGAAAACCAACATAAGATCCCTCACTTTCAACTGCCTGTGCAGAAGTAATTTAACACAGCAGGCCTGAGGCTGTTGTCTTCAGAAAGGTTTAGGTGCAAGTTTTCCCTTGGCTAGTGATGTGGTTTGCCTCTGTGTACCCACCCAAATCTCATGCTGAATTGTAATTCCCAATGTTGGGGGAGGGACCTGGTGGGAAGTGACTGGATCATGGAGGCGGATTTTCCCCATGCTATTCTTGTGATAGTGAACAAGTTCTCATGAGATTTGATGCTAAAAGTGTGTGGCACATCCCCCCTCCCTTGCTCTCTCTCTCCTGCCACCTTTGAAGAAGGTACTTGGTTCTGCTTTGCCTTCCGCCATGATTGTAAGTTTCCTGAGGCCTCCCAGTCATGCTGCCTGTTAAGTTTGTGGAACTGTAAGTCAATTAAACCTCTTTTCTTCATAAATTACCCAGTCTCAGGTAGTTCTTTTTTTGTTGTTGTTGTTTTTGAGATGGAGTTTCGTTCTTATTGCCCAGGCTGGAGTGCAATGGTGCAATCTCAGCTCACTGCAACTTCCGCCTCCTAGGTTCAAGTGATTCTCCTGTCTTAGCCTCCCGAGTAGCTGAGATTACAGGCATGTGCCACCATGCCCGGCTAATTTTGTACTTTCAGTAGAGATGGGGTTTCACCATGTTGGTCAGGCTGGTCTCAAACCCCTGATCTCAGGTGATCCACCTACCTCAGCCTCCCAAAGTGCTGGGATTACAGGCGCAAGCCACCACGCATGGCCATCAAGTAGTTCTTTATAGCAGTGTGAGAACGGACTAATACAGCTTGCATCTGGGAACCTGGATTTTGAAAACCTTTCCTAAATGATAATGTTGTGCCTACTGTGCCAGCCCACTTAAGACTATACAATGAGATTTACAATGAACACCTTTCCTTTTGAGAGAGTCTGGAATTTTGGTTGACAAGAGGGTGCCTATGTGATCAATCCTCAATTAAAAAAAAAAAAACAACAAACCCTGAACTCTGAAACTAAAATGGAGTTCCTGATGTACTGCACACGTTACTGAATTTTAAAGTTGAAGGAAAGGTGTATAGGAAGGCTGAACAACATGGATTCCTCTAGACTCCTCCTGATGTCTTTTTCCATTAATAATCTGGCTATATATCTTTACTATGTCACTGTAATAAATCTTAGCTATGACTATGATCGAATGTTGAGTTGTATGAATCCTTCTGGGGAATCACAGAACGTGTAGGTGAAATTGGAGACTTCTGAAGCACTACTATGTAAACATAATAAACAAGGAGAGAATCCTATCATCATCATTTCACAAAAGTATATGTTAATAAAATTCTGCTCTTTACTTTGATCGTATGGAAACATGGAACATAACAACAGAATAGAAGGCAGAATTTTAAATGAAATAAATGTAGCATTATGAGAAGTTTAATAATTAGCCTTATTTTTCTCATTTTGCTGCAGATCAGTGAAAATCTCATCATGAACCGGTAACAGACATGTGCTTAAGAACTATGAGGTTAAGTAATTTTTGCCTGGATAGGCCTTTCCTCCAATTTACTTTCTTCTGAAACTAAAAGTACTAAAAATAAATGTTATGTGTACAGGGATAATTGTAAAAGCTGAAACTTTAGTAAGTCATTAAAGATTTCACTGAAATAGTCTACTTTGACTCGTTACAAAGAATGGAAGAGTATTATAAATTAATAACAAATTTAGTTCTTAAATATTTTAAGACTTGAAAAGTTTTCCTGCCAGCCAAATAACAACATAAAAAACAGCAAAACCAAACAAACAGAGACAGTGATACTTCTGTGTCATAAAACTGTTTTTATAGTTATTTCTTCCTTATTTATAAATACTGATATTTTAAAATTATTTATGGAAGACAACATTCACAATCTTTCACAATCACCTGAAAAGGAGCCCATCAAATCAACTCTTCCTATGGGTTGCAATATTTTTTAAACAACAAACAAGAACTTCAAATTTCATCCATTAATATATACCTGCATTTCTGTAATTATAGTTCTTCAGGGCAATTTCTAACAATATAACATTTTTCAGATGCAAAAGGCTCTAAAATTCCATGTACCAAGATAAAGAATAACTTTCAAAACCAGAACCACACACCTTTTGCTGTAATTCTTTTACTGCAGAATCTCTATCCATGCATGCCTGCCGGAAGGCTTCATATGCTTTATTGAGTTGCTCGCCAATGTTTTTATCCATTCCTCTTCGTCCTGTAGCATCACTATAAAGGATGGAGTAAATGACAGGTCTGCAAAATAATGAGATCAAGTTAGATAATTACTAAGTTACATAAATCTCATTTTAAAAATGCATCTTAAAGATAGTTCTATAAGGTTTACCACAAACATTATAGCACCAAGTACTATAAACATAAGTCTCATCTAAAATCCTGACTAGAAATCTTATGAAACCTTAAGTTCCACAATTTTTAAATATTCTTATTCTAATGTTCAAGGAGCAAGTGGGGTTCCAGTTCAAGAAGATGCTACTTTGAGAATACTAATCTATAAACTTAATCTAAAAATGAGAAAATATAAAAGGCCATTTTAAATTCTTTATTATAGAAATGTACAATAGGATCAGCAATGTGGGAAGGGATTTCATTTTACTAAATGGACTCTTACTCCCACTTATGAGGTGAATTCTTGCTACACTGAAATTAGAGGAAAATTAAATAGATAGTAAATGTTTGTGGATGGAGTTCGCACTGTTGTTACCACAGAGCAATTAAAATGTGTGAAAATGCTCTTATTTTAGCACAAAATCTAGGGAGAGCCGCTGTTGCATTGTACATTAAAAAAGAAAAATCACATCCCATCAGTCCTACCCCCACTACCAACTAGTTTTCTAGCTTCCCTGCTGTTTCTGAATACAGGTGATTTGCTCAGTGGAGGTAATTTGGTTTTATAATCTCAGTTTGCATAACATCTCTTAACGACATTCCTTGGCTCTGAGCAGAAGGCTAACTAATGACTCTGATTCTTCCTGTCCAACTGTAAAAACCACAACACAGGACCTTTCTCTTAATTCTCTAAAAGCTACCGACTAGACAAAGTTCTCTATCAGTTATATTGGGTACCAAGTTATTTCATATTTGTGAAAATTCTTCAAAATTTCAGTCTCTAATCTGTTATAACATCTTTTGTTATATCTTCAGGCACACTTTTTTAATTTTCACATTTTCAATTGAGATACAATTCATATAATATAAAACCCACTATTTTAAAGTGTACACTTTGGTATTTTTTAGAATATTCATTATGTTGTGCAATCATCACCATCATCTAATTCTGGAACATTTTAATCACCCTCCCTAAAACAGTCCATACCTATTAAGTTAGTCTCAATCCTCCTCTTCCCCCATCTCCTGGTAACCATTAATTTTTTTTTTGTCTCTATGGATTTGTCTATTTTTGACACTGCATATAAATGGAATAATACATGGTTTTTGTGTCTGGCTTCTTTCAGAAAGATAATATTTCTGAGGTTCACCCATGATGTAGCATGTAACAGTACTTGACTCCTTTTTATGGCTAAATAATATTCCATTGTATGGATATGCAACATGTTGTTTATTCCACAGTTGATGGACATTTGAGTTGTTTCTACCTTTTGGCTGTTATGAATAAAGCTACTGTGCACGTTTGTGTATACATTTTTGTGTGAACACGTTTTCAATATTTTCAGATATACACCTAGAAGTGGAACTGCTGAGTCATATGGTAATTCTATGTTTAACTTTTTGAGGAACTGCCAGTTTCCATAGAAGCTGTACCATTCTACATTTCCACTAGCATTGTATAAGGGTTCCCCTTTCTCCACATCCACACCAATACTTCTTATAGTCCACTTAAAAAATTACAGCCATCCTAGTGGGTGTGAAAGGATACCTTATCAAGGTTTTGATTTGCAGTTCCCTAATGACGAGCATCCTTCCATGAGCTTATTGGCCATTTGTGTATCTCTGGCAATTTATCCATTCAAATCCTGTGTCCACTTGTAATAAATGGGTTATTTGTCTTTTTATTGTTAAATTTTAAAAGTTCTTTATATATTCTAGAAATTAGACTCTTATCCAATATATGATTTGTAAGTATTTTCTCCCATTCTGTAGATGCCTTTTCACTTCTCGATAGTGTCCTCTGACACACAATGTCTTTAATTTTAATATAGTCCAATTTACCTATTTTTTCTTTTGTTGTTTGTACTATTGGTGTCATATCTAAGGAACTGTTGCCTAATCCAGGGTCATGAAGATTTTCAATTGTTTCTTTTTAAGAAGTTTATAATTTATATTAAAGTCTTTGATCCATACTGAGTTAATGTTGTATAAGGTATGAGGTACGGGTCCAGATTCGTTCTTTTGCATGAGGTTAGCCAATTGTCCTGGCATTATTTGTTGAAAGGGCTATTCTTTTCCCACTGAATAGCCCTGGCACCCTTGACAAAAATCAACTGATCATAAATCACAACATTTTTTTAATACCCACATGCAAGTAATCTTTCAGCCAAAGTCTTTCATTTTAAGAGACTAAATACATTTTAAGTAATTTACCAGGCTCAA
Source organism: Pongo abelii (assembly GCF_028885655.2). NCBI lineage: Eukaryota > Metazoa > Chordata > Mammalia > Primates > Hominidae > Pongo > Pongo abelii. The sequence continues at coordinate 63,664,399 of NC_071996.2, read as the reverse complement.
TAAAAACAATTCCAGGGTTTTAGATAACAATGTCATTACTTTTAGAAAAACTGAAGAAATGGCAATTCTTTATGCATTCCACTTAGGAAGTTAGCTTCTACTGCTACTTCTGATAGATGAAAAAGTTGAAATCCTGTTAACGATAATTAATGTTGCTAGGATCTCTGCCCAGACATAGACACTATGGAAACATAAGCAGTTAGCATTAATAAAAAGCATCATTTTGAGTATTTTAGACACTGCTTCATTCAAAAACATACTAAGGCTACTTACAAAAAATACATGAGATTAAAAATATATATGCAAAGAGGAAAGAAAAAGTAAGTATAGGTAGTCACAGGGACTATAATATACTATAATAAACTAATACAGAAGTTAGAGGTTTTAAGTAGCTAAGTGGCTATCTATCACTGCCTTAAAAAGCTGCATGTCATTAAAAATTGTCAGTATAAACCACACCTGTACCTTTAGATCTGGGACAAATAAGAGCCTTGAACTGGAAATCCATCTAGTCCCTTGCTTTGTTCTATTACTGACTGACCCTTAGTTAACGGCCACTAAATCTTTTGGGACCAAAGTTTCTTTTTCTTCAGTACAAAAAGGTGTTTGGACCCAATTTCTAAGAAACTTCCTTTTTCTACAGTTCTTGAGTTTGTGAGTTAAAAATGCATGTCTGTTCCATCATGAAGGTGCATTCTTGTTTTTAAAAATGTAAATGCAGCACTAAAAATAGCTGCATCATATGCAAGTAAATCATGTGGCGCCATCCCTTCAGGTCCTTGAATTAGATCACACAAATGTCACTAAGAGAGGAGCTACCGAGTAAATTCCACACGGATGCACCCTATTTCCTGAAATAAGAATGTATGCTGAAGAAACAAGTTCCAGGTTGATACAAATAAGTAAATGATACTTTTAATTCCTATTTCACAACCAAGAAGAGAATCAGGTGTTAGATCAGTGACACTGACCAGAGAAAAAGGAAAGTCTCTGGGACTCAGCTAATTAAACTGGACAGATTTCAAATATTAACACCCTGAACTTTAAAGCCACTTGTTTATTTATTTATTTTTAGCATTTGTTAAGTATAAAATTAATTTAAGAGGCAGCTATATTTCAATTACATTTCAGTACACCTTCCGCAATATTTGCCAGACTCCAGGAAAATGCTTTTTATTTACAGTAAACATGCTTGAACCTAAATCTCATGGTTAAGCTCATTCTCCAAACCCAGGAGGCTGATGCTATAGCAATCTCTCCCTTGAAAACACTCTCCTAGTTAGGGTTTTGCTTTATTTCTGGATTTGGTTTGCTGGTTTCCTTCCATTACATGAGAAAAAAATTCTGAAATCCCAGAAGGTAGCAGGGCTAGCTCAATGCAAATCACCATCCCAATCTTGTCCCCTGCAGTTCTTCTGGAGCCTGGATACTCTCATCTACCCACTGTTGTCACTCTAGCAGTAATTCCTTTTTTCCTACCCAGACCAGTGGTTCAGACAAGCAAAACTGAGGGCAGTAGGTTCTTGTGCCACCTCTCCAGCCCAGTGATTGCCCATGGTGTGCCTGTCCACGAAGAAACACCAAGAAAATCCCTGCTTCCTCTTTCATTGATCCCTTGGTTCAATAATGAAACTGTCCTGGAGTAAGAGAGGCAGCATGAGCAAGAAAGATAATTTTCCCTTCCTTTGGTAAAGCTTCCCAGCCCTAGCAAAGCTTTGATTTTAATAAAATATATCCCATTACCATTCAATCAGAACAAGGTATTTGCTGGCTTATTATGTGTAAGGCACCATATGGGGAACAGCAAGGGATTCAGATATAGTACTATCTTAAAGTTATGTTTCTTTCACAAAGTATTTTCATCAATTCTTCATTTCCTATTACATATTAACATTCCTGTTTGACTGATAAGGCTCAGAAGTCTTAAATGACTTATCTACAGCTATAAAGCTGTGTTATGAACTAGATTAAATCTTTAAAATTCTTAGTTCAAGGATTGTTCATTACAGCCAGCTGCAAAGTGCTCTCCCAGGGTGTTATGGTCAATATGCTTATTTGATAAAATATTTAGTGCCAACTACGAGCAGAAGTGTGCTGGGTACCACTGATGCAGTGAGAACGAAACAGACATGAAATCTCCTCCCTTGAAGGTACCATTAACTGTAACTTGAAGCATATAGTATATGAGCATCCTAAGATATCCAAAAGGCTAGAGTTTGGAGAGGAAAGTTAATCTATTTATGAAGTTTAGGAAAGGCTTTGAGAGGTAGGTGGTATTTGAATAGGGTGTTGAGATACAGGTGGGAATGATCTTACCCAATCCTTTTATTTAATTATCAAACGGCAGTCATCCTTTTTCAAACAGGTTTCCCACTGTGATAAGGATGTTTTTAATATTAAATAATATCAATTCTTTACTAAAACAGGCCAGGATTACATGCATTTCTTATGCACTGCTCAGTTTGATTTTCCTGATCAGGACAACCATGCAAACCTGAGACAATTCTTAAGCATAACAATGATGGTTACTATAAACATGACGGATTATGCTAAAGCTTTTCCATGATGCCTGAAAACAAGTAGGGGTGGAAATGAAAGAAAAGGCAAGTTCTGCAGCCTTGATTTTCTTTGTTATTAAGACAAAGAGTTTGGATAACAGAGTCTCCTTTAACTTTATAATTGCATAACATTACCAAACTATACAGAGCATAAAAACTTTTGCTCAGCAAATACAGTGACTTATTTTTCCTCATAAATGATATCATATATTTAAAAACAGTAGCTGCTTTGTCTTAATTTATGTTACAAATTAAGCCTTGATTGCAAACCAGTTGCTAGGGCATTTCATTTCACAATGGTGAGAAGCAAGGAGTAAAGTTATATAGAGTGTCCTGGAAGTAAAGAGATGATATGATACTGTAAAAATATGTGATATGAAAAATATGTGATTACCAATAATACTGTGAAAATTACTGTGACTTTTGTTTATTCAATAACATTTATATATTCCCTCCTAAACACTTTACTAGAGTGAAAAAAAATATAGGCTTTAAATTCAGACCCCAGATCTGCAATTTCCTAGCCATTTACTGAACTCTGAACATCAGTTTTCATATCATACATAGTTTGTAGGGTTACAATAAAAATTAAGACCATATATACAGTAAAAATTAAGTAAAATTTAAGTGAGACCATATATAAAATATGTTATTTGTTCCTCAATATCTATTCTCTCCTTCTCTTATAGTACTAATACTTCTGATTTTTAGCTGGTGTGGTCATGTGACTACGTGCTAGTCATTGGCAAATGGGTGTAACTTCCATAACAAGTTTTCCCTTTCACCTTTTTTCCCAGCTGGATGGAATGTTACAGTGATAAGCCACCTAGAACACTGGGATGCAGGCAACCCTTGTTTAACCACTGTTTTGTGGGTCTCTAAAGGAGGAACTGCGCTGTATCCTGATTGGTACAACGTTCAAGACTGGTTCAGTGTTGAACACACAGTAGGCACTCCTTTTCTCCCTGGGAAAGTGAAAAATAGTCATGGTCTTTGCCTTTTTCTCCAATTAGAGCTTATAATTGAGTGAGGCAGACACACATGAAAATAATTAGCCAAAAGGTCAATTATAAATGTTTAAAAAAAAAGGTCTGGGCACATCTTCACAGAGGTCTGGGTAGCACAGGTATAAGCATTTGTAGACCTCACCCAATGGTTCACTAGAGATTTATGCATTTCATTCAAAGTTCTACCTAAAAAGAAGAAAAAGAAAACTTAAGTAAAAGGTATATAAGATAAAGGCTCAATAGAAGGAACAATCAAAATAAGAAGGATTGTGGAAGGCTTCACAGAGGATCTGACACTTAAACAGAGTCCCGAAAGATGAGAAGAGTTTCAACAAGTAGAGAATGAATGGGGAAAGTACATTCATTCTGAAAGAGCAGAGGCCCTGAAAAGTCATTAGTATGGTGCATTTTAGTGAAGGGAGTGAGTATTCTGTTTATGCAAGTCTAGTATGTGTGCAGAGATGACAGCGAGGTGAGGGTGCCATGATAAGCTACAGTCAGGGTCAGCATGTATGACTGTGCTGTACTACAAAAATCCTAGGGAAGACCATACATAAAGACCATGATTGGAATGGCATCCCATAGAGCTGTAGAGTACACTGACCGCATAAACCACATGCAGCAGACTCAGTTATGGCTAGACTATAGTAGACCTCGAATGTCACTCTAAGAAATTTAGACTTTAACATGTTGACATAAGGAGTAATGAGAGATTTTCAAGGAGATGATGGACATATTTTAGATAGAACAGATAACAGCATGGACTACAAACTAGCGAGGGAGACAAAGTGAGGCTATACCACAGGCAACTATTGCTGTATTCTAGGTAAAAGATGAGGGCTTGAACTAGAGCAGGGGAAATAAAGATGAGTGGATTCAAGAGGCATTTCAAGAGTAGAATTAACAGGATTTGGTGGCCGACTGGATGTGCACAGTAGACAAGAGGGCAGCAATTCAGGTACCTGTGACTGCAAATCAGTTGGCCTGAAATGGGACCTCGGAATCTACATTCTAATTAGCAAAGTGCCTCAGGTGATTTTGTTGCAGATGGTTCACCAGCCATTGGTTTTCAAAACACCCAGTAGAAAGTGGTGATAGCCAGACATAAAGTGACAGAAAGAAAATTTTCAGGAGGAGAAGGAAGATACTGAATCCAATTTTGGACAACAGTGCTAGAAAAGACATCATAATAAAGAGGAAGAAAGCATCAACTGCATAATTATCTATAGGAAAAAAATGAAGGCAACTATGCCTTCACTGTTGTTTGTATTCTTGAAGTCCTGTTTTTAATGTCCCCTGATACTAGTACATCCTTGGATGGCCAATTAGGCCAAAATCGTTTTACCAAAAAAAAAAAAAAAAAAAGGCAGAAAAAAACTACATTTTTGAAAAGAAAACAATAGAGAAAAGCAATACACATTGTTGCACCACCTTATAGCACAAGATGTACATGTTTTTCCTACCAAATATAAACCAAAAAAGAGGACAGGCCCACTTATTATTTCTTTGAAGGAGGTCAGAAGGAAAAGTAGGAAATGCATAAAATAGTGTATGACATTTTGTGTCTGTTATTTTATGTAAAAAGACTATTAATCCAATATGTAGAAATGTTATCTAATGCTCTGCTTTGTTAACCTTTACAGGCTGTTAAATAACAGGAAAAACAACTCTGGCGGAGTATTTGAATGCAAGATTTTCCTTAAGTATCTTCTACTCTACCAGATTTATAAATAAATAATACGGTAGTACTAATGATTTTTCAAAAGAGTGGTAGAGTTTGTATCTATCCTCTGGTCTTAACCAGAAAAGTCTGAAAAAAAATATTTTCAGTAATCTCAAAAAGGTCCCCCAAAACACAAGATAATAACATAAGAGAAGTCACAGGCTACACAAGATTCATAAATGGTGAAGTTGTTTCGAAAGAGAAGTAGTTTAAATCTTATGAGTTAATGGGTTGGCTGCCCCTCCAGTATCCTGAGTCATTTACTGTATCAGAAAAAACCACTATGGAGGAAGAGAGCTCTTCTATGAAAAAAGAGTTGAAATTTCAAGAGATAGAGGACCTTTTCACAAAAGGGCCTAATTTCTCTTTAAATCACAATTTAAAATAGCTGAGCAGCCATTTAGCCTTGAGAACATTAGCAACGATAAATAGGAACAGGCAAAAACCTACATAATTATAAAGCTTTACTCTGTGCTCTTAACCACTGGCATAGGACTCCACAGCTCTTCTTATCCCTTGTTTTTAATTTCCCTGAGGACATCTATAGGCTGCTGGATTTGCAAGTCACAACTTGTTTTATTAGAAGTAATTGTGAGAACTCGAATGAAAAAATAAATAAGGTTTCAGAGATTTCCGGATCTCCATTTTCAGTCATTCCGAAGATGTTTAGGGTATGACTTTAATATATTAGCTTAAAACCAGATCTAATATTTTTAATCCAGTACCATGCAACAAGTTCTCTCCTTCAGACTGTTGAATATTCCTAAAGAGAAGGCTACAAAAATCCCTGGGCAGCCCAACAGACCAACCTTTCAAACTTGCGTCTGTGCCAAAATTACCCAACTTTCTACCCTTTTCAAGGCCACACCAGTTTACCTCAAATACGAATATTCAGACCTAGTAAACCTTAACACTTGCTGTGCCACCCTACTGTGGGGAAGCAATAGTTGATTAGAAACTCAGATTTGCTGTTTCACTTCCTTTTGTCTCTGGAAAAAAATAGAAAGACACTATAAAATAAAGATTGCAAACCATATTTTTAACTATACCACATCTTGTGTAAAATGTACTAATTTCTCTGCTAAGGCAATTTAGATTAGATACTCTGAATTAAAAAGCCTAGTCAACTGAAGATAAAATCAGAGTTGAAGTACACAATACATGTCCAGTCTAGACAGGCTTGGTGATGAGTGAGAGTAAACAAGTCATTTAACCTTTCTATGGACCTCTGTTCCCCCATTTCTCCCAATTTAGAATCTTGGCATAGAGTCAGGCTGTAGGACATTGGTTCGCAACCTGTCAGTACATTAGAATCATCCACGGTGGTTTTAAAAAATACATTACCAAACCCTGTCCAAGACTCCTGGATCTAATTTTGTACAGGGGGGAGATGTAAGATGGATTTAAAATTACTGCCATGGGGGTCGAGTCATAGCTTGGAAAGCACTATAAAACACTATACAAATATGCACCAACGCAGGGAAACAGGCTTTCATAAAGTTGCCTTTTTTCCCATAGTGATCTGCTTTTTAATTATTCTACAAGAAGTATATAGAATTTAGGAACAAAAATAGCAGTTGCTAAGGTAGAAGACTTTCTCAAATAAATAAATAAAGGTATTTTGATACTTTGGCAGATGGCCCAGAGCAACAGCACTTTGTTGATCTTGCTTCCATAAAACTTCCACAACTCATCAACTTAATTAATAGAGAAAACAAATGTTTTCTCTATTAATGGCATTTGTTAAAGTTCTTGTTGAGAAATTTGACTGACCACAGCCCATCTCCCACTAATAGCAAGGACACTTTTAACTTGATGTTCCCCCTATCAATACTCTAATCATCTTAATTCTATTTAAATTCTCAAACTATCTACAGATAGTTGAAAGACAAGATAGATCTCAAAGACATGCCTTTAATTCAAAGAGGCACAAAGAGTCATTGATCAGGACAATCTCAGTCTTCTGTTTGAATGGCAATCATCCCAACAATGAAGAAGGTGGTTCCCTATTTGATCATGGGAAGCACTGGGGTTGGGATAAGAACAAAGATCTATTTGCAGGTGCTTTACATAAACTACCTCATTTTTAATCTTCCCTCTGCAGAAGCATATATTGTCTTCCCTTTACAGAGGAGGAAACTGAACTTCAAAACTGAACTTCAAAAGGGTAAATAAGTTGCATAAGGCACAGAATTAGAAAACGGAAGAACCAGATAAATCTAGGTCTCTGTTGCTAAAGCACAATCTCTAGCTCTCTCCCCTCTAATTTAGTTTTCATTTTAATCAGAGCTATACATACCTATATCTTAATGAGTTGTGTAGTTCTACAAAATAAGAAAAACAGTAGTCCTCTGCTTTCCCCTTCCTATTTCCTGCTTCACCTTCACAACAATTCTTTTGACTAATTCTTTTTTGTATTTATCTCTGTATCTCTAAATAACATGTAATACTGCCACTACTGATTTTTCAGTTTTTGTCTCCTCATTATGGAAAATTAGGATTCAGTTCTCTTTAAACATCCCCTGCCTCCTGTTCTCCCCTATTTCCCCAATACAGTTATATCTAATTTTTCATTAGATTAGCAGTTTTTCAACTTTTACTTTATTACTATGTAATGCTATTCACTGCTGAACAATATAATATACCATGGATGCTTTTCCTTTTCTGAAAATTTTTTTCCCTGAAAATTCTTGTTTGCTTTGTTTCCTATTATCACTAATACAACTCCTCAATATATTCAGACACTTCAGGTATTCTATCTCTTTAGAGGAATCACTCTGTAAGCTTTCTGGCTTGCTCCAGTCTAGACTAGTTGCTCTCTATGCCTGATGGAAAGCCTTCATCTTGGGACCTTCTTTACCTTGAATTTGGGGATACCCTTTGCTCATTTCTTTCTCTAATTGAATCCCTCATTTTCAGTCTCCTAAATCTTTTCTTGTTTTATATCCCCACGTGGTGACACAAATCTTCTAACAGCTTCCTAAGAAAGTGTTTGGGAAGTAAATTTCTTGAGGCTTTGCATAACTAAAAATATCTTTACCCTCTGACTTAACTGATACTTTGGCTAGTTAAGAGTTCTAGGTTGGAAGTAATTTTTCCTCAGAATTCTGGAAGTTTTGCTATGCTATCTTCTAGCTTCTGTTTATTTTTGTTGAGGATCAGATCGATTTTGATTCCTGATCTTGTACAATTCTCACTCTGTTGCTCGAGGCTGGAGTGCAATGGTGTGATCTCAGCTCACTGCAACCTCCACCTCCGGGATTCAAGCGATTCTTGTGCCTCAGCCTCCCTAGTAGCTGGGATTACAGGTGCACGCCACCACACCCAGCTAATTTTTGTATTTTTAGTAGAGATGGGGTTTCACCATGTTAGCCAGGATGGTCTTGAACTCCCAGCCTCAGGTGATCTTCCTGCCTTGGCCTCCCAAAGTGCTTGGATTATAGGCATAAGCCACTGTGCCTGGCCTTAACCGATTTTTTTCTCTTTGAAAACTATTAGGATTTTTTTTCTCTTTGTCCCTAGGATTCTGAAATTTCAGGACCATACCTGGCCATGGACTATACCATAGCAATAGGTGTTTGGTGGGCCCTTTCAATCTGGAAATTCCTCCTTCAGTTCTTGGAAATTTTCTTGAAAATTTTTTGGGGCAATTTCTTTCCTTTTGTATTCCTTTCTGGGACTTCTACTATCTGGGTTTTGAATCTTCTGTACTGGTTCTCCAATTCTCCTTATTCCGCCACTCCTTTTAAAATGAACTTCCCTCCTTATTTCATAGTGAGAAATAAAAATTTTAATGTGAGGAGTGCAAACCCCTTTTAATTATCAGGCCCAGAGAGGCACTGAAATGTAAGTGTGTGACAGCAGTCACACCTCACTCTCCCCTGTGAACTAAATGACCCTCTTGAAGCTACCTACTCTGTGATGCCAAGTAGCCATAAAATGCCTTACATTAGATACCAAAACTCATGTCCTATAGTTCAACAATGTATAATCACTAATCAGTGTTATTTCTGTAAACCAGTGAGAATTCCTATCAAATAACTAAGTATCAGCCCATTCCTTGCCCTCTTTTGCCTTTAAAAACCTGGTTGCGGCCGGGCACGGTGGCTCACACCTGTAATCCCAGCACTTTGGGAGGCTGAGGCGGGTGGATCACGAGGTCAGGAGATCGAGACCATCCTGGCTAACACGGTGAAACCCTGTCTCTACTAAAAAATACAAAAAAATACAAAAAAATTAGCCGGGCGTGGTGGCGGGCGCCTGTAGTCCCAGCTACTTGGGAGGCTGAGGCAGAAGAATGGCATCAACCTGGGAAGTGGAGCTTGCAGTGAGACAAGATAGCGCCACTGCACTCCAGCCTGGGCGACAGAGTGAGACTCCATCTCAAAAAAAAAAAAACCTGGTTTCAACAAAGGCCGAATGGAGCAACCCCCGAAGGCAACCTGGAAGTGTGTCCAAGGCAGCTGTCCTCAACCTTTACCCAAATAAATTCCCTATATTAATTTTGCCTCAGTTTCTTTAGGTTGACAATAGATACAATATCTTAAGTCTGTTGTCTTTCGCAGCCATTATTATCCTGCCAAATGACAGCCAACCAATCCTGGATAAAGAAAGTAGTAATTAAGAGTAAGTAGTGGTGCCTCTGGAGCTGCACTGAGGCTGAGAGTGTATGAGCCAAACCATGTTCCACCTCTAACTGCCTGTTCAACCAGAACATCTGAGCTTTGATCAGTTATGTATATATACATTGGAATTCCACGTTTGAAGAGAATCAAAAGGCTTAAAGGTAGGATTTTTGCCATCTTGGCCCCAGGATGATTAGTCATTCTTTAGTAAGGTCTACTTTTTTGTAGGTGGTAGAGACAAGTGTGAGTAATTTGGGAGGCAGGCAAGGCCCCTCTGCTGGGTTTCCCCAACTGCTGAGCCTATTCTGTTTCTGGGTAAATGTTCTGCCAGAGTTCACACTTGTGGTGAGAGACCAACTCAAATCTAAAGCAGTTTCAGGATGGGGAAAGGAAATCACCTTAAGTAACTGCTACCCCTTCCACTTTGCCCTAGAAAAGAAAGCCACCAGCCTTTCCCAACCCCTTGGGCTATGAATAAGATGAGTTTATATTCTATTTCAGAAAAGTTGCCACTGTAGTACATAAAGAGGTGAATAGTGAATGAAAGACACATTCTGTGTTTTTGTTTTGTTTTGTTTTTTGTTTTTTTTGAGACAGAGCTTTGCTCTGTCCCCCAGGGTAGAGTGCAGCAAGTGTGGTGGTGCAATCATAGCCCACTGCAGCCTGGACTCCGCGCCTCAAGCAATCCTTCCACCTCAGCCTTCTGAGTAGTTGAGATTATAGGCGTCCAGCCACTGTGCCCCACTACATCTTGGTCTTTTCTGTATCTTAGTTATATGTTTGCCTTCTCATCCACAAAACACATCAGGAGTAAAAAGCAAAAAAATCAGTCAACAACACGGCATACACACATAAATAAGACATCTTCTCTTTTGGATGGTTAGGAAGACCTTTAAAAACACTCAAAAATATTAAGTGTGTTTTCCTTACCTGAAGAAAGGAAATGAAAGAGAACTGTCACTACTCACATTTACTTGTGATCATTTTCTACTTTTAGGGAGTTATATAACACAAGCAGCTAATTCCCCAACTGACCTCTTGCATTTCTATTCTCCTTCCATGTTGTAAACTTTGGTCATGAATATACCCATAGCATATTGTACTACACTGTTTCTGTGCTCCATCCAGGCAGCTGATATAACAGAAACCTTAAATATCATAAATCCAGCAGTGTTAGAATTTGAATTTTGTATTTTTCCATAAGCTGGAAGGCTAAATGCAACAGGATAAACAAGACAATCTCACTGGTTAAACCCAAAGCTCCCCAGTACATGTTCTCCATTTTGCTGGATGTTAGAACTTGGTGACATTTTCTATGCGATCTTGCAAGAGCTAAAAGATTTCACTGTCAAAGACCACACCCATGAGTCTCAGTTTTGCCTTACTTCCTTTTTTTCTCCAGTAATACTTCTTTCTCTGAGACTATTTATCAAATGTTATGGGTTTAACTGCACAACTAAACAGTATAACACCAAAACGGAAAGTAGGCATGTGATGTTCTACTCCTCTGAGGTGAACATAAACATGGCACTGCTCAGTTGGCTGTGCTCAACTGAGTAATCGTTAAGGGGTATCCTCTCCTCTGAGTAGGGGCAGTGTTAGAATCTGAAGATGGGGGAGGAAGGATATGCAATTTTAAAATAGTTAATATTAAAAATCTATTACATAAATCATATAAAGGACTTTGCATAATATTCACAGATGAGGGAACTAGAAGAGAAAGTCTGTAGTCAGTATGGTGAGATGTAGAGGAGGAGTAGGACTGTATGGGAAGGAACATGTATTACAATCCTCTAGGATTTGTGAGATTTTAATGTTTATCAGAAAGGAAATATGGATTTTTAAAGGTTGAGAAACAACAATATCAAGGGAAAGGCATCTCTACTTTTGGGATTCCAAATACTTGAGGTTATGAAATCACATTCCAGTAAATGCCACATAATAAATGGTTATGAATAGTAAAACCACTTAAATCTCTCACAATAACAGTTGATTTGTTGATTCCAAAAATCTTTCTTCAAGCAATTAAAAAAAATCCTTTATTTTGAAAGAATCTAAGTCTCTAACTTCTGTCCCTTATAGCAAGTCACTCTCTGGCAAAACTATTACCTGATTGGGTTGTTTTGCTGTCCAATAGAACAATTCTCATACTTCATTCTACTGCAACTATTTCAAAGACTCCCATAACTTCAACTTGCTAAGTAACCATCAAAATGGAACTCATATTAATTTTCTTTGTCTACTCAATTTCCAGTAATTCCTTACTGCAATGACTTAAAATACTTTGTTTTCAATGTTAGCAACCTATTTTCAGTAGACCCTTCTTTTTGCAAAAAAAAAAAAAAAAAGTATTGGTGTTAAGTAAAAGCTATTATAGATCACTAGTACTCAAACTGTTTACTCTCATAACTTACTACTGATAATTACCATTTATAGAGAGTATATCTCTGAAGGTAAAAAGTTACTGTCCAGGAAATTTTCCATGAGACAAACAATTGCCGTCATTTACTTCCCAAACTCTTTTCCTTAAGAAAAATAAGTCCCTTTAAAAATGTTTTTCTTGGTTGCACAGCAATGTGAATGCACTTAACATTATTGAACCTTATACTTTAAAAAGGTTAAGATGGTAAATTTTATGTGAATTTTACCACAATTTAAAAAGCTTTTATAGATTAGGAATTGGAAAACGTGACACATGTACTACATAGGTCCCAAAGCCTGTTTTCCGTTGCATAGGGCTTGGTACCAGTTACCCTCAACTTATTTGAACAGTGACCAAATACTGCACTTAGTTCAAAAGACTTTGAAAATTAATTAACAACTCACTGAAAAAGTAGTTCATTTCATATTCTGTTATCCCTTCCTGAAGATAATCATAATCTTGGTTCTGAACTATAAAGAGATTTTTGTTACATATCTAAATAATAGCCTCCTCTTTCCCTGTATTTATGATTCAAAACCATGGCAGCAAGCATACGAAATAGCAGGTGGGAAATGGCAGCCACAGCATAAATCCTACAGGAAATAGAAACTAAAACTAGGCTTTACATAACTGAACACAAACGAACTGCAATTAAACAGTAATATTTTATGCTTATAAGGTGTTAGAAAACAAAAAGGATAAACCGTAACAGTCAATCAGCTAATGCATAGCATCGAAATAGCGAAGCTTTATGTCAACAGGCTATTTTTATTTACCATTTGCTTTTGGACAAAGGTATGGTTTTAAAAAACATTCAGTCTTCTTTCATCATGGGCAAGTCCCCAATTATTTTTGCTATAATAGCCCATAAATGGAAATAAAATACCCACGCATTCACATAATGCCTGCATCCTACTGTTAGTAACACTTTAGTGTCTGTAAGTATCCTCCACAGTTCATAGATGCAAATGCTAAATTACATTACCTGTCTCAGGTCATATTCTTGAAGGTGATCAAAAAGCATTTGAAATAATCATTTATAAAAGTCTATCAAAGATTACTTACACTATTATCGATGTATTAACAGTAAACCATTAGTCAAGTAAAAAGGGGGGCTTCTGTTAGATGACAGCACTGCTCCATGTGCGTGCACATACCATGCACATACCTGAACTATGCTAATGATTTTCACTTCATGTTAAAGAAGTATAAGCATGTTAAGCTTGTATATTTTTTCACCCACTCATTTTGAAACCCTCTGTAGGATTTGGCTACAGTAAAATGTCAGCTTGGTTATTACCTTTAAAGTAAGAAATTTCCCGGCAAAATTGGGAAGCTAGTGACAACAAAGTGAAACTGATGCTTTCCCAGTTGAGTTTCACTCTTGGTTTCTTTCAGGGCATAGACAAACTTGCCCATGTAGAAGCAATACCCTTGCTTCTGTAACATAACTGGAGAAGAGAAGAGAAAGAATAGCAAGACATTTTACTTAACAGCCTCAGCCTACCTACAGCATTTTTCCTTGTCCATGAAAAAAAAGTCGTGTGTAGGGGGGAAATAACCAGCATCAGTACAGCAGCTGTTCTTAGTTCTTGACATTACTGTGTCCCCAGACTCTTTCATTCAATTCTATTTACTCCAAGGAGTTTTTGTTTGTTCTGAACCATTTTGCTGAGTATTGTTGCTGTCTTAAGAACAATGTACTCCCAGACCCACATGGTTTCATGAGTGAATTCTTTCAGATCTTCAAAGAGCAGAGTTCTTAGGCTATTTAAACTACATCAGAGCAGAGGAAGAGGAACTCTGCCCAGTTCTTTTTAGGAACCAGCATAACCTTGATACCAAAACCTAGCAAAAATAACAGAAAAAGGTGAGTATAAAATGAATCTCAATCATTGATTTTAAATAAAAATGCTACCAAAGGAACCAATATATACTTAAATATCACACCATGACCAAGTGTAAGATTGGTTCACAAACTGGAAATATACTAAAATAATTCACTATCCTATTAGGTCAAAGATGAAAAGTACCTATGAAAGGTTATGATAGATATCAAAAAGCCATTTGACAAAATCCAACTTCCATTCCTGAAAAAATGTTAAGAAGTAATGAAGAGACATTCTTTTAACACAACAAGAAATATATATACACACCAAATGAACATCCAATATCTATTATTTAAAATTGTTCTCAAAGTGCTATCTAATACAATGGACACTCCCCATCCCCAGTTGCAAAAATGACTTTGGATGCAATCCAAACAGTTCTCTGTAAAAATCACAATGAGCTAGAAATATTAAAGGAAACTTCCCTGATAAATATAATTTATTAGAAATTAATAGTAACTTCATATTTAATGATGACATAATAAAAACATCCCCAAACTAAGAAACAAGATAAAGGATGGCCAGAATCACTGTTTTATTTACCACCATTCTGGGGAAGCCCGCAATTCACTAAAGCATAGAAAGAAAGAGATAAGATAAATTATAATTAGATGATTGCTTCCTAGAAAATTCAAGTGAAATAATTTATTAAAACTAATAAATTTAGAAAGTTGGCCAGATACATAAACACTCATCTACATACCAGTCACAAAATATAAGAAAATATAATGGTTAAATCCCAAAAAGAGTATTTTAATGAAGCATGAACAGTTTATGTTGAATTTTATCTCGAAGATAATGCAATTATATTCAAGAAAATTTTGAAAAGGAAAAATGAAGAGGGACTTGTCCTATGAATTACTAGAAAACGTAATATCAAAGCAGATTGGTATTTTTAAAGGAAGAGACAAAAAGATCAAAGCAACAGATGAGTCTGAAGAAAAGATGCACGTACACATGAGAATTTACTATATTAAGGAGGTATTTCTAGTCAGTTGGGAGAGAAGTGATTTCAACAAATGATTTCAGGAAAAATGGCTGCCCAGTCATAAAAACAAAGAAAAAAAATTAAATCCTTATCTTAGTATACAAAAATCATTTTCAGATGTTTTAATGAGTAAATCATAAAAAGAGAATTAACAGGCAATATAGGAGAAGATTTTAAGAATTTTTGAGTGGGGACTACCTTCTTACCTGAGATAAAAAGCCTGGGCATTTTAAACCAAAGCATTGATAATTCTTGAAAATATCTGCCATATATTTCGCAAAGGATTAATGAAACCTGTGGTCTAATGAGAAACAGATAATTTTGAAGAATATTGGGCAATATATACGGACAGGACATAGTAAGTGATAGTTAACTATAATTTGGTACATCTACACAATGCAGTACCACGCCAACATTACAATAAAATAGAGCTACATATGGCAAGACTTTCACCATATATATATACATTTAATCTGAACCAGATTATCGAACAGTATGCATAATCTCATTTTCATAAGAAAGCAAAATAACATAGTTATGCACATACAGGAAAGATGTGGAAGGCTTGGATTACAACTGGGGAGAGGACTGAGAAGGATTTCACTTTCTGCTTTAGACATAGTTGTATTATTTGAGGATCCCTCCTCTCTCAAATGAGGACACAATAATTTTTAACAGAATGCACTGCTTGCTTCTCTGCTACCTCTCGTTTGGGTGTGTATTCCAACCGCGGTAAGGAGGCAGGTCATTTTCTTTTCCTTCAATTTCACGTTGCTTCTTCACTTCCTTTACTACCATCTCTCCCTGATTATAACTTGTCAAAAGCATCTCCTGTGAGGTGAGATAAACACCACTTTACATAGCAAGGCTGCTTTACTTTTGCTCATTATAGCATAACAATAAAGGCACAGCTCTTCTTTGATTATCCTCCCCCTCTTTCTACTTCTAGAAAAGCACAGCTTTTCTGCCTGTAACTCGTTGCTAGTCAGTTTACACCGGCGTGAGGACTCCACCTAACGCCTGGGTTCCCACTGTGGGCGGAGTTGGCTCCTGTTCTTCCTGCCTTGGCCACCCACTCCCTCCGTGACCCTCTGGGAAGTTACCCAACTTCTCATTGACCAGGCTATGATGACACCCCACAGGAAGGCAGTGGGGAATTGCGCAACCACGTTGGGAAAGCAACAGAAAGAACCAATTAAGTTTTCGAAAGAGTAACCACGATACTACTTGATTCTAGGAGGCAGTCCCTCTCCCGAAGGAAGTCGGGAATGTTCCTGGCGGGTCCACTGCTCACCTCGACACCGCAGGCCCTTCCACCCCCATTTCCCGGGCAAAGCAGCCGGGACGAGTCCCTCCCCTGAAGCCGTTGGGGCAGAGGCCGACGATGCTATGCTGACATCGCGGGCCCGGAAACCCCCCCACAAGGAGTCCTCTCCGGGGGAAGGACTCGCGTGGCTCCTCCCGCACAAAATCCCTCCCCAAACTGCAAATTGGTTGTCTCCGCTGCTCCTCCGCTTCTCTCCTTGCGGCGCCCCTACTGTCAGCGCGTCCCTCTCGCTCACGCATACAAATTCTCCGACGTCGTGCTTGACGGATTCGGACACACCAATTCACAAAGTTTCTTACTCACAGAGTTCACGGTTTCAGCTGCGCTCCCTCTCCCCTCAGGTCGCCGGCGCCTGGCCGAGTGACTCCAACCGGAAGTTGCTTTTTGTTCCAGTTCAGAGGGCAGTGCCTGCGCGCGGAGCCATTAACTCTTCACCTTCCACCCGACAAGGCCAGGGCCATTCCGCCCTGCCCCGCCCAGCCCGGGGCTCTTCTGCCCCGCCCCTCCCTGCCCCGCCCAGCGCCCTCCCCCTGCCCTGCCCAGCCAAGTCCCCGCCTCTTAGGGAAAAAAAAAAAAAAAAGCGTCAGCCGCGGAAGAGAATCCTATGTCAAGTGTAAAGGTAACTTGTGGGTCTTTGCTGGATTTTGTTGCCAAACGATAAATAACCGGTAAATAAATAACCAGTAAATAAATAACATCACCCTATATATGAGTTAGAGTACACAAGAATCACCTGAGAAACAAAATGTAGTTTCACCAACCGACTCCTACAGCTTTCATTTCAGAGCAACTGGAGTGAAGCCCAGGAACCTGCATTTTCAACAGATCCTCGTAAATTTATGTAATTAAAGGTGGTTAAAGTCCACACTCTGAGAAACACTACATATACACATACCCATTTGGTTTCTCCCCAACTAGTAGTATTTTTCACTAAATATTTGTTAAAGAGGAATGGCTGGAAATGGAGGTGGAACTTTATTAGAAAATTTCCCATGAATTAAGACTTTCCCATTATTCAATTCCTAGCCATGCATGAATATTCTCTAAGATTCAAATCTTAGATACCGCAAGAAAGATATCTTTTCCCTTTAGGGCAAGAGGATGAGGTCTGGCTGCCCCAATTTCTCCCTGTATTTCTGAATCATGGATGTTTACACATCTTTCCTTAGGCCAGTAAGTCCAAGGATGTAAAAACCTGCCAAGTTGCAGTGCATTCTGTCTAGTTATCTTGAATGTTGCTGTATACTTTTAAAAGTCAAAGCCTAAATATATTTGAAACAATGTTTTTAACCAACAGAAACTTCTTATATAACGTTTTGACTAGTTGAAT
Organism: Pongo abelii; assembly: GCF_028885655.2. Classification (NCBI taxonomy): domain Eukaryota; kingdom Metazoa; phylum Chordata; class Mammalia; order Primates; family Hominidae; genus Pongo; species Pongo abelii. The sequence continues at coordinate 63,646,530 of NC_071996.2, read as the reverse complement.
AGTTTTCTTGTAATAAGTAATTGAGTTAAACATGACAATACAGTACTGCTTTAAAAAAATTATTTAAACTTTTTTTGAGAGCAGTTTTAGATTCACAGCAAAATGTAAAGGAATGTCCAGAGATTTTCCATATACTTTCTGCCCCGACACAAGCATAGCCCTTCCCCATTATCAACATTCCTCACACCAGTGTGATGAAAAAAAGCTGTTATAAATATCTGTGTGCAGGTTTTTTTGTGTGGACATAAGTTTTCATCTCCTTTGGATAAACACCAAGTAGTATGATTGCTGGATCATAAGGTAAGAGAATGTTTAGTTTTGTAAGCAATTGCCAAATTGTCTTCCAAAGTGGCTACCATTTTGCATTCCCACCAGGAATGAATAAGAGTTCCTTGCTCCAAATCCTTGCCAGCATTTGGTGTTGTAAGTGTTCTGGATTTTGGCCATTCTAATAGATGTGTGTCGTATTTTATTGTTGTTTTAATTTGCATTTCCCTGATGACATATGATGTGGAGGATCTTTTCATATGGCTGTTTATTTACCATCTGGTTATCTTCTTTGGGGAGGTAAAGGCCTTTGGCCCATTTTTAAATCAGGTTGTTTTCCAAATGTTGAGTTTTAAGTGTTCTTTGTATTTTTGATAACAGTCCTTTATCAGATATGTCTTTTGCAAAAAATTTTCTCCTTGCCTGTGGCTTGTCTTTTTACTCTCTTGACAATATCTATTGCAAAGCAGAAATTCTTAATTTTGATGAAGTCCAGTTTATTCAGCACTGCTTGAGCGAATTAAATAAGCTGGTTTGAAGATTTCTGATTGAAATAGTGGAATTTAGTAATATACTCAGAGTCTAAAGCTGAATGCATAGGCATTTTGAAATATGGAGGTGCTAAAAACTTTGAATAAGGAAATAAGCTAGATATGCACATTTCTTAAATATGTATTTTTCTCTTCCACTTCCATGATGTTGTAGTCTTGAAGAGAAGTGGCTGCATAATTCCCCTATATGTGAAATATGCATAAATGCTGGTAGAATTATTTTCTAAACAATGCTAAAATGGTATCAAACATTTTCCTTTTCCTATAATGATGATTTTTTAAGAATTCACATACAATTTGTTTTACAAAGGTTAGAAATTGAGTTGAGACATTTATTTGAGGAATAATCTTTTAAAATAATGACATAATTTTATTCCAATTTTCCTTCACTCATATTATTATATACCTCAAGTTAGTGTGCAGTGATGTGGCATTGGAGGTTGGGTATGATGACAGGAAAATGGGGAACTGACCAGGTGTGGTGCTCACACATATAATCCTAACACTTTCGGAGGCCAAGGGCAGAGGATCACTTGAGCACAGGAGTTTGAGACCAGCCTAGGCAACATAGTGAGACCACGTCTCTATTTAATAATAATTAATTAATTATTATTAAAATAAAATGGGAGAATTGCAGGCCTTTAAAAGATATTTTGGAACCTGGACGGGTGCAGTGGCTCACGCCTGTAATCCCAGCACTTCGGGAGGCCAAGGCGGGCTGATCACTTGAGGTCAGGAGTTTGAGACCAGCTGGCCAGCATGGTGAAAACCCGTTTCTGCTGAAAATACAAAAATTAGCCAGGTTTGGTGGTGCACACTGTAATCCCAGCTATATGGGAGGCTGAGGTAGGAGGATCACTTGAACCCAGAAGGCAGAAATTTCAGTGAGCCAAGATCACGCCGCTGCACTCCAGCCTGGATAACAGAGAAAGACTCTGTCTCAAAAATATTTTGAATCCTAGTTTTAAAACTGCTTAATAATTTATTGAGAATTCTGAATATAAACCTAAGGACAAGGAAACCTGGCAATATAAACACTTACTATGACTTGGAATGTCAGTTATGTTCTCAGTCAAATCTTTGATGTGAAATATCACTATTAATGGAATCTGGTTGACTTCTGATTTACGATGACATCTGGACTGGCTGTTTATATTGCAGACTCTCCAACTAAAATGCCTATGAAAAATCAGAAAAACATGAGAACTCACAATGGCCTTGGAAGGCAGACTGACAACCAGGGCCACTGTGTATGGTTGAGCAGGCTGTGCTCAGTTGCAAAGCCTTGCCTCCTTCAGCCTGTGTCTTCTCAGAGAGGTGCTTTTTCTAACTCACAGAAAAGTACCATAAGAGCAGCTATAACCCTGTTGACACGCACCCTAGTTCCAGAATTTGATAGGATATTGCACTTATTGCAAGAACTGTGAAGCTGAAATGGACATGTACTTTTTTGTTGGAAGGCAAGCAAAGGTGTTGGTATGGAAGGATAGTAAGGAAGCTACCTGCCTCACGGCCCCTACTCGTAACTCCACCGCTATGTGTGATGGCTAAGAAGTATTTTACACCTCTTTGCCCTAATCTCTCCCATTAGTTTCTCTCTCTATGACCCATTTTGGAGCTATGGCCTAGAGAATACCAGCAATAACCCAAAGGGAGTGGATAGGTGTAATGCTCTGTGTCCAAGCTTAGGAAACTAATAATGAAAGGGGTTGGGCAGACAGAACTGGGTGTTTGTTTCTCTGGGGGTTTAGTTTTTCATATATGGTTCTTATCAAGAAAAAGACAAATCATTGTTTCTGATTAACCAGGAATTCTTCTCTTTATAGTAAAGTAACTAGCTATTAAAGGTAAGGAATCTCACCTCAGCCCAACACCCGCAGTGACAAAGTTGATAAATGTCAGCTTCAAGCCAAAAAGTTAGCTGTTGACTGTGCATGTCTATATGTCTTCCAGCTCAACATCTATGCTGAAGAACTAATAGCATCAGACAGATAATGAGAAGAGTCAAGAACCAAAATCCACACATTCAGGTAGTAAGGTTGACACAAGGCTTGGAACGAGTAATTACAAGAGAAAGCATCCCTTTGAAAAGATTATGCTGTCTGAAAGAGAGTCTTCAAAATACAAAGAAAGTGAATACTTTGGAAAATGATTTACCAGAAGCAGAAGTATATGGAGAGAATCTGCTTTGTATTTTCTATGCAAAAAGAGATGAAATATATGATAAGCTATTAGACTAAGATAAGGAGGGAACTAGAGACAAGGTGAAATAAAACCAAAGTTGGATAAATTAAGGCTGTAAGGACACATGCACACAACATGCAATGGCAAAATTCACATATAATTTGGACACAATCAAAGGTGGAATCAGTATTGCAGAATAATAAATCAATGATTAGAGTAAAAGCTTGAAAAACTCTTCCAAAATATGAATGGAAAGTACAAATAGGTGACAACCATTAAAGGAAATGGTAGAAAGATTATGCCCCAACTTCTTCCTGAAGAAGAGATTGGGGTAAATAGAACAGAGACGGCGACCACAGATATATCAGAAGCTATCTGAAGTAATACTTTGAACCAATACAATACTTCGTAAAAATGAAAATGACTCAATGTGTTTTGAAATATATTAATGACCTATCTTGTTAAAAATTTCAATATTAAATGCCCTATCAATTCATTAATTTAATCAGTGAATATTTTGGGAATATTTGCTGTGTGCTAAGAATTAGGGGTAGAAAGATCACTAAGACACTGTCCTACCTTTAAAGAACTTGGTGTCTATACTGGGTGACATACATACAAGAATCAGGCAATTATTATACAATGTGGTATTATGATTTTACATTAGGGGTAATATATGGTACTCTGAAAACACATTGGAAAGGCCATCGTCCAGCCTTAAGAGGGTGAAGGAAGGCTTCTGGTATCTAAGGTATGGAAAAAGTTCAACAAGAATCCAGGTGGAAAAAAAATTAATTGCAAAGGAAGAAAAACTTGTCTTCAGCATTAAACTTCAAAAGCTGAATAGAATAACATCTACAGTTGTCTGGGAAAGATTTGACCTATAGCGTCTGCCTACTCAAGTTATCATTTATTCAAGAAAAGGAAAACAAAGACATTCTCAGATACCTCAAGGTTCAAACATCATACCACCCATTTTCTGAAACAATTGAAGATATGCTTCCCTTATTCAAGAAGAAGTCAAAATTAAAAACTCAAGAAAGGTGAAATTTTGATATAAAATAAATATTAGAAAACATTTGAAATAATTTAAACATAAATTAAAAACATGTTGCAACTATAAAGCAATGGAAAAATGTAATTTTTGACACATAAGATACAAATTATTACCTAATAAATAATTTAATAATAATAATATGGTCACAACTTTCTGATTACAGCAACAAATACGCAAGTGGGTGGGAAAGAGGTGGCAGGAAGTAAATGTGTTCTGCTATTTTACTCATTTTCTAATCTATATATAGAAATAAGAAAATTACAGGATCTCATTCTAAGTATAATAATTGAAGATGTATCATTTTAGTTTTTTTAATATGAAGATAAATAACTACAAGTAGAATTTAAAAGTGTACGCTTGTTTTTGGCTGTGCATGGTAGCTCACGCCTGTAATCCTATCACTTTGGGAGGCCAAGGCAGGCAGATCATTTGAGGCCAGGAGTTCGAGACCAGCCTGGCCAACATGGAGAAAATTCGTCTCTACTAAAAATACAAAAATTAGCCAGGTATTGTGGTACACGTCTGTAATCCCAGCTACTTAGGAGGCTGAGGCACCCAAGAATCATTTGCACCTGGGAGGCAGAGGTTGCAGTGACCTGAGATGGCTCCACTGCACTCCAGCCTGGGCAACAAAGTGAGACTCTGTTTCAAAAAAAAAAAAAAAGTGTATGCTTAATTTTTATGTTAATAGAGGAAGAAAGAAATTAAAACATTGTCCACATAAAAAGATTTAAATATCTTAATTCCCAGCATTCAATCTGTCACCCAATCAGGTACATCATGTAAGTACTCCTCTGCAGTATTTCTTGCATGCTTACGCTCTATGTCCCCATTGCCACTATCTATCTCCATTCCTACCCCTTGTTCAAGCCACCATCAACTCATAGTTACAATGCTAACCTCCTAATTGTTTGCCGCACTTTCTCCCTTGTCAGATTCTATGTTGTTATGTTTCTTTACCACCTACAACTATTAAATGTCTTCCCCTCACCTTTAGGATAAAATCCAAAATCTTAATCCTGGAATAAGGCATCTTCCTAACTCTCCAGACTTATGTCCTGCTTCTTCTTCCTGGTGATTTTGGGCTTCTTTTAATACCTTAAGTGATCACTCTTTTGTCCTTTTCAGGTATTTGCTGCTTTCCTCAGCCTAGAACATGTTTTCCTCATATTTTACCTGATCTGTTGAGTCCTCTACTGAATGATCTGATTCTAAGCTAGGCCACACTTGATTTCCTTTCTAGGTTAAGACTGTGGGCTCAGCTGTGGGCTCCTATTTTACCTGTCCTTTCCTCTTTATGACATGCATTATGCTTGAAATTTCAAGATACATGTTTGGATGTTTTTAAGCTTAGGATGGCCATTATGACTGATGTTAGAGAAACTTGTACTCACTAGGCAGAGTCTTAGGTTATCATTGCCCTCATGAAGGCAAACTACAGCTGAGAGAAGCTAAAGCATGATGATTGTAAGTGAGAGTTCTGTGTTAAAGTTGCCTCGTTCATATGTTGGTATTGCCATTTACTAATCATATGACTTTACTAATCCTGTGCCTCAGTTTCTTCTCCTGTCAAAGGTCTAGTGTACTTGTCCAACAAAATAATGTATGAACAAGACCTGGCCTACAGGAGGACTGCAGTAAATATTGGGTAATATAGAAAATTCCTGTAACTTAGTAGGTGGTTCTACATGCAGTTGATTTTTTTTTTTTTTTTTTTTGAGACAGGGTCTCACTGTTGTCACCCAGGCTGGAGTGCAGGGCATGATCTTGGCTTATTGCAGCCTTGACTTCCTGGGCTCATGTGATTCTCCCACCTTATGCTCCTGAGTAGCTGGGACTACAGACGTGCACCATCATGCCTGGCTAATTTTTGTATTTTTTGTAGAGACAGGGTTTCACCATGTTGCCCAGGCTGGTATTAAACTCCTGAGCTCAAGAGATCCATCTGCCTCTGCTTCCCAAAGTGCTGGGATTACAGGTGTGAATTGGGATCACACCCAGCCTGATTTTTAATTTAAATAAAAAGTCATAATTATCACTTAAAATGTCTTTAAAAGTTCATACTGAGAAGGTCTCTATATTGGACTTAATAGAAAAAGACTTTCAATCAGTTGCCTTAAATATGCCCAAAGAACTGAAGAAAACCATGGACAAAGAACTAAAAGAAATCAGGAAAATGGTTTATGTACAAAAGGAGAATATAAAAACATGATATAAATTATAAAACAGAAGCAAATAGTAATTCTGGAGCTGAATGGTACAATAACAAATGGAAAATTAATTATAGGGGTTCAATAGCAGATTTCAGCAAGCAGAAGAAAGAGTCAGAGAATGTGATAAGAGAGTTAACATCAAGCTTACCTACTATGCATTGTGGGAGTCTTGAAGGAGAAATGAGAGAAATGAAGCAGAAAAAATATTTGAAGAAATAATGGCTGAAAACTTCCCAATTTGTTAAAAGTCTGAACCAGCTTATTCAAGTTGCTCAGTGAACTCTAAGTAGAATGAACTCAAAGAAATCCACACTGAGGCATTATAATCAAATTATCCTTTAGCTCTTTGGGCATATTTAAGACAATTGACTGAAAGTCTTTTTCTAGTAAGTCCAATTTCTAGACCTTCTCAGTGTGAATTTTTAGACATTTTAAGTTACAATTATGGCTAATTATTTAAATTAAAAATCAAATGCATGTAGAATCACCCACTAAATAACAGGAATCATTTATATTACCCAGTATTTATTGAGGTCCTTCTGTATGCCAGGTCCTGTTCATATATTATTTCATTGTACAGATACTCTCAATTTTTGAGGCAATTTTTGAATTGAGGACAAAGAGAGAATATTGAAAGCAGCAAGAAAGAAGTGACACATTATGTCAAGGTATCATCAATAAGATTAACAGCCAATTTTGCTTTGAAACTATGAAGAACAGAAAATAGTAGAATGACATATATAAAGTGCTAGAAAAAAGTGTAAACCAACAATTCTATAAATGGCAAGACTATCCTTCAAAAATAAAGAAGAAATTAAGACATTTTGAGATAAATGAAAGCAGAAGGAGCTTGGTGTTAGTAGACTTACCCTAAAGAAATGATAAAGGGAGTCTTTCAGGCTGACTACTAGGAGATAATTTGAGGTCATATAAAGAAATAAAGAACTTCAGTAAAGACAACTACATAGGTAAATATATTAAAGCTAGAATAATTGTATTTTGGTTTGTAACTCCTCTTTTTATTTCGTATATGATTTAAAAGACAAATCCTTAAAAATAATTATAAATCTGGCACACAACTTATAAAGATATAATTTGTGACAACAACACATAAGGGGTGATTAAGCTGCTTAGTAGTAGAGTTTTTGTATGTTACTGAAACTAAGTTGGTATCAGTTAAAATTAGGTTGTTATAAATTTAGGTTGTTAATTGTAATTCACATGGTAATGACTAAGAAAATATTTTTTAAAAATCACAAAAGAAAATGGAAGAGAATAAAATGGTATACCACTAAGAATAAACTAAAATAGAAAATAAGACAGTATTGGAAGAAGTGAGAAATAGAAAAATGGTATAGAACATACAGAAATCAAATAGCAAAATGGCAGAAGTAAGACCTTCCTTATCAATAATTACTTTAAATGTAGATGGATTAACCTCTTCAATCAAGAGGCAGAGCTTGGCAGAATGGATAATACAACATGATCAAATGATCAAATCATATGTTATCTGCAAAGGACTTAGTTTAGATGCAAAGACCAATAGATTAAAGTGAAATTATGGAAGAAGATTTTTCATGCAAATAGTAACCAAAAGAGAGATGGCATGGCCAAACTAATATTAGAGAAAATAGACTTTTAGTAAAAAACTGTTACAGGAGACAAAGAAGGATATTATGTATTGACAAAAAGATAATTCATCAAGAAGATATAGCAATTATACACATATATCCATCAAATAACAGGGCCCAAAAATATATGAAAGAGACATTGGCAGACTTGAAGGGAGAAATAGACAGTACTACAATAGTCACTGAAGACTATATTATGTCACTTTTAATAATAAATAGAAAAACAGAAGATCCAAAGGAAAATAGACAACTTGAAAAATAGTATAAACCAACTAGACCTAGCAGACATGTAGAGCATTCCACCCAAAAAAGCTGAATATACATTCTTCTCAAGTGGATATGGAATCTTCCCCAAGATAGATCAAATGTTAGGCCACAAAAAGTCTTAATATATTTAAAAAGATTGAAATCATACAAAGTATCTTCTCCAACCAAAATGGAATAAAACTAGAAGTTAATACAAGGAAAACTAAAAAATTTACAAATATGTGCAAATTAAGCAACACATTCTTAAACAACAAATGAGTCACAAGGATAAATCATAGGAAAATTAGATTTACTTGGAGAAGAATAAAAACAAAATTGCAATGTATCAAAATACATGGGATGCAGTAAAAACGGTGCTCAGAGGGAAATTAATAGCAGTAAATGTTCATATTAAAAAAGATCTGAGAGCTGGGCATGCTGGCTCACGCCTGTAATCCCAGGACTTTGGGAGGTCGAGACAAGCAGATCACTTGAGGTCAGGAGTTTGAGACCAGCCTGGCCAACATGGTGAAACCTCGGCTCTACTAAAAATACAAAAATTAGCTTGGTGTGGTGGTATGCATGTGCCTGTAATCCCAGCTATTTGGGAGGCTGAGGCAGGAGAATTGCTTGAACCTGGCAGGCAGAGATTGCAGTGAGCCAAGATTGCACCAGCCTGGGAGACAGAGTGAGACTCCATCTCAAAAAAAAAAAGAAAAAGAAGAAGAAGAAGATTTGAAATCAATAATCTAACTTTATACCTCAAGGAACTGGAAAAGGAAGAGCAAACTAAATCTAAAGCTAGCAAGGATGAAACTAATAAAGATTAGAGAAGAGATAAACGAAATAGAGAATAGAAACAGTTGAGAGAATCAATGAAACTAGAAGTTGGTTCTTGGAAAAGATCAAAAAAATTGACAAAACTTTATCTAAATCAATAAGAAAAAGAGGAAGAAGAAATAAATAACTAAAATCAAAAATGAAAGTGAGGACATTACCGCCAACCAAATAGAAATACAAAGTATTATAAATATTATGTTATGGAACAGTTGTAGATCAACCAATTAGATAATCTAGATGAACTGTACAAATTCCTAAAAACACACAGACTACTAAATCTAAGTAAAGAGGAAATAGGAAATCTGAACAGACTGATAATAATACAGAGATTGAATCAATAACCAAAAATCTCCCCACAAAGAAGCCATCAGAACCAGATAGCTTCACTGGTGAGTACTGCCATGCACTTAAATAACACCAAATTTTCAAACTGCTAGAGAAAAAACGGGTGGAAAGGATGCTTACTAACTCATTCTATGGGGCTAGCCTTGACTTTATACCAAAGCCAGACAGAGATGTGATAAAAAAGAAAGCTAAAAACCAATATTCCTTGTGAATATAGATGCAAAAATTCTCCACAAAATACTAGCAAACTAAATCCAATAGCCTATTAAGTGTATTATACATCATGATCAAGTGTGATTTATCCCTGTAACACAAGGGTGGTTCAACATAAGAAAATCATTCCAGGCAATGCACCACATCATAGAAAAATGGAAAAAAAACCCCACGATTGTCTCCACTGATGCAAAAAGGCATCTGAAAAAAACCAACACCCTTCCATGATTCCTCAGAAAACTAGGATTAGAAGGGAACTTCCTTGACATAATAAAGAGCATTTATGAAAAACCCTCAGGTAGCAACATATCAAATGGTGAAATACTAAAAACTTTCTCCCTAGGATTAGGAACAAGACAAGGACACTTTCTTTCACCACTGCTATTTAACACTGTCCAGGAAATAGTAGCCAGTGCAATTAGACAAGAAAAAGAAATAAAAGCCATCCGAATTGGAAAGGAAGAGGTAAAACTATTTCTATCCTTAGATGATATTATCCTATATATGAAAACTCCCAAAGTATTCACAAGAAAGCTACTAGAGCTAATAAATGAATTTAGCAAAGTTACAGGGTATGATATAAACACTCAAAAATCAGTTGTTTCTATACATTGCCAATGAACCCTCTTAAAAGGAAATTAAGAAAATTCTATTTACAGTGGCATCCAAAAAAAAATGCCTAGGAATAAACTTAACCAAAGAGGTAAATAGTTATAGACTGAAAACTACAAAACATTTCTGAAAGAAATTATAGAAGACCTAAGTAAGTAGAAAGACATCCTATGTCCATGGATTGGAAGACTTAATATTATTAAGATGGCAATACTCCACAAATTGATCTCCAGATTCAATGCAATTGCTATTGAAATTTCAATGGCCTATTTTTTTTTTTTTGCAGAAATTGAAAAGCTGATTCTGGAATTCATATTAAATTGCAAGTGTAGCCAGAAGAATATTGCAAAAGAAAAACAAAGTTGGAAGACTCACACTTCCCAATTTCAACACTGACTACAAAGCTACAGTAATCAAAACAGCATGGCACTAGCATAAAGATACACATATGGACCAAAGGAATAGAACTGAGAGTCCAAAAATAAACCGTTATAAGGGTGCCAAGACCACTTAATGGAGAAAAAATAGTCTCTTCAACAAATGATGCTGGGACAAGTGATAACCACATGCAAAAGAAAGAAGGTGGACCCCTACCTCACACCAGATACAAAAATTAACTCCCAGTCGATCAATTACCTAAATATAAGAGATAAAACCATAATAGCACCCTTAGAGAAACACAAGTGGGTAAGTCATCATGACCTTGGATTTGGCAATGGATTTTAGATGTGATACCAAAATAACAAACAAGAAAACAAATAAATTTGACTTAATAATTTTTTAAAACTTCAAACATTGAAAGATGTCAAGACACTGAAAAGACAGTCTATAGAAAAGGAGAAAATATTTGCAAATCACATATCTAATAAGGGCCTAGAATCTAGAATATATAAAAAACTCTTATGACTCAACAACAAAAAGACAAGCAATCCAATGAAAACATAGGTAACTGACTTGAATAGACATTTATCTAAAGAGGATCTACACATGGTCAACAAACACATGAAAAAATGCTTGACATTATTAGTCTTCAGGGAAATGCAAATCAGGACTACAATGAATTACCACTTCACATTCTCTAGGATGGCTGTAATAAGAACCCAAATAGAAAATAACAAGTGTGGAGGAGGATGTGGAAAAATTGGAAGCCTTATACATTGCTGGTTGGAGTGTAAAATAGTTCAACCACTGTGGAAAATAATTTGCCAGTTCCTTAAAATGCTAAACATAGAATTACCATATGACCCCAGAATTCCACTGATAGCTATATACCCAAAAGAACTGAAAACAGGTACTGAAACAAACACATGTAAATACATGTTCATAACAGCATGATTTACAATAGTCCAAAAGTGAAGACAGACCAAATACCCTATCCATCAACAGATGAATGGATAAATAATTTGTGGTATATACATATAATAGAATATTATTCAGCCATAAAAAGAAATGAAGTACTGATACATGCTACAACATGGATGAAACTCAAAACCATTGTGCTAAGTAAAAAAAAGACAGTTTAAGAAAGTCACAGGTGAGGCCAAGATGGCCGACTAGAAGGAGCAGCAATTGGAGGCTCCCATCAAAAAGAACTATAATAGCGTGCAAATGCTTCACTGGCAATGGAGGTATCCAGGTTCTGTCATCAGAACTGACCAGGTGGCTGGCGTGACCCTCAGAGAGGAAGGAAGACCATTATGGTGCGGTGGCCCACCTGAGAGCCACATGCAGCAGGGAAGCCCCCAGCCCACAGCCAGGGGAGGCAGTGAGTGAGTTTGCTACCCAGCCTGGGAAACCATGCTTTTTTCATGGAACTGTGCAACCCACAGATCAGAAGATCCCACTAGTGAGCCCACACCACCAGGGCCTAGTGTCCCAAGCACGGAGTGGCACTGATTCTCAACAGCCACTCAGCTAGAATCTGCTTAAGCCTGCTAAGTTCCCAGGGGCGGGGCAGTCAGCATCACAACTGCAGCTGTCTGCTGTCCAAGCTGTTTGAGCTCCTTGGGGGAGAGATGGTAGCCAACACTGGGACTGATAGCCACCTAACACACTAAGTTCCCAGGGTGGGGGAAGGGCAACAGCCATCTCTATAGCTCCAGGCTGCACTTTTCCCCTGCTGGAGCCAGGGAGGCTGGATGGCTTGGTCCCAAGCAGTAACTCCCACACCCCCACCCCAACACACCAGCTGTGGCAAACTGCGGCCAAACCCTCTTCAAGCCTAACCCTGACTCATCCCTCCTTATTGGGCAGGGCCTCCCTGCAGGAACTCCAACAACTCTAGCCAGGGACTCAGGGACAGAACTCTGATCCCCCTGGGGCTGAGCCCCTAGGGTGAGGGGTGCTGTGGTCTCCATGGACCGGCAGACTTAGTCTTTCCTCCTGCTAGTTCTGAGGAATCTAGGCAGCCCAGATGAGTGGGTTCCCCCCAGCAAAGCACACCCCCTCCACCAAGGGATAGTCAAAGTGTTTCATTAAACAGGTCTTGCTCCCCATGACACCCAACTGGGTGAGACCCTCCAACAGGGGTTGTCAGACACCCTATATAGGAGCATTCCTACTGCCAACTGGTTCGTGCCCCTCAAGGTCAGAGATCCCAGAGGAAGGAGCAGGCACCCATCTTTTCTGTTCTCCAGCCTTCTCGAGTGATGTCTCCAGGCGCAAGAGCAAACACCAGATGAATAAGGTCTGTAGTGAATCCCCAGTGAACTGCAGCAGTCCTACAGAAGAGGGACCTGACCTTTGAAAGAAAAACAAACAAACAGACAGCAACAACAACAGCATCAACAAAAAAATTCCCCACAAAAACCCCATCCAAGGGTCAGCAACCTCAAAGATCAAAACTAGACAAACTTGTGAAGATGAGAAAGAACAAAAAAACTCTGAAAACCCAAAAGGTCAGAGTGCCTCTTCTCCTCCAAATGATCACAATGCCTTTCCAGCAAGGACGCAGAACTGGACGGAGGATGAGATGGACAAATTGACAGAAGTAGGCTTCAGAAGGTGAGTAGTAAACTCCACTGAGCTAAAGGAGCATGTTCTAACCCAATGCAAAGAAGCTAAGAAGCTTGATAAAAGGCTATAGGAGCTGCTAAATAGAATAACCAGTTTAGAGAGGAACACAAATTACCTGATGTAGCTGAAAAACACAGCACGAGAACTTCGTGAAGCATACACAAGTATCAATAGCCGAATTGACCAAGCGGAATAAAGGATATCAGAGTTTGAAGATCATCTTGCTGAAATCAGGCATGAAGACAAGATTAGAGAACAAAGAATGAAAAGGAATGAACAAAACCTCTGAGAAATATGAGACTATGTAAAAAGACCTAACCTATGATTGATTGGAGTACCTGAAAAAGACGGGGAGAATGGAATCAAGTTGGAAAACACACTTCAGGATATTATCCAGGAGAACTTCCCCAAACTAGAAAGACAGGCCAACATTCAAATTCAGGAAATACAGAGAACACCACTAAGATACTCCACTAGAAGATCAACCCCAAGACACATAATCATCAGATTCTCCAAGGTTGAAATGAAGGAAAAAATGTTAAGGGCAGCTGGGGAGTAAGGCCAGGTAAACTACAAAGGGAAGCCCATCAGACTAACAGTGGACTTCTCAGCAGACACTCTACAAGCCAGAAGAGAGTGGGGGCCAATATTTTAAAGAAAAGAATTTTCAACTCAAAATTTCATATCCAGCCAAACTACATAAGAGAAAGAGAAATAAAATCCTTTCCAGACAACCAAATGCTGAGGGATTTCATCACTACCTGGCCTGTCTTGCAAGAGCTTCTGAAGGAAGCACTAACTATGGAAAGGAAAAACTGGTACCAGCCACTGCAAAAACACACCAAAATATAAACATCAACAAAGACCAATGACACTATGAAAAAACTGCATCAACTAGTGTGCAAAATAACCAGAAAGCATCATGATGACAGGATCAAATTCAAATATAACATTATTAACCTTAAATGTAAATGAGCTAAATGCCCCAACTAAAAGACATAGACTGGCAAATTGGATAAAGAGTCAAGACTCATCATTGTGGTGTGTTTGGGAGACCTATCTCACATGCAAAGACACACATAGGCTCAAAATAAAGGGATGGAGGAACACTTGCCAAGCAAATGGAAAGCAAAAAAAAAAAAAAAAAAAAAAAAAAAAAGAAGCAGGGGTTGCAATCCTAGTCTCTAACAAAACAGACATTAAACCAACAAAGATCAAAAAAGACAAAGAAGAGCATTACATAATGGTGAAGGGATCAATGCAACAAGAAGAGCTAACCATCCTAAATATATATGCACCCAATACAGGAGCACCCAGATTCATAAAGCAAGTTCTTAGAGACCTACAAAGTGACTTAGACTCCCACACAATAATAGTGGGAGACTTTAACACCCTACTGTCAATATTAGACAGATCAACGAGACAGAAAATTGATACAGGAGCAACCAGATTCATAAAACAAGTTCTTGGAGACCTGCAAAGAGACTTAGACTCCCACAAAATAATATTGAGAGACTTGAATACCCCACTGTCAATATTAGACAGATCAATGAGACAGAAAATTAACAAGGATATTCAGGATTTGAACTCAGCTCTGGATCAAGTGGACCTAATAGAAATCTACAAAACTCTCCACCCCAAATCAACAGAATATACATTCTTCTTAGTACCACATGGCACTTATTCTAAAATAGACCACATAATTGGAAGTAAAACACTCCTCAGCAAATGTAAAAGAACTGAAATTATAACAGTCTCTCAGACCAGAGTGCAATCAAATTAGAAATCAAGATTAAGAAACTCACTCAAAATCACACAACTACATGGAAATTGAACAACGTGCTCCTGAATGACTCCTAGGTAAATAATGAAATTAAGGCAGAAATCAAGAAGTTCTTTGAAACCAATGAGAACAACGAGATGATGTACCAGAATCTCTGGGACACAGCTAAAGCAGTGTTAAGAGGGAAGTTTATAGCACTAAATGCCAACATCAGAAAGCTAGAACTGAAATTGACACCCTAACATCACAATTAAAAGAGCTAGAGAAGCAAGAGCAAACAAATCCAAAACCTAGCAGAAGACAAGAAATAACTAAGTTCAGAACAGAACTGAAGGAGATAGAGACACCAAAAAACGCTTCAAAACCTCAATGAATCCAGGAGCTGTTTTTTTGAAAAAATTTACAAAATAGATGGCTACCTAGACTAATAAAAAAGAAATGAGAGAAGACTCAAATAGACACAATAAAAATGATAAAGGGAATATCACCTCTGACCTCACAGAAATACAAACTACTATCAGCAAATACTATAAACACCTCTACGCATTAAGCTAGAAGATCTAGAAGAAATGGTTAAATTCCTGGACAAATACACCCTCCCAAGACTAAACCAGAAAGAAGTGATACTTGAATAGACCAATAACAAGTTCTGAAATTGGGGCAGTAATTAATACCCTACCAACCAACAAAAGCCCAGGACCAGATGGATTCATGGATGAATTCTACCAGAGGTACAAAGAGGAGCTTGTACCATTCCTTCTGAAACAATTCAAGCAATTGAAAAGGAGGGACTCCTCCCTAACTCATTTTATGAGGCCAGCATCATCCTGATACCAAAACCTGGCAGAGACACAACAAAAAAAGAAACTTCAGGCCAATATCTCTGATGAACATCAATGCAAAAATCCTCAATAAAGTACTGGCAAACCGAATCCAAAAGCACACCAAAAAGCTTATCCACCAAGATCAAGTCAGCTTCATCCCTGGGATGCAAGGTTGGTTCAACATACGCAAATCAGTAAATGTAATCCATCACATAAACAGAACCAATGACAAAAACCACGTGGTTATCTCAATAGAAGCAGAATAGGCCTTCAATAAAATTCAACATCCCTTCATGTTAAAATCTCTTGATAAACTAGGCATTGATGGAACATATCTCAAAATAAAAAGAGCTATTTATGACAGCCAATGTCATACTAAATGGGCAAAAGCTGTAAGCATTTCATTTGAAAACCATCACAAGACAAGGATGCCCTCTCTCACCACTCCTATTCAACATAGTATTGGAAGTTCTGGCCAGGGCAATCAGGCAAGAGAAAGAAATAAAGCATATTCGAATAGGAAGAGAAGAAGTCAAATTGTCTCTGTTTGCAGATGATATGAGTCTATATTTAGAAAACCCCATAATCTCAGCCCCAAGCCTCCTTAAGCTAATAAGCAACTTCAGCAAAGTCTCAGGATACAAAATCAGTGTGCAAAAATCACAAGCATTCCTATACACCAATAATAGACAAGCAGAGAGCCAAAGCTAAATGAAGTCTCATTCACAATTGCTACAAAGAGAATAAAATACCTAGGAATACAGTTAACCAGGGATGTGAAGGACCTCTTCAGAGAACTACAAACTACTGCTCAAGGAAATAAGAGAGGATACAAACAAATGGAAAAACATTCCATGCTCATGGATAGGAAGAATCAACATCATGAAAATGGCCATACTGCCTAAAGTAATTTATAGACTCAATGCTATTTCCATCAAACTACCACTGACATTTTTCTCAGAATTAGAAAAAAACTACTTTATATTTCATATGGAAACCCCAAAAGAGTCCATATAGCCAAGACAATCCTAAGCAAAAAGAACAAAGCTAGAGGCATCACGCTACCAGACTTCAAAATATACTATAAGGCTAGAGTAACCAAAAGAGCATGGTACTGGTACCAAAACAGACATGTAGACCAATGGAGCAGAACAGAGACCTCAGAAATAACACCACACATTTACAACCATCTGATCTTTGACAAACGGGACAAAAACAAGCAATGGGGAAAGGATTCCCCATTTAATAAATGGTGTCGGGAAAAGTGGCTAGCCATATGCAGAAAACTGAAACTGGACCCCTTCCTTACACGTTATACAAAAATTAACTCAAGATGGATTAAAGACTTAAACATAAGACCTAAAACCATAAAATCCTTGGAAGAAAACCTAGGTAAGACCATTCATGACATAGGCATGGGCAAAGACTTCATGACGAAAATGCCAAAAGCAACTGCAACAAAAGCCAAATTGACAAATCAGATCTAATTAAACTAAAGAGTTTCTGCACAGCAAAAGAAATTATCATTAGAGTGAGCATCAACCTACAGAATGGCAGAAAATTTTTGCAATCTGCCCGTCTGAAAAAGGTCTAATATCCAGAATCTACAAGGAACTTAAACAAATTTACAAGAAAAAAACAACCCCATCAAGGAGTGGGCACAGGATATGAATAGACACTTCTCAAAAGAAGACATTTATGCAGCCAACAAACATATGGAAAAAAGCTCAACATTATTGATCATTAGAGAAATGCAAATCAAACCCACAATGAGATACCATCTCATGCCAGTCAGAAAGGTGATTATTACAAACAAGAAACAATAGATGCTGACGAGGCTTTGGAGAAATAGGAATGCTTTTACACTGTTGGTGGAAATGTAAATTAGTTCAACTATTGTGGAAGACAGTGTGGCGATTCCTCAAGGATCTAGAACCAGAAATACCATTTGACAAGGCAATCCTATTAATGGGTATATACCCAAAGGAATATACATCATTATACTATAAAGACACATGCACACATATGTTTTGTGCAGCACTATTTACAATAGCAAAGACATGGAACCAATCCAAATGCCCATCAGTGATAGACAGGATAAAGAAAATGTGTACATATACACCTGGAATACTATGCAGCCATAAAAAAGAATGAGATCATGTCCTTTGCAGTGTCATGGATGAAGCTGGAAGCCATCATCCTCAGCAAACTAACACAGGAACAGAAAACCAAACATCGCATGTTCTAACTCATAACCGTGAGTTGAACAATGAGAACACATGGACAGAGGGAGGGGAACAACATACACTGGGGCCAGTCAGGATTGAGGGGCAAGAGGAAGGAGGGATAAATAGCTAATGCATGCAGTGCTTAAAACCTAGATGACAGGTTGATAGGTGCAACAAACCACCATGGCACACGTATATATATGTAACAAACCTACACGTTCTGCACTTGTATCTCAGAACTTAAAGTAAAATAATAATAAAGAAGAAAGTCACACTGTTTGGTTTCACTTATATGAAATATTCAGAATAGATGCATCCAGAGACAGAATGCGGATTTGTGGTTGCCGGGGACTGAGGGGAGTCAGAAATGCAGAACAACTGCTTAATAGTACACTGTTTCCTTTTGGGTTGGTAAAAATGTTTTGAAACTAGATAGAGGTGGTGCTTACACAACATTGTCAGTGTACTGAATGCCACTGAATTGTTCATTTTAAAATGATTAGTTTTGTGTTATATGAATTTCATCTCAGTTTTAAAAAGGGAAAAAATAAGAAAACCCGAATAAACTATGGACTTGAGTTAATAATAATGTACCTATACTGGTTCATAAATTGTAACAAATGTGCCATACTAATGCAAGTTGTTAATAATAGGGCATGCTGTGAGTGGTGGAGGTAGGAAGGGTGGTATATGTGAATTCTCTGTAGTGTTCGCTCAATTTTTCTCTAAATCTAAAATGGTTTTTAAAAAGACAGACTATTAATTTAAAAAAACCCTTTACTATCCTAAATAAATCTGATCAAAGAGGAAATAAAACTTCAATTAAAAACTGTAAGACAGTGAAATGTGAAAGAAATATATCAGGAGTTGTAAGATGTTAAAATATTACTAAAAAACTCCTAGCCTTAAATATTTTCATTATAAAAGAAGAAAGAATAACAATAAATGAACTAAGAGTTCAGCTCACAAACTTAGAAAAGTAAAATAGTCTAAAATAAAGGCATTGAGAAAATATTAACAAAGATAAAGCAAAAACAATTTTACAAAGAGCTAATTATAGAAGGAATAGATCCAAGAGATTAGTTCTGACATCCAATCAGAAAAAAAAGAGAGAAAAAAACAAATGGACAAAATGCATCATGAAAAAGGGTTATACACATAGTTATGGAGATGATTTTAAAAAGTTCAAGAGAATACCATGTATGTCAATATATTTGAAAAATTTTTAAAAAGAATAATTTCTAAGCAAAAGCAAGTAAACTAAGCTGCATGAAAAATAGCATAAACCCCAAATAGATCAATAACAATGGAAGACATTGTAAGCATTTAAAGAATTATTTTCAAAAGGGGATGCCAAGGCCCAACAGTATTATGGATTCTTCTTTAAACATTTCAAGGAACAGATAACTCCTATTGAATTTTCTTTAGAAACTGGAACATTTTGGTATTTTTATCATTTTACTTTATTAAACTAGTCTCATTTTAAAACTGAAACCTATCAGTGATATGTTCTAGAAAATAAAAATACAGACTAATTTTTACAGACTTATGAATATAAAAAAACACACTAACCTTCTAGTTTTGAATATGAATATTAAAAATTCTTAGCAAATTTCAAACATTTCTCTTTAGCATACATTTTCTTAATATAAGTTGGATATAAGATTAATCAATTTGGACACACATTTTGCTTACCACAGTTGTAACTGAATTGCGGTCTGCAGCTAGCCCTGTCATAATAGGAAGAAGGTTTTTGCACAAAGCATAGGAACAGCTGCTTTGTTTATTTGGTTGCTCTGCCTGGATAGGGTTACTTGGCTTATGTCACATTGTTTTCATTCTTTTTCTGTTAGTTTGAGTTGTGAACAGAATTATGAAGCCAAAATAATAGAGAAGAGGTGTCTAAGCATGTGGATTGAACAGAAAAAAAGGAAACGTGTAGGTTTGGTTGGTTTATTTTGAACTACCAATTTATTATTTTAATTGGAGCAACAACAAAACATAGCTCATAACTATAAATCTACCTTTATTACCAAAGCAATCATTTTAATATCACGATATTTGATGACATGGAGTTTTTAAAAATGCAATGACTGTCTTGTGTAACAGCAGACCACTACACAGTTTGAAGTAGAAAAACCATACAGCTGTCTCCAAAAGACATCGAGTATAGTTTAACATGAAGTCTCTATTTTTTTTTTTTAAATAAACCTCTAGTAAACAAGGTACTTGGCAATTATTTGGTTTTTATGATAAATGTACTTATCTCAAACCAACAGCCAACCTCATTCTTAATGTTAACCACTAGGGAAATTCCCACAGAGATCAGAAACAAGACAAGGTTGACTGCTCTCTTCTCTGTTATTAAACACTGTTCCAGAAATTCTGGCCAATGTGGTGAGGAAAAAAAGGGATAATACATAATTGTATTTTTTTCTGTCTAGGCATCACATGTTAATTACCTAAAGTAATTTAGAAAAAATGAGGGATCTATAAAATTGCTAGATGAAAGATAAAATTGTGAAAATAAGAAGCCAGCAATAATTAGTTAGAAAATATAGTGGAAAGAATATCCCTATCAAGTACCTTTACTACACACACAAGAAGACAAAACAAAATATATTGGAATACATTTAATGATAAAGAACTTTTATGTCTACTGAGGCCTTAATACATTAGAGACATATTAATAGAATATTCAGGCAGGAAGTTTCTATGCTATAAGGATGATCACTTTCCTCAAATTAGTGCATAAGTTTCATGAAATTCTAATCAGAACTTTTTCAGGAGAGCTTTATTTATTTTTAATCATCTAGTTAGTTATCTCTATGACTCAATGTCATAAGTGTTTAAAAGAAGTAACTAGACATTGCTCTAGGTCCCCAGTTGGTTGCTGGGCAGAACCTCAAGGCAGGTTAGTCTGGGTATACAACTCCACATCTTCTTCCGGCTCTGAAGCTAGCTGCTTGGAGGCACACTAGTGTGCCCACCTGTATGCATGTGGAAGTGTATGTATCCTAGAGGGAGTGAAGAGATGGGAGTGGGTGAGTGAGAAGAAAGACCTAGCTTCTAAAATGACTTGGTTGCTGCGTGAACATGGCCAAGTCATCTTCCTTTTTCTATCATAAGAATCTCCATCTTTTGGGATATGACATCTCTCAAATATTATTTTAATATTATGAGAATGCAGGGCAGTAGTAACAGAAAGCCCTGGATAAAGAGGTGATATGAATTTATATTTAAGCCCTGGTTCTGCCACTTACAAGCTTGAATATGACAGCTATTATAATAATGTAACAATAGTGACTATAATTCTTGACTTTTAATCTTTTTGAGCTGTCATTTTTCCTATGATTATTCTTAAGAAAATAACTTAATGAAATATTACATGGTATTTAATATTCATTTTTGGTTGTGAAAATATAAGGGCTAATTGGTAATAGAATAAGACTAGATTACTATAACTGCGTAAGTTTAAATGGTCCAAGGAGATGCAGCATTGTCTATAAGATTAACACTTTAGTGTAATGAAATAGTCACTATCATGTGCTTTTTATGAGATGAGAAAAATACTAAACTTGAGTTAATCATTATTATTATTATTATTTTGAGACAGAGTTTTGCTCTTGTTGCCTAGGCAATGGCGCTGTCTTGGCTCACTGCAACCTCTGCCTCCTGGGTTCAAGTGATTCTCCTGCCTCAGCCTCCTGAGTAGCTGGGATTACAGACATGTGCCACCACGCCCAGCTACTTTTCGTATTTTAGTAGAGACGGGGTTTCATCATGTTGGCCAGGCTGGTCTCCAACTTCTGATCTCAGGTGATCTGCCGGCCTCAGCCTCCCAAAGTGCTGGGATTACAGGAGTAAGACACCGTGCCCAGCCTTGAGTTAATGTTTGAATAGACACACTGGATCAGGCCAGGATCGATTTTTAAAAATATAACCAAAAAAGTGTGAATACACTTTTACTTTAATTTACTTTTCAGCCTAGTAAGTTATGAACAACTTAAGCCAAATATCTTTCAGCATAATATCAACATTATGTTATAAAAATCATTCATTGAAGAAGGCTCTCATTCCAGATATAAACTTAAAAAAATCATTCAGGTAGAGACATAAATTCTATCTTAAAAGTTAGAAAGAAAATAAAAAAAAATTTTAAATTTTCCTTGGTCTTGGCTAGGGACCCCATTATTTATTTATTTATTTATTAAATAGAGATGGGGTCTCACTATGTTGCCCAGGCTGGCCTCAAACTCCTGGGCTCAAGTGATCCTCTTACCTTGGCCTCCCAAAGTGCTAGGATTATAGGCATGACCCACCACGTCCAGCCATTTTTTAAAGGCCAAATTTCTAACTATGACATTGACTACAAAGGCATTATTGAATCATGTCATAAATTACTCACATAGCAAGAGTAAGAGGGTAACACATCTGCAACACTTCAGTTTAAGACATCCAGGCCACTTTCCTAGGTTAAGAATCAGTAGGAACTATTGAAATTAGATTACCTCTTCTCCAGGTTACAAGTCTTCCTTTGTAGACTATTCCTCTGTAAAGATGTAGACAGTTACACAGTCGTAAAGTGTTTTCCACAGGCTCTATCAATGCTGCTGAAACTCTCCAGAGCTCTCCCTTATGTTGAAGTGGGAACTTCCACTGAGAAATCCCCCAACTTGAAGACTTCCTTATTTGTAGCTAGCAACAGCCAATCATGGCACGATACTGAAATGAAGCAAAGACTATCAGAAAATATTCTGTAAACCACTCGTGACTGTAGCTCTGACTTCCTTTTGAAGCAAGATACTTTATGTGAATAGTTAAGGCATTTTAACAACAACAACAACAACAACAACAAAAAACCCCAGGAATTGTAAACACAAAAATATTTTTGGATTAAGCATTTTATGTAAGAAAATTTAAAAGTTCAGTTTATTTGATAAGTGGCTTTTTAACCTTTAAGAAGTCACTTTTTGACCTAAGAAGCATGTTTATAAACAGGAGGTAAAAACCCAATTTGATTATAGTTGTCTTTATGGCCTACAGAAGTCACTTGGAAGAAGCTTTGTAGTAATAAGGTTTAAGCTCAATTGCAGAGCCTGAGCTTAGGTACTCAGAAGAGAGGTGAAGCAAACAAGGCTCTTAAGACAGCTTTTCTGCCTTGAGAACTTAAGGTTCACTGTTCGTGGGATAAAAGTGTGTTCCAGCAAACTCAGGAAATGCTTTACAAATACATGTATTTCTTTTAGGCTGCTTAGAGCAAAACATCACATTTTACATGCAAACAGAAGACAGCATGTGCACCACAGACATTTTTCTTTGATATAAAATGTTAGAGCTGGAAATATCCTTAGACAACATCTCTTCCATTTCCTTTTTATTACAGATGAGGTAAACAGGAGAAGGTAAATGCTCAATGTCACAAGTGAAGTTAGAAGCAGCGCTTAGATTAAAATCTGAGTCTTTTGAATCCAAGTGCATTTCTTTTTTTTACTGCACTACACTCTTGGCACATAAAGTTACTGAGCTGGATAAAAACTGTATGAATTAAGCAGTCTCCTTTTTCAGCTCCTGCATTTTACAGATGAGAAGTCTGAGGCTTTACCTAAACTTCAACAGTTACTAAAATGTCTAGAACTTCTGATTCTTAGTCTAGTTTGTTTTCCACTTTGAAACACTGCCCTCTCTTAAATTATATGTTAAATAAATCTGAGATATTGCTACTTATGATGAAATTATTCTATAAAAAATAATTTCAAAAGTATCTAAAATGCTGAATAAACTTATGATTAAAGGCTTCTACGTACTTATCTAACATACAATGAAGCATTACATTTCTTTTGGAACTATGGGTTTTATAACTATCTTACTGATGAAATGTTAAATATTAAATGCTATTGTGTGCAATGGAAAAATAAAACCAACCTATCCAGTGCTGTAAATATAGCAAAACAAACCAACAAAAAAGTGAGATAGCCACTAGTGAAAGGAAAACTTACTTCTTAAGAATTTACAGTTTTGAATGAGCAGAGTTTTAAAAACACAGCTTTTAAAAAAAGCAGCTCTCCTGTCTAGACTGGGAAATGTCCCTTTCTTTGGTCTCTTCATCCTGTGCCCCCTCCCTCCTCTATTTACTTTGGCATTTGAGCTTGGCTGACACCAGCCTCCCGCAGAACTGGCTAGTCCTGGGTATGTTGGCCTCAATCTGGTGGGGCATTGTTTGAGAGAGGGTCCTATGGCCAAGACAGAGAAGCTACAGTTAGAGAAGCTTTTTGAAGAAATTCTGAGTACATGAAATTTAAAACCTATGCCACTGACCAGTTCTAGACTAGGCAAAATACGTGAGGCAGATGGAAGTTTTAATTTTTGTCATCTCTAGTAGTTCCTTTTCCTATTTCCCCACTCCTCACCTTTCTCCTTCTCTCAGAGTCATAAATCATGTGACTAGGGCTGACAAAAATGCAGAAATTCCTTCAGAGGAGGAAGCAAACTGGTACTAAGCCAGGATTGGCAAGGGTTAGGGTATAATGACCAGGGCAGGAGTGGAATGAGCAGCTCCAAGCCCAAGTTAGAGAGTGGGAGGCAAAAGTCAGGTTCCTATTCAGGCAGAGAAGAATGGCTGAGGGGAGTTACTAGTCAAAGAATGCAGACATCACTGCCCTGGGGCAGCAGGGTTCTCAGGGCAGGTCTGGTCGAAAGGCCTCCCTTTCGAATAGTGCCGCAATAAACATATGTGTGCATGTGTCTTTATAGCAGCATGATTTATAGTCCTTTGGGTATATACCCAGTAATGGGATGGCTGGGTCAAATGGAATTTCTAGTTCTAGATCCCTGAGGAATCGCCACACTGACTTCCACAAGGGTTGAACTAGTTTACAGTCCCGCCAACAGTGTAAAAGTGTTCCTATTTCTCCACATCCTTTCCAGCACCTGTTGTTTCCTGACTTTTTAATGATTGCCATTCTAACTGGTGTGAGATGGTATCTCATTGTGGTTTTGATTTGCATTTCTCTGATGGCCAGTGATGGTGAGCATTTTTTCATGTGTTTTTTGGCTGCATAAATGTCTTCTTTTGAGAAGTGTCTGTTCATGTCCTTTGCCCAGTTTTTGATGGGGTTGTTTGTTTTTTTCTTGTAAATTTGTTTGAGTTCATTGTAGATTCTGGATATTAGCCCTTTGTCAGATGAGTAGGTTGCGAAAATTTTCTCCCATTTTGTAGGTTGCCTGTTCACTCTGATGGTACCCAAATGTCCAACAATGATAGACTGGATTAAGAAAATGTGGCACATATACACCATGGAATACTATGCAGCCACAAAAAATGATGAGTTCACATCCTTTGTAGGGACATGGATGAAATTGGAAATCATCATTCTCAGTAAACTATCGCAAGGACAAAAAACCAAACACCGCATGTTCTCACTCATAGGTGGGAATTGAACAATGAGAACACATGCACACAGGAAGGGGAACATCACACTCTGGGGACTGTTGTGGGGTGGCGGGAGGGGGGAGGGATAGCATTAGGAGATATACCTAATGCTAAATGACGAGTTAATGGGTGCAGCACACCAGCATGGCACATGTATACATATGTAACAAACCTGCACATTGTGCACATGTACCCTAAAACTTAAAGTATAATAATAATAAAATAAAATTAAAAAAAAAAAAAGAAGAATCCGAGAAAGTCTTTCTTTAGAGAAAGTGGAGAGCAAAAAAGCCAGGTCTCTTAATTGCTAACTAGGATTTAGGAATAGGTTCCCTCCTTCAGAGGGAGACCCAGGTGCCTGCGACTCTGGCCAAGTAGCTAGTTAGGTAGCCAGGCTGCATGGGGTGGGTGTTTGATTGAGAAACTTGGTTCAGATGATCACATGGACACCTACAGGATAAATTCATGCTCTAGGCATAGTATTTGTGAAAACAGCAGTGTTTTCTAGGCTCTACTTGCTGGTGGGCTGATGCTTCAGGATTTTATTGGCCCATGGCCACAGCAGGGCTGATGCTAAGGGGAATTGAGACCTGCAGGGATGATAGATACTCTTTTTCATGACCACCCCAACCTCTATAAATTGTGCACTGGGCAGAGTAACCTATATGACTTATTTGCAACTCAACAAAAATTTATGCCAAAGTTTTGCTTCTCCAGAGGGGATATTTGCATTTTAGTTTGAGTTGTAGAATTAAAGGTATCCCCATTTAATGAAACTTCTGGTCACAGTGAATGGATGAAAGGGATATAGTGGATGTAGGGAGTGGGGTAGTGTAGGGAAAATGTCCTTACTCTTTACAATTCATATACTTAAGCTGTTACCTAAGTTAATGATTGGCCTTATACCTGTAGGGACATTTAGTTAGCATGCTTGGTCAGTTACAGTTGCATCAACCCCCCTCGTATAACTTTTGACTCCTCCAAAACTTAACTACTAATACTTCTTACCTATAATATAAAATCCATTAATGAATATTTTGTATATATGTTATATACTATATTCTAACAATAAACTAGAGGAAAGAAAATGTATTTAAAAATCATAAGGAAGATAAAATATATTTGCTATTCATTAAGTGGAAGTGGATCATCATGAAGGTCTTCATCCTTGTTGTCTTCACATTGAGTAGGCTGAGGAAAAGGAGGAAGATGAGAAGGTCTTGCTGTATCAGTGGTTTGAGGAGTCAAAGGGAAGGAGAAGGTGAAAGGGGAGGCAAGGGAGGTGGGCCCACTTGGTCTAACTTTTATTGAAATATATTCACATGTAAGTGGACCCACACAGTTCAAACTCATGTTGTTCAAGGATCAACTGTATTTATTCAATAAACATTTATTATCTACCATGTGTTAGGCTCCATGCTGGGTGCAGAAGTTCTTAAAATGGTTTTTTGCTCTTGAGGAGCCCATGTTCTTAAGGAAGAGATAGATGTGCAAACGTTTAACTCTGCTCATTGACATAGTTAAGAGTGGTGATGCATACAAAGTGCTGGCTGTGTGGGCAGAGAGGAAGTTCTCAGAGCTCGAGCTACGCATGAAGAGATGCCTAGATACCCACGGATTAAACAAGCGAAAGGATCAAGGGTTAAAAATTTATTTTATACCCTTCTCCATATTCTCAATAAATCCACTCTGATTTTTTTCTTAGACTAAGCTTGTGGTTTTTTGCCTGTTTCCATGGCTTTATTAGTAAAATAATTGTAAAAATCTTAATTATCTTTTTAACATTGTAGGGGATTATTTCTAATCTTTACTTTTTCTTTCTTTTTTTTTTTTTTTTTTTTTTTTGAGACAGGGTCTCACTCTGTTGCTCCTGGCTGGAGTGCAGTGTTACAATCATAGCCCACTGCAGCCTTGAACTTCTGGGCTCAAGCAGTCCTCCCACCTCAGCCTCCTGAGTAGCTGGGACTACAGGTGGGCACCACCACTCCCAGCTAATTTTCTTTTTAAATTTTTTTGTAGAGTTGAGATCTCACCATGCTGCCCAGACTGGTCCTGAACTTCTGGGCTCAAGCAATCAACCTTGGCCTCCCAAAAGGTTGAGATTACAGGTGTGAGTCACTGTACCCAGCTTATAGTCTTGATGATAGTTAGACACAATTTGAGTGTTCTTAGCATCTAGCTTTAAAAAATAAATCTGTGAGGTACACAGGCTAAGTAGTTAAGAAGTAGCTTGAGCATATTCTTTTTAATTTTTTTAACTTTTAAGTTCAGGGTAAACTTGTGTAATGCAGGCTTGTCGAATAGATTATTTTTTTACCCAGGTATTAAGCCTAGTATCCATTAGTTATTTTTCCTGATCTTCTCCCTCCAGTGTGTGTTGTTCCCCTCTATATGTCCACGTGTTATCATGTAGCTCCCACTTATAAATGAGAACATGCGGTATTTGCTTTTCTGTTTCTGCGTTAGTTTGCTAAGGATAGTGGCCTCTAGCTCCATCCATTTTCCTGCAAATACATGATCTCGTTCTTTTTTATGGTTGCATAATATTCCATGGTGTATATGTGCCACATTTTCTTTATCCAGTCTACCATTCATGGGCATTTAGGTTGATTCCATGTCTTTACTATGTGAACAGTACTGCAGTGAACATACACGGGCATGCATCTTTATTGATAGAGCAATTTATATTCCTTTGGGTACATACCTAGTGTTGGGATTGCTGGGTCAAATGGTAGTTCTGTTTTTAGGTCTTTGAGGAATCATCACACTGCTTTCCACGATGGTTGAATTAATTTACACTCCCACCAACAGTGTATAAGTGTTTCTTTTTCTCTGCAACTTAGGCACATTATTTTTGAGAACAAGAATAAAAGTGGGACCCTGGATTCCCCAGCACCTTGTCCTCCCCTTTATATGATAGGTATGTATTTTTGGCTATCAAAAGAAAGAGGAAACTTAGTGATATGTGATAAAACAAAGATTGATAGACTAAAAATTTAAAAAACTCTTGACAAACTCAAGTAATAGGCTGATGCCAAAATGAAATTCAATAGGAATAATTAAGAAATTGTCAGTTACTACTCCCCTCCCTACCACCATCCCACAAATGAACAAAAACCAGAAAGGAATTGCATAATCACGGAAAGGGCTGATGAGATGCAAGTTAGTAGCAGTCACACAAAACTGACTTGAGTTTTACTTGAGGTGATAATATGGGGATTCTAAAAATATCCCCAAAGTAATAGGACCTTAGAATTCCCTCTAGAATGAGGGACGCATTAGTCCTGCTTTCTGACCCATCTTTCTGGGTACCACTCTTTAAGACCACAGACAAACTAGTTATTAAATACTCATCCATATTACATGTGTATGATTGCAGGAATGGAGAATGTTTAGCTTAGAGAAACTGGGAAGAAGAGAACTGTATTCAAATATCAAATTCATTTATGCAGCTCCAAGAAAGTCCTCAGACAGTGAGCCAGAACTATAAGGAAAAAAAAAATTGGCTTGTTACAGGAAGATCAACGTTCCAATAGTCAGAAAATAAGATAGGCCACTTTAAGAGGTAATGAGTTCCTTCTTCCCTGGGAGAAAGGAAACGTACGATGAATGACCATTGTTTGGGAATGTAGAAGAGATTAAAATCTCATATGAGTTAATAATGACAAATACCTGTATATAATTTACTATGGTCCTGGCACAATTCTAAGTACATTACATGTATCACTTTATTTAATCGTTATAATACCCTATAAAGGAGGTACTCTTTTATAGATTCAAAACTGAGGCATAAGGAAGTAAAGTGGCTTGTCCAAGTACACTTAGTTATTAAATGTAAGTGGAAACTGAGGTGTCTGTCTCCAAAGTCCATCTTCTTAACAACTTTTAAAGCATCTAGGATTGCCCAATACAGTGCACTTTATCTAGTGAAGATTCTCTCATTCATTGATACATGAAATTTTAACGGAGGTGGAAAAAAATTCAGATGCATTCTCTACCACTTTCGATTTCTTCGTCACCAAGCTGAAGTGCAATGGCGAGATCTCGGCTCACTGCAACCTCCACCTCCCGGGTTCAAGTGATCCTCCTGCCTCAGCCACCATGCCCGTTTAATTTTTTGTATTTTTAATAGAGACGGGGTTTTACCGTGTTAGCCAGGATGGTGTCAATCTCCTGATCTCATGATCCGCCCGCCTCGGCCTCCCAAAGTGCTGGGATTACAGGCGTGAGCCACTGCGCCCAGGCTGATTTCTTCCTATGCCTAGTTGTGGAAGCTTCCAGGCTGACAAGAACTTAATGAACTGAGAATATACCACCTTCAATTCCTGCTCAATACCTACCTTGGTCTTGGGATGGGCATGTTAAGAATAGCATAATAGAAGATGGCAGGAGGATGGGAAGGGAAAAGGAGGGTGATGCAGAAGAGATGCTGATATGGTTGGCTTTGTGTCCCCATAATCCCCACGTGTCAAGGAAGAGACCAGGTGGAGGTAATTGAATCATGGTGGGTGGGGGTTTCCCCCATGCTGTTCTCGTGATGGTCAGTTCTCACGAGATCTAATGGTTTTATAAGGGACTCTTCCCTCTTCGCTTGGCACGCCACCTCCTGCCCACTGGCGAAGAAGGCGCTTTGTTTTCCCCTTCACCTTCTACCATGATTGTACATTTTCTGAGGCCTCCCCAACCATGCTGAACCGTAAGTCAATTAAACCTCTTTCCTTTATATATTACCCAGTCTTGGGCAGTTCTTCATGCAGTACGCAAACGGACTAACACAGGTGCTCTTGTTGAGAAGTGGAGGAGCAAATTAGCCTTGCTGCCTCTTTTCAAATGCCAATTTAGAAAATAGGGCAACCTGGGAGCAGATTCAATACAATTAGTCAAGGAAGATGATAATGCACATTTGTTTCTGCAGTTTTACTCATCCTTCCATTTTTCCTTTCTAATCTGTTATGTATAGCTTAATATGTCTCGTAAAAAAATACATGATACTTTCTACAGGGTACAAGGTGAACTATTTAAGTTTCCATAAAAAGTCTCTGTAAGCTGACAGAATTTAATCAGAAAATGAGACATCTAACCATTGAATAATTTGTTTTAGATATTATACATTCTACTTTCTGTTTTATTGGCCAAGATAGCAATACATTTATTTTATTACCAAATAACCTTTCTATTTTGATCTATGCACTGGGATTTCTCTTTTCTAAAGTTGATGAGAAACACCAGCCAAAAGAATGAGCCTCACAGGCATTTTCTTTCTAAACTAAGAAACCCAGAAAAGTGGTTTTGATATTAGGATAAAATAGAAATTACTGAACTCCCCTCAAAGAGGTAAGGAATATATAAATTGTAGAAAACAAATTTGCATTACCTGAAATATATTTCTTTTGGAATTATAAATTCATGAAATTGAAATTGCTATGAGATGCCTGTCATCAATAATTTTCTATGTGAGAACACAGTAATTTAGTACTGATACAATTACTAATATTAGTAGGATTAATAATAATAGTTCATACTTGTAATTATCTATAAATGAGAAAGATAAAAAATGTCAGCCTGTCTGTAACCTCTAAGACACAATGGTGGTGAGAAATCAAAGGGGAGAAGAGAATAGAGGGAGAGATGGAAAGAATAATCCATAAACTCTGGGTTTTTCTATGACTTCAATAAAATAAGTCAAATTCTCAATGAGATCTGACCTTTGAAAACTGTTTAGCATGACTCCAGGGGGATGTTGGGAGGATTAACTAGCTGAAGCTTGCAGAGAGATTTCAAAGTTCCTTGTGTGTTATTTATTCCTTGGTTTACCAGTTCAGTTCCTTTTTAATTTGATCATATTTGGTGGGATGCCAGAGCCATGATAAAATATCCAATAAACATGGGTTTCAAGTAAAATCACAAGCTATTGTTTGAGGAGGAAAGATTGAGGTAGTTCTAAAAGTGTAGAGGTAATTCTGTGCATAGACATGCTATTTTTAAAAGATTTTTTTAAGTTAAATCACTTCAAAGAGCAGGAAACGGACCTAAAGAGATTAATTGATTTTCTAAATATCAAACAGCTGACTCATAATTTTGTCAGTTTTTCACTGGCATTAGAGATCCTGGCTTCAAAGTACTTGATCACCTTTGGCATTACAATTTGAAGATGCTGTTATGGTTTGGAAGCTGAGTGGCATGGAATTGGTGAACTTTTTCTAATTACTCAATTGGTGAAAGAACTGTGTGTTTTATTCTTCTCTTATCATTGGGTTTCAGATTTTAAAATATTGTTTGGATGGAAAAAAACTTTGTAGAAACACCTCTTTCTCATATCTCATTTATTTATTCTTTAACCCTTCATTCATCAATTGCAATATGCTGATCACCTCTTGGGAGAGGGAGCCATAGAACCAAGCCCAGTGGCACTTTCTGGAGCACGTCAGAAGTAACACCCATCTCTCTGCAGAGGAGTTAGGCAAATAGGTGCTGGAGCCATAATGCCTACATTCCAAATCCTGACTTCACCTTTGACAAACGTCTTGCCTAAAACTTATGGTAGTTTTGAGAATTGAACGAATTAGTACATGTAAAGGATTTAAAACCCTGAGCACATGGTAAGACTATGTAAGAGAGTTTCTTTGTTATTGTTTTTTATTCGTTGATGTATTTTTCTTCACTGTCTCTGTAAAATTAAAATGTGAATTGGCCGGGAATGGTTGGTCATGCCTGTAATCCCACCACTTTGGGAGGCTGAGGTGGGTGGATCACTTGAGGTTAGGAGTTCGAGACCAGCCTGACCAACATGGTGAAACCCTGTCTGTACTAAAAAAATACAAAAATTAGCTGAGCATGCTGGCAGGCACCTGTACTCCCAGCTACTCTGGAGGCTGAGGCAGGAGAATCGCTTGAACCAGAGGGTGGAGGTTGCAGTGAGCCAGGATCACACCATTGCACTCCAGCCTGGGTGACAGAGCAAGACTCCATCTCAAAAAAAAAAAAAAAAAATTATAATGTGAATTCATACAAGTTTTGCAGGAAAACTAGATGGAGAGAAATTAAATTATTTAAGCAAGATCATTTTTGTTTGTCTATGCAACTTCTATATTGCCTTTTCCTTTTTCCCCTTGTAGCCTATGTACTGTTTGGGAAGCAAACTCTACCCACTGTCCATGAGTAGGCTAGGACTGGCTCAAACCAGTCAGTACATTATATTTCCCCTACTTTGTTATTGGCTGAGGGTGGAGTGCATGACACGAGCCAGTCTAACCTTGGTGAATACCAGGACTCTTGCTTGGATTACAGAGCTGAAAGTAAAAGTGAAGCACAGCCCTCATTATTTAGGCTGACAAACAGCCTAAAGCTATAAGGGGCTTCAACTACAGAATAAAACCATCATCACGAGATGGCCAAAAAGAGAGATGGGGAAAAAATTGGTGTTTTAAAAATTTTAATTAATTTATTTACTTTTGAGACGTAGTCTCACTCTGTCACCCAGGCTGGAGGGCAGTGGCATGATCTCAGCTCACTGCAACCTCTGCCTCCTGGGTCCAAGCAATTCTCATGCCTCCACCTCCTGAGTAACTGGGATACAGGCGCATGCCACTGTGCCTGGCTAATGTTTGTATTTTTAGTAGAGATGGGGTTTCACCATGTTGCCCAGGCTGGTCTTGAACTCCTGGCCTCAAATGATCCATCTACCTCGGCCTCCCAAAGTGCTGGGATTACAGGTGTGAGGCACTGTGCCTGGTCAAAACATGGGTCTTTAATAATATTGCTGAACCACTGACTCAAACAACTTTAAAGCTCCCTCTACCTCTTGAATTTTGAATTATGTAATCCCCAAGCTGCCCTCGTATTGTTTAAGCTAGTTTGAGTTGGATTTTCTGTTACTAGTAATTGAAATCTTCTTGCTATAATACTCTATATGGTCAAAAAGGAGTCGTGAATACAACAATAACCACAACAAATAGCCTTTATGGAGATTTGCTCTATGTCAAACACTGCTCTCAGTATTAATCTTTACAACAAGCCTGTGAGACAGGTATCATGACTCTCAATCATTAGCATTCTAAGTGTGGGACTCTGAATAACATATGCAAAGTATCATGGCTGCAGATCTTGCATTTCCAACATGACCTGTTTTGGCCTATTTTGTGATTAAATATGTGTGTGTGTGTGTGTGTGGCTTTTTGAGATGGAGGTCTCTCTATTAGTACTGATACAATTTCTAATAGCAGGATTAATAGTTCATACTTGTAATTCTTTATAAATTAGGAAGAAAACAAATGTTAACCTATCTAACCTCTAAGACCCAATGACAGTGAGAAAGAAATAAGAGAGGAGAAAGGAATAGAGGGAGAGATGGAAAGGATAATCTATAAACTCTGGGCTGCTGTGCAGTGACCATTATCAAGTATGATCATAGCTTATTGCAGCCTTGAACTCCTGGACTCAAGCAATCCCCTATTTAGCCTCCTGGGTAGATGGGACTACAGGCATGCATCACTGCACCTGGCTTAGTTTGAGATAATATTTTTGCAGAGAACAGATGTATAAAGTCTAGCTAGTCAGGCTCCTTTTCCCTGCTCCCTCCAGATAATTTTTAAACTGAACACAAAACATATTCATTTGGGTACCATACTGCAAATTAACAGTTGATTAAGTCCCTTGTATATTTCGGTTTGAATTTTTAGTTTAAGAGTTTTGTTTTATTTGATTTTTTGGTTGAGGGTTTAATACGAGAAACTATCTTTCTTGGATTTGAATGCTTACAGGTTTTTTTCTATGTCATTTGTTATAGTCAGGATATTAGAGTCGTTTGAAATATACTACTCTGGCAGAAGGGCAAACTATCTTCTGGTTCTTTGCATACTTTGGGTTTTTTAAATAAGTGCTTGGAAAGTTTATTCCTTAGGAATGAAGGCCTTTTTCCCCAACCCCTCTTATACCAGTCAAGGTTCAGTCAGGAGACAAAATCAGATAGTAATTTGAACAGGGAAAGTTTAATATAAATAACTATTAACTATACCAGGTGCTGATCTATAAAGGAATAAAGATACTCAAAAGGATATCTGGAGCTCAGGGAGGGTATCCAAAGAAGGAACAAATGTGGGAAAGAGAACCTCTTTCCTAAGGCCGGAATTCAGACGACAGTGGAAAAGGTGTGGTTGTAGACCACGAGATTCCAGAGAAGTGTGCTTGGTTGCCCAGGCCAGAACTGGTCCACAGATGCTGGGCAATGAGTAAACCACCCTTCCAAAGTGCATGTGGGCCAAGGCTGGGAAGCTGACTTTCAGGACACCTGTGAGATTCATCGGGAAGCTCTCAATAGGAATGCCACAGTGACTCGATGAGGAGCCATCAGTATGTATGCCACTGCAACTTGATGGAGTGTCGCTAGAGCAACCTTACATGCACAGTTGGTAGCCATGAGATAGGAACAAGAAGAAAATAGAAAACACCAGAACCAGGAAGAGAAGCCCTATTCCTCTTGTAGTGTTTCTCCCCCTCCCTATACAGACAAAGCTTGACACTGTTGTCACTGCAAAGAAGAAATATTTCAACATTCGAGCTTCATTTTTGCCAAGCAGCCAATAAAAGGTGGCTTTGAAGCTGGGATGCAATACATACTTAGCTGGCACACTTTTGAATGCAGGGGATAAGTTTTCATTATATCCTGTTATGTCAACGTTCAGCAATAGCTTTGTTTAAATATATTACTTACATTATATGAAGGTCAGTGAAGCAGATGTTAACTATAAAATGTCTTTACAGGTGTAGTCCCCACTAACATCTTGAGGCTCCTCAAATCTTCCTTGAATGATGTCTGAAATAGGTTAGATCTTTATTGATCTATATATTTGTAATATATAATACTTTGACCCCCGTTAAAATATAATTACCTCATGAATGAGAACTATTATACTGTTATCAGCTATTAAACTTTAAGATGATTGAAGGTGGTAAATTACCCCAAGAGGCTAAGGAGAGGACTTTAACTGACTCCCTGTATTTTAATCAACATTCTCTCTTGAAACTTTTGACAAATGATATCAAACCATCTTAATGAGCTCTCAGAGTATTCTCTTATTTTCTATCCACAGAAACATGGTAAAACCCTGAATATGCTCTTGTCTGAACATATATTTATGTTAATGAGGAAAGTTTACTTTATGTAGGAAGAAAAATTGTTTCTGTTTCTGACATGATAAGATGTAGTAACAGGCTACAAAACTTCAGACTTTATGTGATAGAACATTTGAAGATATGAAAGTTTATTTCCTCTTCTTGAAAGATGTTAAAACTTTATAAAAGACACAGAATTCTAAATTGACTTTTTAGGTTAATTTAAAATTTGATAGGTGTATGGTTCAGAAAGTTTGTGCAGCTATAAGATTTAGAGCACTTAAACTTAAAAGTAGCAGAATTTTTTTCCCCTTCCATTAACCAGTTTATTTGATGTGCTATCTGCTAGAGCTGCCATAACAAAATACCACTGATCAGCAGGCCTAAACAACAGAAATTTATTTTCTCACAGTTTTAGAGGCTGGAGGTTCAAAATTAAATTGCTGGCAAGGTTGATTCCCTCTAAAGGCCGTGAGGAACAAACCCATTCCAGGCCTGTCTCCTTGGCCTGCAGTTAGCTATTCTGCTCCTTCACAGGGTGGTTCCCCTGTGCAGGCAGATCCCTTGTGACTGTGTGTGGCTAAATTTCCTCTTATAAGCACACCAGTCTGATAAGATTATAGCCTACCCTAGTGGCCCCATTTTAACTTGATCATCTCTTTAAAAGTTCTATCTCCCAAAACATTTTCTGAGGTTACGGGGGTTAGGGCTTGAACACACGAATTTGGTGGGACTCACTTTAACCCATAACATTGGATGAACTAAGCATGATATATGCAGAAAGCCACTTAATTTCTTTTCTCACCACTGCCTTCTATCTGTGCTATTTGAATTTCTAGATCAGCTGTTTGGGTGGCTTCTTAAATTCATAATGTGTGTTCTTAATCTTCTCTGTTCTAGGGTTTCTGATGAAAATCAGAAGCAACAGAAAAAAGCCTATATATACTGCTATATGTGTCAGTAATTTTACTACTGAGACAATTTAAACTCAAAGTTTAGATTCAGGTTATATCTATAAACAGAACAAGAAGGTTTGATTTGTGGACTTGTTTTCTCAAAGTATTGCTTCAGTCAATATGGTTGGACCAGTTTGGTGTGTAGAATTAGTCTCAGAGACGTTCATCATTCTTTCAGGGTGGCTCCCAGACAGTCAAGTGGATAGACTGGGTAAATGGAAGTAATTTTATAGGTAGGGCTGACAAAGAAGATTTCCAAGAGATCTACTTAAGGTCTCTTAGGCCTTCTTTCCCAGGAAGCCTGAATCAAGGGGCTTCACTTAGCATCCATCTATCTCTGGTCTGTGTTCCTGATCCTCAAATAATGACCTAATTCTGTTCTACCATGTTCCTAATTTTGGCATGTCCACCAGACTTAAACAGCCTGTGTTCCTGTGATATTTCTGCTTTACTCTTGATTTCAATTATGTTTCCAATCCTGGATTTACAATCTGGGCTTGATTCCTGCTACTCCCTTGCTTGAGTTCTGTTGTCTGTGGCCTTGAATTGCTTGACTGTGAATCATTCCATTTCGTGACTCAGCAGGAAGCACCCTGCCACTGCTTTCACAGCTTGCCTACTCGTAAAGATTTCATAAGTTTTTATTTCTCTAATTTCAAAAGCGTTTTCTTTGGTTTCTTCTTTATTGTCATTGAAGCCAGTTTCAAAGCATAGGAAAACAGAGTTTTGCCTTCTCTACAAATCCAACACAACTTCTTAAAAGTGATTACAGAATTAAATCCTGACAGCGACTCAGGAACTTGTTTCTCTTCTGGGTATTTATCCTGTGTGGGCTGCTCATAAATGCAGCCCACACCATGTAAAGTAATCAGTGGCAACTTGGTGGGAATCAAACATTCATATTCTGGAAAAACTGATAAAACAAAAAGTTCTCTTGTTTAGGGCTGGCATTTCCTCAATACAGAGGAAAGAGGACTGTCATAACTAAGATATCATAGAACCTATCAATATGGACCAGCAGGTAGGAGAAGGAAGCTGGGATGGGGCAAATAGAAATCAGCCTTCTAGGAACAGCTCGTGTCTACTGCAGAGAGCATGGAAAGGATGACAAATCTGGAAGTGGTTTAGGTTGGTATTGATTTTCAAACCAGATTCATTCTCTGCACAAAGACCCTAGTCTTTGTTATTGATGAAGAAAATATTACCTGCTACCAAAGTTCCTCCTGTTACTTAAGCCTACAGTAGTACCTAAAATGGAGTGTATGGACTATTGTTTATGACGAAGTTTTTATCAGACCAGGTGAAATGAGAAGGATAAGGCTAGTGTAGTGATTTTTCCTATAAAGCTAAATTTATTCACTTTTAAGGAACTGATTTTATTATGAGATTAGTTCCCTCCTAGTTAATGTTTTGGTATTAACATGTGCTTTTAAAAAATAACACTGTTAATGGATGGTAGTTATTTGTTTTTATATCTTTGCTTAGCTAATTAAAGATTAGCGATTTTATATCAGTCCCCAAATTGTTTTTGAAAATATTACCTAGTTCATAAAATCCAAACATTTTGGAAGTTCTGATTGAAGCCACACACTATCAGGTGATATAACAGTGGGGAAAGGAACAGGAAACCTAGTTAGCAAGAGACCATCTTCTTTGAATGATGGCAAGTAGAGGGTGGGGCAAAAATGGCATCAAACCCCAGACTCAGTTTATCCAGAAAGTCTCTCTCTTCACCATGGTGCTTCCTATGCACTGAATATAAAAGTGGGTTATCATAAATGGATTGTGTTTTTCCATAGGAGCAAAGCTTTAATTATGGGACATACTTTCATCCAAAGACTCAACATCAAATATATCAGAAATGGTAAACAAAGAATGTCTCACAAAAGAAAAAAGACCTTCAAACAGTTGAATTATGTTCTGCCCACAATTAGAGGTGAAAAAGACCATGGATATCCTTGCTATTTAAGTGTGGTCAGCAGGTTGGCGACATCAGCATCATCTGGGCAATTGTTAGAAATGCAGAATCTCAGGGTCCTGCCCCTGCATTTCTGAATCAGAACCTACATTTTAGCAAGATCCTCAGGTGATTCTTATGGACATCTGTTTGTTTTGTGGAGGAAAACCAGGACCAAAAGGACT
This sequence comes from Pongo abelii, assembly GCF_028885655.2. Taxonomy (NCBI): domain Eukaryota; kingdom Metazoa; phylum Chordata; class Mammalia; order Primates; family Hominidae; genus Pongo; species Pongo abelii. The sequence continues at coordinate 63,607,881 of NC_071996.2, read as the reverse complement.
AGCAAACAGAACAAAGTCTATTATGACCCCACAATTGGAACAATCTAAGGGCAAGATTAGGAGATGAGCCCAGGGCAGGTAGGGCACACAGAGCCAGGTTAAGACATCAGGAAGGTTGAAAGGAACAGCTACTTAATAGGAAATGCTGCTGGGATGTGCCTGGAAAGTCATGGCAAACTCACAGGGCTCCTTCTTGGGAAGAGATGATGTGCTTCTTCCATAATCCCATCCAGTGTTTTGGCTGGAGTTGGGACTCAGAATAATCAGTGGGGAGCACAGTGGGAAACTCTGACATGTAGTAAATAAGAGGAGAAAATGTAGTCAAATATCCCTCCTCCTACATCCCTCAGGCTGTTCGTTAAAATCACCCAGAGAGCTTTACAAATGCCCCACCCCCCAGTGCCTGGGTGCTACCCATAGAGATTCTGATTTAATTGGACTGAGGTCTGTCCCAAGCATCAGTAATTTAAAAATGTCCTCAGTTGATGGTTATATGTGGTCTGCATTGTAAACTCTGAAATGTTATTGCTTTAAAGACCTGAAAGGGAAAAATAGTAAGTATTTACAATCCATAAAAAAAGCAGCTCTACTATAGCATAAATATATGCCATATAAATTAGTATAAAAATTGGAGTAAGTATTTAATTAGAAATTTTGTTTAACCATGTTAGAATCCGGAATGATGAGGGGGAGCATGGATTTGAAGGTATTTTAAACCACAAATAAAGTATTGTGTTTTCATCTTATTTAGATTGCCTGTCGCAAACAGATACTCAGAAGTATAAATTGGGATTAAGACTCGGGAGGCCTGGATCTGCTCTGCGACCTCTTGCTAGTGATTAACCGTTGTTGAAACTGATGAATGTGTGGGTGAAGGTGAAGAGTGAGTGTTAATTAGACTGCTTTGAAGTGGAGCAGCTCCACAAAAGGCTAATCTTGGGAGCGTGGAGATTCTTTTTTATTACCTTGACACCTAGTTTGCAAATTCCTATGAAGGAAAGTAGCAAGAAGCTAACTTTTATTGGGCGCCTATTCTGGGCCAGGCTAGGTTTTCTCATGTCATTTTCACAACTACCCTTTAGATATTTTTCAGAAGATCAAGCAGGCTCAGAGACTGAGTAACTTGGACATAGGTAGTAAATGACAGATACAGTTTTTGAACTCAGGTGTGCCTGTCTTCAGAGCCTATGATCTTTCTATGGCACACATGCTGTGCTCTCCAGAGAACAGAGGAGCCTGCTATGGCATCTTTCTTTCCTTCTTCTTTATTTTTTTCTTTTTTTGAGCAGGATCTCACTCTGTCACCCATGCTGGAATGCAGTGGCATGATCATGACTCACTGCAGCCTTGAACTCTGGGGCTCAAGCCATCCTCCTGCCTCAGCTTTCCAGGCAAGTGGGACTACAAGTGTGCACCACCATGCACAGCTATTTTAAACAACATTTTGTCGATATAGAGTCTTGCTATGTTGCTCAGGCTTGTTTCAAACTCCTGCACTTGAGCAATCTTTCCACCTTGGATTCCTAAAGCAGTGGGATTATAGGCATGAACCACCATGCCTGGCCTAGCATGTTTATATCCATAAAGATGTGTCTCACACACAATAGATGGCTAATTATTTAAGAAGGAACAACTTACTTATGAAACATATATTAGCTGAAGGTCTATAGCTATGCCTTACATCATGACAGTGGGCCATGGCCATGGACTCTATTTCCCTTTACTTCTCCTCATCTCCTATCATTCTCTTTTTGGTAATTCTTCAACTATTCCCACCCTGTGATATGCTTCTTCTCTCACTGTGGAGCTGAAGAGCCAAATGCTGACCCAGATCCCAGATTCCCTTTAGCTGCTGGTCCTGGCCTGGCAGTCTTTGGAAGTATAGGAGAAAGGTCAGACTGGCCCATGTCTGGAGGTACCCAAGAAAAGCCAGAGACACATGGTGCTTGAACCTTGATATGAGTTAGACTCAGGTACAGAAATGGGATAAAATTGTAGGCTCTGTTGGGGGTCAGAACACATACCCCAAATTATAGTACCTTGGGAATTGAGAAAACAGCTGAAGCAATAAGGTAGTTCTCTGACTTCCTCCCATGTTTCTCCCCTGAGAGCTAGCCATCAAAGAATTCTGACCTCCCTCTCCTGAAAGTAGGTCATAAGATCCTCATGTGACAGGTGTCCTGACCTATACCCCAAGGGAAGGAATGTCACACAGAAAAGTCAAGAAGAATCTGAACAAATAGGCCTTGTGGAGTTTCCCCCAGGTTGTTACCATTAGCTCATACCCTTTTGTCCTCCAATCATTTCTGCATGACTGTCCACAAAAATACACAGTTTTCCCTAGGTCTTTGGTTCTTCATTTCTGAAGCCTTTGGTGTCACATAAACCTTTTATAAAATAAATTGTATGCTTTTCTCTTGTTAAACTGTCTTTTGTTATAGAAATGTTAGCCATGAACCTTGCAATGGGCAAGGAAAGAAATCTTCCCACCCACACAGCTACTACATTCTAATTTAGAGATTAGTTAAGTCTTCAGTAGTTAACATGATGGATTCCTAAGACCCTGTATATTTCTGAATTATTGATGGGACTGAATAAAACAGACTGTTCTCAAAAATTTATTCTGGGGCTTCCTCTTCCATATGATTTGGTGTATTCAAGACTACTTGAATCACTAAGGCTGAGCTCAGGAGAATTTTTTTTTTGATGGTAACTCCACAAAATGGGTGCTAAATATTGAATAACCAAAATGAAAGCTGTAGTTTTGCTGGGTCTGAACTAGACAATGTACTAGAAATGAATAATTCTATTAAAAAATCAGTGAATTGATAATAGTTGTAAGATGGATTCCACAACAGAAGCAGTCCTGTGTTGGTTTGGGACAGCTGTATGGGCAAGTGATTGTCACAAGTTATGGTTTCAATACTAAGCACAGTGTGAGCACTCATTAATCTGGTAAGGATTAGCTAAGCGGAAAATACAGTTTTATAACTAGTTGGAAACTTAGTGCATTACTTTGGGTTCTTCCTACCTCCAACTTAATGTTTGACTGATTTCCTCTTTACTCAGAATTTATATGAGAGTAATAAGAATGATAATATTTATGATTTGTTAGATACACAACTGTCCTAGATACCTGTATATATTAGTTTTGAAGTTAAAAGCTCATAAATAGAACTTATTGTAGCTAAATAGTGTCAACTTACATCTTTTATTCCAATGCTGTGCCATTTCCAGAGACACCAGCATCACTGTTACTGAGCTTCCCTGGAGCTGTGCTTGGGTAGGGCAGATGTTAGGGCTGAAGACTGTTCTCTGTAAGTCACAGAAATACAAGCCATACTCTGTTCACCTGTCTGTGTGCACTGAAGAAACTGAATACTAGCAGTGGTCTTGGCAGGGTCTTGGCAGGGCACCTTTGTTTCTTAGTACAGTCAAAAAAGCACAAGAAAAGGGAACAATTCTGTATCCACAAGTCATCTGTTATATTGAAGCATCTCCTGGTGGGCATTTTTGATGAGGTGAAAATCATGCAATGAAGGAGCTTTAAAATAGGCAAACTTGTGGCTGATTTGTTCTCCCTTCTAGCTTTACATTAACAAAAGAACAGATCTGGGTGAGGAGAGTTTGAGCTGAATGTTGGCTGGTCCTCAACCTCTTGCCTGAGCTGCTGTGTAGTGCACCTCCTGAACATTTTGTGATGTTCCTGACACAAGATACAGTGCTGTTTATAAAATAAAGGTGTGGTTTAAGAAGAGTATTTCATCTTGAGAGCCTCTATATCATATGTTTACAAGGTAGAAGGAAAAAATTATCTCTTCCTAACTTGAAACCCTAAGAACAACAACTACAATAAAAAAGAAATATATTCAATTCTAATAGGCCAGTTGGTAACTTTTGCACTCAAAGCAAAATGTATTGTGAATTCTAAGTTTGGCCAGGTAACCCATGGATTTCCAGAGAGGGAAAATGAAGGTACCTGAGGCCATAAGGGAAGAGGGAGAGAACGTGATTTCTAGACTGAGAAGTGAATTAAGAAGTCTTGATGAAAAGAGGTTACATATTAGTGGGAAGATGATGGGAAACAAAAAGATCATAACGTATTAAAGTGAAATCTACGCCCCATGAGAAATCAAGGTAAACAGAATGAGTCGCCTTCACCTATTCTCTTGTTTCATAATACTTGCAAAATAGGTGTTGTTAATTTAGTTAGTAGAACTGTTAGGCAGAGCCTGCAACTAGGATTTCCAAGCTCTGTCACAGTCTATCTATTTAGCTCAATTGTAGAAAAAATACAATGTTGAACATATTTCTTTGAAAAAATTGAGGGAGAAGACTTTCCCATAATCTGACAATTCTGACATTTTCTCTTGTAGTTTTTTTTTCTTAAATACAGAAGATATTTAGTTGCAATCATGTACATGCAATTTTGTGCTCTACATTTTTTTCTGTTTTCTAATGCATATTTTTGTATTGCTTAATTTTTTTAGTGATAATTTATAAAAGCTGAAAAATATTCCATTGAGTTGATGTATTGTATTTTAACTGTTTTTCTATTGTTGGATATTTAATTCAAGAATTCTTTTAGACTTCTTGCCTTTTAATAAAGGAAATTAAACTATGTATATCATTAAGATATACTTGTTCTTTAGAAATTATCCTATTTAACTAAAAGTATATATTATATCTCTTGCTTGTTTGCCTTTTAATAAATGGCTTATGCTTGTGTCTTGTATTTTATGGGACAATTTATAAAATAACATAATTATTGAAATTCTATTGGTGATAATTTCAAAGGAGCTGTTCTCAAACCTTAGTGACTATAAGAATCACCTGTGGTACTTGTTCAAATGCATATTTCTGAGCTCTATCTTCAGATGTTCTGATTAACTAGATCTTAGGTACTGGCTGAGGCATTCTCACGTAGGGGGTTATATAGCACAGGTAGGTAAGCACTATCTTTATGGAAATTTAGGATATCATTTAGCACAATGTTAGTCAAATTAACCACAGAATGCTGGAAAATCTTTAATTGCATTTAGGAGAACTTTTTAAGGCAGCTTGTAAAATCTAATGATTCTTGTGCCTACAAGCAGAAAGTCTAGTTTGACTTTATGTCAAAACTCACCAGGCAGCAAAGAGGAAGTTAAGACCAGGAGAACGAAGAAGAGAGCTCCTACCCCTGAGGTGGAAGACAGAAAGACTTGCCAGCTGCATGTTTGAGATGATGAGAGGTCTGGAGAAGATGTGATGACTTAAGAATCATAGATCCGTACTCTTCTCCAGCTGCAAAGTGATGTGATAAAGAGACAGCAAACCTAGTTGATTTCTTAAGAAATCTAAACAGCAGTTTCAATAAAAATAGTGTTTAAACATATTTAGTCAGCTTTATAGTTTGACAAAACTAAGGGCTTAAACTCATGTTCAGCACTTACAAAAAAAACCACAGTATTTCCACCTTATCAGAATAAAATATCTGTAAATTTGTCATACTTTCCCCAAAGTCATTGGAGAATAAAAGTGTGATTAGGACCCAGTATGTTTTTATATGCTGTTCTCCTATTTTAGTGTCCATCATGAAACTCAAAGCATTTGTCAGACTGTTCTTTTTCCTTTATTTCTCAAAATAAGCAGTGAGTGGGCATATATCATTCCTGTTTTGTAGTCACAGAAAGAAAAGCACTGAAAAGTGAAATGTTTTGCTTGTAGTTCCACATCAGCTAATTGATCTTCCACTGAATTCTGGAGGGCTGAGGTCATACTTCTTTAGCTTTTTAAAGTGCTACAGCAGGCTTAGCACTGCTGGGAGAACTTTTCCACGAATCTGTCACATTTCTGCATATCTTAGGAGCAGAGACGTTGACTGTCTGTTGCCCAAGAATGTCTTTGATGAAGTTTGTACAGCAAACAGTCTTTGAAGACAGAGATAGTGTCTCCCTTTGGTGCAAAGGCAGGGCATGCTGGCTGTCCAGTATAAAAGATTCAAGTACCCTAAATTCAAAGTCCCTTTCCTGAAATGCAAACCACTGCACGTGCAGGCCTTCATCTGAGCCAATCTGCATTGCATCTGTGGGACCTGGGGACAAGGGAAAAATATGGTACTCATGCTGCTTGCTGTGCCATCAGTAATAAAGTCCATTGTCTTTGACCCAAGAGTCTTACGTCATCAGCCAGCATCCATAAATCTATGGCAGGCTAACTTGTTAGCTAATCAATGGGGTAAAATATCACAGCCTTCAAAGTTCTTGATAATCACAAAATGGTATTCAATTAAAGATTGTAAAAATGAACAAGACCCAAATAATAGAGTCTAAGTCTTCTGGCTGTAAAGTCAGGGTGCTTGGAGAAATCTGTACTGCCCTAGAAAGTGCAGCCAGAGAAGTAGTAACAACCACACATGCCCTGGGGAGAAGCAGATAACCCATTTTGAGTAGAATAACTGCTGACAAAGGTGGTTCATCTAATTGTATTTGAAACTATTGAACTTGGTGTTACAAACTTGTGTGGATAAGGAATGTTCTTAAAGTTACTGAGCTGGCAGGAAACCTAATTTTTGTCCTTGTTCTCCTTTTCCTTCAATCTAGAGGTTTGCATTTTGCCCCAAAAATGAGGGCAGAGCCAGTGTGGTCCATTATGGTCACTTCTGATCTGCTCTTTAAGCCAGTGTGGTGCCTTGAAGCAGCTGATTTTGTGCTTCTGTGCTGATTTGGCACGGGCATCTCTACTGAGGCTGTACCCAGGGAAGAAAGTGAGTTCCCAGGCTCCTTGCTCTCTTTCCAGTTGAGGGGAAGCCCTCTCTCTCTGTTAGGACAACTTCTCATTATACACATAACATAATACCTTCAAGGAGCTTATACTTTTTGAAAAACAAAATCAGGAAGGAAACACATCCTGGAGCAAAGGAGTCCAAAGAGTTTTGGCTCTTTTTCTGGAAAGTGTCTGAAGAGGAAAAATAATTTGAGAATAAAGCACAGTTAAATATTTCAATAAATCATCCAGCTAAACTGTGTTTTATATCTTTTCCTTCTTTATATTCTTCTTGAATCCATTTCCTAATAAAAATGGGTGACCATTTTTGGAGCATTACATGGATTGTTTTAAGGGTACAAGTTCTAGGACAGTAGCCTGGGAGTTAGAGGGGAGTTAAGGAAAGAGGTGGTGCATACAGAGGGTGAGCAATACAAATAGAAAACCTTTAAGTTGGTCTCTTAGGCTTTTAGCCCTCTTAGTTCTCTTTAACTAGTAACCCTTCCTCCCCGTATCAGGCTCTCAAGGTAAAACCAACCAGCAAAATGCCTGCTTAACTAACACTTTTACAATTGAAGACTATGTAAATGACAATAAAACACTGGCAGTATGTGCAGATTCTCTTGCATACTAGATTCAGAACAGAAAATATGGTCTGTCTTGACTCTCACTGCTGTCAAATGTTTAAATTGTCCTTCCAGCATATATTTAAAACACATTGTCATTGCAATGTTACCAAACAGTGAGCAAGTCAATGTATCTGAGACCACACAATGATTGACATTTTATAAGTCAAACAGAGAGACATGGAACCTCATTCTGACTGCTGTTTCCAGCTCTGAGGACTGCTGATACAGTTTCTGACAGTATGGGGAGATGTGTAATGTTGGTTCACAACCACAAGCTGTAGAGTCAGAAGGTAGCCTCAACTCTTTGGTCACTTGGCACACGCTCCTTCCTGGAATGAGAGAGAACCAACTCAAAGGACAGTGATGTCACTAACACATTTTCAAGCAGTTGTTCTTTTTTGTGTGAATGTTGGGGTATTCTGATTTTGTTATTTCCATCTTTTACTTCTTTTGGGTTTGGGAAAGATGAGCTTATCTGGGTTATATGTAGGGCCACTTATACGATCACAGAGCAAGGCAAGGGGGAGACACAGAACTTCTGGGACATGACACACGGTCATACATGGATGAGCAAGGTTCTTGTCCTCAATTCAAATCATTTACCAAGTTTCTCACATACCATCAGAAAAATTCAACTAAGATTCAACTTTTAAAAATTTAATTTGCACCTGAAATGAAAGGACAGACTAAGCTTTTTAGTTAGAATAAAGTTCTATCCAAGCAGCTGCCCCAGCTGAGTTAGGGTGAGATATTTTTCTCCCCTAGATTGTGAGCCATTGCAGAAGGCAGAAACTGCATTTTTAATCTTTGTATTCTAAAAACGTAGCTCAGTGCCTGACACAAAATACATGCTTGATAAATTTTTATCAAATAAGAGAATGAATACCAACAATTGAATAACAACAAATATAAAAGCCTTTCAGATTTCCTGGGTCTTGTTTTCAGAGGTTACTCTTTCTATTGACATATTTTTTTTTCAGCTTGAATAACTACATCTCATTTTATTACATCTTTTATCTTTTTTCTGATTAAAGTTACTATGGTTCACAAACCCTGAGAAAATAGTAAGGTTATCCACTAGAGAGTATTTCTTGACCCTTGTTCCCTTAATAAGCATCGCTGGCAATGTTTTTGACTTCCCAAAAGAGTTGTTACACAGATTTCATATTATTTAGATGGAGAAAGAAGAGAACAACATGATCAATGAAATTAAGGCTTTTGCATAATTAGGGGAAAAAACACCCTTTGCCTGGCACAACTTCAATCTTCCTTTCCACCAGCTGCTAAGTCATTTTCATATCCCTTGCTGCTTTCTCCAAGCACAAACACACCTGTTCTCCCAGCTCAGTACCCGTTTTATGCTGGATCCTGTGAGCAGGAGATGTGTGTTTTGACTTGCGTCAGAGAGCTGAATAATCATCTCTTTATTCTGAAATGATAATAGCCCTCTTTGGCAGAGGTAGGTAGCTAAATACTGTTCAACCTTAGAATTTTTCTCCTGAGACTGTGAGCAGGACAGTTCACTTAGCAAACCATTTGTAAGATAACTACAAGCTCGAATTTCTTTGGTCAACTTGTTGTTGTATCAATCTGTGAAAACTCCTCTGGTCTTTTATACTTTATGCAATGGCTAGAGATGTGTGTTTGGTGACCTCACCAGAAACAAATATTGTTACGCTTCCAGTCTGCTATAGATGAAGTTGCCACCAGACTGGGTGACTGGCAGCCAGCATGGCATCTCTTCCTTTGACATTCAAGAAAAGAACGTGATCTATTGCATAAAGGCTGCACAGTTTATGTATAAATAGGAAGAAAGCAAGAGCAAGTGTTGGGGCATGAGATTAAGAGGCCAATGGTAGAGCAATTGGTGTGCTGATAGACAATGATATTTGACAAAAGTAGAGGCTATTCACATCTCTGCTATTATTTTCTTTCTTTCTTTCTTTTTTTTTTTTTTTTGAGACAGAGTTTCGCTGTTGTTGCCCAGGCTGGAGTGTAATGGCACAATCTTGGCTCACCAAAGCTTCTGCTTCTCGGGTTCAAGCGATTCTCTTGCCTCAGCCTCCTGAGTAGCTAGCATTACAAGCATGCACCACCATACTCGGCTAATTTTGTATGTTAGTAGAGATGGGGTTTGTCCATGTTGGTAAGCTGTCTCGAACTCCCGACCTCAGGTGATCCACCTGCCTTGGCCTCCCAAAGTGTTGGGATTACAGGCGTGAGCCACCGCACCTGGCCTCGTCTCTGCTATTCTTTTATACTTCCATTCCATGTGGATGAACTACATGGAATTCAGGCATTTTGGCTCAGAGCATTTTTAGTGCTTCTTATCACAGAATATTCAGGAGTGACTGACTCATTTTTTATTGGGAGTTGATTATAGGACCCCAACCCCAGCTGATTTATAATAGTTTGCAAAATAATGGTGTCATTCTGAGGATTTCGCACCATTGTTCTACTCTGAATTTTCCCGTCTGGTTAATACACCACTCATCTTAATTAGTAAAATGCCATCCTGTTTGGTTCTCCCTTGCCCAGAAAGTCATTCAGTTCCCAAATCACTTCTTCACCTCCATCATATAGTTTAGTATTTTGCAACAGGAAAACTGTAACATAGCACATTCTTCCTCTCACAGAGAAAAGTGAAACCCGCTACAGCAATGCTAATTAAGCAGAGTTTAACATTAGCTTTAATTTAAAGTGGCTCTCCTGAGACTTCTTAGCATATACCCAGGGTGTCATAAAATATGAAGCTACACCCCCTCTCAATTAGCATCCATTTATTTGGGAACAACACCAAGCAGCAATAAACAGGCACAACCTGTTCCTTTCTTTCATATTCTGCCCAGCAGCAGACTGCTTATTGGATAGTTGCTTCATAAGAAATGGCATCTTCTAGGTGACTGGATTAAACCAAATTTAAGCCAGGAAAAATACCTTGCTAGGCATTCCTCTCAAATCTTAGGTATATTTTTTCAGTTTTAACCTGCATCATGGCAGTGAGTTAACTGTTGAAATAACTTGCATTAAAAGGAAGATGACTAAATCACATTCAAAATGGAATTGGCTTGGCCAGAGGTGATTGTAAGCAGAAAGCAAGCAGGTAGAGGCTGCCGGGCCCGAGACTATCAATGTGTTAGGTCTATGAATCAGGCTTTTAGAAACTTTTCCTATCCCTGCTGTAACACTTCCACCTTCCAGATCTAACCCTCCATCAGTCTTCTGTCTCTTGGCAGCTAGTGCCTGCATTATTGAGCCTTTCTGATTTCCCTCTGTCAAACTGTAAATGACTAGTATATCTCTGGTCTGGTCAGTAGTTAATGTTACTCTGCTAGTTTAGTCTATAGTGTTGATGCTAGACCTCCCAGATAAACATTTTTAGTATAGTGAGGCTTTCAAATTGTTTTCTTTCCATTTTAGTTCATGAACACCGAAAAAGAGGACATTTTTAGAAGAAAGGAAAGGAAAGGAACTTAGAATTCATCTATTAGCCTGCATCAAATCCTGGCACATGGGGTAACTGTTTAATCCAACTGTGTCCGTTGTTCCTACTGGGAAGACCTCAATGCATTTACAAATGCATAGAAGTAATAATTTAAAAACTGTCTGGATAAGGTGATCTTGGCAAATTCAACCCAAACACAGAAGCCTTCTGCTTTTTCTTGTTATGTAGATCAGAGCTAGAATTTTAATAAATAATAAGAGAGGTGGGAAAAAGAAAAAATATTACGGGAAATATCAATAATATCAAACATCTTCTAGGGCCCATCTGTTGCATAATCCATTAGCTGAGAAATTGCAGAGAACCCTAATAATAGTACTTGAGATTTAAATAGCACATTTCAAACGAAGAGCTTTGCCATCACTAATCTCATCTATTCTCACGACATCCTTTTAGGGTGAGTGCCTGGGATAGGTATTATTATCTATGTTTTACAAATAGAAACACCATGATACAGAGTTTAGTGATTTAAGCGAGGTTATATACTGTTAGCCAGGGGAAATGTAAAATGTATACCAAATGCTATAACTATAGTACATCATTATAGGAGCTACATTGTTCAGCTCTATGCAGACATGGTCCCAGATGTAATTTAATGACCTAAACAGCACTGTCCATAAGGTACTTGTGGGAAAAGATTAGATCCTCTTTTTAGGGAATGCTGGTTGCATATATGATAATATATGTTCTTTATAAATGCATAACAAATGTCCTTTGCCTGGATGAAACACTTAAAAGTCCTTTCCCCAGCATGCATTTGTCCTTTTTTTTTTTTTTTTTCCCCCCAAGATGGAGTCTCACTCTGTTGCCCAGGCTGGAGTGCAGTGGCCCGATGTCAGCTCACTGCAACCTCCGCCTCCCAGGTTCAAGCAATTCTCCTGCCTCAGCCTCCCAAGTAGCTGGAACTACAGGCATGTGCCATCACATCTGGCTAATTTTTGTATTTTTTAGTAGAGATAGGGGTTTCACCATGTTGGCCAGGCTGGTCTTGAACTCCTGATCTCATGATCTGCCTGCCAAGACCTCCCAAAGTGCTGGGATTACAGGCGTGAGCCACTGCGCCTGGCCACATTTGTCCTTTTGATTGAAATATATGTTTATCACAGTCAGTGTCAGTCATATATGTGTGTGTGTGTGTGCGCGTGTGGGCGTGTGTGTATTTGTATATATATGTATGTGTGTTTGTGTGCATGTGTGTGAGGAGATATGTATGTGTTTTAGTGTGAAACTTTTTGATATGCTGGCCAAATCTGAGGCTGAGATACTGTCATTAGAACAAATTTAGATAAAAAGCAGCAGGAAATCTGGTCAGAGACAAATATGTAACAAAGTTCTGTCAGTCTCAGATGCACTCCAGCAGGTTTCCTCGGAGTCTGCAGTTGGGTGTTATCTTCCACTAATGGAAATATTCCTAGTTGGGGGTCCAAATAGACTTGGCTGTGGGCAAGACCATGGTGTTCCACAAGAAAAATCACAGGGAGAACAGTGGGTCCTTTCATATTTGAGAAACGTTTAGCATGTCAGAAAAGAAGGGCAAATATCACATTTTAAAGTATTTTCTAGATTTCTCAGTTTTGCTTATCATTATAACTTTGGAAACAAGTATTTAATAGAATTAGTTCATTCAGTCAACAAATATCAATTAAGCTCTTACTATGTGTGAGATCTTTATCTGGGAGCTGGGGACAGATCATTTAACAGGACATCCTAGGTCCCTGTCTGCATGGAACCGATATTCAAGGGGAGAGAGAGATAATAAGCAAGAAAAGAATGGAACTACAGAAAATAAACACATAAAAAAAGAAGATAATTAGGGATTCTTTAAAAATCTCTGAAGGAAATAGGGTTAGGGAGGAGAGAGAGAGAGAGAGGAACTGAAAAAGCCCCTTTTGGACAAGGTGATCAGAGAAGACTTTTGAGAGGGTGACTTTGAAGCTGGGGCCTAAAGTTGTTGATAAAATGATATTTGTGATATCTATGTGTTTCTTAATCTGTACTGGGTCTCACATGCTGTAAAAGTAGAACAATATATAATTATTAATTCCTTTGGAATAAAGCTTGCTATTCAACACACACTTTGGTTCTTATAGAGCCATGGTTCTCAAACTTTCTAGTCTCAGGATACCTTTACACATAAACAGTTGTTTATGTGGATTATATTAAGATATACTGTATTTGAAATTAGAGAAATTTTAACATATTAACTTATTGAAAAATAATGTGATGGTTTTATTACTGTTAACGTAAGCAACATAACTATATATTTACATATTATAGATTTATATTTAATTATTTTTTAAAATAGAACCAACTAGTGAGGACAGCGACATTGTTTTACATTTTTGCAAATCTCTTTACTGTCTGGCTTAATAGGAGACAGCTGGATTTGCATGTCTGCTCCTGTGTTCAATCTGTCATGAAACGTTGTTTTGGTTGAAGTGTATATTTTTAAAAAATCCATCCTCACACAGCTATATAGTTGGAAAAAGGAGGCTCTCATGTTCCTCTGGGAACCCACTGTCATAGAGTAGCTTTTAACTCAGTGTATGTAAAGCAATTCCAGGACAAGTGAAAAATCTCCATGGGAAGCCAGATATCTGGTGATCCTAATCATCTTCACATTTATTACTTTTCAGCAGTTTACCTCCCTGTTGTTATGGACATGCATCAGGTTAAACTCACATAGTAATAAAACTCAAATTTGACTTCCAGCAGCTTGTTCCTTTTTGAGCAATTTGCAAAGTGACTTTTAAATCTCTGAACATAGAAAATGTAGCAGGTGGTAGGAATTTACACACTATGACTACTATTTTCACTTTATTTTCTACGACCAATTTCATTGTACTCTGGAGACTTCATTCCCACTGATGGCAGTATGCACTGGCTATGTCAATGACACATACCCTCACCTCTGCAGGTTCAAAACAGTCTCTTTTCAGTAATTACTCAGCTTTCCAGGGTCTCTTCTCAGAGGCAAGTTTATGGGAATCTTATACTTCAGGGCCCTTCATTTGCCCAGGACCCTTTCAAGGCCTGGGAGGGGCTCCAGCAATTTTCTATTTATAATTTTGTATTCTTTTTCCTAAAGAGGGTTCTATAAATTGTATAAACTTCAGGCAAGGCAAAACCTGGATTCCCCGCCTTCTCCTTCTCTGTGTCTCCCTTTCCCCATCCTTCTCAAGGTGGCAGCTAGAGGTGAGAGGGGATACTAACTAGCCTTTTGGCAATGGGAGAGGGTTGTCTGTTCTTGTGAGGGATGCCTGGGTTCTTGCTGAATGAGCTTCTGAAGTGCCCTTGGTCCTGGGAACTATGATGGAAACTATTCTTCTTTCCTAGCTTGGCCTCACTTTAGTAGTTGCAGTGAGATAAATCTTCTGGGGTCTGGCTGTGATCCCTGACTTAGCTTTTGTTTTGTGGTCCTCTGCCGAAGAGTTATCTCATCCATGATCTTGGTAAATCTCTCATGAGCTTGACAGTCAGCACCCTGAGCTATCTTCTGTGACTACCCAAGTCACATGCTAGCCCTAGGGAACAGGGTGCTCTCCGAGGCCCATCTGTTGGGCACCTTCTTTAGTTACTTTTCCTCTATTGCTCAAGTGCCGTGTCAGGTGAAGCCCCATGATGACTGTGGGATTTCTCTGAGAAGCTTACAGCCTGACCAGGAGAAAGCTTCCTGTTTTGGGATCCTGCTCTCATCAACCGGTTTGTGTGTTTCTACCATACAACCCATCTGAAGTTTAACCCTAGGGAGGTAAGGGAGAAGTGAGTACATTTGATCTGATCTCTTGCCTGCCTCCCTCCCTCCCTCCCCACCTCCCCTTCCCTCTCTCTCCCCCTCCTCCCCCTCCTCACTCCCCTCCCTTCCCCTCCCCGTCCTCTCCTCCCTCCCTCTCTCTCTGTCTCTCTTTCTTTCTCTCTGTTTCCCTTTCTGTCTCTTCCTTCCTTCCTTCCATCTTTCTTTCTCTTTCTCTCTTTTTCTCTCTTTCTCTTTTTCTCTCTTTTTCTTTCTTTCTCTCTCTCTCTTTCTCTCTGTCTTTCATTTATTTAGTTATTTTTGCTATCTTAACCATTTTTAAGTGTGGAGTTCAGTAGTGTTCAGTATATTCATTGTTGTGAAACATATCTCCAGAACTTTTTCATGTAGCAAATGTAACACTTTATACCCATTAAACAACTCCTCTTTTCTTCCTCTCTCCATTTCCTGGAAACCACCACTGTACTTTCTGATTCTACGAATTTGACTATTCTAGATACCTCATATAAGTGGAATAATAGAATATTTGTCTTTTTGTGACTTATTTCACTTAACGTCCTCAAGTCTTATTCACATCGTAGCACGTGACAGAATTTCCTTCCTTTTCAAGGCTGAATAATATTTCATTGTGTGTGTATACACACAAACACACACACACAAAAGCACACATATATATATATATATAACTTTTTTTTAATCCTTTTATCTGTTGATGGGCATTTGGTTTACTTCCACCTCTTGGCTATGTGAATAACGCCATGAACATGAATATATACAAGTATCTCTTCAAGACTCTGCTTCCAATTCTTTTAGATATATGCCCCTAGTAGAATCGCTGGGTCATATGATAGCTCTATTTTTAATTTTTAAAGAGACTACCATATTATTTTCCATAGTAGTCGCACCATTTTACAACCCTACCAATAGTGCGCAAGTGTTCCAATTTGTTCACATCCTTGCCAGTGCATGAGATTTTCTGTTTTTTGTTTTGTTTTTTATGTAATGACCATCATAATGAGTATGAGGTGATATCTCATTGTGCTTTTGATTTGCATTTCTCTGTTGAGTAGTAATGTTGAACATCTTTCCATAGCTTGTTAGCTATTTGTATGTCTTCTTTGGAGTAATGTCTATTCAAATTCTTTGCCTGTTTTTCTTTTCTTCTTTTGCTGACATCTCCTGCCACCTTGTGAAAAAGTCTTCCTTTCTTGGGTCAGGAAATTCCTATAGCTAATAGCCTTATCTCTCCTGCATTGTAGTTCCTTGTAAAACTCTCTGCTTCAGTTTTCTCTACCTAGTTCATGAAAAGTAAAGTTTCGCTTCACAAGTAAAGCCTGGAATTTGCAAATCAAAATAACTTGTTTACACTATTGTCCTACTGACTCAAAAGGTGATTAATTCCCTAGTTTAGGATTTATTATATAGAGAGATTCTCCCAAAGCAGTATATGAATCCACTAAATCCTGCTCTCCACTCCAACCCCACTTAACTTCCATTTTTCTTGCTGCAGTTCTAGTTTAAGCCCTGATCATTTTTAATGTGAACTCTCTCAATAGGCTTCTGTTTTGTTTCCCCATGTCTGATCTTGATCCTTTCAAGCTATCTTGTTCCTTATTGCTACAACGCTGCTATTTACAAAATATGATTTTGATAATTACTCAATGCTTAAAGCTTTTCAATGGCTCCTGTGGCCTACAATAAAAAGTCCAGATTTATTAGTGCAGTATATAAGGCTAATTATCATATGAGTTTTGACTACTAGTTTGTGCCTCTACCATACTCTGAATACCTTTTTTTCCTCATAGTACTTAAGCCTTCCTCCTCCTCTCATAGTCAGCCTCTTGAGGGAAGGGCCCTGTAACATCTTCACATCCTTTTGTCTCACATAGTTTCTGACACAAGATAGGTACATGATAAATATTTGCTAAATTAATGAAGGTAAATAATTATGCCTAATTGTTCATTTTATTATTTTGAACTTTATTATATTGGCTTTTCCTTAAGCTGGAATATATATGTATATAATTAAATTAGGTTTTCCTAAAGCCACATATATATGGCTTTAGAAAGTATATAGGATAATATAGGATATGTATGTGTATCTATATATGGACACACACATTAATATCCTATCATATTATCCTATATATTTTTATCCTATATTATTTTATATATTATATTATCCTATATATTTTCTAAAGCCACATATATATGTGACTTTAAGACAAGCAAATTAATTATATACATATATATTTCAGCTTACACACACATATATATGTCCTATTAAGACAAATAAGTACAGGGATACATAATATTTTGGGTCAAATTCCATCATCCTTAAAATCAACATTGATAAACTAATAAAATTTAGAGACTGAAAAGAACTGAAATTATGTGATTCATGTCCCAAAAAGATTTACAATGTGCTAACGACCTCATAGCAGAGTTTTAATAAAATGTCTTAAATAAGCAAGGAATTACATAGGAAGAGGGAGTCATTTCACTTTTAATTTCATCCTTCTACATTTTAATGGAAAAGGCACTGTTGTTTTCACTGTCCATTTCTTCTTGTTTCAGACTCATGGTTCAGGGGTTTACTCATTTAAGGCATGAAGATCTTTCTGATATTTAAGAGATATTCTTCCTCATTTTACCATGATTTAACTTTGCATGATGAACCAAATATGGCAGAATCAAATAATGCATTATGCACTATGTTTTCAAAGTTATTATTATTATTATTATTTTACTGAGTAGAATACCTATTTTGAACCTCTCGGTTCCATCCCCTATCATGATTGACTGTCAGGAAGCACTGTGGGGGCTGATGTTCAGAAAGCCCTTTCAGCTACATTTCATATGTTCTTCCTCAAAATATTCCTGTGCCTCAGTATTCCTTAGCCAATATTTACGTGGCAGGGAAATGTGTCTTATCTCTTTTGTGTAGATGATTAAAGTGCTGCACAACCATAAGGTGGTTTCATTCTGCTGTTTTCTACCCTACACCTGTGACTTTGATAGGGAGCTCTTGATGGGCCTGGGAATAGCTTGCAGATGTGTATGTACCAGCAGTACGTTAGGATTCAGTCTGAAAACTAGCAAGTCTGCAGCCTTGGCATCCAGGGCTAGATGTTTCTCACATTTTTCTTTCCTACATTTCTTCCTGTTCAACCACTGATTTTCCAGAATCATGGTTAGGTTTATATTGGTTAAGGTTTTTGTTTGTTTGTTTCTTAAAGCTTCCTCTTGTAGTTTAAAATCCTGAAGATCCTCAGAGCTTGAGCCTTGATCTTAGATTTGGAGAATGTGGGGTCTGTGCAGCTGTGATCCTACTTGAATAAGTTTGGGCAAGTCATGGGACAGGAGTCTCTGTTTCTTCATTTGTTATATGGGTTTATTATCACCTGACAAAAGGGTTTCTTTAAAGTTTCCATGAGATTATTTGTGAGCGAGTGCTTTGAAAGGTGTAAACTGTTGTACAATTTTGACCTGGTATAATAATGATGTATTTTTTTTTTTTTTTTTTTTTTTTGAGACAGAGTCTTGCTCTGTGGCCCAGGCTGGAGTGCAGTGGCATGATCTTGGCTCACTTCAACCTCTGCCGCCCGGGTGCAAGTGATTCTTCTGCCTCAGCCTCCTGAGTAGCTGGGATTACAGGTGTGTGCCACCATGATCAGCTAATTTTTGTATTTTTAGTAGAGATGGGGTTTCAGCATCTTGGCCAGCCTGGTCTTGAACTCCTGACCTCGTGATTCACCCGTCTCAGCTTCCCAAAGTGCTGGGATTACAGGCATGAGCCACTGTGCCCGGCCCAATAATGATGTATTTTTTAACCTATGGCTATTAAATTCCTGTGGGCAATTATGTGGGATGAATCTTTGCTATATTATAATAACCAGCAATTTCAGTTAATGCAGCCAAACATCTGGTAAAATCCACTGTAATGATATTTCGACTGAATTGGTTAATAGACCTGTATAGAGAGAGAGTCCAAAATAGCCTCAAAATTTAACTTTGCTTTTAATAAAGAAGCTTCCTGTTTGTCTCATTAATGGCACCTGTCTGACTCACTTCTGAGCCAGATGTTGTACTTCATCGTTTCATAATGTGTGATTTCTGCACACCGACTTTCTTTTCATAGTTTCTGAAGCAAAATCTATTTCATCCCATCACCAGGATATTGTTGGTGACAGCTGCAACACCTGAATAGGTAGCTTTAGCTTTCACATGGACATAGATACGGAAAATGTTCTCAGAATCGAGCCAGCAGGGAATGAAACATATGGCAGGCAGTGGAAGAAGTGAAGGCTCGTTTCTGTAACAAACCCCTCCGAGTTTTGACAAGGCTTTCTGATATACTGTCAAACCACCCCAGGGCTGAGAGGCAGGTAACTCTTCTCTCTCTCTAGTCTGAGCACTAAGACTTGCCTGAGGAAAGAACTTTCTTACATTGTTATCTAAAAACTGTGAGTTCTTCATGATTAGATATAATAAATAGTTTGTAACCCCTAGCTGCTCATCAGATTCACCTGCATAGATACTTAGAACTCTCCCCAACCCCCACCCTCTGCATCCTTCGATATTTTAATTCAGTAGGTCAGGGATGGGGCTCAGGCATTTTTTTTTTTTTTCAGTTCTTCGGGTGTTTCTGACATGCAGAAAGCTAGCCAGAAATGTATTAGAGAATCTAATTATCAAATGGGCGGTTTTTCTAGAAGATGGACTTTAAAGACCTCTGCCAAAGCTGAGTGTGTAAGAGTAGATGAAGATAAATCTTCACTTGCAGGGGTCAAAGTCTGCAATGCATACAGGAACTAATAGGTAAAGTGAATGTGAAGTGTGAAGCAGCTTGTACAATGTAAATAGTGATGGGGATTGTGGCAAACTGGAGAATGAAGCTCTGTTGAAAGGCACACCAGCTAACAAAATGTCACTGTGAACAGATTTGGCCTTTGTTCTTCTCTTTTACTTGAGTGTAAAGTCTTCATGCCTGGAGTTTTCTTCAGTTTCTCCTGTGTGAGATACTCAGTGTTATTTTCCTTTTGAGATTTTAAAAATAATGTTAAAACATTAAATGTAAGAGGGGTATCTTGTAGACTGCTTTTCACAAAGGTAGAGGAGAGGAATATGATTAAAATGGATCCATTTCTATTTCTCATTTTATCCCCCAGCTTACCCCATCTGACTACATGGATAGCAAGTTTGAGTTGGATGAGGCTAAGCAGGGCATAGTGAACTTGACATTCAGTTTTTCTCAATTTCTTCTGCTCCTGGATTCACTCCTAATCCTGTAGGACAGTGGTAAGAAAGACGTCAATAAAATAAGAGAAATATAAATGAATAGGAAGCACTTCAAGAAGATTTGAAGAACTATTTTAAAGTTAGAAGTATTTTAGGGGCATCTGCTGAAAATGTTGCCTAACTGTGGTATTTCTTTTTTTCACTCTGGGGCAATGAAATTTTATGAGTCACTAAATACATATTTTGACATCTGGCTTCACTGCTTTTTTTTTTTTTTTCTGGAATGCTGTAAATTCTCATCATGAGAGTTTACTTCTTGTCAATCTTTTGATACCACACTCTCAATCATTTTCTGGGTGATTTACAGATGTGGTGGTACCTAATTGCCTTAGGCCTTAGTTTCCTATTAATTCCCTAGGCTCGGGTAAGGCATAGGGCAAGGAATGAAAATGTTAAACTTTATGTGAAGGCAGGCTTAAATTTTGACCTTCCCTAACTATGCAATTTTTAATCTTTGTGCTTGTTTCATTTGTTAATGTAAATTCTTATATTTAGCATTATTTAGACAAGATTTCATACAGATTTGAAGATTCTCTTGACTTAAAATTTTGTTCTGACACCTCTAGTCTTAACTATAGCTACCAGTTTTGGAACTCTGATCCATGTGAGATCCTGAGATGTTTTAATTTAGAGTTTGTTGATTTTATTTTGTAGAGAAATTAATTTTACATAGACATAAGGTAACAACTGCTTTTTTTATAAGTAAATTTTTTAAAATTTTAACTGAATATTTATGAGCATCAAAGAGAGTTTTAGTTTCCCTGTATGTCTATGCTGTTTGATACATGGAAAATGTGGATGAGAAATAGGTACTAGCCATTTTCATGTGTATGAAATAAAAATTTCTTCTATGATTGTGCATTTTAGGCTATTGGCTCAAGGGTAAGGAAAGGACTAGATTATAGTTCTAAGCTTCTGATCATAGTGTTTTTTTCCTCCCTATGGCTATATTGCCTGATTGTCTTCTGATTTTTATTTTTTATTGGGGTCCTGATTCTGTATTTGTGAACTTATGTTTTGACTTATGAAGTTTTATATTAAGAGCTAGGTGATGAATAGAAAATGACTATCAATGATACCACATCAAAACTTGCTGCCTAGAGTATGTATAATTTTCTCTCTTATCTCCCTCTTCTCAAATTTTATGGATTCTTCTAGAGTATTTTAAGAGTTTCATTGAAACCTGATTACCCTCATAGTGAAAAACATCTATCAGTAACACTCACCATTAGGCAACCTTGTGGGAGGTATACAAGGAAATTTCTGGAGTGAGTTTGCAATTACATGTTCCAGGAAATTTAGGATAATATGAAGTCCAGCTCTTTAATAACCATCTTAATTAGTGAAAATGTCATGGAGAAAATGGATGGAATCCTGCATATGTATGTAAACTTTTAGAAAATTAGCCCTCACACATACCCTAACATCTCAGATGTCAACATTGAGTTCTAGCCTGTCGCATTAGTTCCTTAAATGGTATTGCCTAACCTTAGGTATTGCTGCCAGAGTGTGAAAGAATGTGTTTTGGGTAAGTTACTCTTTGCATTTACCAGGAAAACTCCTTGGGGTGTCTAAAGGCACAGAGTTAATTGCTGAAGCAAACTACAAGAACTCTTAGGACCACAGCATTCTTAGGATGGCAGTGAGAAGCTTGGAATGGGAGATCATTCTGAGTTGCCAACATTTCCCAGCAACTGGTTTCTAGTTGAGAACAAATAGGCATTTATTTTAGGATCTGTGGAGGCGCTTTCACTTTTTTTGTTTTGTTTTATTTCCACTTCTGACTTTAGAATTAGTGAGGAAGGTTTTGCCAGCAAAGGATAAGATCCTAACATGCTGGAATCCTAATTAATTGCTTCAGGAAAGATATTCAATCTACTTGCCTGAGGGTTAATGACCAATTTTGTTTTCCTGACTTTCCTAAAGAGAACTGCTTCATATGCAGCCTGGATTTGGGCAGGACATAGAAGTTAAAAACAGGCCCAGCTTTGAGGGGCAATGCTTGAGTGACTCAAAGTTAGGTTGTTTTGTTTTTGTTTTTTTTTCCCCCTCATAGGATGCCTCTATGCCACTCACTGATTTTTGTTCTCCCAAATATCACATATATCAATCCTATAATATTTGATTAAAATATTAGAATAGTTTTGAATTTTATTGCCTCTTGCATCAGAGCATAGCTTACCCAGACAGCCACATCACAATGAGCACATTATTGGTTATTCATGAAGACACCCTAGGCATTGTAATTATTAGCTCTTCTTTAAATCGAATAGGCCTACTCATGTAATTGAAAAGATTAATAGGAGCAGGGGCTGCAAGTGAAGAAACGGAAGGCCAACTTGCAAATCTGATTAAAATGTCTAGTATATTGAAATTGAGGAGATGTAAAATTAAGAAAGTTACAAGCAGGAAATGGCAAACACCAGCTGAGGCGACAGGGAATGCCATATGTTATATGTTCTTCATGCTTTTTTTTTTCCTCTTGCTTTTTTCAAGAAAGACTATATATAAAATACACACATTATATATATACATGCATACATTACCCTGGCACATGTATCATTAAGGATCTCCTTGGAAAGACAAGTTGATATATTTATTTTTTGGAAACAAAAATTCAAAGTTATTTTCTGCAGCATCAGGTTTGCATTTATACCAGTAATCCCACGACTCTATTCATTGTTGAAGATTTAAAATTCTAGTCAGTTTACTTTTGGTTTTCCTGTTAGATTTTATCTGTCCAAGTTCTGAGCTCTGCTGTCTCTCTGTGTTTCTGTTGATGAGCATCCAAGGAATAGTTTTGAAGCCTGTTCCAATCTATTCTTCCCACAATATTTGTTTAACACAGGATAAACAACTGATCACAAAGGATAAACAATGATAGAATATCCTTAATCTTATTGTATTAGGGCCATGCAAATCTGGGAAGCATTTATTACATGAAGGCAAATGCAAATTTTATGTTATTTCATAATGTGAAACTACTTTTGGATGTCAAAATGAATTATCCCATTTATATTCCCTGTTTAGATTTGCTTTAAAAATTTGACATTTCCTTTTGAAATTCACTGTTCAAAACCTGTCTGCATATTTATGTTTTTTCATCATATACTGCTATAAACAATAATCAATAAAGCATGCAATAAAAAGTCTAGAATTACTAGTTGTTAAGAAAATCAACAGCTTTTGAAAAAGGAGCAGCTATTCATCCTATCAGCTCATCTACATCTCTCCAGGCCTTAGACGTCTTTGACCTCCCTAGTTTGCTTTCCAGATGGCAGTAGCAACTACATTTCCTCTACATATTCTGTATTCTGATTTCATAGAGCTCATTTAAAAGGAAACATCTCAGCCTTGATGAACAATTTATCATTGTTTAATAGATTTACAAAATTACATCAAGAATGCTCTTTCTGAGAGGAAGTCAAATTGTCTCTGTTTGCAGATGACATGATTGTATATTTTGAAAACCCTGTCGTCTCAGCCTCAAATCTCCTTCAGCTGATAAGCAACTTCAGCAAAGTCTCAGGATACAAAATCAATGTGCAAAAGTCACAAGGATTCCTATACACCAATAATAGCCAAATCATGAGTGAACACCCATTCACAGTTACTAAAAAGAGAATAAAATACCTAAGATACAGCTTACAAGGTATATGAAGGACCTCTTCAAGGAGATCTACAAACCACTGCTCAAGGAAATCAGAGAGGACATAAACAAATGGAAAAACAGTCCATGCTTCATGGACAAGAAGAGTCAATATTGTGAAAATGGCCATACTGCCCAAAGTAATTTATAGATTCAATGCTATCCCCATCAAGCTACCATTGACATTTTTCACAGAATTAGCAAAAACTACTTTAAATTTCATATGGAACCAAAAAAGAGCCCATATAGCCAAGACAATCCTAAGCAAAAAGAACAAAGCTGGAGGCATCGTGCTACCTGACTTCAAACTATACTAAAAGGTTACAGTAACCAAAACAGCACGGTACTGGTACCAAAATAGATATATAGACCAATGGAACAGAACAGAGGCCTCAGAAATAATGCCACACATGTACAACCATCTGATCTTTGACAAACCTGCCAAAAGCAAATGGGGAAAGGATTCCCTATTTAATAAATGGTGTTGGGAAAACTGACTAGCCATATGCAGAAAACTGAAACTGGACCCCTTCCTTACACCTTATCCACAAATTAACTCAAGATGGATTAAAGACTTAAATGTAACACCTAAAACCATAAAAACCCTAGAAGAAAACCTAGGCAGTACCATTCAGGACACAGGCATGAGCAAAGACTTCATGACTAAAACACCAAAAGCAATGGCAACAAAAGCCAAAATTGACAAATGGGATCTAATTAAACTAAAGAGTTTCTGCACAGCAAAAGAAACTATCATCAGAGTGAACAGGCAACCTACAGAATGGGAGAAAATTTTTGCAACCTATCTGTCTGACAAAGGGCTAATATGGAGAATCTACAAAGAACTTAAACAAATTTACAAGGAAAAAAACCATCAAAAAGTGGGCAAAGGATATGAACAGACACTTCTCAAAAGAAGACATTTATGTGGCCAAACATAGGAAAAAAAGCTAATCATTACTGGTCATTAGAAAAATGCAAATCAAAACCACAATGAGATACCATCTCATGCCAGTTAGATTGGTGATCATTAAAAAGTCAGGAAACAACAGATGCTGGAGAGGATGTGGAGAAATAGGGATGCTTTTACACTGTTGGTGGGAATGTAAATTAGTTCAACCATTGTGGAAGACAGTGTGGTGATTCCTCAAGGATCTAGAACCAGAAATATAATTTGACCCAGCAATCCCATTACTGGGTATATACTCAAATGATTATAAATCATTCTATAAAGACACATGCACATGTATGTTTATTGCAGGACTGTTCACAATAGCAAAGACTTGGAACCAACCCAAATTCCCATCAATGATAGACTGGATAAAGAAAATGTGGTACGTACGCACCATGGAATACTATGCAGCTATAAAAAAGGATGAGTTCATATCTTTTGCAGGGACATAGATGATACCGGAAACCATCATTCTCAGTAAACTAACACAGAAATAGAAAACCAAACATTGCATGTTCTCACTCATAAGTGGGAGTTGAACAATGAGAACGTGTGGACACAGGGAAGAGAACATCACACACCAGGGCCTGTCGGGGAGTGAGGGGCTAGGTGAGGGATAGCATTAGGAGAAATACCTAATGTAGATGACGGGTTGATGGGTGCAGCAAACCACCATGGCACATGTATACCTATGTAACAAACCTGCACGTTCTGTACATGTATCCCAGAACTTAAAGTATAATGATAATTTTTAAAAAATGCTCTTCCTCTCCATGACAAAACAAAGAGCAATGATATTTTCATTTTAGAAAGGAGCACACCGCTTAAATGGCTGATTTGTTCCGTGGCTTAATTCTCTGCCATTTTGCAGTCTTGGAACCTGTAGGGACAGTTATCTTTTTGGTAGACAATAAAAGTTGGCTCTACTAAAACAAAGAAATATGCTTTATAACCATCAGATACTTCATTCTGGATGTGACATTATCTTCTGGAAGACCCATTTGTAGAAGGAAAGGTTGCCTAGTTCAGTCAAGAATTGGCAGTGACCTCGTATGTCAGTTTAAGCTACACATAGACTGCAACAAAAGCTCTTTGAATATTTACTTTTTTGTTTGTTTTGTTGTTGCTGTCGTTTTTTGAGACAGGGTTTCATTCTGCTATCCAGGCTGGACTGCAGTGGCGCTATCAGGGCTCACTGCAGCTTTGACCTCCTGGGCTTAAGCAATCCTCCCACCCCAGCCTCCCGAGTAGTTGGGTTTAAAAGTGTGTGCCACCACGTCTCGCTAATTTTTTTTTTTTTTTTTTTTTTGTAGAGACAGGGTCTCCCTTATGTTGCCCAGGTTGATCTTGAACTTCTGGGCTGAAGTGATCCTACTGTGTAGGCCTCCCAAAGTGCTGGGATTACAGGTGTGAGCCACCACACCTGGCTGAATTTTTACTTTTATTTTTAACAGACAAATCTCACTGTGTCACCTAGGCTGGAGTGCAGTGGCTACTCACAGGCCTTGAACTCCTGGGCTCAAGCAATCCGCCCACCTCAGGCTCCTGAATAGCTGAGACCACTACATGTAGCCTTACCTAGACCAGCATTACTGGTATGGATAAAAGCATTATAAAAATTATTAATTCAGAATGCCAAAAAGGTTTAGGGTCTGGGGATTATAAAGAGTTGGGGATTATAAAAAAAAAAAAAAGCTATGTCTAGAAAGACATTGATAATCTTTGGATTATTCTACAAATCCCTGAGTTACTACATGTTTCAGAAAAGTGCCTCCTCCACCTCTTCTTCCTCCTCTTTTTCTTAAACAAGTGAATTATCTACCTATGTTTTGATTGTCTATTGTATTTCATAAATGATAGTCTATGTCAGGAAAATGGAAGCTCAAAGTAAGGAAATGAAAACTTTCTCTTTTTAAATTATAAATGAAATAGTGGTTATAAATACAAAATCCCAGGGTAATTTGACTGACAAATGTAATCAGACCAAGCTCATTCTTTGTTTCAGTCTTCACAATGGGAGATGCAGAACAGCTGGCAGGAATCAATGTGCTCTGTTTCTCATGGGAGAAAGAAAGAACACTGAAGGAAATAAGGACTGTGCCGGGAGAGGTGATTAAGCAATTAGAATATTTTGAAGTCTAAAAGAACTGTAGTATCAGGAGAACAACTGAACGAGAATATAAATTACTGAGAGTAAAGTAGTCTGTAGGTTTTGGGAAGATTTGTAGGTGTGTGAGAAACAAGACATTTTGGAACCTTAATGTAATCTGAGAAGTAAAATAGACCTGTATTCCTGTCATTCTCTTTCTCACTTTCTTCCTCCCCACCAAATTATGATGTTGAAAGTCAGTGAGAAGAGTCAATCCGGGCTGTTTCTCATGAAGGTGTACACCAGTCATCCGGTATGTTAGTATCCCTTATTCAGAGTGATTTTGATAAATGTGCTTAAATAAATAAACACTCTCATTTCAACTAAATAATTTGGTGGGAATCATAGGTAAAATGCCATAGTATAAACTAAGTCATATCACTGGTCCCCTGAAAAACTGAAGGTGGAGTTTTTGTGCTTGTAAATACTGAAAAATGATGTTTCTATATTACTTATTTTTATAATGCTATTTTCATTCTGTGTGATGTTCAGGTTCTGAATATCACAGGGGTGGAAAGAGAGACAAAAGGACAGGTAAGAAAAGGGAAAGATAGGAAAAGCATTTAAACATTTTGTAACATTTCCAGAGTACTGGTCCCTACTTTTTTTTTTTTTAAGACAGAGTCTCACACTGTCACCTGGACTGGTATCCAGTGGCGCAATCTCGGCTTGTTGCAACCTCTGTCTCCCGGGTTCAAGCGATTCTCCTGCCTCAACCTCCCAAGTAGTTAGGATTACAGGCACCCGCCACCATGCCCAGCTAATTTTTTGTATTTTTAGTAGAGACGGGGTTTCACTATGTTGACCAGGCTGATCTCAAACTCCTGATCTCGCGATTTGCCCGCCTCAGCCTCCCAAAGTGCTGGGATTACAGGCGTGAGCCACCATGCCAGGCCTTTTTTTTTTTTTAAATTTGCTTTAATTGATTTCTCTCTGTGCTTCTCAACAGAGCTTTCCTTATGAGTGAGGTGTTATATTTATGGTAGGATTAACATGTTATTGGGAGAGTTCTGTTTCTCCCAAGATATTTTAGTTTCTCACTCTTTCAGTTTCTATGGTTTAACCGTTCAGAATTGATTTCTTCAGGTCTTCAAAAATGGCCCAGTGAAATGTAAATATAACAGGAAAGTTAATACTTTGAGCTTCCGTTGGCTGAAACCAGGGTGGGGGTAGGCTCGCTTTAGTAAGATAAACCCTGAATGTAATATAGGCTAAATGTGAGGATGGGAGGACAGTCGTGTTCCCAGAGGACAGCTCAGCAGTAAGGTGAGAAACTTTTATGGAGCCAGGGAGTGCTGTAACTTGCTAGGAGAACTAGTTAGCAGCTGATTACAGCTTCCATTCTTAAGTTGAACAGATGAGTTACTTAAAATGTTTGCTTTTGGGGGCAGGTTGAAGAATTTTATGTCGTTCATCATCTTACTGAGAGTCATATATAAACAGGCTTACTTTCTATTTTAAAACAAAGAAAACAGAGGGCTCTGACAGAAGTACACTGTAATTGTGACCATGTGTGAAACCCAAATATAGGCCATAACAATATTTCTACCTGTCCCTGCAGGAACTAAGACATTTGGTGAACTACTTTCTAAAATTTCAAATAAATTATAAAAATTCAGCAAATATAAGAAAAGAAAACGAAAAAAAGTTACATGGAGTCTTATCTTCCAAAGATAACTGCTGATAACATTTTAGAGTATTTATTTCCAGTCTTTAAAAAAATTAATAATGTTTCAACTTATCTTGTTATGAAAGAAATAGATGGTCGCTGCACAAACTTTAGGTAATTCAGGAAGTGTAGAGGAAAAAGTCTTTACAAACCCTGTTAACTTAGAGATAGCCACAGTATTTCCTTCCTGCATTAAAAAAAAAAAAAAATCTGTCCAAATGAGATGTGACAGACTACTGGTTGTCCCCAAAATTCGTTCTGCTTTTCTTCCTGGACACATGGCAATTCAATTGAAAACTAAATTTCCCAGGTTCCCTTGAGGCTTGCTGTGGTTATGTGACAAAGTTCTCACCAATGAAACATAAGCAGACGTCATGTGTACAATTTCTGCCCATTTTCTGTAAGGTGATTGCCCTGGCCTGTTCCTCTGTTTCCTTCCCACCCACAGGGCCTGATTTTTTGGGCGGGAGCAGGAGTTCCAGGCTGATCGCAGGGGTAAGGTATGATAGCACATACCCTTACCCCAGTCTGGGATTTGCCTATATTTTTCGTCTTAGAGAATCCATGTACCTTTTGGGGACTTCCAAAGAGATACTCAAGCAGAAAGAAGTTCGAGTTTGTAACCTTTTAGTTAACAGCTAATGATACAATGATCCCTTGGATTTAGTGGCCTTCCTTACAAACAAGCCAATGGGACCTAGGGGAAATTTGAATTTGTATGTTGATATTTTAAATAAATATTCTATACATTTATAAATACTCTGTAAATATTTAAATAAATATCATACATTTATTTTGGCACATATTCCTATATCATTAACTGTTCTTTGAAAACATGATCTTCAACAGTTGTATAATTACATGGATAAATTATTTTTTATTGGACATTTAAATTGTTTTCAATTTTTATTAGAATTTATATATGTATGTATATATTACTTTGACTTACTAATTTTGTACTTTGGATAAAATGCTGAAAGTAAAATTAATGGGTCATAGGTCATGTACATTTTAAAGACTGTTGGCATATTTTGGGATTAACAAACTGTGACCATAACTGTGAGGTACCAGGGATGTATCTGTAAGTCTCTTTCCTAAAGACAAATTACACATATGACAGCAATGGAAGGAATCACAGAATGCTTGCACATGAAAAGGATCATGAAAAGTCCCTCATTATCAAGAAATTATGCTGGTTAACTCTCTAATGATTCTGTTAGAGAATAGAGAGAAAGTTGATTTTTAGTGCATTGAATAAGTCAAGAAATTTGAGATTGGATATTACCATGCATCTTGGTGTTGTTATTATTTTTTTAGAGATGGAGGTGTCATTGTGTTTCCCAGGCTGGAATGCAGTGGTGCAATCATAGCTCATTGCACTCTAGAACTCCTGGGCTCAACCGATCCTCCTGCCTTAGCTCCCCAGTGACTGGGACTACAGATGTGAACCACCACACCCAGGTATCTTGGCTTAGATAATGTAAGACCTCTGCAATCTCCTGATTTCTGCTTCAGAGAAGGTGACTAAAGGGGATGGAATCTTTCTCCATTTGAAGTAGTTGCCCACTTGCTACCTTAAAGCTTGCTGTATCCTGGGAGCAAATGCTTCCTCGAGTAGGAAGAGTAAACCAAGAATGTCAGTCCAGAAGATCATAGACAGCAAAGAATATCATCTTTGACAGAGGTCTGGAACTTATGAGGTATCATTGGAATGCTGTTTAGCACTATCTGTGTTGGGAAATTAAGGCAGAATAGAAGCATTTAGCTTAAAACTTCTGTTTCACTGTGATGAGAAAACCGAAGTAAAACAGCTCAGTATGGGGGAGGCAAACCTGGTTCGTTGTAATAGCTCCTAACAACATTAGTGACTCTTGAAGGCTTCAATTTCACGTATGAAATCTATAGTATGGGGAAGCCATTACTGCCTCCAACACATAAATGTGCTACTTGCTCCAATTCTGAATTTTTTTTCATAGCACTTTCATTTAAAATAGTTAAAAACTGGAATGAAGCCAAATGTTCATCAGCAGGTGAATGGGTAAACATATGGTGGTATATTTATACAAAGGAATACTACTCAGCAATAAAAATAGGAACATAGTTCTGTTATGTGCAATATCATATCTTAAATTTTATACAAATGAAATAATACAAGGTGTACTCTGGTTTCTTTTGCTCAACATAATGATTTTGAGCCCCATCCAGCTAGAGTCCATTTGCAATAGTTCACGCCAGCTGATTGCACATATCTCTTTCCAACTCTACATTCAGTGACATCACAGTAGCAGTTTGAAATTGACCATGATGGGAGTATTTGTATCATGGAAATTGGCAAATGCTACATAAACCTGGGCTTTCATAAAATTACTGTGAACATTTTTGCACAAAACAGCTATGGACGTTCCTGCAGAAGCCTTTTTGTGGACATGTATTTTCATTTTGCTTGGGCAAATACTTAGGAGAGGAATTACTGGGCCATAATATAGATATATATTTTACTTGACAAAAAAACTGTACCTCATTTTTGAGGCATTAGGTATTCAAACTGGAAAAAGAAATGTGGAACCAGGATGTCCAGCATCCTTTCCTTAGACTCTTGTTTCAATGCTACTAGTATCCCACTCCACCACCACCTCCCCCAGATTAGAAGAGAGAAACTCATGTGCTATGGTCTGAATGTTTATGTCCCTTCAAAATTTATACATTGAAACCTAATCCCCAAGTGACAATATTAAGAGGTGGGACCTTTGGGAAGTGATCAGATCCTAAGGATACAGCCCTCATAATAGGATTAGTGGCCTTATAAAAGGGGCCCCAGAGAGTTGCCTTGCTCTTCCTCCATGTGAGGATGAATCAAGAAGGTGCCATCTTTGAGGAACAGCCCTCACCAGGCACTGAACCTGTTGGTGCCTTAATCTTGGGCTTCCATCCTCCAAGACTGAGAGGAATAAATATTTGTTGTTTATAAGCCACCCAGTATTCTGTTATAGCATCCTGAACAGACTATGACACTATGACAGCTTGTTCATTTAATCATTAGTTAATTAGTTCATCCAACAATACTTATTGATCATCTACTATGTGCCAGGCACTGTGGTATGCACAGGAAATACAGTGGTAAATAGCACAAGTAAGCACAACTTACAGTCTCGTGAATATCCAGCCTCTTTTGGACCTCTTCATTTCTGCCACATTTTTCATATGTAGAAGGGACAATTATAGAGCCACTCTCTTAGTCACCGGGATGGAGAGTTTCATGGAGAGTGACACCCAGGTTCCACATTTCTTTTTTGTTTGAATACCTAATGCCTCAAAAGTGATGTATAATTTCTTGTCAATCTGACCACAAAATCCAGGCAGATTTGAGGCTTGTCATGAATGATAAGTTGAACTTGTTTAAGGTAACTTTTGCTTTGTTTTATTATCTAACCAGAGAATAGAGGTGTGCCTGAAGCTTGGGGGTGTCACCGTCTGGGCAGAGTAAGGACCCCACAAGGTCAAAGTAGCCCAGAGCTGTGAATTTTCTGTCCTAACGTCAGATAGCATTGAGGGATGGCCTTATGGCAGCCTTTAAGGCTTCATTCTGTTGTCATAGAAAACTGAGTCTTGTTCTGCCGCAGTTATCTACTTCCGTGTTTTTTGTTTGTTTGTTTGTTTGTTTGTTTTTACTGTGTCACTGAGCCCACCAAAATTTTTAGTGCCGGAGACCCCGTATGCTCATGTTGAATTTGCCAACATAATGACAGTATTTGTTCTTTCCAACACTCACCATCTGGGAAGGAGAGAGCTTAGTGAGTGTTATATCCTCTCTCTGGGCAGAGGTAAATAAATGATAAGAAAATATCCCCCAAATAATTATGCTGCTGTTGGAAAATGATCATCTCCATTTTAAAGACAAAGAAACTGAGGCTGGGACTTATATGTGCTATATAACTAATAGGATTTGAACTATGTAGTTCCAAAGTTGTACATCTTCCTGAGTCCTTGGTAGATAAATTATGGAGATCTAAGGTGATTGGGAGAGCTCTCTGTCTCCTGGGGGACCCCATGGCTAAATGTCAAGCGTTTGCCCCTTTGGAGTTCTTGTAATGTTGGACTAAAGTGACTAGAAGTGGAGTTGGCTCCCAAACGTTTTGACCTCATCAAAGGGCCATTTGCTAAAGGCTAGCCTATCTCTTCCTTGTTTTAGTTCTGTCAAGGAAACAGAGACAAAATTGACTTGCCTATTTGCCTACTTTACAATGTTGCTATGGCTGGCCCTTGTTACAGATTGCCAGTACAGATCCTAACTTGTGGCGATATCAAGTTATAAATGGGTAATTAGACATCCTGCCTGAGTTTTCTTCTTGAGGAAGTTCCATGTGGATGCCTGTGTTTGAAAAGCGGGGAGCCGCGGGTAGCGTGTTCGGTGTGGAGGAAGGTGTCTTGGTATGCAAGCTCTGCTTTGAGGCACCACTCACCGCGCCAGCATTTCCTGGCAATGTGTTGTTGGGGGAAAAAGCTGTATGGTTTCTTTTTTATTTTTTTCTCTTTCCTTAAAGCTTTATCTATATTCACACACCAGCTAGAGGGAAGAAAAAACCCTCAAGAGCTGAGTTCAAACACCTGCAGTTATTTTGAAGACAAATGATTGACTGAACTTAACATTTCCCCCCAGCAACAAGTGCTGGTGTGAAGATGAAACCTGGGAGAAGAGCAGCAAGTTCAAGAACTATAAAGTAAAGCAGAAAAAAACCTACTTTGGGTAGTTGTAATTACTCACTTTGGGTAGTTGTAATTACTCAGTTCAGGTTGTTATTGTATACAGCTTTAAACATTTAATATCTTGCTTTATAACCTTATATATAAACAAGGACCCACATAAGGCTTTCGGCCAGTTTGAACCTCAAATATGAAATATGTCAATCTACACATATAATGCATAACTATGAGAAAATGCCTTTTCTTTTTCTTCAACCTTTTCTGTGTAGAGTCAGCTGAACATAAAAACACAGGGATGGATTCACCACATTTATTTCCATTGCACAGAAAGTATCTTGCTTGTTTACTTAGTAGGTCTGCAGCAATTGCACATGTTCTTACCTCATTTCTTCCTTGGTAATTAGCATATTTTTTCTTAGAGGAGCATATGGCATCCTCACTTGTAAACAAACCCTGCAAACCTCTTTCCATGTTGTTGAGATCTGAACTGAGCTGTGATTTTATCAAGTCATAATCATGGAAGCTCATGGATTCCCTAAGATAATAAAATTCAGCACACAGGCATAATAGGTAAATTGTCAGGAACTGGACCAATGTGGTCTTATATTGCTAGATGACTCAGGGTACATACAGTATACAGAACTAAGGGATGAAGTGAGAAGACTCAATTGCAGCAACTTTAGCCTGTAAACAAAGCTAGAGAATGAAAGACCAGACAGAAATAGAAAGCTGCTGAGTTTGAATTACCAATCTGGGTTCAGTGACTCTCTGAGAAAACTGAAGTTGTTCTTTGAACAAAATAGATTTTTTACTAAGATTCCTATTATCTGAGATAGGAATAAAACATGATTTTCAACTACCTGTTTTGTCATAATGCAGTAGAAAAGGGGTGATTATGTATGGTCACATTTTGGAGTCTGTTGTCTGAAATTGCACATGGAAATTTTGCTTGACAATCATTGTATTCAATATGCTCATCACAATTGCAGCACACAAATAACATTCATCTACTTCCTAAATATGTAGGTGTAGCTGTAGTCATTCTAACTTAAAAAACAACCCGCAACATTTAAAAAATTCTGGCTTTGAATTTGGGAGGCCAGTTGTGCCGAAATCATACTGAATGTTTATAAATTGGTCATGAAAAAAATCCTAACAAGACAATTCAAATGTGTTATTTTTCAATTGTGACACCTATCTACACCCAAGGAGAAAGGTGTAGGTGACTAAGTGGGGAGGTTAGAGTGGGTGCTTGCCTTTTTGCCCAGGAAATCATTTTAGCATTTTGAAACTGTTTTTATGGCACCTTGTGTAAGATATATAAAACAGAAAATGTTAATTATACATATTAAAGAACAGGGGAAGGAGAGGAGCTAACAACTGAGGAAGTTCTAGAGATTCTTCCCATTCCCCCCACCTCATAGCCATGACTTGATGCTGCCAGGCCCTAGACTTTCCTAAATGCCTTGTAAAACCAAAACTACTCAGAAGATTCACATCAATATACATGCATCAACCTTAGCTGACTTTAGTGTTTCAGAGGGAAGTGAGAGTTTTGGGGCCTCTGGGAATTCTGAGCTAAGTGATTTGACAGTAGACTGAGAAAAAACAAGAGATGTTATGAGTTGCATCAGAACCCTTGGGATAGTCTCAGGACTCTCAAGCAGGGAGTTGCGGATTCAGGTTGGGATATGACAAACACCATGCCTGATAGCCTAGGAAGAAAGTGAGAGCCAAAAGAGCTAGGTGTCTCTGGGGGCAGTCATTTCATCAATGGTTTCTATAAGTTCTGGCTCTATGTTGGTCAGATAAACACAATGAGCCCCAGTGTTGGTCAAATAAGCACAATAAGCCCAAAGGTATATTACCTGAGTTAAATCTTACATCAGTGAATCTCAGTCTTGGCTATATATTGGAATCTCCTGGGGAGCCTTAAAAAATACTGATGCCTGGTTCCTACTCTTAGAAATACTGATTTAATTGGTTAGGAATGCTGCGTAGGCTTTGGGAGTTTTAAAACTCTCCAGGTGATTCTAATGGACAGCCAAGGCTGTGAACCACTGCGTATGACCTAAATTGAGTCTGTTTGTGTAAATATGTTGCAATTCACCTTCTCTAAAAAAGTAAAAATACTTGGTTTTAACCTTGCACTAATAGTTCAAATATTTCAACAACCTTTCAAGGTTTAAGAGTTGAGTAGTATACATTTGAGATGTAGTAATATCCCAGGGTCAGGTTCCCCTGGGACCTACCCTGGCTAGCCTCAGCATGATGGCGCTTGCCTGCCCTTCACCTCAAATCCTTGCTGCAGTGCTGTGTTCTGTCATGAGAGTCACAAGATACTTGGTGATTGCAAATCTGCTGGCTTATAATAAGTAAACAGTGGGCAAAGCAAAGGTCCTTAAAAATCGAAGATACCTATGGTACCCTATTATCTGTAAGATAATTTGGGACTTCATTGAATCATTTGTGTGTGTGTTATTAATACTTTGCTTTGCTTTTTCCAGATGGAAAAGATGTCTTATACAAAATTTGTCAATCAAACATAGCTGATATATTTTGCTCAACAGATATATTGCCTCTTATGATTTAAATGGGGGATTAACGAAAGGTTTTGAAAATCTGGCATTAAGAAAAATGGCTAAAACTCACTTTTGATTGCCCCTGAGTGATGGTGAAGGAAAGGGGGAATAAATGAAGTCAAGTGACTTATGGTTGTACCAACTAATTTTCTTGCATCTTGACAGACCTTGTCTTGTGACAATTTCCAAAGGGTTCTTGCATTTTTATATCCAGAGTAGTATATGTGGACCCAGGATTCCTACTCCAACTAGAGGACTAACCTCTTGAAGGCTGTGATTATGATTTTTCTCCTAGAATTATTAGCAAGTCAAGATATAAGCAATAAAGCTATAATGGTGGAATAAATGAGGTGGGGGTAGAGAATTAGGGGTCTATTTATACCTGATCACCTAGGTAGCTCACCACCCCATTAACTCCAGGGTCTACCACACCACCCCACTACCTCCAGGGTCCACCACACCACCCCACTACCTCCAGGGTCCACCCTGTCTAAGCCTCAGAATCTATCTGCGTGCATGGGAAGGATGCTAGCTTGTCAAAGAAAGCAAGCTTTGAAAAGACCACCAAGACATATTGTTAGATCAGATTTTACAACCTTATTTACTGAGATCATTAGACTGTTTGCAAAATGTTTGTTGTTGCTGTTCTACTTAGTAAATGGGACTATAGAGATCTATTTAGTAAAACCTTGTTATTTGGACAGAGAAAACCAAGGGCCAGGGAAGTTAAATTGGCCATAATCAATACCGTGATTTTTTTTTTTTTTTTTTTTTTAAAGCTAAGACTAGAACCTGGTTTTCTAGTACCAAATCCAAGGCTGTTTCCTCTGAGATGGTTGCAGTTTCAGAATAAGAGAAAGAACCTCTTAGTCAATCCCACAGTTTAACAAAGCTGATTGGGAAAAATGAAAATATTAAAGAAAACATGTTTGTACAGTATTTATGTTTAGTGATGTTCAATCAGCATTTATATTATAAAAAATTAGAAATTGCCTGAACTGTCGCAGAAAGGAAGGTTTCTTGGTAAAATACCATTTCCATTACACAATATGATAGAAAATAATTCAACCATTAAAAACCATGTTCTTGAAGCCTATTTAAAGATATTGAAAGATGGTCATAATAAATGGCAATTCATGACAGAAAGCAAAGTTGAAAAAGCATGGGTTAGATGCTAAGCATTACTTCTAAACTACTAGGCTTTTTGTCTAAGGCTACACATTTCTGAAGTTTATGGAGAGCCTTTAAATGTCAGCATCATTTTTAGCTAAGAGCTCTTTTCTTACACAACATCTAAAAATATCTATTAGTTTAACTTGTCAGCATGTAAAACATTTGCTATGACTTTTCTCATCATATCACTCAAATCATGTCAGAGCTAGAAGAAAAAACTGCTTGGATAATCTGGCAATGACTAATATTATTTGCTGAGATTTTCTGGAGGATATTTAGCAGCAATTTAATAATGGTTATAATCATAAGAAGCCTAATCAAAGAGTTCTATTTACTGCATATTTCCACTTAGGTATCCCATAAGCAATTCAAACTCACAATGTCCCAAACTAAACTTTTTGTATAGTACCAGTATCCATTTAGTTGCCTAAGTTATGAACTTTGAATCATCTTCTAATTTGTGTATTTTTAGCCTGGATTACTGTGAAAACATCTAAGTCTTCTCTCTAAATCTAGGCTTGACCCCCTCCAATCCATTCTCCACTCTGAAGATAGAAGAAATGCTCTAAAAAGGAAATCAGATTATGTTATTTCCTTGTTTATAAACCTTTATTGGAGTCCCATTGCCTTCAGGATAATATAAGCTCCTTGGCATGGCCTTCAGGGCCCTATATGATCTCTATCCTGTTTTCACCTCCAGACTGAAAGCTTGCTAGTTCTCCAGATATGCTCGCCTCTCAGTTGCTGACTCCTCATCTTTCTGGGCCCCAGCTGTATGTTGCCTCCTTTGGGAATCAAGGCCAATTAAGTGCCCCATTCAAGGAACTTCCCTGGCACCAGGATGTAACATTTTATGTTGTAGTTGCCTGTTTACTTGTGTATCTTCTCTCTTAAAACTGTCAGCTCCTGGAGGAGAGAGATTTAGTTCTGTCCACTCTGATATCATTAGCATCTATCACAGTGTGTTACTACTTTAAAAAGAATCTTTCCTCTTTCCATATCATTAACAACATGGAGGACTGGAACAGAAAGGATTGCTTACCCAACATTCATGCCATATGCACTGCCCCACCCCAGCCTGCCAATCCTTTTTCACAGCAGAACCAGATTGTGTGCATATATCCATCCTCCAAGTGTTTCAGGGGAAGCTGACCACAAGCCTGATTTGTCTATGACAATTATGTTAATCTCTTCCCCCTTGCCTGCAGTTGGTTTAAGAAGGGTCACATGACTCAGCACTGGCCAAGGAGGTTTGAGTAGTCGTCTGATGGGGGTTTCTGTGAAAGGTTTCCTTGCTTCTAAGAAAGAGACACAGGAAGAGATGGTTCGTTTTCTCTTGGCATTTTTATGACAAAAACCACCGTAGAATTTTTGTTCCCATGAAGGGAACCAGCCTGGGAATAAAGCCAACACATGAACAATGGCTGAATGGAGAGGTGGAAAGGACTTGGGCCCCTTTTGGCATAAACATTGATTATACCTCTTGGAGCCCACCCAAGCTCCACACTTCTTATGTAGGATAATCAATTTTCCCATTGTTGAAGTAAATTTGAGTTGGGGATCTCCGTTAATTGTAGCCGAATACCTATAAAATGATAAAAATATATATTAGAAATAGGCCTTGTTCTACTGATAATTATTCTCCTAGTATAAGAAAGTAGGCTTTCTTCCACTGGGAAGTATAACACTAGGCATAATATAATTATACAACAGACCTGGAACAGCAAGTTATTTTTGCCTTACATTCACATATAACTTATTTATATGCTCTTGTTGTGTTGTTTGGTGGCTTATACAGTACCCAAAGGAAAAATGACATTTGATATTTTGGAATTTGAGGCAACAGAGAAACCTCACTGCATTTTAAGTTGCTGAAGTCAGTATCAACAAAGTTAGATAACCCATAAATTAACTACGAAAAAAAAAACCAGCTTTAAATTTTTAAAAATATTTTTTTAAAAAATAATTTATTTTTAAAATAAATTTTTAAATTATTTTTTTAAAAATAAATTATTTATTGAGGTATGGGTAGACATAAAGTCTCTCAGATGCTAACAATTATAGAAAAATTAGAAAATACAAACAAATGTAAAAAATGTAAAAAGTAATGCATAGTTTTATTATACACTGATAACTAATTTTAATACTTTGATGTATTTCCTTTCAATCTTTTAAAAATAAAAATATAAAGATACACAATATAAAAATATATAAGTATATGCATAGCTTTGACTCATGTGTTTTTCACTTAATATTTTTTCATAAACATATTTCCATGCAATTATTTTTCCAAACTGTGCTTTTAAACAGTTGTATAATATTCCATCCCCTACATAGATGTGTTATCATTGTTTAACCACTCACCTTGGTTGACTCTTTTAGGGTTTTCTTAACATTTTTATCATAAGGCAATATTAAGATGAATATTTCTGGGTACAAAACTTGGATTATATCCTTAGGGTAGATTTTAATTTATGCTGGTCTTTGGGCCATCTATTCTGTTTCATCTTTCTGCCTGTTCTTACATTAGTATCATATTTTGAAAACTATAGTAGCTTTATAATATGTCCATTTCTAATACAGCAAGTTGTTCCACATAAATTTTCTTTTGAATAATTTTCTTATCCTCATGTTTTTTCTCTAGATAATTTCTTTAAAAATTGTCCCAAACTCCAAAAAAACTAATTGAGCTTTTGATTCAATTGTATTAAACATATATATTGACTTGGTAATGATTCACAATTCTATAATATTGAATCTTCTTATGTTTATTTATATATCACTCCATTTATTAAGGCTTCTTTTATATCTCTCAAAAATATTTTTAGTTTTTCCCAATTTCTTTTTAAGATTTGTTTCTCTGCTTTTCTTTAAATTTTTTTTTGTTGCTATTGTAAATGTGTGGGCAAAACTATTAAAAGTATCTTATTGAAAGCCTGACCTTTCAGCATCAGGCTATTTTTTTGAAGATGTTCACTTTGGCATCTTCTGGCAACAAAATATGTCTTTCATGAAGTATGAGGCAGGAATAGTCACATGCTCTGAGTCCCAGTTCTGTCACTAATGGTAACAATTTATAAAAAGTAAATCTCCTCTTATCTCATTTTATAAATCTAAGAATAAATATTTAATATGCCTTGAACATATGCCATTTAAATCTTTCAATCATTGCTTTAAAAAATTAAACCTGTAAAAAATTATACCCTAGAAGAGGTAAATTTTAAAACAAAATTTTTCCTTTTCTTCTTTATATATAAAGCAATATAAGACCAAGTACATTTGGTTTCAGAGACTTGATGGCTCACATAATTATGTAGAACTAATTAATTCAAAATCTGTTTATCAACAGTAGTCTGTAGCTACAGCATTTTCTCTCAGAGGCATTAACAAAGGCTTATCACCTGCTTTCTTGTTGCAGTTTGTCTCAAAGGCAAATCAATACGAAAAATGTAAAAACGTTATTCCCAGAACTAACACTTTCAGCAACTTACAAGAACTTTTAGTATCTGATACCAATTAGTTTTCTTAGCTTAAATTAAAACAGTTTTATTTTAGCAATGAAATGTGTCAAAATACTAAGGATTTTAAAGGGCATAATAAAGTTTTACCAATGATTTTTTAAATTTAGGTTATAGATTTGTTTATTTATATATGTGCATACATTTTTAGTTATTATATATTTTTCAGCCTAAATAACTATAACAGATGGTTGGGGATAAGAGGATATAAAATGAAGCTATTACATACTTTATGGATTGTACAACATAATGTACATTGCACATACCCACATTACATGCATATGGAAATAAAAGAATCCATATCATGGGCAATATCTTCCTTTGTATAGTATCAACGAAATAGCAGAAATGAGTTATCAATGAATGTATGTATCTGATTTTTGATAGGTTTTCTGGATCAATTAGATCCCCCAAACATTATTCAAATTATTACATTTCTGTAAGTTCACTGGATAGAACAGTAGGTAAAAATGAAACAGTGTTTTGAGTTAGAGAGAAATACTTATTTGTTTTTACAGAAAAGGAAAAGAAATTTCAGGAATTGAAATTTCCCTTTCCCCCTGTTTTTAAAAAAGGTGCACCTGTCTTTTGAAAAATTAAAAGTGCTCCTTGTAAATTAAATGAACTTATTCCTTTTTTAAGTTCATTTTTATAGTTGGCTTTGCAGGCTGAAAGAAAGGGTTAAAATCTGCTTCTTTTGCCTCAGGACGCCTGAGGATTTGGCCCTTGGTCTTATGCTACTTACAACACAACTCAAGGAACTGTTAAAAGTTTCCCTAAGAAAACCTACAGAATGTGAGAAAATTTTTGCACTCTATCCATCTGACAAAGGGCTAATATCCAGAATTTACAAGGAACTTAAACAAATTTACAAGAAAAAAACAACCCCATCACAAAGTGGGCAAAGGATATGAACAGACACTTCTCAAAAGAAGACATTTATGCAGCCAACAAACATGAAAAAAAGCTCATCATCACTGGCCATTAGAGAAATGCAAATCAAAACCACGATGAACTACCATCTCATACCAGTTAGAATGGCAATCATTAAAAAGTCAGGAAACAACAGATGCTGGAGAGGATGTGGAGAAATAGGAACACTTTTACAGTGTTGGTGGGAGTGTAAATTAGTTCAACCACTGTGGAAGACAGTGTGGTGATTCCTCAAGGCTCTAGAACTAGAAATTTGACCCAGCCGTCCCATTACTGAGTATATACCCAAAGGATTATAAGTCATTCTACTATAAAGACACATGCACACATATGTTTATTGCAGCACTCTTCACTATAGCAAAGACTTGGAACCAACCCAAATGTCCATTAATGATGGACTGGATAAAGAAAATTTGGCACATATACACCATGGAATACTATGCAGCCATAAAAAAAGGATGAGTTCATGTCCTTTGCAAGGGTATGGATGAAGCTGGGAACCATCATTCTCAGCAAACTATCACAAAAACAGAAAACCAGACACTGCATGTTCTCACTCATAAGTGGGAGCTGAACAATGAGAACACATGGGCACAGGGAGGGGAACATCACACACTGGGGCCTGTCGGTGGTGAGGGCGGCTAGGGGAGAGATAGCATTAGGAGAAATACCTAATGTAGATGATGGGTTGATAGGTGCAGCAAACCACCATAGCACATGTATACCTATGTAACAAACCTGCATGTTCTGCACATGTATCCCAGAACTTAAAGTATAATTAAAAAAAAAAAAAAATCTAAGAAAAAGTCAGGAAACAATAGATGCTGGTAAGGATGTGGAGAAATAGAAATGTTTTTACACTGTTGGTGGGAATGTAAATTAGTTCAACTATTGTGGAAGACAGTGTGGAGAGCATTAGGACAAATACCTAATGCATGTGGGATTTAAAACCTAGATGACGGTTGATAGGTGCAGCAAATCACCATGGCACATGTGTACCTATGTAACAAACCTGCATGTTCTGCACATGTATCCCAGAGCTTAAAGTAAAATTAAAGAAAAAGAAAAAAAAAACAAAAAAAAAATCTTATCCAATTCCCTACATGTTAATTATAAAAAAAAATATTTTTCATCAGAAAAAAGTTTCCCTATGCCAGATCTAAAATAAATGCAAGTTCTACTGTCTATGAAACCTAACACCTGTACCTTATTGTTAACATTGTTTATCAAGTAGCGAGTAACCAGTATTGATGAGATGCAGCTGCACAGCTAGCTAGGTATGAAAGGTGAAGATATGCCAGAACTGATGGTGCTATGGTTTGAATGTTCCCTCTAAAACTAATACTGATATTCAGTTGTTATTGTGATGGTGTTAAGAGGTGATTAGGGCCGAGCATGGTGGCTGACATCTATATTCCCAGCACTTTGGGAGGCTTAGGCAAGCGGATCAGGAATTGGAGGTCAGGAGTTCAAGACCAGCCTGGTCAGCATGGTGAAACCCTGTCTCTACTAAAAATACAAAAAAATTAGCAGGGCATGCTGGCATGCACCTATAATCCCAGCTACTCGGGAGGTTGAGTCACGATAATTGCTTGAACTTGGGAGGTGGAGGTTACAGTGAGCTGAGATTGTGCCACTGCACTCCAGCCTGGGTGATGGAATGAGACTGTGTCTCAAAAAAAAAAGAGGTGATTAGGTCATGGGGCTCTGCCCTCATGAATGGATTAACAACATTGTTTCAGGAATAGGTTTGTGATTGTGAGAGTCTGCCCCCCTTTTTCTCTGTCTTGAGTGCTGTCACTCCTCACCATATGATGCTTTCTGCTGTTATAATGCAGCAAGAAGACCTTCACCAGATATGTCCCCTCAGTCTCGGACTTCCTGGTCTCCAGAACCATGAACCAAATAAACTTCTTTTTAAATTACCCAGTTTGTGGTATAACAGCAGCAAAAAACAGACTGAGACATATGGCTTCCTTGAGCTCAGAGATTCTGTGTCTACTCAGCTTAATCTGTTATTATGACCATACATTTCCCAAGTGTGTGGGATTTGGACATTGGAAGCTGTGCCTAGGAGTTGCGAGACCTCTACTACACTGTTACTTTACATACTGTGCTGTTACTTTTTGATTCTTTCTAAAAACAAAGTAAATTTGGAGTTAAGTGAAGTCTTTTGTGTCTCATGAGTTG
Organism: Pongo abelii; assembly: GCF_028885655.2. NCBI lineage: Eukaryota > Metazoa > Chordata > Mammalia > Primates > Hominidae > Pongo > Pongo abelii. The sequence continues at coordinate 63,564,432 of NC_071996.2, read as the reverse complement.
ATTATTAATCTGAACCCAAGTTGAGCAGAGTTGGAAAATTTTCATAGCAATAAATTATCCTCTGTATTCTAACTTAATCCTTCTAGTCTCAACCGTCAAAGCCCAAAGGGTCTACAAAGAGGAAAAACCTACTTGATAAATGGGTAGGTGGATTCTCATTATGACTTAACGTTAATGTCCCTCTCAGCTCAGCAACTTCAAACACTAAACTGTCAATGACCCTAATGGTTTTCTGAGATAATAGAAAGTACCATCATGAGAGAAAGAAAGAGGTATAAAAACACAAAGGGAGAAAATCCTATAATAAAATGGCATGCAATTGGCAGCCACTGATTCAATTTCTCCCACTCGCCCACTAAAATGTTTATGAAATACTTGTAAAAGGCAAACCTCACATTACCTCATGCTAAAACTAAAACTGACAGATAATCTATTGCTGAAACCTATAAAAATTTTTATCCATTTCCACAAGGAAATAAAAACAGATTGAGAAAAAACAATTTTTAAGTTAGCTAATAATTGCCTCCTGAAATATAACAGGACAGCTAAGCTGAAAGAAGGTAAAAAGCCAAGTATTTCTCCACTGAGCCCTGCTGATTGGTCCAGGGTTTAGAACAATCAAGAAAAAAATAGATGACATAAGAAGTACTTTTTGAGGTACACTGTTCTTCACTCCCACTTTCCACATCAATTCATAAACACCCTGGAAGGGAATGGGATTGGTGGCATGCCATTGCATCTGGGGAGATTTGGTTCCCACAAATAAAGCACTGTAGTTGAATGTAGTACTTAAGAGTCAGACAGACTTGCCACTTACTAGCTAGGTGACTCTGAGTGGGTTATTTAACCTCTCTCTACTCAATTTCCTCATCTAGGGTTGCTGTTACTATTAAATAAGATAGTGAATGTACAGCACAAAGCACAGTACCTTGTACAATGCTTTGTTCAATAAATGGTATACATTTTTATTATGACAAGGGTAGAAAATGGGAAAGTTCTAAGAGTTCTAGGAGTATGTGTTTGCATTGTAGATCGCGGCTTGGTTTTATGCTCTATGTTCAGTGTGTCAGAGAATCTAGCCATGGAGTGAGAGTGGGGTGGAGTGAGAGTGGATTTTTTCTTAGTCTTATGCTGTCATATGCGATGAATGTTTGTCCAGGGACTCTTCATTTTAGCCAGATTTCCAGCTACACAGTCAATGAGGGGCTCACACTTAGCTGAATGGATAGGGTTGTACAAGCCACAATCCCTGTCTTTGGTAAAAGACAAAAATTGACACTACAACAAAAAAAACTGACATGGGTTATGGGTCTATGAAAAAAATACTGCAAAAAAAATGGCTTGGAATCCTAAATAATATGCAAGAAGACACAAACTCTATGAAACAGCAACAAGCTAATTAGCCACCTTAAACACTGAAGAGTTTGGTACCTCATTTCCCCTTATCATCTCTACCCATTTTACCACCATTCTGGGTGCCCTCTCTCTCTTCCTGAATGACCATTCTGTTGTGGGCTAAATTGTGTTTTCCGCTCCATCCCCATTCATATGTTGAAGTCCTAAGTTCTAGTGCCCCAGGATATGACTATATTTGGAAATGGGGTCTTTAAAGAGGTAATGAAGGTTAAATGAAGTCTTTGGAGATTGGCCCCAATCCAATATGACCCATGTCCTTGTAAGAGATTAGTTCACAGACAGAGAAGAAAGAACACTTAAAGGCACAGGGAGAATACAGCTACCTACAAGCCAAGACAAGCCTCTGAAGAAAGACCCTGCTCATGCCTTGATCTCAGAGTGCCAGCCTCCACAACTGTGAGGAAATGAATTTCTGTTGTTTAAGCCATCCAGTCTGTGGCACTTGGGAAGCCCTAGCAAACTAATATACCATCCAATTGCTTGGCCTCTCAGTTTCTTTATTTTCTCATCTTTAGGGACCTTTACTTTGTCTCTCTTCAGCCCCTCCTCCCAGGGCAGCACCCTAGCAAACTAATATACCATCCAATTGCTTGGCCTCTCAGTTTCTTTATTTTCTCATCTCTAGGGACCTTTACTTTGTCTCTCTTCAGCCCCTCCTCCCAGGGCAGCACCCTGATGCTGTCATGATCCAGAGCTGTTATCTTCTGAAATATTACATTCAAATCTGTACTGTTGGGAAATCTCTGACCATAGTTATACTGCCTTGTGACCTTCACATTTGGCTACTGCCACCCAATCCTTCAATGTCACCTGTGTCCCCAAATAAACCCCACTTCTTGCTCCCAACTCCCCCGTCGTCTTCCTTCTCAACTGAGTCTAGACATTGCGGTTTATCACTTCATCCTTTGTTTTGTCAGTATCTTTAAACCTGTATTTCCTTCCATAGTGACAGCCTTGCAAAACCCCAACCCAGCTGTTTTCCCTGAACTCATACAGTATTTCTGAGCAGTGGTAAAGGAAACCACACAGCCACATCATGTGTTCTGAACCATTGTAAAGTCATTTAGGTCTTCAAGCCTGTCCCATTATCTCTTCCCTTCTCTGCAGCTACTATTTCAAACTTCCTCTATTCTCTTCTTCAAAACGTGGCTCTCACTATGTCCAACAGATGACTTCACTTCCTATTTTATAGGGAAAATTGAGGTCACCAGAGAGAAATTTCCCCCAGTTCTGCCAACTAATCTGTAAACATCTTCATTCTCACTAGTCATTCTTTGTTACCCTGTATTACACATGAATATGTGCTCCTTTTCCTTCCTGAGGTTAATTCCTTAATGACCCTTTGAATTCCATTTCTCACAGTTCTTCCAAGGCCTCACACTTTTCATTGTTCTTTCGTTCTCTCTCAGTTTAATTCTCTACTTTCTCCCCTTATCTGTTCCTTCTGCTCACTATTTAAATACTCTCAAAATATCCCGGTAGCCCCTGCTACTTCTGGAAGCGTGCCTCACGCCTCAGTGTGCTGGGGCAAAATGTTGGAATGAGTCCCACTGACACACGGACATATGAAGTTTGTTTGTTTGTTTTGAGATGGAGCTCTATCACCCAGGCTGGAGTGCAGTGGCACGATCTTGGCTCACTGCAATGTCTGCCTCGTGAGTTAAAGCGACTCTCCTGCCTCAGCCTCCCGAGTGGCTGGGATTACAGACGGCTGCCACCATGCCCGACTAATTTTTGTATTTTTAGTAGAGATGGGATTTTGCCATGTTGCCCAGGCTGGACTCAAACTCCTGACTTCAGGTGATCGCCTCAGCCTCCCAAAGTGCTGGGATTACAGGCAGGAACGACCACGCCTGGCCTGGCATTGTTTTAAGTGTCTTTCATATTTTAACTCAACTACCACACAACAGAGCTCTAAGGAAGGCACCATTTTTTTTCATATTGGGCAGCTTAGAAAATAAACCATACATAATAACAGAGCAATAACAAAAGCAAACATTTACATGGCACCTAATATTAAAAATGCTGTACATTATTACATGATTTATTTCTCACATTAACACTATGAGATTGGTACTATGACTCTCTGCTTTACAGAGTGTGACTTCTAAGGATACCCAGTTGGCAAGTGGTAGAGTCAGGATTAGAACCCAAGCAGTTTTAACACATTGTTAAATGTGTTAGCACTGTTTTGAGAAAATCTTTAATCAAAAAGTAAATCAAAAGTAAGACCTGAAGAAGGAAGAAGTCGTGGAATAAAAGAATCATTGACTAATTTCTGTCCTACCAGCTCCACTGCTTCCCAGCTCTGTGACCTGAGGCAAGTTGTGTAACCTTTGTGTCTCAATTTTCTCATTAAAAAAAAAGGAATAATAAGATTATTTATCTCTTTGGTTGTTGTGAAGATAAAAATATGTTAATGCACATAAAGTGCTTATATCAATGCTTAAGAATGTAAGATGTGCTAAATCAGGGGTGTCCAATATTTTGGCTTTCCTGGGTCACATTGGAAGAATTGTCTTGGGCCATACAAAAAATACACTAATAGTAATGATAGCTGAGAACAACAACAACAAAAATCCCCCAAAATCACATTATGTTTTAAGAAAGTATGAATTTGTGTTGGGCCACATTCAAAGCCATCGTGGGCTGTATGTGGGATGAAGGCTGCGGGTTGGACAAGCTTGTGCTAAATCTTACTATTTTGTTCTTCTTACATCTTCTCAATCATGCATAATTAATGATGAACAGGAGGTAAGGTGAAAAGGAGGCTGGCAAGTATCTCCTGAAGAATTTACATAAGTGACTTAATTCCTTTTGGAATGTCCCTCTGCATTGCTGCAATGAGTACAGCTCTTAGCCCAGGAAAGAGGAGTCTCTGTCTAGGTCCTACAATTTAGAGGGCCCCTTGTATCACACATAAAATGAATTCATTAAAGAACACATGGGTGCCTCTGTCACTTGGTAATCCTAAAAATTCAGTCTCAGGACAAACACCATTTAGGCCACTGAGAAATCCTTCTTCAAATCTGTTCGATGGCCTCAAAACAAAAGTCACCCATTCAAATGGCGTGAAAGTGTATGGGTTGAAACACTATTGGTATGGAAGACACACACAACTTGGAATCCAGGAGCAGTGGAAACACTGAGGTACATGAAAATATAAATGTCTAACTTGTTAAATTCTCCCTCTTAATTAACATGCATGAAATAGATTCTTGTTATGGTGAAGTATCCCAGTGCTGAATGTCTATTTTCTCACTTCACTTCTTGTTCCAATTTGTGGTTCTAGAGGTACTCATAAATTAGTGCAATATTTGAAACAGTTGCACAAAGCTGTAGAAATTCTGTAGGATTAGTTTATATTACTCAGATTTGTGTATATATGTAGGTTTTAGCTTAAAATTTTTGAAGCATGTAAAAGATACTGAGTTTTTACATTATGAGTAGATCTACATATTGCTTTAAGAGATGATAAAAGTTGCAATATAGGCAATAGCTATACATATGGTGAAGTTAAAAATATTTTGCAATATTTTCTGTAATAATTTATCAGTATATCACTGTTGCAATATCTGAGCAAGACATGTATATTTTACTCATTTCCAAATCTAACTATTGAATTAATAACTGGACAATTCCTGCCCCTATTGCCTCAGCAGAGCCAAGTTTCTTTAAACAGGAATTAATACAAATCTATTTAAAAACAACAATGACTCAAGAAGGTTTGTCTAATTTGGCATTACTATCGATAAAGCACAAATAATGTGAAAATCTTGATTATAACAACATTTGTGATGCTATGGAAATTAAAGCAAGACAGAAACATTTTATGGAATAATATATAATAAATTATGAATTATATGTATTTTACTTATCAAAACATTACTAACCTATGAACAGACATGCATGATAAAATTAAATTCATTCCTTTTTGATATTTTGCTTAATTTCAATTACTATATATAAAAATCATAGCTTTTCACACACTTTAATTTTTTATCATTATAAAGATGTGTTTGTCAAGGTAGGAGAATAGAATATCTTTTATCTAATCATCAGCAGCTTGCTTTCTACTTTTGAAACAACTGGACATGTGGTATGTGGACTCCCATTTGTACTGTTGCCCTGGGTCCTGCAAATGTCACAGGTCAAGACCTGGGATTGTGAGTTCAGGAATTTAATGTGCGTTCTCTTGAGAATGAAAGTTCAATATACAGTCAGCCCCCTGTGTGTGTGTTGGTTCCACATCCATGGATTCAACCAGCCACAGGTTGAAAATATGTTAAAAAAAAAAAACCAAATTAAAAGAGAATACAATGTAACTATTTATAATGCATTTACATTATATTATGCATTACAAGTATTCTGGAGATGATTTAAAGTATACAGAGGGATGTAGGTAGGTTATATGCAAATACTACACTCAGTTATATAAGGAACTTCAGCATCTGTGGATTTTGGTATCCTGGGGAGGGGGTGGGAGTGGGCATAGAACCAATCTCCTGCAGATAACAAGGATGACTGCGTATCTAAAAATATCATCTTGTAGATGTGTAGTGTTATTTCTGAGGTCTCTGTTCTGTTCCATTGGTCTATATGTCTACTTAGGTACCAGTACCATTCTGTTTTGGTTACTGTATCCTTGTAGTATAGTTTGAAGTCAGATAGTGTGATGCCTCCAGCTTTGTTCTTTTTGCTTAGGGTTGTCTTGGCTATATGTGCTCTTTTTTGGTTCCATATGAAATTTAAAGTAGTTTTTCTAATTCTGTGAAGAATTTCAATAGTGGTTTGATGGGAATAGCATTGAATTTATAAATTACTTTGGGCAGTATGGCCATTTTCACGATATTGATTCTTCCCATCCACGAGTATGGAATTTTTCTCATTTGTTGGGACCTCTCTCATTTCCTTGAGCAGTGGTTTGTAGTTCTTCTTAAAGAGGTCCTTCACATCCCTTGTTAACTGTATTCCTAGGTATTTTATTCTCTTTCTAGCAATTGTGAATGGGGAGGTCATTCATGATTTCACTCCCTGCTTGTCTATTGTTGGTATATAGGAATGCTTGTGATTTTTGCACATTGATTTTGTGCAAACCTTTGACAAACCTGACAAAAACAAGCACTGGGGAAAGGACTCCCTACTTAATAAATGGTGCTGGGAAAACTGGCTAGCTATATGTGGAAAGCTGAAACTGGACCCCTTCCCTATACCTTATACAAAAATTAACTCAAGATGGAGTAAAGACTTAAATGTAAAACCAAAACCATAAAAACCCTAGAAGAAAACTTAGGCAATACCATTCAGGACATAGGCATGGGCAAGGACTTCATGATGAAAATGTCAAGAGCAATTGCAACAAAAGCCAAAATTGACAAATAGGATCTAATTAAACTAAAGAGCTTCTGCACAGCAAAAGAAACTATCATCAGAGTGAAAAGGCAACTGACAGAATGGGAGAAAATTTTTGCAATCTACCCAGCTGACAAAGGGCTAATATCCAGAATCTACAAGTAATTTAAACAAGTTTACAAGGAAAAAACAAACAACCCCACCAAAAAGTGGGCAAAGGATATGAACAGACACTTCTCAAATGAAGACATTTATGTAGCCAAGAAACGTGAAAAAGAGCTCAACATCACTGATCATTGGAGAAATGCAAATCAAAACCACAATGAGATACCATCTCCTGCCAGTCAGAATGGTGATTACTAAAATGTCAAGAAACAATAGATGCTGGCGAGGCTGTTGAGAAATAGGAATGCTTTTACACTGTTGGTGGGAATGTAAATTAGTTCAACCATTGTTGCAGAGAGTGTGGCAATTCCTCAAGGATCTAGAACCAGAAATACATTTGACTCAGCAATCCCATTACTGGGTATATACCCAAAGAAATATAAATCATTCTACTATAAAGACACATGCATACATATGTTTATTGCAGCACTATTTTCAATAGCAAAGACTTGGAACCAACCCAAATGCCCATCAATGATAGACTGGATAAAGAAAATGTGGTACATATACTCCATGGAATAGTATGCAGCCATAAAAAGGAATGAGATCATGTCTTTTGCAGGGACATGGATGAAGCTGGAAGCTATAATCCTCAGCAAACTAACACAGGAACAGAAAACCAAACACTGTATGTTCTCACTCATAAGTGGGAGTTGAACAATGAAAACACATGGACACAGGGAGAGGAACAACAACTGAGGCCTGTTGGGGACTGGGGGGTAAGGGAAGGGAGAACATTTAGGACAAATACCTAATGCATGTGGGGCTTAAAACCTAGGTGATGGATTGATAGGTGCAGCAAACCACCATGGCACACATGTACCTATGTAACAAATCTGCATGTTCTGCGCATGTATCCCCGAACCTAAATAAAAAAATTAAAATGACATCTTTACTCATTCAATACATTTGCTCATTCATTCAACATGTGTTAAGCACCACACTGAAGATACAAAGATAATCACTGACTGGTACAAAGACAGACACCTGGCAGGGCAGTGACAGGCTCGTACACAGGTATCACTTTTTCCTGGAAGCTTTCCCTGACCATAAGCAGATACTCTTCTGGGTCTTTTCCTTCAGTGGTTTCTATTTCCATGGAACAGTGAGCGAATTCCCTGAACTTAGTAAGAAAATCTGATTTTGAATCTTGACCTTTTCACTTGCTGCTCATAAGGTCTTGGGTTAGTTAATCACTTGGACTCACTGAACTTCAGTTTTCATTCCAATAGTATGGAGGTAAGAGAACTTGTCCCCGAAAATGTAGAGTGTTGTTGTATGGGTATATACACATGACGAGGAGCCACATGAAAGATAAACAATGAGCCTGGGAAAGGTGATATTCAAGAAAGTACTCTTCAAATTGGAAAGTGCTATTGAAATATGGGATGGTGATATTCTAAGAATCAAGTTCAGTTTTTCTGAGATTTTCTCAGACTATAACAATTTACTATGTGACCTCCTCTGTAGCGTCAATGTGACAAACTGAGGAATTTAAAGTGCCATGGAATTGTATAAACTTTTCTCATGAATAGACTGTTTTCTATATAGCAGTTTAATGAAATATCTTGTGCTAAGTTGTTTAGATATCCATTTTTCAGGGTTTTTTTTCTTATTGATAATTCCTCATCAAACTGTAAGAGGGAGGGAGGGAGAAAGAGAAAGAGAGACATTGTGTCTCATTTCCTAAGTCTCCAAATTGTGTAATTTACCACCTTCCAGGCAGGTACTCAAAATTTGTACTTGGGAAAAGGCCTTAATGAGCAACTGGAAAACGTTTTTATAAAATTAAGGTCAAACTTACGGTTGTGATAACTGAGCAGTCATTACTACCTTTGTAACCCTGAAGGCTGTTCTTAGTCACTTGTGCATGTATACTGTATCTCCCATATGTATCAGTAAGGAGAGGCTGGTTTATATTGTGGTAACAAATAACCCCCAAGTGTTAATAACTTAAAAAAGCAAAGGTTTATTTCTTGCTCACATAGGTTTATTTCCTCCTCCAGGATGCTCTCAACAGAGCACCTGCTATGGACTCTTGCTGGTCTTCATGGCAGAGGAAAGATAGCTCTGCAGGCTCTCACACTGGCCTAGAGTAAGTAAATGCTCTGGCTCAGAAGTGTCATATATCACCCATTTCCCCAAACACTGGCTGAGATAGTCACGTGGCCCCACCTGACAAAGGAGCCAGGAAATAGAACCCTATCATGGTCCAGAAAGGGGAGAACCAGAAGTATATGGTAAGCATTACTAATGACTGGCATGCCATTACTGCTTGCACAAAGCAGTAATGTGGGTTTCTAAAGTGAATCCAGCATTGCCCAAGAAAGCCAGCAGGCTGATGTGGTGTCATTGTTGGTCTCAGTCTGCCTCAGTGTCAATCTCCCTCATCCACTCTCCACAATATTTCCTACTGAAGCATGTTATTTCTTTGTCAGAATTTACTCCTTATGTGAATTCTAGGCATAATTTTGTTCTTCTTTAAAATGCATACAAACATTAAGTATAGCATAATTTAGTCTGTTCATCTGATGGTTTTGGGGAGCTGGCTGATGCAGAGTTCTTGAGGATGGGAAAGTTATTTTTGAAAGACTAGAATCTCCTCTGAAGAAGGGGAGAAAGGATGTCTGAAAGTAAGTCATCTGCTTCAAATTATTTCCCAGAATAGGTCCCGACCACCAGGGTGCGTATTTATAGGGCTATGTACCATATATTGTTCCTCATTTGCAAGCCCTGGAGCAGTCACATAATCAATTCTTGTCCATTTTAGGAAATAGGCCCCAGGAATATCAGGTTTGGGATGCTTGCAGCACAAAATGACAAGGTACATGCTGAACTATACATTCTCTGGTGCCCAACACAAATAGAATTTCCCTTCTGATAAATGTACAGGAATTAAAACCTCATTTCTCTTGAACATTTAAAAATGCTTCCCATTATCTTTAAAAACATCTTAAAATATATTGCAGTTTGTTTTCTAATTATGCAACAAAATCACTCCCAGTTCTGGTATGTTGGTTAAAAGTCAAAACAGATTGTATTTGAATACAGCTATACACATTCAACATTCAAAAGCTGTTTTCATCGTGATAATTAGACATTAATTTGTGATTTATATTGTTAAATACTGATTTAGAGTTAACCAAGTAACAGTTTGGAAATTTTGAAGTACTTTTAGAATATCATGTTATATTAAACTACACCCATAATACATCTCATTTTTTTCTTTCCTCCCAAATTTAATGCATTATTATAATTCACATCTTAAAATATTTTGGGTTGGTAATATGCATACATAATACAAATAGCTAAAGGTACAAAATAGTTTCTTAGTGAAAAACAGGTATTTTTTCTATCCCTGTCCCCTAATCCTCGAATTTCCCCTTCAGATATAACCACTGTTATCAATTTATTGTGTTTCCTTCCAAAGATAGTCAATGCTGCTATAATTTTCTTTTCTTTTCTGTTTTTTTTTGTTTTTTGTTGTTTTTTTTTTGAGACAGAGTCTCACTCTGTCACCTAGGCTAGCGTGCAGTGGCGCAATCTTTGTTCACTGCAACTTCTGCCTCCCGGGTTCAAGAAGTTCTCCTGCCTCAGCCTCTGGAGTAGCTGGGACTACAGGTGCGCCCAACCATGCCTGGCTAATTTTTGTATTTTTAGTAGAGACGGGGTTTCACCATGTTGGCCAAGATGGTCTTGAACTCCTGACCTCAAGTGATCCACCTGCCTCGACCCCCCAAAGTGCTGGGATTACAGACATGAGCCACCGTGCCTGGCCACTATAATTTTCAAGTGTGTGTGTGTGTTTGGTTTGGTTATTTGTTTGCTCTTATACTTTATGTTTTTCATTTAACAGTATGTCTTGGAGATTGTTTCATATCACTATATACAAAGCTGCTTTATTCGCCTAACAACAACATATATTCTATTATTTTAATCTATTACAATTTATTTACCCAGGTCCCTATCAATAGATATTTATGTTGTTTCAAATCTTTTTCTATATAGAAAATCCTGAAAATTATATTCTTACATTTATTTCTATGTATATGTGACTTTACAGTAGACATAATCCTAGATGTGGAATGGCTAGATCAAAGGCAGATTTTGTTATAGAAATGTCATTAGCATAAATTACATTTTAAACTGTGACAATAAAATTAAAGACTTTTTTTTTTTTTAACCAAGGTGAAGTATTTGTGAAATATTTGTTCCCTTAATTGTCCAACTTTGGGCTAACGCAGTCAAATGAGTCATCATTTCAGACCTCAAGGGACTGAAATACTACGGGTAAAATGGCAGCTGTTTAGAAAGTACATATCTTGAAAACCATTTTAATGTCATTCTTAAAAGACTTGTTTATTAACCATATAATTGAATCTAAAAGAGATATTCAAATGTTCCTACTTATATATATGGACTCTGAAAACTCCTAACTATAGAACATTATAATAATAGTTCTTCAAAAGTGAATGCATTTTCAAGTAAAGTTCTGTTAAAAACCTCACCAGGATTAATCACATCAAACCTGTCTTGGGATTTCATAAACAGTTGACAAAGTCAAAACAGTGATGTGCTTTGTTAAAGGGCTCACTGAAAAGCTAATTTGTAAATTGGCCATCACTTAAATGCATGTATCTAAGTTAGCTCACTGAGAACTTCTTTAGACTAGAAAATCCCCTGCTTTAAGCTTCCAAGAAGATACTTGTACTCTTTAGAAAACCTTGCATAATTAGAGATGATTAGAGAAGCCGTAGTAACTTCATGGGACAAAATTAGAAATCCATTTCTTTCTGGAGAAGAAAGGGTGTGGTTTCCCAGAGCAGCACAGGAGGGGTTAAACTATCATTCCTTCCTGATAATTTCATATCTCTTGTATAAGATTGCTAAATGTCAAAAAGTGTTTATTTTTTTTTGCTAACAGTATAAAACTGAACATACTGTGAGACATAAGGTAGCAGGTGTCTTGGCTCTAAACTATCAAGTCTGTGGGCATTCTGTTATAACAGGTGCTCCAAAAAATTTGAACAGATTTTAACAAGAGCTGTATGGGCTTTTTAATTAGCCTGGTTATTCAGCATGTGTAAAAAGCATTAGGTATATGCTTAAAACATCGTAGGGTCTAAAAAACAAATGCTTCACATAGTTACTCTCTCTGGCTTCTCTTTGCTTTCTGCTGTTACATTTGACGTATGTGTTTCTCTTATCACAGAATTTCCCCAGCTGAGACAAGAGCGTGACAAAAAATGACCAGCTGTAACAGTGATAGAGATCCAGAATACTCTTCTGGCTGATACACAGACATGCTGTACACTTTTCGTAGAACTCAAGTTTGATATGTATTAGGGGCATCCTTATCTCCCCTGGAACAGCCTCTTAAAAATTTTATATGTCTCATAAATTGACTATTATCAGAAGGATTTTACATCAACCTCTACAATATGGGAAGATGAGCTTTTACTTGGGATTCGTGTTCAGGATTTAAAATTTAAAAACTTCTACCTATATTTTAATTTCTCTTACAGGTCATTATGTTAACACAGATGTTAATTTAAGACTGTCTTTTTCCTTTTGTTGTTAATGTACTAATGTGACATTTGATCTTTGGGATCCAACTTTGCAGCACTAATTCATTGGTCTAGCAAACATTTACTGAAAATCTATTATGTTGAGTTTGTGTGTGTGTGTGTGTGTGTGTATGTATGTGTGTGTGTGCAGCAAAGAGGAGTAAAACAGATTTCCTATCTTTAAGGCACTTAAGATCAATATAAATTATAAAGTGGAATATGTTTGACTCCCTAGTGATGTAAACAGATTATACCATGGGAGCTGAAAGGATGGGGAGATCTACATTTAATGAAACTGAGGAAAGTTTCATTGAAGCAGGTGACATTTAATTTCGGTCTTGAAAGTTGAATAGAATTTTGAAGTCATGATAGAAGCTGACATTTGGGGCTACATTACAGGCACAAATGAAAGTACATTATAGGTTGTTGACTTATTGATTATAGTTATTGCATATATTGTGATCAGTGCTTAACTTTTTAGATATACAGATGCAAGGTACAGATTTATTTTAAATAAACCAAGTGAAAAGTTACCAATTACTGATTACTTAGTGTGCCAGGTTCAGTGTGCCAGGCTTTACCCACTTTGCCTCAGTTGATGTTTATGACAACCCTCTGTGAAAGGTATCATTCCACCAGTTTTACACATGAAGATACTTAGTATCAGAGAAGTTAAATAGCATATTCAAGGTCATGTGATAAGCAAGAGGTGGAGTTAGGATTTGGACTTAAATCCATCTGTTACCTAAGTATATGCACTTATTCTTCACAACACTGCACCATCCTCCTGGTTTTAAAGTAAGAAGGAATCTTGTAGATCCTTCTTGTGGATACAATTCATGCATTCTCTTGGGAGGTAAAAAAACATACTCTTTATGTATAAAGTGCAGACATACATACAGTGCATATTCAGCTGTACAGTTTAACTGTGGCATTGATATTTTATGATGGAGGGTGATATGGGAAAAGAGTCTAAAAAGGCTCTGTAGGGGTGTGATCACGGAAAAAGGTTGGGAAGCATTGATCTAACTCAAACTCTTTCACTTTTTAGGGAACAGATGTGGAATGTTGGAGAGTGAAATGACTGCCCCAGTCACACATCTAGTCAGTGATGTATATGCATGTGTGTACTTAAAAATAAATCCACTGTTTTTAGGGGCAAAAGGCTCATGCACCACTTATCACTATGCCAAGCTCAACAATCTTACGTCCTCTCCTTTAACTCGATTTCTTTCTGGGTTTGTGCGTGGGCTTATTTTTGCTCTCCCCCTTAAGCTGTGAATCACTAAATTTCAGCTTCCTGGAGGTCAACAACAAGGAGTGAAATAGTCCCACCGCTAAGTCTTGACCCTGGAATGTGTCATTTAAGCTGCGGTGTTTTGGGGGCATTCTTGAGCAGTCCACCTGCTGCTTCTAGAGCAGCAAGCAATGTATAGTAGGTGCTCAGAGTTATGAATTAATGCGTGAATATTGACAGTAGCAGAAAGAAAAGGGCTCAGAAGGACTGAGAACTGCTTGTCTTTTAAATTATTTAAGTATTAGTTAAACTTATTTCACATGGAAACAAGCAACACTGGCTCATTTGCTGGCTGTCGGACATCTGCTGTCAAGCTAAAAGTGGCCTGAGGTCTTGAAGAAAAGTTGGGCACTAAGCAGAGCTCTTATCTTGGGGTCAGGTACTCCACTAGGTCTTGAATTCTGTTACTGCTAGTGAGCTAAGAAGTGACACCCTTAGCTTGTTTGGGGCCAGACAAGATTTCATCATGAAGGAATAATGTTAAGGAAGCCCTTAAACAGTTTTACTTACACTCTTCCTATGAATCAACACACAATCATTAAATCTGTTGAAGATAGAAGAGGGATTTTTTTTTTAACCTACTGACATAAATGATTCTATTACATTTAATGTATATGTGCTATTTCCATGTATTTCCCCCCTCCTGCAGCCCCACATAAGAATGCAGTAATATGTTTTTTTCCCACAATCTGCCTGGTCTGTTTCCATGGACCAATGTTATTACTTTCGTGGGCATTTTTCTAGTTTCTTTATGTTTATAAAGCATATTATGTTATCCTTAGATAACAGATATATTACTATTAGATAATAGATATTAATAGATATATTAGGCTGGGTTTGGTGGCTTATGCCTGTAATCCCAGCACTTTGGGAGGCCGAGGCAGGCAGATCACCTGAGGTCAGGAGTTCGAGACCAGCCTGGCCAACTTGGTGAAACCCCATCTCTACTAAAAAATACAAAAATTAGCTGAGCGTGGTGGTGCGTGCGTATAATCCTAGCTTTTAGGGAGGCTGAGGCATGAGAATCGCTTGAATCTAGGAGGTGGATGTTGCAGTGAGCCGAGATTGCACAACTGCACTCCAGCCTGGGCGACAGAATGAGACTCTGTCAAAAAAAAAAAAAAAATGGCATTCTCTCTCCGCTGTAACTAAAAAGTACCATATTATGCATATGGTTCCATACCTTTATGTTTTTCTCCAAATAATTTATCTTGGAAATCTCTACATTGGTACATGGAGAGCTTCCTACATGTTTTTTTTTTCTTCCTTAACAGCTGGATCATATTCCATTATATGGGTGTACTTTTATTTTATTTTATTATTATTATACTTTAAGTTTTAGGGTACATGTGCACAATATGCAGGTTTGTTACATATGTATACATGTGCCATGTTGGTGTGCTGCACCCATTAACTCATCATTTAGCATTAGGTATATCTCCTAATGCTATCCCTCCCCCCTCCCCCCACTCCACAGATGTACTTTATTTAACTGTATTCTTATTGACTAACTTTTAGGTTGTTTGCAATTTTGTGCTAGTTCAAGTAATTCTGCAGTTACCATTTTGCAGACATCATATATGTTTATAAGAAAACTTGCAGGGTATATTCCTAGACATGAAATTTGCTGAGTCCTAGAGTATATGTATTTGTGATGTGGTTAGTTTGTTAAATTGTACTTTCTGGGAAGTGTGTCAATTTATACTTACAGTAGAAATGTTATGAGTGCCTGTTTCTTCATAACCTTGCCAAGAGAGTGTGAACAAAGTTTTAAATTTTGCCAGACTGAAAGGTAAATATAATATTTTAATGTCAGTTTAGTTTTCATAGCTCTAATTTTGGGTGAAGTCAACCATCTTTCCTGTGTTTAAAACCATTTTTTAAAAAAATGTGTGAACCATCTAATAACATTCTTTGCAATACTGAGTTGTTGATTTTTCTTATTGATTTCTAGGAACTATTTATTTATTATAAAGATCCTCTGATATGAGGTTACAGATGTTCCCATTTGACATCAATGATATTAAATATTACATAATTAAAATTTTATTTTTAGAATTTGCTAGCATGATGAATTAACATTGCTGAAAAAGATTACTTGGCATAATCACACTATTTATTGTCTCATATTAAAAACAAATAGGATACTTACAAAATAATTACATCTACAGAAGGAACTACGGCACCCCATTTTGCATTACTTTATTTGCATTGAGACAAGTAAACCTGTTCAGAGAACTAGCTGCTTGTGCTGGGGTAGAAATAGTTTTGCCATTTATTTTACCAATGGCCCCTAATAAATAAATGACAAATCTAGAACGTCCAAATTTCTAAGTTTGCCCTTATGATCAACTGCCAATTGAACAAAAAACCTAAGAAGGTTATGTTCATAACTTGGCAAAGTGTCTAGCATATAGGGCTTGAAAAACGTTTATTTATTATAGAGATAATATATTGAACTGCCTTTCTACCTTATTGTGACTTAATGTAGTTACTAGAGTAGCAAAGATTTCCACTCTTGGCTGCCATTCATAGGGCTCAGCTAAGAAGTTCCCTCCCCAGCTTACATTGAACTGTATGAAATTGCTGCTTTACTGGTCAAAAATGGTTGACTGTTGGCACTTTCATACGGTTCAATCTATATCTGAAAGCCTGATGCAGTTAGAGAGGATTCAGCTCTCACAGCAAAAAGCTCAAAATTTTCAATACTGGGTGGACTGGAGTTCCTAGTCTCCTCACATGTCTATGTGTGGGAAGTGGGGTGTCACAGCTCTCTTGCTGGAAGCGAGGACTGCAGTATTCAGTAAACACCACAAGAGGGGGCATTTCTCTTGGAAATGTGAAGACTGATGAATGCTTTTCAGACTAAGAACCGGTACAGTCAGTCTGGGGGGTGTGCCACTAGGCTAGTAATAAACATCGAATTGGGAAGAACAGGGGCCAGTGATTACATGTTAAGCCGTTGTCTGTCTCAGAGGGAAAGTCAACAGCTTTCTGTCTGGCAGCCTTAAAGCCAGTAATGCTGAGAACAGGCAAGCCAAAGTGAAGGGAGATCATAGCAATTATGATTTTTGCTGGTCTAATTGTGGATTTGGTAGCCAGAATCAAAACATCAAAAATGACAAGTAGAAAGGGCTGAAGGTGCGCCTCTTACATATTTGAAAATGTCAGCTTCTTGGGAAAATTCGAGATGATATAAGAGCTCTGCTGCATTTGCCCGTTGAATGGCATATTCCTGTTGGAAGTTCTGGCTGCCTTGCTAAAAATGCAGTGCACTCTAGCAATCAGCCCTGTGCACAGATGTTACACAGCCTTTACATTAAGCAGATAATGCAGAAAATATTTTCCTTTGTATTGGCACAGCTGTTATCATCTTCAACTCAAAGACTGTGCAGCTCTTGATTAATAGGAGATTTGTCTTTTGTTTGGCTACGGAAGTTAGCTCTAAATGAGAGACTTGGCTGCTCTTTCACTTGTGTAACACCACATGGCAAATGAATGCAGAGCAAGGGAGGTCCAGACTTCTGGGGCTGGCTTGTACAATCAATCTCCCATTGACCAAGAAACTCTGCAACAGCGAAGCCCCCTATATGAGAACATTAAGTGGCCTAAAGAAATTGCTCAATTAGAGGGGTTCTTATTAGAAAATTAAGGAAGAAAAAGGACAATATGACAAATTATGATATATTCTCATAACATTGAATTTAGCAGTCCTGGCCTTTTTTCATTGCCTAGCATCCTAGGTCGGTTAGAATTCAGTGATTCTTGGATTCAGTTAGTGAATTGTTATAATTTACACTGAGATAATAAACAGGTAATTATTTCTCTTCTGTACTCCCCTCTCCCCACCCCAAATCCTCCAAAATATTTAAGCTAACTGGGGTGTTTTGCTATGGTGGTTTGTTGGAATTCTTTCTCCTCCACATCCAAAATAAACCATCATATTTTCACTTGTTTTTCTGAGAAAGAAACATGGATGTTATGTTAAAAAATGTGAGCTTTAGCTTGTTATTGTGTATAGACATGAAAATGGCTGTCTTCTACATTGCAGCAAGTGTAAGCTGTCCTATGTCATGCTGAAAGGAAGCAACTTACCAGTAATGCTGGTGCCAGATTAAGATTCTCAGTGCATCACAAATGAATTACCATGTCTGTTATTTTAAAGGAGAAAAGAAAATGGCAAAAAAAAAAAAAAACAACCCACAAGAAACAAACAAAACCAACCAAAGCCAAGAAATATAAGAAGGGGGATATTGGGCCAGACTTTGCTAAAAGGTACATAACTCACTTTAGATTATCAGCTGGATAGATTATCTTGTTTCATTTCTAAAACAAATTTTGCAAGTGAGTAGTGAAAAAGGAATTGTTGATTGCTCTTGTGGCTGTTTGAGTTCTTATGGCCCAGAGATGAGAATATTCAGACAGTGGGTCTTTCATATTTTGTGTGTGTTCCACAAAACCACATGTGAAGAGAAACATTTTAATATATTGATTTGTCATAATAAGTGCTCAATAAATGTGTTATTAAAACAATGAATTAAACGGAATCTTAGGGAACTCTACTACATATAGTGTGTGAAGTGCATCACAGATAATAAATACAATAAATAGGGTCTGGGAGGTAGATAGAGATGGTTTCTGCTGGGGAAAAGGGTGGAAAACAGTGGATGTCTTCTTCCACCTGTAAGTCCTTGAAATATGAGCCATAGCTTCCTCTTCCCCACAAATTTCACTTTAATTCCTAGACAAAATAAGACAAAAGAGATAAGCTTTGGAAGAAGTGGAAAGGATAATTTGTTAGGGAACAGAGATGGTGGGATATCAGAGAGATATTGTACTAGTCAGGGTTCTCTAGAGGGACAGAACTAATAAGATAGATGTATATATGAGAGAGAGTTTATTAAGGAGAATTGACTCACATGATAACAAGGTAAAGTCACGCAGTAGGCCATCTGCAAGCTGAGGAGCAAGGAAGCCAGTGGTTGATCAGTCCAAATCCCAAAACCTCAAAAGTAGGGAAGCTGACAGTGCAGCCTTCAGTCTGTGGCCAAAGGTCCGAGAGCCCCTGGCAAACACTGGTCCAAGTCCAAGAGTCCAAAAGCTGAAGAACTTGAAGTCTGATGACTGAGGGCAGGAAGCATCCAGCATGGGAGAAAGATGAAGGCCAGAAGACGCAGCAAATCTGGTCCTTCCATGTTCTCTGGTCTGCTTTATTCTGTCTGCTCTGGCAGCTGATTAGATGGTGCCCTCCCATAATGAAGGTGGGTCTCCTCCTTGTAGTCCACTGACTCAAATGTTAATCTCCTTTGGCAACACCCTCACAGACACACTGAGGAACAATACTTTACATCCTTCAATCCAATCAAGTTGACACTCAATATTAACCATTACAGACACCCTTGGAATAGTCCAGAGGCTTTAATTGTAATCCTTTCTTGGAGATTACTCTGACCATATCTGTTCATGATGCTGTTCAATTAACAAAGAAGAAGAGCCAGCGCTTTGTGATAAAGGCCCCCCTGTGGCCAGTGTGTCAAAGTTAGAGTATAGGAGGTTTGAGTCAACAGGTGTTTTCCATTATTATAATTTGGCTCTCACCTGCACTCAGGATTAGCAAGACCTGCTGCAAGCATTCACAGCTGAGACGAAAATGGAACATCTGGGTTGCTATTTTTCTTTGGTCTACATTTCAGAGTGATATTTTGTGTCAGTTTCCTTGAAATGGAAATAAAGTTTTGGTTCAGAGCATGTCTCTGTAGCTATTTGTATTTCACAGGAATGTGGGCTTTCTTACAAGGAACTAATGACTTTTAGAAATTCTCAGGTCTTGTTTATGAGTTTAAGCCATCTGTGACATTATATGCATTTTCCACAAGGATTTCAAGGAAAGGAGATATGAGTGTGTTCTGCCCCATCATATAACTCATTGTTGGGTCAACATAGGACTCAACAATGTTAGTTTTCTAGATAAAAGTGGAGAGTGAGAGGAGGCTTAGAATGTTTAGTGTATTTTTCATTGGTTTTGTGCAGGAGATAGGGACTTCTGTGGATGCTTATGAAGAATACTGAAGCACTGAGTAGAAATGGGATACAGTTCCCAGATGATTGTAAATATATATTTTTGTCTCTAAGTGAATTCCAAGGCCTGAAAGTGACATAATTCACTTACTACAATAGAGCTATCCTTAGTGAAACTCACGAGAACACTAGGTTTTATCCTCAAGGATCAAGACAGTGGACAGCAGATTTTCTCCCCTGCATCCACACCACTGACATTGTGCTTGTTAGTTAAGGCCAGATCCTAAAATCTGGACATGCCATTGTGGCATATGTGTCATAGCCACAGATACATGTTGAGGGCTGAGTTACAGAGGTCTTGTATGTTCAAGATCTGTATCTTTTCCAAACATTCCCCATATTTATCCTGACCATCGGTTTGCATCAATAAGCCAGTTTGCAACACCCTTCTAATAGCCTATTCTCTAAATGTTTTAGGATTTTAGCCTGATGCTAACTTCCTGCCTTAGAAGAGGAGAAAGAGGAAAAGAACAGAAGGGGAAAATTTGAATTCTCATAAATTTTCTAAGGATAATGAGGATATAATTTCATGAAGATACAGTGTTTCTTTGGGGGCTTAAGTCAGGCTAGACAATTGTTCTTCCTACTAAATGGAACCAGATAATCATAGGGGCATAAGGATGCTTTCTAATTTCATGAGTTCTACAGCTGGCATACAAAGACTATGGTTTCTCTAGAATCTAGAGATTCTCCTCCAAGAGAAGTCTGAGCTAATGCTGGAATTATAAAGCTCTGAAGTTAGAAGTCTAGAAGTTACAAGCTTCTAGGTCAATTTCGCTAATAAAAATCTAGAACACAAACAGGACTGTCTCTGCCTGGAGCTCTCCCTCCTTGATGAACCAGTGCCTGACCTCTGGCCTCTGTCTGCTCTGGTGTCAGGCCATTCTAACTTGGCTTGACTACAAGGCAACTTCTTGTTCCACACTGTGTCCAACCTTCTCTGATCTATGCCAAACCCCTGTGCCACTCCTTGCCGACACTGACTATGTCTGTCCCCATTGCCTGCCTCAGATGAGGCTAGCAGTTTGCTTTTCCAAAACACACTCATATTTCTTTTGCTATAGTACAAACACACATTGTTCAATGTTAGGAAAGATGATATTTGAAAATCAAACCCTCACATCTGATGGACTAGGCAGCATTCCTTGTTCTACATGGGAACGATAAGCTTAGCTGACCAGGTGACAATGCAAGGCCTGTGGCAGTGGAGGTTGGGATGGTAGATGGAGTCAGGGTGGGTCACAGTTCAGTGCCAGCTGGAGCCCAGGTCATAATAGCTTCATGGAAAATTCCTTGGAGTTAGGGTTTTATCTGGAGACTGATGTAGTAGGTGCTTCTTTATTCCTGGTCACCCAAGTGTTCTCTGATTTATCCTTAATACCTAAAAGAGCCACCAAGATAAGTGTTGTTCCCTGGGAGAAGGATTCCTAGAGCTAAGTGTTCTTGGTTTCTGTGTCTAAACCAGAGTCAAGTCCGCCCTTGGCATGTTGAATGTCTGTGGAATCTGATTCCTCTTGGGAGAATGCACACCCTGACCCCTTCCTGAAGGAGTCAGTAACATTTTTTAAGCCTTTTACTATGATCTAGACACTCTTAAGTATTTTCTATAGGCATAGAATTCTATGACATTCTGTATATATTGTTGCCATTTTACTGTTATGGAAATTGAGGCTCCTCAAGGTAAAGTAACTCCCCCAAAGTCGCATAATCAATATGAAGCAGAGTTTGGCTTGAACCTAGGTCTGCTGGACTGCAAAGTCTGCAACTACTCCAGGGAACAGAAAGAGAAATTCCTGCAATGGGATCATGATTAGATAGATTATTTACACCATAAAGGAACTTTTTTTCATATATACACACAGAATGCCTCTAAATAGTGAAATCTATAAGTAAGTTTCAAATGTCTGATTTTGAAAAGATCAACGTATGCTACTTTACAGCAAAGTGCATTATTGCATAAAGGAAGCTACAACTTGCAACTTTTATATGTCTGTTTTCTTGGCAATGTTCAATAATGTTTTATTCTTCACTTAATTACTTCCTGTTTTTTTAGGTTGCTTTATCCTTAATTTCTCCACATTATCATATTAATTAAGCTTTTCAAATGTGATAATACCTTTTCATATATTCTCAAGAAAATGATGTTTTCACCACTGGGCTATTTTGCTCTAGAAACAGAGATAACAGGCTGGGAGCAATGGTTCATGCCTGTAATCCCAGCACTTTGGGAGGCCAAGGCAGGTGAATTACCTGAGGTTAGGAGTTCAAGACCAGCCTAACCAACATGGAGAAACCCTGTTTCTACTAAAAATACAAAATCAGCTGGCAGTGGTGGTGCATGCCTGTAATCCCAGCTACTCAGGAGGCAGAGGCAGGAGAATCGCTTGAACCCAGGATGTGGAGGTTGTGGTGAGCCGAGATCGTACCATTGCACTCCAGCCTGGGCAACAAGAGTGAAACTCTATCTCAAAAAACAAAACAAAACAAAACAAAACAAAACAAAAACATCCCACAAGAATAGAGGTAACACAACTAATCTTGAATTCAAGAAGAGGATTTGGATACTGGGAAGAAAAAGCAGCAACTCCAAAATAATGTTACCACCAACTCTTGCCCTCCTCCTCTACTTCACAGCAGCCTCCTCTGCTGGTGGCGTTGCTGGCAAGAGTTTCTGCTGGCCCCTGCCCCACCGTGAAGCCTAATCGCATTAAGCCCATTAATGATCCATTTGTTTCTTCTCCTCCTGCTTCCACAAAAAGAAATGCATTATTCATGGATAACCTTTCTCCCCTCTCCCTTTGTGTTTTAGCAATACTCTAGACCATCTGAATTTCATATTGTTGCACAGACTGTGATATTGGTTGTTTCGGTGTCTCTGATGTGAAATTACTCCATTGTCATCAGACATTAACAGGGTTCAAGAAAACATTTGGGTAGCAGCTCCTTGTTTCACTTAGAACTCCAGCCATCCTTCCTAATGGCTCTCAACTGGCCCACTTCAGCAGAAAGTTGGTCAAATCTCTGTTCTATTCTCTTGGGGAGATGCCACTTGCTTCTTGTGTATCTAACAAATATCCTACCAGCTACTGAAACCTCCTCTGGAGGTACAGGAGTTGTGAACACATTTTTTCTCCATGTTATTTTTGATCATCAACACCAACAAAATAAAGCTGTGTCCTAAGAGCTATAGCTCTATCTTTAATTGGTTGGGCCTATTCTACAGCACTTCAGGACCAGGGTCTTTGGGAGATAGAACTCTGTGCCTTTTTGTATACCAATAAAACCCTGTGTAAAGTGGTTGCTCTGACAAACATATGAAAAGAGCTCAACATCACTGATCATTAGAGAAATGCAAATCAAAACTACAGTGAGATACCATCTCACGCCAGTCAGAATGGAAATTATTAAAAAGTCAAGAAACAGATGCTGGCGAGACTGTGAAGTAATAGGAATGCTTTCACACTGCTAGTGGGAGTGTAAATTAGTACAACCATTGTGAAAGACAGTGTGGCGATTCCTCAAGGGTCTAGAACCAGAAATACCATTTGACCCAGCAATCCCATTATTGGGTATATACCCAAAAGAATATAAATCATTCTATTATAAAGATACATGGACACATATGTTCATTGCATCACTATTCACAATAGCAAAGACATGGAATCAACCCAAATGCCCATCAATGATAGACTGGATAAAGAAAATGTGTTACTTATACACCATGGAATACTATGCAGCCACAAAAAGGAATGAGATCATGTCCTTTGCAGAAACATTGATGTTAGAAGCAGATAATTGGTGTCACCAAGAAAAGTCAGCATGGAGACAAAGGATCTCTCAGCAAGGCAACTTTTACTTTCTTCAGAAAGGGTGCTGCTCGCCAGCAGTCTTGCCACGAGAGCACACTGAACAAAGGGGGTAAAAATATTTATATCTGACACATCTGGACCCTACCGCTGTGTCCTGATTCCATTGGCTAGAATTGGACCTCACAGTCTAGGCTGCTCCTGATTGGCTAAAGGTTTAAAATTTTTCCTAAAGAGATAATGGCAGAGAAGAACAAAGGAAAGGAGGAAGTTTCTTATGAAAAGACTTAGAAAAGTCATAACATTCCCAAATAAGGAAGAGGCATAGGCTGTGAGCTGGGACATGCTTGTGAGCACGTGCAGCACAGATATCTTGGTTAAAGTACGAGGTCATAGAATGTACTATGTGCCTGTGAGCATGTCTAGCATAAAGTTAGTCTTTAAAAGAAACTATTATTTCTAACACTTACGACTTATTCTTTAACAAGAAAAGAAACAGTAAAAAGGAACTTTTACTTTCTGCAAAGAAGCTGGAAGCCATTATCCTCAGCAAACTAATACAGGAACAGAACACCAAAACCGTATATTCTCACTTATAAGCAGGAGCTGAACATGAGAACGCATAGACACAGGGAGGGGAAAAATATACACTGGGGCCTGTTGTAGGGGCTGGGGGGAGAGGAAGAGTATCATGATAAATAGCTAATTCATGCAGGGCTTAATACTTAGGTGATGGGTTGATAGGTGCAGCAAGCCACCATGGCACATGTTTACCGCTGTAACAAACCTGCACCTCCTGTGCTTGTATCCTGGAACTTAAAAGAAAAAATGGTTGCTCTGTCTTCTGCCCAGCTATATATGGATTTTTGAATTTAAATGAATAAAAATGAAAATTTCAGTTACGCTAACCACAGTTCCTGTGCTCGATAGCCACATGTGGCTAGTGACTGCTGTATTAGACAACACAGTAGAATGTCCATCATCTCAGAAAGTTCTAGTCGCTAGCAGTGGTCTAGTAATGCTAAGAGCTAAAGCTTTTTGAGTACCTCTTATGTGCTGGGCACTGTTTTCGGCATTCTACATGTATGAATTCTCTTATTCCTTATAGCAAACCTAGGAGTTAGATACTATTTGTCTGATTTATAGATGAGCAGACACAGGCACAGAGAGCTTATTTACATCATAAAACCACTTGCATCGCATCCTTAATATGTGACACAGACAAGACAATCGCAGGCAATCTGTCTCCAGAGCCCAAGCTCTGCACCTCCTGGCTCTCACACTGGATACATTAGTTAGAGCCCCAGACTAACTATGATTTAAATAAATGCTTCTATTTTCAAAGAATGAAAGACTTAATCTAGTAATCATCGCTTCCCTGCTCTTCCTGGCCCTGACTCTGCTCTGAGCAGATGGTTGACCTTCCATTTTATAAAAGGGAAATAGGCAAAACACCTTGTTCCTTCAACCATTTTCTTTGCTACTTGACTACTGCCCTGTTTCTTCAATTTTTGTCTCCTCTCTTGTATCCTCCTAAAAACAGCTAATACCTTTACCGGCCTGTCTGATTTCATCCTTTCCCACCTCACTCAGAAACAAGCTGCCATTGCTTACTTTCTCTCTAATCAATGTTTTCCCTCCGGTAAGATTCTTTGTCTTTGCAGAAAACACATGTGGTACTTTTCTTCCCTACGCCTTTGTTTAAATATGCCAGCCCAACTTCTAGTTCTCCCTTCAGAGTTAACAGGTATCATCTGTTTAAGAGACCCTTCAGCCCCATCACCTCCCCTTTCCCCAGACCAGGCCACCAGGCTAATAAATGCTCCTCTTCAGTGCTTCCGTAGCCTGCTGGTTACCTGGCTTCAGGTTGAACAATGTAGTTACATTTCTGTTTTCTCCACTAAATTGTATACTGCTTGAGAGTAGGAATCAAGTTCTAATCATCTGTGGATCTTGCCAGCCAGCACAATGTAGGCACTAAATAAATGTTGATTGGAATATAACCATTTATTCTGAAAAGAAAACTGCACCAAACACCTAAACATGTCATCTTTCTTTTGACTCTGTTTCCTCCTCTGATATTGGCTTCTGGATTTTATCCTCAGACTTCTTGAAACATTTGTATTTACTACCAGTTACTCTTTTTGTTTTTTTGAGACAGCTGTTGCCCAGGCTCGAGTGCAGTGGCACGATCTTGGCTTACTGCAACCTCTGCCTCTGGGGAATTATTCTCCCACCTCAGCCTCCTGAGTAGCTGGTATTACAGGCATGTGCCACCAGGCCTGGCTAATATTTTTATTTTTAATAGAGCTGGGGTTTCACCTTGTTGGCTAGGCTGGTCTTGAACTCCTGACCTCAAATGATCCTCCCACCTCAGCTTCCCAAAGTGCTGGGATTACAGGCATGAGCCACCACGCCCAGCCTGCTTTGAATTACTCTTTATCTCCTGGCAATTTGGTCTCTGCATGCAATGTGGCCTTTGTGTATAAGCACTGTGCATGTGTAAATAAGCTCTCTGTGCCTGTGTCTGCTCATCTATAAATCAGACAAATAGTATCTAACTCCTAGGTTTGCTATAAGGAATAAGAGAATTCATACATGTAGAATGCCGAAAACAGTGCCCAGCACATAAGAGGTACTCAAAAAGCTTTAGCTCTTAGCATTACTAGACCACTGCTAGCGACTAGAACTTTCTGAGATGATGGACATTCTACTGTGTTGTCTAATACAGCAGTCACTAGCCACATGTGGCTATCGAGCACAGGAACTGTGGTTAGCGTAACTGAAATTTTCTCAAACCCCCCTTTCAAAGTGTGAAATATCTTTTAAAGAACTTTTAAAATTATTTTTTCCCAGATTACATTTCTGGGACTTTAGACTTTAGGGATTTTGATCTTTCAGGATTTCAACATTTAGGATTATGGTGTACAAGACTGTGTCAAGATTATAATCAGCTCCCCCTTGATAATACATTTTTGGAATTTAAACTACTTGATATTAGTGACCCCACCTTGAAATTCTCCTGCCTCTTAAATTCTGTTCACTTCAGCATTTGGACTCCTGTTTCTTCTTTGGTCAAATCACTTCTTGCTTTTGATGTTCTTGGCTAGCTTCTGTTCTTCTACCATTCATTAATTATGATGGACATTCCTTAAGCTTTAGGAATTCTTCCCCTTTCTTTGTGATGGTATAAATTTCTGTGACTTCAATTATTTTCTCCATAGGAATGATTCTTACATTCATGTCCTTCTTAGTATCTATATCCTGCTGGTTCTTGAAACTTAACATTTGTAAACTAGGTTAATCATTTTTGCTGTTAAACGTGTCCCTTCTCCCGACTTTCCAGATTCTTCCAAAGTCATCACTATTTTGCATTACTATATTTCAATCTCAAACTCATCTCTGATGTCTCCTATGTCTTCAATCCCATATCTCCAATAAGCCATTATATCCTATTGAGTTTTCTTTGAAATTGCTCTCACTTCTTTTTTCACATGCCTTTCACATGGCAGCCTCCCTAATCAAGACCTTTATTTAGCTCTTGTCTGTTCTATTGCAATAATTTTCCAGCATCTAGCCTCTTCTGCCTTCTAATATATCTTTCACACCACTGCCAGAGTGATCTTCTCAAACAACTCTAATTATATCTGATTATGTCTTTTCTTTATTCCAAATATCTTTAATGACAGCTTCATGCCTAGTTAAGAAAGTCCATATCATTTGCTTGACAGTCAAGAACCAGATATAACAATTTTTCTTTTCATTTTTATCTCCCATGGTTCTATGCATATACCCAGAATGTCTCATTTCCCAACACACTTTCCAGTCTTTCATCTCCACACTTAAAAAAATATTCTCCATCCTGCTTGAGTTGCCCTAGATCACTCCTCTGTCTTCTTCACCTCCAGTTCTACTTATTAAAGTGCTTTCCATTCAATGCCCTGTTCAGATGCCATCTGCTTCATGAAGACTTTCCTGATGACTGCAGCCAGGAATGATCTGTCTATCTCTAAACTCCCAGTCTTCTATCTGGGCCACAGGAGAATTACTGCCTTCTGCTTGTTACCTGACCACATGTCTTCTATGAGATGGTAGCTCCTTGAGCATGAATGCATGTCTAATTATTCTTCATATTCCTTACAATATTTTGCTAAAAGCAGATGCTGAGTCAGTATTTGTTGACTGTGGGAAGCCCCCAGCTTTCATACTGCACTTCTTTTGTCCAGAGTATTGCATTAACATCTCTGCTATGAGAACTTAAGCAGGAATAAAGAAGCTGAAAATCTGCCATTTAAATAATAGGTGGCAGCTCTGTGATGTGTCTGCCATTTATCTGTCTTTCTTTTGGATGGTAAAAGAGTATAGGTAATAAATCAAGGATTGAAGAGAAGAGAGTTAAATCCTGATTTTGGCCTCATCACTAGTCTTTCTGCAATATGCACACATCCTTTCCTTTCTTCAGTTTCTTCTTCAAGGAAATTGGCATCACTGGGCTACCTCAAAGGAGCCATGGTGATAACTACCAATTACATTGACGTTTTAAAGTGTTAAGACCATGTGGCTGTCACTTTGGCACATTGTGCTCTCTTCCTTCTGAATTCTCATGACTTTTCCTGGATGCCTCACTAACTTACACATACTATAGTGTATTGAATGGTGGTCCTGAAAACATATGTACACATCCTAATCCCTGGAACCTGTGAATATTACCCTATGTGGTAAAAGAGCAAATATTACCATATATTGCAAAAGATGTGATTAAGAATCTTGAGGGGTTTATCCTGAATTATCTGAATAGGCACTAAATGCCATCACGTATATCTTTATAAGACAGACACACAGAAGAGAAGGCAATGCAAAGAATGAGATAGAGATTGGAATGCTGTGGCTACAAACCAAGTAACACTGGGGTTGCCAGCGACCCTTAGAAACTAGGAGGGAGGCATGGAAAGAAATCTACCCTAGAACCCTTGGAGAGAGTGTGGTCTTCTCAGCGTCTTGGTTTTGGACTTCTGACCTCCAGAATTGTGAAAGAATACATTTCTGTTTTAAGCCACCACATTTGTGGTAGTTTGTACAGCAGCTCCAGGAAACAAATATACCTGTTCCATCCTGTGATACATCTTATGCTGATATTTAATATTTGCATCCATGTTTTGACTTTCTTACAAGCTACTTAACAACCACTATGCTTAAAACTTTCCCTTTCGACAGGTATTGATTGAGATTCTACTATGTGCCAGGTACAATTTTAGGTCCCAAGGTTACAAAGCCGAAAAAGATCTCATTCCTGCCCTCAAAAAGTCATAATCTTTAGGGGATAAGGTAGTCTAAGTGAAGCAGGGGCAGGTAAGGAAGCTTCCTGGATGAGGTGACATTAAACTGAGTTCCAAAGGTTGAATTGGGATTAACTAACTAGGCTGGGGGAGTTAGGAGATAGAACAATTTTAGGCAATGAAGACAGCATGAAGAAGGTCACAGAACCCAGACCTCATGGTGTGTATCTTGTGTGGACAGGGATTGGTGGGAACTGCAGCTGGAAAGTTAGGGAATGGCCAGATCACTGAGGCTTTATGTTCTTAGAAGAAGGGGAGAAACCAAGTTTTAATCTCAGTTAAACTACTCATAGCAAGTGGAAAGTTTTAACCATATAGTTAGTACTCAGTAGATGTTCCCTGAATGACTCTGTATTAAAATAGATGCAATTTATAATAAAAGTTGGTAGCATTGGTATAAAAAAACCCAATGTTTTCTTACTGAATAGTGTCTAAATCTGTTGGTTATCTGTAAGAGTGCAATGAGGATAATTATGGGATAAATAAAATTCACAGACATGTTTTTAAATACCGAACAGTAAAATGGATATTTTACAACTTGCTACCTTTCAGATTGCTTATATGAGGTACATAAAGCAAGTTTGTTCAGTGCCATGCATATTAATGAAAAGCTGTTTGGAGAGCGGAGGACCCATACAGTGGTGCTGCTGTGAAGATGTGAAGGCATCTCCCCAAGAACACATCTTACCTACGGATGACACTCCTGTGCAAGAAGATGGAGAGGCAGAACTTCAAATGGTGGCAGTGAAACCTAAAGCCACAGGGGGCTTTGGATGTGAGCCTATCAGAGACTCAAAATGGAAATGTGTCAGAAGAAACAGTGGGACATGGAAAAGTTAAAAAAATCCCTAAAACATGTTATGATTGTGGGCTTATCAGAAACCCCAAATGGAGACATGTCTAAAGAAATACTAGAAAATGTAAAAGAAAACTAGAAATCTACCATATTAACCAGTGCAGAAGCAGCAATGCAGTCTCTAGATTCAAAATCAAAAAAGAAAAGAAGAACAAGAGAAAAATAGTGACTAATGCTGGGCATGATACAAAAAAAAGCAAAAACTGAAAACAAAAGGGAATCCGAAGAAGATGGTATTGAGGCTCCTGAAGAAGCAGAAAACTGGGGGGAAGCCAGACAATGAGAGAGATGGGGATACTTCATTTCTTCTCTGATTTTGTCAGTGAAAACACTTTGAAGGCAATAAGAGAAATGGGCTTTACCAACATGACTGAAATTTAGCATAAAAATGATGGGCCACTTATGGAAGGCAGGATCTTCCAGCAGCTACACAAACCAGCAGTGGCAAAAACCCTGGCATTTCTCATCTCTGCATTTGAACTCATTGTTAAGTTAAAGTTCATGTCCAGAAATGGAACAGGAGTTTTTATTCTCTCACTAATTGAACAGCTTGTCCTGCAGACTCTTGGTGTTCTTAAGGAGCTAATGACTCACCATGTGCACATGCATGGGTTGATAATGGGTGGCAGTAACAGATCTGCTGAAGTACAGAAGCTTGCAAATGGGATCAGCACTGTTGTGGTCACACCAGGCCATCTCCTGGACAGTATGCGGAATTCTACAGAATTTAAGTATGAAAACCTATAGCGTCTGGGTATGGATGAGGCTAATGATATCTTGGATGTTGGGTTTGAAGATAAATTAAAGCAAATTATTAAACTTCTTTGAACATGGAGGCTATGCCCTTTTCTGCCACACAAACTCAAAAACTTGAAGACCTGGCAAGGATTTCTCCAAAAAAAAAAAGGAACAAATGTATGCTGGTGTTGATGGTGATAAAGCTACTGCAACAGTGGATGGTCTCAAGCAGGGATATGTTGTTTGTCCCTCTGAAAAAAGATTCCTTTTGCTCTTTATATTCCTTAAGAACTGAAAGAAGAAACTGATGGTCTTCTTTTCATCCTGTAGGTCCATAAAATACCACTATGAGTTGCGGAACTACATTGACTTGCCTACCTCAGCCATTCATTTCCAGAAGCAAAATTACGTGTAGAATTACATTTTTTCCAGTTCTGTAATGCAGATTCAGGGATATTGTGTACAGATGAGGCAGGCAGAGGGCTAGATATTCCTGGCGGGATTGTTCAGTATTATCTTCCAGATGACCCTAAGGAATATGTTCATCGTGGGGGGATGATAACCAGGGGCCTAAATGAAAGAGGGCATGCCTTGCTCAGTTTTTGCCCAGAAGAATTGGGTTTTGTTTATTACCTGAAGCAACCCAAGGTTCCATTAAGTGAATTTGACTTTTCCTGGCCTAAAATTTCTGACATTCAGTCTTGGTTTGTAAAATTAATGAAAAAGAACTACTTTCATCATAAGTCAGCCCAGGAAGCATATGAGTCATACATATGAGTAAATGATTCTTATTCTCTGAGACAGATTTTTAATGTTAATAACTTAAATTTGCCTCAAGTTGCTCTGTCATTTGGTTTCAAGGTGCCTCCTTCTGTTGATGTGAATATGAACGGCAATGAAGGCAAGCATAAAAAGAGAGAAGGCGAGAGTAGATTCAGCTACTAGAAAACCAAGAAAGTTAAGTCCATAATCTTTAAAAACATTAGCAAGAAATCATCTGATAGCAGGCAGTTCTCTCACTGAACATACACCTTTCTTTCATCTTGAATAACTGTCCTGAGGTTGAATTTTTCCCCTTTGCTCTAACAAAGGCATTTTTGTAGGCTTCAGAATTTGAATGGATGTAACAACAGTGTAGATTGACTTGGGTTGTGAGCACTGAGCATTGTTATTTCCAGCAAGTCTCTTTTGTATTTTTGGGATTTAAAACAGATTTTAACTTTTCTTGGTTGCTCAAGGGCAAAGCAAGGAGTCTTCTTCATCTTTCTTGTGATGATATGATATTTTAATTTTAAATACCCCCCAAATTTATGTAATTTTTTTTTTAAATTACTCAGTCTAGAATATGTCTTTTATTTTTGTTTTTGTTTGAGAAGGAGTTTCGCTCTGTTGCCCAGGCTGGAGTGCAATGGTGCGATCTCGGCTCACTGCAACCTCCACCTCCTGGGTTCAAGCGTAATTGTTTTAATATAAGTTTGTACCTTAAAAAAACAGAAGCCTCTTAGAATCAAGATGAAAACTTCAAATTCTCTGTATTTTTTCTTTTTCTATTTTTTCCTTTTTTTTTTTTAGAGATGGTTTCATTCTGTCACCCAGGCTACAGTGCAGTGGAATGATCATAGCTCACTGCAGCCCGGACTTCACAGGCTCAAGTGATCCTCCCACCTCAGCCAACCAAGTAGCTAGGACTACAGGCATGTACCACCTTGCCCAGCTAATTTTTTATAGTTTAATTTTTTGTAGAGATGGAGTTTCACTATGTTTCCCAGGCTAGTCTTGAACCAATTGATTATCATCCCAAAGTGTGAGGATTACAGGCATGAGACACAGCACTCAGCCCAGCTTCTCTTTATTATGAAAAACGAGAGCTTATTCTTGAGAGGACAACAGGTTTCATTGTTTATCTGGTCTGTCTACTGTAATGAAAGCTGGAGATGTTATTTAGGCAATGAGACACAATACTGCTGTCACTAGCATTGGTGAGCTGTCCACACATGGTATGATTATGATTTTCGTGTCGTTAGCACTCAAGTCCTCAGAAACAGGATAAAGTGGGAAAGCAGGTGTCAGGTGAGAACTCTGTCCTTGCAAGGAACATCCAGTTGATATGAATGCAATTAAGTACTTCCTGTCACTGGATCATATCATTAGGACTCTGCTCACCTGATCTGTGATACAAGCTGAAATCAACTATGCTGTGAAAACTTTTTCAAATTTCGTCATTTTAGCAAATTAGAAAATATTCTCTATATGTAAAAATCTCCAGGTGGGCATTTTAAAGTGAAGTGAGCAAGTTCCTAAGAAATATTTCCTGTATATCTGTTGTTTTATGTTTTGCTAGAAACAAAGGAGATGTACTTTCAGCTCACAAAGCGCTTAAAGTTTTGTTGGGAGAGAAAATGATAAAGACACTTGATAAAATTATATACTTTTCTTTTTCTTCAGAGACAGGGCCTTGCTCTGTTGCCCAGGCTGGAGCACAGTGCTATAATCATTGTTCACTGCAGCCTTGAACTCCTAGGCTCATGCCATCCTCCCACCTCAGCTCCCCAAAGCACTGAGATTACAGGTGAAAACCACTGGGCCCAGCCTCCAAATATATAATTTTTGGAAGCATGTTGTGACACTTGGAAGTTCCTAAGTGGAAAGTCATATTGAGCAACCAATTAAAAGGTGAAAGAGTTGAGACTTGCATCTGACTCAGCCTTAGAGCACCAGATTTGAATTGGTATGGCAGGAAAAATGGTTTGAGTGGAGAAGCAGTGTGGGATTAAAAACAAATGATCATGTTTAGGGACTGAAAGGAGACCCACTTGACTGGAGCAGTGGATTCATGTTTCAGAGCACTGGGATGTTTTGGATACATAAGTTGGATCCAGATCGCTAAAGGTTTAGCTTTAGATTTTGATTGCTGCCATAGCGTATAATCACAAATGTAGTAGTTTAAGATGACACAAATCTATTATCTTATAGTTCTCTCAGCCTGAAGTCTAGTAGGCTCAACTGGTTTCCCTGCTTGGAATTCATAAGATGAACGTGAAAGTGTTGGTGCAGTTGTGCTCTGGAGAAGAATCTGCATCTATGCTCATTTAGGTTGTTGGCAGAATTCACTTCTATGTAGTTATAGGACTGAGGTCTCTGTTTTGTTGCTGGCTGTTGGATGGTGGTTGTTTTTAAGTTTTCAAGACTCAAACTTGAAAATTCCACTCAGTAGAAGAAGATTCCTATAGTGAATTGTACTTACCCTCCTTCAGGGCAGTTTAGCCAACAGCCTTGTGGGAGGGTGGCTCATCCTCCCCCTGACTTATGTGGTTTATCAAAGTATTCCCTCTATAAGCATTTGCAGAGGAATTCTAAAATAAATATGCTTTATCTCACTATCTTTTCAGTGAAGCTTCAGCCCCCTTTTATAGATGGGCATCTTAGGCCACCACCCCACTGTGCTCCCCAGCGCTAAGCTGGTTCTGAGGATATTCATCATTTTATTCATTCATGAGCATTTGCTAGTGCAAGTAATGATCCAGGTGCTGGGGTTACTGCAGTGAACAAAGTCCCTTTGCTCCTGGAACTTACCTTCAAGTGGGAGAAGAAAGTCAGGAATCAAACAAATATACATCAGATGATAGAAATGTGAAGAAACTAAGTAGGTTAGGAAGATAGAGAGTGGTGGGTGAAGATGGAAGGTAACATTGGAGGAGACACTTAAAAGAAGTAAGGGGTTAAGCCACATGGCCGTCAGGTGTAAGAGTGTTTAAGGCAGAGGAAATAGCAAATGCGATGACTGTGAGAAGGGGGCATGCTTGGGACATTCATGGAAAATAAATGGATCTAAAAGACTACATATTGGGTACACTGTTTAGGTGATGGTTGCACCAAAATCTCAGAAATGACCACTAGAGAACTTATTCATGTAACCAAACACTGCCTGTTCCCCAAAAACCTATTGAAATAAAAATTAAAAAAAAAATTGGTCTATGGCTGGAGCAGAGTGAGTGAGGGGGGAGGAGTGTTTGGAAAGGAGGTCAGAGAGGTAGCAGGCAGTGCTGTAGTAAAGTCATCTGTCATTGGTCCACATTAAGCAACATTCTAAACTTGGGCCCGCATGTTCTCACACACTGTTTACTCCAAAACTTTAGTCTGATTACCATACAGAAGGATTTATTTGTCTCAAGAAATTCGGACCAAAGAACAAAATAGCATATTTCAAGTTCTGGGTATAGACTGCTGTGAAAAATTAACTTATATGCATTTATTGACTATTGTTTATGACATAAACAAAGCTGCTCTTCTATAATAAGAAGAGTTGGTAATATTGTACCTTTATCTTCCACCGTCAATATTATTATACAATAAAACAGCTGAATATATAATATACTGCCGAGAGGGTAATGAGCAGGATTCAATCACACATTTAAATGAATTTTTAAGAAATCTGAACCATGTCCAAGTTCTTCCATCTAAGCATCACTTAAGAATCTGTTTGTTCAGTTGAGTTTCATCTCTGCAGCTGCCAAGGCACTTCAGTTCTGCCAGCTCGACTCTCTGATTGCAAAATAAAGGGTGGTCACTTAACAGTGGATGTGAAGAATAAGAATGTTCTGTGAAAAGAATGACATTATGAGAAACCCTGATAATGGAAAGCTGGAGGCTTCCCTCTTGTGCCTCCCTTAGCCTGAAGGCAGTTAAATGGGAGGGTATTCTCACCTTCCCCGAATCTCACCAGCCTTTGGCGGGGTATGTGTGCTTTTGGAAGATGGATGCACTTTGCTGCAGCTTACATTCATAAATATTTTTGTAGTATAATAGGTTGTCAAAACAAATCTGTGTTTTCCATTTGTGTGTGTGTGAGTGTGTCAGTATGCCTCTTCATCTTTTTGTCCATCTAGAGATAGAGCACAAATAGTTTACTTCCCTTGTTGTGGATTTTTCATTACAGTATAGAGTTTTGCAGAAGTGAGTCATGAGGAATAGGTAAATAAATGACCATACAATTGGTGGGAACAGTTTCTGTATATTTGTTTTAGCAGTTCCATGTCTTTGCTGGAAATCTGTGCTTGTTTTTAAGTATTTTTTGATGGAAAATCCTATCTGAAGCTTGGCAGTAACTATATCATTGAGCTGGGGAGGGAAGGCAAGGTGGTCTTGTTGACAACACAGTCATGCCTGTGGAAATGCAGCATTGTGTTCAGAGGACAGGCACCAAGTTTCATAAAACTTCATTACTTGTTAGCTGTGTCACCTTAAGTGATCTGCTTAACTTCTCTGAGATTCCATTTTTTATTTTGTAAAATGAGGAAAACAATGCTTACATCCTGGAGTGGTTGTGAGAATTACATGAGGTAATATAAGTATAGTGCTTAGTGTAGTGCCTGCACCTGCTAAATGCTCTATAAATGGTAGCCATTTTTACTATCATTTTTCTTTGGCTTATTTCGTTCTGATGGCACAGCATGTAGACTTGGCATAAAGCAGCAGTCTTTCTGGTGCATGGAAATGTAGTTCCTTAGAGGCTAGCACATCAAACCCTGCAACTCAGTGTATATCCTCCTTCAAATTTTTCACAATATTTTTCTCTCTTCAAGGAAACCCGGACAAAACATTTTGCTGCTTGCTGCCTGAATTGACCAGCAATTCTAGTTTCCAAGGAGATTGTAAATGGATGTATTTGTGTATGCTGATTTGCCTCAACTTTAGAAGAATTCCTCGGGGTATTCTTCAAAAGAAACAGAACATAATGGAAATGCTTTTATTTTTTCATAAGCCATGGAAAATTGTGCGTGTGTGTGTGTGAATCCTTAGTGATCTAAAAGTTACTTAGAAGTGGTCAGGCAAATGGAAAGATTTGCTAATGAAAGACTTATCTCCCCATGACTGCAATTTTGTATGTCCTTTCAGATTAATTTATCTGGGTCTTTTTTTATTTAGAAAGGCATTTAGTGCAATTTGGAATTGTAATTAGGATATTCTATACCATCTGCAGTGCTCGATGTAATTCTCTAGCTTCACTATGGTTATATCACAAAAGAGGCTGGAGCTGAAGTCTGCTTTTTTACTCTAGAAAACCCAACAGCACTCACACAATGTCTATCCTTGATAGGTATTCAATATTGGTTAATTGATAACAAAGTTTTACTCCTGGTACAGGTTCCATTAGGGTTTATGGTGAAAAATTGCACATTAGTATCTTAAAAATTATGGATTGATGGACAGAGGATGCCGCTTTCAAAGGCTCTTGGTTCTAATTCTAGATAGGCCATAGGACATTGACCCAGGCCTCTCTTAGTCTCTCTGTTTTCATTCAATCAATTGTCAGATGGGGTAGTAAAACTGATATAGCTTCTAGTATTTTAAGGAGAGTTATTGCTGGTTTTTTTGCATATCTAAGTGTTGAAAATTTTAATTTAGAGGTCAATATCATTCTTTTCACAGAACACTCTTATTTTTCACATCCACTATTAAATGGCCACCCTTTATTTTGCAATTAGAAAGTTGAACTGGCAGAATTTAAGTGCCTTGGGTCCAGGCTTGTTTGATTGATTCATTCATTCATTCATCACTCATCATGTATTTGTGCAGCATTGAGTGGCACAGTGTGGTGTAAAGGACACAAGCTTTAGAGTCAAGACTTGGGTTTGCATCCAAGCTCTCTTCCTAGTTTTGTGATCTTGGTAAAATTACTTCACCTTTATGAGCTTCCATACTGACATCTGTGAACATAGGTGGTTGTAATGATTACAGAAGAATGAAGAGGTGAAATGCCTGCACAGTGCATATTCCTTGTAGATAGGAGGTGCTCTACTTCCCTCCTACTTTGCACACTGGCATACCGTGGAACAGACTGACAGTCTTTACTCTTTAGAGAGTTTACAATCTAAATGTGGAATATGTAAAAAGGAATAATTATAGCATTAAGATTTGGCAAGAGCCATACTTGTCTTATTAAAAAATGAGTCTGTGGATAGTTTGAATGAAAACAGTGAGTAAAAACCAGGGTTCAAAAAGAGATTCTAAACAAAACATGATTGGCAGCCAACCTTAACTTCTGATACTGGAGCTGCCTTTGCCAATGCTTTCTTCATCAATGGCTAAGTTGTAGTGAGACCACAAAAGTGAAATCTCTCATACCTACTTGCTGATCAAGGGGATTATGTTTAGCTATATGTGAGTTGTACTAGATTAAGTATTAGTAAAGAGTTTCTTTTCTCAACTTCTCCTAAATAGATTAAGTGGCACATTAATGTGCTTTTTATTCCATTATCTTTAATATTTTTCATTCAAAATGTATGTAATGGGTTGGGAGTGCTGGGGGATGTACCCAGCCCCCACAAGCAGATTTGTTACCACCCCATCTGCCATCCCAAATGCTAAATCCCAGGAACACCACTGCTTTGCAGTATGTTCTATTTTACAAGACTTTGAGGAAAGAGAAACACAGAAAGGCAGTGACAATCACTGCAGGGTTAGAGAGACAGAGAGCATAAGGTTAGAGCTAAAACTTCTAAAAAGCAAATGGAGTGTTGGAAAAAAGGAACAGAGGGAAGAATTGAATATATTTACCAGGGAATTAATGAATAGGCTAAAGGTATTTATGCAGGCAGAGAGCATATGGAAAAGGGGGAAATGAATCATGGAAGAAGACAGCAAGTCTTATCACACGAGTTTTTTCATCTTGAGAAGTGTGTGTGTGTGTGTGTGCGTGTGTGTGTGTGTGTGTGTGTGTCTGTACACAAGCTAACGTGTGTGTGATTGGAAGGAGAAACAGTTACTAAGTCCAGTCCATACCACAGGAGAGAGGAAAAAAGTATCTACCATGAGGTTGTCATGATGGTTAATGTGTTCTGAAGTGTTACATCTGAGCTATATCTTGTAGAGGACTTCTGTAGCAACTATAAAGAGAAAGCCATAGAGCAAGGGGAAGGGCTGTGGAGAGCTGAGATCTGTATGAATACGGTAAGCTTATCCACTTGCTGGCACTTTTATTGCCCCCTGCTTCTTCCTGGTTTCAAGACTTGCTGTCATACTCAGTGATTGGTGTTGCCAAGGCCCAAATAGCTTCTGGTATTGGTGTCTCCTGTAAGAATGACTGTAGAGAAATGGGAGGCTTGGAGAGATTGGGGGATTTTGAAAGACTATGGGTTTGAAAACTTCTGCAACTTGGGGCTGTAGAAATAGGGAGGAGAAGACAAACTTATTCCTAGGTGTTTCTGATGAAGAATATCTTGGCTGGATGTGGTGTCTCACGCCTATAATCCTAACCCTTTGGGAGGCCAAGGAGGGTGAACAGCTTCAGCTCAGGTGTTTGAGACCAGTCTGGGCAGTATAGCAAAACCGCATCTACAAAAAGTACAAAAATTAGCTGGGTGTGGTGGTGCATGCCTGTAGTGTCAGCAACTCGGGAGGCTGAGGCAGGAGGATCGCTTGAGCTCAGGAGGTTAAGCTTTCATGAGCCAAGATTGTGCCACTGCACTCCAGCCTGGGCGACAGAGCGAGACCCTGCCCCCCAACCCCTCCAAATACACACACACAGAATATCTTGCCTCATTAAATATAATTGTAACATTGGGGACAGGGTTCAGGAGAGTATGTGGTACAAGTGAGCGTGGGAAGCAGTTAAGCACATGGGAGGAGCCTGAGAATAATGCAGAAAAAAAAATGCCAAATAGGACTCAGAGCAGTTGAAAAAAATGGCTGAACCTGGAGGATATAAGAAAAGGCTCAATGTGCAGGTAAGTTACATATGTATACATGTGCCATGCTGGTGCGCTGCACCCACCAACTCGTCATCTAGCATTAGGTATATCTCCCAATGCTATCCCTCCCCCCTCCAATAATAATAATAATAATAAAAGAAAAAAAAATCAATAAATTTCTAAGAAAAAAAAAAAAAAAAAAAGGTTGGGTGGGGGAGGTGAAAATGGCAGGAAGACCATGACCAATGCCTTAACATGTAATTTTCTCTAGACTTTAAATCTGAAGATCCATGAAAAAAAAATATACACACACACACACATACACACACACACACACACACACACATATAACTCAAGTATATTGGGTGATATATATTGGGTTGTTGGTCATAGGATACAAAATTTCAGTTAGACAGGAGGAATAAGTTTAAGAGGTCTATCGCACAACATTAAGACTATAGTTAATAAATATATTGTATTCTTGAAAAATGCTAAGAGTGAATGTATTGTGTTCTCACCACAAAAAATGATAGCTATGTGAGGTAATACATATATTAATTAGCTAAAATTAGTCATTCCAGTATGTATACGTACTTCAAAACATCATGTTGCACATGGTAAATACATACAATTTTATCTATCAATGTAAAAAATAAAATAAATTTTAACTCTCAAAAAAAAAAAAAAAAAAAAAAAAAAGAAAAGGCTCTACGAAGGTGGGTGTATCTGAGGCCAGAGGATGGCCAGTAGTGGAACTGCCCTGCCAGTCTACAGTGGAGCCACCTGAAGTGAGAGTTGAGCGGCCAGCACAAGGCCAGGAGTCATGGCAGTGACATCTGTACTAAACCTATGGGCTAGGCTTGGGGTGTGCCTGCAGGGACAGGGCCTGGAATTGAATTCTCCCACAGGGTGGTCTCTACACAGATGCCTGAGTGAGGCCTGTGTACTGGCACTATGCTCCCTGCTCAGTGTACTGGCACTATGCTCCCTGCTCAGAGCTCGTATGTGGAAATTATAATCCAGCAGATTATTTTTGAAATCTTGAAAAATCTCCTGACCATAATAAGTTCATAGCTAAAAACCTCCAGATAGACAGGAAAGCACAATTTCAAAAAAGAACTTACATCTAAGGAAGTAAAAAAAGGTAATTTTATAAAATAAAAAATGTAAATACATTTAATAACCTCAAAGAGATAAAGAGGTGAAAGATCTATACATAGACATATAGATAGCTATATAGACATATAAAAATATGATGTTATAAATAAAGAATGGGTTATTATGGAAAAGAACCAGTTAGAAATAATGGCAATAAAAAATAAGGTTGTTGATATAACAAGACTCGACATAGTGAACCAGACATAACTGAAGAGTCAATTAGTGAATCATAAAATTGTGTTGAAATATTAATTTTATCTGATATTAATTGAGTAATTATTTTGTGCCCAACATTATTCTAGGCATTTAATATGTATAATTTCATTTAATCCTTGCAAGAATGATATAAAGTAGGTTCTCTTTTCATTCCCAATTTATTGATTAGGAAATTAAGGCCAAGAGGATAAGTAATTTGCCAAGTCACACAACTAGTCTTGAATCTAAAAAGAGCCCTTGTGTTTAACCATTGCACTATAACACTAACTCTCAAGATTTCTCAAGATGCAGCACAAATAATTAAAGAGATAGAAACTAAAGGAGGAAAAGTTAAGAGGGGATAAATTCCAGAGATAATGAATAAAAATCTGTATTTTAACAAATCCATGGGTGATTTATAAGCATTTTAAAGATCGAGAGCTTTGTTCATTCCCAAGTCTGTTTTCTTAAGATAGTAATGAACAAAGCTCTTCTCTCATCCTCTATTGGATGGTTCTCTGAACAGTGACTCGGATTCTGGGAGAATTCAACAAGGGAAGCTCACTATTCAGCAGTCCCTAGGGCGATATGGCAGCATAGATCTTCTGAATGCCAGTTCCAAATGATTGATAGTGGTCATCTGAAGCTATGTTGAGAAGGATTCTGAGGCTACATCTGGCCGTAACAGGAAAGAGTACTGTAATTAGTGATACATGTCATGGGCAAGGGAAGGGGTAACATGGGGGAGGGTTAGCAGTATGTGGCCATATATTTGGCCTGGAGAGAACCCCATCTGCTAACCATCTTTGGAGGCCAATGAAGGACAGGATTAGGAGAGCAATGAGCAGATAGTGAGGACCACTTCTTTTATAGAGACCTCAAATGCTGGGTTACCGAATTTTCTGAAGACTACCTTTGTTTTGAGGTGACGTAAGTAAATTATTTTTGTACAAACATGGGCTTGAGACCTTCTCAATCTGACCCATATATTTCAAATTCTAGTACTCAAGAGAACCCAACAGGACCAGCTGATTGGGGAACGTCTACACCAGCCTATGTGAACTTGGTTTCTAATACCCTAAAATCTCTATCGACAAAACAGGATTTCTGAGAATTTGTCACCATTCATATTAGTGTGTAGAATTGAATACTCCCATCAATCTGTCAGGACTTTTATATTCCTGCTCAGCTCCTCATTTCTATCCTACTCATCTTAAGCTGACCTAGGTTAAAGGGCTGAAGCAGCTTTCAGCAGAGGACGCTCATGGCCTACCACGCTTGTCAGGCCGTAGGATGTTGCACCATTAAAGATTTTACTCAGGCAGTGTTTTTTGTTTGTTTGTTTGTTTTTCTAAAGTGTTTACATTTCCTAAGATATTTTAAGATCTTTAATATTTTTCAAGAAGGCAAAGTCTTTCTAGAAGCAAATAGTTTATTAACAAAGAATAAAAATGTCTAATAGTGCTAGACAAGGGGCTTTAAGAATGGAATTGAGAAGTCAGGGATCTATAATAAAATGATAATATGACTGCCTTTAGATGAATTGCTGCGTTGGAAAAATCAGGAAATTTGATATCTGACAGGTCTAGGTAGAATTTTGACTATTCTAAAATGTACAAATTTGAGAAAGTCTCTGTTTCCTCAGTTGTAAAATGGGTAA
This sequence comes from Pongo abelii, assembly GCF_028885655.2. NCBI lineage: Eukaryota > Metazoa > Chordata > Mammalia > Primates > Hominidae > Pongo > Pongo abelii. The sequence continues at coordinate 63,522,118 of NC_071996.2, read as the reverse complement.
AATAATGCCTCCCACGCAGTGCCATGTGTATAAATGCGTGACACATTAATAACATCTAAACAAAAAATGAGATTTTCCCTTTCTTCTGTTATCTGGTTTCATTGCACATGACATGTTGTTATCAACCTCAATTTTAAGAGTTCAGAGGAACATGATGCCAATATTTTAGTGTTCAAACTTCCAATTAGGAAAGTAACATGTTATCTAATCCAAATCTCTCATGTTTTAATTTATTCTGCAAATTATGAAAATAGCAAATTCTTATGCTGATCAAGCTGCCCCTGAAGACATGGATGTAGGGACTAAGTACCTTAAAGCTCACAAAGCGAATGGAGCTGAGTTGGTGCACTTTCTTTTGCCAGCAGGATAAGCTGCACTCGCCTGCCAGGCTGCAGCAGGGAGATGAAGTACCCTGATCACTCATGTCTTAATTCTGAATCCAGCCAACACTGCCTTTGAAAGTGATGAGGATATGCATTCATTGCCATAGACTACAGGAGAAATGTCCCGTAAAAATAATTCTTGCACTTGCAGACATTCTAAAGTCTCTATGGTAAGATCTTTTCCAGTCTATTTGCACTGTGAGGAGGAGACTGAAGTGGAAACTGAGGCACACTTAGCTGTCAGACATGGAGCTAAGAATACACATAGCTTTTTGATTCTAAGTCATGCTAACCAGTTTGCCTCTTGATTGCCTCCAAGGTACAAGTACAAAGGGTTTATGGACAAAATCATCTCTTTCTGTGATGCTCCTAAGGTATCTAGCATAGTCCTGGCATCTAGAAAGTGCCATGATGTCTGACTATTGTCGCAGAAAGTGACTTTTTTGTTTTGTTTTGTTTTGTTTTTTAACTACAGTAGCCATGACAATCTAGGGATGTTTGGGATTCAGATAGACTGTTTTCCCTTCTTCCTTGAGTTCAATCTGGTCAGTAGGAAAGGAAATTTGACCATGATGCATCCTTAAGGAAATCTTCCATAAAAAGACATGCCATAAAGACTTAAGCACATGGCAGAAATTATTACAGAGTCATCTTCAGAAAGTTTATGACAGTTAAGGACGTGGGAACTGGAGGACTCAGGATAATTGGATCAGGCTGTGATGTACTGAGAATCATTTGTGGTTTTGGTGGCAGTAAATGTGCTAGTAAGACCAAACCAGTCAAAACTAACTGCAATGGGCCTATTATTTGCAGGAAATATGTTCCCATAAGAAGCACTTGATGAATAAGTAGCTTAATGATAACATAAAAACCCAGAGACTTTAGCCTGAGGTCAAAGATACTTACTAATAGCCAGTTCTTGGTCTTGACATTAAAGGAAAGAAAATATCTGAAAATCAAAAAAGGAATTCACTAGATTAGTGAAGGAGGCCAATTAACCCACTTTGCAACCAAAACTAAACAAAACCAAACAAGAACAAAAACACCATGCCCAGAAAGTTGAGAAAAAAGAAAATTAACATAAGTGTATCAGGCTTTGTGAAACTTTGGAGCATCCTAGGAAGGAAATGATATGGACTATCACCAGCTAATTACTAGGCAGAATCTGCTGCCAGTGTCGGGGAAACAGAACCAAGGAGGAATCAATCTCCCCTCCAAGAAGTGCTAATTTCAAAGCCCAATTAAGTTTCCACGGCCCTGATTTCTTGGCTATTGACAAAGTGTGTGGCGTTGTCACCCTTTCCCATGCTGCTGCCAAGCTTGTCCTGCACTGTGTCCTTAGGTGCCCACTGATGACATCCTGAACCTGAATCACCTGAGGTCATCCATGCTCAGACAGAGCTCCAGCCAAAATTGTCTCAGATTCAGATTGAATTTTCAATACTTACTTCCAAGAGAGACTCAGTCCCTGGTTCAGATACTGGCAATCCTTGGCCTTTTCTCGACCATCTCCACCCACCTATGTGCTGAGGACGTTTCTTAGAACAGGGGTTTGGTCAGCATTTCAGCTAAGCTAAGCATCTGTCTCTGGAGGATATCAGGACAGACCCTCAGAGTCTCTGTGTCCCTGTGACCACCCTCCTCCCCAACATATGTACTTCACTGCCACACTGCCAAGTGACAAGATCAAATAGCCTTTCTCCATAAATGGGACATAAGGACAGAAGTGGCATTTAAGGCACAGGAAAGGATGGGAAATTTTTCTTTTCCTTAAGTGTCTCATGACTCTAAGGGATTATATAGGTGTAGGAGTCAGAAAACCTGGACTCTAATTCTGGCTCTGCTAGCCACTTAACTTGAGAGCCTCATGTTAGGTGCAAAAAAGAGGCAGTTGCATTATGGAAAGCAGTATGGCAATTCCTCAAAGAGCTAAAAGCAGAACTATCATTCCACCCAGCAATCCCATTACTAGGTATAGCCAGAAAAATATAAGTCATTCAACCCTGAAGACACATGCGCGCGAATGTTCATTGCAGCACTGTTTGCTATAGCAAAGACATGGCATCAACCTAAATGCCTGTCAATGACAGATTGGATAAAGAAACCATGGTACATATACACCATGGAATACTATGCAGCCATAAAAAGGAACAAGATCTTGTCTTTTGCGGGAACATGGATGGAACAGGAGGCTATTATCCTTAGCACACTAATGCAGGAATGGAAAGCCAAATACCACACATTTTCACTTACAAGCTAAATGATGAGACCTTCTGAACACAAAAAAGGGAATAACAGACACCGGGGTCTACTTGAGGGTAGAGGGTGGGGGGAAGGAGAGGAGCATAAAAAAATAATTATTGGGTACTGAGCTTAATACCTGGGTGATGAAACTATCTGTACAACAAACCCCCATGACACAAGTTTGCCTGTGTAATATAGGTATGTCATCTACATAACAAACATTCACATGTACCCCTGAACCTAAAATAAAAGTTTTTAAAAAGAGGGGGTTGTGTTAGATAATCTGTAGAAGGATCTGCTTCAGCCCTAACTGTCTTTCATAATCTGTGAAAATGGCTTGCAGTCAAGGAGGTTTCAGGCATTCATTGCATTCTCTTCCTGTCATTTGCCTTTCTTGACTTCCATGTTCTTTCCCTCCATTGAATCCATATGCACTTTGTACCACCTTCAGGGCATTTACCATGTTCTGCCTTATAGCCATTTGAATTCTTGACTTCTCACCTCCTACAGATGATAAGTTTGGGAGTATCAGGGATGGCAATTTATATACCTTGGTTTTGCATCAAAGTACCAAGTGAAGTGCCTGGCACATAAATATTTGGGAAGTTAGATTGTCAGTATCTAGCATGGGAACCATGATAAGTCAACAGTCTCTGCCTTATGGCAGGTGCCTGGTGTCTGGGAACAATTCTCAACTTGCTGTAAAGTTGTCATATCCCAATCAATATTGTGGCCATGGTTTGTCTGATGAGTGGTAGTTGGAACCTTTTATTTCAGGTTGTTTGGGGTCAACTTGTATGTTTTATGCTCTTTGGTAGCTTGTTTAGATTATGGCCCTTGGGCTTTTTAATTCTCATTTCTCTTGGGTGTTTTTTTTGCTCAGTGCTATGGTGCTAAAGATGCTGTACATCAACTGTTGTAACCTCAGTTGTCTTGAAATCATCAGGCTTTGGTAGGAAAGATTTGAGACTTAATTGAACAGTGACTGTGAAGGAGTCAAGTGTTACATTGTAAAGCAGCCACTTGATTAATGGATGCAAAACACCTTTTCCCTTCCTTTATTGTTTTTCCTCCTGCTTTGCCTTAAAGTTGAGAGATCAAAGGAACTTATAGTAGTTATAGTCGTCTATAAATTATTTGGTTCTCAGTTTCTCAGTGAATTTGTAGACTACTTTGAACCTCTGTACTACCAAAGAGATTGAATAGAAAGGGATTCTGTGATGCTAATATTCGGATATGCCAATGAGAAAATAGCTACATTACCATTTTTCACTGTTGTCTGAAGCGCCGCTTCTAAAATTAATCTGCATAGCATCACTTGGATAATTTGTGATGTCGGCAGAGAGCAAGTCTTCAGGGTTCAATGGTGCTCAGTTCTGAAAGTGACACTAAAGAACAGCAAGTCATGGATGCAGAAGACATTTGTCTTGAGTTTTGACTGCCTAGTTCTTGAGCACCCTCCCTAGGCTTGTAGGAATTTTCCTAATACAAAGCAATGTTTCTCATGACCAAAGAAGCTGAAAATACCAAATACTCGCTTTCTTGCAGCTGGAGGATGGCCACGTGACTGGGTTCTACCTATTGGGTGCACTCACCTCTTTTTTGGAAACTGATGAAACAAAAAACCTCAGAACACTTGAATTTTTATCTTAGGGAGGCTGATGGTCACAGCAACAACCTAGAGGTTTCTGAAGTGGTTGTGACAACAGTTTATCTGCTGTGTCCAGCAATGCGGCTGTTGGGAGGGCTGTGTCCAGTGATGCTGTTTGTTTTCACAGGACCAACCAGTTCTGCGGTGGATCTGGGGCCTTGTTCTGGGCTGCAGAGCCTCTAAGCCTGGTTCTCCAGCCCTTCTGTAGATTCTGTGAGCTATATAATATATTTCAATAAATCCTGTTTCTGCTTTAATTAGCCAGAGTTTGTTCCTGTTGCTTGCATCTAAAAACTGTGATTGATACATTGGTCCATGCTCCCAAGAGATTTCTAATCTTGGGGTGGGGGTGACTAACATAAACATCTGGAATATATAAGATAGTATGTCAGATTATATCCAGTAGATTGTGCTTCATACTAAAACAGCTACAAGAATAGAGAATAGGAAGAGAAAGCACAGTATAGTGATTCAGACTCCAGACTAAATCCAGGGATTACCCACTCAGATGCCTTGAAGGGTCATGCAGATAGAAGTAAAAGAATGCAGCAGTTGGGCTTTGGGGCAAATTAAACAAGACAATAGTTATAAAGCTCAGTGAACTGTTTGTAATGAATGAACAAAACCGGTACCATGGTAATAGCAACAACAATAATGAAGGCTAAACCAATAAAAATCGCTAGTCTTTACCTATTGCTTACTGTGAGCCAGACCTTGTTCTAGAGCTTTATTCTTAGTGTACATAAATTACATATTCAGCTTGCCTGGGAATGTTCTGCTGTATCCTGTTTAGTTTAGCTTTTATCCTGGATTTTCCTTCCCCTTCCCCTTTCCCTTTCCCTTTCCCTTTCCTTTGACAGTCTCGTTCTGTTGCCCAGGCTGGAGTGCAGTGGCATGATCTCTGCTCACTGCAACCTCTGTTTCCTGGGATCAAGTGATTCTCCTGCCTCAGGCTCCCTGGTAGCTGGGATTACAGGTGTGAGCCATCACGCCCGGCTAATTTTTGTATTTTCAGAAGAGACGGGGTTTCACCATGTTAGCCAGGCTGGTCTCGAACCCCTAACTTCAAATGATCCACACACCTGGGCCGCCCAAAGTGCTGGGGTTACAGGTATGGGTCGCTGCGCCCGGCCTCCACAGTGCGGTTCTTGATGGCCACTCAGTGGACCAACTAGATGTGCCAAGGCCTATGAGACATAGCCTGCAAGAAAAGGGCCAAATAAAGCTAAGCAACTGATTAAAGAATGTGAATATGTCCCAACATGAATATTCTGCTTGTATATTTTTTTAATATTCAGAAAGCCAAAAAATTTAGGCTTAATGTATACTGATATGTATTGTTTTTGGGAAAAAATTATTTCTGAAATAGTGTTTGAATAGAACTATTTTATAGATCCATCAATAAGTTTAAAATATTTTCTGGGGTCAGTAAATAAGTTTAATTGAACTGTGCATCATTATTTCAAAAGTAATATGCATTTTACTCATTTTTAGTACCTCTTTTCACTCAGAAATATCATGTTTTGGACGATAAATTATAAGATCATCTTATATGTTTGTATTTACTTGCTTAATCCTCTCAACAACCTTCTGAGGTAGATTTTTAAAAAAAATTCTATTCACAATTCAGAAAACTGAGGGTCAGCAAATTATAGGAATCTGTTGCTTAAAATACTTAGCTAATCTGCAGCAAGCTGAGATGTTGAATTTGGCAATCTGGCTCCAGAGTCTTTGCTCACAACAATTACTCAAAAGTAGACCTCATGGGAGAAGTAAGATTTTAATACAAAGACCTGCTCTCCTCTTCCACTGAGCTTCTTCCTAGAGTGGAACCTGGGGCAATTTACTTCCCCTCTTTGAGCCTCTTATCTTTATCTATAAAATGGGGGTACTACTCTCCATGTCATAGAGTTGCTGGGAGGAATCAATGAATTAATGTGTAAGAAAAGAGCTTTTGTAGGCTTAAAATGCTGTACATATGTAAGATAATCATGTGTGGCCTTTTCCATACATCTAAGGCAGCATTTTGTGGGATGATGCCGTAAACCAGAAGTCAGGGTGCATGCTGGGCGATAGGCAATGACTCTCAGTTTCTCTAAGTTCTATCTGCAATTGAATAAAGTCAAAGATAACACTTCAGATGTGTGTAGAGAAACACACTATAATGTTAGATATCAAGAATGCTCACACTGGTGGCATGAAGCATATGCATGTGTGGTTGAATTCTTCTGGGTTTACATAGAGTCATAGGGCCAAGGGATCAGAAGGATTTAAAATCTGTTCTATTCTTTTAGAAGTGGCTGCCAGCAAAGAGAGACCATTTCTGCCTTGTGTCTCTGATTTCTGCCTAAAATCTAGGTGGAAAGTGGGAAAAAAAAACTGGGTCATTGTGGCTAACTGATGGATTTTTTTTAATAATCCCATGAAGGGAACTAGGTAATTTCCCATCCTCATGGCCATTGTTCAGGCTTTAATCTCTGTCCTCTCAACAATGGCGGGAGTTGGAATTGCCTCAAGTCTGAACTCCTCTGACCCACTTGCTTTGCTGCTACCACACAGATTTTTCTAGAGTGCAAATCTGATCACTCCACTTCCCTGCTTACAATCCTTCAGTGACTTCCTTTGTCCTTAGGATAAAGTTTAAAGCTCTTTGCATGGTGGCGTGGACATCCACTATTTTTCTCTGCCCCACTATCACTCCATATGGGATGGATTTGACTGAATTACCTGGAAGTAACTATGGGCACATGACCCAGGCCTGGCTAATTAGAGTATTAGAGATTCATTTAGAGATGGGCGTAAGATCCAGTTCAGGCCACTGCAAAGTTAAGCCTGAGTTGAAGGAAGACTCCTGATCCATTATTTTTCCCTGCCCCACTCTTCGCTCCACATTGGATGGATTTGACTGAATTGCCTGGAACTAACTGTGGGCACATGACCCAGGCTTGGCTAACTAGAGTATTAGAGATTCATTCAGGGATGGGCACAAGATCCAATTCAGGCCACTGCAAGTTAGGCCTGAGTTGAAGAAAGATTCCTGATGATCAGCCAAGTACTGTAACCAGCCATGCTGGAAAACTCATTTACCTCCTAAACTCTCTAGTATCTGAGTCACTGCATTCCTACTCTGCTTCTTCATCCTCCTATCTTATTCTATTCATCATTCAAAATGCCACTTAACAATGGAATCTTCTCAAAAGCCTCCACTGAAACCCCAGTCTAGGTTGCTCCTTCCTTGTGTTTGCTCTTATCACTCCACCCTGTAGCCATGGGTCTACTTCTCTGACATCCTTTCTAGATCAAAAATTTCTCAGGGAAAGGGGTCCCATGTCTTATGTCTTATGTCTCAGGGAAAGGGATCCCATGTGTTATGAAGTTCAATATGTGTTTGTTTAATGAATAGAGGCAATTCATATTTGGCTGAAATTTTCTCTAGTCTAGATAATTTTTGGCATACTAAGGTAATTTATCTGATTGACAATTTTTGGGTGTGGGGGGGTTCTGAGCACTTTCTAGCCAGATTCTATTCAGACTAAATTAATATTTGGACCAAATGACCCTTCGTACTTTAATATCCTAAAATTACTTCCTCCCCAGGACATAGGGAATCTTCTGCTTTATGAGTCTGGGTGTGGGCTTCTCCATCAGGCTGAGACAGGCCTAGGCTAGGCTGGACTTAGAGTGGGTTGCTGGCAGAAAGATCTCAGAATGAACCCTGACAAGTTGGCTTGTGAGTGATTGAGTTTGGCGAGCTTAGGAAGATGATGCCATAACTAACACAGTACAGTAGTCCCCCTTAATTTGTGGGGGGTACATTCCAAGACTCCCAGTTGGATACCTGAAACCATGGATACAGTGGTACTGAACTCTGTGTACTATATATTTTTCTTATATATACATAGCTATGATAAAGTTTAACTTATAAATTAGGAACAGTAAGAGATTAACAACAATAATAATAAAGTTTACCAATATACTACAATAAAAATTACGCGAATGTGGTCCCTCTCTCTCTCATTCTTAAAATATCTTATTGTATGTCATATTTTCAAATTGTGGTTGACTGAAACCACAAAAAAGGGCAACTGTGGATAAGGAAGACTACTGTCCTAGAGAGTTAGTTACTCACCTTCCAATCGCTTCTCAATCCCCTCCAGTCTGGCTCCTGCCTCTTCCCCAGAAACTTTTGCTGACGTCATCAATAATTGATTGTCACAAATCCATAGACATATTTGGTTCCACAAGGCTGAGTCCTGGCTTTCTTCTGTTGATATTCTACATTCTCTTCCTATAGGGCCTAATCCATACCCTTGACTTCAATTATCTCCACCATGTATGTCACTCACAAATTTTTATGTCTAACCCAACATTTTATCTAAGCATCAGACTTGTAGGTACAATTGTTACTCACTATCTTGAATTAGGTGACATGTCAAACTCAACAGGTATAAAGCCAAATTCCAGACTTGTCCCAAACTTAGTCCTCAGTGTACATTCTCAGTTTCAGTGAGGGATATCATCTTGCATCCATTTACTCAAACCAGAAACCGAGGTGTCATCTTTGATACCTTGTTCTGCCTTTTATTCAATCCGTTTTCAAGACCAATTGATTTTATGGAGATATCTTTTGAATTTTCTCATCTTTTTATATTTACTGCTACTACTACATCAAAGTGTTTTCTCCTACTAAAATAACCTCCCAAATAATTTCTCAACTTATAGTCTTTTCCTTCTCCAATCCTGTATTAGAGTGATCTTTTCAAAATGTAAATTTGTTTTGTTACACACTGCCTAAAAACCTTTAATGATAACCCATTGTATCCCATTGCTCTTGGGTAGAGGTATAATACCTTAACTTGGCCTTCAAGGCCTTGGCCTCTACATGTATTTCCTGTCTCATCTTGTGTCTGTATTTCTTGGTTTCTCTTTGTTGAGTCACTGTGACCTCATTCAACTCTTCCTGTTTTTCATCTTCCCTTCCAGCATAGGCATTTTTACATACTCACGTTACCCTCCTCTTGATCTGGTTAAATCCTACTCATCCTTAGATCTTAGATCTAAGTGGTAATTCCTTCAGGGGAGCCTTCCCTAACATCCCAAATTAGGTCTCTTGTGTACTCCCATAGCACTGAAGATCTCTCCTTCATAGCACTAACCACAGTTCTAACTTAACTTTTATTTGTGTATTATTAGATGATAGTCTAGTCTTTCATTTAGACTACACTGTTAGTCTGATGAGGACAGGGCCATTTAATTTTGCTAACTTTTCTTGTCGATTAGATAATGCTACATAATAAATGACTCAAAAATTTAGTGACTTGAAACATTAACCATTGCATGATAAGACTTGCTCAGTATCATTAGTTGTTAGGAATGTGCAAATGAAAACCACAATGAAGTACCACCTCATACCCAATAACATGGCTATAATTAAAAAAAAAAGTGTTGGTGAAGATGTGGAGAAATTGGAACCCTCATACATTGTTCACGGGAATGTGACATGGTCCAGCTGCTGTGGAAAGGGTTTGACATTTCTTTAAAAAGTTAAACATAAAATTATCATATGACACCATAATTTCACTTCTAGGTTTACACCCAAAGGAACCAAAAACAGGTATTCAAACAAGTACATGTATACATTATAGCTGCATTATTCACAAAAACCAAAAGATAGAAACAGCCCAAATGTCCTTCAATGGATGAATTGGATAAACAAATTATGGCAGACAGGCATACTTTAGATATATTGTGGCTTCAGGTCCAGACCACAACAATAAAGCACATCACACAATTTTTTTGTTTCCCCATGGATATAAAAATTATGTTTATTTAACTTTAAGGTTCAGGGGTACATGTATAGATTTGTTAGACAGGTAAATTGTGTATCATGGGAGTTTGGTATATAGATTATTTCATCACCCAGGCAACAAGCATATTACCTAATAGGTAGTTTTCCAGTCTTCACCCTCCTTCTCACCTGTACCTTCTAACAGGCCCTGGTTTCTGTTGTTCCCTTCTTTGTGTCCATATGTAATCATTGTCTAGCTCCCACTTATAAGTAAGAACATGTGGTATTTGGTTTTCTGTTCCTGCATTAGTTTGCTTAGGATAATGATCTCCAGCTCCATCCATGTTCCTGCAAAGAACATTATCTCATTGTTTTTTTAATGGCTGCATAATATTCTGTAGTGTATATGTACCACATTTGCTTTATCTAGTCTACTGTTAATGAGCATTTAGTCTGGGCATGGTGGCTCATGCCTGTAATCCCCAGCACTTTGGGATGCTGTGGTGGGCAGATCACGAGGTCAGGAGTTTGAGACCAGCCTGGCCAACATGGTGAAACCCCTTCTCTACTAAAAATACAAAAATCAGCTGGCCGTGGCTGAGGCAGGAGAATTGCTTGAAACCAGAGGTAGAGGTTGCAGTGAGCTGAGATTGCACCACTGCACTCCAGCCTGGGCGAAAGAGCAAAACTCCATCTCAAAAAAAAAATTTTAAAAAAAAGGACTTTTAGGTTGATTTCATGTCTTTGCTATTGTGAATAGAGCAGTGATAAACATATGTGTGCATGTGTCTTTATGGTAGAATGATTTATATTCCTTTGAGTATATATACCCAATAATAGGATTGCAGGGTTGAATGGTAGCTCTATTTTAAGCTCTTTGAGGAATATCCAAACTGCTTTCCACAATGGCTGAACTAATTTACATTCCCACATGTAGTACATAAGCGTTCCCTTTTCTCCACAATCTTTGCCAGCATCTTTTATTTTTTTACCTTTTAATAATAGCCATTCCAACTTGTATGAGACAATATCTCATTGTCATTTTGATTTGTGTTTCTCTAATAATTAGTGATGTTGAGCATTTTTTCATGTGCTTGTTGGTTGTATGTGTGTCTTCTTTTGAAAAGTGTCTATTCTTGTCCTTTGCCTACTTACTTTTTTTTTTTTTTTACTTGTTGAATTAAGTTCCTTTTAGATGCTGGCTATTAGACCTTTGTCAGATACATAGTTTGCAAATATTTTCTCTCATTCTGTAGGCTGTCTGTTTACTCTGTTGATAGTTTCTTTTGCTGTGCAGAAGCTCTTTAGTTTAATTAGGTCCCATTTGTCAAATTTGATTTTTGTTATAATTGCTTTTGGTGTCTTTGCCATGAAATCTTTGCCAAAGCCTATGTCCAGAATGGTATTTCCTAGGCAATCTTCTAGAGTTTTTTACAGTTTTAGGTTTTACATTTAAGCCTTTAATCCATCTAGACTTTATTTTTGTATATAGCGTATGGAAGGGGTCCAGTTTCAATCTTCTGCATATGACTAGCCAGTTATCCCAGCACCATTTATTGAACAGAGAATCCTTTCCCCATTGCTTGTGTTTGTTGATTTCCTGAAAGATCTGATGGTTGTAGGTGTGTAGCTTTATTTGTGGGCTCTTCATTCTGTTCCATTGGTCTATGTGTTTTCTTTTGTACCAGTACCGTGCTGTTTTGGTACTGTAGCATTGTATAGTCTGAAGTTGTGGTGATACCTCCAGTTTTGTACTTTTTGCTTAGAATTTCTTTGGCTATTTGGGTTCTTTTTTGATTCCATATGAATTTTAAAATAGTTTTTCTTTTAATTCTGTGAAGGATGCCATTGGTAGTTTAATAGGAATAACACTGAATCTGTAAATTGTTTTCGGCAGTATGGCTGTTTTGACAACATTGATTCTTTCTATCCATGTGCATGAAATGTTTTTCAATTTGTTTGTGTCATCTGTAATTTCTTTCAGCAGTGTTTTGTGATTCTCATTGTAGAGACCGTTCACCTCCCTGGTTAGCTCTATTCCTAGTTATTTTATTCTTTTTGTGGCTATTGTGAATGGGATTGCATTCTTGATTTGGCTGTCAGCTTGGATGTTGGTGTATAGAAATGCTACTGATTTTTGTATATTGATTTTGTATCTTGAAACTTTGCTGAAGTTGTTATTTGATCAAGGAGCTTTTGGGCAGAGACTATGGGATTTTCATTTGCAAAAACAGATAGTTTGACTTCCTCTCTTCCTATTTGAATGCATTTTATTTCTTTCTCTTGCTTGGTTGCTCTGGCCAGGACTTCCAGTACTATGTTGAATAGGAGTGCTGAGAGTGGGCATCCGTGTCTTGTTCTGGTTCTTAAGAGGAATGCTTCCAGCTTTTGCCCAGTTAGTATGATGCTGGCTGTGGGTTTGTCATAGATGGCTCTTTTTATTTTGAGATATGTTTCTTCAGTGCCTACTTTGTTGGGGGTTTTTAACACGAAGGGGTGTTAAATTTCATTGAAAGCTTTTTCTGCATCTATGGAGATGATCTGGGGTTTTTGTCTTAGCTCTGTTTATGTGATGAATCACATTTATTGATTTGTGTATGTAAAACCAACCTTACATCCCAGGGATAAAATCTACTTGATTGTGGTGGATTAGCTTTTTGATGTCCTGCTGGATTCAGTTTGCTAGTATTTTATTGAGGATTTTTGCATCTATGTTTACCAAGGATATTGGCCTGAAGTTTTCTTTTTTTGTTGTGCCTCTGCCAGGCTTTGGTATCAGAATGATGCTGGCCTCATAGAATGAGTTAGGGAGGAGTCACCCCTCCTCTTTTTTTTTTTTTTTTGATACTTTCAGTAGGAATGGTACCAACTCTTCTTTACGCAACTGGTGAAATTTGGCTGTGAATCCAACTGGTCCTGGGCTTTTTCTGGTTGGTAGGTTTTTTATTACTGATTCAATTTTGGAGCTTGTCATTGGTCTGTTCAGGGTTTCAATTTCTTACTGGCTCAATCTTGGAAGGTTTAAAAGTTATATTTAAATTATACTGTAGTCTATTAAGTGTAGAAAAGAGTTATGCCTGAAAAGTGTACATACCTTAATTAAAAAGTACTTCATTGCTAAAAAATGCTAACAGTTATCTGAGCCTTCAGTAACTCATAATCTTTTTGCTGGTCTTACTTCTATGATAGTGGCTGCTAGTTGATCAGGGTGGTGGTTGCTGAAGGTTGGGGTAGCTGTGGCAGTTTCTTGAAAAGTAAGACAACAATGAAGTTTGCTGCATCAATAGACTCTTTTTTTCACAAAAGATTTTTCTGTTGCATGTGATGTTGTTTGATAGCATTTTGCCCACAGCAGAACTTCTTTCAAAATTGCAGTCAGTCCTCTAAAACCCTGCCACTGCTTTATCAACTAAGTTTATATAGTATTCTAAATCCTTTGTTGTCATTTTAACAATGTTCACAGCATCTTCATCTGGAGTAGATTCCATCTCAAAACACCACTTTATTTGCTCATTCTTGAGAAGCAACTCTTCATCTGCCCAAGTTTTATCATGAGAGCATAGCAATTCAGTCACATATTCAGGCTACTCTTCCAATTCTAGTTCTCTTTGCTATTTCTACACATCCGCAGGGACTTCCTTCACTGAAGTCTTGAACCTCTCAAATTTATCCATGAGGGCTGGAATCAACTTCCAACTCCTGTTAATGTTGACATCCTGACCTCCTGTTATGAATCACAAATGTTCTTAATGACATCTAGAATGGGGAATCCTTCCCAGAGGTTTTCAATTTACCAGATTCATCAGAAGAATCACTATTTATGGTAGCTATAGCCTTATGAAATGTGTTTCTTTCTTTTTTTTTTTTTTTTGAAACAGGGTCTCACTCTGTAGCTCAGGTTGGAGTGCAAAGGCATGATCATAGCTCACTGTAGCTTTGAACTCCTGGGCTCAAGTTATCCTCCTGCCTCTCACCCGCCGGAATAGCTGGGACTGTAGGCATGCACCACCACACCCAGCTATTTTTTTCTATTTTTTAAAAAATAGAGATTGGGTCTCCCTAGGTTGCCCAGGTTGGTCCTAGACTCCTGGCCTCAAGCAATCCTCCCACCTTGGCTTCCCAAAGTCTTGAGATTACAGATGTGAGCCACTTGCCTGGCCAACACAATGTATTTCTTAATAAGTCTTGAAAGTTAAAATTACTTCTTGATCCATGGGCTCCAGAAAAGATGTTATGTTAGCAGGTCTCAAAGGAACGTTAATTTCCTTGTACCTCCTCATTGGAGCTTTTAGGTGACCAGGTGCATTGTCAATGAGCAGTAATCTTTTGAAAGGATTCTTGTTTTCTGAGCAATAGGTCTAAACACTAGGCTTAAAATATTCAGTAAACCCTGCTGTAAACAGATGTGCTGTCATCCAGGTTTTGTTGTTCCATTTATAAAGCACAGAGTAGACTTAGCATAATTCTTAAGGGCCCTAGGATTTTCAGAATGGTAAATGCACATTGACTTCAAATTTAAGTCACCAGCTGCATTAGTGCCTAGTAAGAGGGTCAGCCTGTCCCTTGAAGCATTGACTTCTCTAGCTCTGAAAGTCCTAGATGACATCTTCTTTGAATATAAGTCTATTTTATCTATGTTGAAAATCTGTTGTTTAGTGTAGCCACCTTCATCAATGGTCTTAGCTGTATCTTCTGGATAACTTGCCGCAGCCTCTCCATCAGCAATTGCTGCTTCAGCTTGCATTTTTATGTTATGGAGGTGGCTTCTTTTCTTAAACCTCATTAACCAACCTCTGCTAGCTTCAAACTTTTCTTCTGCAACTTCCTCACCTCTCTCAGAGAGTCTTTGATATGGTTTGGCTTTGTGTCTTCACCCAAATCTCATCTTGAATTGTAATCCCTATGTGTCATGGGAAGGACCAGTAATCCCTACATATCGAGGGAAGGAGGTGATTGGATCATGGGGCGGTTTCCCCCGTGCTGTTCTCATAATAGTGAGCGCACTCTAATAATAATAGTGAGTGAGATCTGATGGTTTTATAAGGAGCTTCCCCCTTTGCTCACTTCTCTTTCTTCTGCCACCTTGTGAAGAAGGTGCCTGCTTCCCCTTCTGCCATGATTGTAAGTTTCCTGAGGCCTCGCCAGCCATGCAGAACTGTGAGTCAATTAAACCTCTTTCCTTTATAAGTTACCAAGTCTTGGATAGTTCTTTATAGAACTGTGAGAATGGACTAATACAGCTTTCATAGAATCAAAGAGGTTTAGAGCCTTCCTCTGAATTAGGCTTTGATTTAAGGAATATGTCTGGTTTGATCTTCTATCCAGACCACTCAAACTTTCTCCGTATCAGCAATAAGGTTGTTTTGCTTTCATGTCATTCATGTGTTCACTGGAGTAGCACTTTTTGTTTCCTTCAAGAACTTTTCCTTTGCATTCACAACAAGGCTAACTAACTGTTTGGCACACTGTGCCTAAGCTTAGGCCTGTCTTGTCTTTTTACATGCCTTCTTCCTAACTAAGCTTGATCATCTCTAGCTTTAGGTTTAAAGTAAGAAATGTGCAACTCCTCTTTTCACTTGAGCACTTAGAGACCACTGTAGAGATATTAATTGGCCTTATTTAAGTATTGTTGTGTCTCAGGGAATAGGGAGGCCTGAGGAGAGGGAGACAAATAAGGGCATGGCTGGTCAGTGGAGCAGTCAGAACACACACAACGTTTATTGATTATGTCTGCCATCTTTTATGGGCATGGTGTATGGCACCCAAAACAATTATTAACATCAAAGATCCCTGATCACAGATCACCAAAACAGGTATGAAAATAATAAAAAAGTTTGGGCTGGGCACCGTGGCTTATGCCTGTAATTCCAACACTTTGAAAGACTGAGGTGGGAGAATTGCTTGAGGCCAGGAGTTCAAGACCAGTCAGGGCAATATAGCGAGACCTCGTTTCTACCAAAAATTAAAAAAAAAAATTATCTGGACATGGTGGTGTGCACCTGTGGTCGTAGCTACTCAGGAGGCTGAGATGGGAGGATTGCTTGAGCACAGGGAATCGGAGCCACAATGAGTCGTGATCTTGCCACTGCACTCCAGCCTGAGTGACCGAGTGAGACTCTGTCTCCAAAAAAAAAAAGAGAGAAAAAGAAAAAAAGTTTGAAATATTGTGAGAATTACCAAAATTTGACACAGAGACACAAAGTGGGCACACACTGTTGGAAAAAATAAGTGTCAATAGACTTCTTGATGTAGGGTTGCCACAAACCTTCAATATGAAAAAAATGCAGCATCTGCAAAGTGTAATAATGTGAAGCACAAGAAAATAAAGTGTGCCTGTATATATACGCATTATTAAACCACAAAGAGGAATGAAGTATGCCTATATATATACACATTATTAAACCACAAAGAGGAAGGAAGTTTGCCTGTATATATACACATTATTAAACCACAAAGAGGAATGAAGTAGGCCTGTGTATATACACATTGTTAAGCCACAAAGAGGAATGAAGGACTTATATATGCTGCAATATGGATGAACCTCAGAAATGTTATGCTAATGAAAGAAGCCAGATACAAAAGGTCATCTATTTTATTTTTCCATTTGTATGAACTACCTAAAATAGATAAATCGATAGAGACAGAACACAGATTGGTGGTTGCCAGAGGCTAAAAGGATTGGGAAATGGAGAGAAATTTGCTTAGTGGAGTGTTTCTTTTTGGCATAAAATATTTTGGAGCTCAATAGAGATGATGCTCACAAAACATTGTGAATGTACTAAATGCCACTGAAATGTTCACTTTAAAATAGTTAATTTTACATCAGTAAATTTCCTTTTTTTTTTTTTTTTTTTTTGAGACAGGGTCTCTCTCTGTTGCCCAGAATGAAGTGCAGTGGCATGATCTTGGTTCACTGGAATCTCTGCCTCCCCAGCTCAAGTGATCCTCCCACCTTAGCCTCCAGAGTAGCTGGGACTACCGGTGCGTGCCACCACACCTGGCTAATTTTTGTATTTTGTTGTAGAGACTGGGTTTCACCATGTTGCCTAGGCTGGTCTCTGATTCCTGGGCTCAAGTGATGTACCTGGCTCGGCCTTTCAAACTGGTGGGATTATAGGCATGAGGCTCTGTGCCTGGCCTCAGTAAGTTTCTTAAATAAACCTTAGCCATTTGTTACTTTACAAGAATCTGCACAGTTGGCTAGACTCAGTTCTGTTGATCTGGGTGAGGTTCAATGATCTCAAGTGGGCTCATTCATGCATTTGCAGTTAGCTGTGGCATTGATTGGCGGTTGGAAGATCTAGGATGACTTTGACTTGGATGACTTGGCTCTATTCCACATACTCTCTCATTCTCCATAGGGGACACTGGCTTATTTTCAAGGCAGAGGCAGAGGTTATGACAGCAAGGCCTCTTGAGATGTAAGTTCAGAATTGGCATCCTCATTCCCCTCTATTTAGTTGGTCAAAGCAAATTACAAGACCAGCTTAGATTCAAGGGGTGAGAAAATAAACTTTATTCCTTAATGGGGAAGTTACAATGTTACTTTACAAAAGAGGTAGATATAGGGAAGGGTGGGGGGAATTTGCAACTGATCTGTCATAGTTTTTTTTTTATCCATAGTGCATGGTGTGCACTCAGTAAGTATTTGTTCAATTAATGAGTGTCATTGAATTTAGGCCAGAAGGGGATCTAGGGTCCCAATTCAACATTTGAAATTATGAGTTCCCATGAGCTGGAAAGAAAAAACAAAAACAAAAATAGAATTCTTGGAGGTATTGATATACCTTCTCAGATTAGCCTAACTTTTCCAATCATAAATCAGAAACTCTTTCACTATCTTGTAAGGAGGATGGAATACCCCATCATCATCCTCTCCGGCCCAGCTCTCTCCTTCTCCTCCCTGTTTTGGTTAGGATTTTGAGGACTTCCTGGTGTTAAATTCTAGCTAAAACAAGTTTGGTAGCTATGCTAGTGGTGTAGCTCTCTTAAGAAAACAAATAAACTGGATCTCTAAAAAAACAGTCTGATTTATGGTGTTTGCCGATTTCTATGGTGTAAATAGTCCCACGATGGCCAATTTCAAGCTACCAGCTTAAAGTGACTGAATGCAGAGCTGGGAAAAGATGTACATTTTTGACTCTTGAGAGTCAACAAGAGCCAACTCCAGCTTACTACTGGATGGCTCTGTGCGGCCCAGCTCAGCAGCACCTTGGCTGCCTTACCCCCTGCTCTTCCAGGACCATCAGAGCCAACAATCTGTTCTGATTTGTTCTTCTGACATTTGAATTTTTTCTTTCATTTACTCAATGATAATTATTGAGCAACTGTCATGTACAATTGTGTTAGGCCGTGGAGATAAAATGATGAACAGTAAGAACATGGTCTTCACTCTCATGGAACTCGCATTCTCCCTAATTGAATCAGTACTTCCAGATCCTCCTGAGGGAGTCCTATATCTCTAAAATTGTTTTCACTGATGCTCTCTCACTGATGTTATCTCATTGTGGTTTTGATTTATATTTCTCTAATGACTGGTGATGATGACCTTTTTTTCATGTTTGTTGGCTGCATAAACGTCTTCTTTTGAAAAGTGTCTGTTCATATCCTTTGACCAGTTTTTTATGGGGTGTTTGTTTTCTTGCAAATTTGTTTAAGTTCTTTGTAGATTCTGGATATTCGCCCTTTGATATTAGAAGGTGTTAATGTGGTGGGATTTCAACCCAGAGGAAGAATATCCCTATTTTTAAAAAGTATTCCATCCATAGGATGAGGATGTGGTCACTCACAGAATTGGTATTTACCACAGTCTTTTTGGACTGCTTCTTTCTGGATTGGAACCTAATATTCAATTATAGACCAGCTATATAATTCAATTTGATGGCATTGCTTCATCACAATCTGAAAAATTGGAATTTGTTGAAGCACCACACAGAACGCAAAGAAATCAGAAGGTATTTAACAGCTTTACTGCGTCGCATAATATTCAATGTAGTGTAATCAATGCATAGCACTCTGTAGAAATAAACCATTCAGCTTCACACATCTGAAGGAAGAGGAGATCATTCTCAGAAGTGCTTTCTTTTCACTGACTGAATGATAATGACACCCTGGGGGAATCAAATATTCATTTAAAGACAAATACTAAGGCATATATTATCTTTTCACTTGTATATAATGCTTTTTTTGGTATACTATTAACCATGGACGTATGTTTTCTATTTCACTTTGTTCCCAACACACAGTGTGGTTATTTCCTTTTTCCACAGGGGGTGGGAAGTGGGGGTAGCAGTGGGGAGTGGGCAGGTGGGGTGAATCAACATATAAAATATAACTATATATACATATATTTCGTATTCTGTTATATTTTATATGTTGATAATATAAAATGTCTTTTATAGGTATATATTTCAGATGACTGACTGAAGTTCCTAACACAAATTATGCTTTAGCGAACAAAAAAATTTTGTGATTTATTTACTGTGTCCAGGACCCAAATATAAAGCTTAATACAATCAGTCATCTACGGCACTCACAGCTTTAATATTAATTGCATTTGGAAAAGCAGCATAATAGCAATCTTTGTGTGGGACAAGCAGCTGAAAGGCATATTTTCAGAATACAAAGCAGCTGGCTACCCTTGGTAAGTGTAAGGAGATTGACTTGGGAAAAAGTAACTCATTCCAGAAAAAGAATGCACTCTGCTCAGCAGTCAAGGTCATAGAGCCTGGAGTTGTCCTAGAAAATAGACTTACTGCTGGGGCAATTTGGTCTAACAAACTGTTATTTCCCCATGCAAAATACATTGCCCTCCTGCCAAGTCTCATGAGCATGTAAAGAAAAATAACCACTTGTACCAATTGCTTTGGGAACCAATGTTATTGTGGGCTGTGAGTGATGGGTTGCAGTGAAGTTCTGTGGAGGGCCCCTCAGGGACACAGAATAGAAAGATCTGTGTTCTGCTAAATTTCATGAGGACTTGTGTGAGTCTTAAAACCAACTCAGTAGCCAGCCTTACCATTGGAAGGAGGCTTACCGAGCAGTGATCACATGTTTCTATTTGATTCAGAACTGCATGTTGGGAGACTTGGCTGGGGAGAGCTTATGTGGGACTCTTAATGTCAAAATTAATTTCTCTTTGCTCCATGTTCCTACAGCACATTATTCCACCTCTAGTGGAGCATACTCTCCATTCAACCTGAACTGAGCATCTCTAGAGAGTGGAGACTATCCTGGTTTATCTTAATATTCTCTCTGTTCTTGATAGGTATAGAGTGAACATTTGTTCAGCAGAAGCAAGAGGAAATTTAATTATTTCACAGGCTTTGCAGTCCCCAGCTGATCACACATTTTCTGTTTAATTAATGGGGACTTTAGTGGATCTGCCTTGGCTACCTCTGATACACTTGTGCCTCTTGGATGTTGCCTCTCTCTCTTTCTGTGGGAATAATCCTATCTGTCTTATCTATTTGACAGGATTTCTGGTAAAATCAAATAACAGCATATATAGAATTCTGAAAATTTCGGAAAGGACTTTGAATACTTGTAGTCTTAAATTCTCTCAAGCAGGGAGCTCCTGTATCATCTCTCCCCAGTAGTCATTTGGCTTCTGCTTGAGAGCTGCTAGTGATTCTAGTGGGCAAAGTGGTTCAAAGCTATAAAGTGAGATCTGCTAATAACATCCCTTTCTTTGTTTCTCAATAATTAGACAGGAGTGTCTCTCCTATGTCCTCATTCTACCTAGTGACAGAAAAATGAGTCCAGGTTTCTTAGTCATTTTAAGCTCAGCCATTTCAGCCAAATTCATCTCTCTGGTGGCAGACTTTAGTGCCATGCATGCTTATAAAGTATTGGGCTTCTGGGAGGCGCCTGGTCCTGAAGAAATGCACTACACTGGCACCACTGTGAGACACAGTCCTGCTTGATTCCTGGGCACAGCACCTTTTCACATTGGTACCCACTAGGATGCTCAAGTTCCATTTATCTCAGATCATCAGCCTAGACCAGCAATTCTTAAACTTTTTGGTCTCGAGACTTGTTTACGCTCTTAAAAGTTATTGAAACTCCAATAATTTGTTTTTATGTGTTATAACTATCAATATTTATCATGTTGGAAGTTAAAACAGAGAATTTTGAAATATTTATTACTTTAAATACAAAAACTATTATGTGCTAACATAAATCACATATTGTTTATGAAAATATATTTTGCAAAATAAAAATTAATGTTGAGTAGATTTAAAAATTTCTCCCAGTGTCTTTCTATGAAGCCAATATTTGGCTTCATAGAAAATAGATTATCATATCTGTTTCTGCATTCAAACTGTTGTGATATGCTGTTTTGGTTGAAGCATATAAAGATAGTCTGGCCTCATACAGATGTGCAGTTGGAAAATAGAAAAATATTTAATAGCATTTTCAGATACTGTCCATATTCTCCTCAATATTATCCCAAAACTCAACAAGTGGTAGTTTCTTTTTTTTTTTTTTTAATTACACTTTAAGTTCTGGGATACATGTGCAGAACGTGCAGGTTTGTTACATAGGTATACACGTGCCATGGTGGTTTGCTGCACCCATCAACCCATCATCTACATTAGGTATTTCTCCTAATGCTATCCTTCCCCTAGCTCCCCATCCCCCAACAGGGCCTGGTACATGATGTTCCCCTCCCTGTGCCCATGTGTTCTCGTAGTTCAACTCCCACTTATGAGTGAGAACATGAGGTGTTTGGTTTTCTGTTCTTGTGTTAGTTTGTTGAGAATGATGGTTTCCAGCATCATCCATGTCCTTGCAAAGGGCATGAACTCATCCTTTTTATGGCTGCATAGTATTCCATGATGTATATGTGCCACATTTTCTTTATCCAGTCTATCATTGATGGCATTTGGGTTGGTTCCAAGTCTTTGCTATTGTGAAGAGTGCTGCAATAAACCTA
The DNA here is from genome assembly GCF_028885655.2 of Pongo abelii. Lineage (NCBI taxonomy): Eukaryota > Metazoa > Chordata > Mammalia > Primates > Hominidae > Pongo > Pongo abelii. The sequence continues at coordinate 63,500,114 of NC_071996.2, read as the reverse complement.
CGTGTGCATGTGTCTTTATACTAGAATGATTTATAATCCTTTGGGTATATACCCAGTGGTGGGATTGCTGGGTCAAATGGTATTTCTAGCTCTAGATCCTTGAGGAATCACCACACTGTCTTCCACAATGGTTGAACTAATTTACACTCCCACCAACAGTGTAAAAGTGTTTCTATTTTTCCACATCCTCTCCATCATCTCTTGCTTCCTGACTTTTCAGTGATCGCCATTCTAACTAGCATGAGATGCTATCTCATTGTGGTTTTGATTTGCATTTCTCTAACGATCAGTGATGATAAGCTTTTTTTCATGTTTGTTGGCTGCATAAATGTCTTCTTTTGAAAAGTGTCTGTTCATATCCTTCGACCAGTTTTTGATGGTGTCGTTTGTTTTTTTTCTTGTAGATTTCTTTAAATTCTTTGTAGATTCTGGATATTAGCCCTTTGTCAGATGGATAGATTGCAAAAATATTTTCCCATTCTGTAGGTTGCCTGTTCACACTGATGATAGTTTCTTTTGCTGTGCAGCTCTTTAGTTTAATTAGATCTTATTTGTCAATTTTGTTTTTTGTTGCCATTGCTTTTGATGTTTTAGTCATGAAGTCTTTGCCCATGCCTATGTCCTGAGTGTTATCGCCTAGGTTTTCTTTTAGGGTTTTAATGGTTTGAGGTGTTAAGTTTAAGTCTTTAATCCATCTTGAGTTAATTTTTGTAGAAGGTGTAAGGAAGGGATCCAGTTTCAGCTTTCTGCATATGGCTAGTGAGTTTTCCCAGCACCATTTATTAAATAGGGAATCCTTTCCCTGTTCCTTGTTTTTGTCAGGTTTGTCAAAGATCAGATGGTTGTAGATGTGTGGCATTATTTCTGAGGCCTCTGTTCTGTTCTGTTGGTCTATATATCTGTTGTGGTACCAGTACCATGCTGTTTTGGTTACTGTAGCTTTGTAGTATAGTTTGAAGTCAGATCACGTGATGCCTCCAGCTTTGTTCCTTTTCCTTAGGAATGTCTTGGCTATGTGAGCTCTATTTTGGTTCCATATGAAATTTAAAGTAGTTTTTCCAATTCTGTGAAGAAAGTCAATGGTAGCTTGATGGGAATAGCATTGAACCTATAAATTACTTTGGGCAGTATCACCATTTTCACAATATTGATTCTTCCTATCAATGAGTATGGAATGTTTTTCCTCTTGTTTGTGTCCCTCTCTTATTTCCTTAAGCAGTGGTTTGTAGTTCTCCTTGAAGAGGTCCTTCACATCCCTTGTAAGTTGAATTCCTAGGTATTTTATTCTCTTTGTAGCAGTTGTGAATGGGAGTTCACTCATGATTTGGCTGTTTGTCTGTTATTGGTGTATAGAGATGCTTGTGATTTTTGCACATTTATTTTGTATCCTGAGACTTTGCTGAAGTTCCTTATCAGCTGAAGGAGATTTTGGGCTGAGACGATGGGGTTTTCTAAATATACAATCTTGTCATCTGCAAACAGAGTCAATTTGACTTCCTCTTTTCCTAATTGAATATGCTTTATTTCTTTCTCTTGCCTGATTGCCCTGGCCAGAACTTCCAATACTATCTTGAATAGGAGTGGTGAGAGAAGGCATCCTTGTCTTGTGCCTGTTTTCAAAGGGAATGCTTCCAGCTTTTGCCATTGGCTATGGGTTTGTCATAAATAGCTCTTATAATTTTGAGATATGTACCATCAATAGCTAGTTTATTGAGAGTTTTTAACATGAAAGGGCTGTTGAATTTTGTCAAATGCCTTTTTCTGCATCTGTTGAGATAATCATGTGGTTTTTGTTGTTGGTTCTGTTTATGTGATGGATTACGTTTATTGATTTGTGTGTATTGGACCAGCCTTGCATCCCAGGGATGAAGCCAACTTGATCATGGTGGATAAGCTTTTTGATGTGCTGCTGGATTCAGTTTGCCAGTATTTTACTGAGGATTTTTGCATCGATGTCCATCAGGGATATTGGCCTCAAATTTTTTTGTTGTTGTTGTGTCTCTGCCAGGCTTTGGTATCAGGATGATGCTGGCCTTATAAAATGAGTTAGGGGGGATTCCCTCTGTTTCTATTGTTTGGAATAGTTTCAGAAGGAATGGTACCAGCTCCTCTTTGTACCTTTTGTAGAATTCGGCTGTGAATCTGTCTGGTCTGGGACTTTTTTTGATTGGTAGGCTATTAATTGCTTCCTCAATTTCAGAACTTGTTATTGTTCTATTCAGGGATTCAACTTCTTCATGATTTAGTCTTGGGAGGGTGTATGTATCCAGGAATTTATCCATTTCTTGCAGATTTTCTAGTTTATTTGTGTAGAGGTGTTTATAGTATTCTCTGATGATAGTTTGTATTTCTGTGGGATTTGTGGTGACATCCCCTTTATCATTTTTTTATTGCATCTATTTGATTCTTCTCTCTTTTCTTCCTTATTAGTCTTGCTAGTGGTCTATTAATTTTCAAATTGATCTTTTCAAAAAACCAGCTCCTGGATTCATTGATTTTTTTTGAAGGGTTTTTTGTGTCTCTGTCTCCTTCAGTTCTGCTCTGATCTTAGTTATTTCTTGTCTTCTGCTAGCTTTTGAATGTGTTTGCTCTTGCTTCTCTGTTTCTTTTAATTGTGATGTTAGGGTGTCAATTTTAGATCTTTTTTGCTTTCTCTTGTGGGCATTTAGTGCTATAAATTTCCCCCTACATACTGCTTTAAGTGTGTCCCAGAGATTCTGGTATGTTGTGTCTTTGTTCTCACTGGTTTTAAGGAACATCTTTATTTCTGACTTCATTTTGTTATGTACCCAGTAGTCATTCAGGAGCAGGTTGTTCAGTTTCAATGTAGTTGTATGGTTTTGGGTGAGTTTCTTAATCCTGAGTTCTAATTTGATTGCACTGTGGTCTGAGAGACTGTTCGTTATGATTTCCATTCTTTTGTATTTGCTGAGGAAGTGTATTACTTCCACTTTTGTGGTCAGTTTTAGAATAAGTGTGATGTGATGCTGAGAAGAATGTATATTCTGTTGATTTGGGGTGGAGAGTTCTGTAGATGTCTATTAGGTCCACTTGGTCTAGAGCTGAGTTCAATTCCTGGATATCCTTGTTAACCTGCTGTCTCGTTGATCTGTCTAATATTGACAATGGGGTGTTAAAGTCTCCCACTATTATTGTGTGGGAGTCTAAGTTTCTTTGCAGGTCTCTAAGAACTTGCTTTATGAATCTGGGTGCTCCTGTATTGGGTGCATATATATTTAGGATAGTTAGCTCATCTTGTTGCATTGATCCCCTTACCATTATGTAGTGCCCTTTTTTGTGTCTTTTGATCTTTGTTGGTTTAAAGTCTGTTTTATCAGAGACTAGGACTGCATCCCCTGCTTTTTTTGCTTTCCATTTGCTTGGTAAATATTCCTGCATCCCTTTATTTTGAGCCCATGTGTGTCTTTGCACATGAGATGGGTCTCCTGAACATAGCACACCAATGGGTCTTGACTCTATCCAATTTGCCAGTCTGTGTCTTTTAATTGGGGCATTTAGCCCATTTACATTTAAGGTTAATATGTTATATGTGAATTTGATCCTGCCGTTATGATGCTAGTTGGTTATTTTGCCTGTTAATTGATGCAGTTTCTTCATAGTATTGATGGTCTCTACAATTTGGTATGTTTTTGCAGTGGCTGGTACCAGTTGTTCCTTTCCATGTTTAGTGCTTCCTTCAGGAGCTCTTGTAAGGCAGGCCTGGTGGTGACAATATGTCTCAGCATTTGCTTGTCTGTAAAGGATTTTATTTCTCCTTCACTTATGAAGCTTAGTTTGGCTGGATATGAAATTCTGGGTTGAAAATACTTTCCTTTAAGAATGTTGAATATTGCCCCCCACTCTCTTCTGGCTTGTAGGGTTTCTGCTGAGAGATCCACTGTTAGTTTTATGGGCTTCCCTTTGTGGGTAACCCGACCTTTCTCTCTGGGTGCCCTTCACATTTTTTCCTTCATTTCAACCTTGGTGAATCTGATGATTATTTGTCTTGGGGTTGCTCTTCTCTAGGAATAACTTTGTGGTGGTCTCTGTATTTCCTGAATTTGAATGTTGGCCTGCCTTGCTAGGTCAGGGAAGTTCTCCTGGATAATATCCTGAAGAGTGTTTTCCAACTTGGTTCCATTCTCCCCGTCACTTTCAGGTACATCAATCAAACATAGATTTGGTCTTTTCACGTAGTCCCATATTTCTTGGAGGCTTTGTTCATTTCTTTTCACTCTTTTCTCAAATCTTGTCTTCTCACTTTATTTCATTGAATTGATCTTCAATCTCTGATACCCCTTCTTCCGCTTGATCAATTCAGCTATTGATACTTGTTTATGCTTCATGATGTTCTAGTGCTGTGTTTTTCAGCTCCATGAGGTCATTTATCTTCTTCTCTAAACTGGTTATTCTAATTAGCAACTCATCTAACCTTTTCTCCAGTTTCTTAGCTTCCTTGCATTGGGTTAGAACATGCTCCTTTAGCTCAGAGGAGTTTGTTATTACCCACCTTCTGAAGCCTACTTCTGTCAATTCATCAAACTCTTTCTCCGTCCAGTTTTGTTCCCTTGCTCATGAGGAGTTGTGATCCTTCAGAGGAGAAGAGCTGTTCTGATGTTTGGAATTTTCAGCCTTTTTACGCTGTTTTCTCCCTATCTTCATGGCTTTATCTACCTTTGGTCTTTGAAGTTGGTGACCTTCGGATGGGGTCTCTGAGTAAACGTCCTTTTTGTTGATGTTGATACTATTCCTTTCTGTTTGTTAGTTTTCCTTTTAATAGGCCCCTCTGCTGCAGGTCTGCTGGAGTTTGCTGGAGGTCCACTCCAGACCCTGTTTGCCTGGGTATCACCAGCAGAGGCTGCAGAACAGCAAAGATTGCTGCCTGTTCCTTCCTCTGGAAGCTTCGTCCCAGAGAGGCACTCACCAGATGTCAGCCAGAGCTCTCCTGTATGAGGTGTCTGTCGACCCCTGCTGGGAGGTGTCTCCCCATCGGGAGGCACAGAGGTCAAAGACCAACTTGAGGAGGCAGACTGTCCCTTACCAGAGCTCAAATGCTGTTCTGGGAGATCCACTGCTCTCTTCAGAGCTGCCAGGCAGGGATGTTTTAAGTCTGCTGAAACTGCACCCACAACCTCCCCTTCCTGCAGATACTCTGTCCCTGGGAGGTGGGGGTTTTATCTATAAGTCCCTGACTGGGGTTGCTGCCTTTTTGTCAGAGGTGCCCTGCCCCGAGAGGAGTGAATCTAGAAAGGCAGTCTGTCCGCAGAGGCATTGCTGAACTGTGTTGGGCTCCACCCAGTTCAAACTTCCTGGTGGCTTTGTTTACACTGTCGGGGTAAAACCACCTTCAAGCCTCAGCAATGGTGGACCCCCGCCCACCCCCGCCCCACCAAACGCCAGTGTCCCAGATCGAGCTCAGACTGCTGTGCTAGCATACAGAATTTCAAGCCAGTGGATCTTAGCTTGCTAGGCTCTGTGAGGGTGGGACCCGTGAGCCAGACCACTTGGCTCCCTGGCTTCAGCCCCTTTTCCAGGGGAGTGAACAGTTCTGTCTCGTTGGTGTTCCAGGTGCCCCCGGGGTATGAAAAAAAAATCCTGTGGCTAGCTCAGTGTCTGCCCAAATAGCCACCCAGTTTGGTGCTGGAAACCCAGGGCCCTGGTGGCGTAGGCACCGGAGGGAATCTCCTGATCTGTGGGTTGCAAAGACCGTGGGAAAAGTGCAGTATCTTGGCCAGAGTGCACGGTACAGTCCCTAATGGTGTTCCTTGGCTGGGGGAGGGAGTTCCCAGACCCCTTGCGCTTCCCAGGTGAGGCAACGCCACACCCTGCTTTGGCTTGCCCTACTTGGGCTGCACCCATCGTCCAACCAGTCCCAATGAGATGAACCATGTACCTCAGTTGGAAATGCAGAAATCACCTGCCTTCTGTGTTGATCTTGCTGGGAGCTGCAGACTGGAGATGTTCCTATTCAGCCATCTTGCCAGTAATCCCCGGTAGTTTCTTAAAGGTTAGTTGCAATGTGGAAGCTGAAATCATAGCAATAAATGTTTTCTATTCTGTCACATTAAAATCCATTTGTTTATCTTGTACTTACGATAGATCTTTTACTCATACATAATTTCATAACATCATGCCCTGGTCTTTTGGAAAATTGGTTTACTCAGTCATGTAGATCTTCTAAGTGCTGACACATTTCATTGTATAACATCCAAACTCATAGTCATTAACATCATCAATTCATTAATATCATCTATTTCATGTGAAAGGTCATTAAGTACCAGGATGCTATCAAGCTCACAGTGGTGGATACAAGTTTTCAAAAATTTTTTGCTTGAAAGCAAAAACTGAGTTATAGGCAACAAATTCTGTTAATTCTTTTCTTTGATATGCCAGACTCAGTTGATTCGTTTTCAAGAAAATGCTCAAAAATACTCGTCTGCCAATACTGAAATCTGAATAGTCATAATCTTTTAGTCTTTTATGGGAATAAAAATGCCGTTCCATGAAAAAAACACCTAGTTCAGACTGCAACTCAGTTGCACTCCTACTTTACCGTTGTTTTTTTTTTTTTTTTTTTTTTTTTTTGAGACAGGGTCTTGCTCTGTCACTTGGACTGGAGTGCAGTGGTGCAAAAATAGTTCACTGCAGCCTCAAGCTCCTGAGCTGAAACATTCCTCCTGCTTTACCTTCCCGATTAGTTAGAACTATAGGCATGCACTACCATGCCTGGCTATTTTGTTTGTTTGTTTTTAGAAATGGGGTCTTGCTACATTGCCCAGGCTGGTCTCAAACTCCTGGCCTCAAGTGATCTTCCCACCTTGGCCTCCCAAAGTGTTGGGATTACAGCTGTGAGCCACTGGGCCCAATCCTCTGCATTTCCTCTACACAACCATTGCACTTCGAAATGCAGCAGAAGTGCTTTATACATACTATCTGTTTTAGTCTGTTTTCATGCTGCTGACAAAGACATAGAGACTGGGTAGAAAAAGAGGTTTAATTGGACTTACAGTTCCAAATGGCTAGGGAGGCATCAGAATCATGGCAGGAGGTGAAAGGCACTTCTTACAATGGCAGCAGCAAGAGAATAACGAGGAAGAAGCAAAAGTGGAAACTCCTGATAAACCCATCAGATCTCATGAGACTTAATTCACATCACCAGACTAGCACAGGAAAGACCGGCCCCCATGATTCAATTACCTCCCCGTGGGTCCTTCCCACAATATGTGGGAAGTCTGGGAGATACAATTCAAGTTGAGATTTGGGTGGGGACACAGCCAAACCGTATCACTATCCATTTCCCCCCATGGGATATTAAAAATACTCATGCTAAAGAGATTTAATAAAATTTTAATTTGTACTGTGTTATCAAAGACATTCTTAAGTGAAACTGACTTTTTTTTTTTTTTTAAATTAAACATGCATGTGTGGTGATAAAGGATACGATGACCACTAGTACAGTTTGGTGCCACTGTCTTGACTCATGCTAAGGTACCAGGAGTTTAACTCACTGTTCCTTTTGCATCATCAGTGCAAATATCAGCACCATGAAAAAGGCAAGCAGCATCTTAGTATTAATATGAGAATAATTTCAACCCCATGGATGTCCCAAGAGGATCTCAGTGACCCTTGAGACTCTGTGAACCACACTGATTACTGCTAGCCTAGACACACAGAGCCCTCTTCATTCTAACTGGGAGGTTCCCAGTCTTTTCAGCCCTCTCATGTTCAAACACATGGCCTTGGGGAAGGACATTGGTTTGTTCCCCATGGTTTTAGGGGGGCACGATGAATTTGCAAGGCTCCCTCAGGCCCCTCATGCCCAGTATCATGGTGCAATCCTGTTATTCCTTCTGTTATGCTGTGGTGCAGGCGTCCTGAGAAGGTTCTTATCATAAAGGAGTCCTGTCAGCTCTCAGGCCCCCAGCTTTGTGTATGAGTGGGTTTGTTTTCATTAATATCAGAGCTTGGTGGGCATTTACCCTCTCAGGCACACTCATCAACATTCTAATATTGAACCCAAATCTGCCTCCTATTATATTCACGCATTGACATAAATCCCATCTTTTGGACTTACAAAGAGCAATTCAAATCCCTTTACAAAAATCATCCTTTTGATTTTTTCAAAAAGGATATCACAAACCTCCCTGTCACTTCTATTCTCAAAAAATAAATGATGTAACAGGAATGAGAGGGACATGGGTTTAAGGTTTCCACAGTCACTTAAAGTGTGACCTTGGGCAAGTCACTTCATTTCTTTCATTTCTGGTTCATTATCTGTAAAGCAGGGATAATAATTCTTAACTCATAAGGCACTATGGGGATTTCAGTGTTTTAAGGCGAAGTCCCCAACCCCAGGGCTGCAGACTGGTACCAGTCCGTGGCCTGTTAGGAACTGAGCAGCACAGCAGGAGGTGAGCCGCATTACCGCCTGAACTCTGCCTCCTGTCAAATCACTGGAAGCATTCGATTCTCATAGGAGCGCAAACCCTATTGTGGACTGGCATGCAAGGGATCTAGGTTGCATGCTCCTTATGAGAATCTAACTAATGCCTGGTGATCTGAGGTGGAACAGTTTCATCCCAAAACCATCTCCCCTCCCTTCCCCCCAAGTCCGTGGAAAAATTGTCTTCCAAAAAACCAGTCCCTGGTGCTAAAAAGATTGAGGACCACTGTTTTAAGGGATCAAATTTAATGCTGAGTGCATAGTAGACATACAACAAATGTTATTTCTCTTTGCTTTTTGAAAAATGTCCTACTCATAATTTATCTTAAAATACAAATGTATTTTGAGAATTTAATAATACAGTATTAGTACTAGTGGTGATGGCACCAATCCGTAATTTTATTAAGAATAGTTGCCCTTATCCCATGTTGGTCTTCCAAATCTATAAATTTGATCCTAGGGTCTACCAGTTGACTGTCAGTTTGGGGCTTTTTTCTTCTTTTTGGATGAAAGAATAAGGTGTAGAAATAAATGTTCAGGAATCTGAGATGAAAAACTTAGAACTATTTATACATTAGGAGTCTCCATAAGCAAAAGCAAGATGGATGCCTCATATTTCACAGAGGGAATTAAAGAAAAGTATGACAATAAATAAATAAATTTCTTATTTTATCAGCAAAAAGAAGAAAATGGCTCCAATGGCTTGGCTTTCATTTTTCTAACAAGCAATGAACCAGTGACACAGAAGCTAAGATTACAAGAGTATAGAAGAATGATCGAATTATGAAGCTCTCATAAACTTGAAGTTCATAAGAATGAAGTTGAGAGATGTGGAAATGTACCATTAAAGGATATCATGGAGTATTTGGAGATGTAAAGATTATTAATCTCTCCAGGGCCAGGCTAGCCAGTAATGGGGTGGCGATTAGGGAAGGCCTCTTACAGCTTTATTAATTTTGGGACACCTCATCTATCTGTAATCACATTTCACAGGAATAAGCTATTTAAAAAATTAAAAAATTTCAGATAATTAAATTATATACCTCCTGAAACTAAGACTATTTTAAATTAGTGGTTTATAACCCAGGGTTTATGAATCAGTTCTAGGGAGTTTCTGAACTGCCTACAACTATATGGAAGATTTTGTGGGGTTTTTCTCACATATAAGTTTCTGAAGAGAGAATCCATTATTTTTAGAAGTTTTTCAAAATGAACTATAATCCATAAACACCAAGAACTACTGTTTTAATCAATTCTTGAAGTAATTTTTTCCAATTGATTATTAACTTCCCTATCTTATTTGCTACTGGTTGGGAAACTGACACATTCAGGGAAATTGATTTTAAATTCTTATGATTTAAAATTCTTGTGTTGTCTTTTTGTGTTTTCTTGTCTCCTCTCTCACAGGTACAGTTATTTTTCCCTTGTTATCAGTGAGTTTGCTTCTAGCAATTTCTCCCTGCCTACTATAAAGTGGCTGCAAAATTACATAACAAAGCTTGTTAGAATAATGGTAAATAGACTCTTTGCGAAAGTGTCTCCTATGAGTAAAGTGTGCAGGCATTTGTGTGCAGACCATAGGGTATCTCTTTTGGCAAGTCAGGGACCAGTCTTGCTTACTTCACATTCTTCATTGTGGTCTGCATGACCAAGCTGACAGCATATCTATGATTTCCTGAGACTTGAGAGGTAAATGTGTTGTTTACACAATGTAGACTCGGATGTAAATTTCACTCTGTGTTATTAGTCTTTGTATTAGTCAACTATTGCCACAGTAATGCTGCATTCCAAACCACCCCAAAATTAAGTGGTGCAAGCATTTATTCCTCTGCTTGTCAGCTGGAGCTTCACTAGTCTAAATGTGTTTAGTTGGGCTTCACTCAAAACTGTGGATTGGATGCAGAACTACCATAGCACTTCTTGGGTCAGTAGCTATTTGAGGCAAAGATGGGGTAAAAGAGAGGTGAGCAGAGACATATGACGCTGCTTAAGGCCTAGGCTTGGGACTGGGACACTTGCTTCCACCCACCTTACACTGGCCATAGCAAACCACATGGTTAAACTCAACATTGGGGAAGGGAAGAATATTCCTCCAAAAAGAGCAAGTGAATATTAGCTGAATAATTACTTAATTGACCATAAGTTGCTGCTTTTTATAAGTAAATTTAGATTTTTTAATGGAAAGATAACTACAGATCACCTTGGCATGATTTTTTAAAGGCAGATTACACATTCTATTAAGATCTCAAAACTTCCAAAAGAAAGAACTTTTTATTGTCATTCATCCTAAGAGTGTAAGTAATGGACCGAAAAACAAACAAGGCAACAAAACAAAACAAACCAACCTCACTCAGCTTAAAATATGAAGGAAAAAATATTGCTAATATTCCCTTAGCCATAACATTTCAAACCCAATTCTGAATCACAGTTTATAGAAATTGTCATTTGAGTGGCTTTCTTGAACTCCCACGATACAGTAATCCCACAAGGGGGCAGTTTGTTGTTTCTGATAATGTAGTGTCTATCTGAATTCACTTTCTTTTTCCTTTATTACAAAGTCTCTGGGTAAGTAGAGAAATTTTACCTTCATAACTTATTTATGGCTGGGAAGAAGAGTACAACCTTAGAGAGAATCACTGAAGAGAGGCATTGCCAGCCCTCACTGACTCAGGGGCAGCTCTCATTCATGCTTCCAAGGATCAATGAGAATAGCTTTCCTTAATTTAGAACAGGGAGATGCTGACCTTTATATGTACTTCCTGGCTTTTTCTTTCTTGATGTAAGATTCTCCCTTAAAACGAGAATGACACAGCCTATGTCTCTACGACTTAATGAACAACACACCACAGGCAGGACGTGGGGCAATCTTGATGGGAAAGAGCACGGGACTTTGTCTCAGTTGGTCGCAGTTTGAATTCTGATGGCTATTAATGAGCTGTCTGACCTTGGGAAAGTGACCTGACTTCTCTGAGCCAAGTCACCTTATCACTAAAGAGAGTATACTCATGTCTATCTCACAGCACTGTGTGTTTCACACAAATTAGCCCTCAGAATTAGCTACCTACAAAATGGAAGATATTCATCAGTGTACATGAGTAGGAGAAACTAAGAGAACTCTAGACAGTTTTCAGTCCATGGAAGAACCACCAAAATAAAGTGAAGAGCACCCTTTGATTTTAATCTTGGATGGCATCTGTACAAAAATAGAAGAGAAGCAGAGAGGATTGAGTTTCCAAACACTCAGATGTTATAAGAATTGTTCACAGTCATTGATTTTACACCTTGAAATCCTACAAGTTTCAAAAAAGCTAATTCAGACAATATGCTATTCCTTCCACTGATGTTAGATGGATGGGAGTGGTACAGGATGGAGAAATAAAAAAACAGAGATAGGCAAATTTGCCACTGTTTTCAAGTTTTCTTTTCTTTTTCTTTTTTTCTTTTTTTTTTTTTTTTTTTGAGACGGAGTCTCGCTCTGTCACCTAGGCTGGAGTGCAGTGGCACAGTCTCGGCTCACTGCAACCTCCGCCTCCCAGGTTCAAAAGATTCTATGCCTCAGCCACCCGAGTAGCTGGCATTACAGACGCATGCCACCACGCCTGGCTAATTTTTGTGTTTTTAGTAGAGACAGGGTTTCACCATGTTGGCCAGGCTGGTCGTGAACCCCTGGCTTCAAGTCATCTGCCTGTCTCAGCCTCCCAAAGTGCTGGAATTACAAGCATGAGCCACCACCCCTGGCTGTTTTCAAGTTTCTAAATATTAACTTTTTATAGAGAGACTGTTTAACTCTGTCATGAAAACTATTTCACCTCTGTACAATGTAGAAGTAACCTGTAAACAAAACACTAATGGTATTCTTGTTTAACATTTAAAATAAGTTTTCTCTAAAATGGATAATCCTATAACAATAGTATTAATGACTATTTCTAAGCCTTCCCATGCAAGGTCCTATGCAAAATGCTTCATATGAATTATCTAATAGACCTGCATGAGGACAAATATTGAACTTCTATTAAAAATAAAGACATTGAAAACCAAAGTATTTAGAATGCTGATAAGGCAAAATGGTTTACTTTGTGCAGTTACCCTAGATAGAAAAAAATACCACAAAATAGCCAAATAAAATAAATACATATGGAAAGACACACACAGCTCACTACAGAGAGCACTGGTTATCAGCATCTTTCACTTAGTTCCATGAAGATATTTTTATTGACTGTCACGCATGGCTTAATGACAGGGATAGGTTCTAAGAGATGTGTTGTTTGGCAATTTCGTCATTGTGTGAACATCATAGAGTGTACTTAACACAAGCATAGATGGTGTAGTCTGTTACACACCTAGGCTATATGGCACAACCTATTGCTCCTAGGCCACAAATCAGTCCAGCATGTTACTGTACTGAATACTGTAGGCAATTATTACACAATTTGTGTATTAAGTATTTGTGTATCTAAACATACCTAAACCTAAAAAATGTACAGTACAAATATGGTGTAAAAGATAAAAAGTGTATACCTGTATAAGGCATGTACCATAAATGAAGCTTGCAGGACTGGAAGTTGCTCTGGGTGAGTGAGTAGTGAGTGAGTAGTGAGTGAATGTGAAGGCCTAGGACATTACTGTCTACTACTGCAGACTTTATACATGCTGAATAGTATATGTAGGGATACTAGATTTATAACAAAATATTTTTCTTTTATCAATAATAAATTAACCTTAGCTTACTATAACTCTTTTCCTTTATAAACTATTTAATTTTTTAAACTTTCTGACTTTTTTGTAATAATGTTTAGCTTGAAACACAAGCACATTCTACAGCTATATAAACATTCCTTTCTCTCTCTTTTTTTTTTTTTTTTTTAAGATGGAGTCTCGCTCTGTCTCCCAGGCTGGAGTGCAGTGGCGCAATCTCAGCTCACTGCAAGCTCTGCGTCCCGGGTTCATGCCATTCTGCTGTCTCAGCTTCCCAAGTAGCTGTGACTACAGGTGCCCGCCACAACGCCCAGCTAATTTTTTTTTTTTTTTGTATTTTTATAGAGACAGGGTTTTACCATGTTAGCCAGGATGGTCTCGATCTCCTGACCTTGTTATCCGCCTGCCTCGGCCTCCCAAAGTGCTGGGATTATAGGCAAAAATTCCTTTCTTTATATCTTTCTAAACTTTTTTTCTATTTTAAGAATGTTTTATTTTTTACTTTTTAAACTTTTGTGTTAAAAACTAAGACATAAACACACATTAGTCTAGGGCTATACAAGGTCAGGCTCATCAATATCACTGTCTTCCACCTCCATATCTTGGCCCACTGGAAGGTCTTCAGGGGCAATAACAAGCATCTCCTATGATAAAATGCCTTTTTCTGGAATCCCTCCTGAAAGGACTAGAAGGCTATTTTACAGTTAACTTGTTTTATGAGTAGAAGGAGAACACTCTATTTTATTGATAAATGGTGACTCACACTGGTAATCCCAGCAGTTTGGGAAACAGAGGAGAGAGGATCACTTGAGCCCAGAAGTTCAAGACCAGCCTGGGCAACATAGCAAGACTTGTCTCTACAAAAAAAAAAAAAAAGAAAGAAAAAAAGAAAAAATGCCAGTCATGGTGGTGTGCCCGTAGTCTTAGCTACTCGGGAGGCTGAGGCAGGTGTATAGCTTGAGCCTAGGATTTCGAGGTTGCAGTGAGCTATGATTATGCCACTGCATTCCAGCCTGGGTGACAAAGCAAGACCCTGTCTCTAATAAAAATAATAAAAATTTTAAAAAGTTAAAAAATAATGATAGTGTATAGTATATCAAATACATAAACCAGTGATATAGTTGTATCAAGTATTATGTTTGTATAATTATATGTGCACTTTTATATGACTGGCAGCTAAGTAGGTTTGTTTACACCAGCACCACCACAAATACGTGAATAATGCATAGTGCTATGAAGTTATGATGGCTACAATGCCACTAGGTGATAGGAATTTTTCAGGTCCATTGTAATTGTATGAGACCATCTTTGTATTAAATATATGTGATCCGTCGTTGACTGAAACGTCACTATGCAGCATATGACTGTATTTTGAAAACAGAGATTTTGAATTATCGCAGAAAACTTTCATAACACTGAAATGTATAGAAAATAGGCTGGGGATTAAATTACACTATTATTTTACATCCTCTGCAACGGAGGATGTTTCTCCTTTGTGTCAAGAAACCTCTGCAGTGTTTGCAACAGTAAATTTGTAGGTTGACTGTGTAGCTGAAAATTGTCACTAGGGGGCAGCCTATCACTGAAATGTGGATGATACTTCCTGCATCATCTGATTTCAATAAGAAACTGGCCCAGGGAGTCACACATTCTCGGCACAGCTTCTAAAGGAAAATTGATGCATCTATAAAATGTTGAATCAGCACAGTCACTCGGTGGTGAGTAAAGGAAGGAAAAAGTCTTGCATAACATTAAAAGCCTAGCATAAATCAATGGTTAGGCATACAAATGTTGTGTGCTTTGATCACAAAACCTTTATGTGTGTGTGCTAAGCAGGAGAATATGGGCTACTGTCTTTTAAAAAATAGTCATAGTTTAACTTTTGTTATACACACGCACACTCTCTCTCACTCTCTCTTGCTCGCTCTCTTTCTCTTTCTCGCTCGCTCTTTCTTTCTTGTTGGCTCTCTTTCTCTCTCTCTCTCTCTCTCTCTGAATTAAAAGCCACTGTGTGCAGGTTAACGTTTTACAATTGGGACAGAAATTGAAACAAGTAGAAATTGATTAATTCCTTTAGCTCTTAAACCCTAGGTTTAAGCTGAGCGGAACGCTGTGGCCAGGCAGTTCCTCCCCTGCTTGGTGACTTTTGCTTGACCCTATATTTTCATCTATTGTTTTTCCTCTTTGCTACTCTTTCTCTTGCATTTTATATTCCTCAAGTGATCTCACCTAACAAAATCAACAGCCTCAGCTCTGAGGAGAGTCGTCACTGTGTTTTTTTAACCGGGCTCTGAATGGTCTCAGAACATTACATAGGGACAATATTTGAAATGTGATCCTGCCCAGTTCTCCTTTGAGCAGCAGAGCTGTCGGGTGCTATCGTATCTATGATCATTAAAGGCCTCTGAGAGCCCTAACATCCCTGAGCGACTGGTGTGACCTTGTGTAGTCTGGGAACTGGAACAGAGCTAAGGGTAGCCTGACACACTGTCATCCAGGGCACGTGTGCAGCATAAGGTGGCCATGGGGATGCATGTGGAAACTTAGGAGCCATGCCCAAAAGCCCTTGATGCAAATGGAGCTTTAAAATGAAGAAATAAATCTATTAGACTGGAGGTAGGAATCCACAGAAACTTAGGCCTATAGAATTAGCAATCCAGTAAGGTAGAGGCTAGAACTTGTGGCAGTAGTAGGCATGGCTGGGTATGGGCTCTCTAACCAGACTAGGGTTTGAATCCTAGCTCTGTCTCCTGCTACCTGGATGACATTGGATAAGTTACTTAACGTCTCTGTGCTTTAGGTTTCTCCTCTATAAAATGAGTGCTTGAAATACAGCCTGGCACATAATGAATTCAATAAAGGTTAGCTATTATTATTAGTGATACAGAAATGAGAGAATGAAACTTAATGAAAATCTTAGTTTCCTCATCTGTGAAATGGGAGTAATAGTAGAATCCACTTTATAGATTATAGAAATATGGGAAGAATTATAGAGGCATCATAAGAATTATAGAGATGTTGGCCGGGCATGGTGGCTCACGCCTGTAATCCCAGGACTTTGGGAGGCCAAGGCGGGTGGATCACCTGAGTTCAGGAGTTCAAGACAAGCCTATGGAGAAACCCCATCTCTACTAAAAATACAAAAATTTGCTGGGCGTGGTGGTGCGCACCTGTAATCCCAGCTACTCGGGAGGCTGAGGCAGGAGAATCGCTTGAACCCGGGAGGCGGATGTTGCAGTGAGGTGAGATCGTGCCAGTATACTCCAGCCTGGGTGACAAGAGTGAAACTCCATCTAAGAAAAAAAAGAAAAGAATTATAGAGATGTTAATAAGAATTACTTGAGCTGTTATATAGGAAGTACTTAGACTAGTACCTGCGTATGGTAAGTGCTCAGTAAATGTTAAGTATTATTGTTATTGTTATTAGAAACCTAAATGGAGATAATGCTACTTTCCACTGTAAAGGACTAAAAAGAGTTGTGAGGAATGAATGTTTTCAGTGCCTCATAAACACCCAGGATGCTCCATAAATGTCTATTCGTTTAATTACTTAGCTTGAGAATTCTGTTGCTGAGGTTGCTTAGTATCCATGAAACCTAATTTCAGCAACGGGAGCCTAGAGTTTAATAGCATTAGTCCCACAGAGCAGTCGGTCAACTGTTCTATGTCCTGGAACCTCTTGGATAATCTGAAGATATCTATGGATTCTTACCCCAGAGAAAACATACACCTGTTCAACATTTTGCATACACATTCAGGAGTCTTTCAGCACGTCTTGAAGCCCATCCAGGGATTCTGTAGAAATCCATGGGTCCGGAGCTAAGAATTTCTATAATAGAAGAATGTAACTAAAAGGATTGGTTCTTTTTTTTTTTTTTTTTTTTTTTTTGAGACAGGGTCTTGCTCTGTCACCCAAGCTGGAGGGTGGTGGCGTGATCTTGGCTCACTGCAACCTCTGCCTTCTGGGCTCAAGTGATCCTTCCACCTCAGCCTCCGGAGTAGCTGGGACTACAGGTGCACACCACCATGTCTGGCTAATTTTTGTGCTTTTATTTATGGTACAGACAGGATTTCACCACGTTGGCCAGGTTTGTCTTGAACTCCTGGCATCAAGTGATCTGCCTACCTTGGCCTCCCAAAGTGGTGGGATTACAGGCATGAGCCACTGCACCCGGCTGAAGGGATGATTCTTTACAGATTTTGTTATCAAGAATAGGGTTAGGAGGATGCCCCAAAGTCAGCAAAGCCCTTAAACCAGTGGTTCTCGAACTACTGGTGGTGGAAATTCAGTAATAACCTGAGATACTCATTAAAATTAAGATCCTTGGGCTGTTTCACCAGATATTTTAGGTTAGTAGGTCTTCAGAATGTCATAGCCCAGAAAATCAAATTTTAGCATGCATCCTATTAATTTTTATGTAGGAGGCCCTTGAAGCACACTTTGAAAACTGTTACCTTAGCTTTGGAAAAACTTAAATCAGGTCTTATACCAATTGGGTTCTTAGTTACGTAGAATTACAAAAGAAAAATCGACAGAAGTCATGTCCCTCTTAAAGCTCGGTATACCATTCATCTAAACAAAGTACCCAACAAATATGAAGAAGAGGAGTAAAACTGCAGCTCTCTGGAAGGGCCTGGTAGGACTCAGGAATAATTTTCTCAATGATAATTTTTTCCTGAGAGACATAAGTTATGCTACCAAAAGATTAGATGACAGGAGGCATTTACAAACATAGTTATCTACCTTCACTCCAAAGGAGTCAACATGTACTGTGTTATTTCGTATTTGGGGGCATGTACTCATTTATTCTCCCAACCCCTATCAGCTAGTTATGATTGCTTTTCTCAGCCAGATGGTAAACTTGAGGGCAGGAACTGTATTTGGTTATTTACTTCTATTCTTGGTGTAGGGCTTAGTAGATGTTGTTTCATAGACTCAATAACTGTTTAATTAACTTAAAATATAGGATGGAGAAAGGCAATAATATGAACCCTGTGGTTGTAAATCAACATGCTTCTAGCCTCGGCAATGTTGAAGGGCTTTTTGGTAAAGCGAACAACTTGAACTCATTTTGATCATATCCTTTATCAGAGATTTCCTCTCCCAGACACACAATGTGGAGGATGAAATAAACTCCTTGAGGCTTCATTCTCATTTGGCCATTCTACATAGTGTTGGGAAACAGTCTCCTTACATGGACATGGCTTTTGTGGGCTCACTTTCTCTGGAGTTCTCCTGACTTCTTAAAAGTTCCCAAGGTCAGGGTGGTGCTGCTGCTTTCCCTCTTGTTACACAAATGATATTGTGAATGGTGAGCTCCAGATAGATCAAGGGCTAAGGAAATAGTGTCTTCTGACCCTCTGAAGCAGGTGTGGGACAATGGCCTCCAGGGTTGCTACAGAAACCGAGACAGTGCCTGCTGACTCAAAACCATCAGCCTCCAGAAAAATGAGGTTTTCAGGGGCTCAGAGTTATGAACAGCTATTTACCTCAATAAACCAGAGTATGTGGCTCTGAAAACAATGGATATTGTAGATATCATTTATATCTAAATGGTTATTTTAATACAAGAAGGCCATTTGTAAAGAATTCTCAAGCATGTAGTACTGGGCCATGTTTGCAATTCCCATCAGCCTCATTACTTCTGAGCTTCAAATTAAATTATTTGCAACTACCTGAATGCAGTTGCCTAAGGGCTTTTAAAAAAAATCTTTCTATTCTTGGTGGCTATTTTTTAAATGGGCTTTAAAAAGTCTGGAGTCTTAGGAATGTTGCATAGAAATGTAGGCAAACAGAAAGGCAGAGTAACATAAGGCAGTGTTTTAGGCAAATATATGGTAACATAAGGAAAGCTTAAAAATGAACATTGGTGCTACCTGGCAGTGCACATCCTGTGTTTCATTAAACCCCAAACATCTGAAAAACATTTTCTGGAATTCATTGCCTTTAACTCCCAGAAGAATCTGCCTTTCTCTAAGTGACAGACAACATTATCCCCACGCCTGTGGAATCTGCTATGAGCGTTCAGCAACAAGAAGGGGAGGGATGAGATGGTGCCAGTAATGAGGAAACTCAAGCCATTTTTGAAAACTGAGCAGAGATCAGATGAGCTTTTACTGGCAAGAATTGAGGAATCTTTTTGAAAATATGGCTCTGCATCATAATAATCTCAAGGGAATCCAAAGTGTTTTTAAACAAAAGAACACAAGTAAAATCTTGCAAAGATAACACAAGCCTCCCTAGATATTCACCGGTATTTTTTGAGAGTAATGAACCATTGAAGATGCTTGAAGCAGGCTAATTGAATGGAATGGAAGGATGCCACAGTTGCACACCTCTTTTCTGAGGTCAGTTGTAGGAGTGAGGAGAGGTGAGGCTCCAGCTAGGTGCCCTTGGTGAGGTCTAATTGCCAGTGTTCAAAACTATCACCAGGAGGAACTGCCTATTGTCCCATCAAACCTGTGATCCTGAAATGGGCAAAAATCAATGGGCTTGTAACTGAAATTTCTAGCTATTGCTCTTTTCAACCCTTACAATCTCCCCTCTGTATTATAGTTTTAGTGGACAGACTGCTCAGTGGAAGACAATAGCGTAAGAAATAAAAGCACCCGGCCGCATTCATTTATTCACATACTTTTCCAGTTGTGGGCCAGTGACCATTCTATCAGTCAGGCTCCTTCTAGGAAACAGGCAATATCAGCTGGGAACAGGATTCCCCAAGTCTGGGGAGAGCTGGAGCCCTGGAAAAGGGCCCCTATGAAATGCCGCTATTGTCAGAACTCCAAGTGGGGAGGGCAGGGGGGAAATAGATCAGTTTCTCCCCATGCCCTCTGATGTTGGCCAATGAATCCTATGGGACAAACCCACCTGGAAGCCAGAGGGCAAGGCAGCCTTGTGATGTACTAAATTCAAATTAGCCTCCTGGGTCAGAGAGCAAAGCGGAGCAGAAAATGGATGAGGGGTGGCAAGCAAAAACAAACAAATGCAATCAAGCTTCCGGGACAGACCAGACAGTGCAGCGTAGTGTTTATGTGCTATTTTTAAAAAAGCAATTTATAACAAATCAGATATGTATCCCCTCCCTTCTCTATAAACCATCATAGTACAGCTTCACTAAAAATTCTGCTGAAGAATGTTAAATCATGTGGGGTAGTATTTCATTTATTCTAGTTGCTTTACTTCTCTTCTCCCACCCATGAGTAGGGCACAACATATATGAATATATTTTCAGACTCCTCTGTCTACTTTTAGATGTCCTTTAATATTAATGCACCGGCAGCAAAGACTGCAAGGTTGTACAATTTGGGCTTTTGCCAGGAAATTAGCGTGTTCTCTGTAACCAAAGTTAATGATTCTGGTAAGATCTTGCAACCCAAATTACTCACTCATCCCCTATGTTAGTATCTCAAAGAGGTTTACAATATTGGACTTTTTGTAGGATATAGGAACTGGGATTTCAAGGCTGTTGTGGAAGTAGAAAGCTGGCTGGCTAGAAGAGAAATAAGAGATTCACTCATCTCTTCAACAAACATTTGTGGACACCTACTTAATGCTGGGCGGTTTGCTAAGTCCAAGGAACATAAAAATAGAAAAAACTTGTGAAGCAGACCGGTACTCCAAGGAATTGCAACTTAACATGATACGTGCTTTAATAGAGAAGCGAATATAGCTCTGTGATGCCATGAAGCAGAGTGTCTGGGAGATGAAAGGATTCGCAGAAGAGATGACAAGTGAATTGGATCATGAAGAAAGAGTAGGGATCTGCTAACAGTAAGGCCTGGATAGAAGCATCTTTTGGGGCAGTGTGGGTGTGATTGAAGTAGGTGCTAGGAGAGAAGGTCAGAGACAAAACAATTAGGACCAGTTGGAAAAGCCTTCATTATCTCCCATATTTTGGAGTTTCTTGAACATTTAATTTAAACATAATACATGGCACTGTTTTTCCCCACATGGAATATTTTTGATGTTAACTTTTAATCTCTCCTCATTCAGGAAATAATCACCTTCATCTTCTTTGGTCATTACAATTCATCTTCTTCCCTGCTCCATGTAAGTTTCCAAAAAAATTTAGTATTAATTTTTTTTTGAGATGGAGTCTTGCTCTGTCGCCAAGGCTGGAGTGCAGTGGTGCAATCTCCGCTCACTGCAACCTCCGCCTCCCGGGTTGAAGCAATTCTCCCACCTCAGTCTCCCGAGTAGCTGGGACTACAGGTGCATGCCACCATGTCTGGCTAATTTGTTTTTGTTTTTTTTTTTTTGAGATGGAGTCTCGCTCTCTCGCCCAGGCTGGAGTGCAGTGGTGCGATCTCAGCTTACCACAAGCTCCACCTCCTGGGTTCACGCCATTCTCCTGCCTCAGCCTTCTGAGTAGCTGGGACTACAGGCACGTGCCACCATGCCCAGCTAATTTTTTGTATTTTTAGTAGAGACAGGTGTTGCGGGAAGTCAGGGACCCCAAACGGAGGGACCGGCTGGAGCCATGGCAGAGGAACATGAATTGTGAAGGTTTCGTGGACATTTATCAGTTCCCAGATAATACTTTCATAATTTCTTATGCCTGTCTTTATGTTAATCTCTTAATCCTGTTACTTTGTAAGCTGAGGATGTACATCACCTCAGGGCCACTATGATAATTGTGTTAACTGTACAAATTGATTGTAAAACATGTGTGTTTGAACAATATGAAATCAGTGCACCTTGAAAAAGAGCAGAATAACAGTGATTTTTAGGGAACAAGGAAAGACAACCATAAGGTCTGACTGCCTGCAGAGTCGGGCAAAAAGAGCCATATTTTTCTTCTTGCAGAGAGCCTATAAATGGACATGCAAGTAGGAGAGATATCGCTAAATTCTTTTCCTAGCAAGGAATATTAATGTTAATAACCTGGGAAAGGAATGCATTCCTAGAGGGAGATCTATAAACGGCCACTCTGGGAATGTCTGTCCTATGTGGTTGAGATAAGGACTGAGATACGCCCTGGTCTCCTGCAGTACCCTCAGGCTTACTATGATTGGGAAACTCCATCCTGGTAAATTTTTGGTCAGACCAGTTCTCTGCTCTTGAACCCTGTTTACTGTTGTTTAAGATCTTTATCAAGACAATATGTGCACTGCTGAACATAGACCCTTATCAGGAGTTCTGCCTTTTGCCCTTTGTCCTGTTTCCTCAGAAGCATGTGATCTTTGTTCTGCTTTTTGCCCTTTGAAGCATGTGATCTTTGTGACCTACTCCCAGTTCATACACCCCCTCTCCTTTTGAAATCCTTAATAAAAACCTGCTGGTTTTGAGGCTCGGGTGGGCATCACGGTCCTACCAATATGTGGTGTCACCCCCTGCGGCCCAGCTGTAAAATTCCTCTCTTTATACTCTTTCTCTTTATTTCTCAGCCGGCTGACACTTATGGAAAATAGAAAGAACCTACATTGAAGTATTGGGGGCGGGTTCCCCTGATAGAGGAGGTTTCACTGTGTTAGTCAGGATAGTCTCTATCTCCTGACCTCATGATCTGCCTGCCTTGGCCTCCAAAAATGCTGGGATTACAGGCATGAGCCACTGTGCCTGGCCTGCTATTAATTTTACAGAGAGTTAGTAACGGCTCAATGTTTAGACTTGAGTCTAAACTTAGATTTAGATAAGCCTTATGCATTATTTTTCCATTGCTTAAGCTATTACTGTCACCAATTTACTATTGCACATATTCAAGCAAAGCTGGAAAGTAAAGTTTGCTTTCCTTTAGAACATTCTTTGCAAGTTGTAAGCTGATATTGGAAAACCAGGCAAGGTTTGCTTCTAGGTCTCTTTGACTTTCTTCTCTCTTTAGGGAAGAGGGAAGTTATAAAAGCAACCATTAATTTTGATGGAAAAGAGAACAGCTTTCAGATTGGTACCTGAAAGGAGGAGGCAATATTTCTTCTTCTTTGTAGAAGTAGTTTCCCCTTTACTTTGGCAAGCTTTCCTGATGTGCATGGCTGGAACTTTTTCTTAGATTATTTCATGCTCCTACAATAGGTTATGACAAGAATCATTTAATTTAAACTGGATTCAATTTTTATTTACAACAAGCAAATACAAAAAGAGCCTAAATGAACCACCTAATTATTTTCCTTATTTATTCACTTTACAATAGTGATAAGGTAGCCATTCACAGGGTAAAAAAATTACCAACTGTAGCTGGGAAAGGTAGTCAAACTTGGTTGACTCTAGGTTTTTATGATGAATGGACAGGTTAAAATGTCCCTTAAGTAATCGTTAGTGAGAGTCACAAAATGGAAATTATAATGTATTTCAGTGCAAAAATAAAGTAAAAACTTATTGGAAAAGTGTAAAACAATATTTCTTTAACATAATAAAACCAAGCAACTGTATTCTCTAAAGATTTTCAAGCTAGGGAGACATTTATTGGGGATTTTTTGGTAAAAGATCATCTCATCTAGGCAAGAGTTTAAGCAGCTTTTATCACATGATGACAGTGGGCATAGCTTAGCTTTTCCACACCAGACCATTTCCCAACAATAAAGTCATTGATCAGGTACCAGGATAACAGGATTAACCAGACTCTCCAGCTTGCCTCAGTTACTCATGTGTTAATATATTGGACAGAAACTCCCAAGAATGCTACTATTTCTCAGATGAAGTCTCAATAATGCTGCTTTAAGGAGATGATGAAGATGAATACATAATAATCATTCACATTTACATGCCATGTTAGAATTTTTATTTACTTCTTTGTGTTATGTAGAAAATTACCAACCATGACTGAGAAGGTGTTCAATCTGGGTTGCCTATATTATTAAGTTTCTATTATGAATGAGTTTGAAAAGATTTGAGGCCTATAATATTTAAACATTTAAAAACACAATAGATGTGAATACATTGTTTTATTTCATTGTAATCTTCAAGTGATTCCACGAATAAGAAGAGTAATTATTTTTATTCTCATTTTATAGATGAGGAAAATGAATTCCATAGGGCATAGGTGATTTGGCAAAGGCTGTATAAGTGAATGAGGCAATAGGAAACTGAACTTTCCTTTGTTGACCCCAAGGCCTTAAGTTCTTCTTTTGTAAACCTTTGATTGAAGGTGACATTCCCGATCCACCAGGAAATGGGCATGAATGCTGAGCTGTTCCTGCAGAGGTCACGTGTTTGCTAGGGTCTAGTCATACACTCTCCCAGCTCTCCTGGTAACCATTTGCCTATAATGGTGAGGGGACTGAATATGTTAGATTGTGGTCTAAGGTAAAGAAACAGAGAAAGGCTGATGCTCAAACAAGGGAGTAAGCACATGAGCAAAAATCATGCTGGAGAAAGTTGTGATCCAGTTTAACAATTCAACACTTCACAAGCATGTGCTGTGTGCCAGGGCTACTGCCAGGAGCTATTAATAGAGATGAAAGGCACAATTTCTGCTCTGGAGAAACTCACAGTTTGGAGGGGTAGATAATTAGAAGACAGCATGACAAATGCAGTATGCAAAGGGTGTAATGGGAGCCCACAGTTAGAAATCTATACTCCAGCTGGAGCTAGGAAATAAGACTGGGGGAGGGAACTAGGAAATGCTTTCCAAAGAGTCAATCTGAGAAGAATCTTAAAGAAGTAGAAGTTAGCCTGGCAAAGGAGGAAAGGGAAAGAATGGACAATTCATGTACAAAGGTGTGGGGGCAAGTGAGAGCACAGAAGATTCAAGCAGGTACCAGTCGTATTAGTCTGTTTTTACACTGCTGATGAAGATATACCTGAGACTGGGTAATTTGTAAAGAAAAAGAGGTTTAATGGACTCACAGTTCCTTGTGGCTGGGAAGGCCTCACAATCATGGTGGAAGGTGCAAGTCACCTCTTACCTGGAGGCAGACAAGAGAAAATGAGAACCAAGTGACAGAGGTTTCCCCTTATCCAACCATCAGATCTCATGAGACTCATTCACTATCACAAGAACAGTATGGGGGAAACCGTTCCCGTGATTCAGTTATCTCCCAACAGGTCCCTAACACAACACGTGGGAATAATGGGAACTACAATTCAAGATGAAATTTGGGTGGGCACACAGCCAAACCCTATCACCAATGCATCCCTGGTGGGCTTGGGATATAGAAGGAGATGAGGTTGGAAAGAGACAGAACCAGATTAAAAGTGGTAAATGCCAGATTAAGTCAGGAGTTTGTGCTTTATTCAGCAGACAAGGGAGAGCAACTCCAAGTGGGTTTTTTTTTTTTATATGAGTAAAATTCACATACCATAAAATGAATCATTTAAAAGTGTACATACAATTCAGTGGCTTTTTGTACATTCACATGTTGTGCAACTACCATCTCTATCTAGTTCCAAAACATTTAATCACCTGAAAGGAAACCCATTAAAGAGTCACTCCCATTCTCATTTTTCCTCAGCCCCTGGTAACTGCTAATCTGTCTGTCTCCAAGGATTTACTATTCTGGATATTTCATATAGATGGAATAATGCAATCCGTGACCTTATGTATCTGCTTCTTTCACTTAGTGTAATGTTTTTGAGGCTTATCCATGTTGTACCATATATCAATACTTCATTCCTTTTATGGCTGAGTAATATGCCGTTGTATGTACCACATTTTGTTTATCCGTTCAAGAGGTCATGGACATTTAGGTAGTTTCTACCTTTTCACTACTATGAATAGTGCTGCTATGAACATTTGTATACAAAATCTTGTTTGAATACCTGCTTTCAATTCTTTGGGTATATAATTAGGAGTAGAGTTGGGTCATGTAGTAATTCAATGCTTAACTTTTAGAGGAACTGCCAAACTGTTTTCCACAATGACAAGGGTGATTGTAAATTCCTATCAGCAATGTACAAGCATTATCCATAGCCCTGTCAATGTGTGTCGTTTTCCATTTTAAGAAATTATAGCCATCCCAGTGGGTGTGAAGTGCTATCTTACTGTGGTTTTGGTTTTACATATCTCTAATGATTAGTGATGTTGAATAACTTTTTATATACTTGTTGTCCATTTTTATGCCTTCTTTGAAGAAATATCTATTCAAATTATTTACCTATTCTTAAATTGAATTGTCTATTTGTTGTTGAGTTGTAGAAGTTCTTTGTTAGCCTCTTATCACATGTGGGAATTGTAAATATTTCTTCCCATTCTGTAGGTTATCTTTTCACTCTCTTGATAGTGTTCTTTGATGCACAAATGTTATTAGTGTTAATAAAGTCCAGCTTATCTACTTTTGCTGTTGCTTGTGCTTTTGGTGTCATATCTAAGATCCATTGCCAAATCCATGTTTATTTAGATTTATCCCTATATTTTCTTCTAAAAATTTTATAGTTTTACCTCATACATTTAGGTCTTTAACCCATTTTCAGTTAATTTTTATATATGGTATGAGGCAAGAGTCCAACTTCATTGTTTTGCATGTGGATATCTAGTTCTCTAGTCTCATATATTTAAGAGATTATTATTTCTCCATTGAATGTCTTGTTATCCTTTTTGAAATCAATTGACCATATATGTATGAGTTTATTCTTCATTCTCAATTCTATTCCATTGATTGATATGCTGTTTTGATTACTGAAGTTTTGTAGTAGTTTTGAAATTGGGAAGTGTGCGTCCTCCAACTTTGTTTTTCTTTTTGAAGATTGTTTTGGCTATTGGAATTCCATTGGAATTTTAGGACCTTTTCCATATCTGCAAAAAAAAGACTGCTGGGACTTTGATAGGGATTGCATTGAATCTATAGATTACTTTGGAGAGACATTGTTTTCCTGGTTTTCTTTGGTTCTTTGTTATCTTTTTGGTGTTATCTTTTATAAACATATTTAAGACAGTTGGCTTATAGTCTTTGTTTAGTAAGTCCAATGCCTATGCCTTCTTCCTCAAGAACAGTTTCTATTAATGTCTTTTTTCCTGTGAATAAACCATACTTTTTTGTCTCTTTGTATGTCTAGTAATTTTTTTTTTTTTTGAAAACTCAACATTTTGAGTATTACAGTGTGGCAGCTCTGAAAATCAGATTCTCCCTATTCCCTGGGTTTTGGTGTTGCTGCCTGTTTGGGGTTATTGTTGTTTGCTTGTTCAGTGACTTTTCTAAATTATCTGTACTAGTCTGTTCTTGCACTGCTATGAAAAAATACCTAGTTTTACTTCATACATTTATATGAATAATTTATAAAGAAAAGAAGTTTAATTGGCTCACAGTTGCACAGGCTCTACAGGAAGCATAGTGGCTTCTGCTTCCAGGAGGCCCCAGGAAACTTACAATCATGGCAGAAGGCAAAGGGGAAGCAGGTATGTCTTACATGGCCAGAGAAGGAGCAAGAGAGAGAGAGAGAGAGAGGGGAGGTGCACACTACATGCTTTTAAACAACCAGATCTCATGATAACTCACTCACTCACTATCACAAAAACAGCACCAAGGGGATGGTGCTAAGCTATTCATGAAGGACCACCCCCATGATCCAGTCACCTCCCACCAGGCCCCACCTTTAACACTGGGGATTACAATTCAGCGTAAGATTTGGTGGGGACACAGAACCAAAGTATATCACTATTTTTATAAATTCTGTATTCTTTGTCATGTTTGGCTACTGAAATCTGTGTTCTAATTAACTTAGTGGCCATCTAGTGTTTTGACAGAGGTTTCCTAAATGCCTGGAGCCAACAAAGGAATATAAAATACTTTCCCAGTCTTTGCAGATTGGCTGTCTGTGAGAGCATGACATCAGTGCTTAGCTAGACCACTCTGTGTGTGTGTGTGTGTGTGTGTGTGTGTGTGTGTGTGTGTGTGTGTGTGTGTGTGTGTGTGTGTGTATATATAGATAGAGTTTCACTATGTTGCCCATGCCAGACTCAAACTCCTAAGTTCAAGCAATTCTCCCACCTCGGACTCTCAAGTAGCTGGGACCATATGCATACATTGTCATACCAGCTTAGGCCATTTTTTCAACTCTGTCTTAGCCTTCAGTTCCTGCTTGTTCAGAATCTGAAGGTCAGTGAGAGCTGAAAGCTTAGGGTCTTCTCAAGACTTTTCTGAACATTCAGCCGGCTCTAGATATGTGTGTAGTCTTTTCAATTCCCCTATATACAGGAAATGTTAAAAAGTCTTTATCTTCTCTGATATCTCTTTTCCCTATGCATTTCTTCCAAGTTTTTTAGTCTGTCTGTTGCTTGTTCTGACTCCTTGCTCCAGGCTTCTGTGGTGAATACTTTTGTTTTTGGAAACATTGCCCAAGAAGCCTCCTCAGCCCTGGGGATGCTCTGCATCAAGCAAAACAAAGGCAAACCTTGCACCTTCAGAGAGTCATCAAAGAGGTCGAAACAGACAACCATAATTCTTTGACAATAATATCCAAATTGCCCCCTTTTGCAGTAGCAACCTGTACCTGGAGTATGTGCTACCATCTTCATGGCCGCTGCTGACTGGGGAGGAGGGGATGGTAGATGAGCAATCCAAAATGCCATAGTGCTCTCTTACCACAGTGCAGCAACTTCTTTCATCAAGTTTGCCCTGGTGGTTGTAAACTTTTAACTAAATTCCAGAGTTCTGCGAAGTTTGATTCTGACAGTTTTTATTAGCTTATTGGTTTCATTTTTTAAATTAAAAAATTTTAAAAATGTATTGTGTTTTTATACATGTATATATATAAAATTAGATTTTCCATTTTAATCATTTTAAAGTATAAAATTAAGTGGTTTAATTGCATTCATATTGTCAAGCAAATATTACTACTCTCTATTAGTTGCTTTTATAAAGGGATGGAGCCCTAAAATTCCCTATCTGCCATTTTTTTGGCAATGTCACTTTCTACTTTAGTTCTTCAAGGAAATAACTAGTATGGAGTGACATGTGTTAGAAAAATTAGAGGGACCGGGCGTGGTGGCTCATGCCTGTAATCCCAGCACTTTGGGAGGCCGAGGCAGGTGGATCACCTGAGGTCAGGAGTTTGAGACCAGCCTGACCCACATGGTGAAACCCTGTTTCTACTAAAAATACAAAATAAGCCAGGCATGGTGGCACATGCCTGTAATCCCAACTACTCAGGAGGCTGAGGCAGGAGAATCTCTTGAATCTGGGAGGCGGAGGTTGCGGTGAGCCAACATCACGCCATTGCACTCCAGCCTGGGCAACAAGAGCGAAACTCTGTCTCAAAAAAAAAAAAAAAAAAGAAAAATTAGAGGATTAGTAACTAAATATTCATTAAAATACAGAGTGCATTGGACCTGTCAGTACTATTTTTTTTAACTTCCTGTGAGTCTATAAGTATTTCAAAATAAAATGTTAAAAACATATAATAATATATTTCAGGTATATATATATATATATATGTATAATATACACATACATTCAGCTATTTGAAGGGGGAAAAGCCTAACCTCAAAATAGCAGATGAAACCAGTGACAAAAGAATATGGGAATAGTATACATAGTTTCCAAAGAAAATCTTGGAGTCATGCATGCCAAAAGAGTAGTCAGGAGATAATCACACTGAGTACTGAACAAACCTGGAAGAACGTTTGGTTTGACTGGAAATTTTTTAAAAAGATAGAGTTGCAATGGGTTTTAAAAGATGCTCCTGCAAGACTGAGCTGATTATATTTTCACCTTTAAAGCAAATTTGGCATCATGCAAATAAGTATACTTGGACACATACACACACACACAAACTTAGCAAGAACTAAGAAAGAAGATGCTAGAACTCTAAAATAAATATAGGCTACCAGAGAGGGATCAAATAGCACTTTAGGGATTGTAAAGGAGAAAAGCAATTATTCTTTACTCTCTTAAGCTTAGTGACTATGGCACTTCAAATTAAACTGGCAAAAGACAGATTAATAGAAAAAAGGCATACACGTTTTATTTAATGTTAATGTTTTATTTTTGTGTGTACACAGAAGTCTTACAGAAAAGAAAGTAAAAATCCCAAGAAGCAGTTAGGCCTGACAGCTTATATACCATTTTAACAAAGAGAAATAAATTTGTGAAGAAGTGACAAGACAAAGAAAAAAGATTTGGCATTTCCATGACATTGTTTCCCAATAGCAACTGAAAAAACAAAAGGCACCAAGATCATTATTGCTTTGTTTCCATCTTTAAAATCACATGCAAGTACTTTAATTATGGGACTTAGTTTGCATCCAGAACCTGACCTGGAAGAGACTAAGGAATGTGATTTTTAGCTTTGCAGCCCCTGGAGATGGAAACACACATGAGAAGAAATGGGGATGGATAGTAAGGGCCAATTGACCCTATTCAGGCCTGCTGTAGTTGAGACATGTCTTCTGTTTTCATTTGTTCTTTTGATTAGCAGTTTTATTATACCAAGGTCAGAATTAGAAAGGCAAAAACCTTACAGATCATTCCATGCCAACCCTTTAATTTTGCAGATGAGGAAACTGAGACCTAGAATATTTAAGTGACCTGCTCCAGATCCCACAGATAATTAATGGCAAATCTTAATTCCTTGTCAAGAGCCTTTTCATTTAACTAATTTGTGTATGTCCTCCTATATTTCAAAGATAATCTAAAGTGGCTTACAGATATAAAAAACAATACAGGAGAATAAAATTAGAAAAAAAGTATAAAACATGAGACACACAGGAGGGAAGGGAGCATCACACCAAGGAGCCAGGACTTTATCCACATAAAAGTTGATAATTTAGACCCCTGAAGAGAAAGCAAAGACTCATTCTTGGATTGAATCTAATTTTAAGGTGTTTGGTTAATGAATTTAACCTCAATTTTTGTATGTTAAAAAGAGTTTCTTTATAATTTAGGACAATAATAATAATTCCTTAGTTTAAAAAAATAATAGTGATTTTAAAAGCTAGGTTTTTTGTTGTTGTTGTTGTTGTTTGTTTGTTTTTTTAACACAGAGAAACCAAAAGGCTAAAGGGACCCCACAGAAAGGTTAGGTGGCTGAGGCAGTAGTGATTTGTTCCGTAGTGGTGGTAACATTACCCTTAAAGGGTTGGAAGAGGAAATGCCAATATCTGGAATTAACATAGGTCAGCATCTCACAGTCAAGGACTATCTGTGTGCCTGTCAGAACTGCCAGCTGAAGGCTGCAGAGATGATTTGGGAGGAAGTGACATGCCAAACAGCAGTTTGATTTCATGATTAATTTAAAATTGGCAAATAAAGTTGCCCGTCAATAGCCAAATAACAAAAATAGAAGGAACACCAAGTGTAAATTACTAGCTTTGTGTTTATCTACAATGTATTTTGGAAAATTAATATATTAAAATGAAAATTACAATGTATTTTATATTCTGGAAGTTAATAACTTCTTTTCTTCTTACCACCTAGCTCCCTTCCTTCACATTAATTTTTTTTCCCTAGAATGCAATTTGATGTTCTCTCCAACCTGTTCTAATTGCGATTAAACTCTGGGGAAGTTATCTTTTCAAATGCCAGAAAATAAGTTAGTGCCCAAGGGAATGGCAAAGCTGGAATGTGATGTGACTAATCACCAGACCAGCTTTTTCTCCTCCAGAACAAAAGAAGTTCTGGGAAGATGGTATCACTCATATCAAATCTCACATAGGAAGCCCTGGTGTTCATTTTCCCAAAAAAATAAGTGTTCTGCATTCTTTGGATCATCTGACAAACTGCTTTCTGGTGTATTGATTTGCTGCCACGCTAAAAAAGTAATAAATCAATAGCCAGCTTTGTTTAGAAAGCAGGGAAAAGTACTGCTTACTTGAGGAACCACATAAGACTTTAGAAAAGGGATTAAGCTCTTGAAATAAAGAAAAATAATAATAATAATGCATTTGGGAGGACTTTTAATGACCCAAGAAGAAGGCCAAATAATAAGAATTGGAGAGAAACTTACATATAATTAGTCCTAGACCAGTCTCATTTTGCACAGGTTGGTATTGCAGGCAAGATGCTAAGAATCCTTAGCTGTACTGGAGTAGTGGTCCATGAACCAGATAAGATGGTCAGACATGGCCACTTGGGTGAGAATGGTAAGTTCATGAAAGCTAATGGCATAAAGAAAGAAGTAGCTTTGCCATCAGAGGCGTGATTCTGAATTCCAGCTCTGTTACATACTAACTGAGCTTGCCTGAGCAAGTAACTTCAACTCCGTGTCAGTTTCCTTATCTATAAATCTGAAATAATTCCCCTCCCCATGCTCTTACAAACATAATGCAATGTTTCAAAAGTGACTGGTACATGATAGTTGATAAATATTGATGATTATTGTTAACAAGGAGACTTTTTGAGGCATGTGACTAATTAGGAAAGAAGAATAGGAAGCAGGTTGAAATTCCTTTTTTTTTTTTGGTCAGTTGAGCAATTTCTGGATTACAGAGGAACTCTTAACTCAAGATGGATTAAAGACCATAAAAACCCTAGAAGAAAACCTGGGCAATACCATTCAGGACATAGGCATGGGCAAAGACTTCATGACTAAAACACCAAAAGCAATGGCAACAAAAGCCAAAATTGGCAATTGGGATCTAATTAAACTAAAGAGCTTCTGCACAGCAAAAGAAACTATCATCAGAATGAACAGGCAACCTACAGAATGGGAGAAAATTTTTGCCATCTATCCATCTGACAAAGGGCTAATATTCAGAATCTACAAAGAACTTAAACAAATTTACAAGAAATAAACAAATAACTCCGTCAAAAAGTGGGTGAAGGATATGAACAGACACTTCTCAAAAGAAGACATTTATGTGGCCAACAAACATAGGAAAAAAAGCTCATCATCACTGGTTATTAGAGAAATGCAAATCAAAACCACAATGAGATACCATCTTATGCCAGTTAGAATGGCAATCATTAAAAAGTCAAAAAACAACAGATGCTGGAGAGGATGTGGAAAAATAGGAATGCCTTTACACTGTTGGTGGGAGTGTAAATTAGTTCAACCATTGTGGAAGACAGTGTGGTGATTCCTCCAGGATCTAGAACCAGAAATACCATTTGATGCAGCAATCCCATTACTGGATATATACCCAAAGGATTATAAATCATTCTACTATAAAGACGCATGCACATGTATGTTTATTGTAGCACTATTCACAATTGCAAAGACTTGGAATGAACCCAAATGCCGACCAATGATAGACTGGGTAAAGAAAATGTGGCACATACACACCATGGAATACTATGTAGCCATAAAAAAAGATGAATTTATGTCCTTTGCAGGGACATGGATGAAGCTGGAAACCATCGTTCTCAGCAAATTAACACAGGAAGAGAAACCAAACACCACATGTTCTCACTCATAAGTGGGAGCTGAACAATGAGAACACATGGACACAGGGAGGGGAACATCACACACTGGGACCTGTTGGGGGATGGGGGGCAAGGGGAGGGATAGCATTAGGAGAAATACCTAATGTAGATGATGGGTTGATGGGTGCAGCAAACCGCCACGGCATGTGTATACCTATGTAACAAACTGTACGTTCTGCACATGTATCCCAGAACTTAAAGTATTAAAAAAAAAAAAAAGAAAGAAAGAAAAGCACATGGTAAGTTGCTAGAGTCACTGGAGGGAAGTCAATTATTTATTTGAGGAAAATAGTGTCCGATTTGTCAGGAGAAAACAATTTGACATTTTTGGGAAATGTGAGAAAAGTCAGGTCAAAATATAAAAATGTGGAAATTATTAAATAGATGAGATGGGGTGCTTGGTGGTATGTGGGAGAGTGTGAAATAAGTTGTCCTTACATAATTGGAGATAGGTGGGTAAGAAATATTATATCTACGCTGGATTTCAGGGATTTGTATCATTCTTTGTGAGGGAAATTACCATTCAAAATGACATTAAACATTTTTGTAAGCAAGTATTCTTTCTGAATAAAGCATAAAGGAAAAAAAAGGATATTGACAATCAGTTTACCAAGGAAACTGGGGAAGCTGAAAAGTTAAGCCAGGTAAGAAATTAAAAACTTCCATTATCTACTTGCCAGTTACCAGGCTGCCTAATTCAGGAGGAAATGCATCAGTGAGGTTTTAGGATGAGACAAATGACTAATTCTAACAAAAGGGAATAACCCCTCATGGCATAAAGTGTTTGCGTCATGAACAAGAACTGGTTTAGTCAGGAATACATGCGTGATCCTTTAGGTAATCATAGCACAATTAAGTCCAACATTTTAGCAAGGTGGGGTAAAGCAAAAGACACCGATTTAAATACAACTCAAAACAGATCAGAAATCTTGGCTGAAATGGATTTTAAAATAACTTCTAAAAAAGCCTAGAGGCTAACTAAAAACATTAATGCAAACACATAAAAATTGTTTGCCAAAAATAAATCAAAATGTCCAGGTATTAGGGGTGAACTAAAGATTAAGTAATTAAATAAATAGTTTTAGAAGCACATTGCAAAGTTTTCTGAAATCAGTAATAACAAGATTATTTTTAAATATATCAAATCACAAGCTATATAGATACAGAAAAGTTATATTGTGGATAAAAAAGAAATAATGTAGATCCAATGAATTCACTTATTCTTTTTTTCCTGATAAGAAAAGTGATCAGCATATAAAAAAGAATTCAGAAAAGACAGATTTTTCTCCCTTTTTCTGACTTTTTATTACCTGAAAAATTTGAAAACATTTCAAATTTGTAATGAAACCCAGTTTTAAAGAAAACTGCTTGAAAAAAGTTCCATAGCTTTTTTATTTTTTATTTCAAAGGAAGACGTTAGAGAAAGATGTTAAGGCTGAACTCCATTTCCAAATTAATATTGGAAGCAGATAGTTGTGAGCTATGAAGGAAAAAGTCAGGGCACAGCAAGATCACTGGAAGTGGCTGATACCCACCCAAGATCTTCTAATGGACTCCAAACAGGGCTATTGTTCCAGACATAACAGCTGTGCATTGGGCCACTGTGGCAGTGGCTGCCATGTGACTCCAAATGCTCTAGGGGTAGTGGTTAGAACCCGCTGGTAAGCCTATAAAGTCTGTGATGAAAGGTAAGATGCCAAATAACCAACAGGTGAAATATTTTTGGGGATTCTGGCAACAATGCTAGTACAGAGAAAACTGTGTCTGATTAATCTGCTAGTTATTTCTAGAAACAGTTTTATTAAAATTTTTTTCAATTGTAAAAGCAATGTATCCTCATTGGGAAGAAAAGGAAATACAGAAAAGTATAAAGAAGACAATAAAAATCAGTTATCATCATCCCACTACTCAGCAATACCCATAATAATGTCTTGAAGTGTATGCTTACAGTTTTCCCCCCATACATATGTTTTCTGTCTTTTGTAAATTTTGTATAAAAATAAGATAGTACTATTTTGTAGTACGCATCTTTTACATAAAAACATACAAAATGCAAATCTATGTCAAAAAATATATAGATTTTTTCTAATAGTGATATTACGTAGTTTAAGTAACTAATCTTCTGTCTTTTAAATATGTAAATTATTTCAAGTTGCATAATTTAAATATTTACTTTTAAAATCAGTTACATAATTGGCACTCAGTATATTCTTTATGTGTATTAATCCATACATATTTCTGAATCACGTTATACCCTCAGAGTATAATATTATGCTCTGTGCAGCATCTAGCATATCAGACAATGATAGTATCTTTATCCATACTCTGGAAGGGATTTTAGAGCCCTGGCATGCAATATTTCACTATTGAAAACAATGCAAAGCCAAACATCCTTGCTTTCTTATTTCTTAGGATGAATTTCTAGAAGTTGAATTCCAAGGCAAAAGGGGATGCACATTTTTAAGGCTTTTGCTACATACTGCCAAACTGGCCTCTTGAAAGGTAAGCCAGTTCAGCACCATACACCATTTCCCCACAGTCTTCTCAACACTGTATATATCACCATTCTGTTTAATCTTTATGAAGCTGATGGGTTAAAAAATGCATCTCATTCTAATTTGCAGCCCTTCAATTACTAATGAGGTTGAATATTTTCTTACAGCAATTTGTCTATCTTTTTCTTAGTAATTGTTAATACATATTCTTTCTGTGAAATTGCTGGGGGAGTATTATGTGGTGCAAACAATGGGAGAATCTACTGATTTAATTTATTTTTATAAGAATGTTAAGTTTCTGGGAGGCAAGGCCTTGTCAGCAATGAGTTGGTCTCCTGGACTCACTGCTGATTTGTGTTAATGATAGGGCCTTAACTTGTAGGGAAAGACTGATTTGACATCTTAAAATATGATCAGAAAAGGAAAGGGTGTCATGGGCTTAATAATACACTGTTGGCAGCAGAATACAGGAACGTCTCCTGAGACTGTGTGAAGAGATAGAAAATCGTAGCTAAGACTGAAATGTTACTGGTAAAGTATTATAGTGGTGGTAGGAAACACTTCAAATACTTTAAAAAACATTTCACTTCCACTCAAAGTCTTTAAAAGCCAACTGTTCAATGTTTTCCAGATCACTGTTTTTTAAAAAATTAACATACAGTAAAATAGACTTTTTCATGGTGTTAATTCTATGAATTTTAACACGTGTAGATTTAACCACCACCACAATTAGGATGTGGAACACTTACATCTCCCCCCAAAACTTCTTTGTGCTACCCTTTCGTACCCACACCTGTCCTCTTGGCAACCACTGGTCTGTTTTCTATCACTTCAGTTTTGTCTTTTCAAGAGTGTCATATAATTTTACATGCCCATCAGCAATATATGAGTGATCCAGTTTTCCATATCCTCACCAGCACTTGGTATTGTCAATATTTTTTATGTTAGCCATTGGGATAGGTGTATGGTGGTATGTCATCATGGTTTTAATGTGAGTTTCCCTAGTAGCTAGTGATGTTGAGCATCTTTAATTTGGCACCCATATCTCTCCTCTGGATAAGTCTCTGTTCAAGTCTTTTGCCTGTTGTTAAATTGGGATATTTCCTTACTGTTGAGTTTTGAGAATTCTTTATACATTCTGGATATAAGTCCTTTGTAGGATATGCAATTTGCAAATATTTCCTCTTAGTTCTTCTATTATTATTATTATTTTTAGACAGTCTCGCTCTTGTTGCCCAGGCTGGAGTGCAATGGCACGATCTCAGCTCACTGCAACCTCTGCCTCCTGGGTTCAAGTGATTCTCCTGCCTCAGCCTCCTGAGTAGCTGGGATTACAGGTGCCTGCCACCACGCCTGGCTAATTTTTGTACTTTTATTAGAGATGGGGTTTTGCCATGTTGGCCAGGCTGGTCTCCAACTCCTGACCTCAAGTGATCCGCCTGTCTCAGCCTCCCAAAGTGCTGGGATTACAGGTGTGAGTCACTGTGCCCGGCCTTTCTATTTTCTTAACAGTGCCCTTCATATAGTAAAAGTGTCAGATTCTGGTGAAGTCTCAGGATCTGTCTTTAATATGCTGTGTGGATGCTGGTGGATGATTCAAGCTCCCAATCTCAATCTCCCCCTCATCTCATCCCCGTATAGTATGTGGTCTCCACACCCAATTCCCAGGACTTCCCCTTCACCTCTCCTGCTCACAAAAGTCAATTCCATTGTTAATTACATAATGCAAATAAATACTTGATTTGCTTTCAAAATTAATTCAGCATGAGGCATGTTTATTACGTGTTTGTACATATATATGTTTACGCATTTCTGAGTCATATACCTTTTGGAGGTAGACACTTGGTCTTCCATTCTTGCCTGAGCAACACCTGGAATATCAGAAGATGATAGAGTATCATCACTGGAAGGACTTAGAACCCTGGTCCTAAACATGTAGCCTGTGGATCAGCAGCATCAGCATTGCCTGGGGGCCAGTAGAAAGTCAAACTCTGACCCTACCCCAGGCCTATGAGTTAGAATTTGTATTTTAATGAGATCCCCAGGTGCACATTAAAGTTTTTGAAGCAAGCTGTACAGCTCATCTGGTTCTCACTCTTACTATCCAAAGAAAGATACTGAGGTCCAGAGAGAACAAGGCTAGCCTTCCAGGCCAGTGGTAACTGGGGCTACAACCAGGGTGAGAACCCAGCCCTCTTTCTCCATGGCCCATGTGTTCTGCACAGCACCACCTGCCTCCAGCATTTTGGATGACTGTACATCTCAGCCTGTAGGGGGAGCATCTGCATTTGTCCTAATGTAGTCTTTCTCCAAAAAGACTCCTGTCACTTCTTATTTCCAATATCCCCTAGGGATATCCAACTTTCAAAATGCAGACTTCTAAATTTTCATAGTGAAATGAACTAAACACTCTTTGGGGGAATAAAGTGAGTTTTTTCCCCTTGCATTTGTTTACTTCTCTGTAAGCTCCTGAGATGGCTAACACACTAGTTGTTAATCACACCATCTGTTCAAACAGCATTTCTAAATCATTCGATTCATACTTTTCTTTTTAAGGAATTTTTTTTTCTGAACAATATGTTTGTGCCTGTGTTACTCCCATCATTTGGCAATGCAGTTTGAGCTATTTAAACTTTCCTATTTATTGTAAATGGCTTTTCAATCAGCAAATATTTTTTTAAATGTTCATACACCACAAAAAGCTGTGTCTACTGACTTTTCAAACATTGGAAACAGTAGAAAAATCTGTTCCAGTCTGTCTGCTGTCAAATTTTTAACCATCTGATTATATTTCAATGAAGTGTTTAGGAAGACGATTTATCTGGCTGACCCTGGGAAATTTTCCTCATTGGCCCTGAAGATGGCAGTGCTCTGCAATTTAGTACAACTCTTCACTTTTTTTTTTCCCCCCTCCTCTAAAAGGAATTTCTGGAATGGCAGAAAGTGGGGGAGGATTCACTAAATCTGAACCTTCTAACACTTAGCATAAACCTCTTCTGAACCCTGGGACAATTTGGTTTATCTTTTGGTCCCTTTTTTTTTGTTTGTTTAAAGCTGTACCCAATGCGTTTCCTGTTTCCAGCCCGGATCAGAAATGGAAATAGTTTAAAGGTTATTCTCATATCATGGGTAACCAGGAAGTGCCTATATAGCTTACTGAGAAGCTGCTTTTCACAAGACTGCTTAGCTTTAAAAACAAACAAACAAAAAAATCTAACAAAGGCCCAATCCAAGATAAGCAGGAGCTAAGAATACTGGCGATTCTGAATTCCTACTGGACCACATCTTTGGGAGCTGGCCTCTCCTGGTTTCCTCTTCTTAACAATGGAGGCCTGCTGCCTGCTGACATTCTATTTCATAGCAGGGTCTGGAGGGGTTTAGAGGGACAGATGCTCAGGCTTCAGGCAGGATAGACCAGAGAGCAATTTCTTGGTCTTGTCATTGTTAGGGTATGGACATGGGAACAGAGGTGGGGACAGGAGTGTGTAGCTTTACCCAACTTGCTTTTGGGATTGTGAAAGTTTGATGACAATTCAGCTAGCCAGAAAACATTTATTAAAAACAATTAGGGGAGAGGCCTTATATTAAGTGTTGTTATAAATAATAATAACCAGCAATATTACGTGCCATAAGCCAATTCCCTTGATAAATATTTTAGCAACATCTCCTTTAATCTTTACCCACAACTGTATGAGGTAGGTAATATACCTATTTTTTTTTTTAATATGTAAACTGAGGGACAGAGGGGATAGGAAATGTGGTTAAGGTCCCACAACTTGTATGTAAAGTTGTTGAGTAAAATGTCCTATGGCATTGCCTAGGGCACTCCTCAAAGTGTGGTCCCTAGACCTGCACCATTGGCATCACTGAAAGGCAAATTCTCCACCTGCGCCTGGGACCTGCTTACTCTGAAACTCTAGTGGTGGAGCCTGACCATCTGTGTCTTAACAAGCCCCCACAAGTGATTCTGATGCACATTAATGTTTGAAAACCATTGGACTGGACTGGGCAGTTATCTGTGGTAACTTGGCAGAAAAGATGGCGCTCCAGTGCCAAAGTGCTGAATGCTGTGGAAGGGAAGTCCTCACTAGCTGCCAGTGGGAAGGATGGACAGGTAGCACAGCCCCTAATGTACATCCTTGTTTGGGTGAAGGCTGGGCTGACTTTAAACTTGCTTCTACTCTTGTCCTTGAGGTGAAGGGCATCTTCCAGGAAGACATTTCTCTCACATCACTTCCCACCACCTATTTTCCCAAACTTCCCCCAGGCCTGGGGAATTCTTTTCTGGCTTTGAGGGGATGAAGGGATTGGAGATGGAGGTATAAATGAGGACAACTACCAAGGAATCATCTCATTTTCTTCTAAGTCTTTCATCTCGCCTTTTGAAAGTCCAAAGTCAGGAAAAGATTCCTTTCTTTTCTACTTTCTGTGATCTTCTCTATCAGACAATGAGCTTAGAATAGGTGGAATGGAAGGTGAAAAGAGATAAAAGTAGGAAGGAGAATATACTGCTTAGTGTTTCAAAATTATTGCCACACACTGGAATCCAAACTACTAGGTTTTTCATACTCCTCAAAATGCCTTGGGCAGAGATCTCAGCACACAGGAATAGAGGTAGCTCTGAGTTCTTGAAAGTGATTTGAGAAGCTCCACTTACATCTTCTCAGTGGGCAAAATCTCTCCTCTGTCAAGGATCTAATGTAACTTGTTTCTTCTTAGAAGTTTGCTCTTTTAAGTAAAGCTTAGATCTATTTGGACATTTATTATTTAGAATGCAAATTTCTTCCTAAAGAATACACCTTACTTTTCCAGATGCTTGCTGGGAATACCCTTCTCTTTCTTTCCATCTGTCCTCTGTAAATCCCTCCTTCAGCATCCATCTTAATTTTAAACTATGCTTTAAAATATTTGCTGATCACTCCAGCCAGTATTGCTCTCTGCCTTTTCTTACCACTCATATCACTTACATGTTTGCTTTCAATTTAGAAACTTCTTTTATACTGTCTTATTTTATTTTCTATTTCAAGTCAGATTATTTCATGTATAAACATGTTTTGTCTCCTCTAAACATTATAATCTTACAGGGATGGGAATCCCTTCAGTTAAGGAGGAAACGACTTCCTCTCTATCACTTCATGATAATGTGAATGCTGAGGTTGGTTTAAGATCATGTTGTACTGTGGATCTGTATTTGGGACTAGGTCATACCCACACCAGGGACGCAGCTGCAGCTGAAAAGTAAGGTTAAGCCTAGTGTCTGTCACTAAGGGAAGGAACATATGTATTAGACCAACACAGATGGCACAGGAGAGAGGAAGGGAGTGCTGTCCTGGGCTTGACTTTGAGGGAGGATTGAGATATCTATGGTGTGTAGAAGTGAAGGGGAGGTGGGGAGATTGTGGTCTTGAGGTGTGTTAAAGCCGGCATCTGTCACATGGAGGTCTCTACTTAAGGTTATTTTAAAATGATGCTTAGAGACTCAGGGATTCCAGAAGGTTCCAGAGAGGACTCTCAGGGATCTCCTTAAGGTGAAGGTCAGTAGAAAAGTAGAACCGACGGAGTTTATCTCTTCACTTACTAGAACAGCTCTAAGGATTTCTGTGTGATTTGTTAGGGTTTGTGTAAGATTCTGCTTGAAATAAAGGTTTTTTTCCTGCTGAAAAAAGACTAGGGGGACAAATGGTCTTCTTTGTAATCTGAATTGTTTTGATTTCTGTGTTCTCAATATTATTTATTTATTTAAGACTGGGTGTTGCTCTGTTGCCCAGGCTGGAGTGCAGTGGCTCAATTTTGGCTCAATGCTGCCTTGACCTCTGGGGCTCAGGTGATCCTCCCATCTCCACTTCCTCCCAAGTAGCTGTGACCTCAGGTGAGAGTCACCACTTACAGCTAATTTTGTTTATTTTTTGTAGAGACAAGGTTTCACTATGTTGTTCAGGCTGGTCTTAAACTCCTGTACTCAAGCGATCCTCCTGCCTTGGCCTCCCAAAATGCTGGGATTACAGGCGTGAGCTGCCATACCCAGAAACTCTCAATATTTATTTTTCTTTATTAATTCTTGGAATTTTGAGAAGCTTGGCTGAAAGTATCTCAACTAAGCTATGGGACAAGTTTTTGCCTACACTGAGTTTACTCCCAGAGGTGACCATGGGGGTGATGAAGGAAACTAGAGGGAAAAACGTCTAGGGTGAAGGCAACATTGGCAAGAGTGGGAAAAATTCATTCGGTTCACACAGCTCCTTCCCCCTGCTCCTCTCCCTGCCCTGATTTCTTATTCCAGTGCTAAAGAGAGTTTATTACAAAGATGCTATATATCTATACATATGTACATATATTTCTTTTCCATATATAAATACTTATTGAATTAAATTAAGAATCCTGGTACTGTTAAAGAGATGTTGAAACTAGAGGGAAGAATACAAAAAAGAAAGGATCATTGAAGATGAACTTTTCTTTTTTACAGAGGGTTGCAAGGAAATACCAAGGTCAGACATGAAAATCTACACCCAACTCCTCCCCTGCTGCACACCTTCACTGTTCCCCTCCCACTCAAGCTAGATGGAACATTTGGTCTATCTCATTAAGGGTGATACTTTCAAGAATCATAACAAAATCTGACAGTGTCTTCACAATGAAGTGTAATCCACCTATAATGCCAAACTGGGTCCTGGAATTCTGATGTTCGGATTCTTTTCAGGGAGTCGGTGGGTATATGTGATTCGTTTCAGACTCTCTGATGGTTGCTCAGACTGCTTTGAAAAACAGCCTTTGGACTGTCATTCTATTTTTTATATTAATGCTTTAGGGAAATCTCTTTTGGCTTTTCTTGGTAAAGAGATTCTTTAAAAAGGAAAGGCATTTTGCAGCAGTGGCAACAGTGACAACGGAGGCTGAGCACCCACCTCTGTCCCAGCTGCCACCATGCTTCATAAAACTATCCCAAATGGGGTGAGTACATTTAGCAGAATGATCAATTCGCTGCCGCCATGTCACTTCTATTTATAATCTTGGCAAAGCTACAAATTTCAAGGGTTTTTGAAGGCAGAAGAACTTGCTACATGAAGTGATTTTAGCTCTGATCCTTTCAGAGTTTGAATTCAAGGGAGTGGGATTTTCCAGCCACTAAAGGAACTGATGTTTCTATGTAACACAAGCTTCCTAATAACAGGTGATGACTTTTAATACAGGCAAGGAAGAGGCTCACAGGGGCCTTTCTTCTAAGGAATCCTTTTATGTTTACAAGGAGTTTATAAGATAGATATATATTTCATGTATTTTAAAGTGTTTATCCACAGATAATGTCCTTAAATCACCTAAGGGTTTATCTCACACATCTTTCTCTGTCTTGCCTCAAATTATTCATTTCCAATACTGGCCTCTCTGTTAATTAAATGGTATGTCTATGGGGGCATTTCCACTTGAATGATAATTAATGTGTTTTTTCCCAATCCAGCTGCCCATGAACTCTAGTAGATAAATTGTTTTGTGTATAGCACATATTCAAGGCTGGGCTTGGGTAATGATGTCCTGCTCAAATTAATAAAAAAAAAAAGAAAAAGAAACATTGTCCAACACACAAGAACTCTTCTTTACCTTTTTACAATCTGGGTATGTTGGGAGAGAAAGAAAAATATTCATAAATAAGAGCACCAAAATACCACAGTAACCATGGTGGAAGCTACCTTGACCTTTTGGTTGATTTTCATAATCATTTTATATCCTTGTCTGTGTCTCCTAGTGGTTTATAAGCATATGGTTTCTGAGACATGTATAAATTAAGATTAGTTTATTTTAATATTTTTGGTTCCAGAAATATGCTAAACTTGTGACAAATTGACTTTGTAATGCACCAAGTCTTCTTTTTGATTTTATGTATGCTTCTAATGCTTTTTTAATGAGAGGCAGAATGTGGTCTAGTGGTTAAAGGCTTAGGATCTGATATGAGATCCACATTCAAATCTTGGCTTCACCATTTGGCAACTATGAGACCTTAGGGGGTTTCTTAACCTCTTTGTACCTGACTTTTCTCATCTCTAAAGTGAGAATAATAATTAATCCTCACATAGGGCTATTGTGAGGATTAATGGCATTATTTTTATAAAACAAATAGAACAGTGCCTGGAGGATACTACTAACTACATGAACTATTAATCAGTATTTTCAAAAGGAAATATTATAACATTAAAGCAGATTTACTGGAAAAAATGCCAAAACGTGTCTTGTTTTATACCACATTCTCAATTGACGAAAGTCTCAGAAAGTGAAATTTTAGCTCCAGAATACTATGATTTCAGCAGATGAATAGTGTGGATATAAAATGTATAGTTTTAATGAATGCGAACCTCAAAGAGAGGAGCTGTAAATCTAAATGGCAGTACAGGGGAGAATTGCCCATCTCAACAGGTGAGCATCTAAAGGTGAGCTTCTTCCTACTACAAAGGGAGAGGAGTGGTCTTGGGGCAAAATTCCCATCAGAGTACCTTGCTTAAATAAACCCTATTATTTCATTTTCTCAGTTCAGACTTGGCCTACCCTTACCCAGAGTAAAAATGATATAAAAATTATATATCTAGGAAAACCAAAATT
Source organism: Pongo abelii (assembly GCF_028885655.2). Taxonomy (NCBI): domain Eukaryota; kingdom Metazoa; phylum Chordata; class Mammalia; order Primates; family Hominidae; genus Pongo; species Pongo abelii. The sequence goes on along the minus strand of NC_071996.2, from coordinate 63,455,663 downwards.
TAAAAAACATTGGCCTTACAATGCCTACTCCTGATTCAGAATGATAAGATTAGGGAAAGTGTCATCAAAACTGGGTTATTCCATCTGCTGATGCCAAGTATGTTTAGAGAGCTTTAACCTGGCTTGATTATTGATAATGAGACCTGAGCAGGGGAGCTTCTAAACCAAAACGTTAGCATTGTTGCATAATAAATATCCAGAAAGGAAGTTGAGATCATCACAGTTAGGAAAAGCTTGCTCATGTAAGCTTTAGAGAGAAACAGGTCAACTGGAATTTCTTTTGGAAAGAATTGTCTTCAGAGCTTTAGAAATGCTATTAGATGGTCATTTTTTTCAGTGTTCCCAAAGTTGCTTAAAGAAATTAGGAACTCACAGATTGACCTAGCTAATGTTTATGAAACACTTCTGAGTGCTGAGCCCTGTATTATGCACCTTATATGTTATTTTGTATAATCCTTTTGTAATCTTAGTTAATACTTTCCACTTTAAAGCTGAGGAAGCTGAGTTTCAAACACATGGCTGATAAATAAGTGAAGCTGGGATTCAAACCCAGGTTGTCCAATTGAAGTCCATGTGCTGTTAGTCTTAAGCACTCTATTCTCTTCATGAGCTCACATAAAGTGTAAACATGAGAGTTGATAGATATCTATACAGCTTCATCATCAATTCTAAGACCTAAGAAATAATTATGCTGTGAGATTTCCATAGATATTAATAATAATGCCAACAATTGGACTAGACTTTATAACACTGGGAAATCATAGTTTCTTCTCACAGTTACTGAGATCAATTTTCTTCTGTTGAAGAAGTGGGCAAATCACACAGATAAAGCTAGTCCTGAATGGAATTGTTCCAGTAATATTAAGGCTCAATAGTAGCACCTGGAGAAATAGCACAGCAAAGCTACTGCCGATGCTGGGCACTGCACTGACCTGATATTTGAAACTGTGAGCTTCACAGTCTGCTTAATTAAAGCAATTTATCTTCGGGTGAATCTAGGCCATTTTGTTATTTCAACATGAAATTCTTGGGGAATAGAGATGCCTATAGAGAATCTCTGTTGTGTAAACACTAATATGGAAAGTAAGTAGGTAACTCTTTGAAATGCCGTCAACTACATGGCCACTAGAACTTTGGCCACTATCGGAACTAATGCCACTACAACTGACTGGAAAAGACTTAGACATTGGCAGCAAGGTAACTTTCCGGAGGGTTGCCGTCACCTTGCAGAACATACAGTGCAGATGAAAAAATGGTTATACAAGTCTTTATCCTGTTCCAAAGGCCAAATTATTAAGAAACAAATAAGATACAATGATGACTTCAAAGACTAAAGAATTCTGAAATTATATGGGATGCCATTTGAAGACAGGTTTGTTCTGTACAATTTGATAGACACTAGCCAGTAGCATGTTGGCTATTGGGCAATTGAAATGCAGCTGGTCCAAATTGAAATGATCTGCAAGTGTAAAATATATACCAGATTTAAAGACTCAGCATGGAAAAAGAATGTAAAATATCTCGATAATTTAAAAATATGGAGTGTGTGTTGAAATATTTTTTATATATTAGTTTAAATAAAATATATTAGTAAATGTATTCTACCTGTTTCTTGTAGTTTTTTTAATGTGAGTACTATAAAATTTAAATTGCATATGTAGCTCACATTGTATTTCTGTTGGGCAGTGACAGTAGGTACTCCACACCAGCAACAGGTGAGGAATGAAGATAGCTTTGTCCTGCATCATGGACAGTGAAGGACTCTTAAGGAGTCAGATGGAATATTTTGGTGGCCTCGTCATCTCTAGTGGAGTTTTAAAAATTTTATTAATTTCTGCTCTTATCTTTATTACATCCTTTCTTCTACTTTGCATTTATTCTTTTCGTCTCCCAGTCTTCAGTGGAATTCTTAGCTCATTTATTTTTTATCTTTCTTGTTAAGTAAATTCACTTAAGGCTACAGTATTGCTTTAGAAATATGCCCACATTTTTAGCATATAGAGCACTATTATTGTTGTATAGTTTCAGGGTTTTGTTTTGTTTCGTTTTTGAGATGGGCTTTTGCTATGTTGCCCAGGCTGGGCTCAAGTGATCCTCCCACTTCAGCCTCCCGAGTAGCTGGGACTACAGGCACTTGCGACCACATCTGGCTAAGTTTTTTTTTTTTTAAATAATTTCCTCATTATGATTTCCTCTTTGATTAGCAGGTTACTTTTATGATATAGATATGTAATATAAATAGATTTGCGGCCTGGTATGTAGTCATTTTTTCAGACAGTTCCACTTAGGCTTGATAAAAAAGTATATTTCCTATTTATCATATGCAGGCTTATACATATAGTATATCTTTTAGATTAGCTCTTTAATTGTGTTGCTGAAATATTTTATAAATCCTTAGTGTGTATTTTTTCTCTGCCTGATACATTATGAGAAAGGTGTATTAAAATCTCCCACTATGATTGTAGATTTGCCAATTCCTTTTTGTAATTTTATCATTTTTACTTTATATATTTTGAGACTATATTGTTAAGTACATAAAAGTTCATGACTATTTAATTTTCTTATTGAATTGTTCTTTTTATCTTATGTATCTATATTTCTATTAATGCCTCTTGGCTTAAAACTCTATGTTTGATTTAAATATTGCAGCAACAGCTGTCTTGATCAGTATTTACCTGGTCGATATTTGTCCATCCCTTCTTGATCATTATGTTTTGGGTGTATCTCTGTGTTTTTGTTTTGTTTTGTTTTGTTTTGTTTAGAGACAGGGTCTCACTTGTCACCCAAACTGGAGTACAGTGGTGCAATCATCATAGCTCACTGCTGCCTTGAACTGAAACTCCTGGGCTCAAGTGATTCTCCTGCCTCAGCCTCCTGAGTAGCTGGGAATACAGATGTAAGCCACCATGCTAATTAAAAAAAAATTTTTTTAATAAAGATGGGGTCTCATATATTGTCCAGGCTGGCCTTGAACTCCTGGCCTCAAACAATCCTCACGCTTCATCATCCCAAAGTGCTGGGATTATAGGCGTGAGCCATCACACCCAGCCTTTGTATATCTCTTAAAATAAAAAATAGCTGGATGCTATTCTCTTTAAAAAATCCAATTTGAGGCAAACTCAACCTTTTGTATTTATTATGATTACTAACATATTAATGCTTATTTGTCCTATCCATTTTATATTTCTTTCTCTTTCCTTGGTTTATATTGAATTGACCCAATTTTATTTTCTCTACTTCCTCTCAAATAATTTGTAATTCTACATTTGGTTTTTGCTCCTTATAGTGGTTAGCTTTTAAGTTTCTTTTTTAATTTTTTGAGACAGGGTCTCACTCTGTCACCCAGGCTGGAGTGCAGCGGCATGATCATGGCTCACTGTAACCTCAAACTCCTGGCCTTAAGTGGTCCTCCCCTCTTGGCCTCCCAAAGTGCTGGGATTATAGGCCTGAGTCACCGCACCTGGTCTAGCCTTTAAGTTTCTAACATGCATATCTAACTTAACAAAATGTAAAGCTAGCCAAGTTCTCCATCTTCTTCCTGAGCAAATATCAGACTTAGAATGATTATTCCATCCAAATTTTATTTAGATTTACCAACATGCTTACTAGCTTTTTTCTCATTATCATTTCTTGTGTCTACTATTTTCTTCTAAGATTACCTCTATTCTTGCCGAATAATGTTATTTAGAGATTCTTTTTTTTCGGTTAAGCTTCTATGACTAGTAAATTCTTTCAGTCTTTATATCTATTTACTTTCACTTGACATAGTTTAACTGGTGGGTAGTTACTTACTTTTACCACTTTGAAAATATTACTGCATTGCATTCTAGCATCTATTGCTGCCAATAGGGCATCTTCTGTCAGTCTGTGCTGTCCTTCTATACACATGGAAAGACATTTTGAACTCGTTTGCTTGTGATGGCTCCAAAGCCGCTGCCTCACTAGGTTTCATATCCATTAAGGGTACAAACCACAAGCTGCTTTGGCTTAAGATCCTATTCACTTCTCTGATTTTTGTTGTTCTTTTTACACTCAGGCATTTCACACTCTGGATTTGGCCATGTAGCCAAATTTTGTTATTGTTAGGGTTTGTTTAATTTTTCCACGAAGGAGAGTGATTTGCTGTCAATTCAGTCTGCTATATTGACTTGGCATTCTTTTTTTTTTTGAGACATAGTTTCACACTTGTTGCCCAGGCTGGAGTGCAATGGCGTGATCTCGGCTCACCGCAACCTCTGCCTCCTGGGTTCAATCGATTCTCCTGCCTCAGCCTCCCGAATAGCTGGGATTACGGGCATGAGCCATCACACCCAGCTAATTTTGTATTTTTAGTAGAGACGGGGTTTCTCCATGTTGGTCAGGCTGGTCTCGAACTCCCGACCTCTGGTGATCCAACTGCCTTGGCCTCCCAAAGTGCTGGGATTATAGGCGTGAGCCACCATGCCCGGCCAGACTTGGCATTCTTAGTTATCTCATTACTGCTACATTCCATAGCCTCTGGAGGCGAGGCACTCCAGAGAGTAAACACCAACAACTATGCCCACCTGACACAATGGGCTTTGATCTAATGCCTGGAAGTTAGAATTATGCAACTTAATGATAAGTGTCTAAGACTCAGGGCACATATACTTGCTGGGAGCATTCGTGATGCCCCCGATGTTCTAGTATCAATCCCTTATTCCTGTGGTCTTTTCACCTTGGCAGGCTGCTCTCTTAGACAGATTTCTATTTCGAATGCTCCCTGCCTGGCATTTCTACCATGGACTTTACATCTGGTCCCCGAGACATGCCTTTTTGACCCAATGTGGGAGCGAATTGCATTTACATCCCAGCTGCAGCCCTCTCTATGCTCCCATGGACTGCTTGAAATTTATCAGTTGAGTCTAGTTCCTGATGACTAAGCCTTCCAAATTCAGGGAACACATACTTCTCAGAGAAGTGGCAGCAACTCCTTCTACTGGAGACAGGGAGGATCATGGGAATTTTCAGCTTGCTCCAGAAAACCTTCTCACAAAATTCCCTCTCTCTGCCTTTTGACCTTTCATAATCTTCCTACTGGTTGATAATTTAAACTTTCTTCAGCACCTGCTTTGACATGTTCACATGATTTCATTACCCCATTCTCTTTATTCTCACCTCTCTTTACTCATACTGAACAATACCCTGATATTTTATTTTAGGGCTCTGATATTTATTACATTTTAGTGCCTATTTATTCTAGTAACAGTAACTAGTGAGTTATTAAAAATGTCTAAAAGTTTTTGTCATTCTCCATGACAGTCTCCTTTAGTATTTGTTATTATGGAATTTTTTTTTTCTTAAAAGTTGGAGTGCCTATGATCTATGGCCACCTATGAGGGACATGATTTTTTAAAAGTTTGAATGGAAGTTCTTATGGGAACAAAAACCACTTTTGTGGTGGCCATAAGTGTTAATCCTAACTTTGAGAGATTAGTTTTCACATGGTAGGCATTATATAAATATTGCTGAATAAGGGAGTGGGAAAGAAGCAGTCGGAAATCTGTAATGCCTGCCCTTGAATTGCAGAAGTATTGGAAAGCATTGGAGGAACTATTACCTCTCAAATTTCAAAGAGGAGCAAAATCTTTATAGCATGACTTTTCTGAGTTTCAAGCACATTCTCTTTGGTGTACCTAAAACATTTTATTTATAGATGGTGGTGGTTTGTCTGCTATTATGCTTCCTGAGTTTGTGATATTGTCTTACTTTAAAATGCTTTTCAAGGATGCTTGCATCAGTGTGGTGGGGATTGGGTGAAATTTAAGGTCTCTTCTAACATAGAGATTCTGTACTTTTTTCAGAATTCTGGCATCATCCATTCTCTTCACACTAATGGTCCAGCAGAAGTGAGTTACATAGGACAGAGCTTGGGTCGCCTGTGGTGCGATTACTTTCCCAAACATCTTCACTGGCAATGGTACACTGCCATATGGCTAAGTATAGCATGCAGGTGTCACAGATAAAATCTTCCCAAAACTTTCATGGCCTCAAAAGCCAACAATCTGCTTTGAGAACACTATGTACTTCATAAGAAAAGTTAGATCTTGGTCTATGTGTGTTTCAAGAACTATGAATTATTTAGAATGAAGATATATAGAGGAACATCTTATTCCTTCTTAGCATTAAGGACGGTGTGGAACAGGTATTAGCGGTAGGCTTTTACATGAAAAATTATTCTCCCAAGAATTTACATTTTCAGTCAAGTTTGCTAGTTTTCTATCTGTTTGTGTATGGAAAAAAAACATATGACAGTAATGGGACTTTTGAGTTATACTTGTTATCTTATCAATGACCATGGAACAACTTGCTTGAGTTCTAGGACTCATTGTCTCTATAAAGAAGCATACTTTCTGTTCCACAAAACTCTGAGTGTTATTTGGTAATAAAATGGTTTCGAGAGAGATAATGTGTTAGGAACACCAGGAGGTATTATTCTCTGTCTTAGCCTCTATGCATGTTTAAATTTCTATGTTTGAATTTAGTAATAGGAAACAGGAACATGCACACCCACATTCTAAATGATTGAGAAAGAAGGGGATAAACAAGCCACACTTTGCAAAGCATTTTAATTTGGTGAAGAAGCTGAACACAGAAAAGGAAAGGAATATCAATAATGGCAAACTACAGTGTACTATATATATTAGCATCCATGTTGTTCTCCTAGTTAATATAAGGACAACATCCTGTATTCTATAGCATGACTGTCACTTATGTTTCATTTATGAAAAAGTCTAAAAATAGAATTCTGATTTCCTCAAAGCAATTCTGAGTTCCTAGCATCAATGATGCCAGATAATTGAGTGCATGAACCTTACCAGGTCTATATGTATGTATACATTTACATGCATAAATGTATATGGTGGTGGCACCTCTAAGATATTCTGGCTCCTGGGAATCAACAGTGAGTTGTATATATGTGTACATTTCAGCATAACTCACAGAAATAAGATGGGTCAAAGTGAAAACTATTAAAAAGGAAGTCTCCTGGAATGAATTTTGCTGTGTTGTCCAGTGGAGGCAATTGAATAGATTGATGGATTGGGGCTTCTGAGAACACGACAACAGAAAAATTACAACAAAATATTACTAGGAGTATTCTAGTTAACTATCACAGGCAAGAGCTCACCATAGACAGGCCTGCCAAGTAACCTTTTCTAGTTATAATTCACGTTTTTAGGAGAAACAGTCAGCTAGCTAGACAAAAAGGGTAGCAATAATTGCATTCTCTGTCAGTGGGAAAATAGGAAAATGGAAAACAGGATAACTTAAGTCAGAAAGGCAGAACTCACTTAGCATATTCTGAAATCTCTCAGTTTGAAGTAAAAAGTAAACATCTTGTTTCCACTGGAAGCAAGAAACAAGTTTTTTTCCCTCATAATGGAGCATTATCGCCTATAAAGAAAAATGAAGCAATGCTGTTTATATGTTTAATGTTTTAAAAAATAAAGACTGACAGTCGCCTGAATGATGGGACAATGGATAAAGAGCAGACCCAAAGATTTCCTTCCCTCCTCTGGACTCCACCCTGCGAGTTTCCCCAGAGAGGAGAACGCAGATGTGAATCAGATCTGGCAGGGTGGAGCTCTAGAAAGCCATCTCCTGGCTCTCTCAGAGCTTAGATCCCAAGAGGATGACTGGCAGCACCACTCTGGCCCTCTGGCTATATTTCTGGAAAGATTCCAGGAACTGCCAGGGCCAACAAACCTCTTTAAGTCATATGATTTGGCTGCGAAAGATCCTGACAAGAAATCTTGCCTTGACTTGGGAGCCAGGGGGTGGAGCAGGGGCAGGGTGAATGGAGCCAGGAATGAATTATCTGAAGGAGCACGAATATTTCTGCTTGCCTCTGTGTCCCTTTCCTGAAAGAGGCTGTGCTTGGAATCCCAGTCACATTTCTGGGCCAAGCCCTGGTGATTCAGCTGCGCCATCTCTGTGGAAGAACACGGCAGAGTCTCCTCGCAGCTCTGCCTGTTCCTTCCAAAAGGAGCCATGATGCTGCACCTGGTGCAACCAACCTTCCCCTACAAATCTACAGATCTGTTCTGCTTTGGATAAGGCATTCTGGGCAGGCAGTGGACAAGAAAAATCACTGAGGTGCTTGCTTTTCCTGTGAGGTTAAGATCTTCAACTGACAACAGGAGAAGCACAGTTCCCTGCCCCAGGCCTTGCTCAGGGAGATCATCAAATGCCTTATTGAAAAATAAAATCATCTTAAATGATTTAAAACTGTAATCAAGTTTATTATTTAAATATTAATGATGCTATTTCATCTTTATCTAAATACAGTGATTGTAATTGGGATATTATTAGCTGTCCTCATAAATATAGGGTTTAAGTATCTGTCTTGGATGAGGAAGGAAACTGGAGTTTTATTTCCCAAAGGGAAGTTGGAGATGCAGTGTGGGACCGGAGAAACAGCTCCAGCCTCACTGGCTTGCGTTTGAGGACTGACCCAGCCATACCCAGGCTTTGGCCTAGTCTCCCTTTTGAGCAAACTTCCTGAACCTTCCAGTACTTCCTCTGTAAAATGAGACTAATCATGCCTATGTCATGAGGTTATTCTGAAGTTTAAATACATATATCACCCAGAACAAGACCTGGTGCATAGTAACTGGTTAAGAAATGGTGACTACATTTATATTATTAAAACAGAAGAGATAAAGGTATTAAAAATATAAAGATTTAAGTATCAACAGGAGTTATCAGGGCTCTGAGATTATGGGATCACTTTTTGTTTTCTCCTTCATTCTTCTCTTCATTAAAAACAAGATCAATGAAGTTTATGATATGGATTTTCTACCTATAGCTATGTCTGTCTCTCGTCCTATGCAGACATACATAGAATTGAGTAACTGCATGCTTTAATTAAGGTTGAAATGAGTTCTTTCTCTGGAGACCTACCTAGGACACCAGCAGTGACACTCCAGTGTGGGAGAAAACCCTTGTACAGGGCTTCAGTGATCTTGAGGCTGGTTAGGGTGTCCCCTCCAAACTAAGCTTTTGGCTTAGTTCAGTTTTCTCTTTCGTAAAATGCTCTGATCAGAGAGCATGATTCTGTAAGTCTCTTGGTGCTCTAAAGTAATGTGATGCTATGATTATCACAAAGATTGTGATATGATTATCACTTCCACAATTCCAAATCATACTCGGGAGTCCTAGGGTGGAAGGGAGAATGTATACTCTGAACTGGTTTTCACATGGAGAAAATTATTCCCTGCAAATTTCCTGTCCCCAAGCTTATGGGAAGGGAAGAGGAAGACCTGGTAGCGTTCCCCTGAGGTTTCCGATTCTCAGGGCCATTCATAATCACACAGCTGTAACTGTAGGCATTTGGTCAATGAGCCTCCACGTCAGTCTACCTGGTGAAGGGTGGTTCTGCCTGCTTTGTCAAGTGGGCGCCTGCTCTTCCGTTTCACTGAACTAATAAATCGTGAATACTTTCCTTAGCCATTTAAAAGTCATTTCCTCTCATTTTCCCTGGGCACCAGAGGCAATCTTATACTTGAAGGCTGATATGTGTGTGTGTGCGTGTGTGTGTGTGTGTGTGTGTGTGTGTGTGTGTGTTTTGATTGCTGCCTTCACAAATAGGATGTGATAGCAAACAACTGCTAAGATTTTCCATCCAAAATTTACCAACGACCTAAATTCTAGCACTGCATTCATCAAAAAGCAAAGATGTATGCCTTGTATTACTTAACCTTTCCAAGCCACCTGCTTCTTATTATACTTTTTATTTCATATTCAACTTCCTATTTGAAATTCAAACATCTTATTATAATCATGTGTATGCTTTCTAAAGTGGAATTTTCTAAAATCTGGTGTTTCATATATAAAAATTGCCTTTGTGATCATTCATTTATTCAACAAATACTATTTTGTGCCAAGTGTAACCCAGTTTTCTAGACATGGAAAAGGAGTAAAGAAGGGATAATGTCTGTCTTCATGAAGCTTAGAATTTCAGTGTGTCTGGGGTCAGGGAGGGAAAGAGACAACAGATCACGAATATTGTATATCAGACTGTGAAGAGTTCTGGAGAGCAAGCAGGGCAGGAAGATGGCAAGGTCCAGGAGTGTTTGCGTGTTGTGGGGAAGGGTGGGGCTCACATTTAAATAGGGTTCTCAAGGAAGAAGCCACTGACAGGGTGACTTGAGGAAAGGTCTGAAGGAGATAAGGGAATGGGGCATGGGGGAACTTGTAGAAGAGCTTCCTACTGAGAAGGAATAGCAAGTGCAAAGCTCCTGAGGCTGGCGCTGCCTGGCACGCTTGGCTGGAATGAGTGAGTGATGGACAGAGTAATAGGAGATAAGGTAGGAAAGGAAAGGTGACCAGATCAGAAATACAGAAGTATTTCCAAGAGGAAGAAATGATCATTTAGTACAATTATTAGGAACTTGCACAACATCAATGAATAAAACAGGTAAAAAAAACTTATGGCTCCTGGAGTTGACATTCTAATGAGGGGCAGCAGAAGTTAATAAAAAACAAAAAACCGAATTGTATAGTATGCTAGAAGTGACAAATGCAGCAGGAAATAAGTGGACAGAGAATGGTGGGGTGGGGTGTGTGGGTGCTTAGGAGTTCATTGTAACCTAGAACAATCTCAGAATGTAAACTTCTCAAGACTAGAGCCTAAGCTCTTTGTTCTTTTTTATATTACTCAATTCTTAGCACATTGTGGGTAACTAATACAAACTCATCGATAATGGCCCTGCTAAATAATAGTCATTCTACAGATGTTTTGGTTCTGTACCAGGGATGGTAATAGGTAAGCAAAAAGAGACACAGCCTGGCTTCCTGGAGTTTATAGTTTGGTGGTAGAGATAACATTGCTCAAATAATCACATAAGTAAATTAATGTAAAATTACAATAGTCATAGTGCTATAAATGAGAGGTATTTGATACTAGGAAAGCATGTTATGCAAAGAAGGAATGACAGTGTGTTACTCTGCCTTCAGTGTTTCAGTAGTAATATTGACTTTCCCAGGCAAAGGGTATTTTGTAGTGATGGTGAAATAGGAACTAGAAATAATGCAATTGTTTCACATTCTGTTTAAAACACATACTAAGCCACCCTTTGGAGAGGCAGTTGTAGCATCTCCGATATTAAGGCTTTGCTTATTTGAAATTTATCTAAACAGTAACAGCCTCTTGCCAGTATAGTTTAAACCATAATCAAAAGCTGGGGAAACTTGGCTCATGATCTGGAAAAGGCCTTGGGTGTGCTTAAGGCAAAGCCTTTAATAGTTTCTGAGATACAAGTAAGATACTAGCGTTCTATTCCTTATATGAGGCCAGCAAGTCTGACTCCAACTCAATAACTCACTTTAGGTAAGCCTATTTTCAGCTTTACTTGGAGGACATAACTCTTGGTCATTCTCTACTGTCCATTACTTTAGCTGACTGGTGATATGGCCCAACAATTGAACCAGAAATATATTCATTCACCAGCAGCAATGACGTATTTTTCTGCATTATGCTCGTCCTTGGCAGAGGATGCTTCAGCTGCTGCCTTTGCTGCCTTGCTGTCAATTTGATAAACGGACAGGCTTCCTTCCCAGCAGGGCTGGTGTGGTTCCAGGTTGCAGCACTGCCCACTTCAGCAGTCTGCAGGCCATTGTTCCTGCCTCCTGTGAGCTCACAGAGCCCATTTGGAGTGCACCGGGGCATTCCAAAAGACTCTGGGGCTGACAGCATCAGACCAATACAAGGAGAAAATAAAGTTTCCTTTTGTTCTGTTAAATGTCTCTGCCAGACTCTACAGAGATGTACTGCCAGAAGAATAAAGGGAAAGTTAATTCTGTCCGTTGCGCAGAGCTATTTTGAAAATTTACTGCCAGGACCTTGCAACAGGTACATTTGTATATTTTAGCTTTTCCTTTAATCAGTTTCTCTAACTCGGTGATTCATTCATGTGCCGAATTTTTAAAAGGCAGGAAAGAGTCGAATATTGTATCAATGAGCACAGTTTTTAATGATAAAGAGAGTGAAATAGGACATGGCAGATCATGGAAGCTAAAGAAAGGTTGGCCACGGAAAAACCAGTCCTGTCTGGGTTTTTCAGCAGAATTGATAGCATTAGCTTATGTGAACAGAATAACTGTGGATTGATGATGTACCAGACACTTCTTTTAGGTAGATGTTCTTTTATAGTCTACTTTAAGCAAAACCATAATAACAGTAGTAGTTACATCTTTCACAGTATATTCTCTTCCCACTCCCATCCCCATGATGTTCCTGTGGGAAGGGTGAGGATTTTAGTCACCAAAACTGAGACTCAAGGACATCGAGGCCTTGGGTCAATTTCACCAATCTAGTGGTGGTAGCAGGGATTTGTTCCAATGCCTTCCTACTTAAAGAAGGAAGTAAGCCAGGCGAGGTGGCTCACCTGTAAACCCAGCACTTTGGAAGGCCGAGGAGAAAGGATCACTTGAGGCCTGGAGTTTGAGATCAGCTTGGGCAAGATAGGGAGACCCCCCCTCTCTACAAAAGGTAAAAAATAAAAAATAATTAGCCAGGCATGGTGGTGCATGCCTATAGTCCTGGAGACTTGGGAAGCTGAGGCAGGAGGATTTTTTTTTAAATTAATTAATTAATTAATTTATTTATTTATTTTTAAATTTATTATCATTATACTTTAGGTTTTAGGGTACATGTGCGCAATGTGCAGGTTAGTTACATATGTATACATGTGCCATGCTGGTGCACTGCACCCACTAACTCGTTATCTAGCATTAGGTATATCTCCCAATGCTATCCCTCCCCCCCCACCCACAACAGTCCCCAGTGTGTGATGTTCCCCTTCCTGTGTCCATGTGTTCTCATTGTTCAATTCCCACCTATGAGTGAGAATATGCGGTGTTTGATTTTTTGTCCTTGTGATAGTTTACTGAGAATGATGATTTCCAATTTCATCCATGTCCCTACAAAGGACATGAACTCATCATTTTTTATGGCTGCATAGTATACCATGGTGTATATGTGCCACATTTTCTTAATCCAGTCTATCATTGTTGGACATTTGGGTTGGTTCCAAGTCTTTGCTGTTGTGAATAATGCTGCAATAAACATACGTGTGCATGTGTCTTTATAGCAGCATGATTTATAGTCCTTTGGGTATATACCCAGTAATGGGATGGCTGGGTCGAATGGAATTTCTAGTTCTAGATCCCTGAGGAATCTCCACACTGACTTCCACAAGGATTGAACTAGTTTACAGTCCCACCAACAGTGTAAAAGTGTTCCTCTTTCTCCACATCCTCTCCAGCACCTGTTGTTTCCTGACTTTTTAATGATTGCCATTCTAACTGGTGTGAGATGGTATCTCATTGTGGTTTTGATTTGCATTTCTCTGATGGCCAGTGATGGTGAGCATTTTTTCATGTGTTTTTTGGCTGCATAAATGTCTTCTTTTGAGAAGTGTCTGTTCATGTCCTTTGCCCACATTTTGATGGGGTTGTTTGTTTTTTTCTTGTAAATTTGTTTGAGTTCATTGTAGATTCTGGATATTAGCCCTTTGTCAGATGAGTAGGTTGTGAAAATTTTCTCCCATTCTGTAGGTTGCCTGTTCACTCTGATGGTAGTTTCTTTTGCTGTGCAGAAGCTCTTGAGTTTAATTAGATCCCATTTGTCAATTTTGGCTTTTGTTGCCATTGCTTTTGGTGTTTTAGACATGAAGTCCTTGCCCGTGCCTATGTCCTGAATGGTAATGCCTAGGTTTTCTTCTAGGGTTTTTATGGTTTTAGGTCTAACATGTAAGTCTTTAATCCATCTTCAGTTAATTTTTGTATAAGGCGTAAGGAAGGGATCCAGTTTCAGCTTTCTACATATGGCTAGCCAGTTTTCCCAGCACCATTTATTAAATAGGGAATCCTTTCCCCATTGCTTGTTTTTCTCAGGTTTGTCAAAGATCAGATAGTTGTAGATATGTGGCGTTATTTCTGAGGGCTCTGTTCTATTCCATTGATCTATATCTCTGTTTTGGTACCAGTACCATGCTGTTTTGGTTACTGTAGCCTTGTAGTATAGTTTGAAGTCAGGTAGTGTAATGCCTCCAGCTTTGTTCCTTTGGCTTAGGATTGACTTGGCGATGCGGGCTCTTTTTTGGTTCCATATGAACTTTAAAGTATTTTTTTCCAATTCTGTGAAGAAAGTCATTGGTAGCTTGATGGGGATGGCATTGAATCTGTAAATTACCTTGGGCAGTATGGCCATTTTCACGATATTGATTCTTCCTACCCATGAGCATGGAATGTTCTTCCATTTGTTTGTATCCTCTTTTATTTCCTTGAGCAGTGGTTTGTAGTTCTCCTTGAAGAGGTCCTTCACATCCCTTTAAGTTGGATTCCTAGGTATTTTATTCCTTTGAAGCAATTGTGAATGGGAGTTCACTCATGATTTGGCTCTCTGTTTGTCTGTGATTGGTGTATAAGAATGCTTGTGATTTTTGCACATTGATTTTGTATCCTGAGACTTTGCTGAAGTTGCTTATCAGCTTAAGGAGATTTTGGGCTGAGACAATGGGGTTTTCTAGATATACAATCATGTCATCTGCAAACAGGGACAATTTGACTTCCTCTTTTCCTAATTGAATACCCTTTATTTTCTTCTCCTGCCTGATTGCCCTGGCCAGAACTTCCAACACTATGTTGAATAGGAGTGGTGAGAGAGGGCATCCCTGTCTTGTGCCAGTTTTCAAAGGGAATGCATCCAGTTTTTGCCCATTCAGTATGATATTGGCTGTGGGTTTGTCATAGATAGCTCTTGTTATTTTGAGATACGTCCCATCAATACCTAATTTATTGAGAGTTTTTAGCATGAAGGGTTGTTGAATTTTGTCAAAGGCCTTTTCTGCATCTATTGAGATAATCATGTGGTTTTTGTCTTTGGTTCTGTTCATATGCTGGATTACATTTATTGATTTGTGTATATTGAACCAGCCTTGCATCCCAGGAATGAAGTCCACTTGATCATGGTGGATAAGCTTTTTGATGTGCTGCTGGATTTGGTTTGCCAGTATTTTATTGGGGATTTTTGCATCAATGTTCATCAAGGATATTGGTCTAAAATTCTCTTTTTTTGTTGTGTCTCTGCCAGGCTTTGGTATCAGGATGATGCTGGCCTCATGAAATGAGTTAGGGAGGATTCCCTCTTTTTCTATTGATTGGAATAGTTTCAGAAGGAATGGTACCAGTTCCTCCTTGTACCTCTGGTAGAATTCAGCTGTGAATCCATCTGGTCCTGGACTTTTTTTGGTTGGTAAGCTATTGATTATTGCCACAATTTCAGCTCCTGTTATTGGTCTATTCAGAGATTCAACTTCTTCCTGGTTTAGTCTTGGGAAAGTGTATGTGGCAAGGAATTTATCCATTTCTTCTAGATTTTCTAGTTTATTTGCGTAGAGGTGTTTGTAGTATTCTCTGATGGTAGTTTGTGTTTCTGTGGGATCAGTGGTGATATCCCCTTTATCATTTTTTATTGCATCTATTTGATTTTTCTCTTTTTCTTTATTAATCTTGCTAGCGGTCTATCAATTTTGTTGATCCTTTCAAAAAACCAGCTCCTGGGTTCATTAATTTTTTGAAGGGTTTTTTGTGTCTCTATTTCCTTCAGTTCTGCTCTGATTTTAGTTATTTCTTGCCTTCTGCTAGCTTTTGAATGTGTTTGCTCTTGCTTTTCTAGTTCTTTTAATTGTGATGTTAGGGTGTCAATTTTGGATCTTTCCTGCTTTCTCTTGTGGGCATGTAGTGCTATAAATTTCCCTCTACACACTGCTTTGAATGCATCCCAGAGATTCTGGTATGTTGTGTCTTGGTTCTCGTTGGTTTCAAAGAACATCTTTATTTCTGCCTTCATTTTGTTATGTACCCAGTAGTCATTCAGGAGCAGGTTGTTCAGTTTCCATGTAGTTGAGCGGTTTTTAGTGAGATTCTTAATCCTGAGTTCTAGCTTGATTGCACTGTGATCTGAGAGATAGTTTGTTATAATTTCTGTTCTTTTACATTTACTGAGGAGAGCTTTACTTCCAAGTATGTGGCCAATTTTGGAATAGGTGTGGTGTGGTGCTGAAAAAAATGTATATTCTGTTGATTTGTGGTGGAGAGTTCTGTAGATGTCTATTAGGTCTGCTTGGTGCAGAGCTGAGTTCAATTCCTGGGTATCCTTGTTGACTTTCTGTCTCCTTGATCTGTCTAACGTTGACAGTGGGGTGTTAACGTCTTCCATTATTAATGTGTGGGAGTCTAAGTCTCTTTGTAGGTCACTCAGGACTTGCTTTATGAATCTGGGTGCTCCTGTATTGGGTGCATATATATTTAGGATAGTTAGCTCTTCTTGTTGAATTGATCCCTTTACCATTATGTAATGGCCTTCTTTGTCTCTTTTGATCTTTGTTGGTTTCAAGTCTGTTTTATCAGAGACTAGGATTGCACCCCCTGCTTTTTTTTGTTTTCCATTTGTTTGGTAGATCTTCCTCCATCCTTTTATTTTGAGCCTATGTGTGTCTCTGCACGTGAGATGGGTTTCCTGAATACAGCACACTGATGGGTCTTGACTCTTTATCCAATTTGCCAGTCTGTGTCTTTTAATTGGAGCATTTAGTCCATTTACATTTAAAGTTAATATTGTTATGTGTGAATTTGATCCTGTCATTATGATGTTAGCTGGCTATTTTGCTCGTTAGTTGATGCAGTCTCTTCCTAGTCTCAATGGTCTTTACATTTTGGCATGATTTTGCAGCGGCTGGTACCGCTTGTGCCTTTCCATGTTTAGCGCTTCCTTCAGGAGCTCTTTTAGGGCAGGCCTGGTGGTGACAAAATCTCTCAGCATTTGCTTGTGTGTAAAGTATTTTATTTCTCCTTCACTTATGAAGCTTAGTTTGGCTGGATATGAAATTCTGGGTTGAAAATTCTTTTCTTTAAGAATGTTGAATATTGGCCCCCACTCTCTTCTGGCTTGTAGAGTTTCTGCCGAGAGATCTGCTGTTAGTCTGATGGGCTTCCCTTTGAGGGTAACCCGACCTTTCTCTCTGGCTGCCCTTAACATTTTTTCCTTCATTTCAACTTTGGTGAATCTGACAATTATGTGTCTTGGAGTTGCTCTTCTCGAGGAGTATCTTTGTGGCGTTCTCTGTATTTCCTGAATCTGAATGTTGGCCTGCCTTGCTAGATTGGGGAAGTTCTCCTGGATAATATCCTGCAGAGTGTTTTCCAACTTGGTTCCATTCTCCCCGTCACTTTCAGGTACACCAATCAGACGTAGATTTGGTCTTTTCACATAGTCCCATATTTCTTGGAGGCTTTGCTCGTTTCTTTTTATTCTTTTTTCTCTAAACTTCCCTTCTCACTTCATTTCATTCATTTCATCTTCCATTGCTGATACCCTTTCTTCCATTTGATCGCATCGGCTCCTGAGGCTTCTGCATTCTTCATGTAGTTCTCGAGCCTTGGTTTTCAGCTCCATCAGCTCCATAAGCACTTCTCTGTATTGGTTATTCTAGTTATACATTATTCTAAATTTTTTTTAAAGTTTTCAACTTCTTTGCCTTTGGTTTGAATATCCTCCTGTAGCTCGGAGTAATTTGATCGTCTGAAGCCTTCTTCTCTCAGCTCGTCAAAGTCATTCTCCGTCCAGCTTTGTTCCGTTGCTGGTGAGGAACTGCGTTCTTTTGGAGGAGGAGAGGCGCTCTGCTTTTTAGAGTTTCCAGTTTTTCTGCTCTGTTTTTTCCCCATCTTTGTGGTTTTATCCACTTTTGGTCTTTGATGATGGTGATGTACAGATGGGTTTTTGGTGTGGATGTCCTTTCTGTTTGTTAGTTTTCCTTCTAACAGACAGGACCCTCAGCTGCAGGTCTGTTGGAGTACCCGGCCTGCCATGTGAGGTGTCAGTCTGCCCCTGCTGGGGGGTGCCTCCCAGTTAGGCTTCTCGGGGGTCAGGGGTCAGGGACCCACTTGAGGAGGCAGTCTGCCCGTTCTCAGATCTCCAGCTGCGTGCTCGGAGAACCACTGCTCTCTTCAAAGCTGTCAGACAGGGACATTTAAGTCTGTAGAGGTTACTGCTGTCTTTTTGTTTGTCTGTGCCCTGCCCCCAGAGGTGGAGCCTACAGAGGCAGGCAGGCCTCCTTGAGCTGTGGTGGGCTCCACCCAGTTCGAGCTTCCCAGCTGCTTTGTTTACCTAAGCAAGCCTGGGCAATGGCGGGCGCCCCTCCCCCAGCCTCGCTGCCGCCTTGCAGTTTGATCTCAGACTGCTGTGCTAGCAATCAGCGAGACTCCGTGGGCGTAGGACCCTCTGAGCCAGGTGTGGGATATTAATCTCCTGGTGTGCCGTTTTTTAAGCCCATTGGAAAAGCGCAGTATTTGGGTGGGAGTGACCCGATTTTCCAGGTGCCGTCTGTCACCCCTTTCTTTGACTAGGAAAGGGAACTCCCTGACCCCTTGCACTTCCCGAGTGAGGCAATGCCTCGCCCTTCTTCGGCTCGTGCACGGTGCGCGCACCCACTGACCTGCGCCCACTGTCTGGCACTCCCTAGTGAGATGAACCCGGTACCTCAGATGGAAATGCAGAAATCACCCGTCTTCTGCGTTGCTCACGCTGGGAGCTGTAGACGGGAGCTGTTCCTATTCGGCCATCTTGGCTCCTCCTGGGCAGGAGGATTTCTTGAACCCAGGAGTTCAAGGTTATAATGAGCTATGATCGTATCCCTGTACTGCAGCCTGGGTGATAGAGTGAGGCCATGTCTCAAAACAACAACAAGAAAAACAACAAAAATCTGAAAGCTAATAGAAAGTAAGAAGTTGAAAGCTCTTTTTCATTGTCAAAAACAGAAGGTTTCTCTACAATAAAAGCATATTGAAAACGTGAAAAAGTGGGCAGATATATCTTTTTTTAAAGCTAGATGAAATATTCACAGGCTTATTTTTTCTATTATTATTTTTTAATTTTAGTTTTATTGTCTTACATATCTTTTCTGGATAAATTTTATTTATTTTTAAGTTTCAACTTTTATTTTAGATACAGAATGTACATGTGCAGATTTGTTACATGGTATAATTATTCATCAGTATAGCCCATCTGCTCCATCAGTTGGAGAAGCCCCAAATGACAAAATAGTAGTGATAGCTTTCAGTTTGGTGGAACTCTTTCTACTTTTCTGTGTTATCTGGTGGAAGCCTCCCTGCACTGTCCATCCTCACCCCCACACCAGGATTCAGAACTTTTAATCCAGAAGAGCCTAAGGATGTAGGGATGGGAAACACATTCCTGCAACTGTGCCATTGGGAGTGGTGATGAGAAGGGCCAATCCTATCTATGGATTTCAGGGTTATGTATTCTAGTTACTTCACCATATATTGACTATCAGTTCTGTGCACCTACAGAATCCTGGAGGGAAGCAGCCTTGTTGGGTGTGGTTCCCCACGCAGGCTCCCTAGCTGGCCTTTGAACAAGGAATTCCATCATTTTACTAGGCTGGCTTCTTCAGAGTGATGGGACCTGTGGATTCTCTACTCATGCACTCATTGTGGCACTTCTGCACTGTAAAACACATCCCCTGGTCTAAAGCAATGTTTTGGGAATTCCATGTTGGTAAATCATGTACTATTTAAGCCGTCAGATGATGCTGGTGGAGGCACTTTGGGTAGCAAAGGCAAACTCATAATCAAAATAGGCATGAATTTTGGTGAGGATATATTGCTGTCTTTCTACAATGGAAGGTGTCCAGTGTAATCAACTTGCTACCAAGTAATTGACCAGCTTTCTGGGGAATGTTTCCATATTGAAGCACTATATTGAGTCTCTGCTGCTGGAAGTTTAGAAATTCAGCAGTGGCAGTAGCTAGAGAAGTCTTAGTGAGAGAGTCCATGCTGTTGGGCTTATGCATGGCCTTCCTCCTTGCCACCAACTCTGCTTCATGCTTGGGACTTTTGTGCAAGCACTGGGTGGCTGAGGTCAGAAGCTCATTGCCATCCCCTGGACAAGTCATCCTATCTACCTGGTTGTCCAGTGCCTTTTTGAGTGCTCTAGAATACTTTCCAGTGGACATTAATACAAGACAAAATACCCATACATGCTTTGGGCCCTCTGCCAGAGATTCATCCACAAACCTCTTTCTCAAACATCCTTGTCTTTAAACCCTTATTCTTGCTACTTTCAGCATCCTGACTAATCAGCAAAGCCATTTGTTAGCCCAAAAGTTTGTGCACATCTGTGCTTTAGGCATTTTCTCTCTGGTGTGTGACCAAAGTTGCTTAGAGTTATACATGCGAGGATCATTACAATTTTACACCATCTTTCAGGGCCTCCTTTGAGCGGGGCTGTATTGTGGTGGCACTCCATTTTCAGTTATCATAAGTAGGTTGAGCTAACCTATTTGTGAACCAGGCTCACATATTTCCTCCTCTGTGAGTTGGTTGTATGGAAACCCTCATGGGAACATGGATGTTAGTTGAAGGAGAGGCATCAGTGTATCAGAGGAAAGTCACATGGAAACTGGGGCCACCTGCTTATGCAACTTACTTGTGCGCAATTCTAAATGTACCATTTATGTCATGCAATGGATTCCTGCTGTTCCTGCATGACCTTATGACTTTGCATATCTCATAATCCCAACTCACTGGCTGGGCGCAGTGGCTAATGCCTATAATCCCAACACTTTGGGAGGCGGAGGTGGGTGGATCACCTGAGGCCAGGAGTTCAAGACCAGCCTGACCAATATGGTGGAACCTTGTCTCTACTAAAAATACAAACATTAGCTGGGCATGGTGGCATGCAACTGTAGTCCCAGCTACTTGGGAGGCTGAGACAGAATTGCTTGAACCCAGGAGGCGGAGGTTGCACTGAGCCGAGATCACGCCACTGACTCCAGCCTGGGTGACAGAGTAAGACTCCGTCTCAAAAAAAAAAAAAAAAAGTAAAAAAAAAAAAAAAAAAAAAAATCCTAACTCATCATGAGCAGCTCCAGTTGCATAATCACACTTTATGTTCTCTACTAGGGTTCAAAAGCACACCAGGGTTGCTTTTGAGGTGATGAGTAGTTCTCTGTCTTTGAAGGTTTAACCTTGCTCCAGAACCCAGGGTCTGTGCTTCAACTCTTACATTGGGGTTTAACAGAGACTCTTACAGAATCTTAATCCACTAAGGATTCTTCTAGCCCCATCCATCTTCTAGGTCATACTGCCTGAGCATCAGGGCAGCTTGCACTGCAGTCTGGACCTGTTACAGGATCCTCTCTTGTTCTGGGCAACACATACCACACTTGAAAATGGCAGCTTCCCAAGTCATTCAATAAATGATCCAGTATCCAAATAAGACTACCAAGTACAGTGCCTCTTTCTTAGTGGTAGGAGGTGTGGGTGCAATAATTTGTCATTTATATTAAAGGGGAATTTTCCACATGTTCCAGTTCATTGGATTTTTTAAATTTATTTATTTATTTTGAGATGGAATGTCTCTCTGTTGCCCAGGATGATTTCGGCCCACTGCAACCTCTGCCTCACAGGCTCAAGCGATTCTCCTTCCTCAGCCTCCCAAGTAGCTGGGACTACAGGCACCCACCACCACACCCAGCTAATTTTTGTATTTTTAGTAGAGGCGGAGTTTCACCATGTTGCCCAGAGTGGTCTCAAACTCCTGAGCTCAGGCAATCCACCCGCCACGACCTCCCAAACTGCTAGAATTACAGGCATGAGCCACCGTGCCTGGCCCGGTTCATAGGATCTTTAAAGACATCATACATATGGTAGGTCTTTAAAACTTTGAGGGTTTTATTATCCTCCTCCTAGCATGTATGTATCTTACCAGGACACCCTGAGTACTTGCTTCTGTCCTCACCTGGTCCAAGAACCATGATGTACTCATTGCTGTTAAGCAACATCATGCTGGTTCTGTGTAATACCAAGACAATGAAGGTCTCTGTGGACTATATTGTGACAGAGAGCAGAAGAGTTAACCTGGTCCTGGGCAAAACAGTAAATGTGTACTACTGTCTTTTCCACATGATAGCAAATTGCTTTTGATCCTGGTTTTATTGTATTGACAACCTCAGCTGGCATGACCATGAAGAAGCAAGACAAAAAACAAACAGGAGGAAAAAATCTGTGGATTCTTCTTAGAGATGGAATACATACTTACAAATAAAATGCCTCAATGGAAGAAACATTACCATATCTGACATGGTATATGTGATTGTGGATGCCATTTGATTATGTTAACTTTGGTCCACTATCATTCATGATGATCCTTCTAGTTTTTGCAAGGGCCAAACAGGTGAATTGAATGAGGCTATCCCTTCATCCTTCAAGTCTTTGGTGGTGGTGCTAATTTCTGCAATTTCTCTTGAGATGTAGGATTACAGTTTGAGGAACTTCCCATGTCTCTTCCAAACCCACAGTGGCTCTTATTTCAGTGGCCAAGGAACCAATCTTGATTGTACTAAGGGACTGGGCAAATAACCACACAGATGGCCTGTGGACCCATTGGACCACTATGAGATGGACACGGGCCAGGATTCTATTCATCACCTGGCTTCTACACGCCTCTCTCTAATGAAGGGTCACAATAGCATTTTGAATTCCTTGCTTTCAGAGCCAACTCAGACTCTGAGTCTAAAGGTCCTTGCATGGTCTGGGTATTTTCGTTTCTCCAGTGTATATCTGATATTCTGGTAAATAGCTTCAAGTCCCTTTGGCGAAGGATCAGGAGATATTTATTTTAAATTTTTGCAGTGGTGTTGCAGGATATTGCCAAATGGACCTAGTCTCTTTGATAGTCAGTGAGCTCTGGATCAGAGACTGAGCTCTGTGTCTGGGAACTGACTTAGATCTAGTAAATGGGTGAGTGAGTGTGATTTCCCATTGGGGCGACAGACACCAGTTTTTTGCTTTCCAGATCTCTCCTGCTGGCTGTATAGATGAAGTGAAACTCTAGTTGGCTGCCCATCTGTCTTGCTCCCATGATTTATTAACAATTGCTACCGATTCCTATGGGTCAAAGCACCCAGGTCGTCACTCTGGCCTCAGTGTTTATTTCAGAAATTATGACCACCCTATTTCTGTGAAGACAAATTAGCCTCTCCTATTTGAGAATCCTATCAATTCCATTGATACCAGGGAGACTGGTTCTAACATAGCATTTCCCACTGTCAACAACACAACCAAGCTTCTCCACAATGGTGGTGCTCCCCTCACTCTGCATTCTTCATTGACTGATTATAGGAGTGTTCTTTTGACTCCCTCAGGCAACAGAGTCAGGTGGTGGGTTCTTTGATGTAACACAGTAAATCCATTCCAACATTTCCACCTCCCTGAGCCCTTCAAGCCCTTCCCCAAAACCCTGCCAAGGCCTGACTTACCTAATTACTTTGATAAGGACCAAGCTATAAGGAACAATTTTAGCAGCGTATTAGGACCAGTTCTATGTGTCTTTGCTAAGACGTTGAACCCCATGTCACGGGAGAGGGTTCTGACATCAATACATTCTCCCTTCTCCAGCCTTATGTGCTTACCTTGCGTATGGGCACTCTAAGATCTACTCCTACACCTGTTCCCCTGGCTTCTCCTGGGTGCATTAACCAGGTCTTAAAATTCTCTGGTTGTACTACTTTCTTCCAAAGCCAGGATACACTTCACAATGGTGCTGTGGCCTAAACATTCCTATCATTATAACTCTCATTCTACAGGATAGGAAACAATGGAGGGAGTCTGCTAATTGTTTAGTATGTACGCTTACAGATTAGAGAAATAACTTTCTGTTGGGTCCAGTGTGGAGACAGCGGGGGTAGATGGGAGCAGAACATGACGGGGGGAGGAGAGTATCTTATGAAGCATCTTCCTCTGATGAGGTTTTTGCAGTTTCTAGGTCAAGGTTTCTCAACAATGGGACTAGATAATTCTCAACATTTGGACTAGATAATTCTTTGTTGTGAGGGGCTATGCTGTACTTATAGGATGTTAACAGCATCCTACAATGACCTCTACCTATTAGGTGCCAATAGTACCTCCCTTTCTCAGTGGTGATAACTGTATCTCCCCAGTGTAGACCACTGATTAAATGTTAGAAGAGGGCTCTCTTCCTGCAGCCAACCTCCTGCAGATGTCTCTTGGGTGATGGCAGAATTCTCAGGGTGCAGCTGAGGTGAGCTATCATCAGGCTATTCCTGTGCACATCTGATAGTTATAGCAATAGCTAGAGAAAAAAAGTGGGCTAAGAAGATGTGAGCCAGGGCATAAAATGTCTGTGACACAGAGGTATGTAACACCCACTTCAATTCACAGATGGGAACACTAAGGCTCAGGAAGGTTAAACAACTTAAGTCGAAGCACTGTGCATAAATATATGTAAGACATAATACCTCCCTTTGAGAAATTTTCAGTCCAGCAAATTGTGAAATATTATATAATAAATAATTGCATGTAAGTGTTGATAAGGTCATACGACCATCAAGTGACAAAGATAAAAATAGAATGAGGTCTATTTGACTTCCAAATCTGTATTCATTTTAGTATACAGATATGCCTCAGGATTTCTTATGTATACTGCATACTAGAATTTTTGTTAAATTATTTGCATGCCCGATATCATTGAACATTTGCAGAGATCTAAATAGTGGGCATTCTCACCCCCCATTTTTCAGATAACGAAGTGGCCCTTTCTTGTACACTGTCTTATGCCCTAGATGCATTACGCCTAAAGAAGACGTTGCTTTGTAGAGAAGGGTGACCTCACACTGATAAAATCAATGTGGACAAGTACGGAAACGCAGGCACAGGATAATGCAATATATTGCTAGAAACAGGAGAACCCAGTGACCAATTCCATTAACTCCATCTTCATCCTTCCACAGTGTGACTAATTAAGATATGGTCTGGTACTGAATAGTTCAACTCCTTTTAAGAGTAGCTTGTGAAACTGTGGAAACTATCTAAAAATATATAACTAATGTGAGACAAATAATGTTGTTACAAGGGAATTGATAACCAAGGATAATGGGAAAAGCAAGAAATAGCAAGTTGGAGCTAATTACCAGGGAATGCCCCCTGACACTGAGAGTGGTGAGCCAGGATAATGGTCTCCTGAGGGGAGTGGCAGAATCACCATCAGTTAGTACATTTAAAAATAGGCAACAGAGCACTAGAAACAGAGCTATTGGGAATAATCTTGCATTAGGCAGGAAAGGAGGTAATTGACTAAGTGACCTAATATTAAGAGCTTTCTTTCTCATGAATTTCTAGAATTCTAAAAAAAAAAAATATAAAACCTTATAGGCTGTATACAGAAATGTAGGTACCTAATGACTGGAGATGCCTAAATATAGCCTCAAATTATTCATAAATGCAAAATGAGAGCAACCGTGCCCCAGATGGAGCATAATACGAGGGTGAGAGGAAATGTAGGAGATGGACAGGGAAAGCTGAAGCACTGTCAGGAATCAGATTTCTCTGATGCTCTTAGTTGGGGCCGTGCCCAAGTACATGTGAGCTGTACGAAGGCTGTATTAGTTAATCACTTAGCTCTTTCTTCCTTTCCTCATTCGGTCCTACTCTACCGCAATGTCAGAGTTTACAAAGACCACTATTTACAAAGACCACCTGTACCATCCCTATCTTCCAAGTCAGTGTTCTCCTTTCCTTGAAACCGGTTCATGGCATGGTCTTAAAGCACTCTTTCCCAAGGAGTAGGCAGTCCAAATGCTTGACTCTAAGCCATAGGAAGCCTTGCTAAAAATGCAGATTTCAGGATCTCACTGCAGCAGAGCGTCTGGGGCAGGGCCTATGAATCTGCAGTTTTAAGATGTTCCCTATGTCTTAAAAATAATTGTCATTGTTAAATTGGAGAAACTCCCCCTAGGGATGGGCACACTGGCTAAACCAAAAGAAACCACAAGGGAGGGAAGTGTAACCCAGCTTCCTCCCTGCTTTCCTTGATTTTTCCTTACTCCCAACCAAATAAGATCTCCTTTAAGTTTCATAAAACTCTTATAAGTGCGCACATACACTCACCTATAATCTACATTATGTCTACCTGCAAAAGGCTTTAATAGAATTTTCTTGTTTGTCTAATATGCTAATTATTTCTCTGCTTTGTATTTGTGGTGCTGGTTTAACCCTTTGGAGGACAGGGATTATGTTTAAATCATCTTTTTTTCTTTTTTTTGAAAATCATCTTTCCTTCACAATTTTGTGGTAAAGAGTGGATATTCTTATTGAATGCAACTAAGCCAGAAATGTAAAAAAAAAAAAAAAAAAAAGTAATAAAAACAGGGCATGCAATAGGAAGCCAGGGCATGTTAGCTTTGCCAGTGTGAGAAGGCATAGTCTGAAGGCTGAACACTTAGCTTGGGGTCAAGACCTGGCTTTTGCTTCTAGCTCCACCAATCATCCCATATGAAAATTTGAGCCAATCATATGGCTTCTCAGTTTCCCTCTCTGTAAGCCAGGATAACAATCACTTTCTTACTTTTCTTACAAAGTAGCTGAGAGAGTAAGCATGATAATATCACTATTTAACATCACGTTTCACTTACGACAGCTAAAAATGACATCAACATTATCAACATCATCATTTTACAATCTCCAAACCACTGAACAGAAGTTCAATCTGAGTTCCCCAGAGATAATTATTTTACCTTATACCAGGACATCCAAGAAAAAACAAAGATTCCAAGAATTACATCTAGTTAAAATGTATATCAGTAATCAGTCTTCTAATACAATTCCCCAGATAATGCTAGCTATAGGGACAAGAAAAATAATTGGCATTGTTTAATTTTTGACATGCTACCTAATGAACAGCTAAACCATTTTCATAGAAGGCAAAATTACAGTGCTGCTGCTGGTGCAACTACTGTATCTAAAGTTAATTGGATTTTCTATTATGATGAGGCTTGTTTTTCAGAATTTAATCTCAATTGCTCTGAGTTGATAGTGAGACAAGAGATACACAGGGCATATGGAGTGAATCATGGGTTGGGGAGGAACCTCATTAGGTCAAAGAATTCTCAGGTATATTGGGGTGTCACAATGTGCAAGCAGGAACTAGGATTTGTGTAGTGTATATGTCTTCTAAACATGAAGATTTTCAGAAGGGAAAACTGACTGCTTGTTATTGTAGCCTCTCTCTCTCTTTCTCTTTCCTCCTTCCCCTTCTCCCTCCCTCCCTCTCTCCCTTTCTTTTTCTCTCTCTTCTTTCATCCCCTGTCTTTCTCTCTCCCCTAGGCAGAGTAATACGTTTTAGTTCCATTAGGATGTTGAGTGTTATCTGTGCAGACTGCAACAAAACAGCCATACCAACTTCTTTTCTAGTTCAAGGGATTGCTCTACAAATTACCTAATTTAGCATGAGTTTCTGTGCTCTGGTGTTTTGAAACATGCAGAGAGTTTTCGAAGTAAGAGAACCAATTTGAAAAAGGCTCTAGCAGTTGGTAATGGGCCAGGAGACAATGGGGCTTTCCCAGTTGTGAAATGAAAACAACAGTGAACAAGGGTGTGGTCACATGTAAGCAGGGCTATACACCTGGGCCTCAATGGCCAGAAAGCGAGTCCCTGGGCAGGGTTTGGGTGAGCAGATGGTCCCAGGGCACTCAGATATCTGAAGGGGTTCAGAAAGCCCACTTGGCCTAGCCTTCCATAAAGGAAGCAGCTTCAGTTTAAAATTTTGACATTTTCTATGATAAAAAAGCTATTCATTAAGTCACTGTGTCTATTCACATGTATCAGAAGCATTAATTCATTAAGAGGAAACATTTAAAATACATCATATTTTGTTAGCCTTATTGTGGTATTTCCTTATTTTTTAAGTTAAGAAGAGTTTTAAAAAAAAGTGACCATGGGCCTCTTTAGACTTCTAGAGGCCCTGACTACACATGGAGCCTGCTGGAGGGACTGACTCAGTGAGGAGTGCCTGTATACATGCTCCTTGCAGATGTGGGAGGAAGCTGAGGGAGAGAAACTAGGAGGGCAGCTGGTGAGAGCCACAGACTCAGGCAGGTTCCAAACTCTTTCAAAAGCACTTCCCCAAATATCTGCCATTTAATGGTCCCGAACCAAAAATATAGCCTCTGTTTATATCAATTTTTATGTTAAACCTACTCAAATATTTGTTCTAATGAAAGAATACAAAAACATTGTCCGGCACTTAAATTACTTAAAACAATGGAATAACAATGGATAAAACTGCAAACTTAAATGGAAGTGGGCTCCAGAAACTGCAAATTGCAGTTCAATCACAATTCCCCATTATAAAGTGTATATTAACCATGCAATAGCAACAAACTTATATGTAGATATGTAGCACTTTACAGTTTAGAAAGCATGCACATGTATTTTATCTCAAGTTCCCTCAATAGAACAATACATAATGTCTACACATTTGGGCTTTGCTTTAAGGGGAAAATTGGTCTTAGTAATATGTTTGGAGAGTCATAATTTCATACTACAGATGAAAATCTGAAGGTAGAGACAAGACTTTAAATCCTGGTGGAATCTAGAAAAAAATGGACTTTACAGATGTCAAGGTGTATTTTGGTACCATGTAGGTGCATGTCTAATTCACCCAACAATTCGCCAAGGGCTACCTGCATTGTCCTTGCATACTATAAGTCAAACTGAAAGCAGGGAAGGCAGGTGAAGCTCTGCCTTCCCCACTCATCTCCTGGATGGGTACAGCAATGATGTGCCACACCTCATTTCCTGTTATCCCCACTTCAGGGCCCCTGGCCTATCACAACTGCAAACCCCAAACTTCTCTCTATAAATAATATACTACTAGAAAATGTCTACTGTCCCCTTACAATCTAGTAAATTAAAATATATTCCCTGTCCCTTTAGCATTGCATTTTTGGAAGGCTTATCACTTCAAATTTGGAAAATAACAAGGAAATGTCAATAGTCTTTAAAAAGTCTCCAAAAGTACTTCTTGTAGCATCAGCCTCTCTTAAGAATCTTCTACTTGTTCCCTGCACTTTTAGAGGCATGCCCAGCAATAAGAATGTAATGATTGCATTTTAACACTTCATTCATTTTGCTTTCTAAAAGAAGATTAAATGAAGGATATTAAGTCCCCTCCACATGCTAAGAATTCTGAGGAGTAACTTCAGGATGAAAGCATATATGATCCTGCTCTTCTTCCCTAGGTATCCAGATGTTGAACTTGGACTGTGTAAGTCTCTTCCAGATAGAGTTTGGATATCTGTCCCTACTAAATCTCATGTTGAAATGTAGTCCCCAGTGTTGGAGTCACAGCCTAATGGGAGGTGTTTGGATCGTGGGGGTGGATCCCTCATGAATGGCTTGGGCCATCCCCTTGGTGATGAGTGAGGTGTCGCTCTGAGTTCACATGAGATCTGGTCATTTACAAGTGTGTGGCATCTTCCCCACCCACCCCCTCCCCCCACTCTCTCTTTTGCTCCTGTTTTCGCCATGTGAGATGCCTGCTTCACCTTTGCCCTCCACCATGAGTCAAAGCTTCCTGAGGCCTCCTCACAAGTCAAGCAGATGCCCATGCCATGCTTTCTGTAAAGCCTGCAGGACTGTGAGCCAATCAAACCTCTTTTCTTTATAAATTACCTGGTCTCAGATATTTCTTTTCTGGTTTTTGTTGTTGTTGTTGTTGTTGAGACTGAGTCTTGCTCTGTCTCCCAGGCTGGAGTGCAGTGATCTAGGCTCACTGCAACCTCCGCCTCTGAGGTTCAAGAGAGTCTCCTGCCTCAGCCTCCTGAGTAGCGGGGATTACAGGTGCACACCACCACACCTGGCTAATTTTTGTATATTTAGTAGAGATGGGGTTTTGCCATGTTGGCCAGGCTGGTCCTAAACTCCTGACCTCAAGTGATCTGCCTAACTTGGCCTCCCAAATTGCTGGGGTTCCAGGCATAAGCCATCATGCCCAGCCTCAGATATTTCTTTATAGCAATGCAAAAACAGCCTCACACACTCCCATACACAGTTGCTTCTTGAGTTTTTCTCACTCCTCTCTTCATCTGTGATCCCACTGTTGTCTGAACCACTCACATACCCTCTCTGGTCCTAGATTGCCTTTGTTAGTCTCAGTTCTACTCCTAGGTCATGAGGCTCTTTCTCAAATCTTGTCCAAATGGCACTTAATAACCACTTCCAGAAAACCTTTTAACTAATAAAGGAGGAGACGGTTATTTTGTTCATACCACATCCTTTAAAAAATACAGATCTACAACTGTTCTACTTTATTTTGGTGTAATGGCAATATTTTTGCAGGGACCTAATTTTCATTTTTTCACTAATAAACCTTTCTTTCAATTCCACTGCTTGGTCTTCCTGAAACCAACATCTTTTCCCAGTTTTCCCAATGGAATCTTAATCTTCTCGGTTAAATTCAACTTCTTATTCAAACGTCTAAATGATCACCATATCAATATAGGCAACATGTAATGATTCATTATCAGTATGTATCAAATATAATTCTTAATGTGTAATTATGAGTACCTCATCCCTTGTACATGCTTCATCTAGTAGTCTTATCCATGCCTGAACCAATCTTATTTAAAAGTAAGACATGGACAAGCAAGGTCCAAAACCAAAGTCTTCTCAAGAGTTTCCCACTCAACACAACCCCATGGAGATGAATAAGCTTGGAAGGCAATTCTAAGTGGTTCCAGAGCAAGAGCTCAAGCGAACAATCAGAAAATAATTTGGTAGAGAAATATGTTTTTAAAAAATACTTGGGGTACAAACTTAATTGATGTGGCAGGAATATTTCATTACCTCAATCAGCCAACATTAAGTGAGTATCTAGGGATGAAGATTAAAATGGTGTAGTTCCAGCCACCGAAGATATCACATTTTAGCCAAAAAACTGACATTGGAAACAGAGATCTAGGGCCTTCTAAGGCATTTCAGAAAACTATTGTTCTTCCTATTTTTCATGGAAAGAAACCACTGTATCTTAGCAAGAGTAAGGAACCGTGCTAGGGTTATAAGACATGGCAGCAAGTTGGTCAGGATCCACACGGAAAGACTGGAGATGAAGGGGACATGGTTTTCAAAGCACTTGAGACAGAGGAATTAGTCACAGACCTCCTCTTAACCATAGGAGTGCTTACAGGTTTTCACTAATATTTTTAATACATAAAGTTGCATTTTAGTCAAACAGCTGGAACATAATAATATCTTCTTGATTAGATAAAAAGGTTTTTTCCCTGAAAATTATTACAAAAGGAACCTAACACAGTCCCTAATTATTAAGGTAGTGAAAAAATGTAGTAAATACTAGGTGTGGTGTTGGTGGTATGTGTGTGGTGTACATGAGCGTGAGATAAGTCAGTATTCCATTTATTCTGAGCATATCTTCAGATATATATCATCCTTCTTGTTCCTATATCACATGTCATATGAACCCAGACTCTTGGTCAAAACAAGCCCTGACAAGGCAACTAAACATAAACGAAGCATTCTGTAACAGGTGCAACGAGAAAAGCACCATTTTTTTCTGAGCACACCTTGCTACTCCCTGGAGCAATTCATAGTCCTTAGTAAGGTTCTTTGCTTTCCTAGGAGATTTTTCTAAACTGTAGTCTTATGTATCAAAAAGCAATATCCTAGTGCATGTTCTAGAATTAGGCGTTTAAGTACATCAACATTAAGCTTTGTACTTAATGTACTAAATTAAATAGCTTATAAATTTAGAATGGTATTTCCTTGCCTTTCTTTTTCAGTTCAACCTCTAGAGCATAGTTAGCATTCACTTAGTATTTATGAGTGATAATCCTTACCAGTATGTGGCAAAGATTTGAATGTGATATTATGCAAACAAGAGTCACACTTTATGCATACAGCATATACACTGCCTGCTGAAATTATGTCTTGACAGGGGCATATATTTGGAGAAAATCACTAGCACTCATTATCTTCAGCATGCCTCACCATTCATTTATTGACTGACTTGTTCATTCAAATATTTATTGAGCTCCTACCCTATTCCAGATACTCTTTTCGCCTACACCACAACTTTTCCCTTCTTCCATGTGGCACAGCCCAAATTTAGCTCTGACGTTGACTCTTGCCACACATGGCTCTGCTAAAATCTAATTGATTTAAACCAATCTTGATCTTATTCTCTTTGTAAGGGGTTGATTTCCTGAGATGTACAAATCCCAGCACTGGCCAATGAAAACTGAGAGGAAGTCTGGTGGGGGGCTTCTGGAAAATGTTCTTTGCTCTTAAAAAGATTCATATAAGGAAGGAACTGTCTGCGATGGTTAGTTTTATGTGTCAAGTTGGCTAGTCTATAGCATCTGGTGGTTCAATTAAACACTAATCTAGGTCTGACTGTGAAGGTATTTTATAGATGTGCTTACCATCTACAAGCACTTGACTTTAAGTAGAGAGGGTTATCTTTGATAATCTGGGTGGGCTTCGTCCAATCAGTTTGAATGGCTTTAAGAGCAAAAATGAAGCCTCCATGAGGAATGAGAAACTTTGCCTCAAGACTGCAGCATCAGCTCCTGCCTAAGAGTTTTCAGCCTGCCAGCTCACACTGGATTTTGGACTTGCCAGCTCCCCAAATCACCTAAGCCAATTACTTGAAATGATACGTATGTCCTTTTGGTTCCGTTTCTCAGAGAACCCGGTTACACTGTCTTTTTTCAGTCTCTAGAAATTCAGATGAAAGAGTATAAACGTGGGAAGAATGTGGGTCTTTGACAATGTGATTGAGTTCCTGAGTTAATCAACTCTAGACTCCCTTATTTGGGACTTCTTATGATGAGAGAACAAATCCCTTCATTCTTTAAGCCTTTATAAGTTGGGTCTTCTGTTACTTGAAGCTGAAAGCAACCACACTAACACAGAAACCATCAGAAAACAATGAGTATCATACGTAAATAGAATCACAATTAGCCAACCACAGAGAGTTTAAGATAAGGACGTGATGGTCTTTGGTTCATTTTCTTTCAGATAATGAAGAACTCACTATCACTGGCTAGAAGGTCAGACTAAGTGTGTGCATTTAAGAGTCCAGAAATTAATTATCATCTTTTTATATTTATAGGACATAAAAGTAGAAAAAGAAGTACGGTAAAAATATCTTTTCCTATGGTGATAGACTGTTTCATTCTATGGAAGGAAATCTTGAAAACAGTATTCATATTCAGAAAATAATGAAGCTGTGCTTAATGGATTTGGAAATTATTCAATAATTATCTTATTCTTTATTTTACAATTTTGAGGCCCTACCAAGAAAGGATCATCTGCATGATTTCTCATTTTAGTGGCTCATAACTGGCTATTTTAGTTCTATTCCACACTCGGGGTTACAGTTAGAGTAAAATTACAAACAGCTGTGATTCCTGCCCCAAGAAGATGTGTAGGTGTGTGCAAAATGCTTAATGTCTTCTGAACCGAACAGGTGTTGCATGGGCAGTGTATGCTGGAATGAAATAAATTCACTCTCAGGCTGAAACTATGTAATCTAGTTGAAACTACGTAATCTAGTTGCTAAGATTTGGTGTTGTGAGTTACACACATATGAAATGGCATGTATGACAGAAGCACCGAAATACTCTTAAAAAGTGAAGCCTACAGTTCACTGTTGCATCATCTTCACAAGTTAAATCATTTCTAGAAAATTTCACTTACTTTGAATAACAACTACACAGAAGTGCAAAACAGTAGGTGGGAGCCTGTGAGGAGTGACAGACGGCAATTTGCGGGGTTTTCTTTCTTGGACCCACTCAGTACGTTTGAGGAATGTTGCAACTGCATACAATTTTTAAAACTTGTTTGAACTTTTGTTGGGTTTGGTTTTAAGTGGAAGGTTGACTTCTCCACTTTAAAAGAAAGTTTTTTGTTTATTGTTTTTTTTAGGAATGCAAACTACATTTTACAACAAACATTTAAATTGCACTCATTTTTCCTTTATGTCCAGTAATAAGATGGTGGTCACTGACATTTATGGAGCACTTATCATGTACTCAGTGTGTTGGAGCTGGTGATACAAAGATGGAGAAAACTGCAGTGATTTCCAGTGTAACAGGATATTGTAAAAAATAAAAAACTCTTCCTTATAAAGTGATGTTCTACATTATTTGGGTAAACAAATGCATAAGAAAAGGTAACATTATAGCCAACATCTCGTTTCTCTACTGACTTGGATATTAACATCCAGAAACAAAGGAAGGTCTTAGAGCTCCTATTGAACTATGTTAGATGATGAGTCCTAGCAAAAGTGCAAACTTCTGTGGCTCCCACAGCCTCCAGGAAACACAAGCCACTTGAAAAGAAGATCAAATGCCTTCTTTCCTCATGGGTCAGTCTGAACTTACTCTTAACATCCTTCCCATGATAACTTGATTAAGCTAAGCATCATATATGAAACCAGACTCCTTAAGATAACTTATTAACCTATCTAGAAATTAAATATCTACTTCTGTTTTCTCAAAATGCAGCCCAGTGACCATGTGTAGGAGACTCCTGTGTCGCCCAGAGCGTTGCTGCTTTCCATCTCTCCAGGTCTACAAAATCACAATTTTCTGGGGTAGGGCCCAGAATGTTCATTTCTCACAAGCTCTCTGGGGGTGATTTTGCATTCACTGAAGTTGATGAATAGATAACCACTGCTATTTGGTCAGATAGATACCTTCTCTTCCTGACTCACTGATCCCAGAGGCTGACCTCTAAGGAGGCATCCACTAGGATCTCCCCTTCTCTGGCTTCTGATTGGCTCTGTGGCCAGTGGACTTCCCAGTGGCTAATCACAGGAAACGGGGAGGGTAAGCGAGGTATTTGTTTCCTGGGCTTCCTCTTTGCTGTGTTGCTTGCAGATGCCTTCTGCATCTCATAGGATTTTCTCTTTCCCAATTCCCACAGTGACTCAGGCCTCTTGTCCCTTTGGGCCCAGATGTGATAACATCTCCTCTGATGTTACTCTCCCTGGAGCATTGCACTATTCCCCTAACCCTGCCTGCACTTTGTAAACAGTCCCTCTGTAAATAAACTCTCCTCCAATCTAATGTGAGTCTGCCATTTGCTTTCTATAGAAATCTTGACTGAAACAGATATGGTTAGTAATATTTTGTAACTATGTAATATTTTATGGCTTGTACATTTCTTCTATATTTATTTTTTTATTTTTACAACATAATATGGTTTAAGTAGGTTTTTAAAAAAATCAACATTTTATGAATAAGAAAACTGAGGCCAAGAGAAGTTAAATAAAAAGTCACCCAGCTGGCCAGTGGGAGAAGCAGAGAGCAAGCCTGGTTTAATGCCTTCATTTATAACTCTTTTCACTTCATCAAGCTGTCAATCCCCTTCCTTCCCCACCACAAGTTATATAAACAGATACCATTACCTGATACAAGTACAACTGAAGTTATATTGTTTTGTTAACATAAACACTGAAAGAATCCATGTATTTGTTTCATTTGAGGCTAAGACCCCTCTGAGGAGTGGGAGAGAAAGGCTCTCACAGGCAAGCTTCTTGGCAGTGTTGCACATGATCTTATGCATCTGCCTCTTCCACAACCTGGTCTCTGAGGATCCCTCCATCCAACAGTGGCTTAACTACTCACTCCTTTGGCTCCCTCTGTTCTGAGGCAGCCTCTACCACAGAATCCCTAATACTTTCATCTGTATCTCTACCTCTTCCTTCAGATTGGCAGCTCCCTAAATGCAGGGTTATATTTTGTTTTTCCCATTTGCTACTGTATCGCCAATTTGTAGCCTAATTCTGGGTGCACAGTAGATGCTCAGTAAGTATTTGTTAACTGAATAAAAGAGCATCTATATGTCTAGTGTATCCGTATACCAGTACATTATAAAATCATGGGGCTAGGCACAGTGGTTCATGCTTGTAACCCAGAAGTTTGGGAGACTGAGGCAGGAGGATCGCTTGAGCCCAGGAGTTCCAGACCAGCCTGGGCAACACGGGGAGACACTGACTCTACCAAAAATTTAAAAAATTAGGCAGGCATGGTAGTGTACACCTGTGGTCCCAGCTACTCAGGAGGCTGAGGTGGGAGGGTCAACTGAGCCATCCCAAGGGAGGTTGAGCCTACAGTAAGTTGTGCTTGTGCTGCTGCACTCTAGCCTGGGCAACAGAGTGAGACCCTGTCTCAAAGATAAATAAATAGAATATCATGGAGTCACCTTCTGCTTCTCAGTCTTTCTTATCCTCTATTTTCGCCGGTTGCTAATTTCTGTTTATTCTACTTTTGGAATCTCTGTTAGATATGTTTATTCCTTCTCACTCTTACTGTCACTACTCTAATTCAGGGTCTCAATGCTGTTTCCTTGAAGTCAATTGTAAAAGTTTTGTAAAGTAACTTCCTTTTTGCCTGCACCCATGCCAGAGTGGTCTTGCTAGAGTCCATCTCCAATCATCTTACTCATTGCAAGCTTTTAAGGGCTACAAAGCAACAATTAAGACACAGCATATCATTCAATGCCAAGAACCTTGCTACACATTTATTTCCCCAAACATCCTTTTATATCCTCTTCTTTTGAGCCCCCCTGAAATCCATCCTGTCTGTCTTCTAGTTTCTTCCCACTTCCATGTCTTTGCTGGTACTATCATAACATCTGAAATACCTTGTCTTTCTCTGGTCTATTTGTGTACAAGGCTATGGTATGAAGCCACTTCTTCCATGAAATATTTCCCAATTGTGATCTTGCTCATCTTTTTTTAGAAGTAATCTTTTTCTGGGTTTGAATTCTCATAGTACCTTATCTATATCATTTTAGTAGTATTTAATACCATCTGTGTATTAGGATTATTTATGCTACCCCTCTGTGTCTTAGCCTCTCAAACAAGACAGTAAGATACTTGAGTTCAAGATACATATTTAATTATCTTTGTATCTTTCTTATTATTAATACATATGGTGTTTCATATTTAGGACATATCAATAAATATTTGCTAAATTAATATGTGTAATTGCATAAATAAAGCATTGACAAGAAATGGGGCATCTGTATCAATGAAAGACTAGTGAATGAGGTGATCCTGAAGCATGAATATAAAGCAGAGGGATACATCACTGTAGCAAAGACATAGAGGTGAAAGAAAGTGCCTGTGTCACTTGACCCCCAGAGAGGGTATATTAGGGTTTTCTAGAGGGACAGAACTAATAAGATATATATATGTATCTCATATATATGAGAGTTTCTTAAGTAGTATTAACTGACACCATCGTAAGGTCCCACAATAGGCCGTCTGCAAGCTGAGGAGCAAGGAAGCCAGTCCAAGTCCCAAAGCTGAAGAACTAGGAGTCTGATGTTCAAGGGCAAGAAGCATCCAGCACGGGAGAAAGATGTAGACTGAGAGGCTAAGCCAGTCTAGTTTTTTCACGTTTTTCTGCCTGCTTTATATTCCGGCCACGCTGGCTACTGATTAGGTGGTGCCCACCCAGATTAAGGGTGGCTCTGCCCTTCCCAGCCCACTGACTCAAATGTTAATCTCCTTTGGCAACACCCTCACAGACACACCCAGGATCAATAATTTGCATCCTTCAATCCAATCAAGTTGACACTCAGTATTAACCATCACAGAGGGCTTGCTTGCCTGAGTAAGAGATGAGAACTAGAAAACACTAGACATCTGGAGAGAAGACCAGGAAGTTCATGGGGATAAGTGAGTTGGACTGGAGGGTGATGGGCAGATATTGAATGTGATCCTTATGACACAAAATGGCTGACATCTTTGGAATAGGCAGAAGATAAACTGGAAGTAAAGGAATGTTGAAGATAATGATTACACAGTACTGTAATCAAGACCCAAATAACTTGATGTGGCAACAACAACAACAAAATGGCTGTTCTTGGGGACCAACAGTAAGTCGATGTGTGTGGGTGTTGATGGGATGTGGAAAGAGGAATCAAAGGCAGGCAGAGGTACATCAGGGATGACTCCACTGACCATGAGGGAAAGGCTGTGAGACTCGAGATGCTCTTAGATTGTTAATATCAGAAATGTTCAGTAGCAGCATTGACTTTGGGGATGGAGATTGCCTCAGAACTGGAGAGGTCAGGGCGGATGCTCAGTTCTGTGAAAGAGGTGACGGCACTCATGGACTTCAGAGGCCTCCTCTAGATGTGACAGTCATTGGATATCCATTTCAGATGGGAAATACTGATACTCCAAATAGTTTGTCTATATTATTCTTACAATTCTATCTGGGTCACAGAAGAATTCCCTTCCTACTGCAATTAAACAATGAATATCTGATTCCATGCCTAAGAGTAATTCAACATGGAGAATGAGGCATTGGGAACTCCTGGATTTTTTTTCTAGGCTTTTAAATGCTTTACTGAACAAGTCTAATTGCTCAATTTCCCTGCCAGAATCTCATCACTGGTTAAATGAATTCAGTAGTATTCACTTCAAAGCAATATTGTGAAGCTTAATTAATGAATGTCTTATTTATAAATTCTTACAAAGAATTGTTTTACTTCAAACCTTCAGGATAAAACCAAATTGAACCTGAGTCTTTCTGTGTCAATGGCTTTTCAAAGAAACAGTCTCTCTTTCTTCCTCTGGAGAAATCAGCGTAAACAGGGTTGGAATTTATCTAAACAAAAGAATGGGGCATTTTCATCATTTCACCATAAAATGGAATTTTTCTTGGAAAGGAGGTGCTTTTGTATTCAATGTTCAATTTAGACTTGACTTTACCTTCTCCCACTGCCTGTCAATTATCGAGGACTAGGGAACACTTAGATTTAAGTGGTAAGCAGATTTTATCCAGGGAGACAGAATCAGGGCAAAGTTGCATATTACATTCATCTTTAAATTTCTGTTCCCTTGGCTGTCTGTGGCCTGTAACTATAGCTACATGGTCAAATATTGTTTTTTCATATCTACCTCTCTTGGGGTATGTGGGTAAATGCCAAAGAACAAAATAGCTGGAATAGTTTTGAGAAATTTCTCCACGTTTTTAAAACCCATTCATTGTATGGGAGAGATGACAAATCTATGTAGAAATCCTGTTTGGGCCTCACACAAAAATAACCCCACAGTCCTCTGTGGTATTTGGCCATCTCCTGTTTTTTTGTTTCTGGGTGACACAAGGTTAGATAAACCACAAGCACCATTCTACTGGAGTCAAGGTTACAGTAAAGAAAGAAAGGGTTGGTGAATGTCAAGGTCAGTGGTTGTGGAAAACAGAATGGGTGGTGAGCTATAAAAACGGGAGCTTGGTTTTGGCAAAATTGTGAAGCAGGTAAAGATTGCCTGCAATATTCCCTCCCTTTTCCTCTCCCTACATACCTCCACTTCTCCCCTCTACCCAAAGCCTATTCTTCACATGGCTATCTGGGTCTCTGTGCACTCAAGTCACAAACTAAAGTTCCATTGCTAAAGTACTGGCTGATGCTTGAGAGACGGGTGGAGGGTGCCTGTGGCTTAGGTCTATGCAGAGATGCCTGTGGGCCCCTTACATAGATAAATAGGAGGGGAAATAACTTTGGCCCAGTTAGGGTGGGGTTGGATGTAGGTGGAGTTTCTTGCTGGGAATAGGGAAGGAGGATTTAGAAACTCAAATGCTAAAATTTTAGACCTATGCAAGCTAGTAAAGAGCTGTCTTTGAACCCTTTAAAGCACAAGATGTAGAGTATTGCCTGAAAGCACAGAACAATAGATTACTACAACTAGGAGGAAAGAATCACTTGGTTGGGACAATCAGTGGCCCTGGTACCCAGCCCCAGGGCACTACATTTAATTTTCAGAATTAAACCAAACAT
Source organism: Pongo abelii (assembly GCF_028885655.2). Taxonomy (NCBI): domain Eukaryota; kingdom Metazoa; phylum Chordata; class Mammalia; order Primates; family Hominidae; genus Pongo; species Pongo abelii. The sequence goes on along the minus strand of NC_071996.2, from coordinate 63,415,943 downwards.
TTTCAGAGATTCAGAATCACTTTGATATTTTTCATGTCTAGTTTCCAGCTGGAATGATATTTCAAAGTGCCAGAATTCTCATAAGACAACTACATTTTACAAATATCCAACCAATTCTGCGGAAGAGAGAGGTTTGGATGACAGTTATTAACAATCCTGATAAACTTCATGAAAGCATCCACAATTTTGGCTTCTTGTCCTGATGGAATTATAACTCCTTTTGATTTTCCATCTCTATAACTTTTTGAAAGACTAATAGAGTGAGAAACACTTTAAACTTATACAATTTACATCCCATAAACTTATTCTGTATAAAACTTATTGGCCCATTTTGGAAAGAAAAACTTTTTATTTTTTTTTTGGCAGTGGCTATAAATAGCTGTATCATTATAACACTGTGAAGAATCGTGGACTGAGAAAAGCTGAAAAGAAAACAAGAAAAAATAAATTCCTGTTTTTATCTTATAGGGAAAATAAATATTGGATTTCTCACAAGAGGACTATAAAGTATTTTATAAGCAATAAATCCTTAATCTCTTAAGGAGGCATGCTATGTTGGAATAGGAATCAGAGAGCAGTTTGTCCTCTAACTAGCTCTGTAATATTGGGTAAATGTGGCAGGCACTCTTGATTGTCTACCCAAAAGCCATTCTTCTAGGCTAATAGCTCCCCTCATTAGTCAACTTTCCCACAGCTTGACAAATTCTCACCCCAGTGATGGAATCATGATTGGTCCAAGCTACTCAAAGTACACCCCTCTCCTTTGTCAATGAATGGGTTAGTGGTGATCATGTGATCCAGTCTGGCCAATGAGATGAGAAGGGAAGACAGCTGGGGCCTCTCTTCAAAAAACTTCTTTGCACTGTAAAAAGATCCCAGCACTTTGGGAGGCTGAGGTGGGATCACTTGAGCTCAGGAGTTCCAGACTATACTGGGCAACATGGCGAAACCTCGTCTCTACAAAAAAATACAAAAATTAGCCAGGCATGGTGGCATGCACCTGTAGTCCCAGCTACTCATGAGGCTGAAGTAGGATTGCTTGAGCCCAGGAGGTGGAGGCTACGGTGAGCTGTGATCACCCCACTGCACTCCAGCCTGGGCTGCCAAGTAAAACCCTGTCAAAAAAAAGAAAAAAAAAGAAAAAAAACAAGAAAAAGAAACACAAAAGACATCAACTATCAGCTTAACTAAGTGATCCAACATGGCATCACCAAAAAAGGGGCAAAGTGACATCCAGAGTCTCCTGATGTGTTGCGATGTAAACTACATAATTGGTGATTATGACGAACCACCAATTCTTGACAAAATGTATAACTAGAATTTGTTCATGAGGAAGCAGTCAAATCCAGGTTGTGTGACATTTTATTAGAAAACTGTCCTGGACTCTCCAAGAATATTAGTCTCTTAAAAGACATAGAGAAAAGGTAGAGCAACTATTCTGATTATAGGATATCAAAGGTACTTAATCCTTGATTGAATCTTGGATCAAAGGGAGGAACAACTGCTTCAAAAGATATTTTTGAGATAAATGAAGAAATTTAAATATGGACTATATTTTTAGATAAAGCTTTTAAAAATAAATTAAGTTTTTGGCATATATAACAATATTCTGATTATATAGAAAATGTTCTTATTCTTGGGAGAGTTACTCTGGAGAATCTCGTGGTAAACTATCACAAGGTCTGCAACTTGTTTTCAAATGATTTAATATGGGGGAGGGGAGAGAAAGCAAATGGCAACAGGTTAATCTAGTGGTTCACAGACCAGTAGCAATATCACCTAGGAACTTGTTCAAAATGCAGATCCTCAGGTCCCATCACAAAAGTAATGACTCAGACTTTAAATTTTAGCAAAATTTCCAGGTGATTCTTGTGCACATTAAATCTTCTGGAGGGCACGTGATATGGACAAATAGCTATATGATCTCATACAGACAAATGCATGAACTTTGTCTGTGGACAGAAACAGGAGAATGAAGTAGACATGCAGAGAGAAACAGAGGGGAGAAATTACAGGGCTCTAGACAAAAGTATTCCAGTTGCTATTGCTGCATAGTAGTGTAAAGCAACAACAATCACTTATAATTATCTCTCATAGTTCTGGGGTCAGCCAGGTGGTTCTCCTTGGGAGTCTCTCATGTAGCTGCTATTGAACGGTAGCCCTAGACTCATCTCAGTGGCTTCCTTACCACATGTCAGGTTCTTGGGCTAGAACAACTAAAGTTCCTTGGGCGTCTCTCTCTGTCTTCATATGGCCGTTCCAAGTAGTCTCTGCAGCAGGACAGCTTCAGGACAGCCAGACTTCTTATATGGATGCTCAACGTTCCAAAAGGTCAAATTTCAAGATAGTGAGCCAGATGGAAGCCATATCACCTTTTACAACACAGCTTTGGAAATGTCCTACCATTATTCCACCATGACCCTGTTACTTGAGGCATTTACAAAGGCCCACATAGTTTCAAGAGAAGGGGGCATAGATTCTAGCTCTCGGTGTGGGAATGTCAAGGTTCAGGAAGAGTATGTAGGATGTAAAATATTGTTGCGGCCAATTTGGGAAAATACAATCTGCCACAGAAAAGAACCTCAATTCTGGATCATCAAAAGACTTGTCCAATTGTACTTATATTTCACAGATACCTTATATATTTCTATAAAACCCACCTTTTCACTTTGTGTGTGTGTGCTAGATAGAGGGGTTTCTATAATTAACAATCAGAACAGCCTTGACTAATGGGTATAAGTAACGATATTAGACATTCTTCTACTTGGCATCTGTCTTCAAAAAGAATCCATTTCAATCCTTATCTTATTCTAACAGGTCATGATTAGATTACTGGGAAGCACACACAATCTCTGATGGATACCTAGAAATACAGTAAGTCCAATGTGTCTACCTGGTTGGTAGGACCCTTGCTATAGCAAGACAGCTAGCAAGTCTGGCTAGGCTCTAAGTCACATACTCAGTAGCAAGCACCTGTATTGATTCTGTAGCTAACAAACTGCTGTTGCAATCTCTTGAGCAGTGCTTTTCTTGGCTTAGGAATTTCATGCATCTGAATGTCATGGGGGAGATTATTAAGATGTAGATTCCTGAACCCTATTCATACACAATCTTTAGTGTATGAAGCCCAGGAATCTGCATTTTAAAAGCTTCCTTTGTGAAGCTCTTCCTTACATTTGTGTTCTCAAACGTTAATGTAAATCTGGGATGGGGCATGTGGTCCTGCATTTTTAAGGTGCTCCCGAGTGATATTGCTGGTCAGTGCATCACACTTTAGTAGCAAGAGCTTAAACAAGACCTCAAACTGTGGTCCCTGGACCAGCAGCATCAGCATCTCCTGGAAACTTGTTATAAACACAGATTCTTAGGCTCTACTGCACACCTACTGTTACGGTTTTTCTGTGTCCCCACCCAAATCTCATATTGAATTGTAGCTCAATTCAATATGAGATTCAATATGGCACATAATTCCCATGTGCCATGGGAGGGACCTGGTGGGAGGTAATTGAATCATGGGGGTGGTTTTTCCCATGTTGTTCTCATGATAATGAATAAGTCTCAAGAGATCTGACAGTTTTATAAAGGGGAGTTCCCCTGCACATGCCCTCTTGCCTGCTGCCATGTAATACCTGGTTTCAGTGTGTCTTTATTAGCAGCATGAGAATGGACTAATACACCTAGTGAATCAGAAACTCTGGGGGTAGGGTTAGCAATCTATGCTTTAACAAACCCTCTAGCTGATTCTGACGCTCACCAAAATATAAGAAGCACTGCCCTAAGGAACATCCCAATGATGGAGAGCAGAGGTTCCCAGGCACAATTTATTATCAGAATCACCTGGAGTGAGAGTGCGCCTTCTATAGGTTTCTAGACATCCTCAGGAGATGCTAATTCTATAGGTCTGGGCTGGGCCCTGGTGATTCTGAAATCAGCCAGGCTAGACAACCACTGGTTTAGAGTGATTAGCAGGGCAGTAATGCAGAGGCAAGGCTGATGCAGTCTGATGGAGGATGCCGGGGAGGAAGAAGAGGAGGGATCAAAAAGAAATTTACAGTTACTTAAGTAACAGTTACTTGTTACTATGTAACAAGCCCTGAGCTGAGTTGTTATTGTTGTTGTTTTTAGAGACAGGTTTCCACTATGTTGCTTAGGCTGGCCTTGAACTCCTGGGCTCAAGAGATCCTCCTGCCTCAGCCTCCCAAGTAGCTGGGACTATAGGTGGGTGCCACTGCGCCCAGCTCTGGACTGGAGGTTTTATACAATGACATTTAATTCTCCTCCTGTAGATGTGTTTTTCTTATCAAGCTGCCCTACATGGCAAGTATTACCTTCATTTGATACATCAAACACTAAAGATAAAATATGGCAAATAATTTGTCTAAAGTTATACAGCTAGTAATGGAACCAAAAATTAAAACCGGATTTCTGTTACTTTGAATCTCTTTCCACTTTACTGTGTAATCAAAAAAGAACTTTATAAGGTGGTTGAAAGGAAGTCTGAGGATCATGATGAGGGGCTGAGGGAGGCCACCACGGGCAGTGAAGCATTGAATTAATGGTATACACACCAGTTTCCCCACCTAGACAGTGGTTTTCTGGAAAGAGAGATATATGTGGTCATTTCTTTATTCACTCAACAAACATTTATTGAAAATCTATAATGCACTAAATGCTCTTCTCAGTACTGGGGATACAGTAGTGAGAAAAATGTCTAGGGAGGTTATGAGGTTGTGATCTTATTTATCTTTGTTTCTCAGTACTTACTGAAGCAGATGTCACCCCATAGATGCTATATGATTACTGCCTTATGCGTTATCTATGGATGGATAATCTAGAATTAATTGTAGAATTAGCCACAGCTAAGCTACTGAGCCAATGTATTAACTAGTATCTAATTACATAAAGCTCTAATTTTTCTTCCTACTCTGTTTTATGGGGGGCGCATATTGATGATAATTAATAGCATAACCAGAAGACCAAGAAATGGAATTTCTTATTTAGCAGCCATCAGTAAAATTTTCTAGGAAGAAATTTATAAGTTCAACTGAATTGTTGTAAATGAGTCTTGGAAATCAACTAAAATGTCATTGATTTTTCTTACTGGTTCTAGCTGTGGGACTAAAAGAGAGATTGTTGACCATCTTTCATGTGTTTCTTTCAAATACACTTTCCTGAAATGTTCTTTTCAGCAAGACTTTAATTGCCTCTAGATTGAAATTAGACACAGTAGTCAAGAACTTTTAAAATAAAGATATAATGAGTCCTGAAAAAAATAAACATTTAATATATTGAATTTTAAAAATAATCTGTGAAAGATTTGCCTTACTAATGTTATGAATGGAGTGCATAAAGAATATTGCTGGAGACAGTATTCTTCTCATTTGGAGACACTTCTCATTGGAAAAGATGTGGTTATACCATTGATATTCCAAGTTTTTGAGTCTCACTCCATACCTTCTATGTCTTTTCCTTAGGAAGGTCTTGGAAGAGAAATAGTAGTGCTATTGTTTAGGCTTAAGATGATTAAGAGGCAAACTAGTAGCCATCTAAGGATCCTTGCAGCATTTGCTCACACTTGATGGTTACTAACCATTCTCCATATTAAGTGGGTTATTTACAAAAACTTCACCTTGCAAAGTGTACCTCCAGGTGGGAGATGTAGGAGAAGTAATGACATTTATGGTTATTTGATATATATTATTTCCATTTTATAGGGAAGAAATCACCATAATAAGTAATGTTTTCAAGGTCACATAGCTAATAAGCATCAGCATAGGATTGCCTGACTGTAACATGAGGTCATTCCACAATATCTGAAGGAAGAATTCTTCAGAAAGGGAATATGTTATATTTGAAGGAGAGAGACCTAAGAGGTTATGGTGGTTTCCAATACTCGAAACTAAAATAGATTCTAATATATCTGGAGTAATCCTTATGCTCCAATATTTCATTCCCCTCTCCCACTGAAAATGAGGGAAATGACACAGATCAGACACTGGCATTGTTTTCTTTGATATTTGGGACTATAGAACGCAGAGTTTGCTTTCCTGACTTTTCTTCTGTGACCCCTCTGTGCTGTTCATATACTTCCTATAAACATGTTCCTCCCACGAAACTGTAGCTTCTTGAGAGCAGGATGGAGCTTTCTTTATCCCTGCATCTCTAGCTGTTGGGAGAAGGAATCAATAGTTTGTTTTACAGTAGTACTTTGATCTTTATTTTATTTCTTTCTTTTGTCTTGTTCTGTCACTCAGGGTGGAATACAGTGGCACAATCAAAGCTCACTGCAGCCTTGAACTACTGGGCTCAAGGCATCCTCCCACCTCAGCATCCCTAGTAGCTGAGACTACAGGCACATGTAACCACACCTGGCTATACTTTGATTATTAACAAGTTCAATCTTCTGGAAGCACACTGGCAATTTATCCAACAAAACTGAATGACTACCTGGTATGTGCCACTGGAGGAAGCATGCTAGGCATAGAAGACAAAATGTCAATGAGAAACAGTACTGTCCTGGGGCTTTCTTGCTATGGAGCTCCAGGGGCAGCAATTACACACCATAGTCTGCATGCCTGGAGCTGTGTCAAGCAACCTGTGTGGCCATGAGTGTGGGCCCTGATGTACCCTTTACCTCAAATAGCCACAAATTATATGATTTTATGCACCAAAAATAAATAAATGTGCTGTGTCTATGCATGCAACTTGAAGGATGAGCATGTGTTTAACATTACCCCATCCCATCTTTAGTTTCAGGGCCATCTGATTTTACAAACTGCAGTGGAAAATTTAATGAAGCATAGGGGTAGCACAGAAGGATGTGTTCTTTCAAAGAATCACATTCAACCTCCTCAATCAGAGCACTGTCCTTTCAGAATCGATAGCTTGGTAGTAATACTCTGAATTTGTAGCTGTAATTATGCACAGTTTTCCTTCCTTCTCCGTGCTGTTCTAGAATGGAGAACAGGGACAGACCCCACACCCTCAGTGATGGGAGCCGAATGACAGAGACCTGTGTGCCTACTCTTTTCTCCCTTTTCTCCTTTTTGTTTGCTGCTTCCCTGAATAATCTTTCACCATTTGTCTAAACAACATCGTAGGAGGTTTCTAGTGGATCCATATACTGCACTTTCAAAACAACATTTTATCTCCCTGACTCACAGGCAGAGAGGGAAAAAAACACACCAAAACAAACCCCTACACATTCAAAATAATCTGCAAGGAAAGCCTGCATTGAAAATCATATTGCCATATAATTATCCTGTTTACAATCTCTCATACGTCTTTTCTCAAAGAAAAATGCAGATTTGGAAACAAAGCAGGAAGAAGATGCCAGAAAACCCTGGCAAGGCTCTGACCACTGCCTGCTTAGGAATGGCCGCAGAGGGAGAGAAATGTGTTTGCAATTAGGACAACCCAGAGCAGGTCCGATTACATCTGCACGCAGTCATGCTGAAGAGATTTCCAGAGTGAACTTATCATGTGGGCCTAAGTGGATAAAAGGCAACTTAGGCTGGAGCCATTACAAGAAAATAAATGGTGCCTCCCATCTTCCACTCTCGAGCTGCCCTTTTTGGGCTCACTCTTACCTCTTGAATTAAGAGGTACAAAATCACCATGATTTGGGGCCCTCTTACGTTATAGTTTACAAGATTCTCATGCATTTTTCAGCAATGGACCAAAAATAAGGGAAATAAAATGAGTGTTGTGAAGTGGTTTCCATGCTGACTGTGATTTTCAGAATGACCAGTGGATGTTAAAGAGATTGCAGAAAGACCCTGAAGCAGCCCAGTGGTTATCCCACCTCTCTCCTTCTGGGGACAGTACTCACATTTTGCTTCCAGGCTCTTAACACACCCACCATTGACTCTCTCCAATAATCCCTGGCAGGACAATTAGCTTAACCCACTCTCAAAGACAAAGCAAGGAGTTCTTGGTAAAGAATTACAGAAATCAAGGTTTCTCTCCCTTGCCACAATGTTCTAACACAAAAATGTTCCATCAAACTAGCTGCCACTCCCTTGATTAAAGAAAAAAAGCAAAACAAAACTTTGAGCTCCTTGTAGTGTCCTGATTTTCCTATTGGGTTTTGGTTTCATTATGCAAGTGCTTTTTGTCCCACACAGATCAGTTCTATGTTCTTCCTAGACAGAAGAGGTGATCTGAGTGCCATTCAGAAATTTACCCACTCCACCCATGTCCCTGGTCATTCTTCTGCTCATAGACTTTTCAAATGAGTCTATATATTGCTTGTTAAGCCTTTTAAATCAATTCCAGCAAGTTATAATAATACTACATTGTATGACGTCTTTACTTAGAAGACCTTCTAAAGGCCTTTTAAGAGGTATTAATAATTTCCTCCACACGCACACATACCACCCATCCTGCTGCCATCACCACTGCCCACACAAAAATGAAGAAATCAAGATAGCAATTTTTAAAGAGTCAACATATACTCTACCTCTCATTGCCTCTCATAATACTCTACCTCTCATTACCAATTTATCAGAACTGATTCTTTACTGAACAGGGCCTATATTATGGCTATCTATATTGTGTTTCTACAAACAAACATTTAAAAAAATCAGAAGATTACTTTTTTGTAAATGGTGTTTGTCATAGAGTGCCCATGTATTAATACAGAACCCAAACTGGGATATTTTACAGTAAGGAAGCACTATTTACAATTATTCTGGGGCAGCAGTCATCAGCTGGCACTGACTTTATTCTTAAGTGACTTGTCTGAGTTTATGGATCTATGATCAACAGGGATCTCTGGGTTGCAAAACTCCATTTTTGCATAGCCCTGCGTTCCTCCTCCATTCCCTGACAGGGGTTATCCAGTGCTGTTGCCCACACCTGCAAGATGCTCATGATGAGGAGGGGCCCTGGGGATGGAGCCTCTGTAATTATTTGGAATACTCTCATGTTTTCCATGTTTGTCTGAAGGAGGTGTCCTGGACAGTATGGAAAAACCACTGTGAGGGTACTGTTCGGGAGCCTTGCTACGTCAACACCAGAAAAAAAAAAAAAAAAGACATTTACAACCAGGTGGGCAGCAAAATCTCTTTGTAAGCCATCTTTGGCCCTTTCTGGAGCCTCTTCAAGAAGTCTACCTTGGATGGGATGCCTATGCTTAGATGTGGACTAATCCGGGCTGGCTGGCTTCTCAATTAGTTATGCGAGGTCCTTAATTTCTGATGAGCTACTCTTAGGAAGTCAGGCCTGCAGGGGGCACTGCCTGTTCTGCCGGCCAATGGGCTCAGAGGCCCTGGCCCTGCTACTCCCTGGACAACTGGTTGCCATCCTCCTCTTTATTTGACTTGTCAACACGAATCCTTTCCCTGTACAGCCAAACATGATAATTTCTCTCTCAAAATGGTTTTTAAACATAATTTTCTTTGAGATTAGTTTCATTCTTATACAAATTCAGTATTCCATCAATGTTAATTTTGTAGAAATTCAGATTAAAATTTTTCTGGAAGTTATAATTTAAATACTGCAGGGTTAAAAATTGGCTTCCCTGGACGTAGGATCATTTGAGGTCAATCTTTTCTCCCTCCCTGGATCAAAAGTAACCTTTTATTTCAAGAATGTGTGCCCACTATTTAGCCCCATTTCAAGTTTTCTCAGATGAAATGGTCTTCAAGACCTTATGTCTTGATTTTGATAGACACATTTTGCTGATAGAGTAAGAATTTTCAGTTGTCTAGCTGAAGGACAGGGGATTAGTGTGCCCCTCTATCTTTCTTGAGTACTATTACAGCAGTGCCAGTAATAAATGAAGAATGCTGCCTCTCTCTAACTGCCTCTTGCTGACAATTTTCAGGAACTGATTAAATATTTGCATGATGTGGCTATAGTCCTGAATAATGGCTGAGAGGTCAGTGAGGAGCAACCCTACCCTCTCCTTTTCTATCTGTGGCTGCTGAAAAGACATTCAGCATTAAGCTCAGTAGCACTGTAATACAAAGATACAATATCTTTCCTCTAATGACTCATTACTATCTATTTTTAAATGTAAGTACATTTATATAAAATGATAATGTCATGGTGTATCTAAGCTTTTCACATTATTGCTTTCTTTTCTCTTGCCATGTAGCCGTGCATTATTTCTAATGGAAATTCAAAAATCAAAATGTTATCAATTCAGTTGTCAGGGGAAGGTCCGGATATTTGATTCAGTTCTAGCAGCAGTGGTAAAGAAGGCAGAACAAGGAGGTCTTCTGGAATGCCCGAAAAAGTGTGATGAAATGTGGTGGGTCCAACTCTCTTTGATGTCACACATCATTGCTTCTTATAGCGGCACATCATTTAGCTAACATTGCTGGGGAATGAGGTGTCCCACATAGACACGTTTTCTAGAGCTGACACTTTTTCATGCCAATACTTTTATATTTTAAGTGAAGTGTCTGGATGAAAATCTAAAATATACAACAGTTTTTTGCCTTCTTAAGCAGAGTAAAGAAAGTACAAGGAATATTTTCTATTTGATCCAGGGTTATCTAATAGTGCACCAATCCTAAAGCAGGAGGGAGGGTCTGTGTTCTAAGTTTGTGTTATTTATGGTAATTTATATCCTAGTTATTCCTGAAATTACCTTGAAATGAAATACAATAAAATTGTACACAGTGGGCCAGGTTAAGCTCTCTGACAAGTGTGTAGGGTGCAGATATGTTTTATATTGAAACCAGATGTATATACTTTCAATATCAGACAGCAAACCAGGGACATCTTGTTTGAAATCCAAAGAAGTTGGTTTATATATTCTCCCTCAGTTGGAATTGTATCTTGCATCAACATGGAGGTGGGTGAAGAGGGACATTTGCTGATGCAGCTTTGAAGTGACCTATGGCTTATTCTATTTGGAACACCAGTGTCAGCCAACCCTAAAACCCTCCCCAATCAGAATAGGGTCATATTCTCAGTGTTCCCTGTCCTTGTCCCTGGTCTGCCTCCCAACCCTCTGCCTCCCTCTTTCATCTTCCTGTCTCCAAAGACTGATATACTATTACCTCTTCTTTGATTCTCATTCTCTTTCTCCTACCTCCTCCTAAACCTTCTTTATCCTGTTTCACTTTAGGTAAACACCTCTACTTTCCCCATCCTTTCTTCCACCCAGAAGCTGTCTAACTAAATTTATTCTTGCTTTTAATAAGATGGCTAGAGACAAGTTATTTGAAGAGATTTGACTTAGTTTAGTGGATTAGTGGATTAGTTTAGTGGATTATGCAAACAATCCATAGGATAAAATAAAGTATTGGTGTTAATAGGTTTTAAGGTTTATTTCATAGTCTCTCTTGGAAAGAAAAAAATTAATTGCTGATTACTATAATTACCTGAAAGAAAATGTGAGCATCACGGGAATGCATAATGATAAAAGCACATGACGATGTGCACCTGTTATCAGAAACATGTAAACCCTGAAAACAACGACAACAAAACGGAAGATGGAGATTCATCCATGGCTAGCTGAAGCAAAAAGGGAACTGTTTATTCAAGGTTGCTCAACAATCTCTGGATCTTATAATTTATGTTGGTTTCATTTCTTTCATATGGACCACTCTCCTGTTTGTCTTATAATGACTCTAAAATTAAGTTTTCTAGTTAGGTTATGACTACTTAATGCTTATTACTAAGAACTACTTGCTTGAATTGGTCCATACATAATGCCACATATACTTACAGACAAAGTATTTAGCATGACTTAAATTTTGTGTCAAGAAAATTTTCAAGCTGTGTATATAACTTCAGGAAATTCCACCAGGATTGTGAAGACTTTCAGAGATATGCGTTGTCTTGCTCCTGGGGCTTCTCTTCTTGTGAAGATGGAAACAGGAAAGCAGCATCCAGCTCAGTGCTTGGGTTCTGAATCATCACAAACATTTTATGGAAATAACCAAGTATTATTCTTCAGGAAAAGACTGGAGATTCCTGATATAAGAGATATTTATATACTTGATACCTTACTCAATCTTCAGAGTGACTAGTTGAAAAGTAAGGCTACTGTAGCCTCGTAGTATAGTTTGAAGTCAGGTAGCATGATGCCTCCAGCTTTTTTCTTTTTGCTTAGGATTGTCTTGGCTATATGGGCTCTTTTTTGGTTCCATATGAAATTTAAAGCAGTTTTTTTTTTTTTCTAATTCTGTGAAGAAAGTCAATGGTAGCATGATGGGAATAGCATTGAATCAATAAATTACTTTGGGCAGTATGGCCATTTTCACGATATCGATTCTTCTTATCCATGAGCATGGAATGTTTTTCCATTTGTTTGTTTCCTCTCTTATTTCCTTGAGCAGTGGTTTGTAGTTCTCCTTGAAGATGTCCTTCACATCCTTTGTAAGTTGTAATCCTAAGTATCTTATTCTCCTTGTAGCAACTGTGAATAGGAGTTCATTAATGATTTGGCTCTTTACTTGTCTATTGTTGCTATCTAGGAACACTTATGATTTTTGCACATTGATTTTGTGCAAACTTTCAACAAACCTGACAAAAACAAGCAATGGGGAAAGGACTCCCTATTTAATAAATGGTGCTGGGAGAAACTGGCTAGCCATATGCAGAAAATTGAAACTGGACCCCTTCCTTACACCTTATGTAAAAATTAACTCAAGATGGATTAAAGATGTAAATATAAAACCCCAAACCATAAAAACCCTAGAAGAAACCCTAGGCAATACCATTTACAACATAGGCATGGGCAAAGACTTTATGACTAAAACACCAAAAGCAATTTCCACAAAAGCCAAAATTGACAAATAGGATCTAATTAAACTAAAGAGCTTCAGCATAGCAAAAGAAACTAGCATCAGAGTGAACAGGCAACCTACAGAATGGAAGAAAAGTTTTGCCATCTACCCATCTGACAAAGGCCTAATATCCAGAATCTACAAGGAACTTAAACAAATTTACAAGAAAAAAACAACCCCATCAAAAAGTGGGCAAAGTATATGAGCAGACATTTCTCAATAGAAGACATATATGCGGCCAACAAACATGAAAAAATGCTCATCATCACTGATCATTAGAGAAATGCATATCAAAACCACAATGAGATACCATCTCATGACAGTCAGAATGGCAATTATTAAAAAGTCAGGAAACAACAGATGCTGACGAGGCTGTGGAGAAATAGGAACGCTTTTATATTCTTGGTGGGAGTGCAAATTAGTTCAGCCATTGTGGAAGACAGTGTGGCGATTCCTCAAGGATCTAGAAACAGAAATACCATTTGACCCAGCAATCCCATTGCTGGGTATATACCCAAAGGATTATAAATCATTCTACTATAAAAACACATGCACACATATATTTATTGCAGCACTATTTATGAAAGCAAAGACTTGGAACGAACCCAAATGCCCATCAATGATAGACTGGATAAAGAAAATGTGGCACATTAAACACCATGGAATACTATGCAGCCATAAAAAAGAATGAGACCATGTCTTTTGCAGGGACATGGATGAAGCTGAAAGCCATCATTCTCAGCAAACTAACACAGGAACAGAAAACCAAACACCACAAGTTCTCACTTATAAGTGGGAGTCGAACAATGAGAACACATGGACACAGGGAGGGGAATAACACACACTGAGGCCTGTCAGTGGGTGGGGGCTAAGGGGAGAAAGAGCATTAGTACAAACACCTAATGCATGTGGAGCTTAAAACCTAGATGATGGGTTGACAGGTGCAGCAAACCACCATGGCACATGTATACCTATGTAACAAACCTGCACATTCTGTACATGTATCCCAGAACTTAAAGTAAAATTTTAAAAAATTTAAAAAAGAAAAGTAAGGCATCCCTAATGTCCAATGCCCTCCCTCATACACACATAATACATTAGAATATACAATTCTAATGTAGATTAGGGAAAACAGTAGGAGGGAGATTGTTGTGGACTGAATGTTTGGGTCCTCCTGCAAATACATATGTTGAAATCCTAAGCCCCAGGGTAATAGTATTAGGAGGTGGGGACTTTGGGTGGTAATTAGGTCATGAGGATAGAGCCCTCATGAATGGGATTAGTGCCCTTATAAAGTAGGCCACAAAGAGTCGTCTTTCTGCCATGTGAGGATACAATGAAAAGTTGACAGTCTGCAACCAGAAAGAGGGCCCTCATGAGACCTTGATCTCAGACTGGTATCCCCTGATCTCAGACTTTCGGCCTCTAGAACTGTGAGAAATAAATGTGTTGCATACAAGCCACACAGTCTATGGTGTTTGGTGATAGCAGCCCGAACTAAGAACTCACACTTCAGTCTACTTGTAATACTCATTAGATCAAATCAGTCAATAATATGGCACTTTACCCCAGGTAATAATTTTATACCTACCAATGCAGCTGATGTAATTGCTTGAGTGAAGTCTTTTAAAACCAGGTTATCATTTTATTACTATTTTATTAGATATTAGTGTAATGATTGATGGGTGGAAACAACATTAATGCTACTCTATGTTAGGTCAGGGCTTACAAAGATAAAAAGAACTAGATTTTACTCTCAAATTGCTTATGGTCTAGCACAAAGGCGTATGGCCAATCAAATATTAAACTACAGTAAGATAATTGCTAAAGGGAAGTTGGTGTTTTCAAGACCCCAGAAAACTTAACTCTTCTCTGAGTTCTGAACTACTTTGAGAAGTAGATAATAGAGGTCAGACAGGAATAAAAAATGGCCTTTCTTGCTAGTAATGGGTTGGAGAACGTATCTTGGATCTAAGACCAATAGGCTTTACATCCTCTCCACCCACCTTGAATTGACATTGTCTGGTGGTGGGCAGAGCAGCTGCTCTGGTTCAGACAAGGCAGTAGGAAGTAAAAAGGAAAATGTGGGTTGTTTGTGGGCAGCCAGGTCCACACAGCATCAAAGAGGATGGATCTCTAGTGAGGAGTATCGCCCTGTCTCCCAGTTCCACCAATCAGAGGCTGATGAGACCCTTCCTCCTCTTCCCATGGGAGTAGTGAGAAGGGATGGAGGTGGTCTTCCAGTGCTATTCCTTCCAGGGATTAACATTTTTTCTTTGGGTTGAACAGTTGGCCTTTGGGTGGTATGCATATAGTGCTCTACTTATTGGGTGGCAGGGAGGGGCAAAGAAGCAGGCGGGCAGCAAATGCAAATGCAGAGGAAGAGTTCCTGCAAGTGTCTTTCTGTTGATGCTCACAGAGCCTTGGGAGAGAAGTTGTGGGATGAAGTGCGTACTATATGCACTTTCCAAATTGGAACCTATATAAATCCTAGACCTTCAGTTGTACAGCAAATAGGAAGCATTTGTTTGTCTGTACCCTTAATGGATATTGCTCTGCATGTGTGCACTCAAATAAAGCAAGCATGCATACTATTACTGTACCAATGACTACAGTAACTGATCACATACTTATGTACACACAGTGTGACACTATTTCCTTTGTGATCTTTTTGTGATGACTATGTAAGGAATTTTCTTCTAAAGAATTAAATCCTTTATGTGTAATTTTAGATTGAAATACAGTAATTTATCTGCAAAAGACTTTTGCATATGTGATAGCTGCTGCTCCAAAATAAGTAACAGATGCATAGGGCTCCATTGAAACACAAATACGTACAAGGCATTCTTTAAATGTGAAAATTTGCCATTATAAAAGATGTGTCAGGAATTTAGGCTTTTATGTCTGTCTTGTTTTATTTAGTCATGAGCAAAATATAATAGAGAAAGACCCGATGAACATCTCAGCTCAAGTTTGAAAGACAGTGGTCCAGATTAGCTTTGGGAAAATGCCACATGTGAACTCTAAAGCAAATGCAGGGTAGAAACAAATGACAATTGTGAAATATTCAATAAAGTACTGCCCCAGATGCCCACCCTGATCCTGACTATAGACAGACTCTTTGGTCATGAAAATTCCTTAACAGTATTAGGAACTTGGGTTGCTTTAAGTGCTGAAATCCACTACTTAGCTGATTGGCAAGAACAAATTTAACTAGTATTAGAATCAGTCCTCAAAACACAGACTAACTTTGGAATTAGGATTAGCAATGTTTAATACAATCCTATTCAGTACCCTAGAAATAAGACCTTAGAATCCTTTGTCCTTTAAAACTAAGGTTCTTTAATTTGCCTCTTCCAAAATTGTGTAACGTATTGATAAATCATCTTTTGAACATGAGCATATTTGGGGAATATGAAAAGCTCATTATATTTTATTGAAACAACTGTTCCATTTACACAAATGTGCACTTGAATTAGTACTTAGTACTTTTCAAAATGCCTCAAGAAAGCACAATTTTTGGAAGGAGTCAGCAAAACTTTATTTGCTCAAAATACCTGTAGCAGGCATTTTACCTCCGCATTAAAATGTTTCTCTCTTCAGTCCTGTTCAGTGAAGCGATCTGCTATATAACCTGGCTTGAAAGACCAAATGATAAACAGGTAAATTAGAATTTCTTCCTTGTTTATACGAGAAAGAAACATCAGTGCCATCCCCACTAAAAATCACCCAGAAAAGTAAGGAAAAGTTTGAAGAGTTGCAGTTGCAGAATAAATTGTGTAGGGTCTTTTCACTAAATTTTCAGATAGTTCTAGCTGCCACTGTGGTTCAATTTGGAGCATTGCTACTCAGATGATAAGAATGAATTTTCTGTGGCCTATTTTCTTTAACCTTTATATGACCTTAAAGCTTTTTTTTTTTTTTTTTTTTTCTGGCCTTTTTTTCTTTCTTCTGCCTGACTTCTACCTTGTGCAGCCATGGGTAACTTCAAAGCAATTTTCTGTCTGATACTAGGTGTTATTGTGGGGCTATTCATTCCACTACATAAAACATCATTTGCTTATAAACATTCTCCCCCAAAAAAGGGGCAAAAATGAGTCATTAACATTTTCCCCATGTTTTCCTTAGCAGAGAAATGTTGGGAAGAGGAAGAATGTGGATTCTTTACATGCAGTGGCATAGTTTCTCCTGGCTATTTATAATTCACATTTCTCCCCATGCCTTCACATTTCTGCTCATGCACATGAGGTGAAAGCCACTTTTTAAAACAGAGGCTATAACTTTTAAAACTGAAATCAATAGTCAGAAATGTCTGCAAATAAATTAGGGCAGACACTTCATTGCCTCTGCTTCATGTTTTCTCTGCATGACCATTTTATTTTTAATAAGTGCTCCAGGATACTTTTCACAAGTCTTTCATTCTTTTAAAGCTTATTACTTTTAATAGTGTAAACACATCCATTTTACATAATAAACACGTAATCTTTACATAGGTTACATGAACAAGCCCTGAGAACACGCTTAAAGGTAACTTTATATTAAATGCTTACATACATCCATATTTACTAAGTTGGAGGTTAGTATGTTGAAAAAATGGAGCACTTATAAATGCTGAAAATAACACAAAGCTGTAGCCAGACTGAGTTTTGGACATGGATAATCAGAACAGTCTGTAGCCCATCTGTGGCTAATGGGATGTTTCTCCCAGCTTTGTCACCATGGCAAATACTTTATAATACACAAACATTTGTAGCGCTAAAAATCCACCCACTCTTTTTGAAAGATGGCCAGGTTTTGTAAAATTACATTCCAGCTAGTGCTACCCTGCTGATTTTTAAGATTTTTTTTTCTGTTTGCTATTCATGTGCTTAACAAAAGACCAAAGGGAAAAATATATATATATAGTTTGTAAACATATATTGCACTTTCATAGTTCAGTTACCTTATGGAGAAATACGTGTCAGGTTTTTCTGATGGCCAAATTTTGGGGGAAAGGAGTCTATTTTATAGTGGTGATGGTGGGGAGGGGAAATCTGTGGGTCTGTAATTCTAAACTCCATCATTTTTCCCAAATAAACATACAATCAAAGTGAAACACATTTGTGGGACAAATATAGCTTCAAGGCAAGCCCCTTAGTCCCATGGAGAATCAGATTGCTGCCTTTAAGCTCCCTGAGAGGGTTTGGGGTATATGTCTTTATAGTGAATACCCCCAGAGCCGGTATTTGATTGAAGCCATAGCCTGTCCCAGCTTTCTATACAGCCTCTGGAAACAGGGCTAGGAGCACCACATGCATGGACAAAGAACATATTGGGCTCCTTTCTGATCCTCCTCCTTTCTTGCCAAGACAGCAAAGTATAACACATACTCCAGTTCATTCCTTTACTTAAAGGGAGGGGGAAGAAAGGCTTGGTAATACTCCATTGCGGAGCCAAGCAGAAATGCCAAAAACATTCAGAATACGTGTGACTGGGGGAAAATGTAGGCAAAACAGTCTTTCCCACAAGTGGGTGGAAGAGGACAAGTCACAGTTTTAAAAGCATAACATAGGTGTATAGTGCCAAAAAGGGCCAGTCTAAATATTTACATGCAGTGGTGATATATGAGGAAAGGCTTAACAGAATGCTTAGAGAAAAAAGAGAATGTGCGTGTTACTGGAAGCTCTAGGCACAACAGCGGGTTTGTTGGCGACCTGTTTGAGTTTTACAAGCCTGCCTACTCTGTCTGTTGCCCCAGCATCATCCTGCCACATCATATGGTCTTTCCCAGAATCTCACAGCATCAGACAGGAAGCCAGGAGACAAGGACATCAATACATCACAGTTATGAATGCCTCCTTGAGAAGAGAAACCCTCCTAACAATTGTTGTTCATTCTGATTATTATTAACCTTCAGTAAAACCACGAACATTTATTTCTACAAATCAGGCTTTGTAGAATCAAACTATGCGCTTAGGTGTGGCAGTTCCAAGTAGCAATTATTTGCTTTGGTTTTACTTTGGAAAGCATTTGGATGCTAATCCAGAATTTGCTTTATTCAGTCAGAGCTACAGCTTGAGACAGTGGATACATAAGGGCATCTACCAACCTTGCAATCAAATTATGCCTGTTTAAAATGCCACATGTAAATGATCAATCCCGATGATATTGATTGACAGTTGTACCTTTTTAACAAAAGAAGGAATTTATTTGATTTCACACTTTTGGGTAAAGTTTTATATTAATAGCACTGTCATGATGAAGACTTCTTGGGAGAGAAGACTGAGGGTTTTTTTTCCTCCCAAGAAAAGACATAATAAAACAGTAACTAAGTATTGGTAAATAGTAACAGTTTTACTGTGGGTTTAAATATTTATTTTATTGCCCAATGCAAAACATCTATGTTCTTAATATTTCTAATGAATTAAATACATCAAAATTAGATTCCGTGCAAACAACACCTGGTGATTTAAGTCGCCCTTTTAAATAGCAATTTTAGCAACTCTCAAACACAGATAGAAATACTGCCTTCTATTTTGTTTGAAATTCATTTCCTGTCTCTAGGATATTCACTGACCTTTCAATGTTGGCCATTTTGCTTTTTTAGTTTTTCCAGTGAGTCTTATTCCAGTTCTCATTGACTTCATTCCATTCTTGACCTCTTTTCCCCTCAAGAAAATTAAATGCAGCCCAAAACATGTTGGACCCCAATTAGTTTTATAACTCTTCTTTCCTCCCTCACTACTGCATTCTTTAGTTTGTCACAAGTCAGTTGGCCGTACACGTTCAATCTCCACAAACGCCTGCATTCACATACAAAACAAACCCTATCTTAAATAGATTGATTTTTTTCCCCTACAGTTCTTATTTGCAAAATTTGAAATCCCCTTAAGCTTGTATCAGAACTTCTTGGTAACCCTTAATTATATCAGTTTTATTCAACATCCTTCAGTTCCTGGAAGCAATATTTGCTCCTATGGATATTTTTCTGTCTATCATATTTTTATTAAAACCCACAATAGTCTCTATTTCATCGTTTTCTTAGATAAGTGCATTAAAGAAGAATAATGCAAATAAAAGGGATATTTTTATGGGACATGTCCTGGGATCATACATTGAGTGACTATAAATAAGCCAGATATGATCCCGTTTCACCTAAAGTGCTGAAAAGGACAGAGCATTCTTATCTGTGTGATGAGATAATTTGTAATCTTCTCTTTTTCCTTAGGGCAACTAAATGCATGTGTAAGCTTGTTTGTGCTTCTAGAAACATCTTTAATATTTCCCCGAACTCCACCACAACATTTTCAGTGAAAAATGGCTCTGCAGTTTGTTTCATCATGCTAATTGAAATGAATTATTATGCCATGCAGAGAAAGCCTTCTCTTCTAAATTAGACTTTGCAGATATCTCTGATTTACCTGCAATTGGATTACAAGAGCAAAAATAATGCTTTGGAATTATCTAGTTAGAAAAGGAATATGCATCTTAGCAAAAATGAAGTGAATAACAAAAAGGAAACCTTAAGAAAATGGTATAAGTTCATTCTTATATATAGACAAATCAATTAGGTGTTAATTTGAAACAATTGTATGATTCATATTTTCAGCATTTATGACATTACAGTAGTGGTTTATTAAACTAAGATATACCCCTTATTCATCCTACATTAATGAGCCTCTGGCCAAGGAATATGCTTTTCCTTCCTCCTTACTTTTCTCGTGATTTGTATTACTTTGAGGAAAACGAGACTGTACAGTTGTGTTATTTGCATAGTGCTGTTGCCTCATGAGTTAAATGCATATAATTGCCTCCTAGATTCCTTGGTCTGAATTTAGGACTAAAACTCATGGCCCTTTCCAACCCTGGACCATTTTCTAGGCTCACTTTTATCCAAATGTTTCCCACTCCTCAGGCTTTAAGGTTTCTCCGGATTCCCTGCTCCCCAGACATCTCATTGAAGTCCCGGGGGGCCTTGTGTTTAGACTGCATTACCACAGACTTTAAAAAATACACACGGCTGGGCGCGGTGGCTCACACTTGTAATCCCAGCACTTTGAGAGGCCAAGGCGGGTGGATCACTTGAAGTCAGGAGTTTGAGACCAGCTTGGCCAAAATGGTGAGACCTCGTCTCTACTGAAAGTACAAAAATTAGCTGGGCATGGTGGTGCAGGCCTGTAATCCCAGCTACTTGGGAGGTTGAGGCAGGAGAATCACTTGAACCCAGGAGGCAGAGGTTGCAATGAGCTAAGATTGCGCCTCTGCACTCCAGCCGGGGCAACAGAGCAAGACTCCATCTCAAAACAAACAAATAAAATTAAAAAAAAAATACATGCAACAAAAACAAGAAACTCTGGATGGGCTCCTCTCTGAAAAATTGGAAATGTCAGGAGGCAGATGACAGCCAGTGGACACCCGTGAATATTTCTTCTTCCCCTCTCTGGTGTGGGCTACAGGTGAACACTGCAATGTGCTATTTGTGGGCAACATTGCCCTCCACCCAGGAGCCCTTGGAAAGTCCCGTTCCATGTTCCTCCCTTTGTCTCCACATTCCACTCATACCACACTGCCTTTTAATCCCAGTTAAAAACTCATCTCAGTCTCAACCACTTATAGCAGGTGCTCTGGTGAAACCAATCCATCAAGTTTCATAATGTCCTGAAGAAGTGTTTTTCACACTAAGTCCCAGTACATTAGTGGTCTTGAAACCAATTTTGTAAGTCCCAATGCATTTATAATCTTTTTTTTACTTTCTATTTTGAAATTATTAAATTATTGAAATTTATTTTGAATTATTATTTTATTTCAAAATTATTATTCACAGAAAGTTGCAAAGAAATACACAGACCTCACGTACATTTTATCCCACCTCCCCCAATGCCAACATCTTGCATAACTATAGTACAATATCAAAACCAGAAACTTGACTTTGGTACACTCCTGAGAGCTTATTCAGATTTCACCCACAATGCATTCACTCATGAGTGGGCATATGTATGGATCTGTGCAATTTTATTCTATGTGTTCATGTAACTACCAGCACAATCAAGGTAACTATTGAAATAAAATTAGTCTAGAAAATATTACAGGTTAAGGTAAGAATTGTTCCATGAAACTGCCCAGTTTTACATTAATTTACATTCATATTCACACACATATTACATGCACGTATATGAATGTACTATATAATATAAAATGCATTTCTTACTGTGGGTCATGATCAACACATTTTGAAAGTCACTGTCTTAGACTCCTGCTACTCAAAGTCCAGTGTATGAACCAACAGCATCAGCCTCATTGAGAGGTTGCAACTTCAAGTCCTACCCTTGAAGTATTAAATCAGAATCTGCATTTTGAAACAAGATCCCCAGATGATCTGCGTTATAGTCAAGTCTGAAAAGCACTGTCCTAGTGAACAGCTTATTGAGTCTGTAAGAGGGTAAGATACAAACTCTGTATTTCATTGAGAGCTGGAATGAGGGCAATGACCTGCCGCCTCTGGAAAGTTTGAATAGAGACCTGGCATTGTGGGCATTTTTCCTTGCCTGCTTTTATGGGAGACAGGGCCAGAGTCGATAGGGCACAGGCTGCTGTGGAAATGATGACAGAATTCATATCAGGAAGCTCTTTATTTTTGGGGGGGAGTATGTAATGGTTTCCATGAGATGTCAGGGTGCAAAACAAATTGCTGGTCCTTTTTAATTTCCATAAAATAGTGATTGATGTCTGGGGAGGGAGTTTAGCCCATGGTATTTTCTGCTTCAATAAAGGTAGTTGAAAAGCTGACTGTCCCCTGGCTGCTCAGTGCTACCCCCACAGAGAATGTTATTTTTTCTTTTCTTTTCCAAGTAGGTGACTGAAAGAATATATATGGGGGAAAAAATGAGAGAACAACTTGGCCTTGCTCATTAAGATTAGAATCCTGTATTATGTGTTCACGATTCCTGGGTGCTCTTGCTCTGGGAGCCTCACCATTTTTTATGAGATTAATAAAATGATTGGATATTATTTTTGTAGCATCTATGCTTCCATCTCAAAAATAACCCATGTGATAACAATTACGTGTGAGTAGGGCTTTCCAAGATCCTGAGCTCTGGTCTTTTTGTAATGGGAAGGATGGGGCAGGATGGGGAAAGTCAAAAGGGAAGGGGGGGTTTGGAATGACAATAATCTAGCTCAGATTCATTCCACCAACTCCTAGCTGCTGTTCTTGAAGAAAGGCTAATTAAAGTAATTAACATATTTCAGACAAAATAACCCACCCAAATATTAACAAAACGTCTTTCATGAGAAAAACACAAAATGTGGTTCTGTCGTTTTATTTCTGCTCGAGAAGGCAATATTATGAAGGAATGTGAAATCCTTTAATTAGACATAATTTAAAAGCCAGACAGAAAATTGAGATGCTGAAATTTCTACCTAGAGAAGCAATATTCATACTCAAGAGCAGCAGACAATGTACTGCACACAGACAGATGTTTTACAGTGAATTAAGATTATCTCATCACACAGGAATATTACTCTATTATAAACACATTAAGATACACTTCGATCACAACAAGTTATAGCTTCATAATGAGATTAAAATTCTACCCTGGTAGATGCCTCAAGCCAGATTTTAAAAAGAAATTCTGTTTTTTTCGGTTATAGGTATTTTTCTTGTTTGCATATAAATTTCACAGTTAGGAAAAAGTGCAGGTGCTAAGAAGTGGATGAAGCTGAAACTGGATATTGAGAGAGTCTTGTGAACATGGAATCGAGAATTGCATGTGCCTCTGTATCTATTTAGTGGGTTACTGGAAAGAACACTGGCCTGCGAATCACCAACTTTAGTGTCTAGGCCTGAACTCTATCCCTAGGTTCTGCATTCTCAGATTCGACCAACCTGAGATGAAAAATATTTGAAAAAACAATAAAATAATACGAATTTTAGAACTGTATAATAATTATTTATATATCATTTATCCTGTATTCGGTATTATAAGTAATCTAGAGATGATTTAAAGTATAGAGGAGGATGTGCGTTGGTTATATGCAAATAATAGACGCACACACACACACACACAATTTTGTATAAGGCACTTGAGCATCTGTGGATTTGGGTAGCCATGGGGGTCCTGGAACCAGTCTCCCACAGATACCGAGGGACAACTATATAATGTATAGTGTAAAGAATACAGAATTTTAAGATTTCAACATCATACAGGGCTTGAAGCAGCTCAGCACCGTCTAGGCCATGTGACCCTCCAATGTGATGTCCACCACTCACACTCTGATTACCGGTCCATTAATGAACTAAATCTCCTATCCCACAAAGCCCTACCCTGCAGATGCCTAACTAAGTGTAATGCCTGGTTCCCCAATTAGTGATTCAAAAAACTTCCTATAGCCTTGTTAATTATCAAATAAACATCTTGGGTGTCTACCTACCCTCACCTCTCCATCTTCCTCCCCCATCCCCTAGGCACACAGAGCACAAGCTACCTGGGAGGTATTTAAAACCTGGTTGTAGTTTCCATCCCCCACTTTAAATAGATGTATTAACAAATGGCTTTAGGGCTTTAAACCTTCAACGAATTAACTAGTTTCCAACTGGTCTCAAAAGAGGGTTTAATGACCTTTTAAAAAGTAAATGTGGGTCTTAATTTTTATTCTCAACTGTGCTGATTGAGTTTTTCTTTTTTCAGAAGATTTTCTCATGCTTTTCTCACATACATCACCCCCCTTACCCCGCCCTTACACCTACAAATTAAGATGAAATTTATGAGATTCTACTGGACTTAAAAGCAGCATCATCACAAATTAATGATATAATTATATTACTACTTGGGACTGTCACTGTGGACTTATTTGGAGAGAAAAATATTTTAGATTTCTGCCATTTCCGAATAGATTGCAGCTTGTGAGTCACTCTTTAGAAGTTGTCAGGATTTATTGTATCTTTTGCTCAAGACCCTGTGCTAGGCTCTCTTGTACAATATTATGAACTCTGGGTGTTCAATAAGCAGTTGACAATGACGAATGAGAATCAATCCATGAAATACTTGGTGGTATCTTCAAGGGCCAAACATTACTCTTTGATAATGCTGAAACCTTAACTCAAATTCAGGGACAACCAGCTTTAATAGATTTTTACAGCCCATTTTAAGAACTACAGATTATTTCCCAAGACAATTATGTGGTAGCCAAAAGAGCTCCCACGTAAGCTTAATGTAACGGGACTCAATGTACCTACTGTGTAAGTTATGAACTGGCAAAAAAGATAACAAGCAAAATCTTCAGATTTCTACTACAAAAGGGAGCTGAGAAAACAAAAGTGAATGTTTTTGGTGTTTCTGAAGGTTGGGGAAAAAATAAGTATTGAAATGTGCCCCATCTTTCCATACTAGACATACCTATTTATCACCACAACTTTGGCCAGGACAAGAGAAAGGAGTATCAGAAAAAAAAGAAGAGAGAGAGAGGAAAAAAAGAGAATAAGCATGAAAAAGGCAGATGGCAGGGCGGGGTAAGAAGGTTTTTAATCTTAAAGAGCAGAAGCCACAGTTTGTGTCTAAAACAGTGCCAGAATACAGCATTCCCTCTCCCCTACTCTACCCTGACATCCTCTCCCACCCCAATGTGCAGTCCATCTGTGGGGAAAGAGATGCCAGTCATATGAAAGTTGAGGTTAGAAACCACTATTCAGATTTTCTGATAATGTACATCCTTCTGACCAAAAAAAGTTAAAATTGGGAAGAATATTTATTCCTTAAAAATAGCTGTGATATTGATTATAGGGGCAATTCATTTTGCTTATTAATAGTTTATTTTCTTTTTCAGACAGGATCTCACTCTGTCACCCACGCGGGGGTGCAGTGGCACAATCATGACTCATTGCAGCCTTGACCTCCCAGGCTCAGTGATCCTCCTCCCTCAGCCTCCCAAGTAGCTGGAACTACAGGTACACACCAAACCTGGCTAATTTTATTGTTGTTGTCAGAGATGGGGTCTTGCTATGTTGCCAAGGCTGGTCTTGAAATCCTGGGCTCAAGTGATCCTCCTGCTTCGGCCTCCCAAAATGTTGAGATTACAGGCATAAGCTACTATATCTAACCAATTAATAGTTTCTACTTATGAGTCTGATCAAAATGCATTTGATCATATGCTAAAATATTTATGAATTATTTCAATGATTGTAATCATGAAGAAAACTATACTTAAAAAGTCAGATCTCATAAAGTTAGACAATCAAAAGGATAAAATCTCACTCATAGAATCGTCTAGAAACTGATGAAAGCTAAATGACAAAGTATTTCAATGAGAATATTGAGAACAGTAATTTCATTATATCCATTTAGGGTAAGTGGAATGAGGCAGTTTCAGCTTGAAGATAATGAATGTGGGCTGTCTGATCATAGGAAAACTGCATGTCTCTTGGGAAAAGGAAATAGGAAAAATGATTAAAGAAAAAAATTATCTTTGGCTTTCAAAATATACACATATGCACTGTTTACTGTCAAGCAGAGTGGTCATGACTGTATACTATTAGCAATATGCAATATAGTTATAAAATTGTATTGTTAAGGGAAAGACATAAGAATAGGGAAGTAGCGAAGTGCGTGCAATTTGCCGACCCTTCAATTATTTGACAGCACATTCCTAGCATAAATATTCAGTATCCATCACGGAGACATTTCCAGCAAAGAAAGCCCTGCATTGGCCAGTAGACAGAGAACACTCCAAGAACAAAAGTGAGCCCTGCCCCCATACCATCGTACCTATTTATAGGTCAGCTTAGAAGGGATTGGGAACATCTAGTTTTTCTAAGTTGGAATAAATATATCAAGAAACCTCGAGGCATTTGAAAAGCCCTAGGGAGTATGCATACTAGACCCTGGGAACAGCCTTGCTGATCAAGAATGTTGACATCAACTAAAAGCTTTGTTATCCCTCTACAGACTGGCTCAGTCCAGCTAACCCAGCTTTCAGCTAAATTATTGAAAGAAAGAAGATGAATCTATAATGCCATCTACTTTCATTGTTCATGAGTGGGGAGAGGAATTAGGAATTAGAAAAACTACTAAAGACAAAAGTAATTTTTATTTATGATTTTATAAAGATTTTCTGGTACCTTACAGTTGTTAATAAACTTGAATTTTAATAATTAATAACGAACTGAAATTTTAGTAATTAATAATCACTGTGAGGAAATAATTTAAAAAATTCATTTAATGTTTGAAAGGCAAACATTAAGTTAGAGAAGTTAGAGACAATATATTGCTCTGGAGAGATTTATGGATTTATCTCCTGTAGTACCATTTGATTATATTCTAGGATGGTGAAGGAAAAGTAGAAATGATTCTCCTCCCCAGAGAAGATTTGTTTACATTCCAGAGTAAAGGTTTTTCTCCCTCTCTGGAGGGAAGAATGAGCAGATATGTCAGCAGTCTATAGAAGCTCTGAGCTTCATAATTTGAGGGTTCCTATCCTGTGGTATATGTGTGCATATGGTGCATGTGCAAGGAAACATCAGGCCCTTATTGAGTTGCCCTGTGGGGACAAGGTTAAGATGCTCAGTGAATAATAAATGGTCTTTTCTCTGATCCAGAGATCTTGTGTTTCCTGTCAAATATATATATATATATATATATATATACACACACACACACACACATATGTGTGTGTATATATATATATATATGTACATACACACGTGTTCACACACACATTACCCAAATAGGACATCACCAACAGTTCTTAGATTTGAAAGAATAACCCTCAAAGATAAAGTGTCTCATGAATTGAAACAAACATATTGCTTATTCCCTGCTATGATGGTTAATTTTATGTCTGGGCGATGGGGTACCCAAGATATTTGATCAGCACCCTTCTGGTTCTGTCTGTGAGGGTGTTTGGGGGTGAAAGTAACATTTATTTGAATTGGTAGACAGAGTAAAGCAGATTGCCCTCTCTAATGTGGGTGGGCCTTCTCCAATTAGTTGAATCTCTGAACTGAACAAAACTGCTGAACCTCCTTTAAGTAGAAGAGAGTTCTTCCTGCTTGACTGCCTTCAAACTGAGATACTGGCTTTTATCTTGCCTTTGGACTTAAACTGAAACATCAGGTTTTCCTGGATCTCAAGCCTGCTGGCCTTTAGACTGGAACAAAACCATCGGCTCTTCTGGGTCTCTACCTTGCCAACTCACCCTGCAGACCCTGAGACTTGCCAGCCTCCATATTTTCATGAGCCAATTCCCTTCTATTTCAATGTACATATAGAAAGAGATTATAGAAACTAACACAAGAACAGAAAAGCAAACACCACATGTTCTCACTCATAGGTGGGAGTTGAACAATGAGAACATATGGACACAGGGAGGGGAACATCACACACCAGGGACTGTCAGGGGGTGGGGGTAGGGGAGGGATAGCATTAGGAGAAATACCTAATGTAGATGCAGGTTGATGGGTGCAGCAAACCACGATGCAGCCTTGACATAGGTATACATAGTGTATATTTATCTAACAAACCTGCATGTTCTGCCCATGTATCTCAGAACTTCAAGTATAATAAAAAAAAAAAAAAAGAAAATACTTCCAACAAGAACAAAAAAGAAAATGTGGTATGTGTACACTATGGAGCACTGTGCAGCCACAAAAAAAAGAGCAAAATCATGTCACTTGTAGCAATATGGATGAAGCTGGAGGCCATTATCCTAAGTAAACTAACTCAAACAAACAAACAAACAAAAAGAGATTATAGAGAACACACATCACACATGTCCTCTTGGTTCTGTTTCTCTGAAGAACCCTAATATACCTGCCTTGAAATAAAAGAAATATAATCAATAGCAGACCCACTTGCTTTAAGCTGATGATGTCCCAACTTTTGTCTACATCTAGAGATTGAGTACATACAAATCTGAGAATTCTCCAGGAAGTTGCTAGTTCTCTTAAGCCTGCCCACACCTCTGTGAATAGTCTTTCCTTAGTCCCTTTATTTAAACCACTGGGGTAAATTCTTCTGGGCCATGATACATTTCACTCTGGAATTCAATGTCATAGTTGAAAATAATAAGGTATATATGAATATCCCATCAAAGTAAAATCACAAAGACAAAGGCGTTGTTTCCACTTAAAATGTAAAAAGTAGTCACAAGAGAATTTTACTTCCATCCAAATATTTAAAATGCCTAAAAAAGTCAAATAATTTACAAAATCATAACTTTTCTGAAAGCTGTCAAAGGGCTGAGATCTTGGAGGCAGGGCACATGCATCATTTCATCTTTGGTAAAGCATAGGAGGAAGAGGTAACTGACACAGAGGTGAGTAAGAAATTGGCTAGAAATTTTAGGAATCCCTAAAGCTGAATGTGGGCCAATGTATCAATTTAAAGTACCTGAAAGCCCAGACACAAGAAGAGCTCGCAGTTTCTGTTTTCCAAGAGCATGTGAGAAAGACTGGGAGTAAGGAAAAAGCCTGGAGACAGCCCTCTTCAGGGACACAGGTTTGCAGGATATGCGTGACTGCCACTGGGAAAGACTCATTAAGGACTGCACAGTTCTCTGTATCCTTCTTTCATGTGAAGCAAAAGCCTTAAGTCACTGGGTCTGGGCAGCCACATCTCTCACCTCCAAGGCCTCTGCAGGACAGACAGAAATAAAACCTATCTGCTTCTAGGGGTAGGGTAGGATACTCTTCTTTTCAACTTGAATAGCCAGGCAAAGAACCATTGCTGTGGAGAAAAGGTAGAAGAAAGAGTTTCTTGCTTCTGACAGAGTGCAGAAACAAACCAACAAACCCCCTTTAAAAGTCCAAAATTCTGAATAAAACAAAGCAGAAATCTTCTATTGCTTGAAAAGGGGCAGGAAACTCTCGGCTTCCCAAGATACACTACAGATACAAGGCAAGATTTGGCAGCCAAAGGGTGTGGCGGGGGAGTGGTAGAAACACGGAGAAGGCTTAACCCCTCAATCCCTGGCAGCCTGGCCTTAATTTAGAGGCTGACCAACAGAAGCTGAAATTTACCCTATTGACCACACTGTAAGCCTAGTATTGAGTAATGAGCAGCAACAGTCTATGGCGGAGAGACAAGAACGTGGAAAGGGACCCTCTTCTGTGGTGCAGGCATGCAAAGACTGCTGAAAGCTAAGGGCGGAGCAAAAACATTGAGAAAAACCCTCTAGCAGCCAAGGCCCCACACTAAGCACAAGATATCAGTGGCCCATTGCAGAAGGTATTTGAAGCCTATGGTAAACTGAGAATAACAATTGTCACAGTAAGACCCAAACGAACTCAACCAGTCACTTGATTGATTCAATTCTCACGTTAAAAGTCTGACAGGATGAAAAGTGGACACTTTTAGAAATAAATACTATTTACTTTAGTCTCTATTGTCCTTTTACAAATAACATCCAGCATTCAATCAACAATTACAAGACCCATAAAACAACAACAACAACAACAAAAAGACTCATTGTCAACAGATAAAGTGATTAACAGAACCATATTCAGAGAGAGCCCAGATGTTGTGCTACTTATTAGACAGGAAACTTAAAATAACTATAATTAACATTAAGAGATCTATTGAAAAAGGTGGACAATATACATATACAGATGAAGAATTTCAGCAGAGAGATTAGACTATATAAAATGTTAAATGAAAATGCTAGAAATAAGAAGCATATCAGAGATGAAGAATTCCTTTAATTAGCTTAAAAATAGATTGAACACAGCTGAGGAAAGTATTATTGAACTTAAAGGTAGGTCAATAGAAATTACCAAAAATGAAATATGAAGAGATATAAGAGTGAAAAAATACAGATGAGAGCATTTAAGAGCTCAAGGATAATACCAAATAGTCTAACATATATGTAATTTGAATTCTAGAAGAAGAAAGACAGAACAGACCAACAGATGCATTTGAAGAGATAACAATTAAGAACTTTCCAAAATAATAATAAGACAACAAATCACAGATCCAGGAACCCATGGCAGGATAAAGTAAACACACACACACACAGACACACATCCACCCACACCCCTCTAGACACATCATAGTCAAACTGCTGAAAACCGAAGATAAAGAAAAAAATCTTTAGGGCAACCAAAAAGAAAAGGAGAAATTACATACAGAGGAACAAAGAATTACATCAGACGTCTTGTCAGTAAATCTGCAAGCCAGAAGACATGGAGGAACATCTATAAAATATTGAAGAAAAATTGCAAACCCAAAGTTCTATACCTAGCAAAAATATCTTTCAAAAATGAAGGTAAGATAAGAATTTTTTTTTCAGATAGACAAAAGTGAAGGAAAGTCACTGCCAGAAGCAAGAAATATCATAGGAATTTATTTAGGTAGAATGAAAACTTTACTAGTTGGAAAGCTGAATCTGCATAAAGAAGTGAAGAGTGAAAAAACCTGGGGAGTTGGGCATGGTGGCTCACTCCTATAATCCCAGCACTTTGGGAGGCCAAAGCAGGAGGATCGCTTGAGCCCAGGAGTCCAAGACCAGCCTGGGCAATAGGGACATCCCATTTCTACAAAAAAGTTTAAAAATTAGCTGGGTATGGTGGCACATGCCTGAGGTTCCAGCTACTCAAGAGGCTCAGATGAGAGGATCACTTGAGTCTAGGAGATTGAGGCTGCAGTGAGCTATGATTATGCCACTGCACTCCAGACTAGGCGAAAGAGCAAGACCCAGTCTCAAAAAAGGTTTTGGATTTGGATCTACATAAAGAAATACAGGGTTAAAAAAAAAGGCAGGGTAAAAATAACAGTGAAAATAAAAGACATATCTTAATTTTAATCACCTTAGAAGATAATTGTCTAAAGCATGCATAACACAATTTTTCTTAAAGGACCAGAGAGTAAATATTTTATACTTGAGGGCTATATAGTCTCTGTTGTAACTACACTTCTTTGCTGCTGTAGCGTGAAAACAAAGACAATATGTAAACAAGTAGGTGAGCTGTAAACCAATAAATTGTATTTATAGAAACAGGTGACTGGCTCACATAATTTGCTAACATCTTTTCTAAAGCAAAATTTGTAACAATGTATTATATGGTTATAACCTGTATAAAATATATAACCAAAATAGTATGAAAGATGGAAAGGAGGAAAAGAATGTACAGTGTCGTAAGTTTCTAATACTATACTAGAAATTGTATAAAATTATTTAAAGGTAAACTGTGATAAGTTATTAATAAAAATGTATATTGTAAACTGCACAATAACTACCAGAAAAGAGGTATAGTTCGTAAGTCAATAATGTAAATAAAATGGAATCATAAAAATCTTTATCCAAAAGAAGGCAGGAAAAGAGAGAAAAATGAACAAAGAACAGATAAGACAAATAACTGACAAGTTTACAGATTTAAATCCAATCACACCCATAGTGACATTAGCTATAAATGGTCTAAATATCCCAATTAAAGACAGAGATTGTCAGATTATATATTAAAGGAAGATCCAACTCTATGCTGTCTACAATAAATATACTTTGAAAACAAAGATGTAGAAACACTAAAAATAAAAATGATGGAGCAAGTTATATCATTGTAATCCTAATCAGAAGAAAGAGCTAGCATACCTATATTAATATCAGATAATGTAGACATCAAAGCAATGGATATTACCAGGGAAAATCACATGTTTTTGAGTGAAGAAAACTCATACAATCTAACATTTCTGTTAAAAAAAAATTCAATCATACACCACAAAACTCCATATTGCCATAGGACCATTTATGTGTGTATAAAATGCACAAGCTGAACTGGTAATAATAATGACCATTATGGAGGTGCGGGAGATAAAATAGTAAGTATGAGACTCAACCTCCTCATTTTGGAAATTTGGGATTAAGAGAAGAAAGTGGAAGCTCTTTAGTAAGCATGGCATAGCAGGAGAAATTCTTCTGCTTATAAAAATCAAAGGCAGTAAGCGTAAGGAAACAGTAACAGTAATGTGGTAAAGGCAACTTAAGTTTCTTTTATTAAAATTTTGTTACCAAAATTTTCAGCTCTTCAGGTCCAAGTTTCAAAAATGGTTCTGGAAAGTGCCAAGATAACGAACATAGCAACAAGAGCAACAAAAACAGTTAAGATAGAGACAAAGTCAAAAACTTTTCTTAAAAAACACAAAATTTATATATATTATAAATACATATTATATATATATTAGATATATAAATATATATAATTATGTATATATATTTTTTACAGCAAGAACCATATTCCAAGCATGCAACAAAATGAACAGTCAGTCAGGCATGGTGGCTCATGCTTGCAGTCCCAGTACTTTGGGAGGCCATTGCAGGAGGATCGCTTCAGGCCAGGAGTTCAAGACCAGTTTGGTCAACACAGAGAGACCCTTGTCTCTACAAAAAAAAATGGAAAATTAACGAGGTGTAGTGATGTGCCCCTGTAGTCCTAGCTACTCAGGAGGCTAAGGCGGGAGGATTGTTTGAGCCCAGGAGGTCAAGGCTGCAGTGAGCCATAATCATGCCACTGCACTCCAGTCTGGGCAACAGAGCAAGATCCTGCCTCAAAAATAAATAAGTAAATAATAAAATAAAATAAAATAAATGAACAGTCAAGAAAGACAAATACTGAAAAAGATTAAAACTATCATGCTATGATTTGGTAATCTTCTTGCATAAAAAAAAGAAATGCTCTGGTTGGCTAGGAATATCTAAACAAGACCATCTTCTTTTATGTATACTCTAGAAAAATAACTTCCATTTATGTAGTACTTCTATGGATCCTTAGGAGAATAAGTATGTCAATTTTTCTAATAAAGGGAACTGATACTGTGATAAATTAGTAAGTTGTATAATGTAACACAGCTAGTGAATACAGAGATCTGGGTTGAAACCCAACTTGATGTGCCTCAAAGCCCATTTTCTCTCCTCCGCTTAACATTTTTAAAGTGGCCTCTTGTTACAGTTATACTGATGTTCATGCCTTACCTCAAGATTCTAATTCAATTGGTCTGGGGTGGAGCCCTTTCTAGGTATTTTTTTTACAAAGTCCCTCACATGGTGTTCACATATAGGCTGGGTGAGAACCATTGTTCTACATGTGCTGACACTCAAAACCCAATAAATATGGAGAAAGTGACAATAATAATATGGGCGGGAAACATTCACATATGGAAATATATTATTGAAGAATCAATGAAATAACTCAGTTTGATCAGTGAAAATACCTGTTTTGAGCTGAAGGGTTTTCTTCATTCAGAGCTTATGCATTCAGTTAATCAGAAAAGTTTCTCTTGTCGATAAAGATGGTGTTACAGCTTATGTAACAGGAAGTTTAATCATCACACTCTAATGGCTTCTTTGGCCTAATAGGACAGTAATGATTAAAGGTCAATCTAACACTTGCTATGGATTTTTCATCAAAGGTTGTCAATGAATACCATTAAGTCCAACAAGAACAGGGCTTCTTGTGTAATATTCAGTTCAGATTAGGAATTTGACCCTTATAAAAGCTTAAGAATAGCACATAGGCACTATTTACTGAGACCTTACTCTATGGCAGACAACTGTATTAAGAATTTTAGAAATGACTTTGTTTAATCTTCTAGCATCTCTGTGAAATAGTAGTATTACCTTTATTTACAGATGAGAAACTTGTATTCAGAGTTCATACAACTTGCTCAGTTTTATAGCTAGAAGAGGAAACCAGTATTCAAACTGAGGTCAATTTGACTTGAAAACCAGTGCTTTTAATCTTGGTTTTATACTGCAGAAATATGAAACATAATATCGGGATAATCATAATCTCTCAATGAAGTTTAAAATATGAGAATATTTGAACATCATCCCGCTTGGCCTGCCCTAGCTCCATCTAGCTGCAAGAGCTAAGCTTTCCATGTCTGTGAGAATCCATCTGGCAAGTGAGGTCTGGGTTGGTTTGCTGCCCAGGGCCAGAATTCCCAGGTGAGTCCCTGGGCTGCTGCTCCCTGGACCCCAGCATCAACCCCACACAGACCCCTGGAATGCTGTGCGATGCCCCTTAGTGAGTGTGAGTGCAGAGCTGGGGCAGGAACTCTAGCGGGCCTGCGTTTCCTCCCAGCCCCCACCACCCCCTCCCCGACTGATTCCAATATTTTGTGTATTGATGTGAGGTCAGGCTTCACTAGGGGTAACTACAGCCCATAGGTGCTGTGAATTGTGTTTCTCAGGAGGCATCCAGCCCCAGTCCGTGTAGGTTTGACAAACCCATCTAACCCATCTCTCCCACAGATCTATTAGAAAACGCCAGCATGCTTAGGTTGGCAGATGAAATACAAGATTGCTAGTTAGGTTTGAATTGCACATAAATGAGAATGATTTTTTCAGTTTATGTCCCAACTATTATGTGGGACACACTTATACTAGAATTGTTTATTATTTACCTGAAATTCAAATTTAATTGGGCATCCTGTATTTTTATTCCCTAACCCTGGCAACCCTAGCATGCTCACTCACCAAAATTATGTAGGTCTGAACATCAATGTGGAAAAAAGAAGAAAAATCCAACTTCTTGTCATAATGGAATACATATAATAAAGGTTCCAATAGAAAACTTTAAAAGAGTTTTCTTGCTTCAGTGTCACACTTTCATAAGCATCAGTGAAAATTGGCTTAATTATCTTGATGTGATGAAACATGCCACAATTTGTCTTTCTCCTTTATATCCTGATGACATTCATAGTAAAATTGCTTTACTATATACCAAAAATGTTTTTCTTGTGCTTTTCTCTCTGACTGAAATTTCAGATGAGTTTTCCTTTAAAAAAAAAACAAACAAAAAAACCCTATTATACCTAGAACTAGATGGTAAAGAAGAAAAGTCCTTGACAGTGACATTGTCAAAATAAAATAATATTTATGATAATGTAAAATAATAGTGAAATTTATTGTCTAGAAATGCCAAGAGATTTTTGAATGTTTTATTAATCCTTACAAGACTCCTTTGAGGGGATGATCATTGTCTGGATTTTACAGATAGAAAAATTTAAGTACACAGAATTATCTTCTTTGTCCAAACTAGAAATTTGAGACACTGTGTGTAGGCCAAAATCTCCATACAGCCTCCCTGTCCCAACCACTTTGCTCATGGCTCCCAGCTTCTGAAATCCTGGCCTAAGAGCCGTGAAACAGTTAAAGGAACCAATAATTAAAAACTGAAGAGAATTCTGATAAGTGATTTTAGAAAAGTGTCAAGGAGTATCCCAAATGTTTACCCATTCATCAAGTTCTTGAGGGGAGGAGGGAAAGAGGAAGAAGAGCATGTTCAGCACTTCCTCAAAGCGCGAATATAAAATGTGCCTGGCCCTCAAGTGACTCGTAAAAAATAAAATGAAATCTGATATATGTAAATGAGCTCTGGTTATTCAGACTGGATGAATCATGATTTGTTTTTCCCGACACTGTATTTCTCTATCTTTTACAGGGCCGCTAATGTACATATATTCAATATGGGAGATGGTTCCTAAATGTCATCCAAACATGCCTATTTGCTCTCATGGGATCTATGACTTTAATTAGTCCTCATGCCATTCGTCTTCAAGATCCCATCAAATAATTACTTAAACTGTGTGTGTGTGTGTGTGTGTGTGTGTGTGTGTGTGTGTGTGTCTGGTTTTCACCAGGCATGGAGCAGCATCACAGCCAGGGCCCTGTATGTGTGTCTGAGGTGGCAGGGCCACCTTGGAGAGCCAGTGGCCTTCATTCTGCTTGGTTAGGTGACAAGTGGTTCCAACATGCACCCTGTGTTTTATAATGTGGACATCTGACTATTTCTACTATTCTAAAGTGCAAATATCCCAAAGTTCATAAGTGGCACATACTGTTTCACAGTGAATTGAGCCTTTTATCAGGGAGGAAATGACCCAAATTGGCATGTCTGTAAACAGATTCCATCAATACAAGCCTTTTAATAAAGACAGCCTTTGGTGGTGCTGTTCAGGTAGGAGGGTGAATGGTAGGGAGGTGCACCCTAGACAATTTACTGGGTAAGCATGTGTCTCTGCAGCAGGATCCCTGCACGAGAATTACCGTTAGACCAAGTAAATCTAGAGATTAGTCTGGAGTCTCTTTTGTGCACTAAAATTCAGCACATTTTTTTCCAACCCTAAGCCCTTTCCTGAAAATGGGTTTCTAATATTATATCTGAATTCCTTATTCACTGAACCTACAAGGAACGTATGACGCAATGGAATTAAAAGATTAAACCTCAAGCCACTTGCGCTAAGTTTTTAAATGCCTTATGAAGAACAGTTTACATAGTAACTGAGTCTACAGTTGGAGTGAGCAGACTCAATTGCTTTTAGAGAGTCTTAGAAACTCAGGTGTTATGAGAATTCTCTTTGTTAACCATTTTCCTCCTGTAGTAATAGGCCCAGTGGCACTATAATTCCTC
Source organism: Pongo abelii (assembly GCF_028885655.2). NCBI lineage: Eukaryota > Metazoa > Chordata > Mammalia > Primates > Hominidae > Pongo > Pongo abelii. The sequence goes on along the minus strand of NC_071996.2, from coordinate 63,378,818 downwards.
CTAATGCACACCATTGAATTTCACTTATGATTGTATGTATTTAGGTTGTGTTTTGGCTTCATCTTAAATATTACAAGGTGACCTCATGTGATCTGGACTTGGGGATTAGGTCCTCTTTAGATATCACATGCAGCTTCTTGAATAATCTCATCTAAAGGCTTATTAGAGCTGTATGCCAGCTCATTTGAAATGTATGCCAGCTTATTACTATAGATGAGAAAAAAGGGGGCCAAGAAAAGTTAGTAAAATAATAATAGTAGTAGTAATGGCTAGCATTTGCTGAGTACTTTCTACAGCCTAGAAAACAAATGCTTTTTCCTGCATTATCTCTTTCAGGCCTCAGAGTAGGCCTGTGAGTTCTATACTAATATCTTCCTCAGTGTGCGCTTTTGTGCCATATCTGTCTCCCCCATGGGAAGACATTGGTGTGGATTTCTTCCCTCTCTCTCCTACATCAGCAATAATTTAGCTGTCTATTAGATCATGCCCATCAGAAGGCTAACATTGTGTAAGCTCTTCCCTTTAAAAAGACAAAACAAAACGACATCAAAAAACAAAGCCTCCTCCTGACTCTACTTCCCATACAGACCACCATCCCATTTTTTGTTCCTTTTTGTAGAAAAAAATCTTGAAATAGTACTTAGCTCAATTTCTTTCCTTGCATTCTTTTTTAAAGAGACAGGGTCTGACTCTGTCACCCAGGCTGTAACAATTTTTAAAGGGTCAACATTTCTCTACTAAATCTGCCTTTCATTGCAAATTTATCAGCGCTGGTTCTTCACTGAGCAGAACCTATTTTAGCTTTCTACATTGTACTCCTACATTCAAACTTTTTTTTTTGCATACATTTTTCAGTCAGAAGATCATTTTGTTTCTTTTTTTTTAGAAATGGGGTCTCACTGTGTCACCCAAGCTGGAGTGCAGTGGTGCAATTATGGCTAACTCCAGCCCGAACTCCTGGGCTTAGGCAATCCTTCCTCCTCAGCCTCCTGAATAGCTGGGAAAACAGGTGTGCACCACCAGACCCAGCTAAGATTTTTTAAAAAATTAGTATTATTCATTCTCTGGCCTCAGCTTCCCAAAGTGCTGGGATTATAGGCATAAGCATCCTTACTCAGCCAATACATTGTTTTTCTTAAATAACTCCAATTAGAAGTTTGCCCGGCTACCTTGCCCAAGTGGCTCTTGTTCAGTTAGCCAGTAACCGCCATGCTACTAAATTCACTGGCCAATTTTCAGTACCTCATCCACTAGAAGCTTTTGACAAAACTACTTCCTCCTCCTTGAATCACTGTTTTCCCAGAACCACACTTTTGTGTTTCCTCCTACTTCCCTAGTCACCACTATTCCCCAGCTCCTCTTCATGTTGGAAGGCCCCAGGGCTCAATGTCAAGTCTTCTTGCTTTTCTATCCATGTATCATTCATTGCTGATCTCATCCAGACTCATGACTTTATGTAATCTTTATGCTTCATACTTTCTACGGGCTTCTCTAAATTTGCTGTCCACCATTTTCCACCCTGCTCTCTGGGAAGGCATAGCAACACATTTCCTTGGCCTTTAATTTTCGTCTGGGCTTGGCCCTTAAGGGCCCTGGGATGTGATAGGATGGTAGAAGGAAAGACAGATTGGAGTGTTTATTCTCTGTCAATTGCAACAGATTGGCTGCATTCCTCTACTGAATGTTACATTTCTTGTCAGGTCACCCTCCTTATAAAACCATCCTCTTCAGATCTGATGAGTGTTCCTTACCTTGCCTTTTTATACTAGGGATGTTAATAGCTCTAGACTACTCTACCATTCCTCATTGATTTCCTTAAGTCCCACCCACACCTTTGAAAATATTTCTTTTCTCAATTACTCAATTTGAATATACTCTTTATTTCCTGCCAGGACCTTGATGGAAATACAGTCTATATGCTGACACTCCCAAACTTATATCTCCAGTTTAGATCTCACTTCTATGAACAGCAGACTCCTATATTCGGCTGCCTCTTCCACATCTTTGTTATGTTCAAAACTAAACCCTACATTTTACTTCCAAATCTGTTCTACTCACAGCCTTCACCATTTAATCAATGACAACTCCATCTTTCAATTGTTCAGACTAAACATCTTGAATCATCCTTGACTCTTATTTTCTTTCAGCATCTCGTATAATACATCAGGAACTTTTTTAGGCTCTTTCTTGTAAATCTATCTAGAAGCTAACCAATTCTCACCGCCTCTCCTCCTACCAGCTTGGGCCAAGCTGCTGACGTTTCTTCCTTTCATTTACTGCAATAACCACTGCATTATTGGTAGAGATTTCTTATTTGTCTCCCTTCTTTACCCTTACTACCTATAGTTTATTCCAGAACACAGCATGTCACTCCTCTGCTCAAAACCCTGTGATGGATCCTGTATCACTCAGAGTGAAAGCTGAAGTTCTTCCAATCATCTACAAGACAATACTTGCAGTGATAACGTGATATACCACTGACCTTCTACTATCTTCCTCTCTCCGTTCCAGCCACATTGATTTGTTTGCTGTTCTAGACCATGCTTGGCATGCTTTCACTCTAGGAACTTTGATCCACTGTTCTCAGTCTTCGAATGCTCTTCCTTCTCATAATTATTTGGCTAACTTCTTCAACTCCTTCAAGTCTTTGCTCAAAAGTCCCCTTCAAAATGAGGCCTACTGTGACCATCCAAATTGAACTACAACCTTTCTTCCTGCCAGCACTCTCCATTTCCCTTCCTCTGCTCACACTTTTTCTTGCTGGAAACATGCATCATACACTAATGTTCTAGATTATTTATTTGTTTATTGTTTATGGTCTCCCTTCCCACCCCAGCCCCACTAGAACATAGACACCTCAAAGGTAAAGATCTTTGTTTTTTCACTCGTATGTTGCCAGTATCTAAAAGAGTGCTTGGTTCATAGTAGCAACTCAGAAGTTTTGTTATATTAGCCTCCCACAAATTTTGATGTTTTGGGTTCATTTTTATTAAACTACAATATTTTCTAATTCGCTTTGTGTCCTCTTCTTTGACCCATGAGTTATGTAGAAGTGCGTTGTTCAATTTTCAAGTACGTAGGGTTTTCCAGATAGCTTTCTGCTTTTGATTTCTGTTAAACTCTGTTGTGGTCATAGAACATAATTTATATGATTTTAATTTAAAAAATTTTTTGAGACCTTCTTTATGGCCTAGACTCTGCTCTGTCTTGGTGAATGTTTCATGTGCACTTGAAATGAGTGTGTATTCTGCTATTATTAGGTGAAGGGTCTTATATATGTCAGTGATGTCAAATTGATTGATAGTGTTTTCTTTTATATCTTTACTGATTTTCCTATCCCCTTGTTCTACTGCTTGCTGAGAGAGGGATGTTAAAGTCTCCAACTAGTATTGTGAATTTGTTCATTTCTTCTTTCAATCCTATCTGTTGCTTCATGTATTTGACTTTTTGTTGACAGATACATAAACATTTTTGTATTTTTATGACTTTTGAGTAATGGACCCATTATAATGTAATGTCCCTTTTTACTTTTGGTAGTATTACTTGTTGTAAAATCTAATTTATCTGAGATTAATTAACATAACCACTTCAGTTTTTTTAAAACTAGGTTTGCATGGTATATCTTTTTTCATCCTTTTACTTTTAACATACATATGTCTTTACATATTTAAAGTGGATTTCTTAAAGATAGCGTATAGTTGGGTATTGTTTTTAATTCAATCTGACAATCTCTACCTTCCAATAGGGGCATTTAGATTATTTATATTTAACCTAATTACTGATACGGTTGGATTTAAGTTTACCAACTTTCAAGTTATTTGTCTCATTTCTTTTTCCTTTTGTGTCTTTTAAAAATATTTTAATATTTTAATAATTCCATTTTATCTCCACTTTTTAATTTTTCTAGTGATTGCTTTAGGGTTTAAAATAAGCACCTTTAAGTTACCACAGTCTACTTCCAGACATTATTATACAACTTCTCCTATAGTGTAAGAACCTTGAAACATTGTATATGCTTTTCCCACTCTCATTTATTTCCTCCTCCCATGTTATTGTTGCTACACATTTTACTTCTGCATGTAACCCCAGCATATGTAGTTAGTATTTTGCTTTAGATCAGGGGGCATAAAAGTATGACCTGCAAGCCAAATCCTGCCCATGGCCTGTTTTTATACAGTCTGTGAGCTAAGAATGGCTTTTATATTTGTAAATGGTTGTATAAACAACAACAAGAACAAGGAAGAATATATAATGGAGACATTATATGGCTCAAAAAGCTCAAATATTATCTGGCCATTTACAGAAAAGCTTTTTCAGTCTCCATCTTAATTTCCTTTTACAGATATTAAAATCAATAAAATTATCTTTATATATACTCTTATTTTTATAATTTATAAGAGTCTTCATTTCTTTAATGTAGATGCAACTATACAAAAGAAGCATACTCTCTTTTCTGGTGAACTTGAACCCAGAGGATATGAGCCTGGAGTTGCAGAGGTCTTGATAAAGGGCTTCAGGATGAGGCCAACAGAGCTGAAGGCAAGAACCACAGACTAGGAAGAACAGGTCACATCCCTTTTTTCGGGAGCCAGCGCTACCTTGGATTTTCCATTACATGAACCAAGAAATTCTCATTTTTGTTCGCTATTTTGAGTTAAAATGTCTGTCACTTGTACCCAAAAGATTCCTTTCTGACCAATATATTGACTTAGGAAAGGCTCTCTAGAAGCCAAAGTAATGAAAAACAAAAGTGTTCACCTGAAACTTTAATGTCCAGAGCCTATTACTAGCTGCTTGACTGAAGAAGTGAAGTTAGACAGAGTACCCTGGAAACTAACTTTAGGGCATTAAAACAATTTTTAAAAGTAAACTTTTAATTTTGGAATAATTCTACGTTTACAAAAAGCTGCAAAGACATTACAGAGAGTTTTCAGATACCCTTTCCTGTTTTCCTCTACTGTGAATGTCCCACACAACCAAGATGCATTTGCCAAAACAGTGATACATTTCTATTAACTAAACTACAGATTTTATTTGTATTTCACAACTTTTCTCACTAATGTATGCCATCTCCCTGTTCCAGTATCCCGTCTAGGATATCACATTGCATTTAATTGTTACATGTACTTAATCTCCTCTGATCTGTGGCAGTTTCTCCACTATCTCTTGTTTTTCATGACCTTGACAGTTTTGAAAGATACTGGTTATGTATTTTGCAGGATGCCCTTTAATTTGAGTTTGCTATTTTCCTCATGATTAGAGATGATGGGTTTTGGAGAAGAATGCCACAGAGGTGAAGTCAGGCAATATTTTAACAGAGTTCATTATATGATGAGATGCATTAACTCAATGCATCATGCGTTATATGCATTATAGATAACATATAATTATAGATAGCACATAAATCAATGCATCATGCATTGAGTTAAGGAGGCCTCTGATGTGGGACGTGGTGGTACATGGGGGTCCTCAGTGTTTGCCATTGTTCAGAATCATAGTGCATTGAATACTAAGCATGGCACTCTTTGCATTTCAAGGAGAAAAGCATGCATAGTGATTTCCTGTGAATCTCTCTATGACCATGATAAATTTAAATGAGTTTTTACTTTCTGAAAATTCAAGCCACAGAGATACTAATCCATTTCAATAACTTAAAGCCTGTACTTCTTACTTTAATAAGAGAGGCACCTTTATTTTGCGGGGACTTTTCTGCTCTATGAGTCCTGTGACTAGATTTATGCCTCTGCCTTCAGATGATTTTCATAAAATGCTTCAATAGTCATGACTTTTTTTTCTTTTTCACACACATATGCCCCCCACACACTGTTATCAAAGGGTTATCGTTAGTCTCCAACCTATGAAGGTTTGACTTATGATTTTTTAGCTTTACAATGGTGCTAAGTGATACTCATTTAGTAGAAACCATACTTCAAATTTTGAATTTTGATCTTTTCCTGAGCTAGCAATATGCAGTACAATACAATCTTGTGATGCTGGGGGCAGGGGCAGCGAGCCACATCTCCCATCCAGCCACGATATCATGAGAGTAAACAACCAATACCCCTACAGTGGACTGTGTTGCCAGATGACTTTGCCCAGCTGTAGGCTAGTGTAAGTGTTCTGAGTACGTGTAAGGTAGGCTAAGCTAAGCTGTGATGTTCAGTAGGTTAGGTGTATTAAATGTATTTTTGACTTATAATACTTTACATTTATAAGGGGTTTATCAGGACATAACCCCATTGTAAGTCAAGGAGCATCTGTACATTGCTTCAAACAGAAATACATTATTAAATTGACTCGCTGTATTACCAGGAAACAGTAACTAGATCGTCCATTTCCTCCTCTCTATTAATCCATCAATGTGGTAGTTACTGAATATTCACTGGGCAGAACACTGGGAAAAATCAGTAGAAGAGAAACCAAAGGATGCAGCCCTCATCCAAAATGGCCTCATGTTTTAACACAGACATTTGTCATTCGATTGTCCAAATTAGGTCATACATGTGAAACATTGTAAGGTATTATGTAACAAAGTTGACCATTTAACTTTCAAATGAATTCTCCTGCTGTAGACTCATTAAAAAAGACAACACACAACATGCTCTGTATCCCATCATAGCATACGTTGTTGGTTATTTTTGTTGTTTTTTAATGAGTCTGCAGCCCATTCAGCCTTTACTCCTGAAGTATAGTGAATTTCCCTTAACTCCAGTTGGGAGTAATTGCATTTTTTTGTTTGGTTTGAACAACATTTTGAAATATTTTGAATCAGTTAATATTTTGAAGTTTGAGGGAATTCCCTTAAACTGTGTATTCTTGGCTTCTTGTTGAATCCAAAGACTTGGTATCGTTGTGGGGGTGCTGCCCCGTGTAGACAGGGTATGTAGTTCCTAACTTGTCTGTTTTAATCCTAGCTAGCTTCACTCATCTGCTGTCCTGTTTGCTCAATAGAAATTACAACTCCTGCTCTAGAGATAATTAAGATGAATTGTCTGGAAGGCCAGATGAAATGGAAGTTTTGTGCTTTCAGAGTAAGGAAGGGAGTGATTTAACCCCAATGGAATGGCACCCCGTCCCCCCCCCCACCCCCGCCAGGAATGGAATAAGGACAAAGGGAGGGTAGCAAAATGTCTTCTGGAAGGTCGTCTAAGGCAGCAAGATGTGGAAGGGGTAGGAGCCTGTGAGACCTGTGATACTAACTGCTCTGCCTTGGTGAGAGTCTCTAGTGACTGAGGTTGCCATACGGAACTGAAGCCACCACAGAGCGGCCATCTTTTTCCAGCCCTCAGTGGCCTCTGCAAAGCACAATGGCAGCATCAACCTTCAAAACCTGAGGTCCAGGCCTGCTCCTATATTTTCTAGGACCTCATGTGCCCAAGAGAGTGGGAGGAAGTCCCAAAAAAGTACTGATGCTGGAACTGGATCTCTTGCCAATTTTGGTAGGCAGAGAATTGGAGTTAGATTTGATTAGATTTAGAAAAGCAAAGAAATGCAACATTACCTTCATCCCAGGTTTTGGAACAACGTATTATTGTGAATAACAATTAAATGTTGCTTTTTCTTCAAAAGGGCCTAAGCTGATTTTATAAGACACACAGACATATAGTAAGATGATAGTAATTGAGTTGATTAGGTTCAACTACATATGCGATTAAGCTCATCCTCAAGAATAAATGCCTGAACTAGATGGTCTTCAAACTCTCTCTCTTGGTTCTGAAATACAATATTGGTAACCTTAGGAAATATTCAGAATATAAATGGTGAATGGAGGTTGAATTATATAGGCTGGCAGGTGAAATAATTTAGCAACCAGGACTACAAGATTGGAGAAGCTGATATCTATATTCATTGTGAAGCCACTGTCACTTAGACAAATACATCCATGGCAAAGATTTAAATTTAATGAAAAATGTGTTTCTTAAACTAAAATTGACAGTTTAGTACGTTAGAATTTACTACAGGGCTCTTTACAACTGTGAGTAATTTTATTTCTTTCTAACATGATAAGCAGGTTTGCTTTCTGAGCTCAGGACTCATGGTACAATTGCTTAATGACATTTCCCTTGCCAAGTTCCACCCTTGGAGAAATCTGACAAGACACTTAAGATTCATGTGATCAAAATGTTTCAAAAACCTCCACTCCTTCCAAAGTTCCCTTTTCTCTATTTCCCCTTACTAAATTACCTTAACTGGATGCCTGGGAGCCACAATACGTCATCATAATCTCACATCAAGTTGGTGGTCATATCCTACGGATTCTATGTCTTTAACTTCAAGGTCATTAAGAGTTGGGAGCTGGGAGGCCCTCTACCCCCAGCTGCTCCTTATTCCAGAAATTCATTATCTCTGGCCTGAACCATTGCAGCAGTCTCTTAATTAAATGTAAGCCCTTCTACCGTCTGCATATTGACACCTGAATAACTTTTTATAATTCATTTTAAAATGCATTGATACAGTCCCTTTTTGGAGACAGTTTAGTGGTGTCTTACTCAGCTGAATATAAGTCTTAGCATATGATCCAAAAACTGTGCTCTTAGTATTTATCCAACTGCTTTGAAAACATATGTTAACATAAAAACCTGCATAAAAATGTTTATAGTTTCATTCACAGTCACCAAAAACTGGAAGCAACCAAGATATCCCTCAACAGTGAATAGAGAAAATGTGACACATTCACACAACAAAGTATTATTCAACAATAAAAAGGAATTTTTTTTTTTTTTGGAGACAGGGTCTTGTTCTGTCACCCAGGCTGGAATGCAGTGATACAATCTTGACTCACTGCAACCTCCACCTCCCAGGTTCAAGCGATTCTCCCACTTTAACCTCCCAAGTAGCTTGGATTACAGGCATGCACCACCATGCCCAGCTAATTTTTGTATTTTCGGTAGAGATGGGGTTTGCCATATTGGCCAAGCTGTTCTCAAACTCCTGGCCTTAAGTGATCTGCCTGCCCCAGTCTCCCTAAGTGTTGGGATAACAGGCATGAGCCACGGTGCCTGGCCAGGAATGAACTCTTAAGCCATGCAAAGACAGGATGAATTTCAAACACATTTGGTTAAGTGAAAGAAGCCACTCTGAAAAGGTTACAGATTGTCTGATTTCTTTCTAAGACATTCTGGAAAAGACAAGATCATAGAGATGGCAAATAGTGTTTGTCAGGGATCTAGGGGATGGGAAGAAGGAAGAATTGAATAAGAGAAGCGCAGGGTATGCTTTAGGATGGTGAAACCATTCTGTAAGATACTATAATGGTGGACACATAATGCTTTGCTTTTGTCAAAGCCTCTAAAACTTTAGTGAGTAAATGTTAGTGTATGAACATGTAAAAAATCATTTAGGGGTCGAGGAGGTCCCAGGATGCAATGTAGTATGTGACAAAAGAATTTAACTGTATTACAAATATATGAAACAACATCATTGAAGAGTGTGAGGAAAAAAAGGTGCTGACTCAAGTAACTTTAGAAATGAATGGAGTTTGTAGGACTAAAGGCAAAAGAACTGCACAAAGCTGTAATCCAGTTAATAAAGTTTTTCCTACGGGCAAACAATTCTGAAACCACTATACAGATGGTCCCTGATTTACAAAGTTTGACTTAAGATTTTTTGACTTTATGTGAAAGCAATATGCGTTCAATAGAAACTGTACTTCAAGTACCCATACCCTCATCGTGTTTTACTTTCAGTACAGTATTTAATAAATTGTATAAAATGGCCAATGCTGTATTATAAAATAGACCTTGTGTTAGATAATTTTGTCCAATTGTAGGCTAATGTAAGTGTTCTGAGGACATTTAAGGTAGGCCAGGCTAAGCCATGACGTTTGGTAGGTTAGGTATATTAACTGCATTTTCTACTTATGATATTTTCCACTTATGATGGGTTTATTGGGACATAACCCCATTCTAAGTTGAGGAGCATCTGTACATGTATAATGGAATTGCACAAAGAAGTGATTGCAGATGGTAGAAGTCAGATTTCCCAATGTTGCAGTGGTAAGTTACAATAGGCAAAAGGGAGGAGGCTAGAATGATCTTTAGTGATGAATTAGAACTGGAGATATCAGTATGACTCTTATTTAGCTTAATGTAGATACAAAAGGTCACATATTAAAATATTTATGAATGTGACTATATACATGGGTTAATATGTAAACACGTTACTTGCTCTGTCAGCTGAAAGGACCTAAAAGTAATGACTCTTGTACTCCCAGTAGCAATGAGCACTCTCAGTGCCCAGATCTTGGTTTTTAATCTGTTTCTCCAATAAAAGGAACCAGGGTTCCTTGGAAAATGGCCAATTCTAGAATTGGGGCAGGAAATACGTATGATGAGTTTGGAGTATATTCTTACGCCAGAAGGTAAGGAAGTGCAGGGGGAAATACACACACATACACACACACACACACACACACACACACACACACACACGAGATGATGGGATTATATTAAAGGGACACTGGTGTCCACTGAAAGAGCTTCCAATGGCCAAAGCTGGAACAAATTGAGCAATAAGATAAATAAGGTAGTATTGAATTATAACTTAAAATATAAGATAAATAACCATGCATTCATACTGATATAAACGAATGATTGAATAAATTAAAAAGTGGGTGGAAATAGACAAATGTTTCTTGCAGAAAAAACTCCAAATAATTTATGTATATATTTCACCCTCAAGGAGGTAGAGCATAACTCACTACTCCTTAAGTGTGAGCTATGCATAGTGACTGCCTTCCAAAAAGTATAGTATGCAAAGGGCAAAAAAAGAATAACTTTGCAGTGGAGAAATCTGAAAAGTACTACCTCAGCCAGGTGGTCAAGGTTAACATGAGCAGTGATAAGTCATGTTGACAGTATGTTCCCTTGATATGATGTGATGAGAAAAACACTTTATTTTTGTGGTCTGCCTTCCCCAAACCCATAACCCTAGTCTAATTGTGAGAGCAATACCAGACAAATCCCAAATGGAGGGCATTCAACAAATTACGTGGCCAGTATGCAAGACTGTCAAGGTTATCAAATATAAAGAAAGTCTGAGAAGTGGTCACAGCCCAGAGGTGCCTAAGGAAAAGTAATGACTAAACATAAGATGATATCCTGGATGGGATCCTAAAACAGAAAACTGACACTAGGTAAAAACTAAGGAAGTGTGACTAAAGAATGGGCTTTAGTTAAAGAATAATGTATCAATACTTATTTATTGTGATCAGTGAACCATATTAATATATTAATAATGGGAAACTGGGTGTTGAGTATATGGTAATTCTATCTTTGTAAGATTTCTGTAAATCCAAAATGGTTTTAAAATTTAAAAAAATATTTAAAAGAATGTACTGAGTGTCTACTTATATGCCTGGAACTGTGACTATAGATAATGAGCTCTGCCTTCATGGAAATTATTGTCTGAGTGGTGAGACAGGCATTAGTAAATAATTACATACATAACTATATAAATATTAATTGTATAAAAATTACTAAATTATCATTCAGTGATATTCTAATACAGTAATTACCTTAGTTTGAAGGTCATTGAGTTTTCCCAATAAAGTGGCATTCAAACCAAGAAGAAGTTGTCCAGGTGTGGATGGGGAGAAGAAAAACACTAAAAACAAAGGGAATGGCATGTGACAAAGAACGAAGGTAGGAGGAACATGGCTTTTTTTTTTTGATGGAGTTTTGCTCTTGTTGCCCAGGCTGGAGTGCAATGGCACGATCTTGGCTCACCACAACCTCTGCCTCCCGGGTTCAATGATTCTCCTGCCTCAGCCTCCTGAGTAGCTGGGATTCCAGGCATGTGCCACCATGCCCGGCTAATTTTGTATTTTTAGTAGAGATGGAGTTTCTCCATGTTGGTCAGGCTAGTCTCGAACTCCCAACCTCAGGTGATCTGCCTGCCTCAGCCTCCCAAAGGAACATGGCATTTTGATGGAGAAGAGGAACAGCCATTGTTCTTGGGGCTCTGAGCTTAAGGTGGGAGAAGGGAGAGAGTAAGAACAGAAGCCAGGTCCTTGAGTGGTTTCTATCCCGGGATCCACAGACTCCAATAGGCTGATGAGTAGAACTCTTTACTTCAGTAAAATTGGTCTCTTTCATTACCCTTTTACTTTATGTATTTAAAGATATTATTCTGAAAATGGGTTCATAAGCTTTAACAGATGCCCAAAGGAAACCAACATGCCACCATGTTAAGGATGTTAAACTTTATCCCAAGTACAATAAGAAACCATTCAAACATCTGAAGCTGCTTAAAATTCTTCACTGGTTCAATTTGCCTTTGGAACAAAGTGCAAACTCCTTAGCATGAAATGATCACCACAGGCATCTTCAGCATTTTTTGTTGTTCAGTGCCTGATACCCCAGTAACCATTTTGTTTTACACTTAAGTCCTACCAAACCTCTGGAGGTCATTAGGCAAGGCCTGCTGTTTCCTGTCTTCTTATGTTCATGCTGCTTCCTGTGCCTGCAAAACTCTTTCTTCCTTATCTACTTATGCTTCCAGACTTGGGTCAACAAAAGCCTTCTCTCTAAACCTTTTCTTGTCTTTCCAGATTAAGATGAAGCCCCTTTCTTCTGTGGCCCATTACACTCTTTGTGTGCTAGATAGAATAATGCCCCCCAAAAGATGTCCACATGCTAATCTCCAGAACTTGTGAATGTATTATCTCATATGGTGAAAGGGTCTTATCTTGAATTATCTGGCATACCCAATATAAACACATGGAGTCTTTATAAGAGGGAAGCAGGAGGGTCAGAAGGAGATGGGACCGAAGAAGCAGAGGAGGTGAGGGAAAGAGAGAGTACACACAAGTGTGAATGAGTGCTGAGCTTGAAGATGGAGGAAGGACCACAAGCAGGGCAGGGCAGTGGCCTGTAGAAGCTGAAAAAGGCAAGGAAAGGATGTTCCCTTAGACCCTCTAGAAGGACCATAGCCCTGCCAACACTTTGATTTTAGGACTTCTGCCCTCCAGAACTATAAGATAATAAGTTTGTGTTGTTTTGAGCAACAAATTTGTGGTGATTTGTTATAGCAGCAATAAGAAACGAATGCACTAAGCATACCTCTGTTCATGTTCTCTTATATGTTACTATACTTATTTAAGCCCCCTAATTAGTTATGATCTATTCAATTACCCATTCAACAGCAACAATTAAATCTTGAGGGCCTTCTTTGGTCTTGGTACTGTTCATGGTGCTAGAAATCCAATAGTGTATGAAACAAACGAAGTCACTGAGCTTATGGAGATTACAACTCAATGTCTGGCACATACGAGGCTTTAAAAAATGTTTGTTGAATGAATGAATCAAGAGAGTTTTATAATTATGGACTTAAATAAAAGTGATAAAAGTAATTGTTTCTTGGTAAGAGACAGGGTCTTGCTATGTTGTCCATGCTAGAGTACAGTGTTTTTTTTTACAGGTACAATCCTACTACTCATCAGCATGCAAGCTTTGACCTGCTCCATTTCCAACTTGGGCCAGTTGACCCCTTCTTAGGCAACACAGTGGTCCCCTGCTCTTGAGAGGTCACAGTATTGATGCTGAACTTAGTGTAGACACCTGATTGGCATAGCGTACTACAGCCTAGAACTCCTGGGCTCAAGTGATTCTCCTGCCTCAGCTGCCCAAGTAGCTGGGACTATGGTTGTGAGCTATTTACTATGCCCAGCACAACTAACCTTTATTTAAATAACAATTCTACAGAAAATGGTGTTACTGTAAATCATCAGAGATGGTAAGACTATGCCCAAATTCATACCAAAGCAAATTTTACACCACTGTTTCTGAATAAGACGGAATTCATGGAGTCAAAATTTTTATTATTAGTTTTTTCAGTTTCTGAGAAATCAAATGTATACACCAGGGCAAACACTATACAGTTTACAAAGGCAATTGATTCAAAGTGATGATACTTGGGCAGAAGAGATGAAACTTTGTGCTATTTGGTTTACCCTGCAGACTAGTAATAACATGAAAAAAAATTCCAAGTAGGCAAATAATTGATTGGATCCTCAGATTTTTAGAAGCACATTGAGAGGTTGACACTTTTTATAGTGGCTAATAAATGTGACAGGAGTCTCAACAGTGTTCAGTAAACACAAAGAATAAACACTGCTTCTTTTCAGTTTTCAGTGATAAAGCCAAGAATCTTGGAGGGGAGAGACAATTCAGTACAGGTTCTGAATTTCTAAATGACCTTCCACTTTCTTCTCAGTATTGTGCTTACCAAAAGCTGGACATCTAACTCATGACTAATTGCTTAGCAGAAACTTAGCTCCTGGTTTTCCTTAAGGCTTGGGAACCCAGTTCTGAGACCTAAAGTTCTCTCAGGTTCCATTTTATGGTCAGGACCAGCCGTGTGTGCCATAGGCAATTTGTAGAAAAGCGTTATGTAGTAGGAGAATAAACCATGACAGAACGTGGGCTGCGGAGTAACATAGATCTGGCCATAGGAGGATATGTCTGAACACTGAATGAAAGCCTCTCGAGAGTCGAGAGCCAACAAATTTCCCATGGGGACTTGGACTTTTAAGCAGAAGTTTCTACTGGGTAAGACTGACTCTTACGAGCATTTAGCATTAATTGTCTCTTGATCCGAGCAAATGAGAAAACATAGCTTTGGAGACTTAAAAAACATTATTTGAACTCATAGAAGAGATGATTCCAATGAAGACAATTTCTTCTTTCCAGCACCTTTCCAAAATAAGAAGAAATAAGAAACGCATAAAACCCATCAGAACAAAGAGAAAGGAATATGTAACATTAGAGAATATGGGTTTTTGTTTTTAATTTGTTTTGCAATGGGAATGGGTTTAATCTTTGGGAGGCTACATACATATTACTATTTTATTCCTCTAGCTAACATACACTAAGCTAATCCATGATATATAATAAAACAAAAAGGCTGACTCCAAGGACTAAGGTATCAACAATTCTGCTTGGTGAGCCTAGGATCACAGGTCCTATTACAGAAGCCTATGACCTGCCAAGGCCCCTAGGGCATATGTGAGAATTAAAGTAGTCAGAGAGAAGATGGAGGCCTGATAACTGACTGAGCACGGGGATGAAGCCATGATTTATGGTGCTTATAGAAAATAAGTCTGGATGAAAAGAACAAATTCGCAAGGCAGAACTGGTGGGAAGCTCAAAACCTGGAGAAACCAGAGGTGGAAGTCAGTCAACAAATGGTGAAAATGGGAGCTAAATTAAAGACTATCTTAGAACATTGTCACCTCCACCACCAACCCCTCTGCACAGAGCCTCAGACAAATGCCTGATTCCTGCACATTCACACCCTCTCCAAGAAGGAGGAGACCAGAGCTTCATTCTCTAGAGCAGAAGGAGACTTACAGAGCAGGTAATCAAGCTTAAACCTCAAGGTCCTTCATCTGTGTGGGCCCCTTCTAAGACAGCAGGCCTGAAAGACCCCTAAAACGTGCTCACATGGCAAATATTTTTACAAACTTTGCAAAGGTAAAACACTTTAACCACAATTATCTAAGACTGCTATTTCCTTCCAATTCAAGTTCCTCTCCATCATACTCCCTCCCATTTCAAACAGCTTTACATGGCTATGGGCATTTTTGGGATATGTCTATGGGAGAGTTGAATTGGAGATACATTTAATTTGGGTTTACCAGGATACATTTGTGTGGTTTGTAGTCACTTCCAAGTATAAAGTGTTGCTCACCAACCCAGTGCAAAAGGGACTACCTATTGTACCAAGTATCATCCATTGCGGCCCAAAGGTGCAGGGTCAAAAATTATACAATGGTGTGAATGTATCCCATGGTGCCCAGCTTGGGGAATATGTAGATAATGAAAGATAAACAAGCTCATCTGTAGAAAAATTTTCCAATCATCAGATTTATAATTAGTAAACAGAGAATTTGGTTCCCATCAATGTCTGCTCAAAATGGAAATTCTCTCTTGTCGGAAACATACTTGATGATACAGTGTGTACAATTACAAATGCATCATATATGTTTTTATGGGAATTGTACCAAATAGAATAAATCAAAATTCCTGTTTATGGGGAACACAAACATATATACAGCTAATAAGTATATACGTAAAATCACATGATTTATGTCTCCCAATGGATCAGATTGCCTTCAAGGCAAAATGGCCTAGAACAAGTGTTCTAGTGTCAAAACTCATACATACATGTATTCAAGAATAAGATGAAATATGTAGTATGAGTATTTATTTAGAAACAGAGAAAATTTAGGTAAAAACTTACAGGAATATGAAACAAAAGTGATAATGACAATTAAAATTGGTAGAAATTATCTTAAGGTAAAAAAGCAACTCAAATAATCTTGGGGGCATATTAAAACAATAATTTATTAAGAAAAAGAAAAATTTATTTTTGTTATTTTAAATTGGTGCATAGTAATTGTACATATTTGTGGGATACCTGTAATATTTTGCTACTTTCATAAATGTGTAGTGATCAAGGTAATTAGGATATTCATAATCTCAAACATTTATCATTTCCTTGTGCTGGGAACATTTCAAACCTTTTTTTTCTCTTTTGAGACGGAGTCTCGCTCTTTCGCCCAGGCCGGACTGCAGTGACGCTATCTCGGCGCACTGCAAGCTCCGCCTCCTGGGTTCACGCCACTCTCCTGCCTCAGCCTCCCAAGTAGCTGGGACTACAGGCGCCCGCCACTGCGCCCGGCTAATTTTTCGTATTTTTAGTAGAGGCGGGGTTTCACCATGTTAGCCAGGATGGTCTTGATCTCCTTCTAACCTTCTCTTGAGCTATTTTGAAATATACAGTAACATTACCCTACAGTGCTATTGAACACTAGAACTTTTTTCTTCTATCTAACTATATTTTTGTAGCCATTAACCAACCTCTCTTGTCTCTCCTGATACCTTTCCTGTCTTCTGGTAATCACCACTCTACTGTCTACCTCCATGAGATCACTTTTTAAGCTCCCGCATATGAGTGAAAACGTGTAATATTTCTGTGTTTGCCTTCTCTCACTTCACACAATGATTTCCAGTTTCATCCATGTTGCGGCAAATGACAAGATTTCCTTCCTTTCATGGCTGAATAATATTCCATTGTGTAAATATAACACATTTTCCTTATCCATTTTTATGCATTGATGGAACTTAGGTTGTTTTCATATCTTGGCTGTGTGCTGCAATAATAATGCTGTAATAAACATGGAAGTGCAGATATTGAAAAAGAACATTTTTGAATAGAAACAATGAGTGGGCTTTTGGATAATTTGGCAATTCAATTAATGAAGAAGTGAGAATCATATGAAAATAATAAAAAAATTTAATTCCTTGCTGTTTTACATGAAATATTGATATTATAAAGATAACATAAAACTCCCATTATGCCATCATGATGAAGACACTGATGACAAGCTGGTTAATGAATGTCATCAATTTAAAGATTCTTTAAGACTAGTCATTATACAAGGCACCTTGAAATGCCCAGAAATCTTTCTGTTAATAATGGAAGAAATGTAATAGAGGGCTCTCCAAATTTGGCAGCAATCCTAATTTACATGACATTACCAATGAGTTGTGAAACTGTAAAAAACCTCTAAACTACCAATATGTTAAAAAAAATTTAATAAAGCTAGAGGAAAAACTGAATTATTTTCCTGGCCTCTGTAAAGTAAATGATATTATAAGATTGTAATATAAAGAGACAAAGAGTCTGTAGCAAAAAAAAAAAAAAAAAAAAAGGATAAAAAGCATTATAGAGTGAATAAAAAGTGTCATTTTCCTAGATTTTGTGACATTTATGGAATTTGTCGGCTTTGCTAAATGTGCTATTGGTTGTAACTTATTTTCCCATTGTAAATAAATTCTGAATTCAGATTCATGATTTTGTGCTCTTTCATTTAAAATGATCTCTCATTGTAAAAGCATCAGGTTCCACAAAACTGTATCTGTCCCTACTCAAGACATGCTGAAAGGGACAGGCTTGGGGCTCACAAGAGATGCAGGGCTGAAAGCTGAATGTCTGCAGATGGAAAGATGGTGGCCTTTCTGCACTGACCTCTGCCTGGTCATCCAACAGCAAAGCTGCCAGTTCACATGCCTTAGTCACAAATGCAGAGCTCTGGTTAGCTTTTTCATACCAAGTTTTTTTTTTTTTTTTGTCTTTTTTGAAAAGTGAAACATAAAAAATTGCAGAGAATACCATGACCACACGTGACACAGACTTATCACATATACTGCCATTTTTTTCTATTCTCTTTGGATATATTTTTTAAAGAAATAAAATATCAGGCCAGCATGGTGGCTCATGCCTGTAATCTCAGCACTTTGGGAGGCAAAGGCGGGCAGATTGCTTGAGTCCAAGAGTTTGAGACCAACCTGGGCAACATGGAGAAACCCTGTCCCTACAAAAAATAAAAAAAAAGCCAAACATTGTGCACACGCCTGTACTCCCAGCTACTTGGGAGGCTGAGGCAGGAGGATAACTTGACCCCAGGAGGTGGAGGTTGCAGTGAGCTGAGATCATGCCACTGCACTCCAGCCTGGGTGACAGAGCCAGAACCTGTCTCAAAAAAAAAAAAATATATATATATATATATACACACACACACACACACACACACACACACTTATAGTTGAAGGCCTCATGTGAAAACCTCCTCTTTCCCTCCTATCCCATGAATTTTAGTTCTTGTTAGATTTGCTTTTCAAATATATCCCAAATCTGGTTACTTCTCCTACCTCCACTGCTGTTACCCATATCTCAGGCCCAGGCCACTGCAGTTCACCTCTTTTGGAGATGAGAGCAAGAGCTTCATAAGCAGTCCTTTTGCTTCTACTCTTAGAGTCAGTTCTCCACTCAACACGATGATCTTTCATAAATTGAAGTCAGATTGTTTCATTACCTTACTTTAAAACCTTCCAGTGGTCTTCCATTGCAATGAAAAAAACAAAGTCCACACTCGACAAGAATCTTCATGACACGAAAGCAGGACAGGCCCACTGTGTGAGCTCATCTCTCACCGCTTCTTCACAGGTTCCAGTTGCTGAGGCCACTTCAAACAAGTCGGCTAGTTCCACCTCTGACCCTCATGCCTTGTGTTTCCACTTGCCCGGACTGACCCCTGGACCTCTCTAGCACTGTTCAGGTTTCAGCTCAGTGGCACCTCCGTAAGTAACATGTCTACTCTATGCCTTTATGCTGTCTTATTTTCTTTATAAACTTTTTGTAATCTGTAATTATCTCATTTGCTTATTATTATAATTTTTTGGTCTCTTTTATATGCTGGAATGTAAGCTCTGTGAAGGTGGAAGATGTGATTCTTTTCATACTGCTGTATTTTCAAGCAGTGCCTGTTACATATAGCCAACCAATATGTATTTGTAGAATAAATTCAAATTAAACTTCTCTTCAACATCACTGGATATTATTTAATAAAGAAGCAGCAGGCCGGGCGGTGGCTCATGCCTGTAATCCCAGCACTTTGAGAGGCCAAGGTGGACAGATCACTCGAGGGCAGGAGTTTGAGACCAGGCTGACCAACATGACAAAACCTTGTCTCTACCCAAAAAAAAAAAATTAGCTGGGCATGGTGGCACACCTGTAATCCCAGCTACTCGGGAGGCTGAGGCAGAAGAATCACTTGAACTCTGGAGGCGGAGGTTGCATTGAGCCAAGATTGCAACACTATACCTCAAAAAAACAAAAAAACAAAAAACAAACAAACAAACAAAAAGAGGGAATGACTTCAAAAATCTAAGAGAACATGATCTTCAACTTGGAATGTCATATTCAGCCAAATTATTAATCAAGTGTGACAGCAGAAAAGGATACTTTCTGACATGTTGAGACTCAGAAAATTTGCTTTCTATATCCCTTTCTTGAGAAGCTGGGTAGGTTCCAATGAAAATAATTACCAAACCAAGGGAGGGGGAGACACGGGATCCAGAAGGCAGCAGATCAACCTCTTGAGCACAGGAAGGAGATGCCTCAGGGTGACAGTGGAACAGCTGTCCTAGGGAACAACTGGTCCAGAGAAGAGTTGGGACAGAGGGAGCCACCAGGAAAAGAACTATCTGATAAGAGAGGTCCCTTGGGAAAACAAGAGCAAACAAAGCAAAAACAAGATATGCAGGTAGAAGATATTATGGCACTTTTGGAAAAAATTAGGAAGAATATTTACATAGTCATAACTATGTAACTGAAAACAGCTGAATAATTCTACTGGGAAAATGGCTTCAAAGAACTAAATCCTGGTTTATCGTAAGAGGAAGTTAATGTCTAAAATCAACAAATTGAGTAGTAGCAGTATACATATATTATTTGGGAAGTAAAACATAGCTATCTGATGAAATAGCTAAGAGGCTAAATGGTAGTTGCCTCTGGTGAGTCGAACTGAGAAGTTGGGAAGCGTGGGGACTGAACAAGGGGATTGTTGCTTTCCTTTTCATATTTTCAGTACTATCTGTTAGATGACTGATGAAAAGAAAGACATGTAAACATTTAAAAAGCATAATTTCTTCTGGTAACAGTGATGATAACAGCAACAACAAATAAACAATCCAGGCTTTTGCTGGCTTCATTCTCTGATTTGGGAAAAGATGTATTACTGTCTTGGAGATGTATTACATTTGTGGATGACACCCATTGACTCCTTTGGGACACTGCGGTTTATTTTAGATAGCCTTAAAAATTTAAAAGCCAAATTGTGCAATTAACTTTTCAATGCTGCATGGTTTAGAAATTATGTAGCTATGTCAGGATAGTGTGTGTGTGTGTGTGTGTGTGCGTGTGATGTTTTCGAGAAATGTCAGTAGGTTTGGTTCAGAACAAGAGCAACTTGCGTTCTTCTGATAGAATTCCCAATTGGCCTGCAGTGGTAATGCTTATGGGAAGATCAAGATTGTGCATGTGGTAATGTCTAAGGCTTTGGAAAAAACCTTTCGAATATTAGCTAGACTCTTTGAAGTGAATTCAGAAATACTAAAAAACAATTCACAAAGAATGTTCTTTTGGAAGTGGTGAGTTGGACAGGAGCAGGAATGACTTTCAGTTTTATAACTTTAAAAATAAAATTTGAAAAATTTTATTTTAGATTCAGGGGCACATGTGCAAGTTTGTTACATGGGTATATTGTGTGATGCTGAGGTTTGGAACATGAAAGATCCTGTCACTCAGGTAGTGAGCATAGGACCCAACAGTTAGTTTTTCAACCCTTGTTCCCTCCCTTCCTCCCCAACTAGTAGTCCCCAGTGTCCACTGTTGCCATCTTTCTGATATGACTGTTTTTGGAGGTAAACAAGCATGTAAACAAAATACAAAAAAGATTACAGTTGGAGTTTTTGTGCTTCTAATGGTAATGGGGGACACAATAAGTAATAATAATAAACAGCAACTTTCAACTTGACTTTTGTCCAAACCAAATAGAATTTTAAATGTAGACGTTTTGACATTTGCAAAATGAAGAATCACTGTACTTTTGCGTGATCCTAAAATGTTCCCCATTCCTAACACAGCGTGTGTTAGGAATACAATACTACCAGATTGCTGTTATTGGTCAATGCAGCCTGGGTACATTCAATCACTATTCGTTGACTAGCTCTTTACCCACAGGAATAGACTGAACTGACCTTGTTCTCTGTGGGTGAGGGAGCCTGTTCCTAAGACAAAAAAGCATGCAGCTTCTGCCAAGACCCACTTCCTTCCTGAATCATTTTGGATGCAAACATCCTTGGCTTCATCTGATGGACAGAGGATGAGAAATCTATTTGTCAGATAAACGGGGTAAAGAGATAAAGAAAAAAATCACAACCACTATTTTGTAGTAAGCTGGGAGGGATGAGCGTTACCTTAGTTTTCTGTTTTATGGGAGAGAAAAAGAGACTGGGAAAAGACTGTTCTAGATAGGCAAGAAGGTGAGGTGATCTATGGGTGGTGTTACCTGCTCGATCAGGCAGTTCTGGGAAAGGAACACATGCCTGGGGTATGCCACAGCCAGTAAAAACAACAAAATAAACAAGCAAAAACAGTGTCTGGATCTTGCAGGGTTTGGGATCCAGGCTGGTGGTAGGCAATATCTTGAAGTAAAAAATGTGTTGTGTACAGCTGTTTACTTTAGCTTGCTCTCCTCTTACCTCCCCAGCCTCGACTCAGATATACACTGTGGAGTTTCCAGTATGACTCTCCTAATCCCAGTTAGCTTGCCTGCTTATTAGATGACTGCAAGCCTGGGACCCAAGATGGGGCCTTTTTTTGACCTGGGGCTGTGGAGAGAGCCCCCTTCCTTCTCTGGCTGTCAAACTTTACGAATGTATGCTAGAGCTAACTGGAACCATTGCTCTGGCCTCTTGGGGATGGCCAGTTTGAGAGAATAAAGCCCAACAAGAACATTCCAAAAATCCAGAGAGGAAGGTGTGAGAGGGAGACCATGAAAGGAAGAGCACTCAGGAAAGTTGGAGGAGAGAGTAACCAACAGGAAGTGACCGTACCCCTGAAGCCATTTCCAAGCCCACTCTGTCTCTGGTTTGGTCAATAAAAACCTTTTTTAATTTAAAATAGTTCAAGTTAGGTTTCAATTTGAGATGGAAAGATGCAGCCAAGAGTCTTGCCTTGAGAGACAGTATTGATCCCAAAGGGAGTGAAAAAGTCAATGGTGGGTTTTTAGATGTTGTAACACTTGGACAGAGCGGCTTTCCCTTTGTGACATACTGTCATAGTTGCCAAAGGGAAAGGGAACACTGGGTAGTTTTTTAAGAAAATATAGATCCATTGAGGGAAAAATGATGCAAAACAAATGCATATATTGACATGTACAATTTGATGAGTTTTGATACATTAATGCACCAATGAAATCATCACCAAAATCAGGAGAATGAACACACCCATCACTTGCAAAAGTTTCCTTGTGACCTTTTGTAATCTCTTCCTTCACATATTAACTTCCCACCCCAATCCCCAGGCAAACAATGGTCAATATAAATGGAATCACAGTGTATGTACTCTTATTTAGGACATTATTTATTTAGAATATGGATTCTTTCACACAGGATAACTATTTTTTGATTCATCCGTGTTTTTGTATCCATAGTGCTCTCTCTCTCTCCCCCCACTTTTTTTTTTTTTTATTGTTGAGAGTATTGCATTGCATGGATATACCACAATTTGTTTATCCTTTCACCTGTTGAAGGACATTTGAATTATTTCCAGTTGTGGCTACCAAAAATGAAGTTGCTGTGAACATTAGTGTATAAGTTTTTAGATATACCTTTTCATTTCTCTTGGGTATATATGTAGTAGGAATAGGATTGCTGGCTTGTATAGTAAATGTTATGTTTACCTTTTTAAGAAATTACAGAACTCTTTTCCTAAGTGATTATAAGCATTGTTTAAAAGTTCTAGTTGCTACTAATCCCCATCAGCATTTGGTATTGTCTGTCTCTTAGTTGAGCTATTCTAATGGGTTTGTATGGTTTTAATTTGCATTTTTTAAACTTCTGACAATGTTGAGCATTTTTCATGAGCTTATATGCCATCCTTATGTATTATTTGATTAATTGTCTGTTCAAATCTTTTACTCATTTAAAAAAATTCTAAAAAGTTTTAAAATAGCTTTACTTAGGCATAATTCACATACAATAAAATTCACCCCCTTTAAGTATACAGATCAATGATTTCTAGTAAATTCATATAGTTGTGCAACAAATAGCACAATCTACTTTTACAAAATGTTCATCCCATCAAAACGTTGTCTCCTACACATTTGCAGTGAATCTTCACTCCCACTCCCAGCCCTAGACAACCCTAGATCTGCTTTCTGTCTCTACATATTTGCATTTTCTAGAAATTTCATATAAATGGAATAAGAAAAGATGTAGTCTTTTGTATCTGGCATTTTTCACTTATCATAACATCTTTGAGGTTTATCTGTGCTGTAGTATGTATCAGTCATTTGTTCCTTTTTATTCCTGAGTAGTATTCAATTGTATGTATTCAATTATATGCATATATGACATTTTATCTATTTGCCAATTGATGGACATAAATTCTTTCTAGTTTTCCAATACCGTGAATAATGTTACCACGAACACTCATGTGCATATCTTTGTGGGACATGTATTTTCACTTCTCTTAGGTAGGTACCTAGGAATAGAATTATTTGGGTGCATAAGTATATGCTTAACTTTTTAAGAAATGGCCAAACTCTTTTTTCAAAGTGGCTGTTCTATTTTATATTTCCATCAACAAAATATGAGGGTTCCGGTTTCTCTACAGTTTTCTTCAACAGGATTCAAGTCAAATAACTACCATGCTAGTACATGTGGCCTTTTACTCTGGAAAACTGAATCAGGGATGGGCCCTTAGCTGATAAGTGCTCTGCCAGGAAAGCTCTGCCCATGAGGACTGACAGAAATCAATTGGGGATCCTCTCTCTGGCAAATTTGATATAAAGAAGGAATAAAGTGCTTGATGAAAATATATGCAGAAGGAAGCAGAGACACAGAAATGCTGAGTCCCATGAGGGCAGGGCACTAGAGGAGAGCTTCGTGAACTGCTCCAGCCATGAGGGAACCGGATCTGCACTGGACCTTGACGGATCTCCCCTCTGACACAGCCTCTCCTCTTCTCCATCTGAAACCCTTCCACTGTTTCTTCTAAAGTAGTCCCTGATGATGAGCAAATTCTCCCATGTCTTTATAGTCTCCTTGACCTATCTTATGTCTTCTCTAGAACCTGCCTTTCTGTCCCTAAGAGATTTCTCCTCCTGCAGCACTCTCAGATTGAGGCTGCTCATCTACTCACAATTCACATTCATCAGGGTTAAGAGGTAGAGTCCGTGCTCTCTTCTCTTTCTCATTGCCTTTACTACACCAGTGCTTCCTGCTTCAGACTAGATTTCCATACTTTTGTTAATGAACAAATGCGTATCTCCCCATGAGACTCAGATCACTTGACCATAACACTCTCCATCACAGTCTTTGTTTCTGTCTCCTTCTATATCCTTATACAATGAACACCTGTAGTCAGTCCTCCTCTCCTCAGAGACACCTACATGTAGGCAACTTACTCAACCTCCTTGTTTCTGAGTCCCTTGACCTTCTCATCTCCAATGTCTGTCTCCTCTATTCTACTGTAGCCACTTCTTTCAAAGTTTCACTGTGGAACTTGTCATCCCTGTGACTCTATCTCTGAAGTTATTAATTTAAGCATTTCCCTCTCTGACAACAACTTTCTAACTTTCCAACTTGCTTTGTAAAGTACCTCCTCTTCAAGTGTTCTCTCACCTCATCAGGACTTCCTCGATCAAGATTGATAACTATCCTCCTTCTTAATCTATTAAAGCCCTGCTATCTTCACTTCCCATTCTCTCCAGCTCAGATTCCATGTTCTACTATTTCAAACACTCCTTTTCTATGTCATATAAATTCCCATAACTTGTCCATCTTCCACACTCGCTTTTAATAAAAAAGCAATTTGAGGAATTCCACCTACGTCATCTTCATAGATTTTCCCAGCAATTAAGGGTACAGGGTACAGGTATCACTATATATTCATGGTCTCCAGACTAAACTGGGCTCCCAACACTACCTGGTTACACTATTCTACCATTCTCTTTATTTTTATTTTATTTACCTTTTTGAGATGAAGTTTTTGCTCTTGTTGCCCAGGCTGGAGTCCAATGGTGTGATCTTGGCTCACTGCAACCTCTGCCTCCCAGGTTCAAGTGATTCTCCTGCCTCAGCCTCCCGAGTAGCTGGGATTACAGGCATGGGCCACCATGCCTGGCTAATTTCTGTATTTTTAGTAGAGACGGGGTTTCACCATGCTGGCCAGGCTGGTCTCAAACTCCTGACCTCAGGTGGTCCACCCGCCTAAGCCTCCCAAAGTGCTGGGTTTACAGGCGTGAGCTACTGGGCCCGACCTCTACCATTCTTTTTAACAATCACCTCAAAGCTTTTCTACTCTCCTCAAATCTTTGATCAATCTCCGACAATATGCGCCTCCCTATTCTCAGCATATGACTGTCTCTTCTACATCATGGAAAACATGGAAGCCTTTAGACACTGAGCTCCTTCAGCTCTAAGCAGACCTACAGCTCTGCTCATTAAGGATTTTGCATCCACTTTCTTCCCTCCTGTTGTAATGCAGGAGGTATCCTTCCCTCTGCACCTCCTTGTGCTCTCTGACCTTACACATAGCTACTTTCTCTGGAACTCTTAGTTCATCCTGTCTCTCACTCATATCTTCAACATCTAAATTTTTATCTTTACCAGATTCTTCCCAATAGCATTTAAAAATACTATAGTCTCTTCAGTCTTAAAGGAAATCTTCCCCCTTTTATCTCTTAAACACACACACACACACACACCCCTCACAGGAACCCTTCTGGACCCCACATCCATCTCCAGCTGCTGCTATTTCCCTTCTTTTCCCTTTAGAACCAATGTTTTTAAAGATTCCTCTATAATTATCTATTCTGGCTTCTGTTTCCCACTGTATCACTAAAACTGTGTTCACTAAGGTCACTGAGAAATTCCATAAGGCTAAATCTAATGGATCCTTTGGGTCTTATCTTCCTTGACCATTTAACCCATTTGATATGTTGTTCACTCCCTTATTCTTGAAACAAATTAGGCTGCCCAAGAGACACAGTACACAGTAAACCAACGCATTCCAACCAGGGAACCAGAGAACTGGATTCTAGTTGTCTTTTTAACCACCAGTCTGTCAACCTTCCTTTTAACCACCAGGCCACCTAGTATCTCTGGGCTGAAGTGCCACATTTTTTAATGTGAAGAGAAGACTTCATGTATGGGAAAGTGGGTGTGGACCAGATGGCTTCTTGAGGTCCTTTTTAGCCCCTGGAACCCATGGTTGCTGATTTTGAGTCACACATGAGTTAGCAGTCACATTTGTATGCATGTTTCAGCATTCCCATCTTTGAAGTGAGACATTTTCTCTTGCTGCCTAAATTACTTTTGGGTTATAACTTCACCTTTGGAAATGATATTAACTGTTTCAGGTCTCTATTCTGTTCTTTACTAATGACTGGATTTTCTAGAGAGAAATACCTAGCCAACTGAAATACCAAGTTAGCTCCTTCAGCATGCTAAGAATCCTAGGCTATTTAAATTCATAGAAATGTGAAATTTTACTCACTGGGTCAAAGCACTAAGGAGAGAATATCTTTTTGCCCCAAAGACTAGAGCTATCAGGAAGGCATATGCAATGTTTATACTGACCTCAGGTCTTATAAAAAGGCTTGAGGGGAAAAAGGTAACACAAGTAACAGAAAATAATAATTTATTTTTATTTCTAGACCACCCAATGCAGTTCAGTAGGAAGAGAGTGGGCTTAGAGCTAGAACTGAATTTAGACTTGGTTCACTCAGCAGTTGCTCTGTGAATTGGGGCAAGCTACCTCAAGTAGCTCATCTGTAAAATGGAGACAGTAATGTCTTTATTTGGTCTCCTAGCACAATTGTGAAAATCTAATGAGCCTACAAATATAAAATATGCTGAAAAGTACAAAGGGCTGTTCAGCTTAAGGTATTTATGAATGGAGAAATGAATGTCTTACAAAGAAAGGTCTACTGGGGCAAGGACTGTCTGAATATATTTGTAGTAGACAGGGCATTAGATTAATACTTCAGACTATCACATATGACATAGCAGAGTCAGAAATTGTTAGAATATTGACCTGTTAAGGGGAAGAGAGTTTTAGGGAGAAAGATGTAGATGAGAATTGTTGGTTTCAATCTTCCTTCTGCATGTAGGTCTTTCAACCTACAGAAATTTATCTATAAACTTGAAGGAGATTGCTTATAACTTCTCAGCCATAGAGATTGCAGTCTGCAGAAGTTTTCCAAAAGAATTATTGCTTAAAAGAAAAGAACAAACCAGAAAGAAATACAAGTCTAAACAGAGCAAAAAGTGAGATAATTTAAATTTGTTAATTTCTTCCAAAATTTTAGTAGATTGGAAAAATATGGTCCTGTGTCTCACTGGTATGTATTGAAAGAAAAGATCTTTTTCCCCTTCCCTTAGTTTCTTTCTCTAGAAGACATCATGTATAAGAGGAAACTTTCTCTCTATCTGGTTTAAACTAATCTCAAAGATGTTAATATGAAAGTCAACCTAGGTACATTACAGTGTATGAATTTAGCTACTTTGTTTCCACATTATTGTTTCTTCTTATGTAATCTTATACATGACATACGTGTCATCATTTTTTTCTTATAAATCTACTGCAAAGATCCAATCATTAGGCACATTATTTTGTGCATAGAAATTTGCCTTTCTCCCTTGCTATTCATGATTTGAATCAGGGCCACCTAAAGCAAAAATTTTCTACATACCTTCCTCCTCTTAATCTATTCCATGAACTCACTGCTCCACAGATGGTAAAGGTCTGCTGTTTATAAGTGGTCTTGTGAAAAAATTATTAAGTGATTTCATGGGTCACTCCCATTCCATCTGATTTAGGAAATCATATTTTGGTTTCCAGGATTTGTGTACTTTCCTTGGAATCCTAGGGTATAAAGAAAAAGATAAAGCTCTCCAGAAATACAAGGGATAGTTCACTCTACTTATTCGTGTCTGCAAGATTCTTACTTTTCAATAACAGAACCCACTAGAACTGGTTTAAGCAGAAAGGGATCTATTAAGGATTATCAGATCACTTACGGAAATCTTTGGGACAGCCAAAGAGGAAACTATTTTAACAAAGGCTTCAGAGTAGACATATCACAGCATCCAACATCTACCATTTGGCACTATTCATGCTAGAGAATAGCATAGGGGAATCTAGGTTCCGTTATGATCAATATTCTTTTTTCCCAGTGTTCATTCTTAAATTTTAGTGGAGGAGGAATATGAATTGCTTTCAGTTTGTGAATATACATGGGAAATAGTGTTGGGAATTGCTAGATATGAGAACAATTCTGGATTTTTTTCTCCCTTACTTTGTTTAAAGCATCGTTTACTAAAGATGGGACACTTTTCTCTGCCAGCCTTCAAAATGGCTTAGGTAGTACAGGACTATGGCATTATGTAACCTTGAACCCATATTGAGGACTGTATTCTGTTTTCAATAATCTTTCAGTCCTGATTACATTAGGACAAAGCTCAGTATTTATGCCAGTGCTTTTAATTTTTCTCCCCCTTGCTGATATCCTTTTTAACAACAAAAAAAGCAAATCTCACTCAGGCTCAGAATGTTCAGCAGGTGGCCAATGGAAGTGAGTTAAACTTTAGTAATATTCTTTTGATCTTATTGTATTCATTTTTATAATTTAGTTTTTATTCATAGTACTAATGCTGGTTTTCCATTTCCAGGTCATTAAAGTTTCCTTTCAAAGTAAAAAAAAATTAAGTAAAAAATTGAGTCAACTTACAGAAAATATTAAATATACAACACATATGTGGTAAGCAGATGCAGGAAAAGTCCTGCAGGTGGAGGGCAAATGTCTAAAATCTCATAAATACTGCCTTATAGAATGTTTCTGATGCTTTATATACAGCCTTGGAGCAAGTTATTTAACTTCTGCCTGAGCTTTTCATCTTAAAATAGAGGTAACTTTAGCTTACAGAATGGAGTGGTTCATGGAGATAATAAATGTAAACTACTTTACAGTGTCTAGCACAAGGCAGAGGTTCAAAAAGTGGTGGCTATTATTATCAGAAAAGGTAGGTATCAGACTTCTCATTTTACAGAGGAGAAAATTCAGACTCAGAGAAACTATGTGACTACTATAAAGTTAAGTATTACCTACTTTGGGTGCAATCATTTCTTGAGCATTGAGTTAAATTTCAAAAGCCATATTTCATCACATTCCTGATGAGTAGCTGGGAAGGTATATGTAAAGACTGGCTCTATTGCTGATTTGGTGCATAATTTTAATAAATTCCTAGTTGCTTTAGCTAGATGGGTATCAGTGTTGATGATGCCATGTGTGTAAACTTGGTTCTTGAGAGATTCTTTATAACTGCACTGTTTTGTGACTGCAGAGTGTAGTTATCACTAAACTAAATGCTGTTGGTGACAAGAGGGGACTGAATGAGAGGATAAGATGATAAAAATTAATCTTCTCTACTGGAATGCAAAACTGAAAGTAGGGACAATTTCTCCCTCCCCTCCCCTCCCCTTCCCTTTTCCCTAGTGAAGACATACAAGCATTGATTTTAGGAGCACTGGTTTAGGAGCAGTTGTACACACACGTATGAAAAGACAGGACATCAGGACCAGGAACCATAGCAAGAATAATCTTATCCAGAATTACTATTTTCCTGTGAGACTACCATGCCACACAACCTGTACCATGCCACACAACCATGCTACACAACCAGACTAGCATGTGAAACTGCACTCACTTTGATCTTGACAAGTGCAGAGTGAGCAATCTCTAAGTGTGAAACTGTGGTGTTGCATTATTTCTGGCATTTCTAGAATAAGAAATGATCAGTTTTTTTTTAAAAAAAGCATAGAACAGATTTAAGATCAGATCGTAAGACAGTGGGAAAAAAATTCAGAGCTTGAAAATTTCCATTTACTTGATATCAATCTTAGGCTCAGGCACCCACTCCTTGCTTACGCACATAGTTAATATAGTCTGAACTTAATTTGTTCAACAATTACATTCACTTGCTTCCCTAAGTGACAGCAGGACTTTATTGTGGTATTTATCAACATATATAAAAAGCACACTTTTCAGTTGATTTTTAAAAAAATATTAAAATGAAGTTTTGAGATTGTGTTTGTATCACATTTTTTGGGAGGGCAATTTAATAGCAACTCACAGTATTGTTGTAGCAGGGGTGATTATGAAGTTGCATAAAGTATTAGTAATGGAGTTCAACATGGAAGTCTGTAAAGATGAAAATCAGAAAAATCACAAACTGTCACCAGAGTAAGTAGTTGCAATTACCTCTAAAGGTAAAAGATTAAATCTATTTTTTACACAAAATTTTTAACCAATGTATCTGTAGTTTCTAGATGACCATTTATGTAATTTTTTATGGGATTGCTTGACAAATGAGACATGTAAACAGGAACTGATACTAACGAAAAACAGTGGTAATGTATTTGTTCAAAGCTGCCCGAGACTGCTTTAAATGTAACATGCCTCTCTATGAGAAACACATGATTCTGGTGGAAGAGTAGAATTCCCATGAAATGGTTAATTTACTAAAGATACCAAGCCATTTGGTAAATGCAGGGCGTTCAGTGCTAAGAGTGAAGCAAAGTGGCAAGTTGCCAAGGAGAGATGGAACAGGTTCATAGGGATGTATGTTGCAAGCATTTTGATTTGTGGCTAACTTGTTTGCCTCAGGAAGTCACTGACAGTGGGGGAGGAAAGGAGGTAGGTGCTATAGTTGTGTCTAACACTGATCCAGACAAAACAACAACCAAAACCCAGGAGCTGACATTCAATCATTAAAGGATCCCGGTCGTTGTACAGTGCACCTATCTGGCCAACCCTCAAAACAACTCAAAGAAAGCAGAATCTTAATTTCTCAAACTAGGAAATGGAAAACTACAATATCTGAACACTTGTATCTAAGCTCAGATAGGAGCAGTGATAGTATTAAAATAGAATGGGTTTAATAATAAATCTTGGCCATGCAACTGCGATCTACAGAGTAGTAAATTTTTAATGTTCATTGGCTCTGCCTCCTTTTAAACAGTATACAAGTGTACTATGTCTGCATATACAATGATGCCTTTATGTTGTGGCAGTAGTTGAAGAAATGGCTGTGCCATGATTAATTGTAGAACAGAATTGCTTGACAGCAGAGCTGTCAAATATCAAAACACTTGCCAGGATTTTTAATTGGACAAGCTGAGGAATGTATAGTGTTGCTATAACTGAAATCAATCTATAATTTGAATAAAAATTAACTCTTTAATACTGCCTTCCTTCTTACCTGCACAACGTCAAAATAAAAACCAAACCAAACCAAACCAAAACAAAACCCACCATGAACAAGCAAGCAAACAAACAAACAAATGAAAATCCTCCATAGAAATGTTTGCATGCAGACATGCATTCATGATTATGACTGATAAATAAAGGAGCAGTGTTTATAAGGCTCTTTGAAGTTTGCGAAGAGCTTACATGTACATTTTTTTTTAATTCTAATAATAACACCATGAGATGGATTGTGCAGGCATTTCAGTTCAGTTTTCAATGAGGCCTATACTGGACCAGGTTTTGTGCTAGACACATAAATTAGAGGACATCCTTGTGGCCAATAAATTTGACAAAAGAGGAAACTGAGTCTCAGAGAGAGAGAGAGAGATGGTCTAGTAAGATTTTTTGCTGTAGAGACCAAAAGTCTGTATCTTTGGATGCAAGCTCCAATGCTTTTATCCTTTTACGATGGTACCTCTGAACGGAATGAGGCCAAATTAGCCAAGAGAGAAATACATTTTTGTTGAAAGCTGGTTTCCAAGGCACTCTAAATTTCATACAGTGAAACCAGCTTAGCAGATAACTCAATTCAAAGATCACCTGCCTATTAAAGCAAGGTTTTTAGGCCACTGATTTTACTTCCTTTAGGAGTGATGCTGCATAAGCTTGCATTAAAACAGTGAATTTTTCAGCTTTGACATGTAACGAGCTTGGAAGACATCACTCTCAGTCTTCCAAGAAAAAGCTAGATGAACTGAAAATTAATTATCTTTCTTGAACCTATCAGAGAACTTAAGTTGCAGGTCAAAGAGTCACCCCAAAATGTGAAGAAACAGGTGCATCCAGAGAGAGATAGCTGTCATCTGTTTACCGGGAGCAGATGCCGCTGGAGCCATAAACTGGTAAGAATATTTAATGAGGACTTTGTTGGATTGCTGGAGGCTTAGTGTGGACCAGCAAAGACTTAGAAACTCCTAGGGGCTCAGCCTTTGGGGGCCCTATGCATTTGTGGATTTTACCTCCAGAAACCCTAACAGGGTTCTCACTGTGAAAATTAGAGATAAATCCCCTTGTAATTTTCGCAGGGGGAGGGTACATGAAACCATATTGAAATACACCTTGGGAAAAGTAACTACGTAAGTCAAGCCGATAGTATGTATCCTTCGTATGACGTGATGAGAATGGCATTATCCCTCTGTGCTCTTGCTCCCCAAAACTCATAACCCCAGTTTAATCATGAGAAAAACACTGGACAGGTCCCATTTGAGAGATGTCTACAAAATAGCTGACCAGTGTCCTCAAAGCTCTCATCAAGTACAAGGGGATTTTGAGAAACTGTCACAGCCATAAGGAGCCTAAGGAGACATGATGACTAAATGTAATGTGGTGTCCTGGAATAGAAAAAGACAGTAGGTTAAAAACTAAAGAAGTCTGAATAAAGTATAGACTTTAATCATAATGCTTCGATATTGGTTCATTTATTATTAAAAAAAAAAAGGACCATACTAATGTAAGGTGCTAATAATAGGAGAAATTAGGTGTAAGGTACATTCGAACTCTCAGTTCTATTTTTGTAACTCTTCTGTAAATCTAAAACTATTCAAAAAGCAATGGATGAAAATGTAAATAAGATTGAACTGAGTTTTGAAATAACTTCTGAAGTTCACAGCATCTTGGGAAATATCTATGTCAGTAAGCGAAATTGGTTATGCCCTAAGAATAGTTCTTTGTCTCTAAAGGCCTCCTCTTTGACTTCTGAACTTGGGTGAGATGCCAAGGAGTTGTGAGGGAGAAAGTGGCCCCCAGTGTGGTCACCCAGATTGAGGAATTGGCTCTTAATATTCTGCAGTGACAGATTTCACAGTAGAAAGCAGTATCTGGAAATAAAATCAGTCACAAAGGAAACGAACTTCTCCTGACTTACCAATGTGACCAGAAGCACCACAGATGTAGTCAAGTCCAATTCTCTTACTTCACACGTGAGGATATTGAGGCCTGGGAGGAATGTATTCATGTTACATCCGGGATTAGAACTCAGTTTTCCTTTGTCACCAATTTCAAACATTCAGTGAAAATGATGATACAATGAACACCCTATACTCACCACTACATTGATTCAATGATTAACATTTTGTCATATTTGCTGCCTGTATCTGCAAAACCATTTAAACGTAATTTGTACACCTTGTGACACTTCATCTCTAAAGATTTCAGCATATATTTCCTAAGATCAGGATATTCTTTTATATGCCCACAATACCATTATAAAAATAACTAAAAATAATTCCTTAATGTATCTAATACCTAGTCCATTTTCTGAATTTTGAAATGTGTGTCTCAAAATGTCTCATAATTTTTTTCCTCAAATTACAATCTAGTCAAGATATCTGATTGCATTCATTTTATCTTTATCATCTCTATTCATCTGGAACATTCCCCAAACGTTTCTTTTTGGGATGTTAACTTTTTGTAAAATGCCCCATGGCACACTAGGGAAAGTGGCATATAAATCTGAGGCCTGAAGGTGAATAAGTATGTGTCATCAAATGAAGAAGTATGGAAAAAGGGAAAAGATTTTCTAAGCCTTTGTTTCCCTGTTCTGGCCACAACCCCAGAAGTCAGAGGCCCAACCTGAGTTACTGTGGAAGAGGACAGAATATTTGGTGCCCCCTCCATGGCAAACAAACAAGACACTACCCTGCAATTGAAAGGGACAGTATTTCTCTTATTCCAAGTACACTTGAGATTGAATAATACATTTCTTTTAAACGACAAGTAGTTGCAAATGCAAACTCATAAAGATCCACATCTTTATGAGAAGGAGTTAACAATCTCTTCACAGTAATTCTGGGATTAGGAGATGAAGCCATGTTTTTACATGAAGACACAGATACCTCTCAAAAGATAGTCACCCCTCCTGGTCGGTAAACTTTTGAAAATTAGAACAGCATTTTGTTCAATTTTATTCTCAGTGTCTAGCAGCTCAACAAATATTAGTTGAATGCACAAGTCAGTTATAAAGTCAATTAAATAATATTTGCATTTCTATATTAAATACTTTGTTGGGCATAGCCACAATTTATTTTCCTGAACTCCTCACCACGCATGTTTACCATATGCCCTGATACCAAGCCTTCCTTCTCATGGTATCTCTGTAAACTGGAAAAATAGTATGGGAAGTGTCCTGACACAGTGTTTCACTGTTCCCAAAATATCAAAGCTTGTAAAAAACCTCCAGTGATATCTAGATGCTGCTCTTACGGTGACTCTTCGAGAGAGAGAACATGAATTCCCACAAAACTAGTTATTCTGAATAACCTATTAACATTCTTGTGTAGGCCCAGAAAACGGATTTACTCAGGACTAAATTAAAATCTGGAGCCCTAAGCTGAGAAAATATTTGGTATCCTACCCACCCATGTTTAAACAAAATAATAACAATAATGAGACTATTGCTTGCTCTTACACTATAAAATAAGAGCAAGGAAGTTCAATGAATTTCTGTTTTTTGAACCATCTTACGTATTTTAAGGCTGTCTTTCCTTTTTTATTGTGGTAAAATATAGATGTTACCATTTTAACCATTATTTATTTAAATTATTTATTTCAATAGTTTTTGGGGCACCAGGGCATGTTTGGTTGCATGGAAAAGTTCTTTAGTGCTGATTATTGAGATTTTGGTGCACCCGTCACCCAAGCAGAGTACACCATACCCAATGTGTAGTCTTTTATCCCTCACCCTCCTTCCACCCTTCCCTGTGAATCCCCAAAGTTCATTATATCATTCTTATGCTTTTGTGTCCTCATAGCTTGAGCTCCCACTTATAAGTGGAACATACAATGTTTGGTTTTCCATTCCTAAGTGACTTCACTTAGAATAATGGTCTCCAACTCCATCTAGGTTGTGTGAATGCCATTATTTCATTCCTTTTTATGGCTGAGTAGTATTCTATGGTGTGTATATATAAAAATAACTTGTGATATATATATTTTATATATGTATGTATATATATATCCTAGTGGCAAATTGTATGTACATCTATCCAATTGCAAATTGTGCTACTATATGCATGTGTATGCAAGTGTCTTTTTCATATAATGACTTCTTTTTCTCTGGGTAGATACCCACAAGTGGGATTGCTGGATCAATTGGAAGTTCTACTTTTAGTTCTTTAAGGAATCTCCATAATGATTTTCATAATGGTTGTACCAGTTTACATTCCCACGAGCAGTGTATAAGTGTTCCCTTTTCACCACATCCACACCAACATCTGTTATTTTATGATTTTTTAATTTTTTAATTATGGCCGTTCTTGCAGGAGTAAGATGGTATTGCATTGTGGCTTTGATTTGCATCCTTGATAATTAGTGATGTTAAGCATTTTTCATATGTTTCATATTTTGGCCATTTGTATATCTTCTTTTGAGAATTGTCTATTCCTGTCCTTTGCCCAATTTTTGATGAGATTGTTTGTTTTTTTCTTGCTGATTTGAGTTCTTTGTAGATTCTGGATATTAGTCCTTTGTCAGATGCATAGGTTGTCAAAATTTTCTCACACTCTGTGAGTTGTCTATTTACTCTGCTGATTATTTCTTTTTCTGTGCAGAAGGTTTTTAGTTTAATTAGGTCCCTCCCATCCTTGTTTTTGTTGCATTTGCTTTTGGGTTCTTGGTCATAAAGTCTTTGCCTAAGCCAATGTCTAGAAGAGTTTTTCCAGTGTTACCTTCTAGATTTTTTATGGTTTCAGGTCTTAGATTTAAGTCTTTGATCCTTCTTGGTTTTTGTAGAAGGTGAGGCATGAGAATCCAGTTTCATTCTTCTACATGTGGCTTGCCAATTATCCCAGCACCATTTGTTGAATAGGGTGTCCTTTTCCACTTTATGTTTTTGTTTGCTTTGTCAAAGATCAGTTGGCTGTAAATATTTGGCTTTTTTTATGTGTTCTTTATTCTGTTCCATTGGTCTACATGCCTATTTTTATACCAGTACCATGATGTTTTGGTAACTGTAGCCTTGTGGTATATTTTGAAGTTTGGTAATGTGATGCCTTCAGATTTGTTCTTTTTGCTCAGTCTTGCTTTGGCCATGTGGGCTCTTTTTTGGTTCCATAAGAATTTTAGGATTGTTTTTTCTAATTTTGTGAAGAATGATGATGGTATTTTGATGGGAATTGTATTGAATTTGTAGATCGCTTTTGGCAAGTCTGGTCATTTTTACAATATTGATTCTACCCATCCATGAGCATGGGATGTGTTTCCATTTGTTTGTGTTGTCTGTGATGTCTTTCAGCAGTGCTTTGCAGTTTTCTTTGTAGAGCTCTCTTGCCTCCTTGGTTAAGTATATTCCTAACTATTTTATGTTTTTTGCAGCTGTAGTAAAAGTGGTTGAGTTCTTGATTTGATTCTCAGCTTGGTTGTTTTTGGAGTGTAGCACCGCTACTGATTTGTGTACATTGATTTTGTATCCTGAAACTTTGCTGAATTCATTTACCAGTTCTAGGAGCATTTGGATGAGTCTTTAGGGTTTTCTAGGTATATGATCATATCACTGGTGAACAGCAACAGTTTGACTTCCTTTTTACCGATTTGGATGCCCTTTCTTTCTTTCTTTTGTCTGATTGCTCTGGCTAGGACTTCCGGTACAATGTTGAATGACAGTGGTGAAAGTGGGCATCCTTATCTAGTTCCAGTTCTCAGGGGAATGCTTTCAACTTTTCCCTGTTCAGTGTAATGTTGGCTGTGGGTTTGTCATAGATGGCTTTTATTACCTTGAGGTATGTTCCTTCTATGCTGATTTTGCTGAGGGTTTTAATCATAAAGGGCTGGTGGATCTTGTCAAATGCTTTTTTTGCATCTATTGAGATGATCATATGATTTTTAAAAAATTCTATTTATATAATGTATCACATTTATTGACTTGGATATACTAAACCATCTCTGCATCTGTGGTATGAAACCCCCTTGACGATGGTATATTATCTTTTTGATATGCTGTTGGATTTGGTTAGCTAGTATTTTGTTGAGGATTTTTACATCTATGTTCATCAGGGACATTGGTCTGTAGTTTTCTTTTTTTGTTGTGTCCTTTCCTGGTTTTGATATTAGGGTGATAATAGCTTCACTGAATGACTTAAAAAGGATTCCCTTTCTCTATCTTTTGGAATAGTTTCAGTAAGATTGGTACCAATTCTTCTTTGACTACCTGATGGAATTCAGCTGTAATTCCATTTGGTCCTGGACCTTTTTTTGGCAACTTTTAAATTACTGTTTTAATCTCACTGGTTGTTATTGGTCTGTTCAGAGTCTCTATTTCTTCCTGATTTAATCTAGGAGGGTTGTATACTTACAGGAATTTATTCATCTCTTCTAGATTTTCTAGTTTGTGCACATAAAGGTGTTCATAGTAGTCTTGAATGATCTTTGTATTTCTGTGGTATTGGTTGTAATATCTCCCATTTCATTTCTACTTGAGCTTATTTGAATGTTCTCCTTTTCTTGGTTAATCTGACTAATGGTTCATCAATTTTGTTTATCTTTTCAAAGAACTAGCTTTTTGCTTCATTTATCTTTTGTATTTTTTTATTTGTTTCAATTCCATTTAGTTCTACTCTGATCTTTGTTATTTCTTTTCTCTGCTGGGTTTAGCTTGGTTTGTTCGTTTCACTAGTTCCTTGAGATATGACCTTAGATTGTCTATTTGTGCTCTTTCAGACTTTTTTTGATGTAGGCATTTAATGCTATGAACTTTCCTCTTAGCACTGCTTTTGCTGTATTCCAGAGGTTTTGATAGATTCTGTCATTATTATTGTTCAGTTCAAAGAATTTTTAAATTTCCATCTTGATTTCATTGTTAACCCGAGAATCATTCAGGAGCAGGTTATTTCATTTCCATGTATTTGTATAGTTTTGAGAGTTCCTTTCAGAGTTAATTCTGTTTCATTCCACTGTGGTCTGAGAAGGTATGTGACATAATTTCAATGTTCTTAAATTTATTGAGATTTGTTTTGTGGCCTATCATATGGTCTGTCTGGGAGAATGTTCCATGTGCTGATGGAAAAATATATATTCTGCAGTTGTTGGGTAGAATGCTCTGTAACTATCTGTTAAGTTCATTTGTTATAGGGTATAGTTTGAGGCCATTTTTTATTTGTTGCCTTTCTATCTTGATGACCTGTCTAGTGCTGTCAGTAGAGTACAGAAGTCCCCCACTATTATTTTGTTGCTGTCTATCTCATTTCTTAGGTCTAGTAATATCGTTTCATAAATTCAGGAGCTCCAGTGTTAGGTGCATATATATTTAGGATGATAATATTTTCCTGCTGGACTGATCCTCTTATATAACATCCCTCTTTGTCTTTTTTAACTGTTGTTTCTT
Source organism: Pongo abelii (assembly GCF_028885655.2). Classification (NCBI taxonomy): domain Eukaryota; kingdom Metazoa; phylum Chordata; class Mammalia; order Primates; family Hominidae; genus Pongo; species Pongo abelii. Next base: position 63,339,558 of record NC_071996.2, on the reverse strand, counting down.
TAATGTGTTTTGTCTGATATAGGAATAGCTACTCCTTTTTGCTTTTGGTGTCTATTTACATGGAGTATCTTTTCCCATCCCTTTACCTCAAGTTTATGTGAGTCCCTATGCATTAGGTGAGTCTCTTGAAGACAGCAGATACTTGATTGGTAGCTTTTTATCCATTCTGTCATTCTGTATCTTTCAAATGGAGCATGTAGGCCATTTACATTAAACATTAGTGTTGAAATGTGAGGTACTCTTTTATTTATCATGCTAGTTGTTGCCTGAATACACTGCATTTTTTTTCCATTGTGTTATTGTTTTATAGGCCTTGTGAGATTTATGCTTTAAGAAGGATCTATTTTGGTGTATTTCAAGGTTTTGTTTCAAGATTAAGAACTCATTTTAGCATTTATTATTTATTTATTTATTTATTTTTTAGATGGAGTCTCACTTTGTTGCCCAGGCTGGAGTGCAGTGGTGTGATCTCGGCTCACTGCAAGCTCCACCTCCCAGGTTCAAATCATTCTCCTGCTTCAGCTTCCTGAGTAGCTGGGACTATAGGCACCCACCACCACGCCCCGCTAATTTTTGTATTTTTAGTAGAGAAGGGGTTTCACTGTGTTAGCCAGGATGGTCTCAATCTCCTGACCTCGAGATCTACCCGCCTAGGCCTCCCAAAGTGCTGGGATTACAGGCATGAGCCACTGCACCCAGCCTAGCATTTCTTGTAATGATGGCTTGGTAGTGGCAAATTCTCTCAGCATGTGTTTGTCTGAAAAAGACCTTATTTCTCTCCTTCATTTATGAAGTTTAGTTTTGCTGGATACAAAATTCTTGGCTAGCAACTATTTTATTTGTGGAGGCTAAAGGTAGGACCTCAATCCCTTCTGGCTTATAAGGTTTCTGCTGAGAAATCTGCTGTTAATCTGATCGATTTTTCCCTTATAGGTTACCTGCTGCTTTTGCCTCACAGCTCCTAAGATTCTTTCCTTCATCTTAACTTTAGATAACCTGATGACTACGTGCCTGGGTAATGATCTTTTTGCAATGAATTTCCCAGGTGTTCTTTGAGCTTCTCTTATTTAGATGTCTAGATCTCTAGCAAGGCCATGGAAGTTTTCCTCAATTATTCCCTCAAATATGTTTTCCAAACTTTTAGATTTCTCTTCATTCTCAGGAACACCAATTATTCTTAGGTTTGGCCATTTAATATAATCCCAAATTTCTTGGAGGCTTTGTTCATTTTTTTAAAATTCTTTTTTGCCTTTGTCTGATCGGATTAATTCGAAAGCTTTGTCTTAGAGCTCTGAAGTTCTTCCTTCTACTTATTTGATTCTATTGTTGAAACTTTCCAGTGTATTTTGTATTTCTTTAAGTGTGTCTTTCATTTCCAGAAGTTGTGATCATTTTTTCTTTATGATAACTATTACTCTGGAGTATTTTTCATTCATATCCTGCATTGTTTTTTTAAATTCCTTTAAGTTGGTTTTCACCTTTCTCTGGTATCTTAAGGAGATTCTCTGGCAATTCAGAGATTTCTTCTTGGTTTAGATCCATTGCAGGGAAGCTAGTGTGGTCTTTTTGGGGTACTATAGAACTATGTTTTCTCATATTACCAGAATCGTTTTTCTGATTCATTCTCATTTGGGTAGACTATTTCAGTGGAAAAATCTGGAACTCAAAGGCTGCTGAGATTCCTTTGTCTCATAAGGTGGTCCCTTGATGTGGTACACTCCCCTTTCTCCGATGGATGGAGTTTCCTGAAAGCCAGACTGTAGTGATTGATATTGCTCTTCTGGGTCTAGCCCCTTGGCAGGGCCACCAGGCTCTGGGCTGCTGCTAGGGAATATCTGCAAAAAGTCCTCTGATGTGATCTGTCTTCAGGTCTTCCACCTGTGGATACCAGCACCTGCTTTGGTGGAGGTAGCAGGAAAGTGAGGTAGACTCTGTGAGAGTCCTTGGTTGCAGACATGTTTAGTGCACTGGCTTTCTCAAATGTTAGTTACACTAGCAGTGAAGTTGTCACATGAACAGACTCAGGACCTCTGGTTAGCCAGGATGTTGCAAGCAGTGGAATTAGCTGTTGTTTTATCCTCCCTTGGAGCAGGGTTATTCTGTCATGAGTTGCTTTAATGTCCTGAGTTGGTTGGCCTCCTGCTCAGAGGTGGTGCTTTCAAAAGAGCACTAGCTATGATAGTAGAAGGGGGATATAAGCTTGCCGTAAGTTGGCCAGGGTAAGTATTCTGGTTTCTCAGGCGATGGGTGGGCCATAAAACTCCCAAGAGTTTATGTCTTTTCTGATCACCTATGGGGTTGAGTAGAGAAATACCATCAGGTGGGGGCAGGGTTAGGCAGGTCTGGAGCTTGGCTCCAGGGCTTGCCACGGCCACTGTGGGGGATCGGGGGTGGTTCTCAGGTCAGTGGGGTTATGTTCCAGAGGGTATTATGGCTGCCTCTGTTGCTAGGGAGATAGGGGAAAGCCAGTGGCAATAGGCCTCAGCCAGCTCCCATGCAGTTGGCAAGGCCAGTCTCACTGTTAGCCATTCACTGTTAGCCATAGCCTGCTAATAGCCTGGAGTTTATCTCCAGGCAACCTATGTGGAGGGGCGGGGGTGGGTGGGGGGACAGGGGGGTGGAAGGGGTTGTACTCAGACCTTGCCCCAGGCTATAAGCTTCCCCATTGAAAAAGCAAGCATGGCTTTCAGGCCACGCCCCTCCCCATCTGCCTACACTTTCAGCTGTGGCTCCTGCTCTCCTTTCTGCAGCAGTTCCCGTTTGCTCCCCAGATTCTGCTGGAGAATTTGTGCCCAGTTAAAATTATTATAAAGTTCAGTTGAAAGCTTCTTTCACCCTGTGACCCCACTTAAATTCTGCTGGTTGCCTTCCCCAAGGGTCCCTGTGAGATATAGTCAGGGACGGCTTCCCTGGGCTCAAGCTGGAGAATGGGGGCACCTACAAGGCTCTTCTTGCTGCTGCCTCTTTTATATTTCACTCTAAATTCGTTTCAGCTCTAGGTGTGGTTAAACCCTTCTCCTGTAATCTGGATTTTCAGGTTCTCCAGTGGGGATGTGTGTTTGGAGGCAGGTTTTCCTTCTCACATTTTGGGAACTCACGGTTTTTTGCCTGTCTCATGGAATTTGCAGCAGCATGCTGTGTCTTTCAAAGGATCTGTGAATTCTTTCATTTTTCCTGATATGTTCCTGTGGTGATTCTTGGAGCAAAAGTCCATGATGTGTGTCTCCACACATGGTTCTGTTCTTCTAAATGAGAGCTACACATTAGCAATGTCTCCCATCCACCATCTTCCTCTCTCTCCCATTTTAACCATTTTTAAGTGCACAGTTCTGCTGTATTAAATACAGTCACATTGTTGTCCAACCCCTACTACCATCTATTTTCAGAACTTTTTCATCTTCCCCAGCTGGAACTGTATACCCACTAAACACTAACTTCCCATTCTCCCATCCTTCCAGCCTATAATTCCAGAAGTTTTTTGTTGATTCTTTCAGATTTTCTACATAAGCAATTATGTAATCTGAGAACAAAGTTTTATTTCTGCATTCTCAATTGGTCTACTTTTTCTTTTCTTGCTGTATTGCTTTAGCCAGGGTTTCTAATATGAGATTAAAAAGAAGTGCTGAGCCTGAGGAGGAACATTCATTACTTGTTCCTGATCATAACAGAAAAGTTTTCTCACTGTTAAGTATGGTGTTAGCTCTAGGTTTTCTGTAGATGTTCTTTATCAAGTTGAGCATTTTTCCCTCTATTCATAGTTTGCTAAGAGTTTTATTGTGAATGAGTGTTATCAGATGCTTTATTTTGCATTTATTGATAGGATTATGGGATTTTTATTATTTAGACTGTTGATGGGTTACATTAATTGATGTTCAAGGTTTGAACCACTCTTGCATGCCTGGGAATAATCCCACTTGGTCATGGCATATAATTCTTTCTATACATTGTTAGATTCAATATGCCAATATTTTGTTGAGGATTTTTGCTTCTAGGTTCGTATGAGATATTGGTCTGTAGTTTTCTTTTCTTACAATGTTTTCATTTGATTTGGGTATTAGGGTAATGACGACCTCATAGAATGAGTTAGGAAGTATTTTCTCTGCTTCTATCTTCTGGAAGAGATGGAAGAGAATATACATAATTTCTTTCTTAAATACTTGAAAGAGTTCACCAGTTAACACATCTTGGCCTGGTGCTTTCTGTTTTGGAAGGTTTTTAGTCATTGATTAAATATCTTTAATAAAGACCTATCCAGACTGTCTATTTCTTCTTGTGTGAGTTTTGGCAGATATTGTCTTTCGAGGAAATTACTCATTTCATCTAACTTATAAAATTTGTGGGCACAGAGTTGTTCATGGTCTTCCTCTATTATCCTTCTAATGGTTTTGATTTTTCCTTTTCCTAATAATTGGTGACTTAAGCATCTTTTTGCGTGATTATTGGCCTTTAATGCTTTAAAAAACATATCAAATATATGAGTCTAGCCAATAAATTTCCACTTGTTTTTCTGTGCCCTAAGTACCTGTTTATTGTTCTACTTGGGCAAACCAGCACTCAGTTTACCACTAGGGAAGGGAGAGAAACTGAAACATCGCCATATGGCAGGTGCTTTTCCTCCATAATCCAGGTTCTTACCATTTTACTAAAATGACAAGTCTGTTATGTTCAAATGCCTCTTTGAAGATAAATGTTTAACAAGTACCTTAAATAATAAATACATTATATTCATATAATCCTGCTATCAAACAGGGAGACAAAGACTAGGAAAATGCACAAGCTCAGCCCATCACCTGAAAGAACCTCATCTTCCTTGATGCTGGAGCTGATTTTGAATGCACTCTATGTCCAGAAGATAGTTAAGATCAATTCTTCACTATTAGCCTCAAATAGGCTTTCAGTCTATTGCACAAATTCCAGAAAAATTCCTCTACTTTTTCCTTTCTACTATTCTCTTGGACAGAATAGGGTGGGGAATTAGGCTTTAATTTGTTTCTGTGACTTGTGGTCAAGGTAGTACATCCTATTTGCCCTAATCCCTCCCCTCTCCACTTTTCGGAGTAAACCTATCTTTCCTTCCCTCCCTCTCTCTCCCTGTCTCTCCCTACTCTCCCTCACACTTTCTTCCTAGTGCTTCACTGCTGTGGGGCTGTAACTCTCAAGGCTAAAGAAAATAGATAGGAAGCCCCACCGTGCCACATTTAACTTATTTTAAAATAAATGTGGTCAGAAGACAATAATTGAGACAAACTTCTTGCCATGTTGATTCTGGGTTTCAGAGAACTATTTTTTCCTCCATCGAACTATGTTTAAAAAATAACTGGAATTATGCAAGAAAAGAACGGTACTCCCCATCCTGAATATATGCAAAGTTAAAAGAATATTATCTATGAAATGACTGCTTTTGTAAAAATTTCATTTAAAAAGATGAGATTTAGAAGACAGCTGAATTCCGTTTTTCCTCCCACCCTATCCACATATAGAAGATCTTCAAGTGCTCCTAGATTTGAGTGCAAAAGAGGACAATTTCTCTCCTGTTTATTCACAAAGTAGAGAACCTGGGCTCTGATAGAGGCTGTACCTCTTGTCCTTTGAGTGTCTTTTCACTTCCATTGGAAGCCTTAAAACCAGGGAGATAACTTTTTTTTTTTTTTTTTTTAGCATGGACTTATATTTAAAATCTGACTTTAGGGTGATTCTAACTTAGTTCTGAATCAACAAATATTTACCTTCTTTTAAACCTTAATATTCTTTGTCTATTTAATATCCTATAACACTTTGTAATGATTTGTAAACATCTGAAAAATATAAGAAAATGACAGAAAAGATGGGAAGTTTACCCAAGAGCTGAGCATATGGTTCAGCAGAGAAGTTTCTGGAGACAGCTGGTATTATATGATATGACAGCAGAATTTTTTGTGTCATGTGCAGGGTAAACCTGTTTCCAGAAAAGCACATAGAAGAAAATCTATATAGACATTATAACACCTTTGAGTTCATACTCTATCCTTTGGTAGCTATGTGGTCTTAATCATGCTACCCAACTTCTCTGAACCTTAGTTTTCTCAACTATGAATTGCAGGTAACATAGACTAAATGAAATAATTTACATTATAGTGATTAAGTTTTAAGTTCCATACTGCTAATGTGTAAATGTGAAACAACAGGTTAGTATATGTTGCCCTCTCTCCCACTTTCTCCTTGCTTCCTGTTTCAGTATAACTTATTAACTTATAGAGGTGATAGGACACTGCTGATGCAGATATTGAGCGTGTATGAATATGCTCACTCCCTACTCTTCATTTACTCACTGGCTCGTTTTTCTATTTGGTAATGATGCGATTTGTATTAGCACATACATGCGTGCTTGGTCTTCTTTATAATGCTGGCTTACAGGTGTTAAATAAAGAGCTGACGTTTATGTGTTAGATACAGGGCTCATGAAGAGAAAAAGGTCTCAGGCTTGTCTTCATTAACCCTGGGTTACACTGGCTACATTCCTACCAGTATACCCAGTCAAATTAGCTGTGTTAGTAAGACAATGAGGTTTACAAAAACATG